>NC_085107.1:18086505-19409757 GCF_030269925.1 Bombyx mori | reverse complement strand
GGATAATTCAGGGAATTAATATTCCGTGGCTTCTGCTTTCTGTGAAATTATCGAGAAATGTGAGAATTATTGTTTTACTATACGGATTTTTTCAAAATTATTACAATAACGATACATTAACATTATCTATTAATGAATTCAAATGTAACTAAGATTTTTTATAGACGAGTGATGGCGGCAATATTTGGATTGTGACGACTTTTGTTACATTTTAAAAGTCGACTAAGTCGTGAGTTTGTCTTGTCCCTCAAGTTAAAGAATAGGTTTTTTTTTCTTTCAAATCACACGTTTGGAAGTTGTTTGAGGAAAATAATTTAAGTTCGTAACCTGATTTTATAAGCGAGCATTTGTGTGTCTTGGGAAAAAAAATCTAGTTTGAAGCAGTTATTCTGAGTTGAAACTAGTTTAAAGTAGAACATGTTTTAAGAAACAGAAAACATCTTTACTTTTTGGAGTTTTGAAACCAGTTCGACATTGACTTCTTTAATGCAATAAAATTCGTTGTAGCTCTTACAAGTAATTGCATTAATAATAAATGACAAAAAAAGCGTACGTTTCTGTTTCAGATGGTAGGTTCAAAGTGATGCTGCCCATGGACTCCTCCCCGTAACGCAGATATCCAAACAATCCCATACCGACGTACAGTATGATGATACTAATCATGGCTCGATTCAAGACTCCGAACTTGCCGACGAATGACTTCGGTGTTTTCATTTCGTTCTCCAACGGTAGAATCTGTTAATAAAAAAATTACATAGATACATATTTGTTTAATAAATTCACTATTTAACACAACTACATTGGTAGTTGAAAATCTACATCAGATTACAAAAAACAAGATTAGAAATACGTAGCGCTACTTTCAATATATTGGTCTAGAAGAATGGTTTTAGATTTTTCTCCCCTATCTAATCATTGGTAGTAATTGAGGCTATTCCAACTCCGCGCGTATAGCTAGGTGAGTACACGGGATTCGACCAGAGAGAATTTGCTAACACTAAAAACGTAGTAAGAGCAGTTTTTCGTCGAATATACCACCGGATCAGAATCGTGACCGTCTGAGAAGATCGGCGAGAAACTCAGTGGGTTGTGTCCAACTTGACGAGTTCAACGAGAGCTGTGACCGGTGCTTGGAAAGTATAAACGCACCGAGAGTGAATCTGGATGATCCGATAAGTCATGATTTTAGCAGTCTCCGAGGTTCTGATTATCAAACGTCGCAAGTACTTACTTGCTAGTTTTGTTTAGCACTGAATACTTTTATTAATAATTATTTGTTGGTGCAACTTATTAAATAAATAAATAATTAGAAACGAATCTAATAAAAGGTTTATACAAAATTTTTGTAGTTGGTAATATAATCTTGATAAATAAGTCAAGGTTTTGTACAATATAAGCTTATAGTACTAAGCAACTGCCGTTCTGCGTGTGTGATTGATTCCGAGTTTTATTGTAGATTTTCATGAAATTCAGATAGTGTAGTTTTAATAGTCATGCATTGTTCCGTTTTTATCAGTATAGAACAATGTACTAGTCAGTCTCCAATTTATTTTACATTGTTCCCGTTATCGGATCAAAGGAATTTACTAATTTAAAAATATGAATACATAATTTAAGCGATAGTGTAAACAGTTTTCGTACTGTAATATCTTGATTTCTTGTCGTAAAAAAACTTTTATTAATACTTTCAATCAATACTGTTTCATTGATATATTTAGATACACATGTTACATGTGTATATTTTAATAATAATTTGCGGGAAACATCGTTTTTTATTAATATAATTAGTTATCAATGTTTGTTTTTCATGAATAATTGATTTAGATCGACATTGTGTAGGAATGTGGGGTGGTTCACAATAGATGTTTTTGGTTCGAGATCGACATTTTCCACTGTTTTGAGCTTTTCTGAAACTCCCAGGTAAATGGTGTTTACAGTTTCAATAGAAACATAGAAATTCGAAAAATAACCAAGGTAAAGGATGCTCTACACTTCTATCAAAGTCTCTACACTTCTATGGAGATGGGCTGGTCTTGTTGGGAGATACAATGGAAATTGATGGACAATTAACACTACAAAATGGAAAGGACCCCAGGGCGAAATTGTATTCAAAACAGGAAGAGACTGGATGATCACTGCTAAAGATAAGGAAAAATGGGATTTTTTTGAGGAGGCTTTTACCTTAAAGGGGTCCACCTTAGAAGGAGATTAAATTGCATGAGTAGTCGATTTATTATGGTTACTTAGTAATAAAATTATTAAATACTAAATTAATTAAGCTCTATCTAATAATTGTGAAATCAAAGAAAGCTATTTTATTATTATTATTATATCTTTATATTTATTTAAAATCTTATTAATTACACAATCATTTTTAAAAAAGATATTAAAAATACAATTTAAAAAAAACATTATATAAAAATAGATTGCAGCTGATGGCGGTGTCTACGACACAAACCACCAGTGGTTAGGATTCCAGAGTGAGAAACCTCCTCACAATGCGTGCAGTATATAGGATAATTATTATTAGTTTCAATAGTGAAAGCACTGTCTAGCTGCGTAAAAGTAACCAATAAAAAAAATACAAAAATAAATAAACTCACCACACCAATGGCTTCCAGAGCGAATAGAACGGTGCCGAAGAACAGGGGGAAGTCAGCGAGCCGACCAACAGGTTCTTTGCCTTCTAAAGTCGGTGTTTCTCTGAATATGTAGTACAAGATGATACCGAATCCAACTATAGTCACCACATTGGCTACAGCAGAGAACGGAGCGAGATATTTCAGGTCTCGTACCCAATTGATCAGTATCAATGGTAGCAGGATACACAACATCACTTGGAAGACGGTGATTTCCACGTTGAACCGCTTCACCAAGACGAAATGGATGTTCTCAGAAACGAAAACAACGTACACGCAACACGTGCCTATCTGGTAGATCAGCAGAAATACGTTCACGATGAGCCTGTTGAAGAAATACGAATTGGTTGAGTTAAGTTTGTAGAATTTGTTAAGTTTTTGTGTGGTCCTAATAAATACCGCAGTCATCAGTCATATACAGTATCACTGTGATAGTGCATGGTGTTGAGTAGTTTACGACACGGTCGCCATTTTGCGCGATTGTGGTGGTTATTAGAGTTAGAAGTTAAGATGCTCGTATTACATAAGAGTCAATAAGTGTACTTTATTTTTTTTCCATATCTATGTTGATAGCCTTGAGAGGCTATATCAGCTTTACTCTAGCGTGTAGATGAGCTCTCAGGGCTCAAACTGGAGGTATTGCTAACATTGGCCCTAGAAAGAGCAGCACTTCGCAGAATCTATCACCGGATCGAAAACGCAACCCACTTAGAAGATCTAGCGAGAAGCTCAGTGGGCTTTGTCTATGGGTTAATTTGGGATGATATCCGGTGCTTGAGGTACTTAAAAGCACCGTTAGTGAATTGGGAGGATCCGTAATAACATGTTTAGGGCGATTATCATTTGTATTAATTTGATATCGTCGTGGCTTGAAGGTTAAGATGCCCGGTTCGGTCATATACGATAGAGCCATGCGACTGTGCCAGTACTAGAATCCCGTAGATAGGTATCGATTTTCGTAAAAAATATATTTTGAATAATTAATGGTAGGGCGTCTTACGAAACTGCATGGCGAGGTACCACCACCCTACTCATTTCTCCCGCGAAGCAGGAATCCGTTCCAGTCTGAAGGGTGAAGTCAAGTCTAGTACTATAGTCTGATTATGGATTGCAGCACATCTGTAGTTAATTTCTACGGGCTACGACAACGACTTAAGATAGTGGTCAGGTCGTCCATACATTTCGCTATAAAAATATTCGAAAACACGTGCTCAGAAAATGTCTTCGAACCGGTACGAATTCTTAAACACAGACTTTGTAAAGGTGATTCTGTAAACATCCTGGTAGGCTCCATCAAACGTGACTACACTCCAAAGATTTATATTTTAAATACTCTCTTGATAATAAAAACGTGCTGTGACATTGGTCATTTTGTTTACTTTAAATCTTTTGTTGTAGATTTTTGTCAGACCCATATTTTTAAAATTGTAATGCTCCGATTCAATGAATGAACAATTCATTTACGATATAATACAATACGATTTTTCGACATGATAGCGTCTGATAAATCGATCAACACCGACTACACGCACGAAAAAGTGTCACGTTCCGTCTGAGCCTGAGCGTGCAAGCGAGAGCGCGGAACAAGCGATAGAGAGGCACGATCGGCCCAAGTGCTAATTTATCGAAAAGTTTGTAATTTTCAATTAACTCCTTTTTAATACGTTGTTATTAGCTTCAAACGTATGTATGTTAGTATGTAACGGAATCGTTGGACATGATTTTGACCCGCTTCAAAAAGTCCGATTAACTTGCAATTTGGTATACTTATTAAGGACTGATGACATGTCAATATTTTACACAAAAATTGAATAAAAAATAATTGAAAAAATTGAATAGTTATATTTTATGAACAGATATTATGAGTAGAAGGGTTATTTTGACAATATCCTGATAAGCATTTTCTATTTTTTAGTTGGATTTTCTATAAAAGCATATCTTTTTGTTTTTTTTTTTAAATTTATGTATATATTATTATATTTTTAAATTTATGTATATAGTATATAGTATATATTATTTTTGTATATATTATTATACAAAATAATGATAATTCAATTCAATTCATAAAAGTATGCGATTTTTTATTAATTTTCAATATTTCTTTATGACGTTATCACCTAAAACTATCGTCCGTAAACCGACTTTACAGACGACCAATTTTTTTACTGAACAAACTATGTAGCAATGGACAATCGTAATATCGAATGGTAATCTAATAACTTTTTATGTTTTACTGGTTTTCACTCAGTAATAGATTTGGAACATGGTCATTGGCACTTTAAGGTTTAAGTTCACTTATAAATGAGTTCGTAACTGGAAAAGTTCTTTTTATCGTCGTGGCCTAAAGGATGAAGGAAGAAAGGAAAGATGTCCGGTGCATTCGTATCCAGCGGCACCGGTGCTCGAATTCCGCAGGCGGGAACCAATTTTTCGAATGAAATACGTACTCAACAAATGCTCACGATTGATTTTGACGGTGAAGGAATAACACCGTGTAATAAAAATCAAAACCCGCAAAATTATAATTTACGTAATTACTAGTGGTAGGACCTCTTGTGAGTCCGCACGGGTAGGTTACCCACCACCTCGCCTATTTCTGCCCTGAAGCAGTAATGCGTTTTGTTTTGAAGGGCGGGGCAGCCGTTGTAACTATACTTGAGACCTTAGAACTGTCTATGGGCTCCAGTAACCATTTAACACCAGGTGGGCTGTGAGCTCGTCCACCCAACTAAGCAATAAAAAAAATCACAAAAAGGAGTCAAATCTCCTACTCAAGCATATGTCGGAGGAGATAGCCTCCCCCCTACTCTAGGGAGCGTCGTTCATTCTAAGCGCTGTCGGGAATACCCCGCGCCTCACGACTGCCGCGTAAAGTGGGTGAGTCAACTAGACATGCGTAGTTCCGGACCTAAATAGTTCCTGGAACTATGTCCTCATATGGAACTATATCATTCAATCCGAGTTGTCAAAATTAACATGTTCAGACAGTTCCATTTCCATTCCAAGTGTACTGTTATGCAGGAACTACAAACGCGTTGAACATGACGGACATGCGGACATGATTAGAGCATAGGTACCGCGCGGCGCGGAGGCGTGGCGCGGCGAGTCCACCCGAACGAGTCTCGAACCGACACGAGTCCACGTAAAGAGATAAGGCGACATATGGCACGAATACGAGAGAGTGAGATGGAGCGAGTGCATGAAACTGCGTGTGGAGCTCTTTCATATTACATTTTTATTAATATTGAAGTTATGCTCTACGACCTACGTGTTACAGTCGATAGTTGAATAAATTAAAATGTTTTGCTATGGATTTTGACCTTGACCATGCATCATTCCTACGAGCACTTAACCTTAAGTGTTTGTGGACCATTTCTTAGAAAATCATAATTCAAAATTCGAGAATTTTAAAACATTCACCACTTTCGCTATTCGGTATCTCGGTTATGGGAAAAAGGTTGTAAGGCTACAACGAGCTTAATTTACGTTGTATATCAGAATAACGTGGTATTTTAATTAACAACTGATAGGTTATAGTTTCCGGTGCATCGTACAATACCTACATTGAAAAATAATGAAAGTAGTAGAGTAGTTGAAATTATGACAAAGTAATTACAGTACATTAATAAATTATGCAACCAGCTGTAACAATGAACCTAAAACTAAAAACCTTACAAAATAATAATTACAATAATAATTGCCATAAGCGGCAATCTATTTTTATATAGTGCTTTTAAAAAATTGTATTTTTAATACCTTTTTTGAAAAATATTGTGTAATTAATAATAACTTAATACGTGATTCGCTACACTACAAACAGCTACTAGACTTAACATGTCCGCGGAACTAAACAGCTTCAAACAGGTACTAGACTTAATATGTCCGCGGAACTAAACAGCTACAAACTACAAACAGCTACTAGACTTAACATGTTCGTGAAACTAAACAGTTCCGCGAACATGTTTACTGGAACTAGTTCCGACACTCAAAAGAACGATGTCATGTTCAATCCAGTTCCGAACATGATTAGCGCACGTCTAGAGTCAACAGCGCACCCCAGGGAACACGGAACTGCGTGGAAATCTCGGCCGCCCCCGTCCCCTCAACCGCAACCGGTCTCCGGGGCCTCCCAGTAGAGCCTAACGGCAAATACTTTCATGAGTAGAAACGGACTCCTCTGAAAGATATACCTTGGCGGTCCTATATATACTAATGCAATAGGTAAATCTCAATATCGCGATTCAGGAAAATCATTTCAATGTTACTTATATTAAAAGAATATTGCATGAATTGATTAAAATGTCATTAGAACCAAAAAAATACTAATCTTTCTTATGGTCGGGAAATCTTAATCGAGAAAAATTGTCTCCGTTTTGGAAAATCGTGGAAAATTGATAGGTTTTCCTTAACAACGCCCTCCGTGGTCATTCCCAACACTAAAGTTTTGATTTTTATCCAAGGACTCTACGGAGATGAATTGTTTCAAATAAGACCATTAGAATATTAAAATAATTTGGGTTCCCTTTGCAACCAATGAAAACCACAATTCGAATCTGTTTCTGGTATACATTGGGAAAACCACAAAAAACTAAAACAGTAATATATTTAAATCACAAATTATGTTCATTATAATTATTGATGTGTCTAATTTGATTCATTATTGATGATGTGTAAATGTAAATTTATTTATTTATGTTCGATAATAGTTATATTAATCTAAATTAAAACACACAATATTTTGTCATAGTACAAACCAGTGTTGTATGATTTAAGTGTGTTTTCATGTTCCGACTACGAGTATATTATGCCCTCTATAATGGAATGCATTCTATTCATCCTGAGGGTTGGCTTGTTATGAGAATGTTCCCGCGAGATGGCGTCTGGGACTCTTATTGATTTGTTGTTGTACACATTGAAAATGCTGATACGTACATTCATTGTATGTTTTGTTCATTCGTGTATTTAAAAGTATTTAGATATATTCTAACACAAGCACCGCGTATTGTATATCAGCGGAACCCTGCTATGTAGTTAACTAAGATTGGTTAGAGTTAGCTGTTTCCTCAATGTTAATGTTGTTGGATAACTGCTATAAGTCCAATGTATGATTCTAGCAACCGAACAGTGTGGAGCTCTCTGTGCTTATTGTTGTATACTTGAAATTCAATAAAGGAATTTTTTGTAAAGTATTTTTAAATTATTGTCACTATGGAAGGCAATAATAATAAAAATAATGATGATGATGAAGAGAATAGCATCAGTGACGCTGATCTCCTCATTTTAAAAACGCCATGGAACCAGCCACTCCGTCATATATTATAATACTAGCTGACCCGGCAGACTTTGTAGTGCCTCAATCGATAAATAAAAGACCTAAGCTTTTGTATAAAATAAGCTTAAAACAAACAAAATTGTTATTTTTATTTAATTCCGAGCTACCTTTTAAACCTTCTCTGGACTTCCACAAATAATTCAAGACCAAAATTAGCCAAATCGGTACAGCCGTTTTCGAGTTTTAGCGAGACTAACGAACAGCAATTCATTTTTATATTTAGAGATTATATAGTATCGTATATAGATATTATATTTTAAGTATTAGGTAAATTTGATGTTTATATGATATGTCAGCTATGGATTGTAAACAGTCGGAACATCAACCACGTCGCTCAAAGTGAGTGGCGGTGTTTATATCGCTTTGGCCTCTGATGTTGATTGGAGTAGAGCAGTAAACAATGACTAACAGTATCACAGTTTAAACGAATATCGTTTAGTTATGAGTCTAAAATATGGAGGATTTAAAATGTCTTAGTAAAAAAATACTCACGCAGCGTAAGGAGCGCATGCCTTGCACCAGTCCGGGCCCTCGGAGAGCGCCGCTTCTGCTGCAGCGGTGTACGTCAAGGAGGGCACCTTCCGCCTCTTGCACAGCGCATAGCAAGAATCCAGTAATATGTGGATGCAGTAAGTACACAGCACACCGATAATCACAGTGCCTATGCCGCCTACAACATATCCGGCATGGGAGAAGGCACGCGGCATTGCCAGAATACCAGTGCCTAAACTGCCTTTCAGAAGATGAAGTAGGGTCTCCGTGTTCCTGTTAACAAAAAGATACAGAATCAAGTAAAAACAATAAGTTTTCTTAAATGTATATTTATGAATTAAGATCTATATACAGTCAAAACCGTTTACTGCGACATCGTTTAATACAACATGCCGGTTATAATAATCAAGAACAAAAGTCCCGGCTGAATGCCATATGACCGCCTTATTAAAAATATTGCTTTCTACGACATTGGTAATAACGACACACCTCATAAAACGACCACATTTAACTAATATTTCGGAGAATTAGATCTGTTAGAACGACCGGCTAAGCTGTATTGTAAACAATTTGAATAGGTATCCACATTTGTATTCAATGGCTTTTAAAACCAGGAAAGAAAACAATAGGATTTAGTTTAGTGTAGGGTCTTTTCTAATTCTTAGAAACAAAACACTGCATGCGGTAGTCAAAGCCCGCTTCTTCATATCTCTTCAGTTAGTTTGTTACTTATCTATACACAAGACGCACCAAAACTTTGTGGAGTTATTCGTGAAACTTTCAAAATGTCGCAAAGAAAAAGAAAACAAATTAATATTATAAGAAAAATCGCGTATTATGTAAATATATTTTTCCAATAATTCCCTATCGATTTGTTTGTACTTGCACGATACACATTAAACACTGTTTACTATTCTAGTAGAAATAAGTCCCTAATCGCGAAGAAACTTCAGAGCGCAGCCCTAGCCCTAGGACAGTGGTTCCGAAAATGGCGCATAGACATCAACCCAGCGAAAAGTACTGCGGTGCTATTTCAGAGGGGAAGCTCCACACGGATTTCCTCCCGGATTAGGAGGAGGAATCTCACACCCCCGATTACTCTCTTTAGACAACCCATACCCTGGGCCAGGAAGGTCAAGTACCTGGGCGTTACCCTGGATGCATCGATGACATTCCGCCCGCATATAAAATCAGTCCGTGACCGTGCCGCGTTTATTCTCGGTAGACTCTACCCCATGATCTGTAAGCGGAGTAAAATGTCCCTTCGGAACAAGGTGACACTTTACAAAACTTGCATAAGGCCCGTCATGACTTACGCGAGTGTGGTGTTCGCTCACGCGGCCCGCACACACATAGACACCCTCCAATCCCTACAATCCCGCTTTTGCAGGTTAGCTGTCGGGGCTCCGTGGTTCGTGAGGAACGTTGACCTACACGACGACCTGGGCCTCGAATCAATTCGGAAATACATGAAGTCAGCGTCGGAACGATACTTCGATAAGGCTATGCGTCATGATAATCGCCTTATCGTTGCCGCCGCTGACTACTCCCCGAATCCTGATCATGCAGGAGCCAGTCACCGTCGACGCCCTAGACACGTCCTTACGGATCCATCAGATCCAATAACCTTTGCATTAGATGCCTTCAGCTCTAATACTAGGGGCAGGCTTAGGGACCCCGGTAACCGTACTCGTCGAACTCGACAAAGAGGTCGACGTGCAACCTAACCCATGCATCAGCCCGCTGAGTTTCTCGCCGGATCTTCTCAGCGGGTCGCGATTCCGATCCGGTAGTAGATTCATTCGCGAAACAATTGCTCTTGAGTTGTTAGGTCTCCTTCGGAGGCGCTCGGGCAGTTGTTAGCAAATCCCACCCCTCTTGGCTGAGCCTTTGCTCGCCCACCTGTCCTGGTGAAACTGGAAAGGCCTTCGGGCCACCAGTAAAGTTTCAATCATAAAAAAAAAAAACATTAAACATCACCGGTTGTTACGACTATCGGTTTTTATGACTGAATATGAGCAGTCCCTTCGATGTCGTTATAACAGATTTTGACTGTATTTTTATATTAACTAGATAATTTATATTATATTATATCTACTTTGTTTTGATGAATTATGTTTTTTAGAAATTATATTTAAATACGAATTACATATTGATAAAATGATGAAATATGAATAATATTTTTCGATCTTATCGACAGAAGAATAAAAAAAGATGAACTGGTTATTTAAAGAAAAAATAAAAATTATCGACAAAGTTGATTATTGAAAACACGAATAAAACAACATTTTCTGAATATAAATCGTAGCTAGATCGATTTATCGCCCCCGAAATCCCCTGTATACAAAATTTTATGAAAATCATTTCCCATCATCAAATCAAATCAAATTTCATCAAATTTCCGAGATTCAGATTACATATATACTTATATTTATATACAAGAATTGCTCGTTTAAAGATATAAGATAATGCTAAATTTTGAAGATTCGTTTAACTCCCCACATTAAATTCCCGACTACAAAATGAAAGGCGTATTTTAAATCGCTAGGCTTGAGATTAAAACAATGATTAGTCAATCAATTCGCAACGGCAAATCTGAAATGAGAATGCTATACAAAAAATAGGTTTTCGCTTAATTTCATCTTTGCGTTGGAATACCGGCGATGCTACAAGCTACAACATTCTTGACACAGCATGCCCTCCCAGTAATTCCGGTTCCTTCGCCTTTCTGTTCCGATGATTCAATAATACCACAAAATACAATTCCGTAGTAATGAGGAAAAGTCCTTGTCATCCTACTTGTTATGTGTGGATGCTGCAAAAGGAAACTATGACACGGAAGCGGGCAGAAGGGCAAGAATATTGTCGCTCAGTGTCTGCACTGTCAATAAATAATGAGGATACGACAGGCACTGTGCATAAAAGCGTATCGAGTAGAATTTGCGAGTCAATTTTATGAATACGTTCGCATGGCTCCGAGAGTCCTCTGCATATGCAATACGGCTATAGCTATATGTTTTTTATTGGCTGACAGCCCCTCTAGTGTTAAATGGTTACTTTAGTCCATAGACAACAACAATACAAATGCTATCCATCTAGACAGGGGTTCTAAATCAAAGCTTTCTAGTACAATGGCTGCCCCACCCTTGAAACTGAAAAGCATAGCAGTGCCTATTTTTATCTGCTGGTATATACTCATGCGGTCTCACAAGCAGCTCTACCACCAGTGATTACGTAAATTAATTTTTTGCCGGTTTGTTTTTTTTTCTTTAGGTCGCGATGACTTCTTTACAAACTAGGTTGAACAGGTATAGGTACTTATAAACTCTGTCACCGGTCACCGGTTACCGTCGCTAAAAAATTCCACGAATACTCGGATTGCGGAAAACAGCACATCACTCCACTTCAAATATTATACCTGTATCTAATACGGATACCTAACTGATATCACAAAAAAAAATTAGTTAATTTCAATTATTTTATCGCATACTAGCAGGCGTGAAAGATGTTACTCATCCTTTTTTATGGAATCTGATTCCAACTCCATCTAGCGGGCTCCAATTGTAAACCTAAGCCTTCCAGGGACTAACTCAAATACACAAATAACTTCATAAATATAGGTCCAGTCGTTAGTGTAGTGACAGACACAAGTACATGATAGTTATATATAAAAGATTACATGGTATTTAATCACGTTTTCCGCTTTATTTATTTTTATTTTAATACATATTCACTATATCCCTTGACTCCTTAATCGTTTTATTAATTAAAAAAATATATATATATTGCTCCGGTATGTTTGTATGTTTTTATTTTTAATTACTTTTTTGTAGACGAATAAATAAGTAGACCATATTTTTTTAAATAAAAACCCAACCTTTCTGCGCAAAGCATAGTATGCCGCTGTCCTCCTTAAGGTTTGAGGTTGAACTCATAATTACATCTACATATTACTTTGCCAATTAGTTCGACCTTTTTCTAATTTGTCCGTTGTGTCAGTATTAGCCCACTTTTTTGGACATCAAACAGCTAATTCGTCTTGTACATAAATGAATTAAAACTATATAGAAATACATTTCGTTTAACTTTATTGTTTAAAGTTTTTCTTAATGAAAAATAGAAGAGTGCCATTTTAGTGATCTCCTTGAGTTTTTAAATTACAATCTAATACTGTATATTGCTGTGTCATCTCACAATCAAATGAATATATTTGCGGATATTTGACATTTGGTTTTCGACTTGGTTAGGTTTAAAATTTAAAGTACACCTACTATAAATTTTAAAGTAGGTGTACTTATGCAAGCTATTGGTGGAGACCTTTCTGCCAATAAATTGCTCATTACTTAATCTTATGATTAGTATTTAATGTTGGTTATAATATTATGTAATACTTGTTTTAAATACTTACGTTGTGGGATGGTCAACGACCCTGTTGTCATACGGTTCGTATTCCTCTACTTCTTGAAGGTCCTTCTCCTTCATGTTGACCAAGAAGATGCTTTTATCGCCAGGCTTCTTCTTTTCATCCTTCACCGGTGATAGGCTGTGAAAGTAAACGACAGATTCAAATTATGTTCTCTGGCGAAAAATCCTTTGTGAAGTCTTGATTTATAATAAGTACTTAAAATAGTTTATTCAGTTGCACACAGATTAGATTATAGGTAAATAATAAATTAGGTAAATCAAATTGAATTCGACTTCTCAGTGTCAGTTTAGTACAAATATTATCTCAATAAAAGGTTATTACATAATTCATCAATACTAGTTAAATCACATTGGGCGCTAGGTTAATTATTACTAATTATTTGAACACGAGAGAGAGTATTTTTTTTAAAATGAATGATATAATTTGAAATGTTACCCCGAGAACCTAACATGCCCTTCCATTTCCCGTTAAACGATTGCTAAGGCAACCGTTGTTTACTTAGTTATTGATCTGCATTTACCTAAAAGTTTACACTTGTTAGAAACTGCTGTAATTTTTTAATCTGCCTTCAGTGCAGAATCTAGTCTTTGATCTTCTTTTTCTTCACCTTATCCCACTAGGTGGGGCCAGCACTGCGAATTTTTCTCTTCATTCTCTTCTATCAGCCATCATCTCAATACACTCCTCTCTCTTTCATATCGTCATTCACACACTCCATCCATGTCTTCTTCGGTCGACCTCTTTGCCCTCTACCTTGCATTACCATTTCCATACATCTCCTAGTCACATGCACCTTTTCTCTACGCATCACATGTCCATACCACGCTAACCTAGAATCTAGTCTTTGATATCGGTTGATATTGTCTTTCGATGCTCTTGGGGATCAGCTGCCTCGAGCGAAGCTAGCGACGGTCACACTTTCAATTAGATGTGAGGTGAGGTGAGGTGAGGAGGTGAACATAATAATCCGATTAAAGATTCGATACTCTCCAACCAACGCTTTATACATATCACGGAAATTGTATTTCAGTTTTTGTTAAATTAAAATCAACCCTCTGTTACATAATTTGAGTAAATAGGCCAATAAGTATTGTGGTCATATTCAATTGGCTGCGTTCAATGGCAATAATACAAGAAAACACCTACAAAATAACAAACAAATAACTAACAAAAGGCGTTTCCAATCTTCCTCACACAATTATCTAGATGTCGGAAAATGTGATCTAAAGTAAACTAATTATTGATTCTGATGGAGTACGACAATAAATGCAGTACAATAGGTAATTAAGGAGTGACGACATCATAGATAGTTCCGTACGTGTCAAGATTTTAAATTACATTTGCGTTAATTGTAAATTCTAAATGAAATATCATTGTGATTAAACTACACGGTTAAATAAATAAACACTAATAAATAATAAACACTACGGTTTTTTTAACTTTTCCTATTTTTATTTATTATAATATCAAGGAATAGTAGTTTTGAAGACGTTGTGGCGGGTAGCCATCATACAACGCAAGATAATTGACAGATGCCTGAATCTCGCTTACGACATTTTCAAGATAAAGCGCATATATACAAGTTCCGAACAACAACATTCGGACCGTCGGTCTACCGAGCAATATCACCCGCTCGGTGGAAGATCTTCCTTTCGTCGTATATACCTACAACTGGTGACCCCGACGTGATGTGAACACGCAACCTTCTGATTCATCATCAGCGCATCAAGAACTTCGGCTACCACAATCCCCGCATTCTCGCAGATAAAAGCAAGTCATCGACAGTCGTCCCACAGCAAGCCAGCATCGCAGCCTCAACAGGACCATCGCAGCCGACTCACCGCGCTTCCTGGTCCTACGGCACGCACCTACACTGCCTCATCGCGCAGCATTCAAGCTCAGTCTCGACTCACCGCAGACTTCAAGCAGCACTGGCGACAATCACGCAGCATTCAAGCTCAGTTTCGACTCACCGCAAACTTCGAGCAGCACTGGCACTTGCAAGCTAATCTCAGCACGGACAATGTTAACTAAATGACACGACCTCCGGTCTCGGAGGGGAGTGATGTGGCGGGTAGCCATCATACAACGCAAGATAATTGACAGATGCCTGAATCTCGCTTACGACATTTTCAAGATAAAGCGCATATATACAAGTTCCGAACAACAACATTCGGACCGTCGGTCTACCGAGCAATATCACCCGCTCGGTGGAAGATCTTCCCTCTGTCGTTAAGCTTCCACAACGTCTTCCGAATTGTAATTTGGAAGGAATAGCTGTATTTTACTGCATGCAGCTTATACCAGGCATCTGGTATAAGTCCGGTATAAGTTATATCTGGTATACCAGGTGTCTGGTATAAGTTGCGAAAGTTTTAGTTGACATATTTTAGTTTTTTTTTTTAATTTTAATATATTATATATTGTAGAGAGAAACAGAGAGAAGAGAGTGAAGTCGTCGTGGCCTAAAGGATAAGACGTCCGGTGCATTCGCATATAGCGATACATCTATTTTTCTAATTAAATACGTACTTAACAAATGTTCTTGATTGACTTCCACGATGAAGAAATAACATCGTGTAATAAAAATCAAACCCGTAAAATTGTAATTTGCGTAATTACTGGTGGTAGGACCTCTTGTGAGTCCGCACGGGTAGGTACCACCACCCTCTGTTTCTGCCGTGAAGCAGTAATCCGTTTCGGTTTGAAGGGTGGGGCAGCCATTGTAACTAACTATACTGAGACCTTAAAACTCATATCTCAAGGTGGGTGGCGCATTTACGTTGTAGATGTCTATGGGCTCCGGTAAACACACTTAACACCAGGTGGGCGGTGAGCTCGTCCACACACACAACCAATAAAAATAAATAAAAAAGCAGCGTCTAGTAGATTACGAGGTCTCATCGCATACGTAAAGTAACAATTATAAATTACAAATCTAATTATATTATTTGTATTGTATATTTTCGTGTAGATGGTTTAACTGTTCCACGTTGACAGAGCAGCAAGTGATGTCCATGTCAATAACACTTTTAATACCTACCTACATTACTAACCGGTTGCCGACTAATATTACTCGTAAATACGTATGCACATATTATTGAAAGCAATGTGTTACGTGCTCAGCTCCAAGCCTCTGATCATTCGGATGAGAAGCACGCTTGATATCCCACCGCGGGACACGTAAAACGAACCAAGGTTACAAAAACATTGATAAAAAACTTTTTGACGCCATTAAATCTCTTTACAAGGAAAATGAATATAGTATTTGAAGTTTAGTCAAGCTACGTGAGGCGTCAACTTCTAATGGAATATAATGGGTGCGAGAAATTGCATATAATATGTATTAACATATATGTTGCATTGTGGTATGAGAGTGGACTGTATTTATTTGTTTTGTTGTGCCGATGAGTAGGTTACATAAGATAAGAAATTCATTCGGGTGTTTGTCTGTGCGCCTGTACAACAAAATCCCACAAGATGTTCAGAACCTACATATACATAGGTTTAAGAAAACTGTTAAAGAACATCTGTGCAATAAAGCTTACTATAAAGTCAATGATTATCTAGAAGATTGCACAAAGTGGGAATGAGTTGCTCGCTCCGGGCATTTCAATATTGTAGTAATTGTTACGTTATAATACTCATTGTAAAAAACTCATATTTAAAAAAAAAAATGTAATATTAAAAAATTAATAAATAATAATTGCTTAATAAAAAAAAAAAAAAAAAACATGCCCGCTGAGTTTCTTGCCAATTCTTCTCAGGACGGAGGCTAGTTCTTGTGAATTGGCGGTAGTTCTTTTGACGTTCAACAAGTATGTACTTTCATTTATGTTGAATAAAAAAATTTTTGATTTGATTTTGATTTGATTTGATTTGATTTGATTTTGATATCTTTATTAGTCCTTATGTAATAAACTAAAGATATATGAATATATTAAATATGAAATCGATGTGGCTTGGCGGCTGGAATTGAAAAGGGAAAAGTGTCATGGCGGACGTCGCTCGTTGACACTTTTGACGTTCCGAATTCAAAAGATATATGTAATAGGTAATATGTACCTGTGTGGAACAAAATCGTCCGGTTCGAAGGAAGGGTTGATCATTGGTCCGGTCTGATTTCTTTTCACCCATTCTTCCGCCTCCTGGGAACAAAAACAATTGCTAGTGTTAAATAACTTTTTTATTTGCTTTATTCGAATATTATGCTAATCGGGCACTCGTTTCTTTATTGTATTGATGGGTAAACAAGTTCACGGCTCAGCTGGTGATAAGTTGTTCAGACAGTCATTACGATTTGCATGTCGTCTTCTATACTAATATTATAAAGAGGAAAGATTTCTCTGTTTGTTTGTTTCGAATAGGCTCCGAAACTACTGGACCGATTTGAAAAATTCTTTTTCCATTAGAAGCCGATATTGTCCCTGATGAACATAGGCTACTTTTTTTTAATTTTTTTTAATTTTATTTTTTTGGTTTCATGTGTGTTTTAATGTTTCCGAAGCGAAGCGAGGGCGGATCGCTAGTATTCTATAAGTTACGACTAATTCAAAATATAAAATTGCCGACACACCGTTTCTATTTAATGCAAAAATGCGTCATATTTTGTATTTAGTTCTTTTAATTTTCTATTAACAAAAAAATCTTTACAAAAGTTCCCGGATCGGCTCCTTTACATTACCACCTGGCCATTTTAGTCGCGAGTAAAAGTGAGGGAGAGAGAGAAAGAGAGAGAGCGAGTGATAGTAGTCAGCAAGAACATTATAACGATCCGATTCCCACATATAAGAGGAGATGTAGTGTAACAGAAATAACTAATAATAATTAGATTCATTTCTTCTGCACTAAATAAGTTGTTATCAACCCTTTATGCGACATTTTTTGCAACTATACAGGAAGTTTAAATTTAAAATATTGAAAAAATATCGTAACGAACAAATTTTTTTCAACTATTTGAATGGGGTAAACTTAATGGTAGTTCAATTAAAAACATCGAATTGTTGATGCTAATACCAATTAAAACGGACCTTTAATCACAAAGATAAATGTCGCGTATTAAGCGAAATATCGTAGCTACATAACCTTTCTTCACCCCTCGAAATATATTTAGAAGAACGACAATATAAAGATGTACACCCTTCGATGTGATCATTTGAACAATTCAAAATTAATGAAAATATGGCAGTGATTCACACATACGTGTGATGTTTTTAAACCATTACACCGTGTAAATACACATATTTTCCGAAAAAATCTACGCAAATATTTGCCTAAAGCTATGTGTTTGTTTCATTTCGATGAAATTTCACATCTTGGTCTAAAATTTTTAGTATTAATTTTAGTTCGGTCATGTTGTTTTCTGTAAAATTGACAAAAGTATTTTTATTTACACTTTTTAACTAGGATTTTTTTTATTGTTTTAAATAATAGTATAATAAATAATAATAAATATAGACAGACTGTGTTCGTGCTGTAGGAAACGGACTGTACAGACCTTGACAGATGTGGCAATGGCCACTGGAGTAATACGTACGTACACCCTAAATATTTAACATTCATGATTTTCTAAATCCAAAACGAAGTAAAAAAGAAATCCTTATTAAAAAAAATCGCAAAGACGTGTTGTAAATATTTTTATTTATTTATTTAGATTTAAAATAATTTATAGTTTATTAGCATTTTGTTTTTGACCAGAACCAAAATACATTTGTGTTCTCATGTATTTTATCATTTTTGCACTTGTATTCCGCACTCGTAGTCCGGGCGTTAACTCAGTGACCGCGACGAAACACATAGGCCATTCACACTTTTGGCTATTTATTTTATCTAAATTCACAGGTACGTATTTGGTAGTAGCATATTTGTTATGCAGTATCTCCTTGAAAATTTTATTCGATCGATAATATTAATTCAAACTTGTTAAGCCGAACAATTGTTGGCGTTTGATTTTATTTTTAAATTTCAAGTTGAATTTTAGTATTAAATATTGTGTAATTGAGCCAATTCTTCTATTCAAATTCCTTTTAGTATACACGAGTGTTTCTTATTGCGTTAGAACTGTAATAGCAAGATCAAATTATACGTATGATATATTATTATCAATGGACTTTTACATATGAAAACATGTCAAACATATCCCGAAATATGTCTTCTCGGATTCCCCGGATCCACTTACAGTGCTTTTAGGCTCTTCATGCACCGGTCACTTCGACGAGTTTGACGAGCGAACTAGTCCATAGACACAACCCACTGACTTTCCTGCCGGACCTTCTCAATGCATCGCGATACCAATTTGGAAATCATTGATATCCCACTGGTACATTACGTATAACTTTGGTAGATTCAAACCACTCTCAACATAAGTACATATGTTAATCACCATATCACCCAATAAAAAAAAAACAAAAATATAAAAACTCCTCAGCGCGTCCCACTATTAACAAGATTATGAATCATTTTGTACAATAGATGTGGTAAAATGCATCGATGTCCGGAGATAATTGTCAGAACGTTCCACATTCCATAACACACTCAATGGAGTATGAAGATAATTTTTTGTAGGTACTTGTCGATGTTTAAAGTTGAATCAATTATTGTTGATAGTTTTTTTTTGTTTTTGTCTCTGATCTTTTATTTTCAAGAGTCACCCTTGTATATCATGAAGGAGTCAATAGTAAGCTTGCCTTTAAAAATATCTGCGGTTTCTAAATTACTGAAAATACTATTGTGAAGTTATTTTTGAGGCGATGCTAATTAAAATTATTAACATCGAGAGTCCTTCAACGAACGGATGATATGAGTACGATTTTATGGGAAGTTACACTTGGCTTCGTGATTTCACAATTTGCGTTATGATTTGAAAACAGCAAACACGTGTGTGATCGTGAAATTGGTTGATTTAGCTGCGTAGTTAGTTAGGGCTAGTCGACGAAGCGAGTGCTGTAGCGAAATGAACATGAAGCATTTTGCTTATTCTCAGTGTGTAACTGATGTAAATTAAGCGGACGACGTAGTACTATTGAGGGCATCTGTTTATGATCTTAAAATATGCGAGGAATGGTCGCATTTAATCTCAACAAAAGAGCGTGATCATAAGTCATAGGCTGAGGCCGGAAATAAATGACCAGAAACGGTACCTTCCGAAATTTAAATGCCCTTGTTAAGGGTAATATATATGTTTAGGGCACCGGCATCAAGGATAATCGATGAGGCCCGATTGATGCCGTACAATCAATGCAAGCTCAAAGTCGCTCAGCGAGCCATGGAAAGAGCCATGCTCGGAGTTTCTCTGAAGGATAAAATCCGGAATGAGATTATTCGACAGAGAACTAAAGTCATCGACATAGCTCAAAGAGTCAGCAAGCTGAAGTGGCAGTGGGCTGGCCATATATGCTGTAGGACTGACGATCGCTGGAGCAGACGGGTTCTCGAGTGGAGACCGCGCAGCAGAAGACGTAACGTGGGACGCCCCCTGGCTAGGTGGTGCGATGACTTCCGCAGGGTGGCCGGCAAGAAGTGGATGAGGAGAGCCGCAGACCGGGCTCAGTGGTATGGATTGGGAGAGGCCTATGTCCAGCAGTGGACGACTGTGAGCTGTTGATAATGATGATGATGAAGGGCATGGCTACCCGACGCCTCAAAGATCATTAAAGCACCCAAAAAGGTCGACAACGCTGTTATTTTTATTAGTTTTAATTCACATTTAACCAGTAGCAGTACAAGTGACAAGTCGTAGTGTGCTACTAACCATAGCCGTAAGGTTGTTTTTAATCATGTCTACGATTTGGAGCTAGGAGAAATATTTGTTCAATAAAATTAATGAAATTGCAAAAAAGGTTTTTCGATAATACAAATCTATTTTTGCGGCAATTATTAACTGGTGCTCTTGAAAAATAATTATACCTACTTTTTACGGACGTTAGTGTGACAGCGGAATCTTTAAAGTATTCGAAACATCAGAAACGATATAATGACAATAATGAAGGCGAGATTAAACCATAAAATTACTTTTAATTATAAAGCGAGTTGCTCATCGTCCTAATTCTCTCTCTCTCTTCCCAGCTATTTATCCCACATGGTGGTGGGGTCAGCTTTCCTGACTTTACTCCTCCACTTCGCTCTATCTTCGACATCCTCGTCAGCAACATTCTCTCTTGTCCTTCAGCACTACGTCCCTCCACCTTGTCTTGGGTCTGCCTCTAGGTCTCCGACCGGGGAGGTCGAGCAGTAGCGCCAAATTTCCGACGTAGTCAGGTGGTTTCCTTTTCACGTGACCATACCATCTCAGCCTACTCTCCTGCATCTTGTCGGCGATGTCCCGTACACCTAGACTTCCACGCACGTACTCGTTGCGGATTTTATCGAGCCTAGTCACGCCGCACATCCACCTCAGCATTTTCATTTCAGCAACTTGAATGGTATGTACGTTCCTTTTGGTTGCCGCCCATGTTTCACTGCCATACATAAGAACAGGCCATCGCACAATTAGGCCATCATCGTCCTAATTGTGTAAAATAATATTCGCTGACGGCGTATAAATCTATTTTAAAACGTTTTATTATAAAGAAACGCGTCGAGTTAGTTAGCTCGTCTGATCCGTAACGACCGTCTTCCTGCTTGCCTCGGTAACATTGTTACTCGCCCTACTGTTTCTTGAAATCAGAACCAAAACGTTGGAAGTATCATTTGGATAGTTTAAATTCTAGTTAAATTTATATTAACTAGTGGTCCCCCGGTTTGAGAAATTCGACTATAATTAATTAAAATTATAAGTTTGTACACTATTATGATTCTATTTTCAAAGATTATTATACTTCTATAATCACAAATTTCGCCAAGACTACATACATTATAGAAAAATATTAATAAAGACAAACAATATTTAATCTATTCTTTTTTTTTTTTTTTTTTTTTTTTTTTTATGATTGAAGGATTACTGGTGGCCCGGAGGCCTTTCCAGTTTCACCAGGACAGGTGGGCGAGCAAAGGCTCAGCCAGGAGGGGTGGGATTTGCTAACAGCTACCCGAGCGCCTCCGAAGGAGACCTAACAACTCAAGAGTAGCTGCTTCGCGAATGAATCTACTACCGGATCGGAATCGCGACCCGCTGAGAAGATCCGGCGAGAAACTCAGCGAGCTGATTCATGGGTTAGGTTGCACGGCGAACTCTTTGTCGAGTTCGACGAGTACGGTTACCGAGGTCCCTAAGCCTGCTCCTAGAGCTGAAGGCGTCTAGTGCAAAGGTTATTGGATCTGAAGGATCCGTAAGGACGTGTCTAGGGCGTCGACGGTGACTGGCTCCTGCATGATCAGGATTCGGGGAGTAATCAGCGGCGGCTACGATAAGGCGATTATCATGACGCATAGCCTTATCGAAGTACCGTTCCGACGCTGACTTCATGTATTTCTGGATAGATTCGAGGCCCAGGTCGTCGTGTAGGTCAACGTTCCTCACGAACCACGGAGCTCCGACGGCTAACCTGCAAAAGCGGGATTGTAGAGATTGAAGGGTGTCTATGTGTGTGCGGGCCGCGTGAGCGAACACCACACTCGCGTAAGTCATGACGGGCCTTATGCAAGTTTTGTAAAGTGTCACCTTGTTCCGAAGGGACATTTTACTCCGCTTACAGATCATGGGGTAGAGTCTACCGAGAATAAACGCGGCACGGTCACGGACTGATTTTATATGCGGGCGGAATGTCATCGATGCATCCAGGGTAACGCCCAGGTACTTGACCTTCCTGGCCCAGGGTATGGATTGACTAAAGAGAGTAATCGGGGGTGTGAGATTCCTCCTCCTAATACGGGAGGAAATCCGTGTGGAGCTTCCCCTCTGAAATAGCACCGCAGTACTTTTCGCTGGGTTGATGTCTATGCGCCATTTTCGGAACCACTGTCCTAGGGCTAGGGCTGCGCTCTGAAGCTTCTTCGCGATTAGGGACTTATTTCTACTGGAATAGTAAACAGTCGTGTCGTCGGCGAATAAAGCTAAATGGGTCGGCGGCGACCGGGGAATATCGTTAACGAATAAGCTAAATAGGAGGGGTGAGAGGACAGAGCCTTGCGGGACTCCAGCTGTGAGAGGTCGTGGGGAGGAGCGGGTTCCCTCGACTCGATATCGAAAAGAGCGGTTCGACAAGAAGTCCCGTATGATGAGCACGAGACTATCCGGCACGCCCATGTTGAATAGTTTGAAAATCAAACCATTGTGCCAGACTTTGTCGAACGCTTTTGCGACGTCGAAGAAGAGAGCTCCCGTGTATAACGGTTTTGGTCGATTAAGCCCTACAAGAATGTGCTCCGTGAGGCGGTGCACCTGTTGAACGCATGAGTGATTTGTACGGAATCCGAATTGTTCATCGATGAGAATGCCCTTGGATGAGACGAAGTCTCTGAGGCGTTTGTAGAGCAGACGCTCATACAGTTTGCCTAGAGACATGAGGAGGCTAATCGGGCGGTAGCTCGTCGGATGATTTTTTGGTTTACCGGGTTTATGTATGCCGATAACGTCCGCTTCTTTCCACACCACGGGAAACATACAGTTCGCCATAGCGGCATTGAAAATAGATGCCAACATCACGATGAGTTGGACGGGTAGAAGTTTAATAACGCGGTTGGATATACCGTCGGAACCGGGAGCCTTGCGAGGACGTAGGTCTTTGATCAAGTCTTTAACTTCCATCGGGGTGACGGGTGGTAACGCGTCCGAGGGTGGCAAGGAGACTCTGCGTTCTACCTCACTGTCTACAAATTCTACATGAACAGGGTCCACGGATTGAGTGCTGGGCGTGCACTGGGTTTGCAATGTATCGGCCAGCAGCTCTGCTTTTTCATCATCATCGAACGCCGCGAGTCGGCCTGAGGGGCCTACGAGGGGGGGGCATAGTTACTACCGTATCCGATTTGAGAGAACGAGCTAAGCGGTAGTAAGACCTTTGAGAGGGCGCGAGTCTTTCTAAGAAATCAGACCATCTGGCATCTCGGACTTCGGCGATGCGAGACTTTACGTCGCGTTGTAGGGCACGCATTCGAATTCGATTTTCCGCGGTAGGATACCTGTCGTAGGCACGTATCGAGGCGTTCTTAGCTCTAAGGAGTTCCCTAATATCGTCGGACAATTTGAAGCGGTGAAGGAAGTCCTCCGCTACAACTTGTTTCGATGACCTATCTAATGTCGAGGTGATGTGTGACGTTAAGATGTCTATGGCTTCAGCGGTATCCTGAGGAGACGGGGTAGAGTCCGGGCTAAACGGGAGCGATGGTGGATCAGATTCAGCCAGGCTGATGCCCAGCGTGTGCCAATCCACCACAGTCCTCGTGACGGGAACGGAATCGGGAGCGCGACCGAGCTTCATAACGACGGGACGGTGGTCTGAATCTAACTCTGAAACTACTTCGATGGAGTGTAAGCGCAGAGTTACGTTTTTTAATAACGCTATGTCGAGTATATCCGGGCGATGCGCGATATTTAGCGGGTAGTGAGTCGGGGTTAGCGGAGCGACGATATCGAAGGCGAGATCATCGACTAACGCGTCAAGCCGCCTGCCATTCGGGGTTGTAGTGTGTGAGTTCCACCTGATGTGTTTACAATTTAGGTCGCCCGCCAGAATGACAGAGCTCCCCATGCCGAGCAGCGCCTCGATATCACTGCTTAGAACGATTTTATCCGGTGGAAGATAAACGGACGCGATAACGATCGGCGCGTGTCCCGTCAGTGAGATTCGGCACACTGATGCTTCGATATTAGCGAGCGCGGGAGGATCGAGCGGGACGCAATGCAGGGCTCTTCTATAGTAAATGACGGTACCACCACCACGAGCAGAGAGCCTGTCGTTCCTGACCATGTTATAGTTCGCGATTTTAGGGTCACGGCGCGCGGGCTTAAGTAGGGTCTCCTGCACTAAAAAGATATCAATTTGATGGTCACGCAAAAAGTCAGAAACCTGATCACGTTGATTTGCGAGACCATAAGCGTTAAAAAATCCTATCGTTACGGATAGGGGCTTTATTCTACTTATATACGCCATTGATTACCGGCGGAGTGAGGGGAGGACGTACGTATTTAATGACGCGTATACGTCGGCGTATTCTTGCACAACGGCGATAAAGTGTTGTGCAGTGGAGGCAGTGCGAATGGCGTCGCCCAAAGCGTTAACGCGCTCAAAGTTGATCGACTGAAAGAAGTCGATCGCTAAAGCGAGATTGTCGGACGCGGTCGGAGGGCAAGTCGCGGGAGAGGGACGAGTCGCGGGGGTGGGACGAATCGCGGAGGAGGGAGTTGTAGCCGTGTTCATGTACGGCAGCGGTTTCGCCCAGGCCGAGACACTGGGCACCGGCGCCGGAACGAACGCTGGCTTAGCCTGCGACACAGAGGGTGCCGAGGCTTTGATGTCTGGGCCGGAAGCTCGGAGGCGGTTTTGGCGGGCGACGCGGCGATTTATTTTCGGGGCTCGGGGGCATCCGCGGTAATTTGCGGGGTGACCCTGTGTACGACACAGGACGCAGCTAGGCGGTTCCGTCGCGGTTTTTTGATCGCGAGTGCAGAGGGCCGTGGCGTGATCTCCTAAACACTTGACGCATCGGGGGCGCGCGTGACAGTTACGGGAAGAATGCCCGTATAATTGGCAGTTATGGCACTGGCTAGGTGTGCCTTTCTTGTGTGGGGTTTCGACTGCGATTCCGGAAAGGCTACAGACCGTTCGGATGTTGAATATTTGCTTACCCTCGGGGGTAGGCTGGAGGGCGACGAGAACCATATTATATGGCTCCCTTCCGCGGCCTGTATGCATGCGGTGTACGGAGTTAACCGGTAGGCCTTGTTCGAGAAGGTCGGCCTTAACGAGCTCGGCATCCAACTCTTTAGGGATGCCACGTATAACGGCACGGAGTTCGCGCTCCTCCTGGAGCGTATACGTGTGGAAACTTATACGCTCCTTACGGAGGTAAGAAGAGAGGGCCCTATGGTCGTCGGGTGTTCGAACCTTAATTTGAATGCCGTTCGCGAGGTTACGGGCATTCGTGAAATTGATATTTTTGGCCTTAAGGGCCAGGGAAACTCGTTCCCAAGCTGCCTTCTCTTGAAGGATTACCGGGGGAGGGGTCTGCGTTTTATTTTGTGCCACCGAACGCGGCGACGGAGTGGCACGGGCTGGAGGCGCAACGGGAGTCTGAGGGCGGGGGCGCGACGCGTTCGCGGCTTTGCTAATTTTAGCGGCCGCGGGAGCTCGAGACTCCGCGGCACGCTTCTTACCCTTTTGCACCAGGGTGAATCCATCCGTCGATGAGGCGGGGGCGAGGTCGACCTCCATCTCCGAGTCAGAGTCGGAGGACGAGGAGGCGGGCGCAGGTGACCTACGAGTAGGTGTTTTGGAGGGCGCGACGGAGGCCGCGGATGATCGCGCTGCTGGAACGGTGACCACGGCGGACGACGCAGCAGTTTTACTCGCCAGTATAGGCGACGCGGGAACGGCAGGCACGACGGAGGCTGCGGTGCTCGATGCAGAAGCTTTGCACGCAGGTACAGGCGACGCAGGAGCAGCGAGCTCGGCGGAGTCCACGAGAGGGCTCGCGGTGTGATCGGCCTTGAAGGCCTGAAACTCGGAAGTGAGCTTTGGGTAGCGAAGCCGGAGAAATTCCGCAAATACAGCGTCCATGATGGCTACGTGCCCAGGTGGGGCTACCCTGGGTCTTAGAAAACACTCGCCTTGCGGCGAGGCCCCAACTTCTCGGACCTGAGCGGTTCTATTGAACACAGGTGGCGATGCGGCACGATTACTACAGGACAAAGAAAAAAAACACAACAAAACGGAAATAACAAAAAGAAACAAAACAATTAAACACTTCCAGGAAGACAGTTTGTCGGCAGATGTACCACGAACACAGTAATAACAAAAGGAAACAAAACAATTAAAAACTTCCAGAAAAAAAAACACTTGGTCGGCAGATGTACCACGAACACAGGCCGCGCGAACAATGGCCGGGCGAACAAAGGCCGGGCAATCGAGTGGTCGATGAGCACGTCCGCACGTGACGGGTGCCTCTATCGGAATGAATCTATTCTCAATTTGACCACAGACGTCAAGAACAAAAGTTTGACAATAAATAAATAGTATGCATGCGTGTGTGCGTCAAATACATGGTAGTGTGTGTAATGTTTTTTTTTATTGATTTAATGTATTTTTTAGGCATAATTTAAAAAAAATATTAGCATTCTGCACTCCTTCTCTGTATTCTCTATAAGTGTGGGAAATTTCATACTCCTCCGTCCGCGCAATTTTCGTAAAAAGGGATACAAAGTTTTTCCTTCACGTATTAATATATAGATATAAAGGTTGTGTTTCTTTCAAAAGACAGCCGAATACAGTTTTTGTAACAGAAATATATGATATTTTCTTCGTTATTAATTACGGTGAAGGCTTTCTTTTAACAACATAGTTTGATGAGCGCGTCGCTACCTAAATTAAAGAAGTTTTTGAGGTCCAAAGCAACCGAATTTCGAATATCGCAATTTTATTGAAATCAAAGTTATTATAAAATGGAGTTACATTTATAATTTGAAACAACACTAGCAAATTAGATCTAGACGTTTAGTGTCTAAAACTAACAAGTTTTGCAGTTATTCGGCAATAATCGATGATTCATTATAATAATTAAATGCACAATCACGAAAACTTCCATCGGTCCAGTGTTTATACTAAAATTTTGTTGGCGGTTTCCAGCGATGTAGGTACTCTAAAGTTAGATTCGATTTAACCACAAATTAACCTTGTGAGCTCATTCTATGATATATTCGCGAACGATTACACTTAATAATTTGTGCAATAATAAAATGCAACCAAACACATGTGTAATCTTTTTTTATTACTGATACTTCCTACTTATAAAAAATATATTTCATTATGGGTTTTTTTTTATTGCTTAGATGGGTGGACGAGCTCACAGCCTGGTGTTAAGTTGTTAGTGGAGCCCACAGACATCTACAACGTAAATTCCGCAACCCACCTTGAGATATAAGTTCTAAGGTCTCAGTATGGTTACAACGGCTGCCCCACCCTTCAAACCGAAACGCATTACTGCTTCACGGCAGAAATAGGCGGGGTGGTGGTATCTACCCGTGCGAACTCACTAGAGGTCCTACCACCAGTAAAACCACCAGTTGTGACCAAGCTCTCGATATACCTAGTGTTGAGTGGTTACAGGTCTCACAACGTGATTGCCTTGAGACATGGGGTTTGAAGTCTCAATTGTATTGTACAATAGCCATCTCACTCTTTAAACTGGAACGCATAGCTGCGTCGCGGCAGAGATGGGTAGGACGGTGGTATCGCGCTGGTACAGGCTGGAAAGCATCGTGCCACCATTAATTACATTTTACCACCATTAATTACCACGGATTTTTATACGTTTTGCGGATACGACTTTTATCACACGATGTTTTTCATTCATACTCCGTGAACATTTCCGTAGAAAAAAATGTATGCGGCATGATTTTAACACCGACATATTTGCGTCTTTTAGGCCACCTTTTTCCTTTAGGCTTACAAAATAAATATTAAAGGGTCAAAGATTACCAATTACAATACCATTTTTTTTGTCATACTTATATCACAAACTACCGTAAGTTATAATTGGCAACATTCTAATTTTTTTTATACTTCGTATCTGCAAACCTATTAATTGGTATGATAGATTTTACGTTGTATTGATGGGTGTACGAGCTTACATCCCACCTGATGTTAAGTAGTTACAGATATCACAACGTGAATGTCATCATCGACCTTGAAACATGATCAGAATCTAAATTAAAAACGGCTTCCTCGGCACTCAAACCGGAATGCCCGGCAGTAAGGTAGGATGGTGGTACCTTCCCGTCCGTGCTAGCAGTACACCGTACCAACAGCAGTAAGCATCGCACTTCGCAATTAATTACAAGTCTTGTTACTCAGAGACTAAGTGTGACTTTAAATCGAGCGATTGCCTCAAGTGTACACGATGTTGATCATATAATGTTTTATTACTCACAATTTATGTGCCCGGTAATGTTGTAGGTTATAAATTTAGCATGTTTTTCTGTTCTACACACTTATAAGATAGTTTTATCTGCTTCTGATACTGAATGTGAATAAAATATTCATGATCTTCGATAAATTATTGGACGGTGTGGTTGCTATTATTTATACAGTCGAAGGGTTCACGAAGAATGTGAAGGGAAGCAATATGGAGTAAAATGATAGAGAGGAAAGGTATCCAATCGAAATGAAGTTACTATGTAAACCCCATTAGGTGGGTGGGGACAAGCAAAAGAGGGAACAACAATTTCTTTACATGTTGGTGTAGTGATTAGCTATGACCGGATCGTATTTTTGTCAAAGATATATTTTGTCATTCGCAGTCTCGGTATAAATATTTGTCTCAAATGCGTATGTTTCCGGGATTCATAACATATATGATATCATAGCTTACTAAGCTATGTAGGAAGAAAAATATTATGTTCCTTGGAGATTATTAGAGCTAGCTGGTGGGACTTGTAGATGAACGGTTTTGTCTATAAGGCTACGGCTAGACCTGGATTGTTTCTAAATACACATAATCGTGTAATAAAAGTGAAACCCGCATATTTATAATTTGCGTAATTACTGGTGGTAGGACCTCTTGTGAGTCCGCGCGGGTAGGTACTACCGCCTAGCCTATTTCTGCCGTAGGGCAGTCGTTGTAACTATACTGAGATCTTAGAACTTATATCTCAAGGTGGGTGGCGCATTTACGTTGTAGATGTCCATGGGCTCCAATAACCACTTAACACCAGGTGGGCTGTGAGCTCGTCCACTCATCTAAGCAATAAAAAAAAATCGATATAGATTCCTGATGGAAGACGCGCTTTATCGGGAGTGCCAAAAACGACCTAATTTTTATGTATTTAACGCTCATTATTAACCTCTAAACAAAGATACTCGCAATTCCTAGAAATTTAAGTCAAGCAAAATATCAACAGCGTTTATTTTTTATCCGAGAATCTAAAAAACAATCTTGAAAAAAACAAAACGCATATAAAGTTGATGTTCTAAAATTACTAATTGAATACTTTAAATTGTTTCACAAACACGTAACTCCAACATTTGAAAATACGTGTAGGTAGGTACATAGCTAATTTTCAATACAAATATTTTCGACTGCAGACCGATGTCTGTTATTGTTTACATTTCAGTGACCGAACGTTATTCGATAAGGGAATAAGTATTTTAACGTGTTTTCAAGGCTAAGGACCCAGTGCCGCACGTGTCATGAAATCAAAACAATTACACCATAAAATTACTGATTTAAACTTAACGTTTTCAAATGTTATGGGATATTATTAGTTATTAGAAGTAATAGTTTAGTTATTTCTTAATCAAACTCTAAAACGGGAGTTTCTATTTTTTATTTTCCAGTTCAATCATATTTATGATGGAATGCAATTTTAAATATTTTCACATTTCCTTGCTTGACGAAGCTGTTCCTCGATGAAATTCCTAAGATGTGTATTATGTATTACTTCTTTAAGATTATTATAAAACATGCAACATTAATATTAAATCGCGTTCTATCTATTTGTATTATTTATTATTTACTGGCTTTTGCCCGCGACTCCGTCCGCGTGGAATAGTTACTTTGGCATAACGCTTTTTACCCCCACTTCATTTACGTAGAAAATGAAAATATTTTTGAATTATAGAATGTTAAGGAGCTATTTAAATCCCTATTTTGAAACATTCTTTATTGGTGGTTCTTTATTTGTATTGGCCTTACAGTGATGCTATATAGCCTATAGCCTTTCTCAAGAGATGGGCTATTTAACACTGCAAGATTTTTTCAAATCGGACCAGTAGTTCCTGAGATTAGCGCGTTCAAACAAACAAACTCTTCAGCTTTATAATATTAGTATAGATTTAATCATATATTAATAGAAACAAAATTAGCATTGAATTTTACGTTTATTTTTGAAACTCTCTGTTTCAGCACGTTTTGTCCCAGTTTAGGATCGGTTTCGCAAATTATTGCGCGTGTCCGATTGACGTTAGACTACGGAGCAACGGAGCTGGATATTACAAGCTCAAATATTTTACGAGGCTGTAAACCATGAAACTCGGAGGAAATTCTGATTAGTTCGGAATTCATTAGCGCACTAAACTAGTACCGATTTATGACTGTTTCGATTTTATTATTCAAGAGAAATACTGTAGTCATTTCTGAAGAATTTTTTGTACAACAAAGTTTCAAAACGAAAGATATTTGGGCCCGTAATTTAATGGTGTTGAAATTTTTCATTCTTTATCCCAATTTTAAGCCATGTAGATAAACAATCTACAGGATACATCGTCTACTCCTCTTTCTACCTTAGACAGCCGTCCATTCAGAAAGCTTCTGGGTAATATAATACAAATAATTATGCCGCCTAAGTTTAAAATCACAAGGATACATATAATTTTACACTAGCTTACACACTCAAAACGTAATACTGGGTCTTGTCTACATCTTCTATTAAACATAGGAATCAACAAATTAATATGTTTAACACGTAACCTATTGAACATTCATACAGAGAATGGAAAATTATCATCAATACAGTGAATTACGAACAACAAAATGTCATTAAAAATTCATTAGCATACAAACGTACGTAGGTAGCTGTTTTGAATAAGATTTTATTACCTTAACTAAAATTTCCTATTGGGCTTGAGAAATTTGCACTGATTTAAATGGTAATTTATTAATGAAGAGTAATTGAGCTTCTCAACATTTGTGACAAAGCAAGTGGTGCCACCATTAATGAAGGAGATGTCGTTGAGTCTACCAGTTCTAGTTTGTCCTTGCTATTAGTAAAAGACAGTTTTTTTATTTTTTTTATTGTATCGATGAGCGGACGAGCTCACCGTCCACCTAGTGTTAATTGGTTACCGGAGCCCATAGACATCTAAAACCTAAATGCCACCCACCGCCTTGAGATATGAGTTCCAAGGTCTAGAATATAGTTACAACGGCTGCCCCACCCTTCAAACCGAAACGCGTTACTGCTTCACGGCAGAAATAGCAAGGGTGGTGGTTCCCGTGCGGACTCACAAGAGGTCCTACCATCAGTGTAAACTACCAGTCTGATTATAACGCAGCATTTGCTGTAGCTCGTTGTAGTCGTCGCAGCGCCGAAGCAAATATACCTACTTTTTCGAAATCACCTAAGTAATCACGTGGATTATATTCACAAGTGTTTACGATTAGCTATTGCTGATTAATATCGCTAATGTAATTACGTTTTATCCGCCAGCTCGTCTGTCTTATTGTGTATTGAAATGTATAAATGTATTAACGAAAGTGAGAATGAACACGTGTTTCATTATTATAAGTACTACAGATGCAATTGATTACATTTATTTACGGTTTTTTTTTCTATTTGAAATCATCTAAGCGATTGCCTGAGTGAAATAGCCGCAATTGTGGTCTATAATACGATGGTTTTTCAAAAAAAGTTGGGCTTCAAGATGGTAATTAACTAATGGTATGAAAATAAATTTAATTGATGTGTAAACATGTTCATTCGTGTTGACGTATCTCGACCTTTTAAAAACACTACGTTGTTTAAGCCAATTTCAACTAAATGCATTTTTACATTATATAAATGGACTCATTTTTATGTATTTTATAGTTTCTTTATAATCTCGGATAAAAGATACCTGGTACATCGCCTTAGCCATTAATTTTACTAAGACATTTGCAATTGCGTTGCGTTGCGCCTAAGGACCGAGCCTCTACTCAGAAGCACATGAAGCAATTTATTACATAACACGATTGTTTACTATTATGCAAATCCAACAAGTGCATATATGATTTCAACAAGATGACTATTTAATGGAAATTATTTAAGAGCCTTATAGTAAATTTCCACTGCCGAAGCGCGTTTCCATAATTAAAAGTGTGGCAGTAATCGGAAAAATAAACATGAAATGTCAGTTTTTTCATACTATTTATTATTCTTTCACTCTTTTGCCAGTTGAATTTGTCGCCGGATCGTCTCAGTGTGTCGTGATTCCGATCCGGTGGTAGATTCTGCCAAGAACATGTCAGACAGTCAGTACCAGAAGGTTCTTGGTTACTTTGGTCACATTGCTCGGCTACCACCAGACAAGCTTGAAAAACTGACCTTAGTGGGCAAGGTAGAAGGGAAAAGACCCGCCGGCCGGCCGCCAAACCGTTGGTCAGATCAGATAACTGCGCTCACTAGACTCTATGTCTAGTGAGCGCTCACTAGACTCTATGTCTAGTGAGCGCAGTTATCTGACCGCGCGACCGCGTGACATCCCTGAGAGAGCCGAAACCCGAAGGAAATGGAAGCTGATGGTACAAAGAGCCACGAAGGGCTTTCAGGGACACGACCTTCAGCAATGAAGTATGCGACTAAGAAGAGAGGTAGATTCTGTGAAGCATTGCTCTTGCTAAAGCTGGTGTTAGGAAATTCTCTCGTGTTGAGCCCGTGAGCTTACCTAGCCATCCGCGTTAGGCTGGAATAACCTCTTAGGCTACCAGCAAATAGATAGGGGAAATATCACTCTCTTTTAGAGAGAAAATAGTAAGACGCATCCCTTCTGTAGGAATGATAGTATGAGGGCGTGGAGCATTGAGCTATACTCATTGTGCTTAGTGCGAGTTTTTTAACGTTCTCGATAGCGTAAAAGTTAACTCTGATTTTGTATGTAGTTGGAATAGCGCCCCTAGCGGCAAACGTAGGTAGCCGTGCCAATTCCATATAAATTTAAGTTAACTTTTACGATATCGAGAACATTACAAATCTCGGACTAAGCACAGAGTACTCAGTTAGTTCGTAAACCACGTCCGATGGAGCGAACACACCGCTCAAACTATATTTTAACTTGAAATAATATTTTTTTCAATAACAATGTAATTTCCCTATGTCTTTCCATGTCAGTGACTTGGAATTTCCCTTTGGGAGCCGAACCGTTAACAAACACTGGTTATTCGTTTTTTTTACAATGAGGATAAAATCAAACTAAGATAAATTTTGTAAGTATTATGTATGTACTTTGTAAATTGGTTTCTGTGACGTCACATTTAAGGAAAATAGCATCTTGAATATGAAATTCCAATGACAGGTTTAAAATAAAGATATGTACGTTGTTTAGATACAATTTGTTTTTTAATACAATCGTATCTTATCGACAGGGAGAGGGAGGTTTACAATACGCAAACTTTTTAGGGGTAGGCAGCGGCTTGGCTCTGCCTCTGACATTGCTGAAGTCCATGGGCGACGGTAAGCACTCATCATCAGGTGGGCCGTATGCTCGCCTGTCTACTAGGGCAATAAAAAAAAGTTATCATCATCCTGCCAATAAACAGTCCTTCCAGTTTGAAGGGTGGGACAGCCTCATTATACAAGTTAGATTTCGACCTCATGCCTCAATGTACCCTTCTCGGCGACATACACGTTGTGTTATTTATGAGCTCCGGTAACAACGTCATACCGGACAGTAAGTGCTAATTCATGCAAATGCCGTAATAAAAAAAAATCTGTGCTTGCTACGAATATCGCTTATCGGATTGACTCGAGACTGGCTTTTGATTAAATATATTTAGCGATAGTCACAGTGAAGTTTGGCTTCACTTTATGACACGCTTGACTTTGTGATGTATGTATTTATTTAATAAGGCGTGTTACTCGAAACAACAAACTCACGCTGTCGTAGTGTGAGGACGACGTTCTCAGGGACGTCTTAAACTTGGACACATAAGAATTTGAGGCCCTTTTGGAAAGTAAAAAAAGCGAATTATAATAACATTTTTTTACTGAGTATGAGACCATTTATTATAGGTAATCAAATACAGTATGATATAATATGTCATTAATGATATTAGAATGCTGCTGGTTTTTTTGTTACGATTTCGATAACGGTTTCTTTCGGGATTTCTGTTGAGCAAAATATTCTATTATAGGCATAGTATATGCCTTGTAAATACCTTCTGATTACTGATTTGTGAAAAAAGTGTAATGTGCCCGGCAAAAATGTTTTGAGAATAAACGTGTGAGAGAAATTGTCGGTCTTTCGGGGCCCCCCGAGAAGGGGGGCCCTGGGCACGGGCCCCGTGTGCCCTTATGGTAAAGACGGTATTGGACGTTCTACGGCTTTAGACAAGTAATATTGTAACCGAATTTAAATCAAACATATTTAATTTCATATTCTAATTAAAATAATAAAAAAATTAAATAATAAAATGAATGTTCTTTTAGCTCAGTCGGTGTCGGCGCACATTGCCGCCTGTACTACTCGTACATTACACAGAAGTACTTACTAACCTTTGCATTAGATGCCTTCAGCTCTAATACTAGGGGCAGGCTTAGGGACCCCGGTAACCGTACTCGTCGAACTCGACAAAGAGGTCGACGTGCAACCTAACCCATGCATCAGCCCGCTGAGTTTCTCGCCGGATCTTCTCAGCGGGTCGCGATTCCGATCCGGTAGTAGATTCATTCGCGAAACAATTGCTCTTGAGTTGTTAGGTCTCCTTCGGAGGCGCTCGGGCAGTTGTTAGCAAATCCCACCCCTCTTGGCTGAGCCTTTGCTCGCCCACCTGTCCTGGTGAAACTGGAAAGGCCTTCGGGCCACCAGTAAACTTTCAATCATAAAAAAAAAGAAGTTCTTACTATATTTGAATCAACGCCGTTTTAACATCTGCGACTTCTGAATATTCTTATAACTAAAAATCTTTCGTCAAACCATCTTAATAGGTTAAAACCGAGATTTTTAGCGATTTTTGCCAAAGTAATTAAATGCATATGGATAAAGAATTACTCAAATCAGTTATTTCTACTTTTAGTTTTTTGATTATGCAATTATATTGTTGAATAGTCCCCCTTCAATATGCTATAGCTACTAGCCAAGATGAGCCATGGCGGTCCGCGTTTCTTACATATTCAAGGGAAAACTTGCGATCGGGGGTAATCTAGGCAGGTGAGTTGCGGGGGTCCCAAGGAACCGCTAATTTTGTTTTGGCAAAGTAATAGTATCCACCCACAGCGACCTCTCCGGTCCGTAACCTATTAAACATCAAAAATTTCAAGAAACCCACGTTGTATGAACTTTCTTCTCGTTATTTATTATCTAGGCTGCTTTCGCTACTAAGCGTTCACCTAAGGCCAAAGACGCTTCAACATGAATGGTTCAGTTTCATTGGAACAACGACTAAGCTGTCAGATTGATTGCTTTACGGCATTACCACAATTACCATTACTCATAATATACCGTACCGATGCTCAGAATAGAATTGAAGTTGAGCCTAAACGGAAGGATGGTGTTCAACCAGTGTTGGTTTCCACTCCGACAAACTATCATCGTGTTCCACCTCCAAACCTTCACTATATTTTATTAAATACCCGGAATTTTAGTATTTTGATTCTTAGATACGAATTTGTATTCGAGAAATTGCAAATTTTTTTTTTATTATTATGAAAATTATATATTATTATTATACTATGAAAAAGAAAAAATACGATTAAAAAATCGAGTTGTTTGTTACAGATACTTTACTTGCAATTTGTTCCGCGTGCTCGCTTATTAAAAAAAAATGCATAACAGAAAGTATTAAGTCATATTTATTTAAAGAATTTATTCCCTTTGTGTGTGTATTGTTTGTAAATTCCTTCATCGAATTATTATCGGTAATTTTATTTCTTTTTTGGTTTATTAAGTAAAGTTTCGCTAAGTTTAGACACTGGAGGTATTATTTATATTTTAAAATTAAATTGTAAATTTAAATTATATAAATTTATATAAAATTATATATAAATTTTTATAATTTATAATATAATTTATATTTAAAAGAGCATATGACTCTTTTTATTTATTTATTTATTAGGCACACAATATACAGTACAAGCTAAAAGGATACAAAAAAAAAACAATAAGTTAGTTTAAAAAAAATCTGGCTTGCAATATAAGCCATGTTCCACTGTTCCTTACAACTATAGGACAAAACAAAACGTAAATGAAAACTGTGTAATTTGTAAGGAAATAAGTTTACTCACAATATACATTAAATGATTGCACTATTTAACCTACTATTAACATGGAGGATGCCCTTGAACATCTTTATAAACGTCACTAACCTATAAGTAAAATTCCAGCTCAGTTGGCGACTTTTTAACCAGGGCGTCGCGATCAAAATAAATGTTTTGTATTTGTTACGGTATTTGGTGCTGTCTAAAGCATACATTTTGCCTGGTTAGTATGACCGTAAATAGTATTAGTGGATTTTTGATAAAGGCCTTATTATAAACGCTATTATTAATGTCAGTAAGCTTTTAAATCAGTATTAATTACGGTGTATCAGAAAATTTAAAAGTAAAATAAACACGAATAGTTAAAGATTTTACACATTTGTATATTTGGAATTAATAGTGTTCAATAATTTTTGATATTTAATTTCGAAATATTCATGAATTTCACATTATCTTACGTTTATCATAGGTTCATTGAAGTGCAACCAACGATCACTTGATTTCTACACTATCTAGTCAACTTGAGAGTTATTTTAATGGCGTCTCTAATATCTAATAATTAGAATAACTATTACTCCTACCGTTCAAATGGGAATGCACTGTCACGAACCGACTAAAACCTCCTGATTCACCCAATCCACAAGAATCGGGCGAATCGCCTCGACGGTCCTACGACCAGCCGAAGGATCGGCCAGCCGCCTGGACCATGACTCCAGCAAGGGGTTATAGCCTGTTCTAGTGTTAGCTCAATTATTTATGGTATTTTTGCAGGTCTAATTGACATTACAGGAACGGTGATACTCAAATCGAACGCTCCGTCAAAATATGTGATTTAGATGATATATCCGATTGTAATATGAGCATAGTATGTGAATGGAAGAGATAGGGCGCTCTGCCAAATATTCGGGAGGCACCGAGCAGCGGAAATTTTCCTCATTCCCGACGGAAGACGTTTAGCGACGCAATGTTAAGATCAAGGTGAAATTTTCATATTGTCACAAACGCTTGTATTTCTTAATAGAAACACGTCATCGTCGGAAAAATCCGAGTTTGTTAATGTTTTTTTTGTTTACGTCATCAGAACGTAATAATTCCTATAAAAATTCCTGTTATTAGTAAAAATATCGTATGTCTAATCCAAACCTACACAGTTGTTTAGCTTCCTCAAACGATCGTGTTTGCAGCTTACTGTTAACGTGAATACACAGATAAATCACGCGTACATTATGCGTAGGTTTCACTGTCTTTAACACGTTGACTGCCACCGGTCACTAGTGCTCTACGCGGCGTACTGAAGTAATTAATTATTTAAACGGTAGGCAGCGGCTTGGCTCTGCGCCTGGCATTGCTGAAGTCCATGGGCGACGATAACCACTCACCATCAAGTGAGCCGTATGCTCATCTGCCTACAAGGGCAATAAAAAAAAAGACTAGTGGTCACCCGGTAGAAGAAATTCGACTATAATTAACTGAAATTATGTTTGAACAGTATTATGGTTCTATTGTCAAAGACTTATTATACTTCTATAATATAATCAAAGATTTCGCCAAGACTAGACTAGATATAGACAAATTATATTAAAGGTGAACAATATTAATCTATTCTAAATTTGACCACAGACAGAGAACAAACAAAGAATATATGTGTTGTGTCGAATACATGGTAGCATGTGTAATGTTTTTTTTAATTAATTTAATGTATTTTTCATGAATAATTAAAAAAATATTAACATTCTGCATTCCTTCTCTATACTCTCTATAAGTGTGGGATATTTCATAGTTCACCTCCACGAAATTTTCGTAAAAAAATAAGGGGTACAAAGTGAAGTACTATAGATTTCTGTTACTAAGCGTCTGGATTGCCTAATTTTGCCTTTTTTTGTTTGTTAATTGTATGTTTTAGTATTTTAAGTACCTATCTGAGAAATCTATTCATTGTCAGAATCTTCGGATTCGTCTTTCCCAGAGTTTACTAGATGTGCCGGGGCTTTAGTAACAGAAATATACATAATTACTACAGACCGCCGCGTAGGGCACTGGTGACCTACATGGAAGTCAGCCTGTTAAGCAATGTCATAAGTACGAGCCCTTCGTTTGGATACCAGATTTTCGTGGTATCAGAACTCGGGTCTCGCTTATCATTACATCGCTATAGCTTGATAACGTCTCTGGATAAATATATAACAAGACTACGTGTTAATGAAACCATGATTGTTTACGAAGATCGCACTTGACACGATTACAATTGTTTGTTACAATACATAACTTTGCGTAATGCATTCCTACATTATAACGGCGTCTAGGTCACCTTAATTAAATTGTACATTTAGAGGCGTTCTTTACTTAACGACTAGCGACCCGCCCTCGCTTCGCTTCGGAAACATTAAAACGCACATGAAACCAAAAAAAAAAAAAAAGGTAGCCTATGTTCATCAGGGACAATGTCGGCTTCTAATGGAAAAAGAATTTTTCAAATTGGTCCAGTAGTTTCGGAGCCTATTCGAAACAAACAAACAAACAAATCTTTCCTCTTTATAATATTAGTATAGATTATAGTATAGATGACGCGTTTTAAATTTAATACGTTTCCTTCTAATAAAACTCTAGTTCTGGATACCATTACTGTCTCAAATGGTGTAATATTATGGGCTAGCAACTCACCATCATGTGAATTATGAAAGAACACGCAAAAAAGTCTAATATTCATTTTAATAACAAGCCAACAAAATGTCAACAAAACGTATTTTATTAATGTAATCCTAGATCGAATATAAATCAGAACGATGCCAAGAATGCACTCAAAGTAATATTAAATACAATTAATTAATCAAGTTGCTTTATAATGTACCTTTTATTTATTTCGTTAATGGACAGACCGAATTCACCAATCTTGTGCAGAGCTCTTATTTGAGGTCCTACGGACACCGCAATGTCCCTTTCTCCTCGATCCTCCTGGTTCCACCTTGAGATCGAAGTCGAATATTTATTAAATTAATTACAAAACATATGTAATTATGTCCACATTAAAGGTATTTTGGAGCATATCCCCAAACAAATTCTCAGCCAAATAATTGAACATAACTATCACGTGTGCATTCCTCATTGCTTCGAATATATTCAGTGGGTGGCTGTGAGTGAGGATTTATTTACGATTAGTAAGTAGTTCCGAAGCATTACGATGATTTGAATTCAGACCAAAAAATAATATGTTTCTCTCAACTAGCGTCAAAGGAAATTAATGGCATCGCAGAATAGATCACGCCGGAATCACTGCCATATGATAAGATTTCAGTCATTTCAGCCATCTACACTCCCATTATTTCGGTATTTTGATTTCGGCCTAAGCTGTTGAGATCGTGGTGGTATGTGATAAGCACAGAGTCTCCCGTAGCCGCTTATCACTACTTCGATGCGAGATCTTTCGGATATCGACAAGGAACAACACGTTTATTAATACGCTTTTTTATTTATTAGCTTCATACGTATGTTGGTATTTTTAACAATACGCTTTTTTTTTTATAATAAAATCATTTTTTCTTATACTACTTTTAATTCATATTTATTAAAATTTATTTACTATTTTTTAGTTGAATTTTCTATAAAAGCGTATTTTTGTATTATTTTTAAGCTATTATTTATTTTAAATAAAGTACAGAGTGCACTATATTTAATTATGTAGTACAAAATTTGTATGCGCCCATAATTCTACGAAAACATTAGAGTTGCAACTCACTATTTTTTAGTTTTATCAAAAAAATCTAAATTTGCGTCTTGCGCACAAAACAGACCTTCTTAGCTTAAAGATGGACCACAAAAGAGTATTGTGTAATGCTACTGAACTACGCTAGTGAACTTGAAGGGTGAGGCAGCCGTTGTAACTACACTTGAGACCTTAGAACTTATATCTCAAGGTGGGTGGCGCATTTACGTAGTGGATGTCTATGGGCTCCAGTAACCACTTAACACCAGGTGGGCTGTGAGCTCGTCAAACCATCTAAGCAAAAAAAAAACATATTGATCAAGTATGCTTCTAAATGGGCATTCTGAATTTATTGTTATTCATGGAAAAGGTTCACGAGGAGCAGTGGACCTGGTGAAGCTATGCCCAGCAGAGTACAGACGTATGCGGACCATGATAATGTCTGGTGTCGGACAAGATTCAGTTGTGACACAGTTAGACGATGAAACTTCTGAGTTATGTTGCGCTGTACTAACTTTCATTAGAGGCTATGCGTCTACACGAGCGTACTAAGGCTTCAGTGTTATATTCTAGAAAATAATACATTTAATAAAGGTGATAGTAATATAATTAATTTTAATCAGCAATCACAATCTTGGACTCAGCCATACTTTTCGACAAGTTGACAGTGTTTTTGTATACTGAAGATTATTTGTATTATTGAATTTATCTCTTTTTTTTTCTTTTTCTCCACCTTATACAAGGGCGGATCCAGCTTTGGCGCTAGGAGGGGGTCACATAGTCAAATTTTCGATGCGCTCGTTCCAAACGCTTGCCATCATACAAAGTTATTATATTATATTAAATTAATTAAATATTGAAGGTATGTAGTTACATAAAATCTGTATAGTGACAAAATATATAAATAAAATCATTATGTTTAATTAGTGGTTCACCTAAGACCTGGAACCAGCTCAGGGGGGGGTCATGACCCCATGACCCCCCCCCCTGGATCCGCCGTTGACCTTATATCACCCACTATGGAAGGTCGGCACAGCTAATTTTACTCTTCCATTCTCTTCTATCAGCTGTCATCTCAACACTCACTCCTCTCTCTCTCATATGGTCATTCACACACTCCATCCGTGTCTTCTTTGGTCGACCTCTTCCCCCTCTACCTTGCACTACCATTTCCATACATCTCCTAGTCACATGCATCTTCTCTCTACGCATCACATGTCCATACCACGCTAACCGTCCTAAAATTTATATACAACAATATTCAAAAATCATTTTCTACTAAAAACAATTGTAGACCGAACTGCTTGCTAAATTCAAGGTTTAATTTTTAAAGTTCTTACAGTTTGCAATCAAAAAATTCGACATCATGATTTTTGTTAATAATTGAACAATAATTAGTATTCAAGTTAATTGGCGGGTCCCTAAAGGGATTGAGACCGGGCCTGCCTCCGCGAGGAACCCGTCTACGTTCTCAGACCGGTCGGCGCTCAACGTGGAAAATTCCTTGCTTTCCTCTCGCACGGACCACTACCGGTTACAGCCGCCGGCCTGCCTGATTGTGCACGAAGCGCACTTATCGAAAAAGACCAGGTTGTATTCAATAACGTAAGACAACATAACCACAAATTTTTAAGTTTTAAACGGGTTGACAAGCGCGTTAAAATTTAGTTTTTTATATTCAATAAACTACACAATGACACACATAATGACATGGAATATTTCACAATTAATAAACAATAAAATACTTAACGTTTCTGTTATATAATAAGAATACAAAATTTAAAGCCATTCATCTCTTTTAAATTTAATAGACCTTAGAAACTATATCTTAAGGTGGGTGGCGCATTTACGTTGTAGATAACTATGGGCTCTAGTAACCATTTAACATTAGGTGGGTTGTGAGCTCGTCCACCCATCTAAGCAATTAAAAAAAAACATGAATTCCTGTGAATTCCCGTTACCAATCTTAGCTTAGAAAAGATTAATATACCATATCTGTTTCAGTCAATCTTACCTGAGCCATTTAATGCAATTTATCTTTGTTATTTTGTTAATATAACAAAAAATATTTTCAAAACGCAATAAACTATCAATCAACTGTTTTATCCTTTATTACTATTAACAAGCTTTGATCGTGACTAAGTGTACCTGCTACCACATAGCCTACGGAGAGTTTCTGTTTCAGTCAATGCTATAAAAATAAGTCATTGTTGCAATAATCGTAAGTTCCGTGAGAGGTGTGAAAAATAGCGTTTTGATGTTAGATGATGATGTTAATCTCGATGCTGTGAGATTTGCCATAATAATTAGCAAAATTGCTATATGTTTTATTTGCACTATAATAAAAATCAAAATAAAATAATATATTATGTATGTATATTTTTTAATATAATTTATAAGATTTTGTACCTATAAAGTTCTGGCTGGCAATAAATTCTATATTCAAATTTAGTTAAATATTTCTTTATTGATTAATGTATTGCTTGTACTACATTTGTATCTTTTTCATCAATGTGGACACGACAAATAGTAATTATGGAATATTAGTTCAGTCACAGTAGCAGTGAGTGGCACACAAACGACTCACAACATTAATGACGTGTGCGAAGTGAACACTGCAAACAAACGCACGACTTCTTATTGGTTTGAACCCTTCCGACATCTAGATTTTGATATAAAAAACTAACCCTGTGGTCGCCCGAAAACTAAAGACAACGATGACGAATGAAAGGCGATAATGGAAGCTGACGACACTTAACCGACCACTGAGTTAGTAGAAGCTTTCAATGTTAGCATCAGAACAAAATTAATTTGTCAATTTGCGTTTTTTTTTGCGAAACCGCTTTTAGCGATAAAATCGGCAAATTGTACTTTTTTTTGTCGCATTGTTTATTCATTTTGTGTACAATAAAGAATTCTCTCTCACTCTCTCTCTCTCTCTCTCTCTCTCTCTCTCCATCTCTTTCACTCTCTCTCTCCGCACTACCAAAATTGAAAAATTTTAATTAATTAACTGTAATTTTTAAGATAATTTAATTAAAAATAAGTTTAAGATATTTTGTCGTGAAATATATTATTTTTTTGTTTAAATTCAGTCTTGTTCTAAAAATGAAACATTCTGTCATTGTTTGTTATAACACAGTTGGTGCTTTAAAGCGATCTCTATCAATAAGTGTTTAAGCCGGTGTGTAAGTTATTTCAAATGTAAATAACTGTACTACCGAATGCTTCACTTCTTGGCTTAAAATGAAAAAAAAAACAAATTTACGAAAACAGAATAGAAAAATTGAGGACAGTATTTTAAATTATAGAATAGTTATTCCGAAATCGTTTTAAGGATAAGAAACGATATGTATTTTTTATTACAAATAAAGGAGATTAGAGCTGTATATAAAATTAGATTAAGAATTTAAAATAAAATTTGAGGAAGATTAAATAACAAAAAGTAGACTGAAAATTAAAAAAAAAACATATAGGAAGTAAATTGAACATTACATTACACGACTTCGGTATGTTAAATTAAAAATAATATAAGTTTTTTTTTCGAAATATATAAAATAAGAATTGCTTAGTTAAAAATGCCGTTACAAAGAAAATGTTTATAAACACATCGTGATTAATTCATTGGTCCAGTTCAAGCCAGTTCCATGAGACTGCATAGTTCAAGGCGAACGAGATTTCAATAGTACCAAGTAGGGTTGCCAGATTTTTTTTTTAGCCCATATGGGGCAAATGCTTAAATAGACAAAAAATACGGGAATTTAGTTTTTACCCGGGACAAATAAAAAACAAAATTATATAGTGACATTCTTTATTATTATTCTTTTGGTATTTCTCCGAGTTACAAGTCAGTTTTAAAATATTTTTATCGGTTTTAGCATATTTATAAAAATCAATGCAATTATAATATTATAATATAATATATAATATAATCGTACGGTTCGAATAGGGGAGAGATTCAGTCCCTCAGAGATTCAGACATTTTAAACTAAGTCTAAAATACGGGACGTCTGGCAACCCTAGTACCAAGTAACGCTAGTCGGATAAAAGCAACACATACAAGGTAATATTGCATCTATACAAAACATGAGGACTTTTTGGTGGGCATGTGATCACTGATGTGATGTGAATTGTTATATTTTGCTAAATTATTGTTTCAGTAAACAAAATCAATTTTCTATAAGCTTGTCATGAATCTTATTAAACGCAAGTTTTAGTATTTGTTAAAGTGTTATAAGTAGAAATAAATAAAATAATATCGCTGAACTTGGACTGTCAGGTTTTCCCTAAAAATCAAATGAAGTCTAAAAAATGATAAATTCCGACCATTCAATGAGTTATGGTAATATAAGAACTGTAACAAAAACAATATAAAAATAAAGATTGGCTTGATCTGTCTAAAATATAAACGTGATTTCAAAATTTATATGTTCTAAAGTAGGTACAGCTTAATTATTCTTAACAGAGTTACAATGTTTTCAAATTAAGAGAAAGTCATGCTGTTTGTAATTTTTTTTTTTTTTTTCTTAATGTTTATTTCAAAATAGTTAGAGCCTAAATACTCCGGTGGGAACATCCAAATACGAAACGCTAGTTATAATAATTATAAGTGAGTTTAACTTATACGAAAACCAACTTACAGTTTCTAAAATGAGTAATCGCTAAAGGAAGTTCAGGTGTCGTGAACGCGCAATTGAAAGCAAAGGTCACTCGCATAACACGGGATTGGGCGAACGTCGACCCCGCGTGCCTTTATTGCGTTGCATTGCGTCTATTTGTTAGTTGTCTATTGCGTATATTTTTTTAAGGAAATGTTATTATGATAATAGTAAATTTTTTAATGATAATAATATGTAATTGATTAGATCTATTATAATATTATGATTTTAATGAATTATGAATGTAATTAAATTATTTATAACTATAATTTATGTATATTAGATTATAAATTGACATGTTAGTAATCTTCAATCAATTTTATATTTGCACAATATTTATTCAAGTAGGGACTTGCTGGAATGTTAAAGTTCTATAATACCTTTATGTATGTATCGTGTCTCTGGCAAATAAATCATTTGAATTGAATTATTTACGCCAGGATATATATTATCAGTGAGAAGTTCACGTTTTAAATATTATAATCAATTATTACTGGAATTCTGTAAGTGTCCGTACTTAGGCAGAGAAGCATACGGTCCACCTGATGGTGAGTGACTACCGTTACTCATAGATGTAACAATCAGCGTAAGCGGTCAGAGCCTACCCGCTTGCTACCGTTAAGTACTCTCCACAAGCCTCGCTTGAAGAAGGACTGAAATGCAGAGGGGATGAACGCAGTGGGTCTAGTTAGTGAATTCTATTCCGATAACGGGCGGTGTTATTGTAAAAAACGCGATGATGGCATCATCTCAAACAATTCCTCAGTAATATTTAATTGTAATTGTTATTTACAATCTACAAATCAAAATTTAATTTGTAATTGTAAATAGCTCATATAATTAATACAAGAATAATAACTGAGACGCTCATTTGTTGCTCGGAAGCCATTTAGTTTATTGTACAGAAAACAAAAAACCCAAAAAAAGATTGTGAAGAAGTTCTAGATACTATGTACCTACAAAAGAAAATTTAAACAAATTCTTTTTATTTCTATATTATTATTTGTGTCTTATAAAATGATAATAAAATAATTAACTTATCTTAATATAAAAATACAAGTATTTAGTTTAAAATTTTCACTATAAATTTAACGACTTAGGTTCAAGGAAGTCCGAACTACAAGGCGAGTGAATGTTAATCAAACTTAACTGGTTCCAACCAATGCGCCAACGTGGTATTTACGGCTATTGGTCGTAATCGGTAGACCTTACTGCCTTCTATAGTACTGACATTTATCGAAGCTGGAAATCTTGGAGTATTTATTGCGAAGCAAAGTTTTTCTACACAAGCTCAATCTAATTACGTATTCATAAAATTCAATTCGAAACGTTGCGTTAATTACAAAATTTGATTCATCTTAAAAATGACGGTTTTTTTTACAAATAAAACGTGCTTTGATTATTAGCTCTTTGTTGAAAATGGTAAAATAAATATAGCAACAATTAAAAGGACTTATCGTTGACAGCCATCTCTTCCACTTCCAGGCAATCTAGTACGAAAATAATTATTTCGAGCGAAAATATCGGTATTGTTTTTAATTGCAGTGTAAAACGATTTACAATTGAAACTTCAAGATGCCTATCGGCTTTTATTATATCTATGGGCTTTCGTGAATATTTAAGAGCAGGAGTGCTTTGAGCTGTGTTTTCCAAATATGGCGGTGTTTGGTGGTATATCGTGGTGTTTTTGTTTAAATTTTGCGATTTCCTGCATTAGGTCGTCGTGGCCTAAAGGATAGGACGTCCGGTGCATTCGCATATAGCGATGCAACGGTGTTCGAATCCCGCAGGCGGGTACCAGTTTTTCTAACGAAATACGTACTTGACAATTGTTCACGATTGACTTCCACGGTGAAGGAATAACATCGTGTAATAAAAATCAAACCCGCAACATTATAATTTGCGTAATTAGTGGTGGTAGGACCTCTTGTGACTCCGCACGGGTAGGTACCATCGCTCCGCCTATTTCTGCCGTGAAGCAGTAATACGTTTCGGTTTGAAGGGTGGAGCAACCGTTGTAACTATACTGAGACCTTAGAACTTATATCTCAAGGTGTGTGGCGCATTTACGTTGTAGATGTCTATGGGTTCCAGTAACCGCTTAACACCAGGTGGGCTGTGAGCTCGTCCACCCATCTAAGCGATTAAAAAAATCATGAATTCCTATGAATGCCGGCTACCAATCTTAGCTTAGAAAAGATTAATATTATACCATATCTGTTTCGGTCAGTCTTACCTAAGCCATTTAATGCAATTTATCTTTGTTATTTTGTTAATATAACAAAAAATATTTTCAAAACGCAATAAGCTATCAATCAACTGTTTTATCATTTATTCCTATTAACAAGTTTTGATTGTGCCTAAGTGTACCTGCTACCACATAGCCTACGGAGAGTTTCTGTTTCAGTCAATGCTATAAAAATAAGTCACTGTTGCAATAATCGTAATATATTGTAGGCATCCCTAGTTCTCTGTGTATTTCAGTGTTTGTGACCAACCACGGAACGCTACTTATGGAGCGCAAGATAGAGTTTTGCATTCTTTGTATTATACTGATATTCGAATTACAGGCGCTACCCCATAATTCGATTCCGTACAGCCAAACTGGATGGCATGAGATTAATATAGGAATTTTCAACATCACATTATGACTATGAATGTCAAATTTTTACGAGTCACTCCTTTTTTGAAAACCAAAATTATGTTAAGTTTCAACATTTTGGGCTATCATTAACAATAATAATTATTTACCATATCTATGAATTAAGTTCAATACTTATATGTACATAAACGTGTGGGTGCTAGGTGTTGAAAGGATTTCGAAAGACTTTTTGCTTAAAAAGTTAGATTGCACTTTGGTGTCCGAATTTGGTTTTATTAAATCGTCAACTGTAGGTGTTAATACCTTCACTATTTTTTTAATCCTTAATTAGCTCAGAGTAATCGAAAATATGCAAATTACCGTTAAGCAAGTTTTTTTTTTATATTCAAATTGTACACACGTGAAGATACTTACTTATTACTAAGTAGTTGACAACAACAATGCCAGGGGTCAGCGAAGCCGCTGCCCAAAAATCCGGGTTTTTTTTTTTTTTTTGTCAGGAGGAAATCGCCGGACTTTCGCCCTTTTCTGGGGATACTGGGCGGGGTATGTCACAGTCGAACTGACTAAAACCTCCTGTCGCTCAACAACCAACGTCCAAACCTCGCATGAGACAGAACTCATGACAAGGCAAAGGGGGGAAAAATCCGGGCACGCGAATCATTATTTCTGAATGTAATATTCATATTTTAAATGAATCATATCGGCGGCATTTGATTCGTGTGTGGGCAATCTGATGGTGGGAGAAGACGTGGAATACATTCGAATATTTACGTTATGCAATAAATAAACATTTTAACATTTGAGTTGTTTAGCTTTTTTTATTTAAACATTACGAAATTTATCAATTGATGTTGAATTATACGAAATAGCTCTCTGGGGGTTGATGTATATCGGCGTGTATTTCTCTGCCTTTCTTGAGAAGTACCGTTAAATTGCGTGCTTTGTTTTCAAATGTTTATTTTCAAAGGTTTATTAAATGCCATCAAAGCTTAGAATGTAATGTTCTGAGCTGGCACTGATTCTTTCATCACTACCGACAATATAATTCAATGTTCGATTTCTAGTCTCAAGTCAGGCAGCGATATTTCAATAACTCTGCTTGATATTTCAATGTTTTTTCTCGATTTTGTAAAACTTTTCATTTTCAGCTATTTGTTTTCTCTACCTATGCTGATAGCCTTGAGAGGCTATTTCAGCTCCGCCCTAACGTTTGTAGGTGACCTCACGGGGCTCAAACCGGTGAGTTGCTAACACTGACCCTAGCAAGAGCAGTGCTTCGCAGAATCTACCACCGGATCGGAAACGCGACCCACTGAGAAGATCCGGCGAGAAACTCAGTGGGCTATGTCTATGGGTTAGTTCGCTCGTCGAGCCCTTCGTTGCAAGCGACGGGTTCGACGAGGACGGTGACCGGTGCTTGTGGTGCCTAAAAGCACCGTTAATGGATCAGGAAGATCCGTAATGACGTGTTGCAGCTATACATGAGCCTTTAGTATTTATATGACGTTTCTATAAAACGCTAACATTTCACTTTTCTTTCCTCGTCGATGCCCGGAGCACTACCGGTCAAACATGTCTTCAATATATTATAAATTCATTTCGAATATATTTCTGAAGGTGACATTATAAGCGTGGGCGTCTCCTCACGTATTTCGATATCATCGATATTATAACAACAAATGAGTTTCAATGTTAACTCCTTCAACATACAGACAAATGTGTGTGTGATCTTGTGACTATTTCTATGTTAAAATTGCATTGTAAAAAGACTAGTAAAATAAATAGAATTCGTTCGCTTTATCTTTTAATTCCACCCTACGCTACGCCCGGGTTTATTTCCCGGCTAAAGTTTAATTTTTTATATTTTTTGTTATTTGGGGTTTAAATTTAATCCTTTTATTATGATATGTGATTTTATAGTACCCATAATTCGAGTTATGTTTTGTATTTCCTATCCCATAAAAGAAGATAATTAACGTAATGTACAAGATTACGATTGATTGTATTAGATATTAGATATTAAGGCATCACCTTCCAAGCACCAAGGAAATTCATAAATAATGATTATTTATCATTGAATAATATATATTCGTTGGTATACGTTGGTTCTATCTGGCAGTCGTGGTTCGATTTTCAGACTTGATCATGATGATGGTGACGATGATGCTTCGCACTTCGGAGAGGACGTATTTTTATTTTCTATGGAGTAGATGAGTGCACGAGATCAGCAAAGTGTTAGCTTTAAGCTCTTCTTGTAGAGTGTTATTATGGTACTACAGATACAGTAGCGTAAGGTGCAAATAATTAATTTATAGACACAAAAGAATTACGGGATCCCCTGATATAAAAGTAATAATCAAATAATATTGAGGAAAAGCAATATAGTGAAGATGAATGCCAATTTATAGTCAGACGGGTCTGTGATAGTAATTAGGTGATTCCCGAGCTAGTTACGTGTGAATCGATAAGTCTGTAGATGTAGGTACTAGTAATTATGTGTTAAGGTTATCATGAACCGACGCGATGTAGAGAGACTGCCTGTTACTAGTAACGTCGAGACCAAAAATTGTAATTTTGTTTTTTTTAAATAACATATTTGCTATATTATATTTTATTTATTAAGTAGATGGTCAACAGATCCAGACAGAGTTAGATATCGTAACATAAATTCCGCTACAGCCTTGACACATAAGGTCTAAATTTAAATAGCCTTCAAGCCGCATGGCACGGCTGCGACCCGTCAGAAATAGGTAGATCGGTGATATCTAGCAGTACGGCCTCACAATGCGCACGACTACTCGTACAAGTTATGAAAGTACCTACCCACGTGCAGACGTTATGAAGATGACGTAATTAGCATTGTAACATTCTTATCGATCGTCTAGTTGTACAAATAACGCGCTGTACCAAATACGGCTAGCCATTGTCTCGAGTCGTAGACATAATAAAAATGACTTTTTTAATTTTTTATTGCCGTATAGGCATACGAGCGTACGGCCCACCTGATGGTGAGTGGTTACCGTCGCTCATGGACGTCAGCAATGCAAGGGACAGAGCCAAGTCGTTGCTACCGTTTAATACTCTCCACAAGCCTCGTTTGAAGAAGGACATATCATAGCGCTCGGGAAACACCGTGGAGGGGATGTCATTCCAAAGCCGGATGGTACGTTGTAAAAATATCTCTGGAAACGCACTGTGGATGGACGGAGTGGCTCTAGGTAGTATGGATGGCGGGCGGTGCGATGGTTAGAACGAGATGATGGAATCATCTCAAATAATTCCTCAGAGCATTTTCGACGCTAGGTAATTAAAATCATATTGTTGAACATAAATGCATTAACTGATATTAAATCTATATATATAAACATGAATTGCTGTTCGTTAGTCTCGCTAAAACGCGAGAACGGCTGGACGATTTGGCTAATTTTGGTCTTGAATTATTCGTGGAAGTCCAGAGAAGGTTTAGAAGGTGAATAAATATGAAAATACTCGGAATTATATAAAAACAAACAATTTTGTTTTTCCTTTGACGTATCGCCTCGTCGGGCGGATTCCTTTTGTTTGTTTTAAGTTTATTTTATACAAAAATTTAGGTCTTTTATTTATCGATTGAGGCACTACGAAGTCTGCCGGGTCAGCTAGTTTCAAATACAAAACTCAAACTTAATTGAATATTTGAATTTGAAAAGAGGCTTAGAAATAACATGTTAATGAATTAAATAAATAAATGCGAACACAATTCGTGCATGAATGTACCGACCAGTCTGTGCCGGGACGGACAGATTACCGAGGAGTGGGCGAGAGACGCGCCGCAGTTTCCTTGCAATTACACAGCTGACCTTGCTAACCCTTTTACTAGACACAGGACAACTCGACTCTAACAGTACATACCATTCTTGTAACAGTGTCAGTACAAATCATAAATAATTGTAACTCTTTAGAAGCAGAAACAACGATGATTTATTTGCCTGGTGCTATTTTATATCAACGGATATCAATACTTAATAATTATTGAATACTCAGAAAATACTTATACAATCTTATTTTTCAATTATGTTTATTTTCTTAAAATTTATTTATGGAAAGCTTAGTTTTTTATAGAAAGCATTTTATAATGTTTAATAAATTTTTTATTTTTTTTTGCACTATTTGTTAAGTGGTTACCAGAGCCCATAGACATCTATAACGTAAATACCGCCACCCACCTTGAGATATGAGTTCTAAGGTCTCAGTATCGTTACAACGGCTTCCCCATCCTTCAAACTGAAACGCATTATTGCTACACGGCTGAAATAGGCAGAGCGGTGATACCTACCCGAGCGGACTCAATAAATGAGATACAACTTTTTTTTCTTTCCTATAAATTGTAATAAAAAAAGTGTACTGTATATATTCCGGGTCAAGCATATAACAGATTTAATGTATACAAAAGTTCTCAAGTTTTTTTTCCCTTACATGCAGACGAGCACACGACCCACCGGATGGTGAGTGGTTACCGTCGCCCTTGGCCTTCAGCAATGCCGGGGGCAGAGCTAAGCCGCTGCCTATCGCTTAATACTCTCCACAAGCCTCGTTTGAAGAAGGACATGTCATAGCGCTCGGGAAACACCGGGGAGGGGAGCTCATTCCATAGCCGGACGGTACGTGGCAAAAAAGACCTCTGGGAACGCATGGGTATCTAAGGCTCGTTCACAGTATTATAAAACTATAAATTTTAGGCACCGCGGCTTTGTATTCAACTCCATCGAAGTTATTCTTTCTATTGTTTCATAAGCGTTTTCAGTTGTACACGAGGTATTTAAGAATGCAGACATTAACCTTTGTACGAGATATGTTCAATTTTCAACCGACACGTGGACAAACACCGCATCATCGGTCGATAATCCGGAGCGATTCTTCTAATATGTAAAATGAGTATCGACGTCATAGAAGAGGTCACAGTCTCAAGTGTACGTGATGACGGCTGTTGAGACGAATTATTATATTAGTGCTTCAAGTGAGTGCCGATGCGAGCGCCAATTTTCGCCTTACCACCAATCATGGTTTACTGACTTTTTCGAGATTCCCTTTAGTTAATTGATGTTTTATTTATATTTTCCCTTCGCCGTGGAAGTCGTTAGTAAGCAGTCACATCACTGGATACAAGAACAGTGGGCGCGTATTTGCATAAGTCAGCTCTCAGTTTCTTGTCTGTTATGTGCAATAGCTCCGTTCACTTATGTGTGCTTAGTGCGAGTTTTTTAAAGTTCTCGATAGCGCAAAAGTTAACTAAAATTTGTGTGAGGTCAGAACGTTTACCTACGTTTGCCGCTAGGGGCGCTGTTCCAACTGCATACAAATTTGACTTAACTTTTACGCTATCGAGAACGTTCAAAAGCTAGCACTGAGTACACTGAACTATAGCCCACCTAATGTTCCTTAAAGGTAATCATAAAAAGCTTAACGAGTTTAATTTCTATAAGACTGTTTTTGAAGTTATACTTCTTTAGGCGCGTTATGAAAAATTGATGGGAGTGAAATTTTACGATGCGCGCGCACCGTGACTCAAAATTAACAGAATGAAGTCTGAATATAGCCGCAGGTGAACTTTCCGAACCGTACCGAGAATTACCGAATTTATACGTTGTCAAGAAAAGGGATGTCCAATATGCGTGTTTGAGGATGTTGTTAAAATCGTTTCTTTTTCAAATTGATTAAAATTTAAATAAAAAAAAATAAAAAAATTAATAAAAGTAAAGTATAACCTCTTATGTACATAAGTACACGCACCCTTTTTGTTACCTAGATTTAGTGTCAAGTTTAATTACATTTTTTTGTTTAATGTAATCACTATCTTTATTACTATTGTAAACACGTAACAGAAGTGTGTCTGCACTGATTTTCTTTTACATTCATGTTTGTCTATTTACTTTTTTTCTTTTGTTTGTATGATTATTCGTTCGTCACGATAAAACAAACCGAGTAACAAATACAATAGCTTCAATTAAAGAGTATATTTAATCCTTTTTTTTTTTGAATGCATATATAAAAATGGTACGCTTATAGATTAGATTTACTTCAAGCTACTACATGCATCATCATCCGTATGTTTAGCAATGTCATTATCAATTGCAAGATCGTTTATTAAAATTAAACTAAATTGTAAAGACCAGCAATCCTGAGCACTTGTGAATAAACTTTACTATTTAATAACAATGCGTTCCGAATTATTGAAAACAAATTTGTTTATGAGTCGAGAAAATACCGCTCCGCTCTGAGCACGAGAAATATGAATTCATCAAATGTAAATTATTAATAGCTCACAACGTTAAAATAAGAATTTAAAAGTACGACCAAACACAAGACGTATGTACGTGGAAAATAAAATGTTTTTTTTTTTCTCTCTTTGAAGTGCGTGTATCATAACGTTTGTTTATTTCACGGGAAGTGCGTTCGTAATGAAACATAAGATCAAGGCTAGGCATTACTAAGTATGAATTTTATTATAGTTCGACTAATAGCCGTTCGGATTATGCTGTGAATCAAAGCGCATTCTGAGTAATTTAAAAAAAAGATATAAACGGAATATACCTGTTGTTAAATAAGATGGCGATCTGAATGTGTTTGATGTCTCCGTTGAAACTTAATATATAGGAAAAAAATTATGTTTTAGGTCTTAGAAATCGTATAAAAGTTAAAAAAATATTGTTTTAATAACTTTAGTTACTTACAAAGACCCACCTAATGAAACTTGGATATGATCTGTAGTCACAGCATAGATAATTGAATAATTTGATCTACATTCGCAGTAATTTAGTTAGGTAATTAGGCATGCGTAATGGCAATGCGTAGTTGTGTATTGTGGCAATGTAATACTGTTTCACGGCTATTTTTACGCTTCTCAGGATTTCTTAGTCAAATAATGAAAATAACTGAATGGCGCTAAAAAATTTTTATACTATCTGAAGCGTGTTGCTTTCCAAGAAATACTTATTTTTTAGTGGCAGTTTATCTAAATGACAATTGTTTTCAGCGACTTATCTGTTTGTTGTTACGTACATAATACCTTCGGGTATAACATTTTTTAGATATTTTTTGTTATGTTTATAATCAAGAAGATAATTTTTTTTATACTGCCATCATGGGAATACTGGACGTCAGATATATTACAACGTTCATGCCGCCATTCAGTGTGAAACGTGAGACCGAAATTTCTGGAATATGCCTAGCATTAATGGCCACTTTTCAGAATTGTATCTCGGTGATCGATAGCTCTAATGAAAAAGAAATGAAGATGTTAGTAAATCTTTTCGATTCAACCACCCTAAAAAAATGTAACTCTGCATAGAGTTGTAGATTATGAAGGATGTAGAGGTGTAGACTAGCGGTGGGTTGTAGCGGCATTTTCGGTTAGCGAAACGAAACTAGCTATCGAATGTCAATAGCGGCTTTTGAAACGCGCTATTTCATTAGCGAGCAATAGCGGGTTTTGTTTAGCAGTAAACTAATGTGCGCACGAATGAGCTAGCGTCGCGATTAATATTTCAGTAATTACGACTTTATTTGTAATTTATCTTTAAGGATAATCTATATTAAACAACTATACACTTTATATTTTTAACTATTCAATTTGGCAATTAAACTTAAAACTTAGCGCCGAGTCTTTAATACATTTTGTCGCTAAGCACGCGATTCGTGAATAACTGGTTCAAGGCCACAAAATTCGACTTCAACTTGCACTCATAATTTAATTTTATAAATATTATTTTAAGGGCTTTAAGGGCTACAGTCAAAGGTCAAATGCATCTCAGTCGTGTGCGTGAAAGAGACAAAATGATGATTGTCTATTTCGATCGAACCGATGTTTGCGCTGTGTGTCGCGATAGCTGCCGACCGAGCGGTACGAAGTAAAACGAATATTGCCGAACGTTGTGTGATTTGTGTTCGTGATCGGTGACGTGATTGAGTAGTAGATGTTAGCAGGTTATTGTAGTACGGCGAAACTAGCTAACCGCTATTTTGTCTATAGATAGTTTCAATAACCATTTACGTTGCGCAACGACCATGCCTAGTGTAGACATTTGAATGATCGGTAACCGGAACTGCCTTTGCAAAAATCACTTGATTTTTTTCCCTTTGATGGTACTAATACACCTAAAAATAGCTCTTTCGCGTAAAATTACGAAAATCTTCTTTTAATAACAGTCGCATACGATAACAAAATAAACCATTTAATTTAGATTTTTTGTTATTATCTTATTATTGTCTATTTTGCTTCAAATGCACGCCAACAATGATAACACTAAAATTTTAATATAATTATCATTATCAAGATCATTTAATACTTAACTTAAAGAAAACGCAATTTTTTAAATAAGAACATTTAATATACAATCCATTGATCGAAATGAAACCCTACTCAGTGTGACACTTCAAGAATCAAATTTATACAAAGTACTTAAATGTACTTCAATTGAAAAAATATATATTCTTATATTTTATTTGTCAAGTCTTTTTCTGTATTTAATAATAATTTAATAAATCCGAAATATAAATATGACAAATTTTAACAAACATTTACCAGTACACTTTAGGGTTTCAATTTCAAAAAGTACTTAAAGAGGACGCCCGGTTGACCTAAATATTGCTGGAGTGATCCAGTTGAGGTGGATTGCGCGAGTCCGCGTCAGTCGCTCGATTTAAATCAAAATAGCTAAAGATTTACCATTTCGCCGTCGAAAATAATAGGTGCCTAGAGAATTACTGCGTTAAAATACGCGAATAATTAAGTACGTTTTTTTAAAATGCTTAGATGGGTGTACGAGCTCACAGCCCACCTGGTGTTAAATGGTTACTGGAGCCCATCGAACTCTATAACGTAAATGCGCCACACCCACTTTGAGATATAAGTTCTAAGGTCTCACTCTCAAGTATAGTTAACAACGGCTGCCCCACTCTTCAAACCGAAATGCATTAATGCGTCACAGCTGAAATAGGCTGGGTAGTGGTACCTACCCGCGCGGACTCACAAAAGGTCCTACCACCAGTAAGATACTATATATTTTAATTAAAATTCGCCCATACAGTACGCGAAGCACAATTACATTCGCCATGCGCATAAAACTCAAAATGTTTCATTAGACAGGTGCGTAGGCTTCCGTGCGCTGATGGGGAGCAAGCAAGTGAGTGAGTGACAAGTCAAGTACAACGTGCGTTACAGTAATGACCTAAAATATGTTTTATTATTCATTATGTAAGAGCGCGTACATAGCGCGAACATCAGCTGACTGGAGGATAAGGATAAGGTCTCGTGTACGTGTACCGGTACGTGGTCTCCGAAGATAATGAGACCACGTACTGGCAAGCGCAGTGTAGGACGTCCACCTACTGGATGGACCGAAGACTTAGTGAAAATCGCTGGGTCACGTTGGATGCAGGTGGCAACGGACCGGCCGCATTGGACAGGCTGAGATGATGATGATGATAATGATGATCTGAGAGAGTCGAACGAATCAACTAGTGAAACAAATAGACAACACAATGTGCAGAAGCTTAAAGCACAAATTTGAACTTTCATTTCCATTTAATTCACAGATCTTGCTTACACTATTATGGGTAGTGATGATTTCTTCCTTTCAGAAATAAGCAGGACATTGAAGGAAGTGCCACTAATCATCACATACGTCATCAAAGTAATTAGCAAAGAAAAAATAATACTGCTGCATAAGAATGATGGGATGTTAACAGTGGCTTGAGAGAGCGAGAAAGCATATTATTTATGAAATGGTCAGACAAATGCGGTATGGCGTACTGTGAATATTGTCATTTTTGTTTTAATTTCCTAATAGGAAAACAGACAACAACGAGGCATTATTAATATATGTCTATACGAAAATAATGGACACGACAATGGTTGTAAACTGCCTTGTTGCTATTTACCTTTAAGCGCCGTTGAGAATGACAGGTTACAAAGTATCACATTCGAAGCCAGGACTCTTTCTACCTCTCAATTATCCTGGCCACGACCGAAATAATGATAAAGTGACAGCAACCTTCGTTGGCTTACAATTGTTTTTCGTGTTACAAACAATTAATACTATATAATTGGACAAGAAATCTCATGACGAACCGCGTGTAATGAAGCGAGATCGCATAGTTCAATCGAGATGGAGTTATGTAACCGATGTCATCAGATGTCGGGTTGTGGTTACGTGTGGCTGCGTAACGCTTGTTCCATTGAACCACCGCTAATGCTTGTTTGAATTTACTTTACTTTTTTCTAATATGAAAGATTACATTTCGACCGTTGCGTGTCATTTACTCAAGCAATAGAAAAACGAATAAATAATAGCAAAAAGGAGAAGAATATTTTTAGACAACTTCGATATATGAGGTTAAAAAAATTGAAGCTAGTATTTTATTGTTACTAATTACATTGATTCAGTCGTAAGACGTGTATAAAAGTCGGCTTCATCTATACCACAAAATATTTGGAAACCTTTCTCAAAATTTGCAAAATTATGTGATAATAACAATGTCAGTTTATCAGCAAGCAGCCTTCCAATACGCATTGAAACACTAGAAGCTACGCACACATAATTATGATGGGATCGTTTTGTAGCGATGGCGTTGAGCTACGATCGCTGGTCAATAATTATTACATTCATTTCGATTCTCTGAAATTTTCCAAGGAAGTTTCTAGAAGATTATTTTGTTATTATCTTGATATCGAGGGCGGAATGTTTTAAGTGTTCCACTACAGATAGCGAAACGATTTAACACAAAAGGAATGTGTACAAACATTGACGTATTGCAGGCCCAAGGTCTATGAACCTCTTTAATTGAAGTTACGTAATCATTTGGAATAGGTTTGTATTTAAAAAATATTCTTTTCTTAATTAAAAAGCCACGAAATTAGTACGAAAACTATTATGTTTTAGAATACTTTAAAAATATTCCAAGTACAACTTTTATGTTATTCTTAATTTTTTTAAATCTCATTGCGAACCTGTTATCTAATATCTAGCGTTATCGAACCATGGCAGAAAAATTGATTACAATTTTGACTGTATTTATGGATCACTACTGGACTGAGTTACGTGAAGTTAATCTAAGCACCCTAATAACTGATTATTACTAAAATTCTGAAGTTGATTTTGTTCGCAAAATACCTATAAAAGATTCTTTAACATTTTATGGCCGGGTAGACCACGATTATACAAAATAAATGTTAAGAATTATGATAAAGGCTTCCTATCCAAGATTTAGGCTCATCGCGATGCTAACGATATAAAGTACTTTATTTGCCAATGACAGCCAACTTACGAGCATAATGTAAATATTAATTTTGTACAAGAGCAACGTCTTAAACTGTGTTTTTAAGTTTATGGTACATGTCTGGTCGTCACGAGTCGTGCTCAAGCTATGTCACAAATGAATTTGTCGTAGTCACAGAAGATTATAAATGATTCGAAATATCTGAAACTGTAAATAAGTTTAAGTATGTTTTATTGAGCGAGATTAAAAACGCGTAAATGTTTGCACAGAATCAGTATATTTCAATTCGCCTCAGTCGAAGCACTGTAAGTAGTGGGCAAGACGTGCTACGCCAGGAATATCACGAAGTAAAAATGTATTATTTGATCAATCTGTTTTCCTGGCAAGTAGTATTCTCCCCATCATTAATGGGAGATCTCCCCAACCGCCGGAAAACCTTCTAGACAACTGACGTGAACGGATATAATCGTTTGTTCCATTTTTAGCTACGCATGATTGCCTGTAAGTGAATCATGTAATTCGCTGTCTGGGGTAGAGGTGGGTTGCCAGTGCTCAAGAATTTCCCTATTTTTGAGTATGTTTTATTAGAAGATCTTTCTTTTACAATATCTATAATATCGTTTAAACATGTTTCAATTAATTATGTATGTTACATGGGGGCGTTGAAAAAATTTGTCTCGTTAATACTATGTGTTGACTTTTTAAATTTCTCTCCGAAACATTAAAACCACTTAAAGCAAATTCCATAGGTATAAGTTACATCAGGTCAAGAAAGACTTTTCTAAGAGTAAAGACTAGCATTTCAAATAATATCAAACAAACATAAGATTAAACAGCTAATCTATTATTTTGTGATATTGACTATTCGCGAGTACCTAAAATTATCTTGCAACATCGACTTAGTCAGTGCTATTGAGCTCTGATTAGCGCCTGCTTCGGCAATGATGCAATGATTCGCTTTTCATTAACACATTTCACATACCGAGAATAAATAGTATTTATGTATATTTTCTAGAATAAAATAACAATTAAGATCCATAGAAACTTTATGGTTTAAATTTTGATTTATTTCGTCAATTTAATAATTTTGTTTTTCAAATACTTTGAGAATAATAACATACTATAATTTTCAATATAAATGTACATACATTTTTTTTATTGCCCGTGTAGGCAGACGAGCATACGGCCCACTTGATTTATGGTAAGTGGTTAGCCTCGCCCATGGACTTCAGCAATGCCAGGGGCAGAGCCAAGCCGCTTCCCACCGTTCCATACATATGTATGTAAATGTGTGTGTGTGTGTAATGTATTCCTATGTCATCCATGATTTAATTTTTATGATTATAAATTTTAATCTTAGTCATGTACCACCAAATGGCTTTCAACTTTGGATACATTATTTATTTTCTTTAAATTTATTTTCGACTTTGACAAACATAAGGAATTGATAATTTTAAAAGAGCAAGCACTAAGTATAATTAAGAAAAAATAAATGTTTTCGTTTAAAGACGCACAGTCGTCTCCGGAAAACATGTACAGAGTATGTACATACATATATACTTTTCCATATTACTTTTTCAATTTAAAAGGAGACATTGAAACTTTGGTATTTATATTTAGCTATCGTTTTTCTTAAACAATGTATCAATTAAGAATGGACCAAGAGATCTTTTTTCGGTTTTTCCTTTACCAAACTGACAATCACGATCGATAGCCTCCGATCAACAATATGAAACGAATAGGTTTTACTTATCAATGGTAAAGTGCAAACTTTGTAAAACTCTACTAAATGCAACAATTACTGTTTGTTGGATGAGTGAATGATCTCTCGTTTTACCTACGTGCTTGGTACGAGTTTTTAACTTTCTCGATAGCGTAAAAGTTAACGTTTGCCTACGTTTGCCGCTAGGGGCGCTGTTCCAACTGCATACAAATTTGAGTTAAATTTTACGCTATCGAGAACGTTAAAAAACTCGCTCTAGGCACACTGATATAAAGTGAACGCCGAAGCCCATACATAACAGAACGCGAAAGTCACCGCCCAACTTAATCACATATGACATCATTTGTGGTCAAAAATGGACACCTCGCTAACAGTACTACACAAAGATTAACCACAAATGACTCCGCGCTTTTGTTTATCTTGTCGTGAAACAGCGAATGAGTTATACGATTTTATTTAGTGATTTTAAATATATTTTATTTTCTTGACTTTGATCCAAGCCGGAAGGTTTCTTGAAAACTTCAATCGAAATCGGCCTAGTAGTTAACATAGAGACATAAACTTTGATACACATACATTTAATTGAATATTTTGAAGTCGTCGTGGCCTAAAGGATAAGACGTCCGGTGCATTCGTGTTGAGCGATGCACCGGTGTTCGAATCTCAGGCGGGTACCAATTTTTCTAATGAAATACGTACTCAAAAAATGTTCACGATTGACTTCCACGGTGAAGGAATAACATCGTGTAATAAAAAACAAACCCGCAAAATTATAATTTGCGTAATTACTGGTGGTAGGACCTCTTGTGAGTTCGCGCGGGTAGGTACCTCGACCCTGCTTATTTCTGCCGTGAAACAGTAATGTGTTTCGGTCTGAAGGGTAGGGCAGCCGTTGTAACTATACTGAGATCTTAGAACTTATATCTCAAGGAGGGCGGCCCATTTACGTCGTAGATGTCTATGGGCTTAACACCAGGTGGGCTGCGAGCTCGTCCACCCATCTAGCAATAAAAAAAAACCTCAATTTTGGCGTATTGCATATTGTAGATCGAAACAGTAATATTGTGTTTGTATGAAAGACGATATTATAAAAAAAAGTGAGCTTATAAACTTGGACGCGAGTCAAATTGTATCTCAGGAAAATACCCTTTTTCCGATTGCTTAGTCACTTCTTTATCAATTTTCCTTGTTCTAAGAGGTATTTCGTAATTGTAACCTATACCCCTTAATATTTCTTTCGATCTATGTACATTTAGTAATGGTTAAGGTAAATTAGTTACTTAAGAGTAATATTTTTATGTTTTGATCTCTTGTTGGCTTAGCGCGATATTATAGTGTATGCGCAATAGATTAACAATAGGTATATTTGTCAGAAGTGATATAACCACTTTCTTTTTGCGCAAATTAAATTAGTTAAAATGGCAATTTTGTTTGCGATTACATGGGCGTCCGGAATTATTGGGCGATTATTATAATAAATGTGTAAACATGTTTGAGATATGTTAACCAGTGACCTGAGATCGATATATAATTTGTAAGTGAGTTGTGTTTTCTGAATCACAATCCGACGATTTCATTTGCTTAAGAAACATTTATTTTTATTAACGTTATTTATTTCTGTTTCGATCTATAATAATAACGTTAATAAATAAAAAATAACGTTAACGTTAATAATAATAAACATTTTCCTTCGTTCGCGTAAGACGGTCAAAGATTAAAAACCTGAGAGTCGTCATCGTTAACAGAACGTAAAAAAAAGACAAGAATACTGTATTTTCGCTTGGAAATCTAATCAATTAAGAATTTTATTGTTACGTCACCATTTTCCTAATGATCATTTTTTCCAGTTACGTTTGTTATGCTATCTCAAAACATATAATGGAGTTATTTGACTATACTTACGTATATATTTTCCATGCTCTTATCATATTAAGTAAATATGTATAATTTTTAAGGTGTTAATGTGCAGACGTTATCTCGTGCCAACTGAACCGACGCGACGTTGAGAGCTACACTTTTCAATTGAAAAAAAATACACAAGTCACATTTTTCTTGTAAGTCGACAATACGAAACAAATGCGACATCAAAACTAAATTGTTGCATAGGTGAATGAGCCTCATCTAGTTAAGTAGTTACCAGAGTCCATGATCCTCACCATGTGAATGCCGGAATCGACCTTGAGAAATGAAGCAAGCTCACTGAGTTTCTCGCCGGATATTCTCAGTGGGTCGCGATTCCGATCCGGTGGTAGATTCTGCGAAGCACTGCTCTTGTTAGAGCTAGTGTTAGCAAATTCTTTCAGATTGACCCCGTGAGCTCACCTACCCGTCCGGACATAGCTGACATAGCCTCTAAGGCTACCAGCGAATAGATAGGAAAAAAAATCATGAAGCAGAAGTCTCAGTTGTAACGGTTGTCCTATGACCAAACCTGAACGCAAGACAACTTCGCTTCCAAAATAAGGAAAGTGACGGTGTCCATGCTGTACCATCCTATCCTCTACCACTAGCAAATTCAGCAAATTATCGCCATTTTAAAAACATGTAATTTGTTACACAATTAGTCACGTAGTTCGTTAGCTTCGCGTGTTTACTAGAAGTGAGGTTAAAGACATCGCTATAACATGTTTTCATTTTCTGAAAATCGCAATAAACATATGACTTCTGTTCATGAGCGTATTAGCAACACGTTAACGGTAAGACCAGCAGTTGGCGTTGAATAGCAAGCTGATGAATGAAATCAGTAAAAGATTCTAAATCGTTACTTCCTCACTAAAAACACGATATGAAGTCTGATATTATTACTTTATCTAAATCAATTGAATTTAAGTGATACTATATTATTGCATTATACTTCTATTAGAAGGACAATATCAATTTTTCCAGCTGTAAGCTTTGAATTGTTACTAATCAATGAGAAAATCATGCTAATGTACATTATGTTTAATTCATGCGACGATAAGTGAACCCCGTCGACCGTGACACAGAACAGTTTAATTGCTAATTCAGTACAACCAAATACACACTTTGTGTCCATGGCCCGAAAAAATAAGATATTCTCATTTTGATCATATGAGTTTCGATAATATCTATATGAATTTCCCAAAGATACTCAATGAGAAACTACAGTAAGCGACGTATCTATAGAGAACAAGAAGATGTTAAGGGCACATTAGATATAGAACTTTTAATTTATTTATTACATATAATTATGTGTAGATGAGCTCACAGCCCACCTGGTTTTAAGTAGTTACCGGAGCCCATAGACATCTATAATGTAAATACCGCCACCCAACTTGAGATATGAGTTCTAAGGTCTCAGTATAGTAACAATGACTGCCTTACTGCTTCCCGGCAGAAATAGGCAGGGTGATGGTACTTTCCCGTGCGAACTCGCAAGAGGTCCTACCACCAGTAACAAGTAACAGTAACCAGCAACAGAGATATAAAAAATTAACCAACAGACAATGATTTTGACGATTGAAAAATAAGTGAATCCATTACTATATACGAAAACGCGGTGCTTAAATTTATTCCGATACTGGAATGTTTTAAACGTAAATTCTAAAACAAATACAATATGTACGGAATTCAACAACCAAACTGTTGGTGTATATGTATATACTATATGTAATATCATTATGTAGTACCATGAAAAACAAATTGGTAGTATTGGCTTGGTAAATAACCAGAAGTGAACAATCGGAATTGGCAACCTGTGTGTGTGTACCGCATTCGTATGTGTTGACATAAAAAAAAATGTTAACTGCTTTAATACTAATATTTAATTTGGGCAGACATGACTCAAAGCTTTAATGTAATGTTTTTCAGTATGATTGTATTTTGTTTTTGTATTGTATTGTTGTAATTTTCATTCGATGTGAATCTTTACTGAACAAGCTACTGTGACTATTCGAACCCATAGACACAGCCCACTGAGATTCTAGTCGGATCTTCTCAGTGGGTCGCATTTCTAATCCGCTGGTAGATTCTACGAAGCACTGCCCTTGCTGGGCCAGTGTTAGCAACACTCTGGTTTGAGCCCCGTGAGCTCACGTACACGTCAAGAAGAAGCTGAAATAGCCTCTTAAGACTATCAGCATAGGTAGGAGAAGAAAAAAAGTTACTTTTACTTTTTATGAGAATGTAATCATATAATTTTTTTAGACAACATACCGTATTCTTGGCTAATATCCAAGTGCAAGATCGAAGCGGTAAGATTTGCGACAGTAAATTATTTACATATTTGAATAGAATAGAGGAAATCCGGCTAGACCGGCTAACAACCAAACGAAAGCGTTCAGGACAATTTCGATATAATCTTGTATGTGTATATACTTGGACCATTTCCTATGTAGGTAATACATATACATATTATTTATTAGCAAGTGAAACAACCGATTAATTCATAAAGAATATGGTTTTACGTTATGAGTTTCCCGCTTGAAAACACTATAATTTTTTTAATTTTAATTTGAAAAGTTTAGAAAACCACACGGTTCATGCCAATAAATACGGTTTCCTGTATATATGAGAGTATGTATTTTGAAAATCTTCGTGATCTTCATAATAAATCAATATTTATAGAACTTATAACGTAAAGTTACTAACATTCTTTATGGATTAATCGATTGTTTGACTTGTTAATAAATCAATTCACAAATCAAAATTGACATTGATAATAGTAAAGTAACGTGCGAGCACAGTTTATTTTCGTCTGACCATGAATGCCGACTCTAACCATTCACTATTTACAAGACGCGATGTCGGGAATTCTGAAAATAATCCGCAATTTGTACGATATCAATTCGCAATAGTTCTAATGTATCAAAAAACGAATCACATAAATACGTACGAAAATCATTTTTTTTTTCTTTTTCTTGTTTAAATTAAACTTACCTTTTTATTTTGGCGGGCGGGAGTCAGCCCCACTTGGGACCCCATCTCGGCTAATATATTCTTCGGCATTTTCACAGTGGTTTATTTATTATTATTATTTATATCACAACCGGAAAATATTAGACGAATTTTTTTTTTTTTAAAACAATATTATCGCGTATCTGAAAATTGCGTTTCGGAGACGCAGTTTGCGCACCGCATGCGCTTGAGTACGAGTGAGCGCGCGCGTTTGACTCTCGCAGTTATAAGTCGCCACGGAGTGACGTCACTACACGTAGTGCAACCTGTGCCTGCTGTCGTCTCACAGCCGCGAATCAATCCGCCGAGACGAGCCTCCGTCTTTTTATCAGTTCTTCAACGATTCAATGACAGCGCTTATCATTTCAATACAAAGTTACTTAGCCATTCAAGGATGTTTTATTGATTTTATAAGTGTAGAACCGTTCCTGTAGTACTAATTAAACGGTGTGTACGTACTTTAGCTCGAGTACTAAGCAAGTTGTATGTAGGTAACCCGGTTTATGTATCTTTAAGTTTTCATAATACTAAAATCTCCTTATAAGATCGGCTTTGATGTCTTGTGGTTGAAGCGTTGGCGATAATGGACGAGATGCTAGTTGTCGCAGTATAGTATGGGAATCCTTTTTCTCAGTACGGACCTATTTACAATCTAGAATGTGTTCACGAACGATTTACTAAGGGTTAATAATGTAAATTTTTTTATCACGAAAAAATGTCATAAACATCATTCCTAATATTAAGATACTACTAGAAAAGGAGCCGAAAAAGAATTTACGTTGTATTTTCTTCGGCTTTCGTGAATCGTAGATTTAATAATAAATAATAATAAAAAAATTAACACCTTATTCTTCGGGCTTTATTACAGATCCAAAGAATTTCAACTTATAAAAATATCTCTTACTTCATGAGCTCTTTTATGATATGTAAAAAATAATCTATGTACCTAGTAGTTAATGTATTAATGTGTAGTAATACTAAGTGATATAACGTTAGTAAAAAAACATAATTAACCGATTGTTTCACGAATGCATGCAGACGGTACTAGTAATGGTGTAGCTCAGTGATTCTCAACCTTTTTTTTGTTGCGGCACATATTTAACGATTTCAAAATTTGGCGGCACACAAAAAAAAAGATAAAAATTATTTACTTACTACAACACACTGCATAAATAGATTATCAAAAAATTTTAATATACGAAATAAACAAAAATATACTATATTTTTTTTATTGTGGATTTAAATATATATTCGTGTTTAAAATATTTTTCTTTTAAAATGTATAATTTAATAATATTAACATTATTATATATTCGCAAAATTTGACGGCACACTTTTGAAATTTGGCGGCACACAAAAGTCCCGCGGAACAGTGGTTGAGAATCACTGGTGTAGCCATTAGTCTGAAATTAATGCACGTATGTGATAATTTTAATGTTTTGTGCTGATTTTTAGCATTTTGGTATCAGATTAATAACAAAAAAAATTAGTAGAAGATGAGAACGAGTCGTTTTATTTGATTTTAAGTTAGATATTTATTGTCCTCTTTATCGCTAAATAATAAATAATTGATAACTAAATAAATAGTTAGTCTAACCTTCAAATAGGAACACATAATTGGATCGCAACACCCGTGCGGGCACATAATGTATTTAGCGAGCATACGAATTATGTTGAATAAATTTATTTTGTGTTTATCCGTAATTTATTTCTTTCGCTTACTGCTTCTTAATAAATCAATACAGTCATACTCGAATTAATCCCATACTTTATAATTTATATATACCACATATGTACAACGCTGTGTAGATATTTGGGGTATGCAATATTAATCTCCTTAATTTAGAAATCGCAATAGATTGTATTTGTTTTTTATTTTTTTTTTATTGCTTAGTTGGATGAACGAGCTCACAGCCCACCTGTTGTTAAGTGGTTACTGGAGCCCATAGACATCTACAACGTAGATGCGCCACCCACCTCGAGATATAAGTTCTAAGGTCTCCAGTTTAGTTACAACGGCTGCCCCACCCTTCAAAACGAAACGCATTACTGCTTCACGGCGGAAATAGGCGGGGTGGTAGTGCCTACCCGCGCGGACTCACAAGAGGTCCAGGGTGGAGGTACCACCCTGCCTATTTCTGCCGTGAAGCAGTAATGCGTTTCGTTTTGAAGGGTGGGGCAGCCGTTGTAACTAAACTGGAGACCTTAGAACTTATATCTCAAGGTGGGTGGCGCATTTACGTTGTAGATGTCTATGGGCTCCGGTAACCACTTAATACCAAATGGGTTGTGAGCTCGTCCACCCAAATAAGCAATAAAAAAAGACATGAGTTCTAAGGTCTCACTTAACTACGGCTACCCCGACCTTCAACCAGAACGCATTACTGCTTCAAGACAGAAACAGGCAGGGTGGTAATAAACCCGTGTGGACTCACAAGAGTTCTACCACCAGTAGTTACGTAAATTATAATTTTGCGATGTTTATATATTTTATAAAAAATATATATATTTCCGTGATATTCACAATCCTTAGTCATTGAATATAACGTGATAATTTTGCTCTTGTCTGTACCAGAGTATTTCTATACTAATATTATAAAGAGGAAAGATTTGTTTGTTTGTTTCGAATAGGCTCCGAAACTACTGGACCGATTTGAAAAATTCTTTTTCCATTAGAAGCCGACATTGACCCTGATGAACATAGGCTACTTATTTTAAAAAAAAATTTATTTTTTATTTTTTGGTTTCATGTGTGTTTTAATGTTTCCGAAGCGAAGCGAGGTCGGGTCGCTAGTCTTAAATATTTTTGCAGAAGCATCGATGCTGTATTTGGGTAGTTGTCAGCTGTGGAGTTGTGGATGGAGAGAGCATGGAGTAGTTCTACCTTCAAAAATCCTATGAAAGGCAGTTATTACCCGAATATTTGGATTGATTGTAGCCATGATACTATTGATAATGGTGCAGTTGTACCAAAAAATATTTTAAAATAATTTCAATTTCTTATATATATATAGTGGGTTTTTTCTTACGATTTATTGTGGTGAAATATGATGTAAGTTGAAAATGAACTTGGAAAGTGGAAAATGGACTTATAACAACGTTACGTCAACATGACGTATTTAAAATATAAAGCGTTTTCCGTATAACTATGATTCGTCAATTAAACCAGGCACTTAATTTCTAGTATTGTTCAGAAATTTATTTACATGCTAGTTTTTCTGTTTTTTATGCGGTTTTGTTACGCAGTTTTACCAACGTCAGCGGCGATGACCTTATGGGAACCCGGGTGAATAGGAGTATCATAGTTACCATCAGTAATTCCTATGTCAGCGCTATTACCGAGCCACTGTTTTTGATTCTTAATTAACTTTAGATTTTCAGATTGTACTGGTCCGTTATTTCTTACATTAGCAAAGTGTTAACCTCGCTTATTCCTTTTTAGTACTCAGTACAATCGGTTTGGAAATCAAATCAGCATAATCAATGAAAAGTTAAATTAATAAGCGTAATTAGTGGCTCTATATATATTGGAGCCCACGTGGTGCTAAGTGGTTATTGGAGCCCATAGACATCTACAACGTAAATGCGCCACCCACCTTGAGATATAAGTTCTAAGGTCTCAGTATAGTTACAACGCTTGCCCCACCCTTCAAACCGAAACGCATTACTGCTTTACGGCAAAAATAGGCAGGGTCAAGGTACCTGTGCGCACTCACAAGAGGTCCTGACACCAATAATTACGCAAATTTTAATTTTTGCGGCTTTGATTTTTATTACACGATGTTCATCGTGGAAGTCTATCGTGAACAATTGTTAAGTACGTATTTCATTAGATAAATTGGTGCCCGCCTGCGGGATGCAAACACCGTTGCATCGCTAAGTAGATACGCACCGGACGTCTTATCCTTTAGGCCACGACGACCTCAAAATTAAATATAGCGCGATCCTAAGTCCGCCATAAACTGAACTTTAGCTTTCAACAAGATAAAAAAAACTCATTCGCACAAGACAGTCAAAAAAATCTTTAGAGAATTTAATGATTCTCGATGCCCTGAGCTCCCCTTTAAATTCGAAATTTCACAGATACGAGATGATTGTAAGTAATTTAAAAAACCTAGACTGAAATTACTGAACTTATAAGACGACAGTAAAGCAGGTCCGAATTTTTCTAACGACCTAGCAATCACGCACATACATTATAATTTGCGTAATTACTATACTATTGAGACATATGCCTTTTTTATGAATGAGAGATTACTGGTGGCCCAGAGGCCTTTCCAGTTTCACCAAGACAGGTGGGCGAGCAAAAGCCCAGCTAGGACATATAACCTCGAGCCCCCAGATTGTCAGCATACACGTCGAGATGTCCATGAGCCCCGGTAACTAATTAATAGGTACCAGGCGGGGCGCGAACTCGTTTCTCTTATTTATTCTATTGCATCTATTAATCCATGACAGTTCCGATTAGGTATAGAAGTAAATTTTATTGGCACCTAATTCCCGTTTCATTCCTCTTGATGGTCATGTGTTGGATATTTGTTATTGGGCACGGAATCTCATAGATCATGCTGTGTATGCCGCTTGGTTTCTTGAGACATCGTGCTGTCTGATGGCTTGGCGGCCCTACAAACTAGAACGCAAGACCTCTTCGTGGCAATAATAAATGAACAAAATAAATAAATAAAATACTTTTGATTTGTAGCTCCTTACATACAATAGCGTTCGTAGATACATGTTAGGTTAATTGAATCGGTAACCTGCCCATGAGGATATGAACCCTGTTATAGTCGCAACACTTGATAAAAACACAATAATATAGGACATCTTAACAGATAGGCTAGGAACAGACAGGCATAAATATCAACCGTATATCAGGACCTGAAAGAAAGCTGAAGTAAGTTGTCATATCAATTCGAATAGGTTTGCATATCCGTATTTACTCATTTGGAAATCGAGTTAACAATTGAACTTAGTAATTTTTCATAAAATAAATTAGCAAATTAAGATTTTAAAATTCCAAAATATATGTGACAAATTAATTGCAACCTTTTATTGTTAAGCTATTGTAACAGTGCGTGCACCGGTAACCATAAAAGTGTTGTTTAATTGCAAAAAGATTTCTCATCGCAACACCTGCTCTACTGTGCCGCATGGGGAACCGCCCAGAATAACTGGAACCAGTCAAATCCGGTGCGAACTGGCTCGCGACCGACACCGCGACCTGCCAATCAGGAAACACGCGGCTCGCTGCCAGCGGGAACATTATTTCCCTCGGAGAAAGACATTTTTTTTGATACAAAAACTACACCAGTAAATTTTTTGTTTGGGAAATGCTTTTTCAATAGAATTTATTTTTGTTTACACTTAGTGTTTCTTAAAATATGGTTTATTAAATCACTCATTTATTACTTTATTCATATCAGACCCGGAAGAACTTCTAAATGCGATGCAGTGGACACCCTGTGAATTGAGCAACACGCATGATTTTTATACATATTTAATTTTGTATAAGTCCGACTAGAAATACCTATATCAACAGCTGCTGGATGTAACTGGGTTTTAATGATTAAATGCTTATTGTGCCGTAAGTACAAACAATATTAATAATATTATTCTTCGTAGCTAAATTACCATATAATAAAATACAGGCATGTGACGACATATAAGGAAAGTTAAATTCATGGACCTACCTACCTACACAGTAGTAAGAGTCACTATTGTAGAATAATTTTGATAAGTAATGATGTGGCAATGCCTTATTTGAGTCTTAACTCGAGTCTCGAGCTGCCTTTATTAACTTGGTGAGTAGACAAGCTTGTAGTGTACCTGATAGAAAGAGATCACCACCGGCCAGCGGCTTGACTGGTGAACTCTGCTACGATGATGGGTGGTTCGATACTAAAAAGGAGACGATTCATTTTCATTAGCTCCCACTGAAATATGTATAATTGTTTTTTTTTTATTGCTTAGATGGATGGACGAACTCACAGCCCACCTGGTGTTATGTGGTTACTGGAGCCCATAGACATCTACAACGTAAATGCGCCCGCCACCCACCTTGAGATATAAGTTCTAAGATATCAGTATAGTTACAACGGCTGCCCTACCCTTCAGACCGAAACGCATTACTGCGTCACGGCAGAAATAGGCAGGGCGGTGGTACCGGTACCTACCCGTGCGGACTCCCAAGAAGTCCTACCACCAGTGTTTACGGAAATTATAATTTTGCGGGTTTGATTTTTATTACACGATGTTATTCCTTCACCGTGGAAGTCAATCGTGAACATTTGTTGAGTACCTACGTATTTCAATAGACAAATTGGTACCCGCCTGCGGGATTCGAACACCGGTGCATCGCTGCATACGCATGCACCGGACGTCTTATCCTTTAGGCCACGACGACTTCATAAGGACCTAAAAAGTATTCACACGCCTAGCAACTCTGAATTGTCCGTGAAATTAGTATCAGCAACGATTCGAATTGCTCGTCGTCGTAATCAGAACCAATAGATAGGTATACAAGAACACCAACCCACAAGTAAGATTAGTACTCTAGTACTCCATATGAGATCTGGCCTATGTATTATAAAGCAAAGTGAGTGGATGTGAAGTACCGACCCGACTGTCCAATGGATCTTTCTTAGAGGTGAATGTGCAAACTTGTGTAATATGGTTGAACTGAACAGGGCTCATCAGTGTACTTAGTGCGAGTTTTTTAACATTCTCGATAGCGTAAAAGTTACTCAAATTCGTGTGGAGTTGGAACGTTTGCCTGCGTTTGCCGCTAGGGGCGCTGTTCCAACTTAGTTAACTTTTGCGCTATCGAGAACGTTAAATAACTCGCACTGAGCCCACTGCCTCCATTAGGAGACTCGTACGAGAGAGTTCTCTACTTCGGTCACAAGTTAAGATCATTTCTCTTCATGAATATTCCGAGAGATATTCTTCGGTATACCAAACCGTCGAAGTATTATAATCTGCACATCATTTATATCATGAATATCATTGTCATTGCTACAGTATTGCCACAGAGAGGATGACGTAGAATAAACCACTGAGCCCTATGCCTAATGGCAGACCTGTATAAGAACATGTATGATTCAAACCAGTTTAACGCATTTATTCACGTTATTTCACAATTTCCAACGCCGATGTACGTTTCATCATATGACCACAAAAAATTTAAGCTGGTCATGAATAGTGCAAGTGACCAAGTTAAGTTTTATTACAAATTAATTTCAATGTCCTACGTCATAAATTATGTTATTAGTATTAGGTGTGTGGCGGAGTTAGCTGTCCAATATTGGGACATCACAATAATAAAGTAATGATCTTGACATGTGGAAGTAAATTGGCATTGACGAGTCAAAAAGAAAGAAGTTTAATATGATGAACAGATAACTTGGATCAGCCATACATCCTCACTCTGTCCTCCCGCGATCACCTGATACTAGAGAAGGCATACACTAGAAAACATAAAAATCTTTTTCAAACGTTTTTACAAAATCAAATAACGGAATTTTTTGTTGTCTCGGACAATGATCGGTGACTCGATACATGACACGACTTCCTTGACGCCTTTGCAATGCTCAATTCAATGTTCACGGCTAATTAGCATAACTTTTATGCTGTATTCGCGAAACACATAACTTATACACGCTTTTAATACCTAATTTGTGTATCTTATGCAGTTTTGATTGTATATTAATAGAAAATAAAAGACTTAAGCTTATAATTTAGTTCCCATAAAGACATTTCGTATCTAATAGATATTATTTTAATAATATTACGATGGTGTCCCCGCTGCTGGTGTGACTACCGCCGACTGTGCAAAACATTTAATTTTGATTGAAGCCGCTCCATTCATTCGAGGCTTATTGATGGCCTGTGATGAAACCAGTAAGTACATCGTACCGAGAGCGCACAAATCATAGAACATTGACATTTATATGCGTTTTTAAACTGTACTTGACGTCTCATTTAATTTTATTATTTGGCTCGTTAAGGATTGGTTCATCATAACACGAATTGTTGTAGAAAGGGACATAGATATTTAGTCCGTGCACTAGTTCGCTGTTAAGCGTGTTTTATTGACTAGAATATTATACTTGAGACATAAGTTTCCATTTCCCACGCAGAGAAACTACAGAGCGTTATCTGTCGTATCCCACGCCGCTGAATAATTATTATCCAAAACCTGACCGTGTTTCAGGAAGTCGATTTAAAGGCGTGGAACTATACCCTACCTTGAGAAATTGAATCTCAAACAAAACGAGAATGTGTACCTATATTTGGTGTTCAATTAAACGCTTTCACGTTGTTATTTGAAATTTTTTTTAAAGATGCGGGTGTTAATCATTTACATCTTCTAATAACTGCATTGAGAGCATTTTTTTGTTTTTTTTTTTTCGGACAGTAGCCTAGCCTTTTACGAAGTGTCTACGTAGTGTACGAAGCGCCTAGGCAAGGGACTAGCGGAATATGAGGGATCGTAAGGTCTGCAGATGACTAGCTCTGAGAGCCTATGCCAACATCGACTTACCTTTCCGTAGACTCTACCATTTCTCAGTAGTAGAGGATCCGGTGATATGAAATGGAGATTTACTCGAGCATAGTTACCTATGAAGTTTTATAGTTTATTTGATAGGAACAAAAAATAATACAATGTTTTCTCTTTCAGTAATTGAGAAAGACCTTACAAATTTTCAATGATGTAAAAATAAAACAATTATTACTTGAAATAGTTAAATGTGTTTGATATTGATAGTTTAGATACCCCAAGTGAATCTGGTCTCAAAGGTATATTGGCTGAAGATTTGCTTGGTGGAATAGCCATCCCGAAGAATATAACAAAAATACTTAATTCCAGCTCATCAGATGTTCGGAATGGGATGTTAAGTGAATCCTGAAAATGCACCCATTCAAAAGACTATTTGGGAGTAACGCAAGTTGTTAGAGAATTTTTAGCAAAGCAAAAAAGTCGCTTTATTGAATTTAGCGTATCAGGCTATATACTTACTCTGGCCGTAAATACTTTTACAATTAAAAATAAACAAAATATTACATTTGAATTTGGAATCTGTCATTTTAATATGATTGCTCATTGAGTTTTCTCATTTTGGAGCCAACAATATTTTGCGATATTAAAATGGAGTGGGGTGAGTAAAGAGAACCGAATCGCTGTGATTGCTTTTCACAAAGTAGGTATGGAGCCAAATGCAATTTTTAAAACTCTCCATACGCTTGGTATTAGTAAAATGTTTGTGTACCGGGCTATTAATAGATGCAATGTTTGTGACAGAAAAAGATCTGGCCGTACACGTAGTGTTCATACGAAAAAGGTGGTCAAAGCAGTAAGGGAAAGAATTCGAAGAAATCCTGTCCGAAAACAAAAGATTTTATCTAAGAAGAGATGAAGATAGCACCTAGAACCATGTTGCGTATTTTAAAAGATGACTTAGGACTTGCAGCCTATAAGAGACGTACTGGTCATTTCTTAACTGATAATTTAAAAGAGAATAGGGTGGTAAAATGGAAACAACTACTGAAGCGGTACGCAAAGGGAGGTCATAGAAAATTTTTGTTTACGGATGAGAAATTTTTTACAGTTGAGCAACATTTTAGCAAACAAAATGACCGTATTTATGCTTAAGGCTCTAAGAAAGCTTCCCAATTAGTCGACAGAGTGCAACGTGGGCACTATCCGACTTCAGTGATGGTTTAGTGGGGTATTAGCTATGAAGGAGTGACTGGGCCATACTTTTGTGAAAAAGGTATCAAAACATCGGCACAAGCGTATCAAGATACCATTCTTGAGAAGGTAGTGAAGCCCCTTAACAACACCATGTTCAATAATCAAGAATGGTCCTTCCAGCAAGACTCGGCGCCAGGTCATAAAGCTCGGTCTACGCAGTCTTGGTTGGAAACGAACGTTTCGGACTTCATCAGAGCTGAAGACTGGCCGTCATCTAGTCCCGATCTTAATCCGCTGGATTATGATTTATGGTCAGTTTTAGAGAGTACGGCTTGCTCTAAACACCATGATAATTTGGAGTCCCTAAAACAATCCGTACGATTGGCAGTGAAAATTTTTCCCATGGAAAGAGTGCGCGCTTCTATTGATAACTGGTCTCAACGTTTAAAGGACTGTATTGCAGCCAATGGAGACCACTTCGAACAAGCTTTTCATACTTTAAATTGTTTTATATTTATGTATTAAACTAACACACTGTAAAAGTAATAAATGTTATTTGCCATAGAATTTTTTTGTTTTCCTTTGTAACAGTATTTATGGTCAGACTAAGTATACAGATATTACACAGAATGTTCAGCTTGAAATCCCAGCTATGGTAGTTTAAAATCTAACAATGATCTTAATATGAATAATCCGAGGGCCAGGAAAAAATAAGATTTTATAATATCGTGTTGTCATAGCTAATAATACTTATGAAATCTCACCAAATTTTATTCATTAATCTAACTTTGAAGCCAAAACGTTGTGCATGCAATAACATGAGCAAGTTGTTCACTCCAGCTGCACACTTTCATCTTTATAATCGAGTTTCGTTATTGTTTCTCCCTTATTTTTCCCCTTCCCTTCCCTTTACATGCCGCGCTCCAGTAAATTCCAAAATATCGTCTTGGGCTCCTACACGGCTAGAACGTATGGAACGGCTACGGGTGGGACAGTCGTTATAAAATAATTATGGGCTTCAATTGATTATTAATGCCTTCTTCTGTCCTCGCGTGATTTATAATTAATTTGTGAATAAATTGTAGAATTTAATAAAAACAAATCAAAGCCTTAATTGGAATTCACGCCGCGGAACCACCTAGCATTAGAAATATGTTTTGTATAATTATGATAGATTGTATCATCTATGTATAAGCTGTCTAGATCAGAATCAGTTAAGGATAATCGTAAAAATTAATATTAATATTAATTAAATACAACCAAACAAACCTTGAAAATAACCCGGTCACCGACCTCGCCGAACCCGTCGCTTGCGACGAAGGGCTCGACGAGTAAATTAACCCATAGACACAGCCCACTGAGTTCCTAGCGTTAACTTACTTTACCATTAGATGTGTGAACGAGCTCATGGCAAACCTGGTGTTAAACGGTTACCGGAGATTTCCCGTCGCGATCTTACCTTCATACGTGAGATAGAATACTATTTTAGTATGCTTAATATATTTAATGTTTTAGTATTTCAAGAGTAGACACAACTCGAAAATCCTGTTCCTGCTAGTTAATTAAAAACAATTATCCCACCGATGAAATTTGAACGAGCGATGTTCACGCGGGATAAATAAGTAGGTTAGCCCTAAACACGTCATTACGCATCCTCCCGATCCATTAACGGTGCTTTTAGGTACCACAAGCACCGGTCACCGTCCACGGATAACCCATCGCTTGCGACGAAGGGCTCGACGAGCGAATGAACCCATAGACACAGCCCACTGAGTTCCTCCTGGATCTTCTCAGTGGGTCACGTTTCCGATCCGGTGGTAGATTCTGCGAAGCACTGTTCTTGCTAGGGCCAGTATTAGCAACACTCCCGGTTTGAGCCCCTTGAGCTCACCTACTAGTTCGGTGAATCTAGAATAGCCGCTCGAGGTTACTAGAATAAGTAGGAAAAAAAAGAATATGACAAATTCGAAACATCACATTTCCGCTCTTCACATTAGAATTGACGTCTGCCCATACATCTCGAATTATAAATAATGTCAAAATTGAATCATAATAATCGTCGGGGAACCTAAGCTCAAAAATATAGGCCAATTAATTTCATGAAATCATCTGTAAAACATTATACTCGTAGATGCTCCAAGAAACGATCGCATTGCCAATTTACAGTGTCATTAATCAGTGTGGCCTGTATCGAAGACGCTCTGATGGAATGGGCCTTCAATTGAATTTGCAATGATTGATCGTCCAACCCTTTATGCAACTAGTAATGTTAATGGTTCCATCCGGCTGTCAACACTGGCCAACGGTAGAGTCAACGCCTTGACGTCAATTCACTCTACTGTGCATCGATTTATCTTTGATTGGCCGTAATCGTGTTCAATGACAACTAATTGCAAGGTGCATCTCGTCAAGAAACTGTCAAGCCAGTTAAATTTCAAAGTCGAATTTAAATTGCCTATTAGTGCAATTGCGGTCAAGATTGATCTAGAAAAGGGTTAAATGGTAAGAAGTGTAATTTGTATTTATTGTTCTTCATGGCAACTCTGTTACAATGTGCTTATGAATTTGTTTATTTATAGTCGTAGACAAATTTACGGTAAACTTACTATTAAGTGGTTAACGAAACTTATAAACATCACTGCATCACTGAAGTCGAAGTATCAATTGCATAGCATAAACACTCTGCATTTATTCCACTGAACACGATACTGTGGTTTTAAACTTTCAGAGTGTTTTTCACTCAAGGAATCTTGTTGGATCTACAAAATGAGCCCTTTCTTTCTTGATTAATAATATTAATGTTGTTAGAATTACTGTGTTTCTAGTTTTGTCGACGCCACAAAAAGCATTAAATAAATAAATAAAACATATGCAAAATCGCTTCAAACACGTTTATTTTTAATTTCACAAAAAAAACACACAACTTTTTTATACATTAAATCTAACGTAAATTTAAGAAGTCGTTCATAAAAATTATATTTATAAAATAATTTTATAATTTTGGTATACTTTCTTTTGAGGACAAAAATTTAAAATTTTCGTTTCACATACAAATAATTATTGTAATATAATTGTGATATAAGTATGTGCCATTATAGAGTGAGCTAATACGCGGTCACCAACTGATCTCGATACGGTCAGTCCGTGACCAAGTCGATCACAGAGAAAATTTACACAATTTTCAAGGGCATCAATACCCTTTTTCTATTTCTAAATATCAAATATGGAATATTTATGGAAGTATATATGCAAGTAGTTACGATATTGGCACAAGAGAACGTCAGTTTCATTGTAATACTTTTCAGGATATACCAGAATACGATTAAAAACTTACTTACACCTGCTTGCCTTTATTGAGGAGCAAGCAACGCCCGGAAAATGCTGACTTCGTGCTAATACATTTTACTTATAATATATACGAAAGGATAGTTTAAAATACTTTTATAAAATTTTAGTTTTCATTACTACTTCTATAAGTATTATGTTTGTTATTTATTTGTGTCTCAATGATGTTTTTAAATAAAATCGTTTTTCTTATTTCTTTTAAATTTAAAAGCCACTCCCAAAGTGAATTTCCCACTAATTTCTATCAACAAAGAGCCCTTGACACCAATATTATTTGTGAATCTAATCTATTATTAACGATACTTATGATATTTTTGGAAGTAGAGAGTCAGTCGATGAGTTATATATAATTTCTTCTGAGACTTTTTACAAGTATTATTTTTACTGTTTTTAATAAAAAAAACTTCTTCAAGTATTTACTCAATAAAATGAGTGAAAAAAGTGAGTGTACACAAAACAGTATGCACGTATTTGGGGCAATAAGTGAAAATCAAAATCGACCATAAAATAAATTTTTGACTAAGGAGAGACAGTCAAATATGAGCTTTGCCAAAGAACTTCTTTAAGTTTAATATCAAACAAAGTATTAACCAAATCACTGTAAAACTGAATTGAAGAGGAGCTATAAGCGATCTGTTACTAATTCTATAGTCAAGTTCACTAGAATCTAATACTTACAACGACGAATCACAATTCAATTGTCATTAATTACTTTAATTGCAATAATAAAAGCGAATTTTTTAATAAGCACTATTTAGTAACTATTAAATAATAAACGTAATCAAATGCGTGCAATTAAATATTAACAGTTTTATTCATAGTCAGTTATGGGAGCTTTATAAGCCCCATATGAGCAAAACATTCTAAAAGTTTTATTAATTTTTACTCTAAATAATACTTTTTGACGGCTATTTTTGTGATGGGCTTATCGAGTTCAAATAATTAATTATGAATAAGATCCACAGTCAGTTATTGGAATGTACGATATAATTTATGATTGATTAAAATTATATGTTTATTATGCTGTTTCTGATATACTCTTTTTAAGAGAGGCTTGGCAAACGAATTATGATGACCCGGAATTAATGTCGTCTATTATTTATAACAAAATAAAAATTAACAAACAACATAGAGCTGAATATTGCGTTATTAACATAAATTATCTTTATTTTTAATACCAAAAAATATCATTACAAAATATACAGGCAATACCAATTTTATACATACGACATTGATGCGTTTCCAGAATATTATAATATAAATTATGTGATGTTTTTCTTTTATCTGTCGAGAAATGAGAAGACAATCTGCAATGCATCGACCTCTGGAATGGTCACTTCATGGTTTTTACGTGACATTATTATAACTGTACCTCTAGTAAAAAATGCTATAAATACTATTATATCCTTAGTAAGGTTCAAAGTAAATTTAAAAGATTAAAATAAACGACAATTTAAATAATATGTCATTCAGAAAATTTGGAAATAAACGTATTATATAAATCTACGCATTCACGCAATTCTAACACGTTAATTATAGAAATAGTTCCAAAACAAAATATCATTAAATTTAGACAGGAAAAACTACATTAATTAAACCGACTGAAAATACTTTTTCCTTTTGGCACAAAGGGATAAAATCCTGAAATGAATCGATTATAATAAATGCCGTCACGATTTAAACTATTCCTATCACATAAATCAGTGACTCGATTCAAGAAATATTTTTTTAACAATGACAATACCCGTGACTAATGTTATTGTCATACTTTATTATGTTCGGATGATATCTTCAAGCTTTCTTAATTTAAATTTAGTTAAAATCTAGATAGACTAGTTTTTAAAACGCATTATTTACAATTCTAGCTGTTGGAACTACAATCGTTACTCACATGAAAGTGGACTTTATGATCTTACTCTTAAAGATAAATATTGCTTGCGATTTCGAAGTTACACTTCTAAATTGTTATGCGTACATTAATATTGCACGGTTCGTTACTAAATTCATTATTTCCATGAGTTTAACAAAGCGCATAATAAATTCCAATATTTATTTGAAATTTTCACGAGTGATCGATGTCATCAGAAATCGTCACATTCCGTTTACCACCAGAGATTAATTGAGAATTTTTATTGCCAGTTTAAATTTTCTTTTTCGTTTTTTTTTTTAATTATCACCTTTAACTCTCTGATATGTCTTGCAAATTCAACAAACGTCACAAGCCGAAGTGAGTAAGTAGTTCGACTGAGACATCCCTAAATTGGATCTCTTATATCGTCTTTTCGCATTAAAAGTGTACAATTATCAAAAATATTCGAAATTGTGTTAAAATGCGGAATCATTTGGTATCACCAGTAATTTTCTCATAAATACTGTCCAAAGAGCGTAGTTTAGCTTTCATAAAAAAAAAAAAATTGTTTACCTATGTTTTGACTATTATTAACAAAATTAATACATAATTTTATCTTATTTTAAAAGACAGATAACATAACTAGTTAAAAATAAAAAATAAAATGTTGCAAAGATAATTAATATTAAAAATATCACATGTTAAGCCTTTAAAACAGTCTCCTGTAAAATTAGTAAGTTTTGAGATTATACAGTTTTAATGCAAGAAGACGATATATTTTTATCACGTCTACAACTCGCGAGACAAAATTTAGAAAGGACGTTTCATCGATAAATTACAATAACTGGAAATGAGAATCTACGTTGTGATGTAGAAGCGTTGCTAGAGTCACGTGGAGAGCATAAGCCCTCCCAGCTGTCGGCACTAGGGATAGAACCCGGGACTCCGAGGTCGGCGCGCCCTCTGTGCCCGTGTACCGAGCCACTCGCGCCATCGCCGCTGCGCTTATCTGTTCAACGAATAAAAATATTTATTAATCAAATTACATATCACCACCTAAATGGATTAAGACGTGTAAGGAAAGAATAACATAAAAACGCTAAGTCGTTTACAAGACAATTCAGGCTGCCAACAATTATCGTGGTCTTTATAAAGATTGAATTATTAAAAAGAACTCGAGGTCCTGTAGTCGAAATTCGACTATAATTAATTAGAATTGTAAGTTTGTACACTATTATGATTGTATTTTATACTTCTATAATCACTAATTTCGCAGAGGCTACTCTATAAAAAAATATTAATAAAGAAAAACAATATTTAATCTATTCTCAATTTGACCACAGACGTGAAGAACAAAAGCTTGACAATAAATAGTATGCATGCGTGTGTACGTCAAATACATGGCATGTAGTGTGTGTAATGTTTTCTTTATTGATTTAATGTATCTTTTATGCATTATTTAAAAAAAATATTTGCATTGTGCACTTCTCTATATTCTCTATAAGTGTAAAAAACTTCATACTCCTCCGTCAGCGCAATTTTCGTAAAAAGGGATACAAAGTTTTTGCTTCACGTATTTAACATATAGATATTTGATTCGATGCTTTTTGAAATTAAAGTAAGATTATTTAATGGATTTAGTAAAACTTATAAGGTTTTCGGTTAGCGAAATAATAGGACAGTAAATTGCGTAAAAAGTAAATTTTAATAAATACATTAAATTTATTTTATATAGAAATAAAAATCAAAATAAATTTTAATAAATTTGAATTAAAAATAGTGCTTTTCAGGATATTATCAAAATAGCCCTTCTAGTCATATCTTTTCATAAAATATTTATAACTACTGATACCATGCACTCCACGCTTTTTTTACAATAAAATCATTTCTTCTTACACTATTTTTAATTCAAATTTATTAAAATTTATTTTCTTATTGTTAGTTGGATTTTCTATAAAAGCGTATTTTGTTAGTTTTTTAAACTATTATTTATTTAACATCTGGCTACACAAATACTGGAAGTATAGTAGGAGGAGAGAACCGATTTTAGTCTGTGGGATTTCTTAATATAAAAAAGTCTATTTAAGACTCTTTGAATAAGTTTTTCTTCGACATTAACGTCTGAATTATTGGTAATAAAAAACAAAAAACTCGATTTTTATACTACTAAAAACTGAGAATAAAGATGTGGTTGGTGATAACCAAATTATTTTTGTGAATGAAGCGATGTTCAGATGATAATTGTGATCTCAATTTGTAGCCTGCTAATATCGATAAAGACCTAATAGGGGATCGAATTAATTAATGAAAAAAAAAAAAAACTATGCGAAATGTTACCTGAAATTCGTCGTCTTCGTCCACCGCCCTGGACTCTAACAACTTCGATTGCCTTCTCTGAGTCACGATAAGCTATAAAAAAACAATAAACAAACACTAGAGAACTTACAATTGATAGTGAAATGGAAAGATAACGGTGAACATAAAGATAGGATAGAGAATAGATTATAGATAGTGGATAATAATAGATAATACATAGAGGATAGAATAAAATATATTTTTTAAGGTTTTTAGTGATATGTAATAATGACCTAAAATATAGTTACCAAAATTATTCAATATGTATTTTACCTAGAATCAAATAAACAGTGCAGTAAGGTGCCTATGTACAAGAATAATATAAATATAAATAATATAATATATAAATAAATAATGATAAAGTCGTCGTGGCCTAAAAGATAAGACATCTGTGTGCTTACTACGAGTTTTTTAACGTTCTCGATAGCGAAAAAGTTAACTTAAATTGGTATGGAGTTGGAACAGCGCCCCTAGCGGCAAACGTAGGCAAACGTTCCGACTCCATACAAATTTCAGTTAACTTTTACGCTATCGAAAACGTTACAAGACTCGCACTAAGTGCACTTCTGTGTTCGTGTCGTCCGATGTGATTGAGTCAGTGTTCAAATCCTGTAACTAGGCAATTTTGTAATGTACTGAACACATGTTCACGAGTGACTTTCACAATGCAGGTATGACAAGACCGAGTAAAAATCAAACTTCAATATTTGATTCTTTGCATAATCAATTACCGGTGGTTCAGATCGTAAATCAGTATTATCACGCTTATTTTAAGGTCTCACGCTTACAAAATAATTGATGCTTGGATTACCAGTTATTGATCCCAGGGTTAATCATTCGCTAGTTAGCACAACAAAAAATCCTCCATCCATATGTCCAAAAAAGTATACATAATATATTATTGCAGTAAAATATTACTCGAATTACAGATTATATTATAGCAGTAAAAAATTACTGGAATTACAGATTATATTATAGCAGTAAAAAATTACTGGAATTACAGATTATATTATAGCAGTAAAAAATTACTGGAATTACAGATTATATTATAGCAGTAAAAAATTACTGGAATTACAGATTATATTATAGCAGTAAAAAATTACTGGAATTACAGATTATATTATAGCAGTAAAAAATTACCCGTATTACAGGTCCCTGGTAAGGCTCCAGAGTACAGAAACGAAAGTCGATCATCTCAACGATACGTTCCGTTTGAGGATCGGCTACAACCAGGAACTGTAATCAGAGTTTTAGTCTTGGTCACTTTTAACGGCACACGCACAAATCGCTAAACGCTATTCACTCGAGGACAACAGATGAATAAAAAAAATTAAAGGTATTTTAATTTGTGATTTTTAATGATTACACTTTTGTTGTCATAAACAGTTTATTGACCTTCGCTAATTTATGAAATTTGTTCAAGCGACTCTAACGCCATCTATTGCATGTCGATAATAATATATTTTAAAATTTCACAATTTTATTCAAAACTCATCATTGCCATTGTCAAGATTTCCGCTGTCCTCTGATAATTCAGAAGCAAGCTGAACAATGACAATAGAGAAATGAATGAATCTTATCCATATATGTATAAGCCGTCAAAGTTGAAACCGTCAAGGAATAATGTTTTATTTATTTATTTGACATAGTTATAATTGCCGATTACTGCAGAAAAATATCCCATTTGAATGGGTTGGATTCTTTAATATCCTACGATTTTTAAGCACATCTGTCTGCTTAATTTATTTTCAGATAGACGGGGGCATAGTTCTTATGATTCAATTCAAATTTATTATGACGATTTGTGCTTAAGTGAAAGTTTCTGACTTTTTTTTAATGCTTAGATGGGTGGACGTGCTCACAGCCCATCTGCAGTTACTGGAGCCCATAGAAATCTACAACGTAAATGCGCCACCCACCTTGAGATAGTACGGACTTACAAGAGGCCCTAACATATAGTACCATCAACCTGCGAGTGGTGGCACGCGAATCGTTTCAGTGAATATGTTAAAATATTTCTAGATCAAACATGTCAGGTTTTCATTAGAACGTAAAGTAATAGAGCGGTTCCCGCATTGAACATGTTACCTTGTGTGTGAGGAGTAGCTGCAGCGGCGCGTTATCCAGCAAGGCTTCGAACCCCGAGAGGGCGGTCAGCTCGGCTAGCCTAAACGACCACCGCACGCAGTCGCGTCGCCAGCCGTTCCGTGATACCGTCTCGTTCGATCGTAAAGTGGGACGAGGCTGTATATAAATTTAATCGTATCTGCTTAGGTACGCCTACTAAATACACTAGCCGTATTCGCCCGCTTCGCTGGGCATTTAAAATTAACATTATTATTGATTGTCATCATTATTAGGGAGTCCAACACTCACATCAATATAATATCCACTAAGTACATGTATTTTCTACATGGATACCAAGTTTCAAGTCAATCGAATGCATGGTTCAGTAATTATAACAGAACATCCGTAAAAACCACTGTAGATTTATATATTAGTATAGACTAAATACACAAGTATTCTTATTAATGCGAAATCTATATATTAATACGTGAAGCAAAAAATTTGTACCCCTTAACCCTCAGACACAGCCCACTGAGTTTCTCGCCGGATCTTCTCAGTGGGTCGCGTTTCCGATCCGGTGGTAGATTCTGCGAAGTACTGCTCTTGCTAGGGTTCGTGTTCCCAACGTCGTCAGGTTTGAGCCCCGTGAGCTCACCTACTAGTTAAGGTTACGCTGAAGCCTCTCAAGGCTCTCAGTTTGGTAGCAAAAAAAAAAATGTACCCCTTTTTACGAAAATTGCGTGGACGGAGGAAGATTAAATTTCCCACACTTATAGAGGATATAGAGAAGAAGTGCACAATTCTAATATATTTTTTAAAATTATACATTAAAAATACATTAAATCAATAAAGAAAACATTACCCACACTACCATATATTTGACACAAAACATACGTATAAATATACTCTGTGTATTGTCAATTGTGAAACATTTGTTATTCTATAAAGTCTGTGGTCAAATTGAGAATAGATTAATATTTTGGTCTTTAATATTATTTATCTATAATGTAGTTATGGCGAAATCTGTATTATATATTATAGAATATATTAATATCTGTATTATTAAAGAAGTATAATAGTGTTTAACAATAGAAACATAATAATGTTTAAATTTTTTATTTCAATTAACTATAGTCGAATTTCGACTACTACGGGGACCACTAGTATATTAAATTTACGCAAAAAAAAGTTGTAAACTGGGGTAACACATAGCATACTTCGATGCTTCCAATGAACACTACGCTAACTCCAAATTCTTAGATTTACAGGAGGAGCGTTTAAACGAAAAAAGTTGATAAAATCCTTATTATTGCAGATATATTTATGTTTTTTTTTGTGTAACTAGCTGATTTACTCTTGCTTCGAACCCCATCAATAATGAATAATTGTAATACTTTTAACATAGTGAAGCGATTTGCATGACAAACGAAAATTTCATAATTTTGAGTTAGAGTAGTGTTCATTGGAGGCATCGACTTTATACCGTGGTTAATGCTATTAACCAAGGAACATCGGATATTTACTAACAAATACGACAATGTGTTCGTTAGTATTAGTGGTTCCTCCTTAGTCGAAATTCGACTATAATTAATTGAAATTATAAGTTTGAACATTATTATGATTCTATTGTGAAAGACTAGTAACCGTAATCACAGATTTCGTCAAGACTACACTATAAACAATATTAACCTTTTTTTTTTAGGAGTTTATGGCCTGTTATTAGACCTTTAGGCCAAAATATTAAGCTATTCTCAATTTGACCACAGACTATAAGCAACAAAAGTTTGACAATAAATATAGAATATACATATGTGTGTGTGTGTGTCAAATACATGGTAGTCTGTGTAATTTTTTTGTTGATTTAATGTATTAATAATGCATAATTTGAAAAAAAATTATCATTCTGCACTCCTTCTCTATATTCCCTATAAGTGTGGGATATTTCAAACTCCTCCGTCCGTGCAATTTTCGTATAAAAGGGGTACAAAGTTTTTTATTCACGAATTAATATATAGATAAGCTAGATGACATTCGTCAATACTTTTCTTAGACATTACCTGAGGCACTGGGTCCCAGCCGGTCTGTCTCAACAAGCCGTGTCCAGCGTAGGCCACTAAGTCAGCTGTGGCGCTGAGCGGTTTCGTCAGAGCACCCAGCAAACCCCTTCGCAAGGCGGTCGCTCCGCTTTCTGTTTCACCCACCGCTACCCCTACCAAGGGATGGTGAGCCAAACCTCCAACCGCTCCTGTTATGAAGAACAGTAATCTGTATATTGATACGTGAAGCAAAAACTTTGTACCTCTCTTTACGAAAATTGTGCGGACGGAGGAGTATGAAATTTTCACACTTATAGAGAATATAGAGGAGTGCAGAATGTTAATATTTTTTTTGATTATGCATAAAAAATACATTGAATCAATAAAAAAAAACACTACCATGTATTTGACACACACACGCTTGCATACTATTTGTTTATTGTCAAACTTTGCTTATTGCGTATAGTCTGCGGTCAAATTGAGAATAGATTAAATATTGTTTGTCTTTAATAATATTTGTCTATAGTGTAGTCTTGGCGAAATCTGTGATTATAAAAGTATAATTCGACAACGAATCATAATAATGTTCAAACTTATAATTTCAATTAATTATAATCGAATTTCGACTACAGGGGGGACCACTAGTATTCATTAGTATACTTATTGTTTAATATCCAGATCTGTCTATACTAATGTTCGATCTTTTTATTGTTAAGATTGGATGGAAGAGTTCTCGACCTACCTGGTGTTAAGTGGTTACTGGATCCCATAGAAATCAACAACGTAAAACCGCCACCCATCTTGAGACATGAGTTCTAAGGTCTCAGTATAGTTATAGTTACCTTTTTTTATTGCTTAGATGGGTGGACGAGCTCACATCCCACCTGGTATTAAGTGGTTAGAGCCCATAGACATGAAACGCATTGTTGCTTCACAGCAGAAATAGGCAGGGTGGTGGTACCTACCCGTACGGACTCAAAATGTCCTACCACCAGTAAGATATTAATAGCCAATAAGATATTATAATATTACCTAAAATATTAATAGCAAAATTCGTGATTCCCGCGACGAGTCCCGCCACAAAGCTAGGGGGCGGTCTCCTCCTGGCAGCTGCCGCTCTTCTCGCGTGCTCTTCATCACCCGCCAGCAGATCCAGGTTTCTGGCCAGAGATCCTGCCCACGCACTGAGAGATTTCAGTAGGGCGGCCACAGCCGCTGACGCCACTCCTCGAACTCCTCCCGTGGCGCTGCCGACACGAGCCGCCAGGGCGCCGGGAGCACCGAGCAACTCTAGACCTCCAACTACCCACCCTAACGGAAATTTAACAAAATCATTACTGTAATTTTTTGATATTTTTATAGAACATAAATTGCAATTTAAAAGTTATGTGAAATCTGTTAGATTCATACTTGACATGTTAAACTAACTATTATGGCAATGGTAAACCTCTATTGCTTTTATTGTTGTGCTATCATAGAGACGATCAATTATTGCTTTTATGTTTTAAAGCGATACTATTGTAATTAAATCAGAAGATAAATTACAGCAGGATTACTGTGGTGATGAGTGATAACAGTCCTACACTGATATCACAACGCCAACGCCAACTATATAATATTACTACATAGTAGTGTGCTAAGTGAACGGACCGCAGACACAGCCCACTGAGTGTCTCGCCGGATCTTCTCAGTGGCTCGCGTTGCCGATCCGGTGGTAGATTCTGCGAAGCACTGCTCTTGCTTAAGCTAGTCAACGAGGGCAACGACATCAGGTTTGAGTCCCATAAGCTCATCTATTAGTTAAGGCTACGCTGAAATGATCTCTCAAGACCATAAGCTTAAAAAACATGGTATTCAAAATATTGACTTCAGTTCGAGATACTGAAGTTGCGTACCTGCTCCAAGTATGGCGGCGGACAAGTAGTGCACGGTGAGCGCGTGCGTCAACCGCTCCGTTGACGTCATCATGTCCCGTAACTCGAACGCGCTCAGTCGCAACGGACTCTGATCTAGGGCTATGTACATCCGGACCTGGGACGAATTCAATCTTGTCATTCCATTTTACGCGCACAGACAACCTGTGTGCTTTTTTAAGGGATTTTATGACCTGTTACCTAATACCAGGTCAAGACAAGTCAAGTCAAGACCAATCGAGTCTTATTTTAATTTTAATGAAAACTTTTTTATACGAAAAACGATATTATGAAATAAAATGAAGTTGATTAATATGAAACATAGCATGAAATGAAATGAGATGATATGGGATTAAATATAATCTCAGTAAATTGGTCATTTACTGAGATTTTTCAGTGGACTTTTTGGAGGATTCTGAGAAGTTACGTTCGGCGGCTTTGTTTCATTTTCCCACATTTGTGCACTTTCACAGATTCTAAACAGTTAATAAGCTACTGTTATTACACATTTAAGCCTGAAGAAACACTACATAGACAAAATAAAACAAATCACACAACTTCACTCAACTTTCTTGCCAAAAAGTCTCTCAAAAGTTTTGTCAAAAGTGTGCTTAGTGAGTTTTTTAACGTTCTCGATAGCGTAAAAGTTAAAAAAAAAAAATGTGTGCGTGTACTAGTGTACACACGTAAGAAGTGAAACTTGTTTATGGCCTTATTTTTCGAAAAATGATCTACATGCAACTTTCTAGAAATTGGTTAAATAAAGTTAAATTAGATAAAGTTTAAACAAAAGGATTTTATTATCATAGACATGAATACAAATAATACAATTATTTCACTTTACCTTTTTGCTACTAAGATTATTACAGCATTTTAATAATACATCTCTTTGATATCATAATACCCTGGTACTTTTCTTCCTATAAATTAATAATAATAGCACGGTCCACGTGGTGTTAAATGGGGTTCCTGAGGTTCGTGAAGTTTGACCCACCTTGAGACATGAGGTCGATTTCTCAAATCCGAAACCATGCTTCAGAACATACCGCCGTTAATTATTAATAAATCTCTTTGCTATCATAATACCCTGGTACTTTTCTTCCTATTATTTTACGTAATAACAGTAATAAATAGCACGGTCCACGTGATATTATTAAGTGGGCTCCCTGAGATTATTGGAATTACAAAATGATTTCCGTAATCCACCTGGAGACATGAGGTCAATTTCTCAAATCGGAATCCATACTTCAGAACATACAGCCGTTAATTAATAAAGAAGGCTGTACGTCAGAGTAAAGTTATAATAATACATCTCTTTGATATCATAATACCCTGGTACTTTTCTTCCTATTATTTTACGTAATAACAATAATAGCACGGTCCACGTGATATTAAGTGGGTTACCTGGGATTATTGCAATTACAAAATGTATTCCGTGACCCACCTTGAGACATGAGGTCGGTTTCTCAAATGCGCATCCATACTTCAGAACATACAGCCGTTAATTAAAAGATGGCGCGTAACGGAAAAATGTGACGCGTAACCGAAAAATGTGACGGTAAATTTTTTTCCAACGCCGATAAGGAAGTTTCACTTCAAAATTGTATGAAGTCGGAAAGATTGCCTACGTTTGCCGCTAGGGGCGCTGTTCAAACTGCATTGAAATGAAATGAAAATATACTTTAAATGTCATTTCTATGTATATATTTATGCGAAACATATTGAAGTCTTATATAAAAGTATACCAATGATTACATTTAGAAATTCGTAGATCTTATACAAATTCGGTTACACGTGTCACTACGGGTCAGAAGAAAGTGGTTGTTACAAATACCGAGTAATCTTCTCGAAACTGATCTTTATATATAAGCACCAACTGTTCTACTTGAATACGGAGTTTCTCAAGCACTCACCGCTGTGTGTAAAGTTAGCGTCAGATCCAGTGGCCTTATGTGCAGTAGTCTGAGCCTCAGGGGAACTTGTAGGGATCGTTCTTCGGCTAGGAGTGAGGCCGCTTCGGTCACCGCATCAGGACTTGACTGAGCCAAACGAGACAGTTCCACGAGCGCTGTGACGTAGGCGTCCTCTATGTATAGCGCCAGCGGACCCACGTGGAAATCCAGTTCAGTTAGTTCTGTACAACAACAAAAAAAAACATATACAATTCTTAGATTTTTATCACATTACTAGCTGACCCGGCAGATTTCATAGTGCCTCAATCGATAAATAAAAGACTAAGCTTTTGTATAAAATAAACTTAAAACAAACAAAAGGAATCCGTCCGACGGGGGACACATTGAAGGAAAAACAAAATTGTTATTTTTAATTAATTCCGAGCGTTTGCATATTTATTTTAACCTTTTAGACCTTTCCTGGACTTCCACAAATAATTCAAGACTAAAATTAGCCAAATCGGTCCAGCCGTTCTCGAGTTTTAGCGAGACTAACGAACAGCAATTCATTTTTATATTATTACATTATTACTGTATATTTATTAGTTTTATCAAACCGTTGTCTCTTTGCCTTGCAATATAGGATGTTGCTTCGTGAACACGTATACATATTATTATTATAGATGACGGATTGGCTGGTTCTATAGTGTTTTTAAAATGATGACGTCAGCGTTTCTGACGCCATTCTCTTCATCATTGCCTTTGCCATTGCCTTCCATAAGTACAGTAACTAAGACTAACTAAACATATATAATTCGATTTGTCATTATAACGTTTTGAACTGCCTGCGTGCCTATCATATAAATCATTGTATGTCGGCGCAACTTCACTATTTAGTTAACTAAAAATAGTTAAAGTTAACGGTTTCCTTAATGTTACGCATGTCAACAACTGTTTAAGACGGTATTCTAGAAAATTGATGACTAAACTACCCCCACTTTCTACTATAAATACGACTAATTATTAATGTAATAAAAATCGAAAAACCCACAAAAACATATATTCTACGTAATTAATGGTGGTTGGGCGTCTTGTAAGTCCGCACGGGTAGGTACAATGATCCTACCTATCTCTAACACTTAAGCCGTTGTACTACAGAACTGCGACTTAGTTAGCTCATGTCTCAATGTCTTTTACGTTGTTAATGTTTAAGGACTTAACCACTTAATACAGATAAGGTGTGATTTTGTTCACCCATCTAAGCGATAAAAATATAGTTAAATTACAAGTTATAACATCACGAATGTGACGGCAATAACAGTCTTTTGAGGTCCAAGGGTCAGGTCGCGTATGGCTACGGGACTTTTTGGCGGGAACGCGAGGTGCGAAGTTTTGTGATTTGTTTTATTTTGTCTATTTAGTATTTCTTCAGATTTAAATGTGTAATAACGATGGTTTATTAACTTTTTATAATCTGTGACAGTGCACAAATGTGGGAAAATGAAACAAAGCAGCTGAACGTAACTTCTTGGGATCCTTAAAAAATCCACTGAAGAGGTCTCAGTAAATGACCACCATTTTTCATGAGAGTATATTTCATCCCATATCATCTCATCTCATTTTATTTCGATTTCATTTCATAGTATCATATTTCATATAAAAAAAGTTTCCATTACAATTAAAATAAGACTTGACCTAAAGGTCTTAGTTATCAGGTCATAAAATCACTTAAACAGTTAGTATTGGCTACGTATCCTGTATATACGAACCTTTGAAAGTATGTGTCAAAACAGTCCAGTTGTCGTGTTGAATCTTGATAAGCACTCGTGCGTTTTCGTGTTTGGTCGCGAACGCGTCGTCTGCAGAGAACATGGTCCAGAGCGGGGGCGGGCGCTCGTCCGGGCTCGGCGAGGGGTCCGCGCGGGTGCACGCGACGACCGCGAAGTCGTACTGACCCGTTTCGTATTGTTGATTATCGATTTGCACGTTCGATATCGATATGGCCGTTTTCGTTCGCTGTTTGAAAATAATCGATTTTTTTTGTAGTTTTTCATCATTGCTATAGTCTGATTCAGTTCATAATCTACATTACGAATGTGATGTTTAGTTGTGTTCGACTGAAAATTAATTATTTTAAAGTTGGCCAAAGACGTATAAGTAACACGCAAATACCATCAAATGTTTTTCATCTTGAGCGGTCTAGAAATAATTTAAACGAGTTTCGATCGTAAATCATTTTTATATAACACTATATCTATCGCAGCTTAAAAAACATACTGCAATGGCTTTTTTCAATGTGCAATTATTCCATGAGCACATCGATTGTTATAATTATATTGTTAACCCAACTGAATTCTAATACCTTAGCGTCGGCTACAATCAGTACGGCCACGCGATCCGCGTGCAACGCGATAAGCGGCAAAGTATCCATAGCGCTGGCCAATTCCACTATGACCCCAGCGATAACACAACGGAGCTGCTCGTTTTGGGGCCACATCCTGCCGTTTTCATCCCATTCTGAAAAAGATAGTGGCATGTTTACTTCTACACATAAATTACAGCTGGATTACAAAAGGGAATATCTGAAATACAGTAGGGCAGAGCTGATCACTACGATTTAATTGAAGCTATTTATTTACTGATTACTGGTTGATTTACCAAATTTAATCTACTGTAATTTGTATGCTTGAAAACTACAATACGCTATATTATGACACTATTATTATATTGACGTTTCAAAAGAACAAAAAATTCTACTAACTCACACTACTTAAAGAAATATGAAAAGATTTTGATAAGTGCGCTGCATTTTTAGGGGTGTCTAATGATAGAGCTTAAAACTTCAGATTTAATCAAAAGCTTCGTAAAAGCTAATCACAACTCTAACTCGTTATTGGTTTGATATGAACTGTTAGACCAGCCTGACGGATGTCGTAAGTCGCCACTAAAGAGGACCATTCTTTGTGGCGAGATTTTTAAGGGACCCATGCCCAGAAATCGACTATAGCACGGTCATCATGTTTTTGTCCCTTTACCTAATCACTGGTAGCATTAGAAGCTATTCCAGCTACGCGCGGATAGGACATCATAATGATGACCATTTATTCTGAATTTGTAACAAAAAAAATACAAAAGAGTTTTCGTTTTTTAACTGAACGATAAAGCATTTCCTTTCGCTATTCCGTACATTTCGTGTTTAAGCTTGGTAATCTAAAACTATAACAAGATCAAACAAATTCTGTACACTAAAGCATTATAATCAGTATTTATCTTTTTAAAAAAAAAATACCATCATAAACACTAATACTAAGCTTCAGATATTATTGTATTTTATTTACTAATAACGATACATAATTATGTAGTTGCTTCAAAAATACCGGCATCATTTTTCTCGGGAGTAATTTTGATTGATACTTCAGATGAACTTATTTCAAAGTGTATTTTTTCTTCCAAATGACTTGGATTCTCAACTGTATCAAAATGGATCATCAAAATATAAATTAAGAAATACATTAGAACAACAATAAAAGTTTATAAACCTAATATTGATTATCACTCAGCGCCGGCAATATAGAATATTCCAGAACGAATGAACAATAAAATGTTTGATTGCGTTTTCTGTAATATACTAAGAAAAAAACATTTCAACGCAGCCCTCGACGTGCTATTGTCAATGTTAATGAACCATATTTAACAAACATTATGCGTGAATCAATAAAACAAGTCATATCTCCTAAAGGAAGTTACGAGCGAAGTCTAAAGAGCCGATGGAATGAAAATTCACTCTCACTCACATTGCGCTGTTACATCTTCGGCAGTCATAAATATGTGATACCGTCAACGGACAAAAACACTTCTTTCACAGTTTTACAATAATCTATACTGTATAAACGATTTCTGATAAGGATCTCTCTCATTCCCGGTGGGTTTAGCCGATGTTTCGACGTGCCTTAAAGAATCGCATCTATTCGTATAAGACCGGTCGATCGTGGCTATTAATTCAGTCGATCGTGGCAAGACAAAATATATAAACACATAGAACAGACTGCGCAATGTAATCACCAATTGCTGCACGCATCATCTTCATCTTGTACCATTTGTTAATGATCATTAAGTCATATTATTTATCCTCTCTTCTACACAATAATTCTTTTATTATATAATTTCAGGTTTATTTTAATATTTTTAATAAAAGAAAATATGCTACTTATTTGTATACTGAACTACATTGTTCCATTAAAATTCAAGAAAGGTAATTGGTAGATCGCAGTGTTTCGTCAGTACACAGTAGATCTTGGTTCTAATGAATTTGGCCACCCCTGGTACAGGCTATTTACAAGTCAAGACATATTTTTATATTACCTGCAGAGGATAGTTCCGCGGCGTCGGGACTCTCTTGGCAGTGCTCCACGGTAACCGCCGCTACTGCTATGGGGTTTCTCCCCTGAGGACCACAGATGGCGTGTTCGTTCGCCCACGGTATCGGCGAGGACTCTCCAGACTCCTCGTGAGCAACGTTCTGATGGAGTACTGGACGAAAAATAGTTAATATTACATAATTATTCCAAATCTTAGATTATTTTAATTGACACACAATACATTTTCAGTTTTTTAAACAATTAATTAATAAATTGGATTTGGTGGTGATGGAACGAAGGGTTACATCTCGCGGCTACTAGATGTCGTTGTTCGATAATTATGACTTACTACTATTAATGTCAAACCTCTTCTTTATTGTTCTTAAGAATAACGTTATTTATTGTTCAATTAATAAGTGACTTTTATATTAAATACTTTGAATAAATTGAGCACGGCAGAAGTTGCATTTCTTTAATGAACTGAAAAACCGAAAAATGTTCATAATTCTACTACATTAAATCCAAAGATATTAATTACTTTTTGAACTGTTGATGTATGCAGCACCTTTTATACGAAAAATAATCTCGATACTGCATCATTGACGAGGCCAGAAAACTTTGAATTCCAAATTAAAATAAAGACAAAAGAAAATTTTAAAAAAATAACACACATACATTTCACATGACCACCCAGTCGATCTAAACTCTGTGGTACAGACAATTCGCCCTGTAATATAAAAAAAGAATGTTTTGGTTAAAACAATTCATATAAATTATTAGATCGAATCTTAATACTTTAGACTTACGGTGTCGATTAGTGACTCGTGCGATATGTGTGTTGCGAACGCACCGAACAAACGACGACGGATATCGCTGGCCGATATATCGTCCTGTCAACAAATCCGCCAATAGTTAGAATAGTTAAATAGATAAATCACTTCTCTTCCTTCATCTTATCCCACTAGGTGGGGTAGGCACAGCTAATTTTTCTCTTCCATTCTCTTCTATCAGCCGTCAGCTCAATACTCACACCTCTCTCTCTCATATCGTCATTCACACACTCCATCCATGTCTTCTTCGTTCAACCTCTTCCCCTCTCTTCTAAATAGGTAAACTAAATAGATAAATATATGTTCCAAAATTAAAACCTTCAAGCCAACCCCTAATGGTTAATAGTAATTAACGGGGTGGGAGTAATTGTGCTATAACTAAAATTTAGGCCACATGTCTCAAAGCGGGTGGCATTCACCTTGTGATGTCTATGAGCTTAACCTTATAAATTTTATAAAACAATTCAGTAAAATTAATATTGAAAGTTAATACAATACTTACAGTTTTTATTTTTACGGTAGTTAATATGAAAACGTTTTTAATATAATTAAATAAAGTTTAAGCGGGTTTTTTTGATCGCACATTCACAATTATATAGAATATTTACACCAATACGTAGCATAGTATGCATTTTTTTGCCTTTTTTGGCAGACGTGTATACGTTTTGAAGTCGTCGTGGCCTAAAGGATAAGACGTCCGGTGCATTCGTATGTAGCAGCGATGCACCGATGTTCGAATCCCGCAGGCGGGTACCAATTTTTCTAATCAAATACGTACTTAACAAATTTTCGATTCTCGATTGACTTCCACGGTGAAGAAATAACACCGTGCAATAAAAACCCGCAAAGTTATAATTTGCGTAATTATATGGTAGGATGTCTTCTGAGTTCGCACGAGTAGGTACCACCACTCTGCCTGCGGTGAAGCAGTAATGCGTTTCGGTTTGAAGGGTGGGGTAGCCGTTGTAACTATACTTGAGACCTTAGAACTTATATCTCAAGGTGGGTGGCGCATTTACGTCGTAGATGTCTATGGGCTATGGGCTCCAGTAACCACTTAGCACCTGGGTGGGCCGTGAGCTCGTCCAACTATATAAGCAATATAAAAAAAAAGACCCACTAGACGGTGAGTGATTACCGTCTCTCACGGGTAGGGGCATAGCCAGATCGCGGCTTATATTTGGTATCTTTTAGCCTCTCCAAAGGTAGTTTAAACATGACAGCAGTACCCGATCGACACGTCCTTACGGATCTATCAGATCCAATAATCCTTGCATTAGACGCCTTCCGCTCTAACATTAGGAGTAGGGACCCCTGTAACCGTACTCGTCGAACTCGACAAAGAGTTCGACATGCAACCCAATCTAAACATCAGCCTGCTGAGTTTCTCGCCGGATCTCCTCAGCGGGTCGCGATTCCGATCCGGTAGTAAATTCATTCGAGAAGCAGCTACTCTTAAGTTGTTAAGTTTCCCTTCTGGCTGAGCCTTTACTCGCCCACCTGTCCTTGTGAAACTGGAAAGGCCTCCGGGCCACCAGTAAAGCTTAATCATTAAAAAACAAAACCTGATCGACGTTCTGCAGTTCGATGTGCGTTGAGTGCGGGTGCGCGTGCACTCGCAGCTTTATCGTTACGTTGTCGGGCAGCTGCACGAGTTGCTCGCCATCCGTCATCGCAGCCGGCTGACACCACTCCTTGTTGCCGTCATCTGAAGCGGATAACTCAACCGATCATTACAATTATAAATTACGGAATTAACTGAACATTGCCCAGTGTCGGTGAAACCGTATTATTAAGACCATCGTCAGCCATCATAGAGGCGAATAGGGTGATTAATTTTTTTATAATATTAGATTAGTTTTTATAAGTTTTAATCGTCTACAACGACTTATTTATTCATTTTACGTACAATATTGGTTATTGGGATCATACAGTATCTTATTTTACAAGTAAAAATCAAGTGATAATAATAAGACACGCATTTCAAAATATCTAAGCCGAAAATCCGGTATTTTTTTTATAAAAAAACAATTAAATTCCAATATATCTAAATCGGTTAGATTTACGATAGGGTGTAAGCTACACGCCCTTAACGGAGATAGGTCGACATAACCTGTAACTCTGTATATATCGGCGATGCTGCTTAGTTAACTAAGATTAGGTATAGTCAACTGTTTCCTCAATGTTGTTGGATAACTGTTATAAGTCGACGTATAAAACGTCACTATGACACTTCAAAAGAAGAAACATCTGTAATTGAATCTCGATTGTCATTTTGAGACGTCTTTCGAAGCATGTTAAGTTTATTTGTGTAATGACGATTCATGTGTGTACATAGCATAATATAAAAGTCGATGTGAGCATGTTTGTTCCTTATAGACTTGGCGAGACCGAATCCAATGCAATTTTCAGGTAATCTTCAGATGGGAATATCCAATTCTTAGTGGTCGCACCAAAAATCGGCCAGCAACACTTTGAAAATAAACATATTAAGCGAAACGAAAACCCGACGCAATTAAAAAGACTAACTGAAAAAATCATTTATTTTGTTAACATTATTATTGCAGATAGGAACAATGATATCGACGCTTGAAAGGCAAACGTGACTAAGCGACAATAACTGCTTTGTACATAAATGATAGGCAATAACCATATTCGAAATATATATTTCTAGGTCTATTACAGTCATTTCAATCCTACAGATAGATTCGTTAAAATAAATTTTTTTTCAGGTATTTTTCATGTATATTTTAAATTAATTTCAACTTTAAATTAGTCTATTGTAAAGTTCACGCATTGTCGCTTAGTCACGTTTGCCTTTCAAGCGTCGATATACTATTACTATACTAACCGTGCACTATAGTGAAGGTAAGGAATGGAATTTCCGGCTTGGAGTCAAAAGTGTTAGCCGGCGGAGGGTAGCGATTGTTGTGCGAGGGGGTCGTGTAGTGCGTCACCGCTTGGGGATGAGCGATACACCACCACCCCGCGCCCGAACATTCCGACATCACCTGACGACAAAACGAACATATACTTCAGAACAAAACGTGTATAGTAACCGGCGAACATCGTGAGCAAATGACCTTGACTGCGCAGAACCGAATTTTAGATCACTTTGGTGGTGAGGGTGAGGCGCGACGGCAGGGGAAATCGTATCGAGCGCGTTATTGGTAGATCAATCGAACCTTACGTCCCGCACCGCACCCTCGTTCCGCTTGCTCCCAAAAGTACGCTTGCGTACAGTGGAAAGTCTATCGTTATTAATCGTTAAGTTATTTGTTATAATTGCTTGTGGACTTTGTTGCCATTGCTATTTGTTGAAAGTTTGTTGATTTTTTATAAAAAATACACTATGCCGCGACAAACTGGTGTAGTATTCAAAAGAAAGGGTAGAAAAATTGTGTACGACGTATATTGCTTCATTATAAAACAGGGGAAGAATGATATTATGGAAAAAGTAAAACAGACTTCGGAAGCAACAAAAACATCAGTGAGTACTGTTAGGTGCATTATTAACGAAGCTAAAGGCTCTGGCTTGCTCATCGTGCTTGGGACTCCGGGTAAGAAAAGATCAGGGAAGAAGAAAGTTACCGGATTGGATAGTTTCGTTCAATCTGTAATAAAAAGATGTAATCATAATAACTACATAACAAGCAGCGAAACTCCGTACCGTAGAAAGGCTTCGAAAATTTTAAAGAAGATATACATTTTAATGGCTCGGAATGAAGTTTACGACGAATTATGAAAGAGCTAGGCTTCAGATGGAAAAAAAAAAACAGAAAATAATCGGAAGCTGGTAATTGAAAAAAGTAACATTCGATTACTACGAATCGAATATCTTCAAAAAATAATTAATTATAGACAAAAAAGAAGATCGAACCGACCGAGTCGTAAACTACACCGATGAGCCCTATGTCGACTTATCACGATGATGGCGACTCGGATGATGAAAACAGTGATGATGATAATGGTCAAGATTATGATAACGAAAAAAAATTACAAATACCAGCTTCGCTTCAACTGAACGAAGACCTGGCAACAGCTCTAGTTTTGACTTAATAGAAGGAATATCTATCTTACCCCAAGATTAAATTATTATAATTATTAACCTATATTTTTTGTTGATGTTCTAATAAATATATAAATAAATACATATGTTGATTTTAATAATTTAATTGCATTATGACGCAGAGTAAATAATGTTTTTGCATGTGAGTGTACCATGCGCAAACTTACCCCCACTACGTCAACAAATGCTCAAGAAGTTTGCCGGCTGTTATATAGTGTGTCATTTGCGAAGCAGCGGCTCTTGAGTTGTTAGGTCTCCTTTGGAGGCGCTTGGGGAGCTGTTAGCAAAAACCACAAAACCTGGCTGAGCCCGTGCTCGCCCTCGCTTGGAGGCTGAAAAGGAAACTCGAAAGGCCTCCGCACCACCAGTAGTCTTTCAATCGTAAAAAAGGAATGTATAGTTTAACCGAGACGATTCCCGAAGTAAATACAACAAAAATAAATAATAGTTTAAAAAAACTAACAAAATACGCTTTTATTATAACTACTGATACCATGCACCCTACGCTTTTTTTACAATAAAATCATTTTTTCTTACACTCTTTTTAATTCAAATTTATTAATATTTACTTTCTATTTTTTAGTTCAGTAGCTTAGGTTTCCATAGCGGACAAACAACGTGACACGTAATTAATATATATTAAGATCAATAATTATAGCCGAATTTCGACTTACTGAGCGATTACGGACTACGGAATAAAAGCTTCAGATACTTTTTTTTATTGCTTATATCGGTGGATGAGCTCACGGCCCACCTGGTGTTAAATGGTTACTGGAGCCCATAGACATCTACGACGTAAATGCGTCACCCACCTTGAGATATAAGGTCATATAAGGTTATAAGGATCAGGATATAAGGTTATAAGGTCTCAAGTAGTGTTACCGGTACTGCGGACGTGGAGGGTTCCTCTGGCGACATCATGGGTTGCGCCACAGCTAAAGTATGCCTCGTGCGGTTGTGCACGACGAACTGCGGGCAGCGGTCGCGTGCCACCGAGATCATCCATCTGTCTTCGTGTTTTATTTGCGTGATCACTATCGGGACCTGTTACACATCATTATTGTTAACACATCTTGTCACACACGTAACGGTATTGCTGATGTCCATGGACGACAGTAAGAAAGGCTACGAAATCTACAACGGCAATAACAATCGACATATGAATTCATTATTTTCTTGTTTACGCAATTTGATAAAATCTGTATACATAAACATTGAACTTATTTAGAAAAAAATAATACATTATAGAATTCACCCTTTTGCATGTGAACACAACTTACATAAGAGCGGTTGTGAATAAGATAACAATATTAAAACTTAGAGGAAAAAAAAAATGTGAGCCGTCACGGGACGCCTGGCAGATGTGAAACATCGACATTATTTTGTAAAAGTAATATGCAGAAAAGAACAAATTGTGATAGGAACTAAATATGTCATAATGATAAACTAAAATATTACGAAAAAATAATTTGTTTTCAAGTAAAACACAGGTTACGTGTACTGTAGTATACAGTACACTGTATACACTACAGAGTATACACCATAGGTATCCGAGCTCAGTGTAGCGAGAGAGATGGCTTAACATCGGATCGAGTGGGAGAGAATCGCACAGTCGATTGCGCATGGCGACGCGTCCCCACTGCATGCGTCGCCACGCCAGAAATCGGTTTTACGTGCGGCTATAGATGTTTCACATCAAAAAAAGAAAAAAAATCGTATGCAAGTAATGGTATAAATAAACAAATCAACAACAACGTCGTAAAATGTAACTAGTCCGCATTGTTGGGTGCCACTATTTTAAACATATTGTTAAGTATGGTATGCTATGGTAAACATATTGTTCCTAATGATCATCGTCACAATGTACAAATAAAATTCATAGACATTAACACATACCGACTCTCTGTTAGCATCAATGAGTGCGACCGAACGTCTCAGGGGCGCAGCTCCGAGCCTGACCGGGACCGGCGTGTGAGCAGGGTAATGCCCGGAAGGTAAAGCGAGACACAGGTACAGCCGGAGCTCGGATGGGTCGCCGCCGCGCCAACGGCCTTGCAGCCAGAAGCGGCACAGTTGCAATCCGTGGACGCTAAAACAGTGTACGCGAATTCAAAATATTCTGAAACCACTAAATTATATGTATGTATGTATATATGTATGATGTGTATATGTATATGTATGTGTGATTGTGTATATATGTATGTATATATCGACGCTTGAAAGGCAAACGTGACTAAGCGACAATGCGTGAACTTTACAGTAGACTAATTTAAAGTTCAAATACCTGAAAAATTTTATATTTTAACAAATCTAGCTATATTGGGTTTAAATAATTTTAACAGACCTAGAAATATATATATTTTTTGCGTATCGAATATGGTTATTGCGTCTCATTTATGTATAAAGCAGTTATTGTCGCTTAGTCACGTTTGCCTTTCAAGCGTCGATATGTACTTTTTTGTGTATGTATTTGTAACTTAATATAAATTTCATTGCACCTACCACTATTTACTCTGCACTACCTTTGGTCGACTGGTAGAGAATGCCTTAGGCATTGAAGTCCGCCAATGTAAATTTTACATAAAATGTAATAAATAAATAAAATAAATAAATTATACTAGTAATTCTATTGTTATTTGTTGCTTTCATAGTCAATAACTAGAAGTTTATTGTTATTTGAAATGGTGAAAGTTAAGCCTATTTTTTCTCTCCCTAAGAGTCACTAGAGCGGTTATTTGGTGATTAAGGAATGAGGAAGAGGTAGACCTAAGAAAAAAAGGATGGATTGTGTTCAAGACGATATGTGTAAGAGGGGAGTGAGCGAAGAAATGGTATATGATAGAGGAGTATGGAAGGAGAAAACTAGTTGCACCGATGCCACGTGACTGGGAGAAGGGCAGGAGAATGATGATGATGCTAAGGAATTCATCACACGAATGTTTGCCCGATACGGGAATCGAACCTATAACCCCGGCGCAACGGTCTGGAGTTCTAGCTACTACACCACCCGGTCAGTAAGTAAATAAATCGACTATTTGTATAAAGCAGCCCATGCACGCACCTTTTGGTCGGATCTGCTAGTTTGAATGTCTTCGGCATTAGCGCTACGTCATTTTCGACCTCTTTCGGCACAGCAATGGCGGAGACCTGCATATTTTATATATATTTTGAGTAAATAAAATATAATTTGATTAATCCACAAACTAGTTTTTAATTACGAAATGTTTCAAACATTCGCGGCTATCTACGTACGCTACATATTAGTTAAAGGTTTTTTACTAGGATTGTAACATTTCTTTTTGGTTGAATGTTTTTATGGTAAAGTTACTTAAAGTTTGTTGATTGCCTACATTGGCTTTCGCTCATGAGCATCGACAACGCCACAAATATAGACAAGGCCTGCCTACCATACAGGTATCTCTTCAACAATGTAACTGCGTTCAATTCCATTGCAGTAGAAACGGATGGCGACCCACACAAAATCATTTAGAGATATTTACATCAATCTGTATTCTTTGCATAACAAATATATCATAGTTTTCATGCCTAGTAACACAAAAATTAGCACTTCGTAAAGTGAATTAATCTGTTAATTCAAAACCTTGAAAATAATATAAAGGATAATAACAAACGCTAGATTAAGTTGTTATGAGGTATTATCAAGTCGAATCTCACCATAACTTTTGTATCCAATCTGTTGAGAAGTTCGTAGGTCGAGTTGACGCCGAGTACGTTTATTTCTTTTATGAGTTGATAGTACATTGTCATGAGCGCCACCTGGCGGAATTATGTGAAAATTAATAAAAGAAAAATCAATCAAGTTTGTATACAATATTTACTTCTAGGTAACAAGTTTGATTTATTTAAGGGATTTTATGACCTAGTAACTACGACCTTTAAGTCATGTCTTATTTTAATTTATATTCTTATTTTTATGGAAAATGATAATATGGAGTGAAATGAAATGAATATGATTAATTTGAGACATCAATCAACTGGATTGAAATTAAATGAAATGAAATGAGATGATATGGGATGAAATATAATCTCAGTAAATGGTGGTGGTCATTTACAGAGATTTTTTCAATGGACGTAATGGAGGATCTCGAGAAGTTACGTCCAGCGGCTTTGTTTCATTTGCTCACATCTGTGCACTTTCACAGATATTAAACAGTTAATAAACCACCGTTATTACACCTTTAAACCTGAAGAAACACTAATAAGACAAAATAAAACAAATCACACAACTACACTCCTCGCGTTCCCGCCAAAAAATTGTATCAAGTTTGAACTGCAACCTCATGACCTGAGATCGATTGAATATATCGAGGGAAGAAAGCGGAATTGTCGAAACTTGAAAAACCCAATTTCGTACTAGAGCCATATGTACAATATAATAAGGTACAAATTCATTTAGCCCAAAATGCAAGTTACTCATTCCCGATCCTGCGGACAGAATGGAAAGCAGTCGACGTCGCCCAAAACACGTCATCTCGGATCCTCCCGATCCACTAACGGTGCTTTTAGGTACTTTAAGCACCGGTCACCGTTCTCGTCGAACCCGTCGCTTGCGACAAAGGGCTCGACGAGCGAATTAACCGATAGACCCAGCCCACTGAGTTCCTCGCCGGATCTTATCAGTGGGTCGCGTTTTCGATCCGGTGGTAGATTCTGCGAAGTGCTGCTCTTGCTAGGGTCAGTGTTAGCATCACTCCAGTTTGAGCCCCGTAAGCTCACCTACACACGTTAGGGTGAAACTGAAATAGCCTTTTAAGGCTATCAGCATAGGTAAGAAAAGCATTTGGGTCGTCGGTCTACTGAACAATATCGCCCACTCAGTGGAAGATCTTCCCATTGTCGTATATCTCTACAACGTCATACAAAAATTGAGCGTACCTTTTGGTTGCATTGTATGGCGAATTCTAACGAGTGATCGAGGGCCACCTGCCCCGGAGGCGGGGCTCCGTAGCGACCCGGGTCCTCGTTGGAGACCTGCAGCTGGCCGCTAACAAACGTCTCGCGGCCCATTTCCACGGACATGAAGAAAGGTTTCTATTTGTAAAAGTAAAAAGTATTTACTTTAGTGACGTATTTATACGAATCGAAAAAAATCGATATTTTCAAAATTATACAAATTACTATGTCTATCGTGATAACTATAATAACAAAGGTAATAAAATAATTAGGTGGGGACATTAAAAATGATGTTCGTTAATTATTCGTACTCGAACGATATTGAGATAGTCAAATAAATAAAAGCCAAATTTTTTTTCATAAGCATTAGTCTTAGGCACTTCGCGAAAAACCTTTGACACAATATCCTGGTTAAGCAATCCATATCAACTTTTACTGGCAGTAGGACGTCTTGTCAGCACGCGCAGGTCTTAACCACCGTACAGCTGTTGTAACTATACTGAGACCTTAGAACTCATATCTCAAATTTGTGTTGTAGATGTCTATGGGCTTTGATAACCACTTAACACTAGGTGGGCCGTGAGCTCGTCCACCCTTCTATACAATTAAAAATAATAATAAAATCCTCAACGTATAATAAATGGCAGTAAAGTAATTTCAATAAATGAATTTAAAAAAAAATTGCTTTCTGCATCCTCTATATCCTCTATAAGTGTGAGAAATTTCATACTGCTCCGTCCGCGCAATTTTGTTATGACGGGATACAGTTTTTGCTTCACGTATTAATTTAAAGATTACGACAATTCTACTGTAGCTCGTTTATGTGGTTGGTACAATGTGTGGTAGGCACCTTGACAACAGTGGACGGCGGTGCGATAACCGTTCCCGGTTCGAGCTTGCACAGGGGCGCCGCGTCGTAAGCTCGCAGCGTTAGTGCTATCGGGGCCGCGTTGCAGAGCAGCACCACCGGGGATAGCTGCAGCTCGAGACAGCAGCCACCACCCGCGCGGACGGCTTGGTAACGGACCTGATGAAAATGAAAAAAAAATAACCATAATTTACTGGTTACGTACCACCACCCTGCCTATTTCTGCCGTGAAGCAGTAATGCGTTTCAGCTTGAAAGGTGGGGTAGCCGTCGTAACTATATTGAGACCTTAGAACTAATATCTCAAGGTGGGTGGGTAGCGCATTTACGTTGTAAATGTCTATGGGCTCCAGTAACCACCAATCTAAGCAATAAAAAAGTCTCTTCCTGTTTTGAATACAACCTTGTTTTGCAAATAACAAACTATTATTATTAACATACTCACAGTGACGTCAGATCGTGGTTGTAGTAAAGCCGGCTGCCACAGTCCGCACCACTGCTTCGACACGATAGAGTAGGGCCAGTCCGATCGAGCTTTCCGACCAGAATCATCGAGCCTGGAATGTCGATAAAAACTTTTGCGCTCTTTTGATCGTTTTTTTTTTTATGTTTGATAGTTTACTGGTGGCCCGTAGGCCTTTCCAGTTTCACCAGGACAGGTGGGCGAGCAAAGGCTCAGCCAAGAGGGGCGGGATTTGCTAACAACTGCCCGAGCGCCTCCGAAGGAGACCTAACAACTCAAGAGCAATTGCTTCGCGAATGAATCTACTACCGGATCGGAATCGCGACCCGATGCAGGATAGTAATGATCTTGACCTTAAGCGAACAAAAGTGATTTTGTTCTGCAACTGAATCTCAACTAATATAAATTAGATATAAGTTTAGAGGTTTATTAAATGGTAAAAAAAATTAACATCTATGATTGTACACTAAAGACAAGAACTGTAGAATAGGATTTTTATAATGAAAGTAAAAAGCCAACATATAAAATTACTGTCTATTAATGTACTAAATTTGCAGTGCTATTTTGCAATTCCGATCCGATGGTTGATTTAGCGAAGCACTGCTCTTGCAAAGGTTGAGCCCGTGAGCCCCCCTATCCGCCCGGGCGTAGGTGGAATAGCCTCTTAGACTACTAACAATTAGGCAGAGAAAAAAAAAGAAAAAAAACTTTAGGGAATCCTAAAAACCAACCAACTCATAGCCTCTTGGCTGCATGGTAAATTTGCGTAAACGAACTAGAGTATCTATTTCTTGAACAGACGGAGCGACGATGGCATTGGATGACTAGAGTAGATCGTAGATCATCTTCGATGTATCGATTAGAGAGCAGAATATTTATTGCGGATCTCTTTTAAACTACTAACTTCAATTCAAGTATTACCCGAAGCGACTAGTTAGATAAATCGAAATCCACCTTCGCCATGACATCATCATGATAACATCTCACCATTTAATGATCTCATCGATGACGTGATCGACATTAGAGACCGGCCCACGTTTCTCGAACACAGAAGTGTCCGGCACGCCGTAGTGAAGCGGGACCGCGTCTCTTGTCACTGGACATTCTATATTCCTGTGGGACAATAATGTAATCGATTGGTACAACCCTATTCAATGGCCCCAATCGAGTTCATTTAACTTCAGGGTTGAAATTACTATCGTATTGATTATTAAACATGACTTTTCATCGCGACCTATTGTTACGCTTTTAGTAATGTATGAACATAAAAGTAATAACTTTTTTTTAGTGGGATTGACAGTTACATTAAAGTACATTAGTTGATACGCACTGCATTTATTTGTGGTCTACAATAAAAAGGTTTGTCCGATCACTAGACCAGTTATCGTTGACTGGAAATCATTCAGTCGACTAATTCAGACAATGGAGATATCAATAGTAACTTTTCTTATTTCAGTTATAGGCAGATGAGCATACGGCCCCACTGATGGTGACTGGTTACCGTCGCTCATGGACGTCAGCGATGTCAGGGGCAGAGCCAAACCGCTGATTACCGTTGAGTACTCACCACCCTTTTTTTAAGTAGGGCATGTCATAGCGCAAGGGAAGCATGGTCGAGAGGACTACACTCTCCATTACAGACCTGTATTGGAAGAGCAGATTGTGCCTTGCTGACGTAGTTCCCGGTGCCAGTAAATGTACACTAGTGCCGCGTCCCGGCGCGGACTGCACTAGAGGAGCGGATGTCGGCTCCGGACATGCTTCTGACACTGATATACCGGATTCGGTTCTAATTAAAACCTACAACAAAAACATTTATTGTATTCAGAGTTTATCGACAAACTTATTGTTCAGGGTAGGGTCAATGGTAAAATATTTCGTGGACGAAGCTCTATGGCTGGGTTATATGAAATTTGTTACCAGCACCCCACTTACCGAGTGCGTGCGCTAGCCCTCAGTTTGCGAACTACGGAGAACAACTGTCAAGGTTTTAATAAATCAGGATTCCACATGATCACGACTGTCAGCTCGCGAACTATGGAGAACAGCTGTTAATGCTTTAATAAATCAAGATTCCACATGACCACGACTGTTCTGCCAAAAGACTATGATGATGATGATTATGACTATTATATTCGGAGGTACATACCAAAATTTATGAACAGTCATTTAAATTATGAAACAAAACCAAGAATTTAGCTTTAGGAAATAATAAATTGTGCATGGACGTTTAAATGAAACAGCAAAATTTGCAAGGTATGAGGAAAAATATGTTTAACGGAACTTTTTTTAATTTTTTATTGCTTAGATGGGTGAACGAAATAACGACCCACTGGTGTTGAGTGGTTACCGGAGCCCACAGACATTAACAACGTAAATGCCGCCACCCAACTTGAGACAAGAGAGTTTACAGTACAACGACTGTCCTACCCTTCAAGCCGCAACGCATTACTGCTTCACGGCAGAAATAGGCATGGTGGTGGTACCTACCCGTGCGGATTTACACGTACTGTAGGTATAACGACTAAAGGAAGATTTTCACCGAGCGGGCGATATTGCTCGGTAAACCGACGGTCTGAATGTTGTTGTTCGGAACTTGTAGGTATATATACAAGCTTATCTTGAAAATGTCGTAAGCGAAATTCAGGCATCAGTCAAAAACCTTGTGTGATGACTACCGTCACACGTACCGTCAGTAATTACACACATTATACTTTTGCTGGTTTGATTTTTTGATTCTAATATTCGATATAAAACTAAATCTATCGACAGTTGTACCTTTCCGAATCGAGCACCACAACGTTCAAGGCTCTGTGGTGAATTGCTAATGTGCGATAAAGGCTTAGGTGTTGTACTTACATCGGTGTCGAGAGGCAGGTGCGACTTGAGAACGTACAGCGGCCACACTGTAGCTAATATGCGACCGTCGCTGCGAGCCTTCACCACTCTGCACCAGACCGCCATATAGGGCACGTTGCCTTGACTCGGTACTACGATCATAATAAAATAAAAACACTTTAGCCAAATCTTAATATATATCGAGAGGTGAAAGGCTGCTTGGTTTCCATTAACGGTGCTTTTAGGTACCACAAGCACCGGTCACCGTCTTCGTTGAACCCGTCGCTTGCGACGAAGTGGTCTTTCGAACGAGAAGATTTCGACAAAGGGAATTTCTTCATTAGATTCACTCATCTTGACAGTACGAAAAATAAATAAAAATCACATATTTTCCTAACTTGAATTTGGAATTAACTTCTTTACAATTTAAACTTTTGATAATACCAAAACCAGCCAGATACAAATAGTATAGCCAAAGAGATTTTATTACAGGTTCATACACACTATAATGCGAAAAGACTTTTCCCCAACCTATTATTTAGGATTGGTGTTGTATAAACATTACGGTTGTTAAAGTATTTGTAAATGGAGTGCGAGATTAGTAAAATAATAGTATTTGTATTAATATAGATGATGTTATTCTACCGAAGTGCTATTTTAGAACACTTCAAGATATCAAAGTTTTAATAACAAGTAAAATTAACAACAAATTGTATCATATCCCCTTCATCCACTCATTTCTTCGATTATATATTTATATATTTTTTATATTTACTAACGATCACGCCACGTTAACTGGTCCCGTGCTAAGTTTATAAAGAACTTGTGTTACAGGTACCGGATAACGGAAATAAATGTAAGAAACTTTATTATGCACATACATATATATAATATACATCCATAACCCTGGAAAAGACATTTTAGATTTATCATACAAATATCTTCCCTTGGCAGGATTCGAGCCTACGACCCCCTTGTGTAGTGACCATGTCACTTACAAGTACACCAGACGGTCAATTATTATCATTGTAAATTTCTTCTAAAATAGAACGTACCTTTGACGAGCCAGGGTACGTTTTCTTTGGGGCATTCCTTCAATGGTATATCACCAGACCAGCCAGTGTCGTGGGACATGAATTTTATTCTAAAAAAAAACAAAAACGTTTTATTCATGCTTCTATTGATTTTACTGTACTTTTCATATGTGTCTTTCCGTGTTTTACTGGTGGTAGGTCGTGTTATGAGTTCGCACGGATAGGTACCACCGCCCTGCCTGTTTCTGCCGCGAAGCAGTAATGCGTTTCGGTTTGAAGGGTGGGGCAGCCGTTGTAACTGATACTGCGACCTTAAAACTCTTGTCTCAAGTTGGATGGCGGCATTTACGTTGTAGATGTCTATGGACACTTGTAACCACATAACCCGTGAGCTCACCTACTCCGGGCGTAGCTAGAATAAGTAGGGAAGGAAAAGAAAAAACTAGTGAATGTATTTACTTGAGCATCATCTCGCTGTCGTCTCCGCAGAGGACGCTCGTCCCGACATCCTCGGACATGAGCTCGCCCGAACAGATCGTGCACAACTGGTTCGAATCAGAGCAACGGGCACGGACCTGAGAAGACCATACACCATGACTTTCACTACGAGCAGTGGGGTTTGTTCCGAGCTACTACGTATTTGTTTACATATTTTCAATGGAAGGCAGCGGTTTGGCTCTGCCGCTGGCATTGCAGACGTCCATGAGCGACGGTGACCACTTACGATCAGGTGGTCCGTATGCTCGTCTGTCTACAAATGCATTAAAAATCAAAGGTGTTGAAATTAAAAAAATCAAACCCTACTTTATCGACTCATACTGTAATGAGTACATCTCTAGTTTATACTTTAATATAAGCTATGTAAGTCTGCAATTCCTGGGCAATGATAGAACCCTCTCGAATAAAACTACGTTTTGTAAAACAAAATTGCTATATTTTCATTTAATCCAATACAAGGCTAAAAAAACTAAATCTATCGTTACAAGAGTATACTGTATTACGTATTTTTTCTGCAAACCAATCTCGCGTTGTAGTTCAGCGATCAAAACTTTGAACATGCAAATGTTGAAGTAGGTCATATCCATTATCCACAACTAAACCGGCCTGTTCTGGTGAAACTGGAAAGGCCCCAAGGCCACCAATAATGTCTCGCAAAAAAAAAAACTTTAACTGTTCTTGTAAACTCACCTTGTATAGTAAATCGAACCTAAGCATGTTCGCCAGGACCAGTCGTCCTGACAAATGGAGGCATAATCTAGCCCCTTTCCCTTCCACCGCGGCATGAACAAACACCCCCGCTCCCGGACCCTTGCCGCCGAGACGTTCAGCGTCTTCTAAGCGCACTCGATGACTGCCCAATGTGAATGGGATGCCTTCGTCGAAAACAACAATAACAATTTATTATATTATTATGTGGGTGGCGCATTTACGTTGTGGATGTCTATGGGCTCCAGTAACCACTTAACACCAGGTGGGCTGTGAGCTCGTCCACCCAACTAAGAAATAAAAAATATCTTAATATAGTCTTCTTCATTCTTTCCTATTACCCTCTGCTGGGGTGTAGGGCTCGAATCAAATCCTTCCATTTACATCGGTCTTGGGCAGTCTGTTCTAGCACCTCCCTCGTCATGCCCAAGTCGCCTAGCTCCTGCTCCATCGAGCGGCGCCAAGTTCTTCTGAGACAGCCTCTTTTCCTCTTGCCAGATGTTAATATATTAAGTTAATTTTTTTTTTATTGAGCTTGCACGCAGACGAGCTTACGGCTGACCTGACGTTGTGTGGTTACCGTCGCCCTTGGACGTCAGCAATGCCAGGGGCAGAGCCAAGCCAGTACTCTCCACAAGATTCTTTTGAAGAAGGACATGTCATAGCGCAGTATTTATATTTTTTATAAGTTATTTATAATCACAGTTATTTATATTCAATACAACCAAACCGCGATTAACTGTTATGATATTTAATACATTTATAAACTACACTGTGTATTTATAATGAGGTTTTTCGTCACAGATATCTAGATGATTTTTTAATCATTATAGTTACTTTCGTCAGTAAGTGTGTATTTTTTATAAAATTTTCCCATTATTATATATGTGGGAAACCGTTTACATGTGGGAAAGCACTCACTGTTAGACCAATGCCAGTCGGCAGTGGGACCAGCGAGAGAAAACCGAAGCGTCTTCGGGGCTGTGGGATTACGCCATCTGTTGACAAGGTCACCATAAAAATAATACTGTCAAGACAATCAGAAGACATTTGAAAGTTAAATGAGTTGTAATATTGGATAACAGAACCTATCGGTTTTTTCATTATTGGGAGAAGAAAAAAGTCTTAAAGACTTTTTGTTTGTCTCCTTGCTTCTCCTCCTCCTTGTTTGCCTATTGTATAAATGTATCTGCTTTTTTTAATTGTTTTTTTTTTTTATGTAAATTGTGTTTTGGTGTGCAATAAAGTGTATTCTCTCTCTCTCACCGGTACGCAAGCCTAGTTCCAGGTCCCAGAGGCACGACTTCATCAGTTCCCTCTTGTCCCATCCTCAGAGCGGCAGAGGAACTGTTGTGCACCCAGAGTGAGACGCGTCCTTCCAACGCTTCCTCCATGGCATCCGCGAAGTCTCGTTTGGTTCTTATATTTTTCGTTTCCAATTCCACGTTCGGTTCCAGTCGGGCTTTTTCAAGATACTGAAAAAATAAAAGTATTAATATCGTGTATGTTAAACAAAACTCCGGAATGTTTTTTATATAACTATCTATATATTAATACGTGAAGTAGAAAGTTTGTACCCCTTTTTACGAAAATTGCGCGGACGGAGGGGTATAAAATATCTCACACTTATAGAGAACATAGAGAAGAAGTGCTGAATACTAATATATTTTTTAAATTGTGCAAAAAAAAAAGAATTAAATCAATAAAGAAAACATTACACACACTACCATGTATTTGACACAACACCTACACACATACATATATATACTGTTTTTTTACTATCATTAATATTGTTCATCTTTAATATATTTGTCTACAGTGTAGCCTGGGCAAAATCTGTGATTATAGAAACATATTAGTCTATGACAATAGAACCATAATAATGTCCAAATCTAAATTTCAAATAATTATAGTCGAATTTCGACTACAGAGGGACCACTAGTACACATTAAACTATATAATACTCAATACAAAATGAATTCATTTGACAATACCATGCTTCCATATGAATCTTAGAAGAAAAATAATCAAATACTTCAATGTCTTAAGTTACCAAGCAACCAGCCCTAGAAATGTGTAGACTCACAAAGATCCACTATTATATTTTGCTTAAAATTCTTATATATAATACGAAACATGTCTGATAATATGTTATTTATTTGCGATCGATGAATCTATATAGTTAATATCGATGTATGGGCTGAATCGATTCCGATGACATTTTCAAGAAACATTCAGAGGAGCCTAGCGGGTGATCCCGCGCACTTTGCTACCAGCAGGATCAAAATCAAAACAAATAGCGGCCCGAAAAGGGGGGAGGGGGGTTGACAGATGTTCAGATACGAAGTTTTTATTGGTGGTAGGAACTCTTGTGAGTCAGCGCGGGTAGGTACCACCACCCTACCTATTTCTGCCGTGAAGCAGTAATGCATTTCGGTTCGAAAGGTGGGGCAGTCGTTGTAACCATACTTGAGATCTTAAAACTCTTGTCTCAAGATGCATGGCGGCATTTACGTTGTAGATGTCCATGGGCTCCAATAACCACTTAACACCAGGTGCGCTGTGAGCTTATCCACAAATCGAAGCAATAAAAAAAAAAACATTACCTGATCGATGGCTACCCTCCAGTCTTTGACCAGAGCGTGTATGACTCTAAGTCTCGGAACGTGTAGACGCACGCGCAGGAGGTCGAGCCGAGCACGCACTTTGGCGAGCTGCGGCGTACTCATGGGCACGGACAGAGCGAGCTGCGCGGGAAACTCGCTTACGAGCCCGTCCATTGTCCCGGTATCGCACTCCAGGATGTCGAATCTGTTAAACGGATCCTGTATTTAGTGCTAGGTTGTAGGGGTTTAGTCGGTAGTTGGTTTTGCGGGGCGAGGTGAATGACCTTGGCCTTCCTCGTCTCCCTCCCCTCGACCGGGTATCCGTAAATGGATTCCCCAGCGTTAAAAAAAAGGTTGTAGTCAGATACATAAAAATACAAACGAAAATTTTGATGATAAAAAAACTTAGCAGAGTTCTATAGCACTATTTTTATTGCTTATTTGGGTGGACGAGCTTACAACCCACCTGTTGTTGAGTGGTTACTGGAGCCCATAGACATCTACAATGTTAAACGCTGCCCACCCATCTCGAGACATGAGTTCTAAGGCATGCTGTCTTGTCGTGAGGTACTTATGTTTTTCGGTTTAAAGGGTAGCTTTTTTGCCAATTTTAGTTCTTATATGATATGAAATTACATTTTAATCTGCTATCTTAAGTTTTTACTACATTTACCAAGAAATCTCAAGAAATGTGTTTTAGATCACGACAAATCTCGACAAATAACACTAATCATTGTTACAAGATAGACTGTGGCCTATATTGAGTACTAAATAGGTCACAGCCTGTTTCGAATCATAACAGTAAGTGAAAATAATCCATGAGTGAATAGTGTATTTCGTAACTAACCTAAAATTCGATAAAGATTAAGATTAAAATACGTGCAACCGAACATCGAAGCACTTCTGGTGAAGGAGCTTTCGATTATTATAAGTGAAAGTTGAACTAAGCTTATTTAATATCCATAATTAATAGAATCGATACAAAAGGCTCACATGATATACCTCAATAAGTTAAAAAATTTTGAAGATGCGAAGCCCCATTATTTTCGTGTTCACCATTTGATTGTGATTGAGTACATATTGATTTTATTCCCTACATATTCGTTGGTAGTCTAAGAGGCTATTCCTACGCGTGGACGGTTAAGTGAGCTCACGGGTTCAACTTGAGTGAATTTCGCAGAATCTACCACCGGAGATGATACCGTATTATGTACTCACGAGAGTCGTGTGTCGATTAACACGGATATGCCGGCGGGCGAGTCTAGTTCGGCGTGCGCGGTCAGATTGCGTGCGTACAACGTCAACACGCGGTGACTGCGCATCAACGGGCGCGACACGTAGTATCCTTCCAAAACCGTTGCATTACTGGAAAAGAAAAATATAACTACATAGTACCTAAACAATTACTACTTTTTTTTTAAATTTATTACGAGCTCAGATCCCACCTGGTGTTGAGCGGTTACCGGAGCCCATAGACATCTATAACGTTAATGCCACCACACACCTAAATTAATAATTAATAATAATAAAATACATTTGGAATTGTGACATGAGATGTCAAATTAGAGCTCACCTATTTTACTCGGACTTATTCAATAATTAATATAATCTAATTGACATTAACGTACATACTTTAAACTGCATATAAATTTAGTACAAAATTTCTTAAAAACACTAAGTACTGAATCAAAAAAAGATGTACGGTGTCATGGGATACCGGACAGGAACAAGGATCCTTATTATAAAAATATTAATTTTAAGTTCTATTCGAGGTATAAAGATAATAAAGCTGGAGGTTACGCAACAACCCACGGTCATTTGGTAACGTGCGAACTTATTGTGGTACACTTCATTCACGGTTGTTTGTATAAAAGTTAGTGTATTGCGCAAACGAACGCTCTGAGATTGTGGTCAATGAATGATAAAAAAATATATAATTTTTTGAACGTTATTACAAAGTTAAGTCGTACACTGTGTGCATTACTAATAAAAATCTTACGTTACGGACGTTTTTCCCGGTTAGGGTACCCCTCCGCATCGTCCCATAAGGAACTTCGTTCCAAAAAAATCTGAATTATTTATATATGTATATCAAATTTTAGAATATTATTTAAATGAATCTGTCCTGACCTGGTCAAATAAGGTAACGAGTTATGGAAATGCACTTCGATGTTCGCTGCTCGCACGAAGAGTCTCGTGTTCGGTAGGAGTCGCGGTGCGAAGTACGAGTCGACGCGGATCACGCCCGAGAGCTGTTCGGCTGTCACTCCTGATGCTGAACCGGTCGGGTCCGGTGGCTCGCTAAACGTGTCCGTTTGCTGCAAATGCAGGAATGCTTAAAATAAATGCGGGAGGTAGTATTAATGTGTGAACTAAAATTGTATCCCTTTTTACGAAAATTGCGCGGACGGGAGGAGTATGAAATTTCCCACACTTATAGAGAATATAGAGAAGGAGTGCAGAATGATAATATTTTTTTTAAATTATACACAAAAAATACTTTAAATCTATACATATAAATAAAATTGGAGTGTCTGTTTGTAATATTGAAATAACCGCTTTTTACTACATGCATATGAATATATATACGGTACGTACCCCAAAATATATTTTTTTACCATTTTTGTCTGTCTGTCTGTTTGTTCCGGCTAATCTCTGGAACGGCTGGATCGATTTTGACGAGACTTTCACTGATAGGTAGCTGATGATATAAGGAGTAACTTAGGCTACTTTTTTTAGACTAGCTTCGCCATATTCGCAATATTACAAACAGACACACTAATTTTATTTATATGTATAGATTATTAAAAGAAAGAAATATTTTTCACGGTCGGGAAAGATTTAAAATTATGTAAAACAATATAATTAAAAATCTTTCATACCAAAGGATCATTTCTCGGCGTGAACTTGCTTAATTTAAATTCGTATGGCGTTTCTTTGCCGGTCTCCTCGTAAATACGGAAGCGCCATATTTGAGCAAACACAGTTTCTGTAAGAAAAGTCCAATACATATTAATTTTAATTTCAGAAGAAAAAATATAAATCGTCATACTAGAAGGTCATAGACAAGTAGAAGATCATCAGTTGAATTTCGTTAGCTTTTACATAATATATTATCCTTACTAATAACTAAAAAACTATAATATTATTTTCGAGTGATTGCTGGAACTAATTCCTTGCTTTTCATCTTTAACTGATATCTGATTTATTGATTATAGTTTCCAAAGAAAGCGGACACTAGATAGGCACCCAATTTTATAACAAAACCATATCTACACGGATACATCTAGATCCTAGATGTAACAATAATAATTAATAAGAAATTACGCGGTCATTCGTCTCCAATTAATTTATACTTACATACGTTTAAATATATACATACATCACTACATAGTATAAAACAAAGTCGCTTTCTCTGTCCCTATATCTGTCTGTCCCTATGTATGCTTAAATCTTTAAAACTACGCAACGGATTCTGACGCGGTTTTTTTTAATAGATAGAGTGATTGAAGAGGAAGGTTTATATGTACACTAACATTCATTAAATAGTGGAGAAAACAATAATAAATTACAGTTTCCGAAGCGACACGAGGGCGGGTCGCTAGTAGATAATAAACACCGTACATAAAAAGCAAACACCGCTGTTCATTACAAAATGTTTGCTCGATGCGGGAATCGAACCCACGACCCTCGGCGCAACAGTCAAGGCCCGCTACCTACAGCACCATCGAGTCCGCCGCATCAGTCAGAGTCAGATGTACGTCGAGTAAGCACAAGAACAATTAAATAACATACCCGGAGGCGTGACCTGGAGTCGTAGTTCGTTGGGCTCACCGACCGGCAACGAGAAGTGGGTGTGCGCCTCCCATTTGCCAAGCATCGGTATATAAAACTCTAGGACGCACGGTATATCGTTTACCTAGACGAGATAAATGTTTATGGAACAGAGATGGTACTTTTTTTTATTGCTTAGGTTGTTGGTTCATTTGATGTTAAGCGATTACCGGAGCTCATAGACATGTACAGCATAAATCCCGACACCCACCTTGATATATAAGTTCTAAGGTCTCAGTATAGTTACAACGGCGGCCCCGCCCTTCAAACCGAAACGCATTACTGCTTCACGGCAGAAATAGGCAGGGCGGTCGTACCTAATAAAACACGCTCGGAGGTTGTTCACAGACTAACTATATTTCATTCTTATAATAGACAATTATGAGGTGTGCCAAATATTTGCTAACAGATGTCGCCATCCACAGAACATTATTTTGATACTAACTTTAACACCTCAACTTATCAAAATAATCTAAACCTTAAATAACAATTCAAAAGCATACTGTCACAAACAATCCAGTAAATGCATACTTAGCTACTTAAAATATATATATTTTTTTTTTTATAAATCACACAATAATATGCATGCCTAGCTTCTTAACAAAATAGCTATGTTTGACACTACTCAAGCCCTTTGTTAACAGGTCTGCAGGCATTTCAGATGTTGGCAGATAAACTATTTTTACATGTTTGTTAGCAACTGCTTCTCTAACAAAATGGTGACGCACGTCAATGTGCTTAGTTCTTTTATGGAACATTGGATTCTCTGTCAACTTCTGAGCCCCTTGATTGTCGTTGTACAAGGTTATTGTATAATTACAAAAATCTACAATCTCATTCAACAAGTTCTTTAAATATATTGCCTCTTTACAAGCCTCGGTTATCGCCATGTATTCAGCTTCTGTACTAGATAGGGCTGTAGTCTGCTGTTTTTTACATTCATATGAGATAACAGATCCTGAAAACTTAAAGTAAAAACCTGTATAAGATTTTCTATCTACAGTATTTGAGGCCCAGTCTGCATCAACAAAACCCTCTAAGTTACAATCATCTTTAGTAAACATAAGCCCATAAGATTTAGTTTTGCTTAAATATCTCAAAATTCGTTTTGCATGTTTCCAATGTATAAGTGAATAACTATTATTAAATTGGCTCAAAAAACTTACACTATAAGATATATCTGGGCGAGTTAAGACACTTAAATACATTAAGCTTCCTATTAATTGTTGAAATGGGTATTGTTTACAAACATCAACACTTTTCTCTAGCTTTAAATTATTCTCAATTGGTGTATCAACACCATTACAATTTGTCATATTAAATTTATTTAATATGTAATCCACAAAATGTTTTTGATCTAGTGAAATGGAACCATTTTTATACATTTGAATTCTAATGCCTAAGCATTGTTTTAACTGTCCTAAGTCTTTAATCTTAAATTTTTTTATTAGTACACTCTTAATCTCATTTACCATATCTTGACAATTAGAAAATATAAAAAAATCATCTACAAAAACTGCTATTATGATCAGTTCTTTTTCACTCCTTTTAATATATAAACATGGTTCTAATTTTAACCTAACAAAGTTGGAGTTTAATAAACAATCATTTATTCTTTCATTCCAAGCTCTGGCCGATTGTTTCAAACCATAAATTGCACGTTTTAATTTAAGTATACAATTTTCTTTACAATCTAAATTAGGAGGAACATGCATGTATACATTTTCATTTAGATAACCATTTAGGAATGCTGTAGTGACATCCAAATGAGTAATTTTTAAGTTAAGTTTCACACTTAATGCGAATAAAAGTCTCAAAGTAGAGTAACGAAGCACTGGTGAGTATGTCTCGGTATAGTCCAAACCTTCTTTTTGAGTAAAACCTTTTGCTACCAGTCTAGCCCTATAACGCACTTTACCATCACATTCAAACTTTTTCTTAAAAACCCATTTACATTGCACTATCCTATCAGCTTCTTTTCTGTCAACAAATTCCCATGCTTGGTTTTCTTCAAATGCCTTCAGTTCTTCTGCCATCGCCTGTTCCCACAGTTCCTTCTCTGGTCCATTTATTGCTGTTTCATAACTCAGTTCTTCACCACAGGATTCCAGCTCATCTACAATGCAGAGATTGGAATAGCCATATCTTTCTACTGGCTTTCTCTTGCGCTTACCAAGCTCCTGTAAGTTTTGAATATTTTCTTCTAAAATGGATTCTAAGGTTGACTCATTTTCACTTTCATACACCGATTGATATGAATCTTCGTGGGAGCTCGATGAGTCATAAATATATGTAGGATCGTTAGCGTCTATAGTTGAATTTTCTGATATGCTTCTCTCTTTCTCTGAATTTTCAACTTTCTCCAACACTTTTTCATTATTTACTACTACCTGAGCTGTGTCCGAGTGTTCTTTCTCTATTATAATGACGTCCCTGCTCGTAGTAATCTTCTTGGTTTTGGGGTTATATAATCTGTAACCTTTCACGTTATCCGGATAACCAACTAGAATTAATTTGTCAGCCTTCTTATCCCATTTTTGTCTTTGCACTTTGGGAACATGCACCATTACTTTACTTCCAAAAATCCTGACATAGCTCAAATCTGGCTTCTTGCCTGTCCACTTCTCATATGGTGTCATCATGCCTAGACTGACAGCTGGTATTCTATTCATTAGGTATACTGCAGTATTCACTGCTTCACCCCAAAAACTTTTGTCGAGATCTGATTCAAACAGTAAACATCTAGCCCGTTCAACTACAGTTCTGTTGAACCTTTCTGAGAGTCCATTCTGTTGTGGAGTGTGAGGATTAGTCTTCTGATGGATGATTCCAGTTTGTTTTAAGAACTCTTCCATCTCTTGTGAACAAAACTCACCTCCGTTATCTGTTCTCAATATTTTGATCTTGTTTCCTGTTTGATTCTCCACCAAAACACGAAATTCTTTGAAATGCTGGAATACTTGGTTCTTTTCCTTCAAGAAATAGACATAAGTCATTCTGCTGGCATCATCTATGAACAGAAGAAAGTACTTTGCTTGACCAATTGATTTGGTCTCCATCGGCCCACATAAATCTGAGTGTATTACGTCTAGTAGTATATCACTTCTATGATTAGCAGATGGGAAAGGGAAACGAGCCTGTTTGCCCTCACAGCACACTTCACAGTTCTTGATCTGAATATCAGCTTTCTTATCAAAAGTAACCCCTTTCACAGCACCTTCTTTCATCATTTCTAAAGATTTACTGTTTACATGTCCTAGTCTTCTATGCCACATTGTCATGGCCAATAATGCACTCTCTGGTCTTTGTATTTGTAGTTTGTACACACCATTAGTTAAGTTTGCAATTCCTATAAGCTCATTTACTGGATTATATATTAAACAAACATCCTTCTTAAATGACACTTTGTTGCCATTTGCTATCAGTTGACTTACCGATAATAAGTTTGTCGTGAGCTTCGGTATGTATAAAACATTCTTTACAATGACATCATACTGAGAACCATTTACAATCGTGGTTATCTGTGTTTCACCAACACTCACAACAGGCACAGTCATTTGATTTGCAACTACTATTTCTTTGTTTTCATGCACGGGTCTATTTAACTGTAAACAATCTCGACTTGCCGTCATGTGTGCACTTGCACCTGAATCGACGTACCAGTCTTTTGTACTAAAATTTCCGTTAAAAAATGCAGCACTAAAAGCATTTAAGGTTTTCTTTGTTTTTAGTTCGGGACATTTATTTTTAAAATGCCCTATTTTCTTGCAATTATAACATTTTATTTGTTTACCGCCATTTGAACTTGCACTGTCATTTCTGTCACTATTTGACGTTGACGTTTGCGATTTCACACCACGGTTAGTGTTTCCACTTTTCCACCGCTGTTGTTTTGACCAAAATGCAGAATCTTTTTCAGTAGTACCCACCTCCTCACACATATCGAGCAATTTTGTCTTAATGACGTCAGCGCTAATGGCGATTCCTGAATGTTCGATCGCCATTATCATAGGTGAAAACTTATCTGAGAGTCCCGCCAAAAGTAATGACCCAATCCACTCATCTGTGATTTCGAATCCTGTGCCCTTCAATTTCTGCGCAGTTTCAACTATTTGAGATACGTAGCTTGTCATCGAATCACAGTTTTCGAGGCGAACTGAAATTAACGTTCGAAGCAAACTGATTTTTCGTTGATACCCGGTGTCATCGAACAATTGTTTCAATTTATTCCATACACCGATTACTGTAGTCTCACTCTTGATATGCGCGTATAATGAAGAGTCAATAGTCATGACGAGTTTGGCTTTGGCTTTTTTCATCTCAGCTTCACTCATTTCTGCGGAAAGGTTCTCCAAGTCAATGCCTTCGAGCAGCAAAAAATTACTTGTTGCGAACGCCCAATCATCGTAATTTTCGCGACCTTTGAGTTTCGGCACATTAACTAGGTAGCCCGACGTCGACATAATTCACTTTTAGGAAACTATTGCACTGAATAACTTCTAATAATTTGTTAAAAGTGGGACTGGGCCCATAACCTAATAAAACACGCTCGGAGGTTGTTCACAGACTAACTATATTTCATTCTTATAATAGACAATTATGAGGTGTGCCAAATATTTGCTAACAGATGTCGCCATCCACAGAACATTATTTTGATACTAACTTTAACAGTACCTACCCGCGCGGACTCACAATACGTCCTACCACCATAACACTAAAAGTGAACTACTCAAAAGTTACCAAAACATTGTTGTTATATCAATATATCAGCTGTAGAAACTTCACACGCATCTATCTCATTTCTTATATATCTATCTCTTACAATGTTCAGTAATTATAACAGTTCGGGAAGCAGTGATTTGAAAGCATCTACAGTACGAGCTAGGTGCATTGATGCTCACGACCTACCTAGGATCAGTGATTACCAGACAGACATACATAAGGTGAAAAAACTGTATTGTATAACTACTGTTCAAACTTTTACGCTTTTTTTTCTACTTATGCTTATAGCTTTGAGAGGCTAAATCAGCGTTACCCTAGCAAGAGCAGTGCTTCGCAGAATCTACCACCGGATCGGAAACGCGACTGAGAAGATCCTGCGACAAACTCAGTGGGCGTGTCTACGGGTTAATTTACTGGTGGTGGAGGACGGTGATTGAAAGTACGCATGAATACTTCGCAAGAGAAATTAACATGCCCCGAAACACATTACTATTTAGAAAGAAACCTCAAAACTAGTGATAATTTTGAGTATATTTAACATACCAATCCAGGCAACGGGAACACTATGAGACGAGTGATAGCTCGAGGATGAGGGTAGCGCCACGACACACAGCTGCCGTGCAATATAACTTGATACGCCATCGGCAGCTGACCACCAGAGACTATCTTGAATGCTCCGGTCCTGTAAATACTTTTTATTAGACCTTAACTAACAAAGCAATGTACGCTCAATGCGCTGGTCCAATCAAATCTCCACGACGAAATATCATCCGGAGAAGGATAATCTGAGGAGATGGTCACGACCCTCAAACACGAGGATTGCGACTCAGGGAAGAGGTACGCTCAATAGTGAGTTTATTAAATTTCATTTAAAATTACGGTTTGTGATTTCACGTTTTCTGTATATGTTTATCGTTTATTCGAAATTACCATACAATTGAGTTGAATTATTTTACTTTTTCTTGGTATTTCTATGAAGTTTTTGACCTAATTTAACGTACGCTAGATGGCGCGTACAGTTTCAGAGAAGTATGAAGGTATTTTGAGATTTAATTTTAATCTCATCTAAAGTACTTGGGTACCACTGAATTCTAAAAGTGACAGAGCCGCTTTTGCGTCCTCTCGAGTGGATAGCTTATATTTTTCAATTAATTACATTACAACATTCAATTCAATCAAATTTCTTTCCGGCATCAATGGCGCAAGAGAGAGATTAATTAGGTAATTAAAAAAAAGGAGTGATACAGATGTTTTAACACAAAAAAGGCTTTTTTTAATGAAACTGACATAAGAAAAATCACAGCGCGCAACTTAAGCATAACAAAACAACTTCGAATATTCCAGAATATTTTGTTGTAGTTGAAAATTGTGTTTTTAAAAAAAATTGTATTTGATAAGGATAATATAATTCTAAAGGTTCTAGAACGCTAAAGATACAAAGATCAGACAACATAAAATATACGTGTTAGAAACGTGACTGAATGACAATATTATGATATTATATTTTTATTATACTCATGGTTTAGGATTCAATGTGGTTTGATATTATTTAAAATCATCTGTACGCATTGGTACGAAGACGTTTGCTAGCTACGCCATTATACTATTTCTCTCTTTCGACTTACCACCGGATATACAACAAAAATAAAACCTGTTCGCACCTCAAATCGTCCTTGTAGTAATGGTCGCCTGTTTCGGTACTGTAAGTCGTATCTATTGAAGACAACGAGGGTGGCCTTTCCACGTTCAATGGCGTCGGCTGACCTTCAGTGTTGTCAACATTGTTAATGTCATTGTTGGCATTACTCTCGAGGGTTGTAGCTACCTAGAAAATTCGTTAATTTAACTAGAGTAAACAGTTCAATATTTAGTTGTATATTGCGAAGCATGTTTAGTTTAATTACCAGTTGGTACTGTAGTTCATGGACATCACCAATGCCAATTGCATAGCCAAGCTACTGTTTACTGCTAAGCATTCCTTTTACATGAAATTGAATGTAATCAAGATTGTAGGATATGAAAGAAAGTATAGTTGTAAACTTGGCAGTTGTCCGATTGCGCTGAACTAATTTTAAGTGAAATAGATATTTTTTCTAATTGTCTCACAACTTACAGGAAAAATCTGTCGCGGATCATTTCCCAATTAAATATAAATTAATCTTAAGCAATCAATCAAATGTAATCAAATCCTAATTTATTTAATTCCTAACCTGTTCATTGCGAGACATGTCTAGCAGTGTCTTCTTAATTCTTTTCAGCGCTGCCAAGTCTTCTGGTTTAAGGTCCACAGTGACGCAGTCAACTTCGATCCCAACACGTACTGTGGGATCCCTCGCAGACATCCCACCTTCGGCTCGCCTCCACGCTTCCCACTGCGCGTCTAGTTCGATGCTGTACGATTAATCATTCACATATAGATAACGGAAATAGATGTAAAATTTTTATTATACACATACAATATACATCCATAACACTGGAAAATAAATTTTATATTTATCCGACAAATATTTTCCCTTGGCGGGATTCGAACCCGCGACCCCCTTGTGTAGTGACCATGTCCCTTACCACTACACCAGACAGCTGTTCAAATGTTCGCATAGTCACAGTTGTACTCAAACGATTTCTATGAACGTAATTAATCTGCTTTAGATTTTGTTAATATATGAAAGTGCTTTTAAGTATACTATAGGTATTACTTAATTTTCTCCTAAATTATACTACACATCTTACTGTAGAAATACTCTATTGTAGAAATTAGTACGAGAAAATTTTTTATATCTATATACGTGAAGCAAGATTTTTTGTATCCATTTTTAAGAAAATTGCGGACGGAGGAGATTGAAATTTCCCACACTTATAGAGAATAAATTCAGAATGCTAATATGTTTTTAATTATGCCTAAAAAAAACATAAAAAAAAACAATACAGAAACTACTATGTATTTGACGCAAGACATATATATATGTATATCTCAAGATTTTGATAATGTTTAAAGTCTGTTGTCAAATCGAGATTATTAATGATTGCCTTTAATATTATTTGTCTATAGTGTAAAGTTGGCGACATCTGTGATTAGAAATATAATAGTCTTTGACAATAGAACCATAACGATGTTCAAACTTATAATTTCAATTAATTATAGTTAAACTTCGACTATTGAGGGGCAACTAGTCAATATAAATTGATCAACTAGTATCGATTATATCGATCGAAAATTACCCCATCATCAAGGGTTGCAGCATGGGGTGTCTCCGCTCGGGTGGTCCGGCGGCGATCACCAGTCCCGTGACCGAAGCCCTGGTCGCGAGTCTCTCTGGTCTGGAGCCGATCGCTATCTGTACCGTGGAAGCGTTGCATCCCACAACGCCTTCTGAACCGCACGCTACTAATTGGCTCGTCAGCATTGTGACGCTCTCAATACCGTGAATACCTACAAATCAATTAATGATAATGATAATGAACTTTCTTTTTTAATTGTTTAGATGGGTGGACGAGCTCACAGCCCACCTAGTGTTAAGTGGTTACTGGAGCCCAAAGACATCTACAACGTAAATGCGCCACCCACCTTGTGATATAAGTTCTAAGGTCTCAGTATAGTTACAACGGCTGCCCCACCCTTCAAACCGAAATGCATTACTGCTTCACGGCAATGCGCCACCCACCTTGTGATATAAGTTCTAAGGTCTCAGTATAGTTACAACGGCTGCCCCACCCTTCAAACCGAAACGCATTACTGCTTCACGGCAGAAATAGGCAGAGTGGTGGTATATATCCGCGCGGACTCACGAGAGGTCCTACCACCAGTATTTTACATACTAACAGTGAACTAATGAAAACTCAATCTTGTAGTGACAGCCAACAATGAACACTATCAGCTTTTTACTTTTTCTACTGGTGTTGGTCTAGTTGGGAGTCCATACGGGTAGGTACTGTTACTGGGTCGATCCAGGAGCCTGTTTTCAAAAAAGGAAACTATGACTGACACTGAGTATATTTTACAAAAGAAATAGTACAAACGATTTGTGTTTCCGCTATTCAAGCCAATTCTATTCTACCCGTTTTAGCAATAAATCGTCTTTATATGGAGACGATGCATTCAGGAATGCCTTAGTCTGCATTATTGCGTTATTATTGAGGAGTACATGTAACAGTACCACCACCCTGCCTATTTCTGCCGAGAAGCAGTAATGCGTTTCGGTTTGAAGAGCGGGGCAGTCATTATTTAATGCAATTGAGAATTCGATCTCAGGTCTTAAGACTATCGGAGACTTATAAAGCTCTTGAAACAATCCAAGAACGTACAATGTTAGTGCCCTAATAAAATACTCACTAAAGAACCGCCGGAGCCCGTACAAATGAGGAGTTTCAGCTGTAATTTCATTGTGTCTTGAGGGCGAATATGGTACTTGTTTATTTATCTGCGAAATACGAAATGCATTGCGATATCTAGTAACAGCACTACGTACCTTCGTATAGTTAAATTTGTAGAAACTACGTAAAAACTATAGTTTGTTTTACAAAATCATATATAAATATACTGACTAAATGACTCGGCGGTGTAGCAGTTAGCACCCCCGACTGTTGCGCCGAGGGTCGTGGGTTCGAATCCCACACCGGGCAAACGTTGTATGATAAACAGGTTTGTTTAGTCTTTTTCTGGGTGCTTGTTATCTATTTATGTATATATTTAAACGTATACAACTGTTTGTTAGTCTCTGGTACCCATAACACAAGGAATCTTAATTAGGCGCCAGATAACCGTGCGTAATTCGTTCCCATTCATAATAATTATTATTATATTCTATACCTAACGAAAAGTACAAATTTACTCTTTTTTTCTCCTACCTAAGCTGATGGTCTAGAGTCTCTAGAGAGACCATATCAGCGTAACCTTAACTAGTAGGTGAGCTCACGGGGCTCAAACCTAATGATGTTGCTGACACTGACCCTAGCAAGAGCAGTGCTTCGCAGAATTTACCACCGAATCGGAAACGCAACCCCCTGAGAAGATCCGGCGAGAAACTCAGTGGACTATGTCTATAGGCTAACTTACTCGCCGAGTCCTTCGTCGCAAGCGACGGGTTCGACAAGGACAACGACCGGCAATTTACTCAAGAGTGGTGATCACGCACCAAAAGGCACAATCTGGGGGCGCTCTCACAAGGATCAACGACAAGGGTCGTGGGATTTACAGGATTTTTATCAAGCCTTTGGTGAGACCTATTACCAGCCATTGATCAACTTGTGTCGAAGGGGAACTGAACGAAAACTTGAATAGGTATAAATATATATATAAATGTGCATCTTCTTATAGGTTCTTTTCAAAATATTATTGAACTTGCAAGTGACTCAATCACCTGAGAATACGAATTAAGATTAAAATAAACATACGAGATTAATAATTCCTTTGACACGTTTGAATCGATCCGTGCACAGGTCCAGCCGAATCGGTCTCTCGACGTCTATTCTTATAGAGCCCTTTGCATTCGAGCTAGAAGACGAATTCACGTAACCTACAATAAAGAAAAGTATGCAAAACTTTATCAATTCTTTTTTAAAATCGAAATCGGTTAAAAGTAGTATTAGTAAAAGTAGTATTTATGCATTTGAAACGACCCTAATTGTAAGTTTAAATAAATAATAGTTTAAAAAACTAACAAAACACGCTTTTATAGAAAACCAACTAACTGGGGTGATTTTCAGGACATTATCAAAATAACCCTTCTACTCATATCTGTTCATAAAATATTTATGACTACCGATACCATGCACCCCAAGCTTTTTTTTACAATAAAATCATTTTTTCTTACAATATTTTTAATTCAAATTTATCAAAATTTATATTCTATATTTTAGTTGTATTTTCTATAAAAGCGTATTTTATTAGTTTTTATTAAACTATTATTTATTTTTCATTTTTTAAATGAATTTCAATATTTTTCTTATTTTTTTTAAATATTGGATTGTCTTCGTCCTTAATAAGTATACCAAATTTCGAGTTAATTCGACGTTTAGAAGGGGGTCAAAATCAAGTTCAAAGATTCCGTTACATACTAACACACATACGTCTGAAGCTAATAAGAGCGTATTAAAAATAATACCAAGTAGTAATACCAAGTACAATCAATAAAGTCAATAAAATTGCCAACTATTCCCTAAATCATAGACAATGGTATAATATTTACATTACATAAATCTTGTATTATAATATTTCACAATTATCTGGATTGTAATACAAGTTCTAACACTTCTCACTTAACATCTATTTAAATTTTAAATTCAACACAAACGCGAAACTAGAGGTTTATAAAATTCTAAATTCATCTTTTGTACGATTGAAATACTTGTTTATTTATCAATGTCAGTACTGTAGTAACATAAGCTGGTCTTATAGGTATTTCATGGCATGTGGGGTATATTTATCATAAATACTGATCGTTAGAAGTTATCTCTGAACAAAGTTACTGAAATTAAACAACAAGAACTAATGACGGATAAAACTCTCCGAGCTCACCAGAAGATGGCACTAGTATCTTCATAGTGGCCAATGCGGGCGGTATGTCCGTCACAGGATCAACTGCGCCTTTTGCAGTTGACAGAAGGACTAAACTCCAATGACTGTCATTCTTGCCCACGCCGAGTCCCAACCACAAGTCGAAGAGGGATACCTGGAAACGTTTCCGACATAAGACTGTCGTATTTACAACAAATTTAAGCAGATGGGTTCTGTTCTGAAAAGTCATTGTAACAACTGCATGGTTCGATCAATCAGCGCCAACTGTGGACTACCGTACAAAGACAAACTTTTTTTATCGCTTAGAGGGGTGGACGAGCTCGCAGCTCACATAGTGTTAGGTGGTTACTGCAGCCCATAGACATCTATAACGTAGATGCTTAATTGCCCATCTTGAGATATAAGTTTTAAGGTTTCAAGTATAGTTACAATGGCTGCCCCACACTTCAAACCGAAACGCATTACTGCTTCATGGCAAAAATAGGCAGGGTGGTGGTACCTACCCGCGCGGATTCACAAGAGGTCCTACCACCAATAAAAAGACTACCTGCAAGCTTCGTTGTGTCTTCTTCCTCCAATAATACAGATTAGGTTGTTGCAACGTCAAATGGATTAAAGGCAGATTCCCTTCGGACTTCCTCGCTAATGGCAGAGTTTCCTGTAAACAATCGATATTGTACGTAATGGTGCGGAAATTTAACTGATACATCAGAAACGTATGCATTTCCAATTTAAATCAGATATTTGAAGTAAAACTACTTTAAGCACGTTTAGAGTCAAATTTAACTCGCGACAGATTCGTTATGGCTGGAGAGAAAATATACAATTTAGGAAGAGAGGGAGAGAGAAAATGAATAGAGAGTCTCGTGAACGACTCGACCGTGGAGAGAGGAAAAGGACAAAACTAGCTAGGTCGTTTATCTTATACACAGCATTCCCTATTCTCCGTCTCCGCTTTGTGCAGTTCTATGAAATCGGAAAAAATGAAGAAAACCACAATACTATACACCGCAAAAGAAGTTGCACTTCTTTCATGTGTAACAAGTTACATGAGCACCATTTTTTTAATATACATCATTGTACCATAATTATTGAAGGTTAACGTACATTGTGTTCCGGCTTGGGCGTGCCGACGTCGATATTCGGCACGGACTCCGGGTTGCTTTTGCTGGCCACCGGTGACTCGTCTTCGTCGCGTTTTGATGATTCTTGAGAATTATGTATGATCACCTGAATAAATTGACGAAATATTAATTAGAAAATAATTTTGGTTTGATAAACCATTTAGGAGGAAGTAAGCAAAGTTTCATAATATGTAGGTATGAGTAATTTAATAAAGCAGTTAGTATTCTGGTTTAAAAGATGGGTAGCTCTATACCTCATGTCTTAAAAGCAGCGGCATACACATTGCAATATTTATTCGAGAACCGCTTTGTACCACATGGGGCGAGAGCTTGTTAACCTATCCAGAGCAATTTAGCACTAATACACTCAACTATGTGTGATAACTTTGCAAGTCTCTTTTCTTTCAAATTTACCAGCAAGATTGACAGGTACTATTTATAATCGATTAAAAATCACCTTTAGAACGCGTAATGATTCTTTTAAATTTGCTGTAAAATTCATATAGTCCAAAGCTGATTGATTTGTAATATACCTCCAAGAGTGGGACGGGCTCTACAACTCTCTCGACTACGGGAGGACGAAGCGCCACGACCTCCGGGCTGGAGTTATCTTTCGTGTAAAGAGACAGCTCTATTATGCCCATAGTGACGTACACTTCGAGGAAGTCCGAAGCGTCCGTTCTGAAATAAACACAATCATTTTAAAACAAACTTCCATTTTAATTTATTCTTATAGAATATCTATTTGCGTTTTTTCGCCATGCGTTTCTTGATTTTAAGGTTAATTTAAAGATTAAGTGAGTCACCTATGAATACGTTTGTTTGCACAAAAAATGGAAGATGAGCATGTATTTAGTGAGCAGTTGTCATAGTTAAGGGTATTAACAAGGTCAAAACCGTGCAGCCTGAAATTGTTTTACCTTAAGATTTTCTTGGTAAATGCAGAGAGTTCATTCTAACTTGATGGCTCAAGCAATTGGGTGAGATTCTTCAGTGCTTCTGTTAATACTTCCTATCTAATGCGGACGACAGTGCAAATGTAATGTTAATGAAGACAAATGAGTTTTGAGCGAAAATGTCTTTGATTATCACGAATGTATCAATACACGTAGCTGCATGTAAACTCACATCTGCTCAGCAAAACCTACGGATATGGACTTCTTTGGTATGACGGTCGGCTCCTCAACCAACCTGCCGGATTTGAAGGTGGAATGCGATGTCGTCTCCACGCCGGAGTCCGCCGCGGCGGCCTTCGCGAACTCTTGATATTTCATTATATCTATAAGACATGAATATCGACATATTTTGCATCACAACAGAACATAAGACTTGGCTGGACTCGTGACCAGGCCATAGAATTTTCAAACAATAATATTCCTTGCAAATATAATGTTAATGTTGTTGTGCCGATACTATTGATATTACAAAAGTAATAATAATTTGTTATTGTTCTCGTCGAACCCGTCGCTTGCGTAAATTGACCCACAGACACAGCCCACCGCGTTTCCGATCCGGTAGTAGATTCTATGAAGCACTGCTCTTGCTAGGGCCAGCATTGGGAACACTCCGGTTTGAACCCCGTGAGTTCTCCAACTTATTAAGGTTACGCTGAAATGGTCCCTCAAAACCATCAGCTTTTGTAAGAAAATAATAATAATAATAATTTTTATTATATTTACAAAGTCTTTCAAAACCATGCACCAACAATTTTACTGGTGGTACGACCTCTTGTGAGTCCGCACGGGTAGGTACCACCGCCCTGCCTATTTCTGCCGTGAAGCAATAATGCGTTTCGGTTTGAAGGGTGGGGCAGCCGTTGTGACTATACTGAGACCTTAGAACTTATATCTCAAGGTGGGTGGCGCATTTACGTTGTAGATGTCTATGAGCTTCAGTAACCACTTAACATCAGGTGGGCTGTGAGCTCGTCCACACACCTAAGCAATAAAATTTTTTTATTTAGAAATGATTTTACAAATTAAAGGTAAAGAATACTATAAGTTTCTTCAATATTATAAACTTAAAAATAAAGCATGCGATCAGTGTCAGGTATTCCATACCTTCATTAAAACTCGTGTCACTGGACGTGGCGTTCAAATCTTGCGGTTCGCTCTCTAAGACTGTCGCATACGGACATACGTGATCTTTCATTTCGTTTAATTGCAACGATAATTCGTTACTGAAAATCAATTTATTAATTTCATTAAAATATTAATTGCGGTCTGCTTATTTTTATATTATTTGTTATATTGTCATCAGAACTCATCTGTCATTAACACGACGACGACTGTTGCTTTCTGTTTTTTTTTTTGGTAAGAATATACTTAGTTAAGATTGCAATGTGAATTCATTAAGTGGCAAATAGTCAATTTAGTGCACAATATTAAGGATAATCTATATCGATACTAAGCTGTTCTTTGAAACTAATCTCTACACAAAAACACTTTTCGGCAGAACGCTAGGAGTGAAGTTGTGTGATTTGTTTTATTTTGTCTATTTAGAGTTTCTTCAGGTTTAAATGCTATATAACGATGGTTTATTAACTGTTTAATATCTATGAAAGTGCACAAATGTGGGAAAATGAAACAAAGCCACCGGACGTACCTTCTCGGGATCTACCAAAAAGTCCACTGAAAATTTTTCAGTAAATGACCACCATTTTACTGAGATTATATTTCATCCCATATCATCTCATCTCATTTCATTTAATTTCATCCCAGTTGATTAATGTCTCAAATTAATCATCTTCATTTCATTTCATTTCACTCCATATTATAATTTTTCATAAAAATAAGAATATAAATTAAAATAAGACTTGACCTAAAGGTCTTAGTTACCAGGTCATAAAATCCCTTAAAAAAAGGTACTTAGATTTTAATCGGAATTTTTCAAACTACAGAAATCTGTAACTTACCTCTCTTGAATAGAATCACGTATGTCTTCGATCACGCGCCGCAATAAGTCCAGTTGGTCAACGCTCAACTCTATTGCGCAATCCGATACTAAGTTCACCTCGACAGCCGGACCGCAGACCAGAGTGCCGGAATTGTACAGAGCCGGAGCTAGCACGCAACCGATGTCGAGTCTGCGTTACAATATAAAATTCTTATTGTTACGCCGGTATGAGTAATGCCATCTATCGACGAATAGCAGAAAGGAATATGAAAAGACGTGAGCGCTCGATAAGTACAACGCCATCTATGATAGCGGAAGCAAATATCGAAACTACTCGATCTGTCAGGAATGTTTTCGAAAATTGTAGAGATGTCGTATCGATTATAAAATCTTTGCAGAAAGGACACGAAATCAGTTAGTAATAGGCTCTACTCGAAGCAAAACAGCGAACGGATCACCTGAAGCGACGCGGAAGAAGCGAATTACGAATTATAAGGTGTTGTAAGTGTTTTAAGTGTTAAATAGTTTTAATTTGTACTTCGGTGAAAGTTTTATTTATCTCGAACTCCAGCGCGTAACATTATCATTGTTCCAAGTGAACGGGTGGTTACATGAGCCAACATAACATGAACGCCATCTATCTTCAGACGTGACGACTAAATCTCAATGGTATAGGGTTGTCGCATCCTTAAAACCCGAACGTATTTCCGTTTCAATATAGAAATAAGCAGGATTGTGGTGCCAACCCGTATTTTTCACTAGACGCTCTACCACTACGACGTCGTCCTTATTAATCATTACAAAATAAATATTTCCATACTCGTCGCTTTGAAGTCGTTCAGAACGTTCTAATCTAGACCGTCAAAGGTATCACTAGCTGGTGCAACGCCCGTGCGCAATCATTACCCTAGAGCCCTCTAGATTCTTCGACATTAAAACTGGTGCATTAAGAGTGCCAAGGTCATAGGTAAAGCCATGTACACAGTCAAATTATTATATAAATTTACTGGGCGTTAATTACATTGTTAATTTAAGGCATAACTTGTTAAAAATTATGCAAATTAATACCAAAAATTCGATTTTGATATTAGAGATGCACTGTGAGATAATCGATAAGTAGAGTTAGTTTGGTCAGACTATATATTATGATCAATATGAATTGTATATATTGTTTATAATGGCATTACTAGTATCGATTTCGTTATTAATAAGTCAAACATTCAGCTTTTTTCCCCACTTAATCTTTGGTAGTTTAACGGGCTATTCCAAATACTATTAAGATCAGAGTTTCGCAAAATCTACCACGGGATCGAAATCGCGACTCACTGAGAAGATCCGGCGAGAAACTCAGTGGGTTATAACATAAGAGATACTCACGCGTGTAGTATTGGCGTTACAACAGGAGCGACAGTGGGTTGACTCCATTTTAAGGCTGGATTTTCACCACCTGTTCCCTTAAGGATCTCCGCTTCGCTCACCTTTCAAAGATAAATTCTGTTTAAAACTATTGATGCGAAATCAGACTCGATCATGATATAAGAAAGCTCTCTCTGGACTAATAAACCAAAGGCGCATTTTATACGGTTTCCTTACCTCCTGGTTGACAATTTGCCTGAACTGCGCCGATCTTATGGCGACATTCTTGATTATGACCTCGTACTGCCGACCTTCGTACTCGCTGTTGTTCGCCCAACCGGAGTCCGAGGTCGAGTTGATCGCGCGCCTGCTCATACACCGTTTACTTACTCACACAACTTTGTGCAAATGTATATCGAGAATTTATAAACAAAACTATGGAACTAAAAACTAGCAACAAAACGTGGCCTAAAAGATAAGACGTCGGATGCATTCGTATGCAGCGATGTATCGGTGTTCGAATCCCGCCAACGGGAATCAATTTTTTCCAATCAAATACGTACTTAGCAAATGTTCACGATTGATTTCCACGGTGAGGAAATAACATCGTGTAATACAAATCAAACCCGCAAAATTATAATTTGCGTAATTACTGATGGTAAGACGACTTGCGAGTCCACACGGGTAGGAACCCCAATTTGCCTATTTTAGCCGTGAGCAGTAATTCGCTTCGGTTTGAAGGTCGGAGCAGCCGATGTACTGTTAAAACTGAGACCTTACAACTCATGTCACTAGGTGGGTGGCGGCATTTACGTTGTATATTATGTCTATGGGCTCCGGTAACCACATAACACCAGGTGGGCTGTGAGCTCGTCCACCCATCTGAGCAACAAAAAAAATGTCATCGTTATTAGAATAATTTTAGCAATTACATAGGTTATTGTAAGCACTCAATTGCAGGTCGATGAAGCTTGCAGCTACTTATATGGCCATACAAACAGGGCGATAATCCATAATGTACAAAATTCTGCCAGTGGCTGATCGGAAGCGGCAAAGTTTATTTGAAACACCACATATTAACACACAACACTAAGGTGTAAATGTGAAGCGATCATTTATATTTCAACTTATAGTTATCAAATAGTGTTTGTTATACATTACAATACCTGCAAATAGGATTTTCGGGATGTGGATTGACCGAAATCTTTCCGATCTGAAAGTAAAATGTAAATGATGATAAAAATTTAAAAACTGTTTATTTAATGCAAACAATTTTGACAATATTTGCCATTTACACAGAGTCAGACTGTGTAGTTTATTTTAATAAATGAAAATAATCCGAATGGATTATATGTTAGTCTTTAAAACAGTTACGTATGCAAACATCATTTAATGAATCTAAGAAGAATAGCCCAGCGATCCTACAAGTTGTCATTTTTATTTATTACTTATGTGGGTGAACGAGCTCACGGCCCACCTGGTGTAAATTGGTTACCGGAGTCCATAGACATCTAGAACGTAAATGCCGCCATCTACCTTGAGACATGAGTTCTAAGGTCTCAGTATAGTTATGACGGCTGCCCCATCCTTCAAACCGAAACGCATTACTGCTTCACGGCAGAAATAGTTAGGGTGGTGGTATTTAATTGTGCCGACTCAAAATACGTCTTACCATTAATAAAATGTAAAAGCGTTTTGAATTAAATTTTTTTATATTATTGATTAAATGCCATCATAAATATTACGATTATATGCTTCACTATTTGTTTGGATAATATTTAGCATTGACCCAATCATAGGCGAGAAACTCATTGGGCTGTGTCTGTGGATTAATTTACTCGCCGAGCCCTTCATCACAAGCGACGGGATCGACGAGAGCGGTTCCCGGAAATTATTTATTATATATATTTACACTTACAACAAACATAAACGTGTCATCGAGTCCCGTGTCCTCTTCGTCACAAGTCAGCAAAAGCCTCAATCCACCAGCGGTTATGTAGCAGAACGGCCACTGCCACACGGTGGGAGCGCTGTTAAAATAAGAAACAATATGTTTTTATGACTAGTGAATACCGACCATGCTTCACCAGAGATATTGCCACATCACTCTATATAAAATACCCGCGTACGAATGAGTTTCGTAGAAAATGATTCAAAACTTTTTGATTCAGTAACTTATTTTAGTCTACGCCGATGGTTAAAGCTTAAAAAAACCTTTTTACACAATATGGTGGGTAGAGTAATATTTCCTAAGCTCCATTTTTTTTAAATATATTTAATTCTTCAAAAATATCACATGCCGTGTACGAAAAAGAGCACAGTAAATGGTATACGAACCTGGCCTCTGGTTGGACCTGTTGGGGACAGAACGATCGAGACGCCATCTCGTGCACGAGGGCTATGATGTGATCCACGACGGTCGGCTGCAGAACCACTTCTAAAGGCGCCAGGGTTGCGTATAGTTCCCACATCGTGTCAGTGCTCTGGACACACAACACAACATTAAATTCTACAGTATCTATACTAATATATAAATCTACAGTAGTTTTTACGGAGGTTCCGTTATAACTACTGAACCATGCATCCGATTGACTTGAAACTTGGTCTTCATGTAGAAAATACATGCACTTAATGGATAGTACTAATAATTATATGAGTGTTAGACTCCTTAATTATAATGACAATAAATAATAATGTTAATTTTAAATGCCCAGCGAAGCGGGCCAGTACGGGTAGTACATATATATTATTGATTGGTAAATAACTATTTTTTAGTGATTAAATATAAAATACCATACTAATTCACAGAGTAAAAAAAAAAACACTACTAACTGTTTTGTTTTCGAGTAATTTCGGATGAAGTTCTTCTCTCCAGCTGGAAGGTAGATTTGATATTCTGCAAAGGAATCATCAGTCAAAATATGTATAATACTTGTAAGAGCAGTAGTAGTTAAGCTGCTTCAACTAACTTTGTTTAGGCACTGACACAAAGAATAGATAACACAGGGAGAATGTATATTGTTATGTCGTTTATTTAACGTATATTGTATATAAGGTAGGATTAAGGTACAATATAGGTCCAATATTAACTTTACTAGATTATATTAATAGATTTACTAGATTATATTAATAAAGCTAAGTGAACAATAGCGCACAGCACGGCAGACGTATCGAAAGTGTACTGCCGGAGTTTCCAAGATTGTCGATGCACTACCAAAGTATCTCCGAACGTGTTTTAACAACAATAGCGGATGATGACTTCAATACACAAGTGACAGCGATTTTGTCGAAATTGTAAGGCGGTTGCCCAAGTAGTGGTATGTTTCAATGTAGTGGCGGATAAGTGAGTCGCCACATACTAATGAATATTTACAAATACACGATCTTATACGTAGGTTCCTATATTTATTTGCTTATTCCAAGATGAACATCTACGCGGCTGGCTGATCAACAGATTTTTTTTACTTACTGCGCTTGTGTGACAGTTATTGATAGGAAATGATTGTCCTCTTTGGCATTGCTTGGTTCGCGGGCTTCGAGCACCCTGCCTCCCAGAACGCCGGCTGTCCACTCGTCACTACCCACTCTATATAAAAAAATAGTTCAATTTAATAAACAAAATTATTATGTATTTAATTCAAATATAATAATTTTTACTGGTGGTAGGACCTCTTGTGTCTCCGCGCGGGTAGGTACCACCACCCCGCCTATTTCTGCCGTCAAGCAGTAATGCGTTTCGGCTTGAAGGGCGGGGCAGCCGTTGTAATCATACTGAGACCTTAGAACTTATTATATCTCAAGGTTGGTGGCACATTTACGTTGTAGATGTCTATGGGCTTCAGTAACCACTTAACAGCAGGTGGGCTGTTCCACCCATCTAAGCAATAAAAAAAAACAATTTTTTTATAATAACTTTTATTTTGTTTTTTTTTTTCAAGTCTTACTTCTTGTCAAATGAAATTGGCGATGTCGTTCGAGTTCAATAAGCCAATAAGGTTTATGATGCAATATTAACAAAAATGTATATATGTTGATGTGTTTTTTATATTAAATTAAATAATATAATGTAACCAAATAAAACCTAAATCAAGTAAGAATAAAATAGCAGACGAAGGATAGATGGATATCAATGAAAGAAATATTTTTAAAGTACTTTTAATTGCATGCCGGAAGGACAAATCATTTTTTGTACAATGACGTCAACACTCAAGAGTGCGACACAAATTTTATACCAAAACTTCAATGGATATATATTATTTTAAATCATTTAACATCAATTTAAGCTAGCCAAGTATTTGTTGTTGTTACAATTGTTATTGTTAACAACTGTATTTTCTTTAGATTTATGTAAACATGAAAAAGATAAAAAAAACGAATACCTACGTACCGTTCATATTGCCTCACTGAGGCTGAGGCTAATTTGATTCGTAGTTGATTATAATGGGACTGCATGTCGATGGTCGATATAATATCGTCGATGTCGAATGCTAATTTGGCATGATTGGCAGCTATTACAAGGGTCGCTCGACTTACAACCCACTGGAACCAGAAAAACGTCTTCAATTTGGAGGTAACTGAAAAAAAAAACAAATGTTTATGCAAAATGTCTTTATCAAAGAAAAATACTTTAAGAAATGTCTTCACATATCTCAAACGATCCAAAGTATTATTTCGACCTTATTTACGTAAATTTTAGTCATAAAATAACTTATGTTTTATATTTCCGTAGTTGTATAAGCGAATGTCGAATTCTAACGTTCCACCGCTTCACCTAAATCTCACATTTATTATTGAAATTAAAATCATTATTACCCTTCAAATTGTAAAAGATTATTTTGTGATGGAAACAGATAGGACAACGACAAACTAATAGGATGTATTCCATGACCAAATAAAACAACGAAATTTAAAAATTATTTTGGAACTTTAAAACTTAGTTACTAATTATTTTACCTTAATTTTTTTTTTGCTCAGTTGGGTGGACGAGCTCACAGCCCACCTGGGCTTAAGTGTTTAGTGTGAAGCCCATAGACATATACAACGTAAATGCGCCACTCACCTTGAGATATAAGTTCTAAGGTCTCAGTATAGTTACAACTGCTGCCCCACCCTTCAAACCGAAACGCATTACTGCTTCACGGCAGAATTTGGCAGGGCGGTGGTACCTACCTGCGCAGACTGACAAAAGGTCCCACCACCAGTAATTACGCAAATAATAACTGTGTTAAATAAACGTAAAGATATCTTGCAATATATAATTTAATAATAAATAAAAAACGATTTTCATAGTTTTTGTACTTACGGTCTTGTGCTGAATGTGATTCGAATATTGAAATAAGGTCTGATCTATTCTCGCTAGTAGTTTCGTCTGAAGGGCTTCGTCCTTCTTCTATTTCTGACATGGATCTAAAAACAATAACAACCAGTAGTTGTTTCATCATCCGTCATCTTCATGTCGAGGGGGAACTGACTTATCATCGTCTACCCATCATTTATATCTTTATACGTATTTTCAGATTCCAAACACGTTTTAACGATAGACTGTTTGGTATTCATATTAAAAAATATCTGTTTTCTTTTATTAGCAAGAACCACACAGATCAGAGCCGTGACAGCAACATCGTAATTCATCGCTTCTATATCCAATGGCCTTAAGCTTAGATTTTTGGCAGTTATGTTGAAAAGACAAACAATGATCGTCAAAACGTGGTTAACAGCTGACTGGACCGGGAATCGAAACTGAACTCGATGGTAAAGGAAACAATGTGACTGGCTAACTAAACCAATGACGTGATCATTTGATCACGACAGTTTAGAGGTTTACCACAAAGGGAAGATCTCCCACCGAGCGGATCTAATTACTGGGTAGACCGACGGTCAGAATGTTGTTGAAAATGTCCTAAGCGAGATTCAGGATCTGTCAAATAAATTTTTAATTTTTTTTAAGTGAATGACCAGTTAACTAAGCCCTTTAGGTCAAGTCTTATTTTAATTTTAATGAAAACTTTTTTATATGAAAGATGTAATTATGAAATGAAATGAGATGATATGGGACGAAATATAATCTCAATAAAATGATGGATTACTAAATAGTTAATAAACCATCGTTATTACACATTTAAACCACAAGAAACACTAAATAGACAAAATAAAACAAATCACACAACTTCATTCCTTGCGTTCCCGCCATACGTCTTGTGTACTATGATGCCTACCGCCACAATAGCCTTAGCGATTATACGAGAAGATAATTCCTCAACGCCTATTACACGAGATGTTTTTATTTTTTTTTTATTACGAAATCAAAAAGCAGTTTTTATGCTAATTGAAAATGTTAGTTGCAACTCTATCTTTTGATGATCCATCCTTCATCGCTCATCTCAAGACATTTGTTATTCTAGTCTCGCGTCCCATTTATCCGAATCAATTGATTTCAGTTTACCTTATCAACGATTTGTGAGAGCCGTCTGGTGGCGTGAAAGACTGCCTCGGTCCGGCGTCTGAACTTCGCCGCATCAGATTCAAAATGTGCTTGAAATTGTGTAGCGTCGCCGATATTGTATGTACCTGATTCAACATTAATATTGTGTTGTTAATCATAGTTAAATAGAACGAAACCTTTGCTGTATAATGATGTATGTATATATATACAAATTGTTCAGGCCAGTGCCTTCAATTCTTTTGTAGCAATGTCAAAGATGCTAGCCTTCTAAACGGCTAAGCATCACAGTTTAATAACTTAATGTATTTCGCTATCCTTCAATCATTCACTAACCGCTCTTCAAGCACGCTGTACATCAAAAACTACAGTACAGAAAAAAATCTAAAATAATTATAAAATAAAGTAATGTTTTATTAAATTCCACGCGGACAAAGTCGCGGACACAGCTAGTTCAGAATGAAACAGCACGAGAAACATTGGAAGCATTTCATTGTAATAATTAGTAGATTTAGGTTAATATTAGGTAAATCTCAAGGTGACCGGTATCTTATTTTAAAATTTCGTACATGGTTAGACGAAGGTCACGAATCTGTCGCGTGTAAGACCTGGTCCAGAAAGGGCGAATTCGCCGCGAAATCATTCGCGCGTCAGTGAGATACTATGCCGCAATACATCGCGTCCAGAAGCATCGCGAGAATTCAAAATACGCGCGTAAATCGCGTGCACTACGCCAGACTCTCGACTCGCGCGTGATTCGAGCGTAATGCGCACGAGTCGAGATTCTAGGGACGCCTTGTTGCGCCCAGCTAACGCGCGAACTCCAGAGCGAGTGCACGTATCTAGGGAAATGGAGCGCCAAAATTTTGATACGGAATTGTTTATAGTCGAAATAGAAAAACGACCGGCGATATGGGATTTGGAATGACCTGATTATGGCAACATAATTTTAAAACGTAGATCTTGGAAAGAATTGGTGTTAATATTTTCTGATAAAGATGATGACTCCGAGGAAGAAAAGAAAGACAAACATACTATGTGTCATTCTATCATTAAGAATTGGATGTACTAAATACATTATATTTTCCCTCCGATTTGTCTCTTACAGCGACGGTAAGCTTCGTACTGACTAAATTCGTCCCCAAAAGCTCGCGCATGCGTACGCTCTTTCTGGGCGAAACGGTCGCGCGTGATACGCACGAGAGAATCGCGGCGAATTCGCTCCTTCTGGACAAGCTCTTAAATTTGACTTTCAACGCGCCTAAAGAAGTTTCACTTCGAAATTGAACAACGGCACAGTCGCATCACTCGATACGACCGTCTAATCGTTTAAGTCACGGTGAGTTCTATACTAAAAGGATTTAACAGAACGATGTGCTCCACCTGATCGTGATCGAGCCTGATGATGATGGGCGGGGTGTCCGCGTGTAGATGCACTCCGAGGGACACGACCGGCCCGCTGGTCAAGTTCGGAGGCGCCGTCCTCTCCGGAGACTGCTCTGCTTGCTGTATACAAACGTTACGTTAATAATAAACTTGACTGACTCGGTGGTGCAGTATTTAACACTCCTGGCTGTTGCGCCAAGGATCGTGGGTTCGATTCCTACGTCGGGCAAGCATTGTGTGATCAAAAGGTTTGAATTCTATTCGTTTGGGTGTTTATTATCTATATATGTACATATTTAAACTTATATAAGTATGTATGTCGCATTCTAGTACCCACATTACAGAGGGAATCCTAATTTGGGACCGGATAACCGTGTTTGATTTTTTCCCAGTTTAGTTTAAAAAACATAAACACGTATTTAACTATCAAAAATTGACTAAAGCATTATTTTTTCGTATTCGTTACAGATCAATTTCTTATCAAATTAAAAAAGTAATAATATCCCGAAAAAAATCAGCCCGAAAAAAATAATAAAAAATAATAATAAAGTAATTCAGCCCGAAAAAAATCCTCGATAATGTATAATTTATTTGATTAATTTATGTAATTTTTATTCAATTGTTATTCATTGTATTTTTTTTGTTTGATATTGTACATTGAAACTCACCTCTTGATTGGTCTTCTTACGTCTGAAACAATATTACTATTAGTGTGGTATTGGAATTTTATATTCAATGAAATTTTTAGTATACATCTATATATTAATACGTGAAGCAAAAAGTTTGTATCCCTTTTTACGAAAATTGCGCGGACGGAGGAGTATGAAATTTCCTACAATTATAGAGAACACAGAGAATGCAGAGAATGCAGAATGTTAATATTTTTTGTTAATTATGCAAAAAAATACATTAAATCAACAAAAAAAACATTACACACACTACCACGTATTTGACACACATATATACTTTTTGTTTATTGTCAAACTTTTATTATTGTTTAAAGTCTGTGGTCAAATTGAGAATAGATTAATATTGTTTGTCTTTAATATTATTTGTCTATAGTGGAGTCTTGGCGAAAGGCGTGATTATAGAAGTATAGTATTTGACAATAGAACCATAATAATATTCAAATAACTTCAATTAATTATGGTCGAATTTCAACTACTGGGCGACCACTAGTCTATACTAATATTATAAAGAGGAAAAATTTGTTTGTTTGTTTGTATTGAATAGGCTCCGAACTACAAAACCGATTTGAAAAATTCTTTCACTGTTTATAAGCCACACTATTCCCGAGTGACATAGGCTATAATCTTTTCTGAAAAAAATTAATGAGCGGGCCGCTTGTAATTAATAAAAGGTTGACATATCAAGGATTCCACTGAACCCGAAGAGTTAAAATACTACTATCAGTGTAGCACCGGGTTCTATATAAAAGTAAATATGTATATACCTGGTAGGTCCTCGCACAAATTCTTTCAATGTGGATGGTTTAAAATCCATTCCAGTCATGAAGTATTTGACTGTCTGTAACAATTATATTGGTTATTAAACACGGCTTTATTATCCTGTGTATAAAATATGTATGTTATATAAAATATCTATGTAACGGAACCTTTCATGTAATTTTCACTAGATTCAAGAAGTCCGAATAACTCGGAAATATGCACAGGCATCAAAGACCGATGACAAAACAATAATTTTATTACTTCGGCCTATTATACTAACTACGATCACTAAGATAAAAAATTTGATTGTTTTTAAATTTTAATTCGTCTTACTATTAAAACGTTTCTTTTTTTAGTATATAACTATTTTAAAATATACATTTTGACAAATTAGTAGAAATATAACCTCGAATTTCTAGAGGACAAAAAAATATATAATGAAAAAATAATAGTGATAACAATAAAACTCACTTCCTCTTCAGCACTAGCTTCCGGATGCTTCTTATGGTCTTTCTTAGTAGAAGTAGAAGCAGCTGCTTTTTGCTGCAACGACTTCGTGACTACTGAGAGCGTGATCGTAGTCGTGACCATTTCCAACACCGTCCTCGGTGTGGCGTACACCAGCGACTTCAGCTGCGATCGATGGGCCTTGTCCTTGTTCGAGCTTGAAGCTTTAACTTCTAGAGTGTAGCAGGAGACGTCGGACAGGCGCAGCTTCCATGGAAACGAGTTCAGATCTTTTTCTGTTGAGGTATGATGACATTCAGTTTGATACCGAGAACCGTTTCCCATGTATAATGCTGACAAGACACGCGAATCTAATATGTATTTATTTTAGATGAGTGACGCAATTGTATACTTATGTGTACAGTTATTGTATTGTTTAAAGCTGCTCTTAATCTATATATATATATATAGAAATGAATTGCTGTTCGTTAGTCTCGCTAAAACTCGAGAACAGCTGGACCGATTTGGCTAATTTTGGTCTTGAATTATTTGTGGAAGTCTAGAGGTTTAAAAGGTAGATAAAAATGAAAATGCTCGAAATTAAAATAACAATTTTGTTTTTCCTTTGATGTGTCGGACGAATTCCTTTTGTTTGCTTTAAGTTTACTTTATACAAAAGTTTAGGTCTTTTATTTATAGATTGAGGCACTACGAAGTCTGCCGGGTCAGCTAGTGCGGTATAAAAAGATAACGCCACAGTGGTTAGAAGACCGTTTTCTGTGATACTGTTTTGTAGACAGTACAAAACCTTTCCACTTCTTTTTAGTACTGGAAGTACTAGTACTTTTAGTAGCATTTTTTATTTCTAGTGCGTATTGGTAGGAAAAAGTTTCATTACAGTGATGTTATTGAAAATTACGTAATTTACTATTACGATTAGCATTGGATCTTAAATGTGTTTAGTTAATGTCGTGTATGATGAAGGTTGAATTGTTTTTGGTAGACTGCGGTGTAGTCCGGTACTTACGCTCCGTTCTGGGCGTGACGAACGTCGGTCCGTCGTGTCGTATCTCGTGCCACAGCTGCTTCGTGTTTAGACTCGAGTATATCAAGAATCGTCCGGCACTACGAACGAGATTCAATTTTGAAACACTTCTATGCTTTATTTATTTTATCTAAACTAGGGCTGTCCAGACAACGGCCCGCGGGCCGCAGGCTCATTCCATGAGGCTCGCGATGCATGTTTTAATAAGAGAATAGTATTGAATATAAATTTGTATTGAAGGGTGGGACAGCCGTTGTAACTATACTTGAGATCTTAAAACTTATATCTCAAGGTGGGTGGCGCATTTACGTTGTAGATGTTAATGGGCGCCAGTATACACTTAACACCAGATGGGATGTAGCTCGTCCACCCATCTAAGCAATAAAAAAAGAAAATACTTTGAATAGTTGAATAGTAAAAGTATAAATTTCCCAAGAGTGTACATTTACCGTAACATATATACACCAAAATAACATTCTTTACAATTTTTGTCTGTCTATCTGTTTGTTCCGACTAATCTCTAGAACGGCTGGACCGATTTTGACGAAACTTTCACTGATAGCTGGTAGCTGATGATATAAGGAAAGGATAGGCTACTTTTTTAGACTAGCCCTAGCCCTATCATTGCCCCGCAGTACGACAATAAAAGCGGGTGACATCGCGGGACTCAGTTATCAACAATAAAATTTAATGTTTCCGAAGCGAAGCGAGGGCCGGTCACTAGTGACAAATAAAAAAGGCACCGCCAATATCCAAAGTTCTGATTCTATACTGAAGCAAATACGAAACACCCGCGAGAGCGATTTATATATTAAGGTGTTTTAAGTTATTTCTTTTTAAATATCGTTTTAAATTAATCAATACCTGATAGCTAGAACAGGTTGAGCCATACTAGCGTGACGTTCCATTGCGTCACGAACGGTGAAGCAGTCGGTGGCCGAGACGGTACTGGTGGTCACGTAGATCAGCATCAGACCTACTTCCACGTTGACCAGCATGCCGCGGAGTCGGTCATGGATTGCCAGGAGACGTTCACCGTTCAACCAGTCTACGGGCGGTCTAGTCTGGTAATTGATGAAACGATTGTACAAAGTTTTATTTATACCAACATTATTCGTTAAGAAATTAACAGAAAGTTATTATATTTTCATATTTATTACTTTAAATATTCGTACATTAATGACTAAACTCAATTTATTGTTTAAAAAAGTCATGTAAGCGTTATCCTAAAATAGACATAAATGGAACGTGACAATTGAATAGAATACAAATTTGATATTTTAGTGTTATATATGATGGTCTGTTTGAATGGAAAATGTAACGCTTTTTTGTCACTTATAAATTCAATTTTATTACCAATTTATACGATGTATGGAGGGCTTTTAATCATATCGATTATTAATGAATAAACTCGAAAAAAAGGGTGCGTGTACTTATGTACGCGCGTAAGAAGTTATACTTTATTTTTATTAAATTTATTTCTTTTTTTTAAATATTAAAGAATTAATAATAAATATTTAACGTTAAAAAATGAATGCTAATAACACATTTTTTTACGAGTGTACATGCGCGAATGTTCACCTGCGGCTATATTCAGACTCGCCAAGTTACGTCGGTCGTATTGTAATGAGCGATTTAGTGGGCAACTTCATTCTGTTAATTTTGTGTCACGGTGCGCGCGCGACGTAAAATTTAACTCTCATCAATGTTTCATAACGCGCATAAAGAAATATAACTTCAAAAACTTTCAATTCTTGTCTTTTATCACAATTATAAGGTATGGTTTCCTCATCGGGAAAAGAGTTTAGACGGAATATATTTAGTTCTCACCGGAGACGGAGGCTGTTTCTCTTTCTTCTCGCTAGGTTCGCTGCTCGATCCGATACTGCGAGGGCGGACGTGAACCAATTCAGCACCAGACCCGGAACGGCTGACTCCACGACCGCTTGAGGACTTGAAGAAAAGAAGTACATTTCTAAGTGTACTGACCAGTTTGGTGAAGCAACACCAAGCTAGTGTTGTCTACTACGACAACATTAAAAATCATGATTGACGTTTTCTGAATTTTACGTAATGTATATGTTAAGAAGTTGCTAATATGAGTCGACTATTATCAAAGCCGGCAATGTGACTTTTGGACAATTATTGGTAAATCAGAAAAACGAATTATTGACTTTGTATTCCATTGGCAGTCACAAAACTCTTCGGAACGACATCTTAGATAAATAACAGGTTAACTATTAACCTTTATTTAATGCAGGTTTTGAACCGTATTCTTTGAACGAGACGATTATATTCAAATCAATCTGTATTGACATATCAATAACATTTTTTTGTCCAAATGCACAGATTGCCACCTTTGATAATAGACGACTCATATAAGAGTTTTGATTAAAACGAAAAGTATACTAATTTAGTCTTAACAAAATTAATATTGCTCTCCAGTCATAGATACAAACCACCCTATATCTATATCAGTTTAATGTCGAGTATTACAACAGAGAGGAAATCTGCGCTCAATGTCAACTGTATATTTCTTTCAAATCAGTAGTCTTAACTTTAAATAATATATCTATTTTAAAAACTAAAAAGATACTCTCTAGTAGAAAACAAACAAAAAATATTTTTTTTAAATCTTGATTAGGTAATTAAATAAAGTAGTAGATCTAAGTAATAGATCCATAGTAAAGTCATCAGTCCTTGATACAGTGTGGAATTCGTATTTCATTCATTTTGTAAAAATTACTTTGAAATATTCCGTTACATAAATATATAATATAGTTACAGGTCAAGCTAATAAAAAAATAATGTTAAACATACATACCGGTGGTGTTGCACGACGCTTCCAATAGAACTGCGTGGACGAGCTCTTTGATAAGTTTGAGTGCGATGGCGTATCTAACGACAAAACATCAGCTCAGATATTGGCTATAGATAATTTATATTCAATAAAAATAAAAACAATATTTCATAGGTGTTGTCACCAAACATTTATTATAAAGATATAGAATTTTAAACGCTTATAAAAGAGGGAAAGTACTTCTTATTTAATCCTCGTTTTAAATCATCATTAAGGAACATTTTTAAGCGGTTCGAAACGCAGCGAAACTTGTTCAGAACTACGTCTCGGATATCAGTGCCTGGGCTCTTCATTTTGCCGCAAAGCAAAATGAAATGTTTTTTAATATCACTGATATGAAAAAAATCGCATTATTTTCTATAGCTGAGCTCATTGAGCTCATTGCCCATTACGTGTTATCAGTGAGCTCATTGCCCACCAAGTGTTAAGTGGTTAAGGTACCATATATATGCCATCCTGTGCTTCTGCAGTGAAGCATCAATGCGATCTGTATCAACCCATTAGCCGTTATACAATCATAAGTCATTAGCCTCCTCAATAACATGTTTCAAAGCGGAGGAGACCTTCAAGTTGATATTGTAAGAGACTAAGTTAAGAGCAACACCATCTATCGTCGAAAAGCAGAAACCGAACTAAGAACCAGTAAAATCTAGAACGCTCGAAAAGTACAACGCCATCTATTGTCAAATGGCGGAAACGCATATCGAAAATACTCGACTTGTGAGGAATGTTCTAGATAATTCTAGGGATGTCGTATCAACTATAAAAGCGTTGCAGATATGACACGAAGGGAGTCAGTCTTTATGCGGAACTACTCGAAGCGAAACAGCGAACGGATCACCTGAAGCGAAGCGGAAGAAATAAGTTGACAATTTTAAAGTGTTCGTTAAGTGTTCTTAGTGTTAATACAGTTTTAATTTGTACTTCGGTAGAATTTTTATTTATCCCGAACCCCAGAGCGTAATATACCTATATGTGCTGTTAGAAAATTTACACTCACCGCGTCAAAATCAATTTAAATATTTAAAGCATTCATTGCGTACTCACCAAACAATCTCGGACGTGGTCTATAAGCAAGCCATGCAACGAACAGCGGGTCGACAGAGATAGCCGTCTGTTCCATCCATACTCCGATGTAATCCATGGAATTCGGCATCGGTTGCGAGCACCATTGTACTGCTACACGAAGATATGGTCTGTAACGATTTTTTTTTAATACATTTTAATACGACTTTATCGTTAAATTTGTAGATTTAAAAATACACACGAATAAAGTATGTATAAGGGCGATTTTTGTATTAAAAAAAACCTCTAAATTTACTTATTTATTTTACAATTTTATTATAATAAATAATTAATAACTAAATAAAAAGCCTTTTTATTTCTAACAACAATTAACAATTCTTATAAACCATCATTTTTTTATATTCTTTATTATGATTATATTATTATTTAAAATATTACTTATTTGCGAGAACCTCTCCTCGTGTGAAGACCTCCTCCAATTAATATAACTAATTAAATATAATGAACAGATATTCGGGGAGCAATAAATGAAATGGTTGCTTACGTTGTGGTCGGAGTGTCCGGACCGGAGAACAACCAGGCTTGTTTCACAGGATTAATGTCTTCTGTAAAATTTATAACCATTAACCAGTGACCATTTGTAATCCAATACGTTTAGATTTAGATGAATATAAACGTCATTTTAGTTGGGTTCAATATATAGTGACGTCATAATTCAGTAAGCATACGCTAAAGATTGGATTTAAAATTACCCTTAGCGGCGGTAGGACGTCTTGTGAGTCTGCACGGTTAAATACCACCACCCTGCCTATTTCTGCCGTGAAGCAGTAATGCGTTTCGGCTTGAAGGGCGGGGCAGCCGTTGTAACTATACTGAGACTTTAGAACTTATATCTCAAGGTGGGTAACGGCGTTTACGATGTAGTTGGGCTCCAGTAATCCCTTAACACCTCGTGCAATCAACTAAGCAATAAAAAAAAGAATTGTATTTTAATTGTATAAACTCACTGGGTTCGTGCATGGCGGTCGCGCGCGCACATTGGAGCGTCAATATGTGAGTGTTGATGTGTTTCGTGATGTAGCCCCGGACGCAGAGGTCTTCCAGCGTGACGTCCAATGCTACTGACTCTGAAATATGTATGACGTGTTGATTACATATAAAAAAAGAAAATATTTGAGAAAAAAAAAAAAAAAAAAAAAAAAAAGCCCGCTGAGTTTGTTTCGCCGGTTCTTCTCAGGACTGTGGCTTTTTTTGGAACCGGTGGTAGAGTTAACATTTTTATTTGTATTTTGACATTCAACAAGTGTGTCATACTGACATCTAAGTTGAAATAAATGATTTTAAATTTTGAATTTTGAATAATAATAATAATAAATCCTCGGTACTGCGCGTATTGTGAGGAGGTTTCTGACTCTGGAGTCCTAACCATTGGTGGCTTGTCTCATAGACACGGCCATCGGCGGAAATCTATTTTTATATAAAAAAAATTTCAAAAAAATCTTTTTTTCTTTTTTTTTTTAATTGTATAATTAATAAGATTTTAAAGAAATATAGTAGAACAATAATAATATTAATAATAATAAACTTGACTAAAAGCCCGTATATACAGTTATACCGGCTCTGTTGACAGACTGAACTGAGAAAGGGGAAACCTATGAACATAGTAATAATAATAATAATAAATTCATTTATTGTCATTCACACAGATATAGATTAATACGTTGAGATTATTAAAAGAAAAGAAAAAAAAGGCAAAAGGAGGTAGCTAAGCTAATGCTGTTCATAGTATTATAGATGAATCGAACAGCGCTAATTTTCAGTTGCCCCCGTTTCACATACGAAGCGATTCTATTGGTATATGTGTGTTTTCCTTTGGATTTTGTATTAATCAAACAGACCTACTGGCCTAAAATCCAGTCTGAATGTTCTGAATTCACTGGAGCCCTTAACAATTGATAATAATGTGACGACACTTTTCCCGCAAATTAGTGGAATTTAAATTTAATTACTTAATTTTAAATACGTGTAAAGAAAAACCTGTATTATTTACTCCTCATCACCTTTAAACCTCTATTAGTTTAGAAAAGTTTTTTGAATGTCATTCAGTGAAGAAAGAGTTCCGTTTTGTATAGTAATAAGACTGTTTAAATTATTAATTTCAAAAGAGACTAAGGACTTGAAATGTTGGGTCTTATTAAATTACAGAAAACGCAATTAAGTATTTTATTGTTAACTAATTTTTCACAGATAAAGAGGTAGACCTAAGAAGAAATGGTAGATTGCGTGACGACATGTGTAAGAGAGGAGTAAGCAAAGAAATGGTATAAGATAGAGGAGTACGGAAGAAGAAAACATGTTGAGCCGAATCCAGGAGACTGGGAGAAAAGGGTAGGAGAATGATGATTGCTTATTCATTCTAGAGTATTCTTTATCATTATATATGACTAGCTGTACCCGTCCGCTTCGCTGGGCATTTCAAATTAACATTACTATTTCTCACCTCCACAAAGATTGTCATCATTAACGCCCCCACAACTGGTATAGGGAGTCCAACACTCATATAAATATTAGTCTATCAATTAAGTACACGTATTTTCTACATGGATACCAAGTTTCAAGTCAATCGGATGCATGGTTCAGTAGTTATAACGGAACATCCGTAAATACTACTGTAGATCTTTAAATTTGTATAGATTGAGTACGAATCGAATATCCGTCGAGTCTAGGAGTACGTATTCCAAACTTACCTTCGTCGTTGAGAGCGTCTTTGGGTAAGGTTGTGTGTCGCAGGGGCAGTGATATTTTTTCGTTTATCAGCGACATCGGTATCAGCCACGCCGTTTGGAGCCGAGCGGCCGATCCGCATATGTTCACTTCGCCTGTTGCAAAAAGATAGACGCTTGCTTTAGGTTAGTCACTTAATTGGGTGATTATTTAATTTAAGCCTTAAATGATAAGACAGTGCCGGTGTTCAAATTTTTTACCGGTGGTAGGACGTCTTGTGAGTCTGCATAGGTAGGTACCACCACCTTGCCTATTTCTGCCGTGAAGCAGTAATGCGTTTCGATTTGAAGGCAAGGGCAGTGTAAAAACTGAAACCTTAGAACTCATATCTCAAGGTGGGTGGCGACATTTACATTGTGTCTATGGGCTCCACTTAACACCAGGTGGGCCGTGAGCTCGTCCACCCATCTAAGCAATAAATACAAAATAAAAAAACTGACAGACATATCCTAATTAAATATGCGATTAGCATGTGTTTATGAAGGTGAAGTAAAGCGGTCGTGCTTTCCGATTTCAAGGTCATCAGAATACCATTGCGACTTCCATTCATGACGGCATAGATGTCTACGATTATGTCTACGAGTTCTTGGTGAGCACTCGACACCAAATGAGACTTGTACTAATTCAACTGTCGAAGTAACAAATAAATAAATCATGATTAAAGTTGACATAATAGTATATACTGCTTATAATTGAAATGTTTTTGTAATTTATAATAATTTATAAATAAAAATAATTTATAAAACAAAAATAGTGACAAATTTATTCAATAAAAACAAGATCCTAACACCCCCACAGCTACGATGAACAATTCAACTTTTTTTTTATTATTCGAGTTAATTTTTAAGCTGACATTACTAATTACTTACGCATCTTAATTGAATAACTGAAGACAACGCTCTCCCGCTTCGTGAAGAATTCTCTGTACTGAAGCGAGTGCGCAACTATGCGGAGATCGGTTCTCGCGCACGGCCGAGTCTGCCCGTCGACGGAGCAAATGCTAGCCTCAATACCGGACAAAATGGCGGACACGTGAACACGTGCCCCTTGCCATAGCGGTCCCGCGTCATCCGGCATCTGACAAGCCGCCGAACAGACTCTGTCAAAAGACAGAAAGAGACACATAACAGCAGAACGAGAAAAAATAACAAAAACTTTCTGTTACAATTAAGTAATCTTTGACCTATAACAGAAAGAGAAAGTTATCTTAAGTACTTCACGCGATAGAGAAATTTATTTTTAAACACAGAAGTACGAACTTAAAATTTAAACATCCTGGCTTGTACAAATGTTGTTCCAAATTTTAAAATTAAAATTAGTTCGACTAATTTGACGAGGAGACTTTTTATCTAATGTAATAAGAAGTATATACTTGTAATCATTCTTGATAACAAATTCGAATATTAACATTATCAGCGTGTATTAGAATAACTGAATTATTTTCAAAAAAAAATCATTGTCACTATAAGCTTGTCACTATAAATCAACACTTGACACTATAAATCAACATTTGAAAAACATACTTAATGACAATTTTGTTTATATCAAATAAACCAACTACCCACCTATGAGGATACAGAGGTCCACTGACAATCAGGATGCCCCTCGGCATGTAGACTTCCAAAACGACCGGGTGCGACGGAGTACGGTCCTGTGCCGAGTGATCGAAAGGGTGTACGCGGACGTTGAGCCCTTTCATTTCAACAGACAAACGCCGCAAGGGTAGATTGTCGAATAGAGCGTCGCATTCTTCGACTGTCAGCACGCGCATTGGTAGTTCTGTAAGACAATATGTTAACGATGTAGTAATTAACTCATTAAAAAAATATACAATACTGATTTATCATAATCCAAAGTTTTAGTTAGATTAATGTGGTTTATTTTTTGGTCAGAATGAAATCGCCGGACTTCCGCCCTCCCCTGGGGGATGGAGGGCGGGACATGTCGGAGTCGAACTGACTAAAACCTCCTATCGCTCAACAACCCACCAACCCACGTCCGAACCTCACATGAGACCGAACTCATGAAAAGGCAAAGGGGGGAGAGTGAAGCGTTTAGTATCTCTCCCTCCTCCTCGGGACGATGGACCGGCGGTCGTCGGCGCCACGACCACCACCCCTCTCGGTCGGCAGGCTATCCGGAGCCCGCCTAGATGCCGCCGGTTACAATGGGTTATCCTATGGAACACCCCGCTGGGTCAGAGCCAGCGTAGGTCGAGGATAGCCGGCCTTCCATCACCCGGATGAGATTAATGTGATAGTATATAAATCGACGAGGTTTATTGCATTATTGCTTCGAAGATATTGACTTCAATAATCTGGAATGTTCCGCTAAAACTGTCGTTAAAGGTATGCATATCCATTCCTCTAGAGGGCAAACAGCGTATTTAAACTAGATAGAACAAACAGAAGAAAAGACACAAACGCATAGAACTAGAACGAGCAAGCAAACAAACGTTAAATTATTTAATTTAGAATATATACAGGGTGTCCCATAAAGTAAATGCCAACAGAAAAAAACTCTTTGCCAATAACAAACTAGTTACTTTTTAAATTTAATATATGTCATACTTTTATGAGTCAACCCTTCGATTAAAACTATAGTTTATGATGCTGCATGTTAATGCAGCAATGCAATATGGAATATGTTAATATTCCATATTGCATTGTAAATATGTTATGTAAATATGTTAATATTCCATATTGTGAATAAAAACTTACCAACGTCGGGAACTGGCGGTAGCTCTTTGTAAATGTTCTTCAAGGCTGAAAGTCTATGCAGCAATCCGGTACTGAGTTTGATATCTAAAGATTCAATTTCGATTTTCAGGTTGCTTTCTTCTGCCCAATCACTTTAAAAATAAATATTTTATTTTAAGTACCATCCATTAAGTAACATATCGAAATATTCGCATGACTAAGTACCCATATTATAATAGCAAACATGTTTAAAATGAAAACTTGATAAAAAGAAATGAGAAAAGTTTAAAAAAAAATTAAAAAAGGGCGATATAATCCAAAAACAAACCTAAGTTTATAGTACTAAAGAAAAAGTTCATGAATATTTGTTTGACAAGACATATCCAAAACAAACAGGCTGAAGCGTAATGAAATGAAGTTGATTAATATAAAACATGGCATGAATAGAAATGAAATGAGATGATATGGTATGAAATATAATCTCAGTAAAATGTTGGTCATTTACTGAGACTTTTTCAGTGGCCTTTTTGGAGGATCCCGAGAAGTTACGTTCAGTGGCTTTCTTTGATTTTCCCACATTTGTGCACTTTCACAGATACTAAACAGTTAATAAACCACCGTTTAAACCTGAAGAAACACTAAATAAAGAAAATAAAACAAATCACACAACTTCACTCCTCGCGTTCCCGCCAAAAAGTCCCGAAACTTTATATTTTAATCTGACTAACCTATATTGAAAATCTTCAGGCGGATGTTCATAAGGGTTTTCGTAAACGTCGGGCGGTGATCGTTCATGAGTGTAATTAACGTACAACAGTGGCGACATCTGTGCCCACAGTTTGTCATCTTCGTCGATGTTATTTTTGGGCTCCGGCGTGGAGTGTCCTGATTGATCCGACTCGTCTATAATCGGTTCCGGATTTTGGTTCTGCAGCGGAAATAAATAATATTATCTATAACATATTGAATATTTGACGGTAGTTTTATAATTACTCAGGTGGGTAGATCAGTGAGCTATTTTTTTTGCAATTAAATTCATTTTTTTTATGATTAATAAGTACATTCTTCAAGTACTAAGCAATCAAACAAAATCGAACTAACTCTTAGAAAGCTGTAGATGTCGTTCCATATTCGTTAGAGTAATGATAATAACAAACGGACATACATACCTCGTCCTTAGGAGTTTCCTGAGCTGCTTCCGCTGTCTCCACGTGACCTCCGCTGAATTCATTCGCGGGCCAGGTCCAGTTGTCGACGCGCTCGCTCTCCGATTTACACAGGTACACGGTAGGCTCGTCTTTACCCTGGAAGATTTTTGATTCAGAACAAGCTTAAATTCTTATATTAATATTTGTCTGTTATGGGTTGTTACAGGTGGGGGAGGAAAGTCCTCGAAGAGAAACTACGGATGGGTACCAGGAGCGTGGGGCGTCCTCCAACCAGGTGGACTGACTTAGTGCGCACGGCGGGAAGTCGTTGGATGCGAAGGGCAGAGGATCGCATTCTGTGGAAGGCATTGGGGAAGGCCTATGTCCAGCAGTGGGCAGCTAAAGGCTGATGATGATGATAGGTTGTTATGGAAAACAGAACGTGACAAAAATTAAAACTACTTTTGCGGTATAATAGCGCGTTTTTACTACCATTATCAGTCGTTTTTATTGCCATTATTGATACTAGGTACCTATTCGAGAAATCAAAAATTAAATAATGACAATAGAAATCTAAGCTGTACAATTCTTTTAATTACGTTTAGGAAAAAAATTGCGACAAATTTCGAAAAACAAAAAAAAATCTTTGCGTTTATGGATTTTCATCAACGGTTTTATGATTATTCTTAAAATATGCACTTTACAAATATATTTTTATCCTAAAGTTTATTATTATAGGAAATAATACACTACAATTCTCGGGTTTTACATTATTAATGTCTGTCTACAAAACAATTATATAGTTCCAAAACACATAATTTTTACTAGTACATAAACTGTCATCACAATAATTCCTATAGACATTTGATCTCTTTAAAATTACAGCCGTATTCGTAAATACAGATCTACCATATTTGTTTCTTAAGTATGTTTCGCTTAATGAATTTTAGTATTTAAAAAGATATTGTTGACTTAGTTTTCATTTTTTATAAATGTTCAACGGGTTTAGGTAAATTAATATACTACTTATATAAAATATAATATAAGATAAAGACGTCGGATGTAATGCAAAGTTTAACATTTTGTGATCTATTCCTGTTAAACAGAGAATTACATTAACCCATTATTCCTGAATATTGTATATGAGTAAAGTAATTAAATTGATTCGAATAAAACGACAAACTCACCATAGTGTAATCGAGATGTCCGCAGACACATCTTCCGGACGATTTGATCGTTAACGTGCGCGTCGCCATTTGCATCCGGAACGAAGTCGGTCTGCAAACGTAGCTCTTGATGGCGCCGTGTGAAGCGCACAGCTCTAACACGCCACGTGAACGTTTACGAGTACTTGACTCCGATTCCATTACCTGAATGGAACAACAAATAATATTATAATATATTGTTAGATATTTAACTTATTTTGACATTTTGTGGGTAGGTTGCCGCTGCCTATAAAAACAGTACGGAAAAGCGTCCTGGCCACGATCGCCCTAGACACGTTCTTACGGATCTGTCAGATCCAATATCTCTTGCATTAGAGGCCTTCAGCTCTAACACTAGGAGCAGGCTTAGGGACTCTGGTAACCGTACTGTTTGATTGGTTCGTTGAGTTTTAATTTAATTGTCATAAAGCCGTACTTAAAACATACGAACTGAGTGTAAATAAATCTCATTGCTAAAGATTGTTACTTAAGATCCTCTTTGAAGGAGTGTTGTTATTTTTTTTTTACATTATATCACTTCTGTTTCATAAAAATATACATATAACATGCACGGAACACTAAATTATATGTAGGCCAAAAACATTAATCGATATTCGAAACGGATATTCTTAGGGTTCCTTTATAGTTATTTATATTTCAATACATAAATTATTATGCTTCACTAATCGATTTTACAATAATCTACTAATTTTAAAGTTTTCGTTATCGATTTGCGGAACAGGTCAATTAAACTGGACATTTGATTTGGTAGACAGTAATTTAGTGTAGTTTGCAGGACGCTCAAAGGAGTACAGGGTGCCTGGCAAGAGCTAGATGAGAGAAGCCGAGGATCGTGGTTAGTAGCGTGGAATTGGCGAGGCCTATGTCCAGCTGTGGACTGCTATAGCCTGGTCACGATGACGAAGCCCTTCACGTTAGCATTCAAATACACGTTTTTTTATTGCTTAGACGATGGGCAAGACCTATCTTGTGTTGTGAGGTTACCAGAGCCCACAGACATTAACAAAGTAAATGCCGCCATCTAACTTGAGACAAGAGTTCTGAAACTCAGTTTATAGTACAACGGCTTCCTCACCCTTCTTTATGATTGAAGTATTACTGGTGGCCCGGAGGCCTTTCCAGTTTCACCAGGACAGGTGGGCGAAAAAGGGCTCAACCAAGAGGGTTGGGATTTGCTAACAGCTGCCAGAGCGCCTCCAAAGGAGACCTAACAAGTCAAGAGCAACTGCTTCGCGAACGAATCTACTACCGGATCGGAATCGCGACCCGCTGAGAAGATCCGGCGAGAAAATCAGCGGGCTGATGCATAGGTTAGGTTGCACGTCGACCTCTTTGTCGAGTTCGACGAGTACGGTTACCGGGGTCCCTAAGCCTGCTTCTAGTATTAGAGCTGAAGGCGTCTAATGCAAAGGTTGTTGGATCTGGTGGATCCGCAGGGACGTGACCTTCCCCACCCTTTAAGCCCAAACGAATTACTGTTTCACGGCAGAGCTGTAGTACCTACCCGTGCTGCTTCATGGTACGCCCTACCACCACTCACCTTGAAAACAAGGGATATGTCATCGAAATAGGCGTTAAAATGAAGAGGTGTAGGTGCCGGAGGCATGCGTTCTTCTTCTATTCCACCCTCAGCATCAGATGTCATAGGGAACCAAGACCACGCCCACTCCGACCAGCTCTCGGTACGAGCCGGCTCAGATGAACTTGAGCTCGTTAAATCTGTATTGTAAATAAATATTTGCAATAACCAATTCTTAGGAATAGTTAATTACGTAATATAAAAAAGATGTGTGGTGTCGTGGGACACAGATAGGAACGAAGTTCCTTATTATAAAAATATTAATTTTAAGTTCTATTCGAGGTATAAAGATAATAAAGCTGGAGGTTTCGCAACAACCCACGGTCATTTGGTAACGTGCGAACTTATTGTGGTACACTTCATTCACGGTTGTTTGTATAAGAGTTAGTATATTGCGCAAACGAACGCTCTGAGATCGTGATTTGAATGATAAAAGAATATGTTGTTTTTGTACGATATTACAAAATTAAGTCGTACACTGTGTGCATTACTAAAATCTTACGTTACGGACGTTTTTTCCTGGTTAGGGTACCCCTCCGCATCGTCCCATAAGGAACTTCATTCCAAAAAAAACTATTTTTATCATGCGTGTTTTGGCTCGTTAGATTTGTTTGTAAGTAATGGAATCTTGGGAGTATTTCACCATTCATATTTTTATATATGACTACTTTTTTATAACTTCAGATATCATCAATTTTCCTATTGTTAACTGAACAGAATACTAAGTAATAAATTCAGTAAAACGTTTAGAATATTTGTTATTATAGCAATCGATTTCGAATAGTATAAAATTAAATTTAAGTCAATTGAGTATTTACTCTAATTTCATATCTATACTTCTATACTAATATTATAAAGAGGAAAGATTTGTTTGTTTGTTTGTATTGAATAGCCTCCGAAACTACTGAACCGATTTGAAAAATTCTTTCACTGTTTGGAAGCTACATTATTCCCGAGTGACATAAGCTATAACTTTTTTTGAAAAAAAAATACTGATCCGCATTAACACTCCAATAAAGTAACTCAAGGTGTAAAAAAATTACCTAAAATATTCTTTACATCGCGTGCGCTGCGAAAACTATTGATGATATAATAAAATAATGTACTACGACTTTATAGAACACATTTTTTTTTTTTTTTTTTTTTTTTTTTTTTTTATTGCCCTTGTAGGCAGACGAGCATACGGCCCACCTGATGGTGAGTGGTTACCGTCGCCCATGGACTTCAGCAATGCCAGGGGCAGAGCCAAGCCGCTGCCTACCGCTTAATACTCTCCACAAGCCTCGTTTGAAGAAGGACATGTCATAGCGCTCGGGAAACACCGTGGAGGGGAGCTCATTCCATAGCCGGATGGTACGTGGCAAAAAAGACCTCTGGAAACGCACTGTGGATGACCGCAGTGGCTCCAGGTAGTATGGATGAACTCTACTCCGGTGGCGGGCGGTGCGATGGTAAAAACGAGATGCCGGTATCATCTCGAACAATTCCTCAGAGCACTCCCCATGGAACATACGGTACAAAATACAGAGGGAACCGAAGTCCCTCCGCAGACCCAGAGGTTCCAAACGATCCGTGAGACCGGGATTATCGACAATCCGAACGGCCCTCCTCTGTATGGAGTCAAATGGAAGAAGCTGGTATTTGGGAGCCCCGGCCCAGAGATGGGAGCAGTACTCCACGCGAGGCCGGACTTGTGCTTTATAAAGCAAAAGCCTTTGTCCAGGCGTGAAGTACCGCTTCGCTCTGTTGAGGACTCCCAGCATTTTGGACGCCAACTTGGCTTTGCCTTCCAAATGACTCCGAAACTGGACATCGCTCGAAATGTCGACCCCAAGTATCCCAATACTCTCGGAAGGTTGCAGGGATACTCCTTGGAATTGCGGCGCCATGACAAAGGGGTCCTTCTTCGCAGTGAACGCGCAAACTTGTGTCTTTAACGGGTTGAATTGAACCAAGTTCAATTCACCCCATTTGGAGACTCGCCCCAGAGAGTTCTCCACTTCAGACACAAGCTTTGATCGTCTCTCTTGCACCACGCTCCGAGAGAGACTCTGATGGCCGATATATCGCGCATCCCCCGTGCTGTCATCCGCATAGCAATGCATGCCATCAATAGACAGCATGTCATTGATATACAGGATGAAAAGCGTGGGGGAGAGCACCGAACCTTGTGGAACGCCAGCGTTAATGGTCATGGTATCAGAACAGTCACCGTCTACAACGACCGTGATGCTCCGCCCATCCAAAAAGCTAGCGATCCACTTGCAGAGACCCTCGGGGATTCCGTAAGATGGTAGCTTCGACAGAAGTGCCCTATGCCAGACCCTGTCGAAGGCCTTCGCAATATCAAGGCTCACAGCAAGAGCCTCGCCCTTGCTCTCCAAGGCTTCAGCCCACCTGTGAGTAAGGTATACAAGAAGATCGCCAGCTGAGCGACCGTGACGGAAACCATACTGTCGGTCACTGATCAGCTGGCGATCCTCCAGATACTTCAGGAGTTGTATATTAATTATTCGCTCCATCACCTTGGAAAGCAAGGAAGTTATCGCGATAGGCCTGTAGCTCGATGGGTCCGACCGGTCACCCTTCTTGGGGATAGGGTGGACGTGGGCAGTCTTCCATGAAGACGGAACCCTGTTAGCGCAATAAGAGAGGCGATACAAACGCGTTAGCGCAGGCGTCAGCTCAGGGGCGCACGTTTTCAGAACCACTGCAGGGATGCCGTCTGGCCCGCTCGACTTATGGACGTCCAGGAGTCGGAGTTCCCGCCTGACTGCACACTGTGTAAAGCAGATCTCCGGCAGGGAACTATCACACCGGAGGATGTTCGGTGGTGTGGCACCCCCGTCGTCCACAGTCGAGTTCGAGGCGAAGAGTTTGACCAGAAGGTCAGCCTTCTCTTTCGCACTATGGGCCAGACTGTCATCGGACTTGCGTAGTGGTGGGAGACTAGACCTGCAAAAGTTACCTTCTGCAGCTTTGGCGAGCGACCAAAAAGCACGGCTCCCAGAGGGATAGCTCTTCAGTCGCTCGCCAATTCTAGCAACGTGCTCCGATTTCGCCCTGGCAATAACCTTCTTGTAGGACCTGGAAGCGGCGTTATATTTCCGCCTTTCCTCTGAGATGTTAGGATCCCGACGTCTCCTAGCATCATCCCATGCAACGTATGCGGACCGCTTGAGGTGTGCAGCATCCCTGCTGGCATTGTTATACCAGGGTCTGCTGCGACCCCCAACGGGCACTTCAGAGGAGGGAATAAACAATTCCATCCCCTGGAGCACCACGTCTTTAAGACGGTCCGCACAGACGTCAGGATCAGCAGAGGAAAAGCAGACCCGCCCCCATGGGTAGGATGCGTAAAACTCACGCAATCCATCCCAATCTGCTGACAAATACTGCCAAACTCTTCGATACCTGGTCGTCGTTCGACGACTAGGACGAGAGAGTGGTGTGGCAGCACGGATAAGGCAGTGATCAGACGATCCAAGTGGAGCGTCGACCACCACACTGTATCCGGCTGGATCAGTGGTCAGCAGAAGGTCCAACAGAGAAGGCTCGTGCCCCTCAATATCTGGGACACGGGTGGGCTGTGTCACCAGCTGGGAGAGGCCGTAGGCCAAGGCGAAATCGTAGGCAGTCCGACCCGGGAGGTCAGTGGTTCTGGACCCCAACCACTCTTGGTGATGAGCGTTAAAGTCTCCAAGAACCACCACCTCCGCAGATGGGTACTGCTCAAGCACGCGGTTAGTCCCCTCTTGCACATGCTCTATCAGAGCTGAACCTGCATCACTGCTGTGGGACCTGTACAGGCACGCGTAGACTCGGGTACAGCCCCCGTGATCTACGCGCAGCCACAAGAGGGACAGGTCCCGTTGTTCGAGACTTCGTAGACGGCGACAACAGACATCAGCCCGGACGAATACACACACCCCGGCTTTACGCAGGAAGTTGTGCTCCAATACGTAGCCGGGGTATTCAAGGTACGAAGTATCATCCGGAGCAGATATCTGCGTCTCCGTCAGAAAAAGAAGGGCAGGCTGCGCCGTCTCAAGATGGTGGTGTACGGCGTCGAGGTTGCTATGTAGACCCCTTACATTGCTGAAATCCACATTAAATGTGGAATGGGGAGTCGCCGACAAAACCCTTTTCCTTTTTCGAACTTTCATTTTTTTTTTTTTTTTTATTTGGAGAGTGGGATTGGGCGGGGTAGGATGTTCGAGGCGAAATCGTGACAATACCTGAATAAAGCGCGGAGCACAGTACGTGCTCGACCACGGGTTGCGTGAGCGACTGACGCAGGGCATGGAAGGGCCCCCAGTCCACCCTGCGTGCGATCGCCGGGATCCACTCCGGTCTCCGACTCCGGCACGACGACCGCACGACAGGATTTTACACCGGTTGGCGGGACAGCTTCCCGGGGCGGAGTTTAGTAGTGACACCCGGGTTCAGGTCCCCAACTGACCGGCGGGCGGCGGCGAACACCGTTTCACTGGGTCTCCCTATACCCCCGTCAAACAATCACGTCCCGCGAGCTCACACGCACGTCTGCTCCGCATGTTCCAGGTATCGCCAAGATTCACCCCCAACAAGGAAGAGGAAAGGGTAGGAATAACACTGGCTCTCCAACCCACACGCCGGAACACAGCTAGGCTATTTGGCGGCGGACTCTAGTTGGAGGGTGGTCGCCAGCCAGTCGGACAAGTCCTACCACCGATTATGTATTCGGCTCCCGTTTTGCACCACCCAGGGGTTACTTGTAGGGAATCGCGGGTTAAACCTACGGAAGCGGGAAGCAATCAACCCCCAAAACATTTACACATTTACAAAAAGTGTCGCGACAGCATATGTCTGACTATTATAGTTATGCCGCGATAAGTGTTCTTTTATTAAAAAAAATAAAACAACGTCAAATATCGTTGAAATTTTTGTTAAAGACCCGAGCGGAGGTGGAGCGGGCCGCTTGTAACTAATCTATTTGTTTTATTAAATACTATGCAACGAATATCAGTCTCAGTAATTGTACACGAAACGTAATTATTAAACTATTGAGCTTACGCGCTGGCGGTTGGTTGATATTGATAATCTTGGTGGTTTGCGGTTGCACCTTGACCACAGATCGTTCTCTGATCAATCGCAAGAGTAAAGTCAGTTGGTCACTGGTCACGCCCCAAGCCAGTTTACTTGATCGAAGCTGGACACTCAAGCTGCTTGCGCGACGTGTATTCGCTGATACTAAACGGGTCAGTACTCTGAAGAAAGATTTTGTGATTCACTTTTAAACGAAGTTGACAACCCTATAATGTATTGTCATTATAATAGTATACACATAGTAACATACAGACACAGCCCATTGAGTTTCTGGTCGGATCTTTTTTTTTTTGTTATTGCCCTTGTAGGCAGACGAGCATGCGGCCCACCTGTTGGTGAGTGGTGGTATTAGCAATGCCAGGGGCAGAGCCAAGACGCTGCTTTCGTCGTGCCTTTTCAGTGCACGACAGAGCACTGTTCTTGCTAGGGCTAATGTTAGCAAATTCTCTCACACTGAGCCTATGAGCTTGCCTATCCGTCCTCGCGTAGTTGGAATAACCCCTTAGGCTACCAGAAAATAAGCAGGAAAAAATAAGTACACAGTGTTTATGATATGTCAATTCGATTTTTGACGGTAAATAACTTTCATGCGATTTATAAAAAAATATACAATATGTATCTTATCCCGTATATGAAAGCAGCAACGGGGAACCCTTTGGCTATTTGCTATCGCATGTTACGGTTTGAACTGCTGCTTATCAAATAGTGTGTATAAAAGTAAAATAAAAGTAGTTATCTTATAGAAAATAATATCTTAACTATAAGGTACCATACAAACATATCAACTTTTTCATCCTTCGTCAACTTCATAATTGTCGTATTTGTGTTCTCACCTTAACTCTAATTGGCATCGATACAGCAAAGGTTCCTGGTAGAATCTTATCTTGCCATCAGAATCAGCTCTGTCCAGGCAGAGGGTTAGGTCATCTAGATGTACGAGCCTCCTGATGATGGGCAGGTTCTGATCGATATCTGTTTTAAAAATATATTCTATAGGTTTGAAAGCAGCAGCGCTCAGCGCGACGCACGCAAGCCACAGACGACACCGAAAATCATATGAAAAAATACCATATTCATGAACGACTAAATAAAAGGTATTTTTTGGTTTGGTTAATTCAATTTTCCGCACTGCACTATGAAGTGACACCGTACTAGTTGTTTCAGCTACAATTGATAAAACAGAAACGCGAGCAATTCGCTTTTGCATAAATTTGAAAGTCAAGTAAATCAACATACCAGCAAAAGACGGTTCCCAATCCGAGTCGGCACTGTCGACAGCTAGATGTTTCACATTCAGTGACATTACGATATCATCTTGCACATATTTCACGATGAGGTGATGTATTCGGAGGCTTATGTTGCTCACGATACGGCGCACTAATGCTTGCATGTAACCCGGAGGTGCTTCTACGACTTGCGCTCGTCTGCTATTTGAAACAGAGAAATAATCTTTTTATTGCATAAATTGGTTAACGAACTTATAGTCCAACTGGTGTAAAGCGGTTATCAGAACCCATAGATATTCCAAAAAGAACGCCGCCGCTTAGCTGGAAACTTGAGGTTGAATTCTCCATTGTATCGTATAACAGCTCATCCACAATAAAAAATGGAAATGCATGACCACTACACGTTATAAATAGATAGGATGGTAGCATTTAACTGTACAGCTTCAACTACAGCATACCCTACTCTATCAGTGAGTACTTGTTGGTGATTTCAATAAACTGGAATGCATTACTGGCATTATACGCCTATTCTCAAACGAATCCTTCAGTCATCTTTAACAAACCGACCCGCCTCATGTTATAACATGGATCTATTCCTAAATTGACATAACACCATCATCTAATAGTGGAATTTTACACAGCATATTACATTATATAGCTGTTTTTTTTTTTTGTAAATGGAAACTACCTTGGAGAGTCAGGAGGTACGGTCTCTTCATTTGGTGCAGGAGGATTGAGACTTAGAACGCATTCTGAAAAATAGAGTTAGATTTAATATCAATATAACAAAGAAGGGACAGAAGAATATCTTAAAAAGTTGAATTGATTTAAGTTGTACTATAAAAACCAATAAATACTATACCTATGGTATCTATGGTGACAATGATGGGTTCTGACATAATTTTCGTCCATGGTACTTGTATTAAGAGTTCATGAATCCGCCCAGAGACTAGGGTAAACGGAAGAGCTAGTTCTTGCTGCAACACATCCGCCTTGAGTACGAGATTGTGAAGTGCCACTCCTCCTCCCCATAGTGACACCTGTACATTATGATCGTTTGTGTAGAAAAACAGTTTTTGTTTACTAATTCAGAAGTTTTCTTGTAAATTCTATTAGTCTATTGGTCCTGCTTATTTCAGTGTTATTTTCCAAATTAAAATGTTATAATAGACTCATAGTCATATCCATATTTGAGTATGTAACTGACAGTTAAAACTCAAACATTTATTATTTTATCACATTAAAACAAATTCAACTTAAAAAAAATAAAAACTTAAATGGTATACACATAAATATAATTAATCCATCCCTATGAATTACTATAGATTGTGTGATTGTTGAATTCAAATAATTTTCTGCAATATTATTGATAAGACAATGTAACATATATAATTATGAGCTAAAATTTAGTTTAACAATATTAGATATTATATGATAAGACCTGACAAGAGCTAACAGTTCTGATAACAGAAAGTGTGTTTTATCAATTAATTAATTGTTTGAAAACAAAATTTGTTACCTACTTCAAGTTCTCTGAATTATTCTCTTAAATTAATCTCTGAATTACTTGCCCACCACTGTCTGTATGCACTTAAATTTATAAATTTCAATTATCTACATTTGATTAATTAATTAATTGTTTGAAAACAAAATTTGTTACCTACTTCAAGTTCTCTGAATTATTCTCTTAAATTAATCTCTGAATTACTTGCCCACCACTGTCTGTATGCACTTAAATTTATAAATTTCAATTATCTACATTTGATTAATTAATTAATTGTTTGAAAACAAAATTTGTTACCTACTTCAAGTTCTCTGAATTATTCTCTTAAATTAATCTCTGAATTACTTGCCCACCACTGTCTGTATGCACTTAAATTTATAAATTTCAATTATCTACATTTGATTAGGGTACTTTATGAATGTACTTACTTGTGCATCAGCTGGTTTGAAGTCACGAACATATTTGTCCACATAACTCAAAAGGATTGGTGTCACATATGATTCAATTTTAAACATTTTTACTTCTGTCTCTTTATCTTTTTAGGTTCATATTCCTGCCGATCAATGATGAAGTTGAACTGTAAGAAAAAACTGTTTAATTTGTTGGACTTTCCATTTTCACCGTCTTTAATTTGCAGCTACTGATCTAGACAGTATATATTATGTTTAGGTTAGGTATATATTTATTATTTCATATTTATTATATACTTTATACTTATTATTGTTTAGTTAGGTATATATAATACTAGCGACCCGTCCTCGCTTCGCTTCGGAAACTGTAATTTATTATTGATTTCTCCACTATTTAATGGATGTTATCATATATATTAACCTTCCTCTTCAATCACTCTATCTATTAAAAAAAGACCACATCAAAATCTGTTATGTAGTTTTCAAGATTTAAGCATACATAGGGATATAGGGACCGAGAAAGCAACTTTGTTTTATACTATGTAGTGATTTAGGATTAATTATTTTAATAATCCTTATCCTAACACTCTTGTGTTACTTTTAGTTGAATTTAAACTTACATCTGCAGAACACTTTATTTTACAGTAATTTTTCTGCTGATTTAATAGCAATACCTAAATTATTATGATTTTATTTTTGTTTTGGTTGTATGAAATCACAGTTATGTTCAGTTACGAAATTATTCTGAAATTTATTTTGGTATTTGCTATTATTTGAGTAATTTATTTTTTGTTGTTATATGAGAACGTTACCTCTAGTAACCAATAGCTGTGAAGGTTAAACTCTTTATATTGGAGTCACTTTTTTGTACTTTATTTTAAATACAAGGTTTTGTTTGTTTATCAAGGTCTGATGGATATAAAACAATTTAATGAATTCATTTTTACACTCTCTATCTTAAAAATCAGACATTTAACTAGATATCATTTTTACTATAAACTTACGTTAAACTGATTTTATGAAAACGAATACTCTAAAATTCTAGATTATTTTTAGCATTTTAAATTATTTATATTTTTTTTTGCAATTTGGTAAATATGACATTCCACATAGCCACCTCGAATTCAAGGGCCTAAATAACTGGTTGATTGAGTATTGATTTTAGGTATTCAATACTTACGTAGGCAATAAGTCACAATCATAGTATCTTTTCAAAGTAAATATCCTTGCAATTAACATACACTTACATTCTAAAATAATCGGATTGATCTGATATTAATCCATCTTTTTATAAAGCACAGTAATTTCATACAAGTTTTACTATTTTAGTTAAAATTGTTGCAAGATAATTTAATGAAAGGACCGTACATAAACAAAGTTTGCAAAATTGTCGGCCTTATGACATTTGACAGCATCGGGCCAATTTGGACATTGACTGAATTTGATTTTTTTTCATCGATTGAACAGGCTTAAAATTTAAAAGTCTTTAAACGTACCTAACTTTTTGCAACAAGCAATGAATCAATGTCAATTTTTAAAAAACAGATTGAAATAAAATTTAGTTAAACAAGATGAAATAAGATGAGATCATAATAGTTGGAAGATATAAAATGAGGTAGCTTTTCAATAAAATGATGAGAAATTTATTGAGAGTTTTGGAAGAACCCTGAATAATATCTTAGAATAATATATTTTTGTCCCGCGTCACAATTCGTTAGACCGTATCCAATAATTTTGTTTCACTTTTCTCCATCATATCTATCTTATCACATATTTTAATCCGCATTACTTAAAGCCGCTGCGTTCATCCAAAGTGCGTTTTCAGACTTTTTTTTACGTACAGTTTAGCTTTGAAAATAATTTCCCTCCACGGTATAATCCTCTACGTTATGACATGTTCTTCTTCAAGTGAGATTTGAAGAGAGCTCTTGGTGGGAGGCAGTGGCATATAATGATTTGTTCATCAAACAGTTTTAGAGTGACGATCACACAGAGACGATCCGAACTGTCGTTGCTATGTCATGTTTATGCGTAATCTAAATACCAAAATAATATTAAATTTATAAAATCACACAAGTTGTCTCCTGATTATCTTACCAAAAAGAATGACGGGTCAAGCTAAGGAGCACAATCTCTAGTCCTAGTCCTATAAGTATGAAAAGTGTTCGTTGAAATGCAATCGTTAATGTATTGCTACCGTAAGAAGTAACTTAAGTTCCCAATAATACAAAAATTCTAACTCAGCAGACTCCACCTTGGTGGATTCTAAGTTGTAACTTGGTCGTATAGCTGAACACTTTATTAAATTGTGTCCCATATAAAATCGTTCTCCCTACCTTTACCCTCCATTCCAAAATTTCTATTTTTTTTCAATTAATTGATTTAATTGATGACAGTAAAATAACGACATATTATTTGAGAAATTGAGTTTTGTACTAGGTAAATGATCTTCGGAAATTGGTGATAGCCCTGATTTTATCAATAAACATTGTTATATTATGTTCCAACCTTTTTATAGTTCTAATATAAAATAATTAATAAATATTTTGGAGAGAACATACGAATTCTATCAGTAAAGGTATGTTAGGCTGTGTAAGTAAGAACCTGAAAGATGAACAAAAATACATCGCGGTTTTAGAACGTATTAAAAAATGGGTTCCTTAACAACAGCTTGACAGATGTTGTGACGGGTAAACGAACGATACGAGAGGTCGTGGGGTCAGTAAAAATGTATTTTTAAGGTTTAATTTTACCAGCTAGTTATGGTTTTTGCTCTCTAAATTCACAAGTCATAAGTCATGGCTTTCATCTCCAATGCATGTAAGTTCATTTTCATTTAAAAGTGCATTATTTTGTTACGTTAAAGCCTCTCATATCATCGGTGGCTTATTCTTTAATTGTGCTCGTGTTTAATTATTTTGGTGCTATTAGACAAATAATTTTCATTATATAATTGTGTAAACGTTGCTATTACTGTCCGTGTAATATCCACTGTGTAACATGCATTACTGCATTTGTATATTTTAGGGAGTTCAAAAAGTTCCTCGTGATTAAATTTTTTTTTGCCAATCATAGAAAAAACACATATTTTAAAACATATGAAATATTTATTTTATTCTACTATATTAAATTACTTAACTTTTAAATCCACTGGATACTATAAACATTAGAAAACAATACAATGTAAATTGTATTTTTAGAAAACAAAATGGTTTTCTTTTTTATTTCTTATTAAATATAAATACAATTTTAACCCATTCTATAAACATTGATTTTTTGTATACATATTAATAAATGAATCATGTAAGTTAAGGTTCGGGATGTAGTTTTTTCATCTATCTATACTCTATACTAATATTATAAAGAGGAAAGATTTGTTTGTTTGTTTGTTTCGAATAGGCTCCGAAACTACTGGACCGATTTGAAAAATTATTTTTCCATTAGAAGCCGACATTGTCCCTGATGAACATAGGCTACTTTTTAAAAAAAAAATATTTTATTTTTTTGGTTTCATGTGTGTTTTAATGTTTCCGAAGCGAAGCGAGGGCGGGTCGCTAGTATTTTATAAGTATATATATTATAATCTATTTAAAAAAATGGTAAAATCTCTAGTTAAATTATTAGTTTATGGCTGTTATTGATATCATCAAATATATGATATTCTAAATTAGAAACATAAACAATGGTTTCCTTCTATTTTTCTGTCATATTAAATGAATTTAACAAATGAATGAATTTGAAGGAAATAAAATACTTTTTCTCTAACCTATTATAGAAAGGTAGTAGTAAGAGTTTTAAATATTTACATTTAGAAATTAGTTGTTACAAAATAGTTGCCTTGTGATTATGGTAATTTAATTATATTTAGCAGTGTGTAAAAATTTTTAGGCTGATTTTATTCTTCTTCTCAAACATTACATCATTGTTGATGATGATTTCCCGTCTATACTCTTTGCATTGTTCTCTCCATCCTTATCCTTATTTATCCTTTTGGGCTCATAAAGAGCTTAGTTACTAGCATTTCTAGCTCCCGAGTCATGTGATCGGAAGACTTTCTTTGGGCTTTAGCCTTTTGTGTTCTATTTTATTGGTAATGATGAGTTTTCCAGATTATTAGGGTTACTGTATGCTGTGTAATCGAAATTTCATATGACATTATAAATCATATAACATAATCATACATAGCTGATCACCATTGACACTCTTCAGTTCTTTTAAAGTTTAGGGTTTTTTTCGGAATGTAGCCCAGTGTATTCTCAACACCATTAGGCATAGAGGTCAATATTATCCAATTAACTTTTTACCAAATCTATACTTCTATACTGATATATAAATCTACAGTGGTTTTTACGGATGTTCCGTTATAACTACTGAACCATGCATCCGATTGACTTGAAACTTGGTATCCATGTAGAAAATACATGTATTTAATGGATATGCAAATATATGAGTGTTGGACTCCCTACACCAGTTGCGGGGCGTTAATGATGATAATCTTTGTGGGGGTGCGAAATAATAATATTAATTTTAAATGTGAAGTGTCCCAGTGAAGCGGATGGGTACAGCTAGTATTTTGTGTATTTATTAATTACATTAAAAATAAATTGTTTAAATTACATTAGAAGCACAATAATAAATAATCCTAAAACTTTGGACACCACAATCTATAATTCAAAGAGTTACACAATCAACAAACTAATGGTTACTAATTCAAAAAATACATATTATTAAAAACATATTTTACATCTTAATAACGTCATAAAGTGATTCTTCCCATAATGCTACTATATGTCAACAGTAGTCAATTATTTTAGTTGCATTGGAATGATTGCTATCTGGTATTATAGAAGATCATGTCAAGGTAGGAATATAAAATATGATACTGAGGAGATCACCGCATGCTCTTCCACATTTAAAATCTTAAATAATAAGTTTATTAATATGCTCTTTACAATGAAACTTACGGAAAAGACGGGTACCGTCCGATCAGCTTCCTTCTAGTGTTAGACAAATTATACGAATGGCCATTACGCAAATGCCTCTAGAACTTCATCACCTCGAAAGGCATCCTCATACACGAACAGTTCGTATTCCGTGCGAAACAGTCGTGCATTCAGCAAGAGCACCGCTTCACGGAGCGCACCTTATTAGGGCTAAACAGACGCAGAACTCTCCCCACGAAGCCCTCTTCTTCGATATCGCGAAGGCGTTTGACAAAGTCTGGCACAACGGTTTGATTTACAAACTATACAAAATAGGCGCGCCAGACAGTCTCGTGCTCATCATACGACACTTCTTGTCGAACCGTACGTTTTGGTATCGAGTAGAGGGAACTCACTTTCACCCGTGACAAATCTTAGCCGGAGTCTTGCAAGGATCTGCTCTCTCCTCGCTACTGTTTAGCCTTTATGTTAACGATATACTCCGGTCGCCGGTCCAGTTAGCCCTTTTCGCTGATGATACGACCATCTACTACTCGAGTAGGAAGTTGTCGTTCATGCATAATAAACTACAGATTACAACCACCAATTTAGCAGAGTGGTTCCGGAAGTGGCGCACTGACATCAATCCACGAAACACAGCTGTGCTCTTCAAAAGGGGTCGCCTTCCCGACACCACTACTAGCATCTTGTCCCGAATTAGGCGCGGTAACTCCATTTTCGCCGTCTGAATCTGTGACCAGCCCATACCGTGGACTTCGAAGGCCAAATAGCTAAGCGTCACTCTTGACAGAGGGATGACATTCGGTCCCCACCTCAGGTCGCGAACATCATACACGACCGAGCCGTGTTCCTACTCGGTCGACTCTACCCCATGACTTGCAAGTGAAGAAAATTGTGCCTTTATAACAAGGTGTCAGTATAAATCCTGCATACGTTCTGTCATGACCTATACAAGTATATTTATCGCTCCGGGCCCGCATGCACTTAAACTCTCTTCAGGTCATTCGATCCCGTTTTTGCAGGATAGCCATCGAAGCACCGTGGTACTTGAGAAATGTCGACCTTCACGACGACCTAAAGATATAACTGATAGTAAGTATCTAAAAAAAGCGTCAGAACGCTACTTTGAAAAGCGGGGCTACACGATAACTCTCTTATCGTTGCCTTCGCTAATTACATATCGACCGGGCAACGCATAGCCGCCGTCACCCGGAACATGTTTTGTCGGATCCTTCGAATCCACTTTCTGTGCTTTTAGGCTCTTCAAGCACCAGTCACCGTCCCCGTAGAACTTGTCAATTAAAACTTGTCGAGAAAAGATCAATAATATAATACACAAAATGTTAGTTAGGTATTCATCTAAAATTATTTTATCACCTTCAAAGTATGCTATTTTAGAAACGAGACACTTACGCTAACGAATAATCCAATTATCAAAATATTTTTTGCGAAGTTGATTTCTGCGAATTCTCTTTTATGTCTTCTATCGAATGAGAACGGGTCCTACGAAGTTGTAATTTAAGTTTAGGAAAAAGAAAGAGGTCGACTGTAGCCATGTCTGATGAATAGGCTGTTTTTGTTACAATCACTATTTTCTTCACTTTTGCGATGTTAGTTGCAGACTATGATGGCCTCCCGGAGTCAGGCAAATTATGCATCACATCTCAACCGCTTTTGAACGCTTTATTCCACTCATAAGCACTTATTTTGATGTAGCCTTAAGTAACTTCTTCAGTGACTCCGATTACGAAATTTCATTGGTGATCCAAAATTTAAGACGAAACTCTTTGTTAGATGATGAGTCCATTATGAAATTCGTAATATACACTAGGTATGATATAACTAAAAACAGCATTTTATTTACCTAATTGATAACTGATGAACAGATGAAACTCAAACTCCGGGCCAAAATGGAAAACAATTGTGACGATCTAATCCCAAAAAAAAATTAGGTTGGAACCATAAACGAATCATTGATTCCGGATACATTTTTACTGAATATATGTATTATTTAAATTAATTAATTAATTGCCTGATAAATGTACTGTTACATATGCCCCTCAATAATAACGTAATATAAATAATAATGCCGACTAAGGCATTCTTGAATGCATTGTCTCTATATAAAGACGATATATTGCTAAAGCGTGGCAGAACAGATTTGGCTTGAGTAGCGGAAACACACATCATTTGTACTACTTCTTTAATAAAATAAACTCCGTGCCAGTCGCCGTGTCCTTTTTTAAAAAGAGCTCCTGGACCCACCCCGTAACAGTGGTGTCAGAAGTGGGATAGTCAGTACGTTACACTGGCTATCCGGATTGTCTTGAGCTCTTGATTCTACGTTGCGCTCATTGCCGCTGCTCTCATCATCAATATCGTAAAGGAAGAAAACCTGCAAAATATCTTCAACGCCATCTTCAACATCGTGAGAAAGAAAAACTTACAAAAATCTGCCACATCATACCCGCTCGTGCCGGTCAGTATTGATCGGCTGGTGTCAACCTGACAAAAACACGCAAAAACCAATAAGCCTGATATCGACGTCCTGCTGGTTCCTGTGAAACAAGCCCGAAGATTCGCCCGAAGCTCCAGTACCCGTGAAAATTCAAGCCGCTGATTCGTCCCTACTGCACCAGTTCCTGCTGACTCGTTCCTGCTAAGCCGTTTGCAACGTTCCTGCTGACTCGTTCCTGCTAAGCCGTTTGCAACGTTCCTGCTGACTCGTTCCTGCTAAGCCGGTTCCTGCCGTTTGCGACATTAAGACTTCCAGTATAAGCCTGCCAAACGCCTTGCTGCCATCCCATCATCCGTGCGTTCTCCGATGAAGTTAACAGCTCTGATATTCTTGCGGTGAGTGAATCATTCGTCTCGTATAACTACTACATTTTTTTAGTTGACCTTCTTTCTGCTAGTGTCTGTTTTGTTACTGTCAAAAGCGAATACTCGTAATAATGTCTACTAAAAGTGAAATAGTCTTGAGCGAACAATATCCTATTCAAGTACTATGTAATTTTATCAACCCATATAATGGAAGTCGGGAGACCCTTACGGCCTTCTTGACTAACTGCCAGGATGCGTTAGATCTTGCATCAGACAGTCAAAAAAGACTATTACTGAAATTTATAATTTCAAAGCTAGAAGGAAAAGCCAGAATAGCATGCTCAAATAAAATATTCGATAACTTCGAATCGTTGAGAGAATTTCTTCGTCAAAATTTTGGAGAAACTAAACACTACAGTCATCTATTTTTCGATTTGCAATCATGTAAACAACGTGCTGGCGAATCTGTGTCTGAATTTTCATTACGAATCGATACGTGCCTAACCGAGATGCAGACCGAAATCCATAATTCTAATACATCAAAAAAAGACCTATCAGGTCGTATTGCCATGACAGAGGACCTGGCGATACACTCTTTTATGTTCGGACTGACTCCTCGTATTGGTAACATGGTGCGATGTCGTAACCCCAAAAATCTTAACGAAGCAATTAATATCGCCATTGAAGAGGAAAAAATCCAGAACTTCGTTGCTAAGTCTCATTCAACTCATCATCAACAGCCAAAATTATCATCACAAGCTAGTTCATTTAATTCAACAAAAATAGACACAAAACAAAAAATTCCACCTCAAATCGTTTGCAGTTACTGTAAAAACCCAGGTCATCACATTGCGAAATGTAAGAAACGCGAATACAATAACAACTTACGTAATAATTCGTATAATAAATATCGCCCGCTTAATCATATTCCACCTGACTCGGAATCTTCGCCTTTTAAATGTTGCGAAATCGAGAAAACCGACAGTAATTTAAACTAACGTGTCAGGTATCGCAAATGTGCCGGCGATTACCTGCAAACCAAACAGGCACAAAATTACGTAACTCTACTAAATCGCAACAATGCAAAGAAATTATTAGGTCGTATGCACAAGCGTGCAAAACTACTTCTAGTTCGTTCACTAATTCGCCAATTAATTCGTCTTCTAATTCGTTTACTAATTCGTCTACTAACTCGTCTACTAATTCGTCTCCTAATTCGTCTACTAATTCGTCTCCTAATTCGTTCACTAATTCGTTTACTAATTCGTTTACTAACTCGTCTACTAATTCGTCTCCTAATTCGTCTACTAATTCGTCTACTAATCCGGTTACCAAGCCTTCTACTAAATCGTTTACAAAGTCACATGATAAGTCAACCCCGGTATCCGCTAAGCCAGATACTACTCGTAAATCATTCAGTCAACTTACCCCTCAAACGATGCCATCGGCGATATCTCAAGAATATTTGCCGACAGTGTACGATATTTCTCAGCATAAAAATACACCGTTACCTTACATACTTGTTCATACATCCCATACCACGAATCCTATTTCGTTATTAGTTGATACGGGAAGTTCAATATCTCTTATAAAAAGTACCAGTATTCCTTGTTTACCAGTTCTTGAAAATCACAAAATAAAATTCAAAGGCATCAATGACGTAAATTCACACTGTGAATCACTGGGCAAATTCCTTTTGTCAATAAAAACTAACCAATCGAATCTATCACCTTTTTATTTTCACGTAGTTAAAGATGTTAACCTGGATTACGATGGTATTATAGGATCAGATTTTTTAGACAAAAATAGTGCATTTATTAATTATTCAGAGAAATACCTGGGCATACTTAGCCCCTCTACGCAGCGTTTCAAGTTACATATGTCACAACCCTACTATATCGTTCCGCCAAGAAGCGAAATGTTTATTGAGTGCACTGTTACTAACCCGGAGTTAAAGGAAGGTTTAATTTTAAAAAACACGCATGTAGACTATCCTAATGTGTATTTTTCTAAATGTCTAGTTAGTGTTAAACCAAATAACAAAATTAATTTGTCTGTCCTGAATACCTCTGAGTCGGAAGTAAGGTTACATGACCTATCTTTCACCCTCGAACCCGTGTCTCTGATTCTAGAAAATGACCCTCCGTCTAATACTTCCGACAGTACTCACGGGTCATGCTGTTACCAAATTAGTTTTAACTCAGTCCGGGAAAAACGAGTTCAAGATGCCATTCGTTGCGAACACTTAAATAAGGAGGAAGAAACATGTTTACGCAGTATCTGTTCCGAATTCTCAGACGTGTTTTTTCTTGAAGGCGACAGCCTCACGTGTACAAAAACTCTTGAACACGAAATACGCACTACATCTGACACACCGATCGCTGTTAAAAGTTACCGTTTCCCTGAGTGTCATAAAGAGGAAGTACATAGACAAATAAATGATATGCTACGTCAAAAAATCATTCAACCCTCTATCTCACCATGGTCAGCACCTATATGGGTAGTACCAAAAAAACAAGACTCCTCCGGTAAACCTAAGTGGCGTATTGTTATCGACTATAGGAAGTTAAATCAAGTAACAATTGGTGATGCCTATCCTATTCCGAACATCACGGATATCCTGGACCAGCTAGGCCACAGTAAATACTTTACCACTCTTGACCTCGCGTCTTCGTTTCATCAAGTCAAGGTGAAAGATACCGAAAAAACAGCATTTAGTGTGCCCTCGGGCCATTACGAGTTCACGCGTATGCCTTTTGGTCTTCGAAATGCTCCTTCCACATTTCAAAGACTCATGAATATAGTACTAAGCGGCCTTCAAGGCACTCATTGCTATACATATTTAGATGATATAGTCGCTTTCAACCACGATCTCTTGTCTCATTGTCAAAACCTCAGAAACATATTTCATAAGCTCCGTGAACACAACCTAAAATTACAACCGGACAAATGTGAGTTCTTTCGTCGAGAAGCACAGTATCTTGGACATATTATTTCAGATAAAGGAGTAATGCCTGACCCCAAGAAGGTTCTCTGTGTCACTAACTTCCCAGTTCCGAAGTCTCCACGTGATATAAAATCATTTCTAGGTTTAGTTGGTTATTATCGTCGCTTCATTGAAAATTTCTCCCATATTACTAAAGCTTTAACTAGCCTTCTAAAAAAGGACGCTACGTTTCAATGGGGTTGTGAACAACAAAAAGCCTTCGACGAACTGAAAAACAAAATAACCTCGGCTCCTATCCTTCAGTACCCTGATTTTACTAAACCCTTCGTACTAACAACAGACGCATCCAATTACGCTGTTTCTGCTATTCTTTCTCAAGGCGAAGTAGGTCAAGATCTCCCAATAGCCTTCGCATCTCGAACCCTGAACAAATCAGAAGGAAATTATTCTACAACCGAAAAAGAATGTTTAGCTATCATTTTCGGCACAAAAGTTTTCAGACCTTATCTGCATGGACACAAGTTTAAAATCGTGACCGATCATAAACCTTTGCAGTGGCTATTTAACTGCAAAGACCCCGGTTCTAAGTTAGTTAGATGGAGGTTAAAATTAGAAGAATTCGACTACGAGATTGAATACAAAAAGGGGAAGTTAAATTGTAACGCAGATTCCTTATCTCGCAACCTCGTTCATACTCTCGATGAACCAACCGTTTTACAACCACCCCCATACCTTGATGAACAGTCTCGAGTAGATGAGCCCCTTACGTTCGATGACTTGTCTCCGTTACCACCCCCCATAGACTTCAACGCCCCAGGTTCCGTCCCTTCAGAAACCCCTCTTGGACAAGAAATGCCTAGCCACCCTACTCAACCTCCTACAAAAGTCCCTTCTCCATCACTGCCCTCGCAACCGTCACCGTCAACTCCTGAAACCTATGAACAATATCTAAAAGTGTCCCGACAATCGAAAGATCCGTTTAACACAAATATTCAGGAATTTAACGACTCTCTACTTAAAGCTAAATGTAAGCTGATAGCCTACCCTACCTCAATTGACCTTGATGAGTCTGTACCATATTGTTCAGAAATCATAGAAATGTCCACAACTATGCCTGACATACGTGAAGTGGAGAGAGAACTGTACTCATTTTATTCTACCGGTAACGCCAGTCATTTATTTACACATTTGTTTGTCCGTGTTCATTTTTACGATGAGTTTACGTATAAAGATATTTTTAATGTTTTACGTTGTTACCGTGACATGATAACTACATGGTATAGCGAGGAAAAAGAATGTGCTATATCAGATTTCTCAGACCCTTACACGAAATTGGCATTTACAAAAATTTACAATATCGTTGCGTTTCTATTTCATGACACTCAAATCAAAGTAAATATTTACCATAACAATATCCAATATCCTACGCCTTCCGAAATCAAAAAAATATTAAGAGATCACCATGATTCCACGACTGCAGGTCACCCCGGAGTCGCTCGTATGTTAGGACGAATAAAAGAACTATATTGGTGGAAAAATATGCGACAAGACATAGAAAACTATGTCAAAAATTGCAAATCGTGCCAAATAAACAAACCGCTGCGCCAAGTTAATCGCTCCCCAATGATAATCACGTCTACCGCCACTAGAGCTAATGAAAAGTTATTCCTAGATTTAGTGGGGCCATTACCCGAAACACACCATAACAAATTCAAATTCATTCTTACGTTACAAGACGATCTCACTAAATATTCTCAAGCATATCCCATGGTCACATGCTCCGCCGAAGAAACAGCTCGTTCATTAGTAAAGTATATCTCCCATATCGGTATCCCTAAGATCATTATTACAGATCAAGGTGCTAACTTCTCTTCCGAAGTAATGAAGCAGTTAGAGCGTTTATTCGGAATAAAACACATTTTTGCTTCTCCATATCACCCGCAGACTTGTGGCGCCCTAGAAAGAAGTCATTCGACTCTGAAAGAATATCTTAGGTCGTATATAGTTGAAAACCAACATACATGGGACTTATATCTTAGAACAGCAATGCTAGCGTACAATTCCAATATCCACTCTACCACAGGCTTTTCACCATTAGAACTGTTATTCGGGTTTAAACCCTACATCCCTAAAAGTATAGACTCTCTCGACCTTAATACATACAGCGATTATATAAGAGCACTTAATCACCGGTTATATTACAGCCGTCAAAAAGCTTTACAAAATATAGAGTCGTCAAAAGAAAGATCAAAAAAATACTACGACTCTCACTCGAAACCGATTACCTATAATATTGGTGACATGGTCTACGTCCGTTGTCATCATAAGCAAAACAAAGCCTTATCTCCTGTATGGAAAGGTCCATACAAAGTCATAAAAATAAACGGCAACCACACGGTCACCTTATTAATGAACCGTAAACACGTGCGTCACCATTATGATGAAATAAAATTAGCAAATGACGACGCACTATAGTCTTATTAAAAGCTAACTCGTTTAAATAATCCCTTTATTTTCGAACATACTTAATAATGTTACTCAAAAAGAAAAAAAAAATATATTATAATTATAATAATAATCTTACACTGAATAACTATTTGAAACTTTTACTATTTTATATGTTTACTATTTTACAATATTTGATTTAGTGGTGAAAATAAACGAATGCTTACTTATTACTATTTCTGTTCCCTTTCAGGCCCATCTTAGTGCTATGTACAAGTCATCAAATCATAACCCAGATAACAGATAGTCCCGGTCTATACTACGATAGACTATCTGACGTCAAATTTACTAATGATAACTGGAATGTTGTAACTTATTTAAATACTAATAACATACAGTCTCATCTCGATAAAGTAGATCAATTATTTGAAAAAGTAAACTCTTTCTGTAAGGACTTCGAGTCCTCCAAAATCCAGTTCGATTGCATGAACGCCATTTCGTCATTACAAAGTCAACACGATAATAACATCAAAAAGTTTGCATCTGTATCCTATCTTACTAGTAGTCGACAAAGTAGATCAAAACGTGGGCTACTCGACTTTGGTGGCTCTGTTCTTAAAACATTCTTTGGCACTCTAGATTCCAACGACGGTGTCAAGTTCTCTGATGCTATCGACCAAGTACAGTCAGACGAAAAAGCTTTAGCGCATCTTATGCGTGATAATATACATGTGATAAAATCTACAATTTCCACATTTAATAATTCAATGTTAAAATTCAGTGAAAACGAGAAACGTCTAAATAAAAATCTAGAAATCATAAATTCGGCATTCGAATATATTATAAATTCTAACGATAAATTACAAATAAAAACAAAATTTAATTCTTTATTCCAGTCCTTAGAAAGTATAATCATTGCATTGTCTTTCGATATCGAAGACATAAACAACGCTATTTTATTTAGTAAAATGAATATTTTGCACCCGACTGTACTCAGCCCATATCAATTATATGTCGAGTTGGAGAAACATATAAATGACCTACCTAAGCATTGCGAACTTCCTATATCAATATCTTTACAGAACATTCACGAAGTTATCGATATTTCTAAACTAGTATGCTACTATCATAATAATCGTATTATCACTATAATCAAGATACCCCTCGTGTTACCTCAAGTCTATAATCTTTACCATATTGTTCCTATGCCAGTTCCTTATGACTTAACAAAACCAGACACTTATGCACTTATAGCACCAAACAAGCCATACATGGCATTAACAACAGATCGTATGCTTTACTCACTGTTAGAAGACTTAGACAAGTGCAAATTCGTGAGTGAAAAGTGTTATATTTGTGAATTAGGTAATGTGTATTCGACGCTTGCGAACCCAACGTGTGAGACAGTTATCTTAACCGAAGTTGTCAATAAGGTTCCAAGTTCATGTTCGGTAAAACTCTTAAGGGGTCACGTAGATTCCTTCTTTAAACTTAATAAAAATAGATGGATATTTGTTCAATCTGAGCCTGGAAAATTACATGTAACTTGTTCTAGTAATAGTCTCAACTATGATTATGTTTTGTTAGGAACAGGAATAATGTCCCTGTTTAAAGACTGTAAAGCTTTCTTCAAAACTTTACAATTTTCGTCTAGTGAAACATTTATTTCTAATGTAACAACTCAAGTAGCTAATTTCAACATTTTGGAAGATGATTGTTGCGAACGTACAAAACTAAATAAAACTTTTACTAGACTTCCCTTGTTAAAATTAAATAACCTTAATAATTTAGACTCATTGTTACACGCCAGTATTCATCTAGATACTCTAGAAAAAGAATTAAATCATTTGGAAAGTCCTTCGCACTTTCAAAAATATGCTGTTCATTATATGTCTATAAGTTATTCTCTTACTGTTCTGTTTTTCTTGTACCTTATATTTAGATTTCGTAGATGGTTTTGTTCAAGTAAACATAATTCTCATTGTTGTATACAAATCTTTAATCAATGCAACAAAGATCGTAAAAACGATCATAATAATGTTACACAAACTGTGCAAATAAATAGTGAAAAAGACTATTCATATCCTAGGCCTTTTAGGAGAAATCTTATGTTGTCAAATTCGTCTAATAATGTCGTCGTCGAGTAACGTTATAATACATTATATTCTTTTAAATAAATTGTATAAGTTTAATTAATAATTATAATTAAGACCTTTAATAATTATAGATTTACTTACTATATCCTGTTTTCGTATTTTACTTAATAATTACTTAAGTGTTTTTGATATTGTACTTAACGTTTATTTCTTTAAGATATAGTTACTATTTTATTTTAAGTACTTACTTGTTTTATCCTGTACCGTATGTTTTAGTTTTCCTATTTTGTTATCCAAAACAAAAGCCAAATTCTATACTTACCGCTCTAGTTTATCTCAACGTCAACGTCCGTGACCATTCATCGGTGACGATGAATCTTAAGGAGGGGGATGTTACATATGCCCCTCAATAATAACGTAATATAAATAATAATGCCGACTAAGGCATTCTTGAATGCATTGTCTCTATATAAAGACGATATATTGCTAAAGCGTGGCAGAACAGATTTGGCTTGAGTAGCGGAAACACACATCATTTGTACTACTTCTTTAATAAAATAAACTCCGTGCCAGTCGCCGTGTCCTTTTTTAAAAAGAGCTCCTGGACCCACCCCGTAACAGTACCACTACCCTATTTCTATAGCGAAAAAGTCATGCGTTTCTGTAGGAAGCTATGGATAGGTTAATCGTGAAATAATCAGAAATATGACTCAGTTTAGATTTAAGTAAACATATAGGATATGCAATCTTTATTCAAAAGTATTACGTTATGAGGAACAAAATCTTAAATAATATAAAGTTAAACATTTAAAAAACACGATACTTTTTTTTTGGAGGAAAATCGTTTCTGTTTGTAGGGTAGGGCAGTCATTTTAAATCACAACCGGTAATAAGACATTTTGTCTCAAGGTACCCATATTGAAACGTTGACGTATTGATGTCCACAGGCCCCAGTAACCACCAAACGCCTGGTTATGCTTGGGCCTGACCAACTAACCGCGCAATAAATGAATCAATTCAAATTTATTTATAAACCAAGTACTTATCGTCTGCCTGAAAGGTTTGTCATCTCTCTCGACCTAAGTCATTACCTCAAAAACCCTTAGATAAAAAATCAACGTGTTTTATTTATTTCGTTAATGTCCGTGGAAAGGGTTTTTGTTTAAGAACAGCTATGAAGTTGCTTATCAAATTGTCAATGAAACAGTCATAAATATACACTAAAAATATGTACTAAGACATCTAATATAACCTAATCTTCCAACAGCATAGACCAATTTTTTTTTTTCGAAAATATTAATTCTCTAGCATGATTAATTTATATTGGAACGGGCGACAACTAATAGAAGTCTCAATCTTAAACTTACAAGAAATATATAATCAACATAATTTCAAATTTAATTACATACTAATATTTCAGATCGTGATTGGCACGGCAAAAATCTACGTTAATACGTATTTTTTGTTTCAGAATTGACAACAGCAGCAGAGCAAATCCCATACATCATACCAAAGATATTTATTAAAAAAACAGATATAAATATATATACACAATTACTTACTAACAAAATTATAAATATGTAAAATAACAGTAATAAATTGAGAAAAGATATGCTGAAGACAAACAGTTTTTGCAGATTATTGAAAATAGTCACAGACAACACATATTGCGGGGCACATGTCAGGAAGTTTGCATATTTAAGCAGGAAGAAGTCATGCTTGCCTCAGTGCTTGGCGAGAGCTACGTGTTTGCACACGGGTCTGCTGCTGCGACAGAAGAAACGGTTGAGGATAAAGATACCAACATTTCACTCCGGTGCGAGTACGACAAAAGGGCAAATGAGTGACGAGAGCCAGCCTACCGACAATCATGCCAGTTTCGGAGGAACTTTTGAAGTGTATGTTGATTTTCTTTAATCGATGATAAATTACGTTTTGTTGCTCATTCGAGTACGGTAAAAATGAAATAAATCTATTCACAAAGCGCTGTCTAACTATAAATTAATAAATTAAAATAAAACGTAAATTATACTATACAAGTACCCGCGTTAAAATGTATTGTGAGTACCTGAAATATTAATAATTGAAATGCATTTTATAACATCAATATAGTAGTGATTCATCCGGCGAAGACACGTCGATTGTTGAACAGAAATATGATTCTGAGGACGCGAAATCCGAGCACCACAGGAGACCAACAAAGATCCCACTCAACTTCAGGACCTGGGAGACTGTAGGGAAGAAGACCGACTCGGACGAGAGTAATATCTTGTTTATACTACTTACTTCTTTAGAATAAATCTGATTCTTTAATGAATGAAATTATTTCTATCACTATTTTTAGATTAAAAAATACTTTTCACTCATAAATCTTAAAAATAACAAAATGATAAGTGAAGCTTATATGTATATATAACGCTGTTTTATTCTAAAAAATACGCAAATAGAAGATGTAAATAATAATCACTAAACCAAATTCCAGCAACGTTTAGGTTCAAAGTGGTGTCTTACAATGTACTAGCGCAGTATTTGTTGGAGTATCATCCGTATCTCTACATTGATTGCTCTCCGAGGAACTTAAAGTGGAAACACAGATCTAGACGTCTCTACCAAGAAATTCGCAGACTGTCACCTGACGTAAGTACTTGAGTATGTCTGTGTAGCCTTTATAGAATAACACAATATCATGTTTTCCTGTGGGTGCCGCGAAATGTTCTCTTAAAGGATTCACCGGAGAATGGAATGGAGAAGGCGTTCTCCGAGCATTACACCATCGTACTCTGATCGTGAACTAGCATTTAATGATACGGTGGATTTGTTAGGAACATATATGAGTTTCAAAGATAGCCATTATTAAATACAGTTGACACTTCCATAAGACGCCCGGTGTATTCGTATCGAGTGATGCGATTATGCCTATGTTTGAATCCCGCAGGCATGTACCAATTTTCCTAATGAACACACGTTCTCGGGTGACGTCCACACCGAAGGAATAACATTGTGTAATTAAAATCAAGCCCGTATAAATTATATTGTCTAATTACTTGTGATAGGGCGTTTTGTGAGCCTGCACGTATAGGTATCGCCACCCTTTCTATTTTTGTCGCGAAGCAGTAATGTATTCCATTTTGAAGGGCGGGGCAGTCGTTAGATGATGGCCATGAAACTGAGATGTAGAACTCATGTCTAAAGTTGGGCGGCTGTAGTCATGTTGCGATGTCTATACCCCCGGTTATTACTTTGCACCCACGTGGCTTTGGCTCGTTCACCGGTCTACGCAATAATAATGAAAAGGCATTACTTATTAATACCTACGTAATTATGGAATCTCGTTAAGATCAATTTGATCTGTCGTAAATTCTTTTGAATGTTTTACATTTATCTAGATACAAATTGTACGTGATAAATAGAGGGTGGATTTTTTTATCGTGTTTGTTGTTTCTTATTTAACTAGGAAACCACGGCCATTCCTTTATTGAGACATCGTTCTTTTACAGATACTGTGCCTCCAAGAAGTTCAACTGTCGCACCTTGAAACGTTCTATTCTAAATTCGAAAACATCGGGTACCAAGGTGTCTTCAAACAGAAAACCGGAGACAGGCAGGACGGATGCGCTATTTACTTCAAGAAGTCTTTATTTGATTTGGACGATCAAATCAGCGTAAGTTAATAGAATAAGTAGAAATATTTTTTATAGAGATAGAGATTTTTATTTCCTAAGGATACTTAAGGACAAGGTAGTCTTGGTAAACTCCGAGAGGTGATCATTTTTTGTTGAATCTAACTTCAGAGGGGACTTAAACAGTTGTTTCAATCAGTTATATAGTAACAAAGTAGCGGTTACCATCACTGAAGTCGAGAGTAAGTAGTAAGTAAGAGATGAGAAAGTCGAGAGTAAGTAGTAAGTAAGAGATGAGAAACGTCAAGCTACGTAAGCGTTGTATACGGTGACTCTTGGTATGTCTGTGTTAAGATATCCAGTTCGGGAACCTGACACCTTGCATAGTTATAGCATTGTTCGCGGCCAGGAACTGAGTAATCAACTTCCTAAATTGCTTATTGAAATATTCTCAGAATGTTTGTCGCCATTTATATAAAAGAGACCGTCAATATTAACTGATGTTTCTTAATTTTAAGTTTCTTTAAACCTAAGAAAAGTACATTGTGCCGAATGCGTTATACACCGCTTATTTTCGACAAGTCCTCTATCCCGTTCTATGTATGGGCTTTAGCTTCATTTACTTGCGAGTTAGATTGCTCTATTTTCTGGAGTTTCGACATATGTATTACTAAAGAATAGAAAAAGCCTTGGGACATGATGACACGAGCTTATTTGGACAAATGGATTTTTTTTTGTACCGGGATAGGTGACTGGTTAAGTTGTGTATTTTTTTATCATAGGAGTGAAGAATACCGCGCATTCAATGACGTAACTTCTAGAACGACGTAAAAAAAACTGGTAAATTAATTATAAAGACACTTAAGCGCATATGCCATCAATTAACTGCAACCACGTAACGTAATTGTATTCACGATTTTACTTAAAAGACAACTAAATATACCGCACCATACATGATTATGATCACTAGGTTTTAATGCTTCATTTACACGTACCACGGATACTAAAAACAAAAATATGTATTTTAGTTGAATTTTTAAAATGTTCATATTAAAGTAGTCTGACTAAAGCCATGAACAGACAAAACGGAAGCGAAGAATAAAAGAACATAAAATGGTGTCGTGAAATTAATTATGTATTTAATAATAATAAAAAACTCAGAGTAATTTACGACTATATCGATTTATAGCCGATACTAAATTGTTAGTACGGTAATTACAAAATACAAAGAATTCCAGGGCGGAGCATAAAATATTGATACAAGTTAAGTGATAATTTCACTCGAACAAAGTCCTTTCGATTCGCTGGTCAGAATAACTTGTTAGCTATAATATATTTTATACATTGTGCCTTTCATTTTGGTCACGATTATGTTTCAATTCCATAGATTCGTTTACAGTGTAATGTGTCGATATTGACATTATATTTGTATTATACTGAATATCAACGATGACAAAGCCTAAAAAGAGATGTTTATAGTGTTGTTGTGTGGATAAAATTCTTTCCATCCAAATCCATCCATCCTGAGGAGAGTTTCAGAGGGAGAAAAAATGCTCCTACATATCTACTAGCCCACTAATTATCGTAATTTTGCAAACCAAATTTTTATTCGATTCGATTTGAAAACGTTTTTTCTTTCACTGTTAGGCAATAGTTCTCAGGTTTAGTTTTTATATCAACATTTTCATATTTCTGTATCCATGACCCCCGCATATTCAAAAACGTGTGCAGCGTCTCCAATGCGTTAAAAGCCTTTTTTTTGGATTTTCTACTACTCCACTGTCCAAGTTGTGTGATTGGTCGGCTTCATCTTCACTGTCATTTCCATCAGTCCACGTGTTCATATAATTTTGAACTGTATCGTCATCGGTGTATCGCCTCGACGACCCGTCGGGCGTCCTCGGGGTGACGTCGCGAGTCTGTCTGTAGTGTTGACCGCGGGAACCCCCTACTCTGACCGGATTCTGACCCCGGACGGAGATCGGACGTCTGGTATATGAGTGTAGGCGAGTCATTTAGTGCGGTAGGGCCCTAAAAACAGCCTTGGGCCCGCGGTTCGCAGTTGCGGACCAATCCCACATACCTCGATCCCACATACCTCAATCCCACAAACCTTAGACCCATAGAGCTTGTAGAAGGTTCGGCAAAAAAAAAAACGTCATAGCTAGGTTGAATTTTAACTTTCTCTTCAACTTACCCACCTATGCACAGACCGTTTGAATTAAAGTGTTCCTGGAAATTTAAGAAACAGTCATACATACATTTAACTGTCGTTTATAGTGGTACAGGCAAGTAACAATCTCGGTCAGAGGTTAACGAGTAAAAAACGACTGTCACTTACATATGTTTATATTTTTCACGTATTGAGGTCTAAGGGAGGTAGACCCGAATAATCTCACTAAAGGAGTTTACTCGGTTATTAAGTTCTCAACTCTCCAGGTTTGAATGTTCATTAAAAAAACTCGTACAGTATGCGGTTAGTAAATGTAACTTCTTACTAGTAACTTATTTTTAGGTCTTTACAATATTTTTGTTGTATTTCGGTATATTGCATGAATACTCGTACAATATATCGACTCTGTTAAGTCGAAATATTAATAGAATCTTGTTTCACAATAGCTTTTGAGTATCGATGATCTTTCGAGATAAATCCCTGAAAAAGTATGCGATGCTTTGTGAACGAAAACACGTTGAATAATTTATTCGTATGAAACTGGAAAAACTTGGAAACCTTTTGTTGTAAAATTCCGAAAAAAGATGATATCTTTGTAAAAATCTTTCTCGAATTTCAATAACTATACTGTGTTATATTTTCGTAATAGAAATAATAAAAAAAAACGTATACTGTACTCTCCTTTGTATGTATGGAAATAAGGCCCTTTAAAGCCTACCTTTAAAGGGCGTTATTATGTATGAATAAAAAGGAGCCCATGACCTAGCTATTATGGTTTCCTTCATGAAACTATGACTAGGGCCCATTGAGGATCTCGCCGGATCTTCTCAGTGGGTTACGATTCCGATTCGGCGGTAGATTCAGCGAAACACTGCTCTTGCTAGGGCTAGTGTTAGCAAATTCTCTCGAGTTGAGCCCGTGAGCTCACCTACCCGTCCGACGTAGCTGGAATAGCCAGCCCTCTAGGCTAGGTAGCGCTGGTGCGCATAGGTAAGTAAAAAATGATTAAGGCGAAGCGTTGTTCTTATTAAATACAATTAAAAGTTTAACGATCCCTTAAATAAACAAAGAAAAATTAAATATACGAAGAATATAAAAATTTAGGACATTCACAAGTTGGAATACTTCAAAAAATTCAAGATTTTTTTGTATTTAAATTCTCCGAAAATATATTATAAGCTTCTTTTAAATGCTGATAATATTCTATATAGTACGACAGTAGCTTTATAGACTTAAGACGGCATTCCGATAGAGGCACCCGTCACGTGCGGACGTGCTCATCGTCCACTCGATCGCCCGGTCTTTGTTCGCCCGGCTTTTGTTAGCCCGGCCATTGTTCGCGCGGCCTGTGTTTGTGGTACATCTGCCGACTAAGTGCTCTTTCTGGAAGTTTTTATTTGTTTTGTTTCCTTTTGTTGTTTCTGTGTTCGTGGTACATCTGCCGACAAAGTGGTTTCCTGCAAGTATTTATTTGTTTTGTTTCTTTTCGTAATTTCTGTTTTGTTGTGCTTTTTCTTTGTCCTGTAGTAATCGCGCCGCATTGCCACCTGTGTTCAATAGAACCGCTCAGGTCCGAGTAGTTGGGGCCTCGCCGCAAGGCGAGTGTTTTCAAGACCCGGGGCCGCCCCACCTGGGTACTCAGCGATCATGGACGCTGTATTCGCGGAATTCCTCCGACTTCGCCACCCACAGCTCGCCTCGGAGTTTTTGGCCTTCAAGGCCAATCACACTGCGAGCCCTCTCGAGGACTCCGCCGCGCTCGCTGCTCCTGCGTCGCCTGTACCTGCGTGCAGAGCTTCTGCATTGAGCACCGCAGCCTCTGTCGTGCCTGCCGCTCCCGTGTCGCCTATACTGGCGAGAAAAGCTGCTGCGTCGTCCGCCGTGACCATCGTTTCAGCTGAGCGATCATCCGCGGCCTCCGTCGCGCCCTCTAAAACACCTACACTTGCTCGTAGGTCGCCTGCACCCGCCTCCTCGTGCTCCGACTCTGACTCGGACATGGAGGTCGACCTCGCCCCCGCCTCATCGACGGATGGATTCACCCTGGTACAGAAGGGTAAGAAGCGTGCCGCGGAGTCTCGAGCTCCCGCGGCCGCTAAAATTAGCAAAGCCGTGAACGCGTCGCGCCCCCGCCCTCAGACTCCCGTTGCGCCCCCAGCCCGTGCCACTCCGTCGCCGCGTCCGGTGGCACAAAATAAAACCCAGACCCCTCCCCCGGTTATCCTTCAGGAGAAGGCAGCTTGGGATCGAGTTTGCCTGGCCCTTAAGGCCAAAAATATAAATTTCACGAATGCCCGTAACCTCGCGAACGGCATTCAAATTAAGGTTCAAACACCCGACGACCATAGGGCCCTCTCTTCTTACCTCCGTAAGGAGCGTATAAGTTTCCATACGTATACGCTCCAGGAGGAGCGCGAACTCCGCGTTGTAATACGCGGAATCCCTAAAGAGTTAGATGTAGAGCTCGTAAAAGCCGACCTGTTAGAACAAGGCCTACCAGTGAATTCTGTGCACCGTATGCACACCGGTCGCGGTAGGGAGCCATATAATATGGTTCTAGTCGCTCTCCAGCCTACCCCCGAGGGTAAGAAAATCTTTAACACACAGACCGTCTGTAGGCTCTCTGGTATCGCTGTCGAAGCCCCCCATAAAAAAGGCACTCCTAGCCAGTGCCATAACTGTCAATTGTACGGGCACTCTTCCCGTAACTGTCACGCGCGCCCCAGATGTGTTAAGTGTTTGGGCGATCACGCCACGGCCCTCTGCGCTCGCGACCAAAAAACCGCGACGGAACCGCCTAGCTGCGTCCTGTGTCGAACACAGGGTCACCCCGCGAATTACCGTGGTTGCCCCCGAGCCCCTAAAATAAATCGCCGCGTCGCCCGCCAAAACCGCCTCCGAGCTTCCGGCCCAGACATCAAAGCCTCGGCACCCTCTGCGTCGCAGGCTAAGCCAGCGTTCGTTCCGGCGGCGGTGCCCAGTGTCTCGGCCTGGGCAAAACCGCTGCCGTACACGAACACGGCTACAACTCCCTCCTCCGCGATTCGTCCCGCCCCCGCGACTCGTCCCTCTCCCGCGACCTGCCCTCCGACCGCGTCCGACAATCTCGCTTTAGCGATCGACTTCTTTCAGTCGATCAACTTTGAGCGCGTTAACGCTTTGGGCGACGCCATTCGCGCTGCCTCCACTGCACAACACTTTATCGCCGTTGTGCAGGAATACGCCGACGTATACGCGTCATTAAATACGTACGTCCTCCCCTCACTCCGCCGGTAATCAATGGCGTATATAAGTAGAATAAAGCCCCTATCCGTAACGATAGGATTTTTTAACGCTTACGGTCTCGCAAATCAACGTGATCAGGTTTCTGACTTTTTGCGTGACCATCAAATTGATATATTTTTAGTGCAGGAGACCCTACTTAAGCCCGCGCGCCGTGACCCTAAAATCGCGAACTATAACATGGTCAGGAACGACAGGCTCTCTGCCCGTGGTGGTGGTACCGTCATTTACTATAGAAGAGCCCTGCATTGCGTCCCGCTCGATCCTCCCGCGCTCGCTAATATCGAAGCATCAGTGTGCCGAATCTCACTGACGGGACACGCGCCGATCGTTATCGCGTCCGTTTATCTTCCACCGGATAAGATCGTTCTAAGCAGTGATATCGAGGCGCTACTCGGTATGGGGAGCTCTGTCATTCTGGCGGGCGACCTAAATTGTAAACACATCAGGTGGAACTCACACACCACAACCCCGAATGGCAGGCGGCTTGACGCGTTAGTCGATGATCTCGCCTTCGATATCGTCGCTCCGCTAACCCCGACTCACTACCCGCTAAATATCGCGCATCGCCCGGATATACTCGACATAGCGTTATTAAAAAACGTAACTCTGCGCTTACACTCGATCGAAGTAGTTTCAGAGTTAGATTCAGACCACCGTCCCGTCGTTATGAAGCTCGGTCGCGCTCCCGATTCCGTTCCCGTCACGAGGACTGTGGTGGATTGGCACACGCTGGGCATCAGCCTGGCTGAATCTGATCCACCATCGCTCCCGCTTAACCCGGACTCTATCCCGTCTCCTCAGGATACCGCTGAAGCCATAGACATCTTAACGTCACACATCACCTCGACATTAGATAGGTCATCGAAACAAGTTGTAGCGGAGGACTTCCTTCACCGCTTCAAATTGTCCGACGATATTAGGGAACTCCTTAGAGCTAAGAACGCCTCGATACGCGCCTACGACAGGTATCCTACCGCGGAAAATCGTATTCGAATGCGTGCCCTACAACGCGACGTAAAGTCTCGCATCGCCGAAGTCCGAGATGCCAGATGGTCTGATTTCTTAGAAGGACTCGCGCCCTCCCAAAGGTCTTACTACCGCTTAGCTCGTACTCTCAAATCGGATACGGTAGTAAGTATGCCCCCCCTCGTAGGCCCCTCAGGCCGACTCGCGGCGTTCGATGATGACGAAAAAGCAGAGCTGCTGGCCGATACATTGCAAACCCAGTGCACGCCCAGCACTCAATCCGTGGACCCTGTTCATGTAGAATTAGTAGACAGTGAGGTAGAACGCAGAGCCTCCTTGCCACCCTCTGATGCGTTACCACCCGTCACCCCGATGGAAGTTAAAGACTTGATCAAAGACCTACGTCCTCGCAAGGCTCCCGGTTCCGACGGTATATCCAACCGCGTTATTAAACTTCTACCCGTCCAACTCATCGTGATGTTGGCATCTATTTTCAATGCCGCTATGGCGAACTGTATCTTTCCCGCGGTGTGGAAAGAAGCGGACGTTATCGGCATACATAAACCCGGTAAACCAAAAAATCATCCGACGAGCTACCGCCCGATTAGCCTCCTCATGTCTCTAGGCAAACTGTATGAGCGTCTGCTCTACAAACGCCTCAGAGACTTCGTCTCATCCAAGGGCATTCTTATCGATGAACAATTCGGATTCCGTACAAATCACTCATGCGTTCAACAGGTGCACCGCCTCACGGAGCACATTCTTGTGGGGCTTAATCGACCAAAACCGTTATACACGGGAGCTCTCTTCTTCGACGTCGCAAAAGCGTTCGACAAAGTCTGGCACAATGGTTTGATTTTCAAACTATTCAACATGGGCGTGCCGGATAGTCTCGTGCTCATCATACGGGACTTCTTGTCGAACCGCTCTTTTCGATATCGAGTCGAGGGAACCCGCTCCTCCCCACGACCTCTCACAGCTGGAGTCCCGCAAGGCTCTGTCCTCTCACCCCTCCTATTTAGCTTATTCGTCAACGATGTTCCCCGGTCGCCGCCGACCCATTTAGCTTTATTCGCCGACGACACGACTGTTTACTATTCTAGTAGAAATAAGTCCCTAATCGCGAAGAAGCTTCAGAGCGCAGCCCTAGCCCTAGGACAGTGGTTCCGAAAATGGCGCATAGACATCAACCCAGCGAAAAGTACTGCGGTGCTATTTCAGAGGGGAAGCTCCACACGGATTTCCTCCCGGATTAGGAGGAGGAATCTCACACCCCCGATTACTCTCTTTAGACAACCCATACCCTGGGCCAGGAAGGTCAAGTACCTGGGCGTTACCCTGGATGCATCGATGACATTCCGCCCGCATATAAAATCAGTCCGTGACCGTGCCGCGTTTATTCTCGGTAGACTCTACCCCATGATCTGTAAGCGGAGTAAAATGTCCCTTCGGAACAAGGTGACACTTTACAAAACTTGCATAAGGCCCGTCATGACTTACGCGAGTGTGGTGTTCGCTCACGCGGCCCGCACACACATAGACACCCTCCAATCCCTACAATCCCGCTTTTGCAGGTTAGCTGTCGGGGCTCCGTGGTTCGTGAGGAACGTTGACCTACACGACGACCTGGGCCTCGAATCAATTCGGAAATACATGAAGTCAGCGTCGGAACGATACTTCGATAAGGCTATGCGTCATGATAATCGCCTTATCGTTGCCGCCGCTGACTACTCCCCGAATCCTGATCATGCAGGAGCCAGTCACCGTCGACGCCCTAGACACGTCCTTACGGATCCATCAGATCCAATAACCTTTGCATTAGATGCCTTCAGCTCTAATACTAGGGGGAGGCTTAGGGACCCCGGTAACCGTACTCGTCGAACTCGACAAAGAGGTCGACGTGCAACCTAACCCATGCATCAGCCCGCTGAGTTTCTCGCCGGATCTTCTCAGCGGGTCGCGATTCCGATCCGGTAGTAGATTCATTCGCGAAACAATTGCTCTTGAGTTGTTAGGTCTCCTTCGGAGGCGCTCGGGCAGTTGTTAGCAAATCCCACCCCTCTTGGCTGAGCCTTTGCTCGCCCACCTGTCCTGGTGAAACTGGAAAGGCCTTCGGGCCACCAGTAAACTTTCAATCATAAAAAAAAAAACTTAAGACGGCACCGTGAGTATTTAAAATAATAGTAAATAGTACATCAAAAAATAACTTGTTGGCTTCGAATATGACAATCGAAATATAAGTGATTCACAGCGGTTTTTTTGCGAAAGACAGCAAACGCAGCGCGTCCAACAAATGCGAAAGCGAATTATTTGATTTTGAATTATTTGAACTAATTGAAATTGTAAATTGCACCTGACTTACCTGGATCGCGAACTTTACCTTGTATTTTGTGTAAGGTACCGTAAATATTAATTAGGTATTACAATGACTACGTTACAATATTATTAGTGTTTTTTTTTGGCTTCGATGGGTGTTCGTGCTCACGACCCATCTGATGTTAAACGTTTACCGGAGCCCTTAGACATCTACATCGTAAATGCCGCAATCCACCTTGAGACACGAGTCAGTCTCAGTTTTTACGGCTGCCCCGTCCTTCAAACCGAAACGCATTACTGCCTCATAGCAGAAATAGGCAGGGTGGCGGTACCTAGCCGTACGGACTCACAAGACATCCTACCACCAGTATAAACCTATCAGTACAATATATATTCATGCGTTTCGGTTTGAAGGGTGGGGCAGCCGTTGTAACTATACTTGAGACCTTAGAACTTGTGCCTCGGGGTGGGTGGCGCATTTGCGTCGTAGATGTCTATGGGCTCCAGTAACCACTTAACACCAGGTGGGCTGTGAGCTCATCCAACCATCTAAGCAATAAAAAAAAATTAAAAAAATCTGTATATTTCTGTTGCAAAACAGTATCTATTATTCCGCAAGGATGAGAGCGCGCAGCATGTCATCCCCGTCTGATGCTCGTCATTCTTCAACAGGTTGAGTTCTTCCAGCCGGAGCTGCCTATCCTCAACCGTGATAATATCGGTGTGATTGTTAAATTGTCGCCGAAGGAATTGCCCGGGTCTTCCATAGTCGTTGCCACAACTCACTTACTCTACAATCCGAAGAGAACGGACGTACGACTAGCACAAATAAAAATATTACTCGCCGAGATCGATAGATTCGCTTATTTCAACAATGGGAGGGAGTGAGTAAGATTATTTAGTGTTTTCATCTGTCTGTTACGACTATATTGTCCTATTTCACCTTGTGTTCTTTATGTATATATAATAATAGTCAATTCTAGTTTTTCTTTTTCATTATTTCTTAGTAACTTAGGAACTTAGTAATACCTTGTATGTAGTTTGCTTAGTACTTAGTCTGTAGACATCAACAACGTAACGACTACCATCCATCTTGCGAGTGTGAGCTCTAAGTCTTACAACGGCTGGCCCAGCTTTCGAACCAAAACTCGATCCTGCTTCTCAGCAGAAATAGGCATGGTGGTGGTATATTTCTACCATCAGTATTATACATACATACATACGTTACATACGTAATTGGTGGTCCAGAGAGATGAATCCAGGAGAAAGTTATTAAATGAGGTCAAAACCCTCATTATTGAGGATTATCGACGCAAGGAGGAGAGAATTGGTGATGGGCCAAGAAGCGGACAGGTATAGCTGGTTTAACTATAATGAAGTATTCGTAATGGACTTCCTAGTGATGCGCCTTCCAATCACTGCTATACAATACGAAATAAGCACTATTTACGGACATTTTATGCTAAGACATACATGGGCTTCGACAAGTGCATTTGACGGACGTCGACCGACCTCCCTTTCAAATTATTATTTTTCAGGTCCGGCCATTTTCCCGTTATACTGACAGGCGATTTCAACTCCACCCCAGAAAGTGCTGTGATAAAATTACTAGATAGAGGACGCGTTAGGTAAACGTTCAATCTATTATTTGTCACTTAAAATGTTTTACGAGAGGCATGAACCCGCATTTTATGGTTTTTTTTTTTAATTAATTTAGATATGTACCCCAGATTTCTTATTTTTCTACATCCGCCGCTGGTGTCACGTGTAATGATCAAATGGAATGACGTGATTTAGATTTTTAGACAATTTCTTTAATTGCAAAAAATTCAATGTCATGATAGTCAACGGATCCTCAGTGAATGTCTCTCTTCCGACGCAAAATTACTGGAGTTATTTTTAGTGCTAGTTCTAACAATCTCGAAAACACTTTCGTTATTCGGAAAGTTTTTTTTATTTTTATTTTCCTTGTAGACAGACAAGCACACAGCTCATATGGCGGTGAGTGGTTACCGTCGCCCATGGACGTCAGCAATGCCAGGGGCAGAGCCAGGCCGCTGCCTACCTTTGTCCGCTGTTTATAATCTAGATTGCCTCACTTCGCAATAATGTGTGTTGCATTTCTTCTCTCACTCCTCGCTTTCATTATTTCGACTGTTGTATAGGCGAGTTTCATAACGACGACACGCGAATATACCGAACATCACGTTCGAGTAAACATTTTATGAGTAACCAGACCGAACCAAACTCATTATTTAGCCACAACATTTTTTTTTATTGCCCTTGTAGGCAGACGAGCATACGGCCCACCTGATGGTGAGTGGTTACCGTCGCCCATGGACTTCAGCAATGCCAGGGGCAGAGCCAAGCCGCTGCCTACCGCTTAATACTCTCCACAAGCCTCGTTTGAAGAAGGACATGTCATAGCACTCGGGAAACACCGTGGAGGGGAGCTCATTCCATAGCCGGATGGTACGTGGCAAAAAAGATCTCTGGAAACGCACTGTGGATGACCGCAGTGGCTCCAGATAGTATGGTTGCACTCTACTCCGGTGGCGGGCGGCGCGATGGTAAAAACGAGATCACGGTATCATCTCGAATAATTCCTCAGAGCACTTGTAATGTGTAGTTTGGTTTGAGCTCTCATCATTTTACAGAGCGAGTTCGCTACGAGACAATTCGGATTGGAAACGAATCGGCGTCACCGATAACTGCCAGCACTTGGCCGTTTATTTAAACCGACAACAGGGATGTCCACCGAATTTCAACAAAATTAAGGTCAGTTCTGGTCTCTTTTAGGTTACGTGTGCAAGAAACTTGTTGCGATAGCCATCATAGTACGCAAGATATTTGGCCGATGCCTGAATCTCGATTACGACATTTTGAAGATAAGCTTGCATATATAAAAGTTCCGAACAATTTCAACGGCTCTGTGGAAGATGTTACATTTGTCGTTAAACCCAATAACTCATTCTTGCTGATTCTTCTCATATAAAATAAGTAATAACTTAAACTAAAAACACGCTTTTATAGAAAATTCAACTAAAAATAGTGTAAAAAAAATTAAGAAGAATGTATTTTATTGTAAAAAAGCATTGATTGCATGATGTGATATGAGTAGAAGGATTATCGTTTTGGGAATACTAGTGGTGCCGCAGTAGTCGAAATTTGATTTGAAATCATAAGTTGGAACATTATTATGGTTCTATTGTCAAAGACTTCTACAATCACAAATGTCGCCAAGACTACACTATAGACAAATAATAGTATTATAAAGACAAACAATATTAATCTATTCTCAATTTGACCATAGACTTAACAAAATTTTGACAATAAACCAAGAGTTTATATATATGCGTGTGTCAAATACAGGGTAGTGTGTGTAATGTTTTTTTTATTGATTTAATGTATCATTAATGCATAATTTAAAAAAAAATATTAGCATTCTGCACTCCTTTATATTCTCTATAAGTGAGAGAAATTTCACTCTTCCGTCCGCGCAATTGTCGTAAAAAGGGGTACAAAGTTTTTGTTTCTGGTATTAATATATAGATCTTAAAAAGCATCCCACGGTTTTTCTACAATAATATCCTTTTTTTTTAACCTGTTTTTAATTCAAATTTATCATTCTAATGTTCAGATGTTTACGGTAACTTATCCGAGAAATAGGTGATCGGTGCGTCTGGTAGTTTCCCTTAGTCTTGACGCAAATACAGTCCGGGTTCAAGTTAGGTCGAGTTAATCCGACGTTTTGAAAGGGGTCAAAATAATGTTTAAAGAATCCGTTACATACTAATATATGTACGTATAAAGCTAATAAGCGTATTAAAATTAATTAATTGAATTAATTTCCAGATACACAACTCGGAATACGCTTTCGACTCGGCCGACGCGGACGAGAGTGATTACTGGAACGATGCTCACAATCGGATGTTCAACAGTGACGTCATAGGTCACTCCCTAAACCTGATCTCTGTTTACAACAAGTTCAAGGCGGACGGGCAAATGGAGGCCTCCACTTTCCAAGACCATTGGGTCACGGTCGATTACATTTATTTTAGGTAAATACATTATTTACTTACGTCGGTATTTTCGTGATTATTTCATGATTAAAAATTTCATAAATTCACATTGATCTGCACTTTGCGCATCACTTAAGCTGGTCTAGACCGAGAATATCGAAAACGTATCGTATTTAAATCTGTATTAAATGAATATGAAATTTGTAGAGGGTAGGTGCCTTTTTTATTCCTGCCTATACTGATAGTCTTGAGAGGCTATTTTAGCTTCGCCTTAACGTGTAGGTGAGCTCACGGGGTTCAAACCGGAGTGTTACCAACACTGGCCCTAGCAAGAGCAGTGGCTCTTAGCCTCTTATCTTATAATTGATCACATTTGAGTTTCTTCATGTCGTGAATTTACACTTTTTTCCCTGCCTATTCGTTGGTAGCTTAAGAGGCTATTTCAACTTTGCGCGGACTGGTAGGTGAGCCCACGGGCTCAACCTGAGAGAATTGCTAATACTAGCCCTAGCAAGAGCAGTGCTTCGCAGAATCTTACCATCGGATCTGAAACGCGACTGAGAAGATCCGGTGAGGAACTCTGTGGGCTGTGCCTATGGGTTAATTTACTCGTAAAGCCCTTCGTGCTAGCTGCTACTAAATAATGTATGCGCTTGCGAATTGTTATGAACGTCGTCGTTGTGTGTTCCACGGAAGCAGCTGTCGCAGCGGTCTCCGTCTGCTCGAGCGTCTGCGGCTGCCGACGGCCGCGGAGTGCGGCGTGCTCGGTACGCTCCCGAACGAAGTGTACCCCTCGGACCATCTGGCGACCGCGGCCGTGTTCGAGCTGAGGCGGTTCCGCTACGCCTCCTAACACGCACGCTTATGTGAAGCCGCGACTGAGACACGTACGGACCGCTCATTATCATTATATTGTAGAATATATTCGAGGTTGAATAGATAAAAAAAAACTACATTTTTTTCAAGTATTTTTAAGTATCGAAGGATAGTATTATGAAAAACCAGGAAATTAAAAAAAAAACTAAAAAATCTTGACGCGTGCTATTTTATTAAAAATATGTACTAGAAGTGTAATTGATTAACATACTTAAAGATATATAAAAATGTTCACGAATCACGAACAAGTATATTTTTCTACAAAAAAAAAAAAATGTAGAAATAAACATTTGGTTTTTATTGAAGTCACTTTTGAGTTAAAAAATATTGTGTTGAGTGAAATTAACATATGGCGCTTACGCCTCTGACTAAATATAAAAAAAAAATACTAATTCTAACTAATTTATAAAAAAAAGACTTAAAAACACACTTACTTCTCTAAACAGCATTCTCTCTACAATCTTGGAAAAATGCGAATTTATTTGTTTTCACACAAACATTATATACAATACTATTTGTATAAGTAGCCGCTGGTGCAAGAGTACTTAGAATTCTTATGACGTCATTTATTTTCAACCATCGCTAAATTCGAGAAGAATGTAAATCAATATATTATTAATCAAACGTGCCTCAAAAATTTTTTTTTTGTTGTATAGTAATGAAACTTAAATATATGTATGTACGTAAAATAGTAATACTGAAAGTCCTCATACAATTATAATATTATGTACCTTATAATGCCTAGATATAACAATGTAAATATGATATTTTGGAGAATACATTTACATATAATACGATTTCATTTTTGATTTATTAAATGAGTAGTGGATAGTGAACGAATAAAAAAAATTTAGATAAAGGCTAAAATTTTGTAGAGAATTTAAATTTGTAATGTTATAAGAAGGAATCACAAGAAATACACGTTTAGTCTATGTATAATTAATATTTGAAGTTAAAGTTTAATGTCGGAAACAGTAATAGAAACGATCTCTCAAAAAAATGAAAGGTTGCATTACTGTTAATTATATTTAGCAAATATCCTTCGTTTTCCTAAGCTAGCCTTCGTTTCGTATTCCTTTGCTTAACGCTAATGGCCATGCCGTGTATAAAATAACAAGATTCATTGCTACGTGTGCTCATTCTTAAGCCCACTATTATTAGCCGAACTAAGAAAGTGTAATACAGTTTAAGTTAACTTGATTGAGTCAGCGATCGAATGGACGCAAACAATTGATGTGGAAATGATCCAACTGTGGAACCAAATTTTTTTTTTTTGCTTTTGTAAGCCGACGAGCATACGGCCCACCTGATGGTAAGTGGTCACCGTCGCTCATGGACGTCAGCAATGCCAGGGGCAGAGCCAAGCCGCTGCCAAATGGAACAAACCGTCCACATTTTCATCATTCGCATGATGAATTACAGAATACATTGCGTTGTTTTGACTAGGCATTGAGTGCGGTGTGGAGGTAGCCTGTGGCGGCGTCGGTATTCGCTTCCGTAGACTTAAAACTGTAGCCGAATGAGTGTGCGATGTCCACTGGCGGCTCGCACCTATATCTTTTCTTTTGCTCGATGATTACCCAGCAATGGACTTTAAAAAAAGTATTTCAAATTTATATGCAGTTTTGTCAGTAGCGTTTCGTTACTAGTAGTAAACAATACGTATGATTTACGATATATTAGAAAGTTTAGTGAATTATATTAATATAGTTAAATTACATTTCGCACAAATATGACGGTATGTGTAGATATTATAATGTTATATAGAGTAGTTTTGTCTACTGTAAAATTAAACTTGATTATAAATAAATTTGACATATTTTTGTAGGGCAATAAAGAACAATGACAGTAAAAAATGATATAAAAACATTTAATAGTTATTATTTATTTTCCAGCCAGTACTTAGTCTCAAAAATAGCGAGCGCGTAGGTTGAATTAAATGTTCATCTTGTTGGACAGCAATTATTTAGGTATTTCCTTAAATTTTATGTTTTTGTCAAATAATGCTTATTTTTATTTTGTAATTCGACTGCATTGTTATGCATATTATTTGTGGCATTAAAATAATAACATTTTTGATTGATTCCTGTTATTGATTTGTATTTATAACACGTTCACGGTTCGTAATAATTAATAATTTCATTATTGAAATATTATGTTTGGAAATAAAGAGGTTTTGTTTTTTAATCGTTTTCATACATGAGTCGACTATTATCAAAGCCGGCAATGTGACTTTTGGACAATTATTGGTAAATCAGAAAAACGAATTATTGACTTTGTATTCCATTGGCAGTCACAAAACTCTTCTGAACGACATCTTAGATAAATAACAGGTTAACTATTAACCTTTATTTAATGCAGGTTTTGAACCGTATTCTTTGAAGGAGACGATTATATTCAAATCAATCTGTATTGACATATCAATAACATTTTTTTGTCCAAATGCACAGATTGCCATCTTTGATAATAGACGACTCACATACCCTTGCAGTATAGCGTCGTGGCTGGCACTGTCGGTCTGCGTATTTCTACCGCGAAGAAATCATCAATTGCGATGTTTGATTTCGGCCTTAGTCGCGTTTTGTTGTTTGGCTTAGGACCTACGTAATTGCTTAATGTCAGTTGGGCCATAGCCTCGTTTGCTAATATAAGCCAAACCACAGCGAGTTAAGAGTTAACTTACTTTCCCATTAGATGTGTGAACGAGCTCACGGTCAACCTGGTGCTTAACCGTTACCGGAGATTTCCTGTCGCGATCTTACCTTAGATAGAAGACTATTTTACTACGCTTAATATATTGAATGTCTTAGTATTTACAAAATCAGACACAACAAGAAGATCCTGTTCCTACTAGTTAATTAAAAACAAGATACACTTATCCCACCGATAAAATCCGAACGCGCGATATTCACGCTAGAGAAATAAGTAGGTTAGCCCTAAGGACGCCACTACAGATCCTCCTGATCCATTAACCCTTTGACTGCCATGTCGGTTACCGGTGCTTTACGTGGCGCACTGAGGTAATTACGTCGATTCCTATTACTTAGCGCGTGGATTGCACTTTGCTTTTCTTTTGAATGTATGTTTTAGTCTTTTAGGTCTCTGAGAAATACATTCATTCTCTGTAACTTCGGATTCGTCTTTCCCAGAGATAGATATTTCGCGCCTTAGTAAAAAAGATCGAGGAGAAAAGTCGACATGATTGCTTCAGTGGGTTACTTCAGGAACCAGTGACTTACACGGCAGTCGAAGGGTTAACGGTGCTTTTAGGCACCACAAGCACCGGGCACCGTCCTCGTCGAACCCGTCGCTTGCGACGAAGGGCTCGACGAGCGAATTAACCAATAGACACAGCCCATTGAGTTTCTACACATCAAGGAAAAGCTGAAATAGCCTCGCGCTCATAATCATATTTAAATCGTACAAACTATAACTATACCTGTTAGATCATCAGGATACGAAGCCCGGCAACCAGTAATCACGAATACATTTTGTGCGTTTGATGATCACACTGCGAAATTTATGAATCGTGATGCCGCTTAAAAAAAGTACACCACATCACATAACCCGTCTATACTATGACTCCTGTTGTATTAACTATCTTTTAGGCTGCGGCGAATTTAAAAATACATATCGACTGGTGAAAAGCGACATTTTTGCAGCCTTACAGGAAAGCCATTTAAAGATTAAAAATTGGAAAAATATCATAACCAAAAACATTTCTTCAGCTATTTAAATAGAATAAACTTAATTGAAGTTCAATTAAAAACATCGAACTGTTGGTACAAATATCAAATAAAATGCACCTTTAATTATAAAGAAAAAGGGCGCGTATGTCGAGATGTCGCTTAAAACAAATAGCCTTTCACCCCTCTATATATTATTGTCTACACTTTTATATACACGTGAGGTGTTAATAATAAGGTTATAGATGCCTGCTTAAATCTCTAATGAATAATCGCAAGATTAATAAAATAAAACATTTCTTTTTTAAAAGAAGTTAATGTTAATAGTGCGGTTATTTTTAAATTACGAACTATTTGGTGTAGCTTACAGTATAACCAAGACCAGATCTTGTTGATGACGTCAAAAAATTTTTTTTATTCTATTGATACATAACACACAATGGAATTTAGTGCACACACACAATGAACCTTCAATGCATTATTTAATTCATTCATGTATGTTAACTATTTGTTAGAATTGTTTCAAACGAGTTAACAACACGAGTTCTACGATCTTACGAGTTCCACGAATGAGTAAGAAATTAGGACAGAAAAGAAATAAGAAATGAAACATCGGTTCCGTTTATTAAATCATTTATACAATGATCGAGTTACAACTTATACATAAAGTGAAATCATTCCATTTAGCACAGCACATTTACAAACTCAAGTACAAAAATTGGAAAAAGCTCCAGACATACAATGGAATTATCGAAGTTGGTACATACAAGCGGAAAATATGTTTGGAATTTACTCATTAATAATATTGTGTGAAGCGAAATACATACATTAAACTATTCATCTATAACTATTAAACATTAAGATATTGAGGGTATTTGTGTCCTATTCATGATGACGACGCGAGTTCGGCCAGGGTCTCGATTTGTTCATAAACATTTCAGATGTAAAGTAAGAATATAATAATTAATTCATATTGGTCGATCCAAATGTTATTCTAACGAACCATCGAGTGAAGTCGTTGAATTTATCAACATTCATCCGTACTAATCTAGATGCTCCAGACCCGTTTATTTATTTAATGTCGTTTATTTAATGAATGGTTTAATCATTTAACTAACATTTAAATTGTTCAATCATGTTGATGTACTTGTTATTCCTCTGCCATTGTTCCTGCTTACCTAATTCTAAACATCTCACAACACCAAAAGCCTAGAAGATTCACTTGATGTTAGACCGAACAACACCGTTGATATACTAGACATTCCTCTGCCATTGTTCTGTCTTAACTAATACTATTCATCCCACAACATCAAAAGCCTAGAAGATCTGCGTAAATAAGATACAATTATTACTAGACCGAACAATACCGTTGATGTACCAGACATTCCTCCGCCATTGTTCTGGCTTACCTAATCCTAATCATCTCACAACATCAAAAGCCTAGAAGATTCACTTAATGTTAGATCGAACAATACCGTTGACGTACTAGACGATCCTCCGCCATTGTTCCAAATTACCTAAACCTAATCATCTCACAACATCAAAAGCCTAAAAGATTCACTTAATGATAGATCGAACAATACCGTTGACGTACTAGACGCTCCTCCGCCATTGTTCGAAATTATCTAACCCAAATCATCTCACAAAATCAAAAGCCTAGAAGAGTCACTTAAGGTTAGATCGAACAACACCGTTGATGTACTAGACATTCCTCCGCCATTGTTTCTGCTTACCTAAACCTAATCATCTCACAACATCAAAAGCCTAGAAGATTCACTTAATGATAGATCGAACAATATCGTTGACGTACTAGACGCTCCTCCGCCATTGTTCCAAATTACCTAATCCTAATCATCTCACAACATCAAAAGCCTAGAAGATCTGCGTAAAGAAGACACAACTATTACTAGACCGAACAATACCGTTGATGTACCAGACATTCCTCCGCCATTGTTCGAAATTATCTAACCCAAATCATCTCAGAAAATCAAAAGCCTAGAAGAGTCACTTAAGGTTAGATCGAACAACACCGTTGATGTACTAGACATTCCTCCGCTATTGTTGCTGCTTACCTAAACCTAATCATCTCACAACATCAAAAGCCTAGAAGATTCACTTAATGTTAGATCGAACAATACCGTTGACGTACTAGACGCTCCTCCGCCATTGTTCCAAATTACCTAAACCTAATCATCTCAACATCAAAAGCCTAAAAGATTCACTTAATGATAGATCGAACAATACCGTTGACGTACTAGACGCTCCTCCGCCATTGTTCGAAATTATCTAACCCAAATCATCTCACAAAATCAAAAGCCTAGAAGAGTCACTTAAGGTTAGATCGAACAACACCGTTGATGTACTAGACATTCCTCCGCCATTGTTTCTGCTTACCTAAACCTAATCCTCCACAACATCAAAAGCTTAGAAGATTCACTTAATGATAGATCGAACAATACCGTTGACGTACTAGACGCTCCTCCGCCATTGTTCCAAATTACCTAATCCTAATCATCTCACAACATCAAAAGCCTAGAAGATCTGCGTAAAGAAGACACAACTATTATTAGACCGAACAATACCGTTGATGTACCAGACATTCCTCCGCCATTGTTCGAAATTATCTAACCCAAATCATCTCAGAAAATCAAAAGCCTAGAAGAGTCACTTAAGGTTAGATCGAACAACACCGTTGATGTACTAGACATTCCTCCGCCATTGTTTCTGCTTACCTAAACCTAATCATCTCACAACATCAAAAGCCTAGAAGATTCACTTAATGATAGATCGAACAATACCGTTGACGTACTAGACGTTCCTCCGCCATTGTTCCAAATTACCTAATCCTAATCATCTCACAACATCAAAAGCCTACAAGATCTGCGTAAAGAAGACACAACTATTACTAGACTGAACAATACCGTTGATGTACTAGACATTCCTCCGCCATTGTTCCAAATTACTTAATACTAATCATCTCACAACATCAAAAGCCTAGATTTGCGTAAAGAAGACAGAACTATTACTAGACCGAACAATACCGTTGATGTACCAGACATTCCTCCGCCATTGTTTCTGCTTACCTAAACCTAATCATCTTACAACATCAAAAGCCTAAAAGATTCACTTAATGATAGATCGAACAATACCGTTGACGTACTAGACGCTCCTCCGCCATTGTTCCAAATTACCTAAACCTAATCATCTCACAACATCAAAAGCCTAAAAGATTCACTTAATGATAGATCGAACAATACCGTTGACGTACTAGACGCTCCTTCGCAATTGTTCCAAATAACCTAATCCTAATCATCTCACAACATCAAAAGCCTAGAAGATTCACTTAATGTTAGATCGAACAATACCGTTGACGTACTAGACGCTCCTCCGCCATTGTTCCAAATTACCTAAACCTAATCATCTCACAACATCAAAAGCCTAAAAGATTCACTTAATGATAGATCGAACAATACCGTTGACGTACTAGACGCTCCTCCGCCATTGTTCCAAATAACCTAATCCTAATCATCTCACAACATCAAAAGCCTAGAAGATTTGCGTAAAGAAGACACAACTATTACTAGACCGAACAATACCGTTGATGTACTAGACATTCCTCCGCCATTGTTCCGGCTTACTTAATCCTAATAATCTCACAACATCAAAAGCCTACAAGATCTGCGTAAAGAAGACACAACTATTACTAGACTGAACAATACCATTGATGTACTAGACATTCCTCCGCCATTGTTCCTGCTTACTTAATCCTAATAATCTCACAACATCAAAAGCCTAGAAGATTTGCGTAAAGAAGACACAACTATTACTAGACCGAACAACACCGTTGATGTACTAGACATTCCTCCGCCATTGTTCCTGCTTACCTAATCCTAATCATCTCACAACATCAAAAGCCTAGAAGATTCACTTAATGTTAGATCGAACAACACCGTTGTTGTACTAGACATTCCTCCGCCATTGTTCCTGCTTACCTAATCCTAATGATCTCACAACATCAAAAGCCTAGAAGATTTGCGTAAAAAAGACACAACTATTACTAGACCGAACAATACCGTTGATGTATTAGACATTCCTCCGCCATTTTTAATGCTTACCTAATCTTAATAATCTCACAACATCAAAAGCCTAGAAGATTTGCGTAAAGAAGACACAACTATTACTAGACCGAGCAACACCGTTGATGTACTAGACATTCCTCCGCCATTGTTCCGGCTTGCTTAATCCTAATAATCTCACAACATCAAAAGCCTACAAGATCTGCGTAAAGAAGACACAACTATTACTAGACTGAACAATACCGTTGATGTACTAGACATTCCTCCGCCATTGTTCCTGCTTACTTAATCCTAATAATCTCACAACATCAAAAACCTAGATTTGCGTAAAGAAGACACAACTATTACTAGACCGAACAATACCGTTGATGTACTAGACATTCCTCCGCCATTGTTAATGCTTACCTAATCCTAATAATCTCACAACATCAAAAGCCTAGAAGATTTGCGTAAAGAAGACACAACTATTACTAGACCGAACAACACCGTTGATGTACTAGACATTCCTCCGCCATTGTTCCGGCTTACTTAATCCTAATAATCTCACAACATCAAAAGCCTAGATTTGCGTAAAGAAGACAGAACTATTACTAGACCGAACAATACCGTTGATGTACTAGACATTCCTCCGCCATTGTTCCAAATTACTTAATACTAATCATCTCACAACATCAAAAGCCTAGATTTGCGTAAAGAAGACAGAACTATTACTAGACCGAACAATACCGTTGATGTACTAGACATTCCTCCGCCATTGTTCCTGCTTACCTAATCCTAATAATCTCACAACATCAAAAGCCTACAAGATCTGCGTAAAGAAGACACAACTATTACTAGACTGAACAATACCGTTGATGTACTAGACATTCCTCCGCCATTGTTCCTGCTTACTTAATCCTAATAATCTCACAACATCAAAAACCTAGAAGATTTGCGTAAAGAAGACAGAACTGTTACTAGACCGAACAATACCGTTGATGTACTAGACATTCCTCCGCCATTGTTCCTGCTTACCTAATCCTAATAATCTCACAACATCAAAAGCCTACAAGATCTGCGTAAAGAAGACACAACTATTACTAGACTGAACAATACCGTTGATGTACTAGACATTCCTCCGCCATTGTTCCTGCTTACTTAATCCTAATAATCTCACAACATCAAAAGCCTACAAGATCTGCGTAAAGAAGACACAACTATTACTAGACTGAACAATACCGTTGATGTACTAGACATTCCTCCGCCATTGTTCCTGCTTACTTAATCCTAATAATCTCACAACATCAAAAGCCTACAAGATCTGCGTAAAGAAGACACAACTATTACTAGACTGAACAATACCGTTGATGTACTAGACATTCCTCCGCCATTGTTCCAAATTACTTAATACTAATCATCTCACAACATCAAAAGCTTAGATTTGCGTAAAGAAGACAGAACTATTACTAGACCGAACAATACCGTTGATGTACTAGACATTCCTCCGCCATTGTTCCTGCTTACCTAATCCTAATAATCTCACAACATCAAAAGCCTACAAGATCTGCGTAAAGAAGACACAACTATTACTAGACTGAACAATACCGTTGATGTACTAGACATTCCTCCGCCATTGTTCCAAATTACCTAATACTAATCGTTTCACAACATCAAAAGCCTAGATTTGCGTAATGAAGACAGAACTATTACTAGACCGAACAATACCGTTGATGTACTAGACATTCCTCCGCCATTGTTCCTGCTTACCTAATCCTAATAATCTCACAACATCAAAAGCTTACAAGATCTGCGTAAAGAAGACACAACTATTACTAGACTAGAGTGATATATTCTTGATCACATCTCAAAACATTCAATGCAGATTAGTTCGGTGTCAAGAAGGAGCACCTACCAACGATAATCAATGGAGGGAAAAATGTTTAGCGGACGACACCCGGCCTGATACGATAAAATGTCCTACGATGACAAGATCTCTATAGTTGTGATATTTGGACTAATTTATGTATGCGCAATTTAGCATTTATCGCATAACCCTGATGTTGCAACCCTACATTAACTATTGTCCAACAAATGTTACACATCAATTTGTACCAATGTTATACATCAATTAGTGTTTCCATTTTTTAAAACCGTTCGATTGATAAATCAAAACTCTATATTTATCTGGTTAATCGAAATTTTCGTATAAAGTTGACCTTTATTGAATTATTTAGTTTACTATCAAACCACAATTACTTAGTTCAAAACCTGGGAAAATTGAGATGAATTGAAGATTGATAATATTTCGTTACATCGTCTTTTAAGAATTAACTCCAGATACGATGTTTCAAACCTAACATTCCCGTAATATCGTCATCGATGAAACGCATATGCAGATGACACAAACACCCTCTTACTCGGCTAATTACATAGACATTTATTTCTAAAAGTGACACGCTTAAGATCCAAACTCGTCATCCACGTATGTTATAAGAAATAAAATTATATTATAGAGCTTAAATATACCTAACAAAGATACACTTGAGACTAGAACTCACATTTGGCTCCAACATTTGTGAAACCGGCATTATTAATTAACTGAATTATATTTTAGCCCGATGCGGCAACCAACCGCAATTTTAATTAAACTATGGATTTGATGATTGCTTTTTTTTTTGGGATTGTTTTAGAGACAACTTTAAGGACTATCATTAAAAGGTCAAGGTTGTAATAGAATGTTATAAAGGAATTGTTCCATTAAATTCATCGTTCGCCTCCAGAGTTGTACACGTGTACATTTGGACACGGAGCTCATTTTGCAACAATGGCTCTGAGATTGTGTGATGACGTCATTGTGTTACCGATTTTTTTTTATTGCCCTTGTAGGCAGACGAGTATACGGCCCACCTGATGGTGAGTGGTCACCGTCGCCCATGGGCTTCAGCAATGCCAGGGGCAGAGCCAAGCCGCTGCCTACAAACTTTACTTTTACGACTTTAAATATTAATGTATTAATCGCGAAAAAAATCTGTGAATGTCACTATCTTTCATTCCTACGAATACCGATCTTCGTATGTTGAAGAAATTTAGCAAAACTTCAGTTATAAAATTAGGGCATTAGGTATTTTTTAATGATTTTCTTCGATTGCACGTGATGTAATAAAATGTAGCGCCGAAACATTAATGATTATTTTCAAAGTTTTTACTTCTAGTTAGGACAATTAAGTAATTTGGCACATGATAATGTAACCAATATAACGAAATGAACTAAAGGACGCGGTAAAACAATGACGTGATCACGCATCCGCGTTACGTATTCTATCTTAAATTAAATTATGAAATAACAAATAAAACTTGTGAATTTCGATTGAGAGGCAATGTGTTAAGGTTTTGACATCACTTATTGTATTATCTTGATGGCTAGCTGCAAGTCTATGAATTCCGAAATCGATTTACGTGAAGTGATGTTTCCCTCTGTTTTTATTTCAAACATTATTTTCGTGTAATAATTTAAATGTTATTTATATTTCGAAGTGAATCGTTTTCCCGAAAAAAAAATATCTAAACAATTTTAAGCCAACAATCTCGCTATCGTGTTGTAGAAATACCGTGTTATAAGAGGGTTTTGAGGATTTTACTTTTCGTGTTATAGTGGAAGTGTGGAATACAGTGTTATTGGAGAGTTACCTCTATAATAAAAAAAACGGAATGCCACCGTAGAGGTGACACGACTTTAACTTCTGTATCCTTTTGTATGGACCAATCAGTCCATATGCTACCTAGGATTACTGTAAGTTTCCATAACATCGCACTGGAAATAAAGCACTCAATTTCTTAAGAATCCGTCGACCTAGTCATTGTTTTAGAAAAAAATGCGCTCCCTCGTTTAGGATTCAGAATAAATAAGTCAGACAGATTGTGTGGAATGCGTTTTGAATTTATCCAACTTAGCAGAGCCCAACACCAGTTCACGATCGGCGGGACTCCCAAAAAAATTGACATTTGTAATTTTGTACTTAATTTAAAACACGAAGGCCAATTATATTAGACTAATATTACAATAAACAGCTAAAAATTCTAGAATACGGAATATCCTCACCATTACACCTATTCATCTAATAGTAATAATAATAATACTGGATGGATAATATAATAAATTATCGCGATAAATTCAGTTTTCTGTTTCATAAGATCTCATTGTCAGTATACTATTCAAAAAGCTCTTAATATTACAGTAAATCTTAAATATAGTTTGATGCAAGAGTTCATTTTCCTTTATTTACTTGATCAAATTATCGAAATTTCAAATAATGTTTAAGCTCTTACTCAGCGCAGCCCGGGAACGTGAACAATGGCAATAAACAAACACAACTCAGTTACGAACTCAAATATTCCGAGATATATACGGAAAAAGATGTTTAAAAATTTCTCAATCACAAAAAAGGAGTAGTAATAATATATGAAATTACAATATTTTAATATTAATTTTTTATGAATTTTTATAATCGTTAAAATATGAACACTCTTCGATTTGGACGGAGAGGGCAAGAGAACGAGGAAAATTATACCTACTGCATTTGTCGGAACTGCGACAGCCACAATCACAGTCGTCACCGGTTGCAGGTTCGACGATATTGCGATAAATCGTTATTACAAGCGCTTCGATTTAAATACAGCTACAGATATGTAAATATTTCACATTTGCATTTAAACCCCGCAACACATAGACGCGAGTCCCGCCGATCGCATCGGAATTCATTAGCACGCATTTCCGTGGTCGCCTCTCATTCGAAACGATACAAGCAAAATAATCATACATTGCACAATGTTGCAGACACCGCCTAACTACAAAATCTTAAATCAAATCAAATTCAATTTACACATAAAATTACCCATTACAGTTGTTTTCTAAAGACCATATTTAATACAGTCCCGTCGTAACGGACATTTCAGACTTCTTAATAAATTTTAAAAATTTTCCAACTCCATCCTAACTACGAGTTTGATAATCACTCAAGTTTCTAGAAGATCGTGAGTCCCTCAGCGATATCTATGCGAGTCTACCTAAGATATGAATAATGTTTCACTTATAATGAAGTCGGTTGTGTGTTCAACGGAAATTATGGTCGGTCCATTGTCGGAAACGTCTGATTGCACCGGGCCCGTGTGTGTACGCCTCTGCGGCTACTATGCTATACGTTACCGATAAAAACTAATAATACTGAGCGAAAATCATAATACGCTGCCCCGGTAACCGCGTCACTACAATTTTGGCCAACACGAGTAATTCACGAACGACTCTAGTCTGCGTAGCGCTTTCGAAGAACCGAATTTTAATTAAACTTTACTTTAAATAAATAAAATAACAAGCAGAGTCGCCGCACGCGGCTATCATCGTTTCGATGATCGAGATTTAAGTACCCCGAGCTTCGTATCTTTGTGTGCGCTCTGTTACGGCTTTAGGGTCACACTGCTTCCGCTGTATGAGCAGTTCCAAATGGACTACAGCTAAGTAGTAACGTATACAAACAAATGACGCTGCTCGCGTACCTAAAAGACAGAAATTACGTGAAGTAAACGTCGTCGTCGCTTGAAATCGAACACAACATAACGGTACAAGTTAAAACACGTTCTACGATTCGTATATAGATAGACACATACAACGGTACTAATTAACAGTAACATTTTATATATTGGAATCTACTGACGCACAAAAGTGAAAACACAGCATCTCTGGGTGCTTAGTGCGAGTTTTTTAACTTCTCGATAGCGTAAAAGTTAACTCGAATTTGTATGGATTTGACGCGTTTGCCTACATTTGTCGCTAGGGGCGCTGTTCCAACTGCATACAAATTTGAGTTAACTTTTACGCGATCGAGAACGTTTAATTAAACGCAAAAGACGCATCAGGCGCCTGCGCAATGCCGCAAGACGATTAATTCATCGTATTGTAACTCAGCTTGTGTGTTCACCTTTGATTTTACACCAATTAGAAATATACCCGACCGATCGAGTCACGACATGACCATCGGTTACAAGTACGCACAGAAAGAATACATTGATATTATATAACGAACACCGATAGTAAGTTAATACGAATAAATACGCCAATATGACTTTAAATATTAGGGTAATTGACTTGACACGAACTCAATCATGTAAAATATTAAAAACAATGTACATTATGCCACCGGAATTCTGTGATGCGTATTAAAAACGGTAATAAATTCGATTGTAACTAAATAAAACATAAATGTTTTTTTTTTATTAAAATTTTGATTGTAATGTTGTCAAGTACCCTAAATAAATTGCTTCTGTTTCTTGATGACTCACTATGGTTTTCGGTTGCAGACTATCGTTATCGAAACATGGCCACGCGGGCATTCAGAACCTAGAAACGACTGTGTTCGAACAATAACCGTAATAATTCTAATTTGCAATTGTTACGTTCCATTCAAATATTTATTATAATCGTTAAACTCTATATTTAATTCGAAGAATCACTCGAATCGTACTAAATTGTTAAGTGTCTGGTTAAATTGCAGTATTCATTATTTAGAAACTGCACTGTTTTTTTTTCAAGGACAAGTAGACGAGCTGACGATAAACGTCGCTTATGGGTATCGGTGTGGTAACACCGACGCGTCACTCGTCCCGAGTATTGAGTTCCTCGTGTACGTATCCAAACGCGAAGTATCACGCAGCGGGCGTCACGTGACACCGCGTGTCCTTACAAGAGGCTTGGGCTGACTGTGGATAATGCGTGCACTACCGGCCTCCCTGCTTTCACTCTGGAACGCAATAATGCGCAATGCATTACCGCTGTGGCAGAAGAACAAGTCAGGACGGTGGTACTACCCCGGGCGGGTTCGAAGAGATACCCTACCACCTATACAAATCAGACATTTGAATGGAATGTAAATTTAATAATTATTCGGAAAACGCATATTCTTTTTTTTATATTTATTGCTTAGATGGGTGGACGAGCTCACAGCCCACCTGGTGGTTAAGCGGTTACTGGAGCCCATAGACATCCACGACGTAAATGCGCCACCCACCTTGAGATATATGTTCTAAGGTCTCATGTATAGTTGCAACGGCTGCCCCACCCTTCAAACCGAAACGCATTACTGCTTCACGGCAGAAATAGGCAGGGCAGTGGTACCTACCCGCGCGGACTCACAAGAGGTCCACCAGTAATTACGCGAATCTATCTGCACAGCTATTTGCGTTATTTATGAAAACAAAATAATTGTAAAAGCGATTTAATTTTAAACGTTTTTTTTTAACATTTATACCGAAAATAAAAACGTTTTAATCGTGGCTGTCGTCTCAAGTTTCTGTAAGTACCCATTTTCTGACAATGTTATTGTGTTGCCATGTAACGACACGACGGTACATTCAGGAGACCATCCTACCATTATTCACCAATAAACAGGACCCGCGTGCTTAATGAACCATAACACATTAATGTGTACTACACTTTTATTATATATTGGCGCCCCAATGGCCATACCAAACTTCTATGAACTGCTTAAGCATAACGTAATGGAGATTCGTGTCATTTTTTATCTCGTGCTTCGATGGTGTTTTCAGGTTTATCGCGAGGGCCATTAGAGCGCCGATCGACTCAACAGTCTCGGCTAACCTAACTACAAAGATTACGTGATCCAAAACATTGTCTTTGAACTGTTTATTATTAGAAACTAGACAATGTAAACAACTTTACTTATGATTTAGATTTGGGTAGAAATTGGAAATAGCAGAAGCGCTTGTTAGCTGGTTTAATTTGAAATCAGAATTCAATGAAAGTAACGATTGAAGGATTGGGGATTGCTAAAGTCCAAAAAAAGAAAGTTACTTGTGTAAAATTACTATGGGATGCTAAGTGATCACGAAGAAAGAGTCAGCTTACAATTTTTCTGAATTGTTCACTAAATAATGTTTTAAGATCAAATGGAAGATACAATGATTTTTTTTAACGAAAGTAACTCTGAAATGTCTTCCAAATTACATTTCCCTTAGGTTCTTATTGAGCGATAGTTCACTTTGAATTTTAGAAGAAATATATCAGACACGCTTTGTTGTACATTATGTTTGATTGAAATGTTTACATATAGTTCTTAATGGTTTAACCTATTATGGAATACACTGAAACACCGATATACATCTACAGTTTTACAATATAATTTGATTATCTCCTAAGCTTCTCGTAAAATAATTACATTAGATATTGAAACTCTTAATTCCATTCAACAAAATGGAACGGTTAGCTTCGACTGATGTTCTACCCCGTACCGTGTTGTCCTTCTGACAAAATTGTTTAGACGAAACATCGTTCCATTTTGTCATCATTAAATAAATAAATGAAATTCGATTGATGGCTTGAAATAAGTCCCTAGAAGAATAAGGCTTAAACACTATAGTAAGTATATTACACTACACTACACTAATACATAGAGCGTAAATATAATGTCTTTTGATCTAATGTTTAAACGCTATGAAATGTGTTACTATGATATGATGAAAGGTTTTTTTTGTATTTTTTTTTCTTACTGTTTTTCATTTTTTTTCCTTTAACATTATTGTTTATATAACACAAACTTACATAATAACACCGATTATGTTGTACACATAGCTAAAACATCAAATTATTAATTTCAAATCTTAATATTTATTCACGTGTTGACGGACGCTGCATCGAAATGTAAAATTAAATAAATGTCTTTTATACAATACGGTTAAAAATAGAGGAATCGATAAAAAAATTATTCGGTTAAAATATATGAGCGAGCTATTTAAAATAACCTAAAAATCGAATTAAATTCGAAACTATAACAGGCCTAAAACTACAAAGAAACTAGTAAATAATTCACAATTGTCCTGGATATGTCGAAAGGTAAATTGATAACTTCAACTGAACTGTGGGGCATGGGGCTGCTGTTGTAAAGGGCCATTCGAACTCGGGAGGCGTACAGCTTGCCCGATGTACCGCAATATCAGTATTAGCGAAACTAATATACTGACACACTGATTAGCATAATTGTCCATCTGTCGCAAACCGCGCTCGGCGGGAGACTCGTCGCCCGCTGACGAACACTTCCAGTATCTACGTACAACACTACTAGTAAAACAACACCGATTAATAGTCCTTTAAGCTTGTAGAACGAACACTGACCATAAAATATTTTACCTAAAATGCCGAGACTGTTGCGCGACACTACAGGGGACGGGGGAGGGGGAGCCGGGGTGCTCGGATATACTGGATACGAACGATTATACTCATGTACGTATTACATTAATATCTTACGAGCTAGGAGCCGAGTCTCTGCGAAGCGATGCAGTTCGCTCAAAACATTCTCGTTCTCGTGCGTCCACACGACGCGACGACGCTCTGGATGTTGTGGGCGGGCTGAATCGAACACAAGCTGTGTCGCGGAGAGGAGTTGGCGTGTGACGGCGCCGTCCTAACTATTTACATAACACGACACAATCGACAAACGTATCTTTAAGCATATTTTGTCAGCGATATGCTCGAAGAATTGTTAATAATTACGGTTGTCGACAGTGTCGATGGTACGACTAGCAGTTTACAAGCGATCACAGTATTTACAACAGGAGGCGAAAGCGGGTCGCACTCGTAGATGAAGCTTAATTTTTTTTGTGTTTTTTTTTTAATTATTTTTCTCATAATATCAATAAACAGTTTTTCTATGTTACACGTATAGGTTAGAACGCTAAGAGAGTCGCAAAGTTGAGTGTAGTTGTGTGAGTGGAGGCGACGCGCGTCACACGTGGCAAGGCGGCGGAGAGCGAGACGGTGTGCGCCCGCGCCACACCGCGCCCTCACGCCCCCTCGCCTTCTCTGTAACATTAAAACAAAACACTGTAATTCCACACTAACGTACTTAGTACGAGTTTTTTAACGTTCTCGATAGCGTAAAAGTTAACTAAAATTTGTATGCAGTTGGTTTTTTTTTTTTTTTTCCTTCCTAAGCTGAGAGCCTTGAGAGGCTATTCCTCTCAGCGTAACCTAACGTTTGTAGGTGAGCTCACGGGGCTCAAACCTGATGACGTTGCTAACACGAACCCTAGCAAGAGTCGTGCTTCGCAGAATCTACCACCGGATCGGAAACGCGACCCACTGAGAAGATCCGGCGAGAAACTCAGTGGGCTGTGTCTGAGAGTTAATTTACTCGTCGAGCCCTTCGTCGCAAGCGACGGGTTCGACGAGGACGGTGACCCGTAGGCGAACGTTCCAACTCTATATAAAGTTTAGTTAACTTTTACGCTATCGAGAACGCTAAAAACTCGCACTGAGCCGACAGATCATTTCCCCAGACATTGACACGCACACACATGCAACATCTAATAAATAAAATGGATATTTGGACATCTATTCCCAAGCACAACGGGGACACATAATGAGCACTTCGTCGTGATCTGAAGTTACTTTAGGTATTTAACTGCGAAACTGCCGAATGTATACAGAAGTTAAAATCACTTTTAAATGAAATATTAAGTAAGATATGACGCAAAACATCCAACCCTTATTTGCGTCCAAAGCTCTTGTAGCTTAGAGACCATAAGAGGTCCAGTATTATCCTGTAGGAACAGCGGGAACTAGCGATTAACCATGGCCGGCCGGAGATTCCAATATCTAGTTCCTCACAGCACACATCCGCAGTAATGAAGGTGCCATTTGGAAAGAAGCCGTGATGAAGAATACCGGCACTAGACCACCAAACAGCGAACGTGAATTTTTTAGGTAAGTATTGAACCAGATGCGGGACCAGTGTCTAAGCAACATGATAATCGGTTAGGATTATCAAAAAGAATCCATTTTTTTCGTGTTCCATAATTACTTGTATTTCATTGTTTTCAACTTAATGAAAAAAATACAAATGTAGTGAAAACAAAACACCAAACAGTAAACGAATGGCTGAATTAAAAAATATTTTTTATTTCATATTTTAAAAAAAATTGAATCTAGTATTCATATCCAGACATACATAAATTACGTTTCAAATTCCAGCATTGTACTGCTGCTGATTGCGTATATGAACTTATTAGTTTTATTTAAATGTGTGCAGGCGATATATAATATTACTGTTTGTGTCTGTGTTATCCGATCATTATAGCTTAGTGTCATATTATACATCTCGCATACATACATGAGAAAAAAAGAGGCGACACTCGCCCATTTTCTTTTATCTCTCGCCAGATATTCGCCAGCTGGCGTCCGACCTTATCGTTCAACATAGAACTCTCAAAACAACATCTAGGCTACGATTCGAACTTGACACATTGACATTGTCGGCATGTTAAATTTGTGATGCAAGGGAAAGCAGCATGGCGTTACGACTTTTTATTCCGGAAACTAGTAGTTTGTGCTGTTTTGCACACATTGGCACACTAAGCGGTCTTGTAACATCCACTAATTAAACATTACCGATGAGAATCGACTTACGAACTTGGCAAAATCGATGTGACGCATTTACGTGTGCAAGCGTACAAGCACGAGCTTATGATCGGTCAGTTATTATTACATTTAAAACCTAACGACGATTTGATAAGTCGAAGAATGTCACACTGAAGCATTGTAGCCAATGGGCAGCACGATAACACAACGTTATGAATTTGTAATATTATGTCACACATATGTTTGAATCGACTGCAGCTCTGTATCCCTTCCATATTCGTGATAAAGCGATCAATAGCGATGCTTTTCTATTGCTGCCAAGATGACACAAGATGAGCGAATAGGAAAGCTAGGCCAAATTTCTGGCACGCTCTATTGTTTTGGATTTCAACAAAACCGATTCAGGTTTTGTTTTTCGGCAAGCTTAAAGCTTTTATTGCAAAAAAGAATTTAATGGACTTAGCGTGCTCTGTGGAATCTTTGGGTAATTAAGGAATGACCAAGTTTGGTGTTGCGGAATATTTCACGGTTCTTGGATGCCCGTAATACATCAAAAGCGGCAACTCCAATTTGCTTGAAAAGTTCTCTGAAGTAGGTCAGACGAGACCCGTCCAGCGAGAACTTCGTTTTCAATTAAAGAATAAACAAATTTTTCTACTCAGACAATTTTCGAAATTAGAATTGATTTTTGAATAAAACTTATTTAGAATGTTAGGGGGGTAATCCGAGTATGGTACAAACTTATTTCATAAAATTTAAATTCCTTATTATACTCCTTATCACATACTAAAGTTATGTTGTCGGAGGTACCTTACTTTTTCCGAGCTTTTTAAACATGTTAAATTTTGTGCACGTATATCTCTTGTGTATGCTGCTCTATCTTTGGAATAATTAAACAGAATGCAAGGGAACTGTACCCAATGTTGAAACTAGTGATTTACTAAGCTTATTTTAAAATACAAATAGGTTTTAAAGGGTGTTTGGTCAACCCGCAATCTATAACGAAGACAGGTGGCTCCGCGTCATTCGATATCTAGGACACAGATTAAAAAAAAAGTATAGTTTAAAAAAAAGGTAAAGTGCAAAAACACTTATCAAAAATATACTTTTTTAACTTTCGATCGTAATTAATCACTACCTATTTTCGTTCATAGAACGCCTCGTTGTACAGGGAAGGGTTGATGGTACAAGACCGCGCGGGAGGTTACCAATGCGGTGGACCGACCAAATGAAAGCTGCAGTGAGAGGTCCCCTAAATGAGTGCAGTAGAATGGCCTCGAGCAGGGAGAGATGGCGGGACATCGCGAGACGCATCGAGTCTGCCCCTGCCAACACTACATGACGATCACGACCACTCTGTCAAAGTCAAAAGTGACGATGGAGAAGAATTTTTGTTCTCGGGTTCGGCTCATCACACCCGGCATCAGTTGAGATAATCTACTAACATACTTTTCTAACAGACGAATGCTCAATATGCGTATAAAAAGGTCAAAGCCAAGCGAAATTAATAACAAAAAAAGCTAAGTGTATATTTTACATGTTTTGATTCAATATGCACTCGTAGATTTTTGTCCACTCAAAAGTTCCCTTTGCTCGATATACGTTTGGGTTACAATTTTCTTTAATACATTACTTTTATGGTATCGAGCTTGGTTTACAAAGCGCAATTGGGCAATCGAACGTGCGTGCGTTCTTATTGAATCCAAAATAGTGAACGGTTTTGTTAAGTGAGCGACTACGAAGCTTGACGTACCCTCTCGTTTCAATGGATTCTTTAAGATACACTTTTGTGGATAACATATTTGAGTATGTAAAACGTGCATGAAGCGTTTATGCGGTGGTATCAGGGCCTTCGTAAATAGGCCTTCGTAAATACAATGAAATGAATAACACGATTTTTGCAACCTATTATTTTTCGACTTACTTTCACATTGTTTTTTTTTTTATTGTTTTACACATTAAAAAACAAAACCGGTGTTTTTATTTTGGCATATTATTAATATTGGGGGATTAGTTTTTTGACACACAACATCAACTAAGTCAAACAGGAAACAAATAAGGGATTTACAGTTACAGCGACCAGCGATCTATGTCCTTACTATGGAGAAAAATAAGACAAAGTTCACAGTTAATTCTGTTACCGTATACATGAATGTAAATTTTTATATTAAATTAATGTTTAAGAGCAAACATTTTCAGCGCTTAGCCACTGTGAATCTTGGGTCATGGAGAATTCTCGGTAGTAAGTTCAATCGTATGGTCATATATTTACGTACATATAACATTTACAACTTACTTAGTATCTTAAACGTAGGTTTCAGCCGTGGTGACGTCGCGAATTCGAGTTCGTGGAATAACACGACCTGATCACAAATCGGGCAATCAATCGTTATGTATCCGTAGCAGATTACGTGTCTTAATTTTGCTTTAGGGACTTAAGTCCTCGAATTCCCGAGTTGCAAGTTGTGTGAGAATTAATACTGTGGTTGTATCAAATTCGGGTTAATATCTTTAATGGCCTAAGTAAAACATATGTTTGCACGGTTCAAATTTATATTTTTCTTGTCATCCAACGTGCTGTGAGCTAGCTAACAAAATTAGCTTATCGTTAAATAGTGTTAGATATATATAACCGTTCTAGGTAGCTAAAATAATATTCCGTTAGGTCTTCTAGAAGTGAAGCAGACGTTTTTATTTTTGTATGTAATGATTGTCGATTTCTAGACTAAATGATGTTAATAGTGACCTGAGATAGGTTTGATTGTGCAGTAAGCATAGTGCTAAGATACGATGATCCAAGTATATCTGTTTTGCCATTGACGTGCTTTGGTTTATAACAGCGATGATTGCACCCACTACGACTAAGTATCGTGAATGATTTATTTATTATATATACAATTGAATAAGTGTACATAAAAAATGGAAATACTGAAGTTTGGTCTGCAATTTGTACTGAGTCATTTTCGACAATTGTAGTCAGTACTGGTGAAACGAGTGTAAGCCTAGTACTTTAGGTAGGTATCAATTTTATTTAATTCCGTAATAAAACCATTTAGTTTTCCTACTGCCTGATCTCACCGACAATTAGATAATAGTATAATTTATTTTAAAAGATTCACTCGATTACATCTCTACATAAATAGACAATAGAAAAAACTACACAAAGATAAATAATAAGCAATTACTATTTGTTTAACTGTAAAATTTAAAGTTAAACTAGGACTCACTGTACTATGGGAGATTGATATACAAACTTACATATAGACGTCTTGGTATATGTATACACATATAGATATTAAGTACCTAAGCAAAGAGCAAATAAACCTGTTCATCACAGGAATGTTTGTGCAATGTGGAAATCGAACCCACAATCAACGCTACTTATTGCACCACAGAGTTAGATAATTCGTTTTTGTATGTTTTTAATAACAGTTTATTTACTTAATATTCATGTAATGCGAATTATTTCTCAATTGTAATTGTTTTTGTGCTGAATATATTTTAATCGCGAGTGGTGAGGGTTTTAGTTGTGCACTTCGATTCTAAAATTTTATTAGCCATTCTTAACAACAAAATTAAGTAGACATTAGTAAAAGAAATAGTAATTGTTTGAGTAGTTCTCGACTTGGATTGTTGGGGTGATCTATGCTGGGTTTCCTTTATCACTACTGATTTAAAAAAAACGAAAACTTTAATTACTTTTCATAGTTTAATTTGCTAGACCAACATTTTGGCTTTGTAGTTTTACAGGATCCCTGCTATTACATCCGTTAAAGAACGGAAAGGTAAAACTAATTAATTAACCCTTTGCTCTCGAGAAGTGAATATTACTCACCACATGATTTAATAACAAGATGACAATCATCGAATAAAGTAAATAGTTTACACATTTTAATTTAAGTGTACTATTTAAGTACATTGATGAGCGAGAGTCATCTTTCAAGTGCAAATGGCTAAATTTTCTTTTTATAAGTTTAGGGTGTTTTAGTATACTAACCTGTTAGTCAGACATCCGTTTCTATAGCCTCGGTGGCGTGCAGGTTGTTGACACGCACGGTGCAAGTGGCGCGGCGGCGGGCGCCCTGCTCGCGGCGAGGTGGGGGAGCCTCTAGGGCGAGGGCTTGACCCTGCCCGTGGGTCTGCCGGAGGTGGCGTGCGGCGTGGGCCGCCTGCTGACGCTGGAGCTCTTGCTGCTGCAGCTGCACGTCAATAGCGAGTACACTGTTCTCTTAGTTCGGATTCATAGGTTAAATTTTACTGGTGGTAGGATCTCTTGTGAGTCCGTACAGGTGGGTACCACCACCCTTTTTTTTCGGACCCTTTGCCGAACCTCCTACGAGGTACCCGCGCCTAGGGGGCGCGCCGGGCATGTGGGACTTGACTATCTGCAAGGTGTTGGAAACAGACCGCGGGCCCAAGGAATTTTAGGGCCCTACCCACTAAACGACTCCCCTGCACTCTTCGCCTAAGCGTCCGATCCCCTCCGAGGTCAAACCCAGATGAGGTGGGGGGGGGTACCACCAACCTGCCTATTTCTGCCGTGAAGCAGTAATGCGTTTCGGTTTGAAGGGTGGGGCAACCGTTGTAACTATACTTGAGATCTTAGAACTTATATCTCAAGGTGGGTGACGCATTTATGGGCTCCAGTAACCGCTTGACACCAGGTGGCTGTGAGCTCGTCCACTCATCGAAGCAATAAAAAAAATTAATATTTTTTTATTCGTTCAATTTTAGTATCCGTAAATGGTTAATGAAGATATTACGTAAAAAAGATGAGTAACCTGGTTGAGGCGCAGAGCGTCCTGATGCTCCAGAGCGGCGATGTCGTCGAACGCACCGGCCTCCATGGTGGCTTGCTGCTCGCGCAGAAGGTTCTCCTCCTCGCGGAGGCGGCGCAGGTTCTGCTCGAGTTGCGGCTCGGACGCCATGGCCGACTCGTCCAACTCCATCATCTCAGAAGAGGAGTCATCGCTCATAGAGGACTTCTTCTGTATTGGCCCTGAAACTGTTCCCGAGTTTGCCCTCGTCACTACGGTTAAATCTATTCCAGATTCTAGCGGTTACGGCTTGACCTGGAGTCGTGGAGTGCTCGGCTTGCTGAACTCGGCATTTGATCTATTTCTGGCGATCTATTGTTTAATCAATGTCAGATCCTAAAATAATATTTGCAGCGACGCATCACGACCTAGTATCGATATCGAGATTTTAATATTTATTTGACCCTACTAACCTTCTTACCGTCTATTTCAATTTGAATACTAGTGATGTAAAGTCAATGACTAATGTATTAAGCAAGTATTCTTCGTATTTTCTAGAAAATCCTACTAGTTTAATGACTTCGTATCGTTTACGGGATTAGCTTCTGTAGTGCTATTAAAATGTAGTTTTTGGATAGAAAATAAAATTAGGTTTTATATATTGGGTGATTTTTTTAACCTTGGATTGTGTTTGAAGAAGTAATATTTTTAGTCGAATCGATGAATTTTTCAAACAAACAGCCTAATTTGATTAAATATGCCACAAAATTGTATGACAGATTCTTAAATTTATTAAGAAAATTATAAAATCTTTTGCATACTCTAATGTGTGTGACGTTCTTTAAGTATGTATGCATACCTACTATTATCATGCGTAGAATGGAGCGACTCTATTCACAAATTGTTTTTTATTGAATCTAAATCAGTTTCGGAATACGAATTTAGAACTGGCCGGTTGCCATCTGTCGTGAGTATTACGAAATTACCGTTGATTTATTCAAACAACTTAATTGTAATACTATGTGTATTGTGTTAAAAATTTATCGTTAATAGGTGCTGGTAACCACGTGTAAATTTGAAGTTATATAGTCCTTACGGAGAGACACTATAAGCACATTTGAATCGACTGAAAGAATTAATCGGTATTTTCTTATCGTAAATTAAAATCCTACGATGCGAATTGCCGGAACAGAATAATAAGTGGGAAAGAAAAAAAAATTGTAAAAAAAAAAATACAAAAGAAAAAGAAACAAAATAAAACTTACTTTTTACTTCCTCACTTTATGTCACAATATCGGTAAAACATGATTTCGGAACAAATATAAAATGTTTACGACTAATATATTAATACGGCCATTCACACGGCTGGTCGTCCTAATGTTCGCAACTAGGCATCGAATGGAAAGCGAAGTGATGATAAACAGCATACAAAATAAAATAAACAATAAATGGTGCATTTAGACAACTACATAATAAATAAGATCAGAGAACGGCGGTTCGTATTTGGGTGGTGGTGCATGAAAAGCGTTTAGTGATTGACACGTTCACAACATGTTGTCGGCAACATGAGCCGTGTGAATGGCGAACAACATTCAAAACATATCAGCCGGCCGAGCTGAAATCGTGCCGCGCCCCAAACTCTCTTCTCGCCCAAACAAATCATAAAAGTACTCGTAAATTTTACATTTCTTTTAAATCCTTGTACTGAAACGTTATTCTATAAATTTATATTACACGAGCATCGATGACTCTCAAAGTCATTACACATAAATGAGTTATCGGCTCCCGGAATATTTATCACGCGTTCGACCGAGTAATGTGAGTGATATATTGTTGAGATTTCCGACTATACTCGTAAATCATAATTAAATAACTACATGAAAATATTTTCCACTCAAACATAACTAAAAAGAAAAGTAAATAACAATTTTTATTATCTTATTTTTACATCGCTTACTGACTATATAATATTTACACGGAACTAATGGCACGCTTTCGTCCCTTACACGATAATATCACAAGAATCGTCTCTGCCGATCGGAATAGTCCTTAGTAATACAAAACGAACACACGAACGAGTCAGACAGTCAGTGGTCACAGCAAACCTCGTCCCTCTCATCGTCCCTCCCACCTGAAATTATCGAAAATCAACATAAACGAAACAAATCAAAAGAAAATAAAAAAATAAATAAAAAAAAACGGAGCATGCAGTGCGAGGTAAAACTGTGAAGCGCAACGCATGCAAATAAACCAACGGAGATATTACGGACAATGGAGTTTACCAACATTCGCTTGGTTCGCAACACGTCAGTTCATATAAAGAGAATGTCGAGCTTACACTAATGAAACGAAGAAATCGCGAAACTTACTCAGGTAGGGCTCGCCCATGGTTCCCGGCAGGTAGGGGCAGCTGGTTACGTGGTTGAAGTTCTGGGACTGCATCTCTTCCTGGTCAGTTTCGCGGTGGTAGAAGTAGTTGAAGTTGGAGACGATGACGGGCACGGGGAGGGCGATAGTGAGCACGCCGGCGATGGCGCACAGCGAACCCACGATTTTCCCCCAGACTCCGACCGGCCTGTACGCAGCATGAGGCACTTATTAGAAAGAGAAACGGCCCAACAATCACCTAACAATACAACATGTTGCCCTTACTCAGTAATTATTTCTGTCTGCAATAAATATTATCTTTACTGATAATAAACATGCAACATAATTTTACATACCATAGCTCTCAGATCAACAGCGTCCTCGTTCTTTTATGTTCATTAAGATAAACGAAATCTAAAGTTTTTTATTTATTTATTAAATGTACATTATATAAAAAAGAGCTTAGCATTCGCATTTTTGCGTTTGTTTAATGAGAGTAGAAGAAGTACTATTTCATTCGTCATCTTTCATTCTCGCCAGCTAGTTACAGAATTAAACTGCAACTTTTCAATAAACGCATTGCGGTTTCGTGTTATCGCCAGCGCTGCGTCCGCCGGAGGAGAATAGATCCATTAAATCGAACGCACAGCCAGATATTTTTCATTACGGACAATTAGCTAATTGTGCCTATAACGACATATCTTGTGTGAGTCCCAAAGATCCATTCCGCTCCTAACGAAGGCAGATTTAATTGAATACTTATTTGATATATTACTAATAAATACTAAAACTAAAACATGACAAATACTACAAACGAAGACAAAAATCATGCACGTAAACAAACCACTTTTTAACATTGAACTGTGCTCCTCTATCGAAAATGGTGTGTGAGCTAAAAAAATTTGTGCTAAATATATAAAACAGCAATACATCCAAACGAACACCAATTTTACATAGTAGCATATTATTAAATAAGTGTAAATTTCACCATCTCACCAGAAAGCCTCATACGCTAGACACATTGAGGCTTCAGGAGGCAACGAGATTACTAAGTGATCACAAGCGTTACAATAACACGATGAGATCCACTACAGTACAAATGCGATGATGACAACAGTGCGGCCGGCTCTTGCCACCATTTTCGATGAGCTTATGTCGATCAGTGTAGGCGCCACAACATCGATGCATACATTCAAACATTTAGGATACATTGACAATATAGCGTAAGCGTTATTGTGGAGCGAACATCGGTGGTGGTGGTGGTGGTATATAGATGCCGCTTCGGATTCAAGCTGCGCAGGTTGGGAGCAGCCAGACTTTCTCAGAGGTGAAGTGCTCGCAACGAAAGCGGTTAGGTTAAGTGGATACGGGCTTAAAATACGCTTTGGAAGAGGCGATAGTCACACCGGCGACGAGATCTGTTGCGCTAACTGCGCTCACTGTATTATTCCGATGAGAATTTTACAAATACGCTTCCATGTAAAACTTGTTCAGACGACGTGGAGAATAATGATATAGATAAATAAATTCGAAATTCAATTGAGACAGTAAGGAAAAATCTCAGAACGTGCATTAACTTGTATAGAGTGAAATAAATAAATTAACGTGATCGGTTAAGTTCTAAGCGAACCGACAATTAACTCAAACTGAAGCGAATGTATAGTTACATGATGTGGCGAAAGAAAATCAACAATAGTGTTAAGTATGCCAATATAAGGTTGTGGGACAAAATGAAATGACGAGAGGCAAAAATGAAACTTAGGGTGTAGTCGCTGTTTCATACGTCATGTCTCCGTATCCTACGGTCGTCATTGTCACGACCGCCCACCAAAACGCATCAGGTATGGATTTGAAGAAGCTGTTCTCGCTTCCGGCTTCAGCGAAGTACACCGCAGACGAAAACAGCACCACACCTTTAAGAACAAGCACACACGAACGGAGAATACAGTGCGACATACAGTGAGGGGGAGCGCTTGCGAGCTGGCGGGGCCTTGAGTCAACGGGGTTACCTCATGTCTCCATAGCCAACGGTGGTCATCGTTATAACGGCCCACCAGAACGCATCGGGAATTGATGAAAAATTGGTCTCTACACATTCTTTATCAGCAAAGAAAACTGCACTCGAGAACACGACCACCCCTGCGAACACAAGACGGAATGTGCACTATGTGGGTTGGGCCCGGTGCGTGCGCGCTCTCCGATGCCATCCGTTGTACCGAGTACTCCACGAGCTTCTTGTGTTTTGCATTCTTATTATATGCTTTAGAAGAAAAATTAAATGGTAATGTACAAAAAAAAACAAAAAAAAAACCATGTTTATTTAACCCTTGGTTTCTGACTACCGAACCTTGCTAATACTAAGGCTATCGAGTCATTTAAATTTGACTTTTAAGCTTTTAAATTAGTTTCATTAAAATGCGTCTATATAAATTCGGAACGAATTTCGCACTAAAATACCTCATATAAGGTTTTTCAGGTCATTATCATGTTAATGAGGCCCGTCCCCATATACATAATATGTATATGAGTTATCATATACATTAGCTTATTAACTAAAAAAACTGACTACTTCGAGTCGCTATATTTACTATTACTCTACCCCATCGAGTCTTGCAAAATCCTGTAATATAGTATTTACTAAGTACCCTATTTATTTACCCCACGCCCTATTTTATTTTTTGTCTGCATCTGATTTAGTATTAGGCAAAGAAAGTAAAAGATTAAAGCCGAAATTATGACACGTAATCAATCATGTGTATATTTTTTTATAGTCGACATAATTTCTCTAGTATAAAATTCAGAATTGCAAAATTTAGAGTATAGGGTTAATATAATATGTGCTACTAGTATTTTAATAATAAATCGCTCTTCGAGAGATTTCTTTCAAGTTTTTTTTATGTCTTACAAACTGAAATCTTGAAATATTTTTTAGTTTGTTGAATTTTTTAAATTATCAATTTCGTTATTAGATTTGGGTGATTCTTGATGTCGTCTTGACGTCTGCACAAAAAGGATCCTTAAAAAACTTGGGGTAAGTTTCGAGTAATTTAAAAATGTATGAACATGACTGGTACGGTGTCTATTCTATTTCGTGCCTTACCGATGAACAGGAAGAAGATCAGCAGGCCAAGTTCTCGCATGGACGCCTTGAGCGTCCTGCCAAGAATCTGCAATCCCTTCGAGTGGCGGGACAGTTTGAAGATCCGGAACACCCGCACGAGACGGATTACCCGCAGAATAGCCAGGCTCATGGCTTGGTTGGTGGACTTATCTTGCGGAGATACGGGAGCTCGCGGTAGGTTCAAAGTGTCTTCCTCCTCGGCAACGACGGTCGCCAGGGTGATGAAGTACGGGATAATGGCGATTATATCAATGATGTTCATGACGTCTCTGAAGAAGTTGAATTTGTTGGGACACGCCAAGAACCGCACGATCAATTCGAAGGTGAACCAGATGATGCAGAGTGTTTCAATAAGGAAGAATGGATCGGTGATATCCGGGACCTCGTCCTCCTCAATCTTCGTGCCGTTGGTCGTTGTATTGAAGACTTTGTAGTGTTTGAATTCAGGAAGGGTCTCCAGGCAGAAGATGACGATGGAGAGGAGGATGACGAAGACCGAGATGATGGCAACGACGCGCGCGGCCTGGGAGCTCTCGGGGTATTCGAAGAGCAGCCAGATTTTGCGCTGGCGTTCGTTGGAGGGAAGGGGCTTCTCTTCCTCCTTGATGAAACCTTCATCCTCACTGTAAGATAACGATTATCTTTATCCACTCACCGACCTTCCTTATACGAATAAGTAAGTATGTATTTTGAAACTTTAATTTTGTATAATTTTCTAATTTAACTAAATCATCTTACCGGAACTTGTTGGTGGCCTGCTCTCCCAGTTCGTAGAACTTGATCTCTTCAGAAAAGACGTCCAAGGGGACGTTTACCGGGCGACGGAGTCGTCCTCCGCTTTGGTAATAGTAGAGGATGGCGTCGAAAGACGGTCGGTTCCGGTCGAAGAAGTACTCGTTCCTGTACCATTTATTTATTATTAGCTTATTTTATTTAAATTAATTAAGCTGTACTGTTAAAATTGTAATTGTACTGTTAAAAGTGAGACCTTAAAACTCACTTTACTGGTGATAGGACCTCTGGTAGGTTCGCACGAGTAGGTACCACCATCCTGTGTATTTGTATGCCGTGAAGCAGAATGCGTTTCGGTTTGAAGGATGAGGCAGCCCTTATAACTATACTGAGACCTTAGAACTTATATCGCAAACTATGTGGCGGTATTTTCATTGTAGATGTCTATGGGCTCCGGTAAACATTTAACATCGGGTGGGCAGTGAGCTCGTCTACCCATCTAAGCAAAGCAAATTGATTTGATGGTAATTGTAAGGTAAATAACATCTAAGAAATCTTGATATAAAAGCAGCCCTAAATTCACTATGTTGTAGTGATCAATTCTACCTCACTGCAACTGAGAAACCGGTTCTCCAACGGATCTTAGGTTTCTGATTTTGAAATTTTCATTTTTTTTATATATTGCTTAGATGGGTGGACGAACTCATAGCCCACCTGGTGTCGAGTGGTTACTGGAGCCCATAGATATCTACAACGTAAATGTGCCACCCACCTTGAGATATAAGTTCTTAGGTCTCAAATATAGTTACAACGGCTGCCCCACCCTTCAAACTGAAACGCATTACTGCTTCACGGCAGAAATAGGCAGGGTGGTGGTACCTACCCGTGCGGAGCCCCAAGAGGTCCTACCACCAGTAAGACTTGTTATTATGTTTGTTAATAATATACGAGCGGTGTTTTTGATAATTACCGGAGTGGGTCGAAGTATCGTATTCGGCGGGAGGGGTCCCCGAGCAACGTCTCCGGGAATTGGTTCAATGTACGCAGCTGAGTTTCGAACTTCAAACCGCTCACCTGCCAAAAGTAAACGTATGATAATATATGCAATCAAACGAAACAAACCGGAGTATACATTCGAATCCGATGTCAACGAAGATAACTTCCGTGGGAAAAGTTTGATGCAGCGCAAAAAATTAACGATTAGAATTTGATTTTTAATGCATAGTTCATTTATTTTTTTATGATTGAAATTTTACTGGTGGCCCGAAGGCCTTTCCAGTTTCACCAGGACAGGTGGGCGAGCAAAGGCTCAGCCAGGAGGGGTGGGATTTGCTAACAACTGCCCGAGCGCCTCCAAAGGAGACCTAAGAACTCAAGAGCAATTGCTTCGCGAATGAATCTACTACCGGATCGGAATCGCGACCCGCTAAGAAGATCCGGCGAGAAACTCAGCGGGCTGATGCATGGGTTAGGTTGCACGTCGACCTCTTTGTCGAGTTCGACGATAGTTCATTCGGAAGAAGATCGTTCTAGTCTTTCGGGTACTTAATGTTAGTTCAAGGCAGAAAAAACTAGGCAGGAATTTACCGTAGACGTAGTTCGGTCCGATATTATCATCGAAAAAAATATTGTAACTGAAACAAGACATTGCGAATGAGTTCACGAGTGCTGGCGTCATTTTTGTATTTAGTGTGAATTAATTATTGTTGGTGACGAATTAATAAAAAAATAGTCTAATTTTATAATTTGATTAGTTATTTGGTTCCGTTTCATTGGTAGATAATTATTTTTATTATGGATATTATTTATAATTATTATTGGTGTTTATTGGCATAGATGACTCAAGCTAGTGTAAATCAAAGGGTACCTAAAAATACTTGTATGCTTATGATAAATAAATAATAATAGCTTCCAGGTAAACTTTACTACTTTGAGGCACGGTACGATGGTTATCAGATGAAAACAAGTTCATGGTCACTTTTAACCATTTAATTGCAATCGTAATTTCTCATTTTGATTTTCGCGAAACATTCTCATTGACACCAATACTTCGCCGTCGACTCGACATAAGTTTGAAGCTTTTTTGTACTAGAGTTCATGGGTTAGCGATAAGTCTAGACTCTAGGCCCTTAATCTAGGCCCTAGAGGTCCTACATCGTTAGCGCCGACAGAGAGTATGAAAGATAATAACCAGAATATTGGCATCTACCCGCAGGGGTTCATCATACCATATAACTTTGTCGGAATATCTGAATATTGCGTATTTTGTTTTTAATACGCGACGATTTACATTTGTTACACGTTTATTTAAAATGGTCGGTATTTTCCTGCCGGGTTTGAGCTCCGTCTTTGAATAAACCGACAGACTGCCTACCTACAGTCAGATGGCTTACCTATCGTTGACGGAAAGAAAACTGCAATTTTATCATCAAATATATTCTGAAAACTTTGCCGAAATAAATTAAATTAAACAAAAATAAATTTATCGCGCAATTGTATTTTAAATAAGTTAAATTAAGCTGAATTAAAAACGCCGGCAAAAAATCTTGATATTGTATATTGTACCCATCCGGACAGTAACCACCATCCTATACTATTCTACTGGTAACAGTAATGCTTTCCAGTTTAAAAGAGTTGTGCGTGCTAGAATATATACCATAATTAAAAAAAGTTTTTTGTACATTGCTAGTATTATTATATACTATTTTAGTATTTTAACATTCATACTTACGCGTCGCGTATAAAGTACATCGATAAAAACCAAAAGTTTCACCTGTTCCTATTTCAAATAATTCTTAAAACAAAACATAAATTTAACGATTTCATGTAATCGGTCCAACAAGTTAGTGACGTTCCTTTTAAGTTTCGATTAATACGAACGCAGCGAATGTTCATTTCAACGTGTTTTGAATATTCGGTACCGCCAAAATAAATAAAGGTCAAGGCGGCACGTCTATTTCCGTCGCACCCGAGTGTGCCGGGCTAATAGTGTTGTTGTGTCCATAATGTCTGTTCAAACGTTGTGAATTCTTGTTAACAATCAGAAACGCGCTTAATAACGCGCTTTACAATCGCGCTTAAAATCCTAAGCGGCTTTTTGCGTACTGACTGATTCGTTTCACTTGAAGCTTCCTCTACAGAGATTTTCTAAAGACTCATTATAAAATTATGTGCGTAATTAGCGTGTACCACTCCTATAAAAAAAACTTGTTTTTTATTAATCAATAAATCTATTTTTTTTCTTACAGTGTTTTAATTAAACCAATTTAAGTAAACTCTTAACAAATTTTATAACTGTATCTTTGTTTGATTCTACCAATATTATACATACTATTCAATACAAAATATTTATTAAACTATGATGTAAATAATAATTTTGAAGTTCAAGTTCGAGGTGAATTATTCGAATTTCGAATATATCTATCTGATATTCAAATTGATCCGGGATACGTACAATTAATTATTAATACACTTCACACGTGTATTAATAATTAACTGTAAGTATGTATGTACGCGAATTCAGGGCTCAGCCTCATTACAGAGTTGACATTGAGCTGTGACCCTGAATTGTGAATTTCAAACGGAATTATACTGTTGGGTGTGATAGGCATCTGTCAGCCGGATCAGAGGTCAAGATAAACTGACGAGCTCCCTCTGAAAGCCTGCTCTAAAATATTCAAACGATAAGACATTAAACTGGTATATTCGTGTTTAACAATAATCTAATTCATATGAACGGTCCAATAATTTTCTCTTTGAGAACATAGATGTACAATGTTCTTCTCATTAACCGGGTATTTGGTGAATCGGATTACTATATCGTAGGTTTTTGGTGCGATTTCTAGCTGAAGTCAATGTCTCCGTCAATTGTTATTTAGTATTCGGGGTGTATTTGATTTTGTCTCGGCATTTAAATGAATAATATGTATAATATAGTAGATCGGTATTATTTAATCTAAGTTTAAGTTTGGGTTGAAATAATTATTAAATTAATATTTATTACAGGGAATATCTTATACAGTACGCGAGGTACTTATTCTGGGTAAGAAAATTGATTTTCGAATATTATAAATATAGTATATAGAATCGAAATTAGTAATTGTAGAAATGTATTATTGGAAAGTAGAAATTTTAGTAAGTTGTAAATATAGGTTAGTGCGATTCAGGTTTTTTTTCGATGTTTTCTAATATACATATAAAATATGATGTGGATAATTATTTATCTATTATAGTATTTAGATATCGTAAAACTTCGTTACGAACGGTATTGTCGTACAGAACGACCATTGTAATATTAAGACCTTGTTTTGTTTGGTAATGAAACGGAAATATGTTATATTTTGTGTCTATAATAAAAAAATGCAGGGTAGACGCCGTGACGTCAGTATTTAACGCAATACGCGGACAAGGACGTCATTTCAGAGGATTCAGAACGAAATTGTCGGTTTGCTTTGTATTTGTGAGGATTTATTATCGAGAAAGTAAATAAAGGTGATTCAATTATTATTTAAGATAATTTTATTACAATGAACTCAGCTCCACTGAACAGGAAAATTAACTTTTTTTTTATTGCTTAGATGGGTGGACAAGCTCACAGCTCACTTGGTGTTAAGTGGTTACTGGAGTCCATAGACACCTACGACGTAAAAGCGCCACCCACCTTGAGATATAAGTTCTAAGGTCTCAAGTATAGTTACAACGGCTGCCCCACCGTTCAAACCGAAACGCATTACTGCTTCACGGCAGAAATAGGTAGGGTGGTGGTACCTACCTGTGCGGACTCACAAGACGTCCTACCACCAGTAAAATGATGATGACGGAACAGCCGCTCGGCCATCCCTAGCGCCGTCATGTATAATAGATGTATACACGACATGTCAGCGAGTTGATAGCAGAGCCAAATAGCCTTTGCTATTTCTTAAAGCTTATTTATCTTGACTACATAACTAGTATGACTTATTTGGAAATCAAAGAATGATTGTTGAGTTTTACATTTTGTTTAAATTTATTTCGCAATCAACATTTTTCTAGTGTTAATTTCGCAGTCGGAGATAGCGAAAATAAAACGAGAATCTTATTTAAGTTAAGACGCGACGACTTCTTGAAAAACTACGGCGAGAACTAGAGAAAGTCATCGAGCAAAGTCTTCTTTGAAATATGATATTTTCATTAAGAACTCTTCGCAGAGAAGTTTTCTCTCGACTCGTTGTTGTACTCGAAGATCCGTAGCAATGAGCACAGAAGGATAAAAAAAAACCTAATTAAAATTTGTTTAATTATAAAATACGAACTGTTATATATTTTTAATGTACCTAAAAATGCAATGTTAGGTGCACGACGTATACTTTATGCAGCTTAGTTAGGTTGCCGATAAATCACGTAGTTCAATTCTAACCGCGGTCCCGGTGACACTTGACCCAAATAATTTCAATTGTTAATTTCACATGTTTGAATTATTAGAATTAAATAAAGTTCTTTTTTTTTAAAAAGATTTTCTAATAAATCCTCGTAAGAGAACGTTAATTTTGTGATAGTGAAGATGTTCATGCCAGTACAAGTCCTACCAAACTAATGTATGTGGGGTTTTATATTCAGGGTGGGCCAGTGAATCGGTTGATCACTTCACATAAGCTTGATTCTTTAATTCGTCTTAAATTATGTAACTTTGTTAAAAAAATATTTTTTTTTCTTACATGGGTGGACGAGCTCACATCCCACCTGGTGTTAAGTGGTTACTGGAGCCTATAGACATTCACAACGTAAATGCGCCACCCACCTTGATATATAAAAGTTCTAAGGTCTCAAGTATAGTTGCAACGGCGGCATTATATAATTACAACATACGGTTAATAACCAGACTGACGGAACTCACCTCCTCATATGAAACATCCACCTAAAGCCGTAAACATTCAACTCGTGTTGTTGTATAAAAATATCCAACTTGAAACAGATAAACGATTAAAAGCAACCGTCGCCGATGTCATTAGCAATGCCAACACATGCTAGTAACAGTTACGCAAGCACTCGTGAACACACTGCACGGGACGCAGTAAGCTTTTTATTGTACGATTTAAGCCTGGAGCTTTTAATATTTAGATTTAAGAGCGTGTACGATACGGCTGGCTCTAAGTGCCATTACAGCATTTTCAATTTCACGTAATGTATTTAATACTAGCTTTGCCTGCGACTTCGTCCGCGTGGAATAGTTACTTTGGCATAACGCTAAATTTTACCCGCGACTTCATTTACAATACTCAGGATTGGAACTTCATTACTGAACCGGTAGATGGCGTTGAAGAAGCTAGATTTTGAGATTTTTTGACAAAGACTTTTTTTAAAGTATCCTATGTTATTTCTAATACCTTCAAGAGTATGTGTACAAAGTTTCATGATGATCGGTTGAGTAGTTTTCGCGTGAAAGCGTAACAAACAAACTTACATTCACATTTATATATTAGTAGGGATTATGAGGCGAATTCAATATAAATACGGTTCTGTGCTCAAAACGGAAATTCGTATTGCGTTGTTTAGATAAGGGTAACGTTTTCAGAATTAATATGATTTACTTAACGATTGTATAATTTGTATTTTAGTAGAACAGTGATTATTCGTATTAACAGTCTGCTGTACAAACTAGTTGCCCGCGGAACGGATGGCCGTTGGGGCCAGAAGGTTCTTGAGTGGCGACCGCGTACTGGGAGACGTAGCGTGGGTAGGCCTCCCACAAGGTGGGCCGACGACCTATTGAGGTTCGCAGGGATCCGCTGGATGCAGGCAGTGCAGGACCGGTCTTTGTGGCGAGGCTTGGGGGAGGCCTATGTCCAGCAGTGGACGTCCATGGGCTTATAAAATAGAATAAAATAGTACAAACTAGTGTACGGTCAAAAATAAATATTCTATGACTTTTTTTTTTTTTGGTCAGGAGGAAATCGCCAGACTTCCGCCCTCCCCTGGGGATGAAGGGCGGGGCATGTCGGAGTCGAACTGACTAAAACCTCCTGTCGCTCAACAACCCGCGTCCGAATTCTATGACATAGTCACATTTATGTTCCATTGAATGAAAAAAGAAAAACGATGTTCATAAAGCAATGCAGTTCACACAATTGTGAAGAATCCGAAACACATTCACTAGATGTTCATTCCGCGTTACGTTTTAAAAGAGTTTTTTTTTTCTTTCTACACGATGTTACCCGCGGTTGGCAATGGACGAGTACGAAAATACATTTTATTGTGCGTTTCCCAAGGGCGTTGAGCGGCTCTGTAGACTAGGAGCTGCCGATGGTCTCGACCGCGATGCCGGGCATTCCCGACGTCTTATACGCGTATCACTAGTGAAATACGAGCACGATTGGCGGCGAATTATGCCGCATATTCATTATAGAATTCAGACGTTTTGAAGTCACAACAACTGTATGGATGGAATGGATAGTACAATGCAACTAAGACATCTTTACATATTTTCATCTCCATGGGATAAATTAGGCGCGAACGTAACGCTTGTATCGGCTAAGGCAACAGTTACGATATCTCAGAAAATAAAAGTAATAAAAAAAGATACCCATTGACATTTACATCGTTGCTAACGTCTGAAGTATGTGGCAATAAAAAAGTGTGCAGTTCACTCGTGCTAGGGATGAAACCTTCAGAAGTATTCTATCTCATTCTCTCGCAACCTAAATCCTGTAGATGTACATGTTTGTCTCTTTTTAATGTCGCTTTTTCCTATTACCGAGTTTTGAATCACAGCACCGCTAAAGGATTGTTCACTTCGATGTTAAATTAACAAATGATTTTCTCGATAAAACATACCAAAGCCCAAACTGTTTACTATCCAGCCTCCTTGACTCGCATATGCAGCGTACGCACTTTACGTTAAAATAATGTATTTAAAACGCGACATTGTAGCGACCGCAAACAATGTATGCCGGACATCTCTTTACGAGCCACACACGTCTATCATGTAATTTGTTGTAACATTTTATTGAATGTACACTAAACGCTAAATGGCTTTTAGGTTCGTTTCATGCATTAGACATACGCTATTGATATTTTAAAGAATTTCGTGCGGGAATTTATAAAACGTGCGAGAAAATTTCCGAAAAATAGACATTTCGACTATTATACAGAATATTGGACTGGGAGCCCAAAGACAGGGCTCAGTGGTGTGGCTTGTGGAGGCCTATGTATAGCAATGGACGACTATGGGCTGGTGACCCCACTTCGATAAAGCGGCACGACACGAGAACCCTCTCATCGTGGCCGCCGGTAACTAACTTCCCGATCCTGCGGACAGATAGGAAAGCAGTCGACGTCGCCCCAAACGCGTAATTTCGGATACTCCCGATCCACTAACGCTGCTTTTAAGTACCTCAAGCACCGGTCATCGTTCTCGTCGAACCCGTCGCTTGCGACGAAGGGCTCGACGAGTAAATTAACCCTCAGACACAGCCCACTGAGTTTCTCGCCGGATTTTCTCAGTGGGTCGCGTTTCCGATCCGGTGGTAGATTCTGCGAAACACGGCTCTTGCAAGGGTTCGTGTTAGCAACGTCGTCAGGTTTGAGCCCCGTGAGCTCACCTACTAGTTAAGGTTACGCTGAAATAGCCTCTTAAGGCTCTCAGCTTAGGTACGAAAAAAAAAAAGGCTGGTGATAATGATGAGGAGGACCAGGGGACTGCCGCTTATTAAATTTACGCATTTCCTCTATTTTCCAGTTCCGAATATATCCGCTTCTATTGTGTAGACATTTAAGCCCAAATTCGTTCCGTACTAACTATGTTTGTTTCAGTATGCCATATGTCGATTGCGTGTTGTTTATCGAATTAGTGTTGGAGCTGAACTCATTTTTGGATTAAATATGTAATATAATTTGTAAATGAGCTGCTCATTTGTTTACCGTACAAGTGTATTGGCTTTCAGGGTGCTATTGTGTCCGGTTTTGCGGTGTAAGGCCCAACAGGATCATCCAAGAGGTATTCCATGAAGCATTAAAAACTACAGCATCAAAATGGCTCACAACTTTAATTGAATGTTTGTTCTAGAATTAAAAATAATTTTTAACCTGAAAATTTGTACGTTTGTTATTAGTAACTCAAAATTTTCGCAGACTGACTGACAGCTCATGGCTTGGATTAACAGGTGATTTTATCTATACTAGTGACCCCGCAGTAGTCGAGGTTCGACTATAATTAATTGAAATTATAAGTTTAAACACTATTATGCTTCTATTGTCAAACAGTATTATATTTCGATAATATAATCTCACTATTCGCCAAAACTGCACAATAGATCAATAATATTAAAGACAAACAATATTAATCTATTTTCAATTCGACCACAGACTTTAAACAATAACAAAAGTTTCCCAATTGACAGTAAACAAAGAGTATATTTTTCTGTATGTGTTGTGTCAAATACATGGTAGTGTGTATAATGTTTTCTTTATTGATTTAAAGTATCTGTTATGCAATATTTAAAAAAAATATTAGCATTGTGCACTCCCTCGACTCTCTATAAGTGTGAGAAATTTCATACTCCTCCGTCCGCGAAATTTTCGTAAAAAGGGGTACAAAGTTTTTGCTTCACATATTAATATATAGATATCTATATATGGGTATAACTGCTACAATAAATTCGATAGCGTATTCCCTCAGTTATATACCTTTACTGGTAATCTATGGTATAGGAGAGTTACACAGCAACTCCTTATGCCGCGAACGTGCAACTTGTTTACAAGTACTTATCCGAATTAGATGTTAAAGCTAAAACTACAGCGAGCATCTATTCGGGAATAAACACCAGATAGATTAGTGTCGGTGACGTGCGAACAAAATATCACCAAAAAAGTACACAGCTCTACAATGTGCGATATTCCCGCTGCGCAAACATATCAACAATTGATTGTCTAACACAAAACACCCTTCGCTGTTCAATAACAGCGACGTGCAAACATTCCAGAGCTTTCCAGATTCGTTTGTTATCTCAAGAACAGAGCTTTCACGCTCGGTTTCCTCGGACATTCCGAACGAGTGAGTTCGACAAACAAAAGGATTCCGAGCACTGTGATTACTGGATGTACATATGTACGTATCTTGCTTGTTCGTTCTATACGAGTGCAGCTGCTATTAGATAACTATTGAGCTATCGTACGACCGTTCCAACACGGATCCGGATCTGATTTTCCATTTGTGTAAGTATTTCTTGGAGTGATATGTTATTCGGAGTGCGGGCGCACTTGTGTGTGTTCCCAATCTCATATGAGATTTTTTTTTTCCACAGGAGATCATCGCCGGATCCCCACCCGCGCGGCAGGTGGGGTATGTGGGAGTTGAACCTCACTAAAAACTCCTGCCGCACACAGCCGACTCCCTACCCCGGACCGGGCCGGAGCCCAGTCGGGGCTATTGAGACTGCGGGACAGGGTTGACGCAGAGCACATTACATCTATCCCGCCCATATGAGGTTCTAGCACAATGTTGAGTGTGAAAAAAAATATCCATCCCATTTTTTGTTTTCCTACCTAATCTCTGGTAGCCTAAGGAGCTACTCCGGCTACGCCCGGGCGGGTAGGTGAGCTCACGGGCTCAACTTGAAAGAATTTGCTAGCTCTGGCCCTAACAAGAACAGTGCTTCGCAGAATCTACTACCGGATCGGAATCGCGACCCAGTGAGAAGATCCGGCAAAAAACTAAATGGGGAAAGGGGGGTTGAATTCTTCGATCAGTAGAATAAGGGTGAAATTAACATAGCATTAAATATTCTTCTTCTTAGTCGCGTAATCTAGTCACGGTCAATTATGACGATCAGTTCTATGTTATATTCCATCATTTCTCTACCGCAAATGCTAAGAGTTGTCATGGTCTTTATCTGATCAATCCATAGCACTAAGTATAGAATACGGAACAAATGTAAACGAATTATACAAACACCCATAACGCTTAAAGATACTCCAAAATTTGGTGCAAGTTTCCTTTAATGTTATTAAGCTATTTTGTCTAACTGAACCGCACGTGCAAACTAAGTAATGTACATGCATTTGATAGTCTATTAAATAATTTACAACGGAAATGTATTGCAGCGAGCTTTGCATAAGCTCCGTTTACAGTTTAGCCCTAACTCTGTTGCATAAGCTCTAGTTTTATTAGGGTAGTTAAGTTTAACTACTTCTGCCGTTTATCTGCACTTTCATTTGCAACATTTTTGGCGTAACTACCGCATTTTTATTGATATTACGTTTCAGGCATTAAACAATGAGATATGTACAAATCTGAATATTATTACCAAGATGAATATTCAGATCCGTACAGAATAATATAATAGGTATAGTAATACTACAGTTCTTGTTCTTCTTCTTATTTAATATTAATTAAGTCTTATTCATTTCATAATTGGATCTGAGTGTTTTTAAATATTTTCAGTTTTTGTTGAATAAGATAGTCGAAGCGTATTTTGATCGCATGAGCTCCCTGCACCTTTTTTCTATTTCTGCCGCGAAGTATTTATTATAATACAATGGCAGTTTCGTGGTTCAATTACGGTGGTCATATACGCAGTTTAGTGTCTTTTAGAAAAGTCAACTGATTTTGCTAAAACAAAATGTATGTACAAAAAAGAAACCAAATGATTCAAATACCTTTATTATAAACTTGTGTATTGAAATGTATATTTTATCTTCCCTTAAATCTTGTTTCCGAACGTTCACCTGAAGTTTATTTTTTCATAAAATAATTTAATTATTATTTTATGAAAAATTAACCAACGCATATAACCACGAAAACATTTATATTCCTATTATAATGTACCAAATGAATAACTGATTAAAAAGCCTCTTTCTCTTGCCTTCAGGAGAGAACATTTTCTAATTCAAACAAAATTAATTAAATTTCAATGCTTTTTTTGTTCTTTATCTTAAACGCTCAAAGAAATTTCTGTTTAAAGCTAACTTCTTTTTGTTCGGAATGAATATCTTCTTAGGCTTTTCGTAAATGTGTTTTCTGAATTCTTAATTAGCATCGTGAATTGAATGTTATTTTTGAGGTAAGTGAATTGGCAGTTAATTATATTTAATTTAGAATTTAGTTTCTGCTTTTTTTTTCCTCAGAAGAAAATCGCCGGATCCGCGCAGCGGGTGGGGTATGTGGGAGTTGAACCTCACTAAAAACTCCTGCCGCTCACAGCCGGAGCCCAGTCGAAGTTGTTTGCAAATCTTTCACGTGTCTATTAATTCAAAACGTCACTCTGTGCATTTAATAGTCACTAAGTTATATAGTGTGCCCGGGTGCATTAAACAATGAGATATGTACAAATCTGAATATTATTACCAAGATGAATATTCAGATCCGTACAGAATAATATAATAGGTATAGTAATACTACAGTTCTTGTTCTTCTTCTTATTTAATATTAATTAAGTCTTATTCATTTCATAATTGGATCTGAGTGTTTTTAAATATTTTCAGTTTTTGTTGAATAAGATAGTCGAAGCGTATTTTGATCGCATGAGCTCCCTGCACCTTTTTTCTATTTCTGCCGCGAAGTATTTATTATAATACAATGGCAGTTTCGTGGTTCAATTACGGTGATCATATACGCAGTTTAGTGTCTTTTAGAAAAGTCAACTGATTTTGCTAAAACAAAATGTATGTACAAAAAAGAAACCAAATGATTCAAATACCTTTATTATAAACTTGTGTATTGAAATGTATATTTTATCTTCCCTTAAATCTTGTTTCCGAACGTTCACCTGAAGTTTATTTTTTCATAAAATAATTTAATTATTATTTTATGAAAAATTAACCAACGCATATAACCACGAAAACATTTATATTCCTATTATAATGTACCAAATGAATAACTGATTAAAAAGCCTCTTTCTCTTGCCTTCAGGAGAGAACATTTTCTAATTCAAACAAAATTAATTAAATTTCAATGCTTTTTTTGTTCTTTATCTTAAACGCTCAAAGAAATTTCTGTTTAAAGCTAACTTCTTTTTGTTCGGAATGAATATCTTCTTAGGCTTTTCGTAAATGTGTTTTCTGAATTCTTAATTAGCATCGTGAATTGAATGTTATTTTTGAGGTAAGTGAATTGGCAGTTAATTATATTTAATTTAGAATTTAGTTTCTGCTTTTTTTTTCCTCAGAAGAAAATCGCCGGATCCGCGCAGCGGGTGGGGTATGTGGGAGTTGAACCTCACTAAAAACTCCTGCCGCTCACAGCCGGAGCCCAGTCGAAGTTGTTTGCAAATCTTTCACGTGTCTATTAATTCAAAACGTCACTCTGTGCATTTAATAGTCACTAAGTTATATAGTGTGCCCCGGTGCTCAAGTTTTGTGGGCAAAGTATTCGATTATATAATATAGTTCATATTTTGAGAGGTGACGCCTTACAGCCCGTTCACACACGGTCTCCGTTTTACTGGTCCGTTTTGTCGGATACGTGTTTTTCATTAATGGAGCATGAAGTTGTATGAGCGACTTCACATATGGTACAGTATTCAGTATATAGTAAAAAAAACGATCCGGTAAATTATGACATTCCGTTTTATCATCGAACGCTGAATGAACGGAATACGTATCCGTCATGTTTCCGTGCAATTTTACCGGATAGAAACTGTGCGGGGGTGAGGGGGCCGGCGGGCGGTGCAGCTAGACAAACAAGTTTCATCCTGGTGGAACAGCGGCGGTATACTACGAATTTGCTTGTGAACATCGTATCCGGTAATGACGGATACGTTGAACGTTATACGGTGCCCATGTGTGAACAAATAATATGTTAAAACGGGTAGCGTATACACAGAGACTATGTGTGAACGTAGCCTTATTTGATTGACCGGACGGGAAACGAGAGATTATACCGTGTTTTGAACATACGAATCACGAGAAGCAAATGCGTGTGTTAAATAATTGAAATGCATAATTGTAATGTTTCTAGACACAAGCTAGAATTAAACAATTCATTTTCGGTATTGTTACGTTATTCCATGGGGTTAATAAGTATATTAGTGCATTATTATTCAAACATTCAGAAATGTATACTAAACTGTTTGCAAAGTAATTCATTCATTTCAATTTATATCGTAAACAATGCATTGTTAGAACAAGAAGTTTTTGGTTGCACTCTTCGGAATACTTCGTAGCCGTTCCGTAATCGTTTTCTAGATAGAGTACATAGACAACATATTATTATGTGTAAATGTCGCAAATCTTGAGACATTAATTTCATTTTCCATCGGGATTACCGTTAAATCACCTTTTAGGGACATGTAGAGACGTCCTTACGTCGGTTCCTTGCCGCGCGTCACGTGGCTTAGAATGAATTATCTGACTGTAGATAGACGCGCTAAGTCACAACCCATTTGGTGAATAAACGAATTTCAAAACCCATTTCTCTTTATTATTAGTAAATTTCTTATTGTTGATTCCGAGAAGTGTGTTATTCTCACTCGTAAACAAAACTAAGTTTCCTAATCCTACGTTGTTACAGCCGACAAAGTCACGAAATCACTTTGTCCCGTTCCATTAATAGTCTTCGTGTATTTCATTAAAGTATTAGAGATTTGAAAATAGAACTGGAACCGTTGCAGCGTTGTGAAATTGAACGTTCAATAATTCAAAATTCGAATTCAGTGTAACCGTTTCAGTCCATTGTTGCATCAACTATTTGTCAAAAGCGTGAAATATGAATGCCGGTCGTTTTATTGTTACGACCGAACATTGAGCTCAGAATAAAGGGATGTGGCATTCATTAACGGTTAAGCCATGTGTTAAAACATTTAACACACACGCACAGTGAAATACATTATTACCTACTGGTGGTAGGACCTTTTGTGAGTCCGCCCGGGTAGGTACCACCAGCCTGCCTATTTCTGCCGTGAAGCAGTAATGCGTTTCGGTTTGAAGGGTGGGGCAGCCATTGTAACTATACTTGAGACTTAAGAACTTATATTTCAAGGTGGGTGGCGCATTTACGTTGTAGATGTCTATGGGCTCCAGTAACCACTTAATATCAGGTGGGCTGTGAGCTCGTCCACCCATATAAGCAATAATAATTTTTTTTTTTTTCCAGAATCATGAAATCAAGTGCTAGAAGAACTTACTTTCAGTTTTTTCGTTTTATGACTTTGTTAATATAATTCGATTCCCAATCGTAATATTATATGTATATTAAGACAATAAATTCTGTAACAACCAAACTATTATTCTGCCTAAGGAATATATATTTTTTATCTAACTAACAATACTCATTCTGAATAATTGAGGGAGCTCGTTAAAATAACATGAACCATTTAAAATGAACTCCCGAGAAACTGAAGACACATACCACATATTATAACAACGAAAGATAGATTCTATGTATACGATGTTGAACAGAATAACACGATTTGTTTACTTTTTTTTATTCAAGCTTATTTGAGTTTGCGGTTAAATTATAACTTTGCTTGTTTCACAGTAGGTACTGTTTCCATTAAACTTTAAATATTCGCAATTTTCATTTAGCTGTTACTTTAGCAAAAATCTTCATAAATGCTGTGAGTATGATCACTCGAGTCTGCATAACCCTTAAAGTGCATAAGAAGATCGGTGATATAAACATTTCTGAATATGTATTTTTTTATTGCCTAGATGGGTGGACGAGCTCACAGCCCACCTGGTGTTAAGTGGTTACTGGAACCCATAGACATCTACAACGTAAATCCGTCACCCGCCTTGAAATATAAGTTCTAAGGTCTCAGTATGGTTACAACGGCTGCCCCACCCTTCAAACCGAAACGCATTACTGCTTCACGGCAGAAACAGGCCTCACGACAAGAGGTCCTGCCACCAGTGCAAGAGGTCCTACCAATAGTTAGAAAAGGCTCAAGAGCTGTCTAGTGAGAAGCGGTTAATGGGAGCAGCCGCCCACATGAGGTTAGCCTCAATTACTCCGACGGTAGTATTCAAGACATATCCTACCATAGATGAATGGACCAAAGTTATGTCGTATTTTTGCTACTTGAATACGAGCATACCGTTCGACGAAAATTGGCTATCCTTAAACTGTGTGTACCGAAGAAGTGATGATGAATATGATGATGATGAAGGCCATGTGATGAGGATGTCTCCCACGAGAGGATAGCAAAGTGCACCTTTTATTTATTTATTTTTTATTGCTCTGATGGGTGGACGAGCTCACAGCCTACCTGATATTAAGTGGTTACTGGAGCCCATAAACATCTATGCGCCACCCACCTTGAGACATAAGTTCTAAGGTCTCAGGTATAGTTACAACGGCTGCCCCACCCTTTAAACCGAAATGCATTACTGCTTCAAGGCAGAAATAAGCAGGGTGGTGGTACCTACCCGCGAGGACTCACAAGAGGTCCTACCACCAGTACCACCAATATACTCTGAACTCCAAACTGTTAAGCTAAATTCTTAAGGTATAAGGATGTTCAGAAGAGGCATATAAAGAGATGCAACATTGATTCCTCTTGTTGGAAGGCCCTGGCACAGAATCGTTTGGAGTGGAGACGCTTGGTGCAGCAAAGCGCGTATTTCTTTGAAAACGACAGGAGTCGCGAACTAGACGACAGATGAGATAAACTGAAAAATAGACCGTCTTCCACCAGTTTTTACAACTACGTGGATGGTGTTCTTACGTGTACCATCTGTTTGTGCACGTTTAAGAACAAGATAGGCTACCGTAGCCATGTTAGAGAGCATGAGAGGCGCAGACATTAGCTTTTAGGTTATTAAACAGAAAATTTTGGTCGCCATGGTCTTAACTGGCTTAGAACCAGATGATGGTGACTGAAAGAGTTAAATTGCGTTGAAGTTTAAGGTACAATGTTTGTCTGGGTGGACTGTGAATTTCTCTGTGTATTTTTTTTATTGCCCTTGTAGGCCGACGAGCATACGGCCCACCTGGTGGTGAGTGGTTACCGTCGCCCGTGGACTTCAGCAATGCCAGGGGCAGAGCCAAGCCGCTGCCTACCGTATCTGCGGTAATAGAAACGTAACATTAAATTCTTGTAACTTACGTTCGCCCTGTTCAACAGGTACGTGTAATTGGTCAGTGGACGGCGCGACGACAACACGCGACCCGATGGTAACCCGCCCTGCACACGCGATAACAATCCTAATGTTTTCATGTCGATTCCTAAGTGACTCAATTTAACGTTGGCAGGGTTTTGATCGACGACCGCGGCTAGGCTTCTAGTAGAGTAAGGTGCGAGCACCACTTGCCCGTTCAGAATTACCTCGACACAGATATGGGAGGCCGCCTGGCTAGTCGATGCGGTGTCTTGTGAAGAACGGGCTGCAAGAAATAGAGGATACCAGCAGACCAGGCTCACTGGTGTACTCGGGAACGATACGATTATGACAGCAATTTAAGTTTAAGCTGCTCTTTATTTATTTATCGTACTGTTACACATCTTTAGTCATTTTTCTTTTAATAGCAGACTAACCATTTTATAATTGAAGGGTGGGATTTTTGGTTTGAACGGTGGGGCAGCCGTTGTAATTATACTGAGATCTTAGAACTTATATCTCAAGGTGGGTGGCGCATTTACGTTGTAGATGTCTATGGACTCCAGTAACCACTTAACAACAGGTGGGTGGTAAGCTCGTCCACCCATTCAGCAATAAAAAAAAGGTAAAAAAAGGTATCAATAAGTACTAGTAAAATGAAACTATCTGGCGTGAACATCTTATTCCCACTTCGTGATAAAGTCGCACCTTTTATTCAGGTAATCGTCAACTTAAAATAACATCTTTTATACATTCCCGAAGGACTCTTCAGCAATAACGACGAGTCCTTTGGGAAGCAACTTTGTTTTTTTATTATGTGTTAAGACGAGACAAACTTGTCTCTCGTGCTAATAAATAATCTTTTCAATAACAATTCATCTGCCTATCTTGAGACACAATTCTCTAGTTTTTATTTTATTTATTTGCTTAGATGGATGGACGAGCTCACAGCCCACCTGGTGTTAAGTGGTTACTGGAGCCCATAGACATCTACAACGTAAATGCGCCACCCACCTCGAGATATAAGTTCTAAGATCTCAGTATAGTTACAACGGCTGCCCCACCCTTCGAACCGAAACGCATTACTGCTTCACGGCAGAAATAGGCGGGATGGTGGTACCTACCCGTGCGGACTCCCAAGAGGACCTACCACCAGTGATTACGCAAATTATAATTTTGCGGGTTTGATTTTTATTACACGATGTTATTCCTTCACCGTGGAAGTCAATCGTGAACATTGGTTGAGTACGTATTTCATTAGAAAAATTGGTACCCGCCTGCGGGATTCGAACACCGGTGCATCGCTACATACGAATGCGCCGGACGTCTTATCCTTTAGGCCACAACGACTTAAGTGTCTTAGTGTCCAGAGAACGATTTTTTTTCCCCTACCTAAGCTGAGAGCCTTGAGAGGCTATTTCAGCGTAACCTTAACTAGTAGGTGAGCTCGTGGGGCTTAAACCTGACGACGTTGCTAACACGGATCCTAGCAAGAGCCGTGCTTCGCAGAATCTACCACCGGATCGGAAACGCGATCCACTGAGAAGATCCAGCGAGAAACTCAGTGGGGTGTGTCTGTGGGTTAATTTACGTCGAGCCCTTCGTCGCAAGCGACGGGTTCGACGAGATCAATGACCGGTGCTTGAGGTACCTAAAAGCACCTTTAGTGGATCCGGAGGATCCAAAATGACGTGTTTGGGGCGACGTCGACTGCTGTCCATTCTGTCCATAGGACCGGGAATGAAAAGAACGTATTGACTGACCCTCCAAACGGTAACTAACTTTGTTATTATTGTTTAGACTGACCCAGTGAACCCTTTTGGGAGGGGGGCTTAAATTTAACATGTTGAGCGCCACGTGAAAGATCGAGTATTTTTATCCAGGCCACGGTGCTCACCCGTGAGCCTTGTCTTGCTGAAACGTTCGGGCCATGAGGGTCAACCGTGAGCCGCGTGAGGGTTCCAACATAAACGCTTCGTACAACCCCAACATTGTAACTATCAAACAAAACGCGTATGTGTAAAATGGGCCGTGTTTTAGCCGAACCAAATGCCTTTGATTTTCAAATACAATAGAAAGTTGTAGCATTTTAAAGTATCGTAAAAACTAGACTGTCAAAGTCGCTAATTTTTATCTTCCGTGCAAATTATCGCATTTTATAAATTTTAGAATGAAAAACTCAAGTTGAAATAAAAAAAATACTGGTTTCCTGATTTTGGCTTGGCCCGAATGGTACGCTAGGCCCACCGGTGGCCCGTTCAAAGTGTTAAGAGGCGTTCTTCATCGCATCGTTGGCTTATGCTTTCACCACCTAATCCCATGAAGCGACGTCACTGCAACGATCGTCGGTCTTCTGGTTCGACAGAAAACCTTAACGCCACACGAAATAAAGGCCACAATTAAGAAAGGATTTAATGTGTATTTTTTTTTTATTATATTAAAATTCTCTTTTAATATTTGTCGTGCGTATAGTTCAACTGGTACGCATCATGTTTGGAACGTTATCATAGTGAATTCCATGAATATGTTATGTTACAGGCCACATTAATTGTTTTGTTATTGTAATTTTGAATACTATTTCCAAAACTCATCAACAGCTCAATCAAACCAAAATAAAAACGGTTTATAAACAAACGAAGAAAATTGAAGATGGCTGTTTCTTTCATATAATGAGCTCACAACCAATATCATACTAGGCCGCTATCTGAGCTCATTGGCACAACAACATACTACCTCTGGTAGTCATTACCCGTGCGAGCATGACTCACTTCAACCTGATGCTTAATAAATAACGAGATGTTGAATTTCAGAGAAAACCGACAACGTTAAAGTTCATTTAATTAAGTAGTATTTAAAGCTGAGGTTACTTTTGTAACATTTTCTTTGAGAACATTATAACATTCATTTTTGTTTATGTTGGGATAGGAAATAAACTGAATAAAATATTGGGCGTTTTCCATCTAAATACTTTGTAAAATCTATTTTTATTTCTTTTAAAAGCAGATCCTATGAATGTAATGAGGGTTAGTGATTATTATTGTCAGCAATGCCAAGGGCACAGACGAACCGCTGCTTAATTAATCGCGGTATTTTTGGGACCCGATTCATTTATAAAATACCTTCTAAAAATTATAATTTAGAGTATAAAACTTCGAAAAGTGAGTAAATACTACACACGAATCCGTATATGAGAGATTAATGCAAAATTCAATCCGATTTGTGGCCGGTGATATCTAGAAATATATAGTCGTTTATAAAAAATTGTTGATGCAATAATTCACACGTCCCCATAAATATTCTCTACAGTCAAATACTGACCGATCTATTGGCGAGTAAATCTATCTTTCGATTTAAATTTTATGTCTTCGAGGATATACGCATGGTTTTGTTGAATAACGTGCGTTAATCTTTGTTTAAAGTTGTATAATTTGCTTTACCGATTCTGGCTTCTTAAACGTCAGTTTTTAATGGCCCTAACCACGAATTCTAGAATAAAATTAGACTTAGATTTGATTCGTTGCGTTAAGAATTCAGCACTAATTGATCCATTAAGTGTAGTAATGTCCTTTCCATTGCATCACCGGCATCCTATTCCAATCACTATTTAAATCCCGGTCGTGTGTAGTTTCAATAGCCTTCGGTTACAAAGGCAACGCACAGCCATTGAAACAGGATAGATTCAATCAATCGGACGTCACCTGGATCGGTCAAGGATTATTTAAAATGAAAATTAAACTCTGCGCGCTAGGAATTGCATGTCAATTTCGTTTGAACAGTGATTGACGCATCGGAGTTCTTCCAATTAGAAATTCGATTACGCGAAATTGAAAAACGTCGATAACTGAGTTGTGGTTATCTGTGTGGTGTGAGTCTGGAATTGTCATTTTTTTAAATTAAGTTTTAAATTAACCTGCCGTTCCCTTTGTTTGAATGAAAAACAGTGTATACTAATGACATAATACTTAGTTTATATGATTTTAATTAAAATTTAGTTTTTACACCCTCAGTGAGTCCCACGATTTCTCTGGGACCGAGAATGTTTATTATTTCGCACTTTTCAGTCACAGAAAATGCTTCAAAATTATGCTGTAGAGATGAAATTTATTGCGAGCAAATCGTCTGAGTAATTTAATGTACATAGAGTTTTACATAACATTGAAAAATTGAGGAAAATATCCAGATTTGTATATATGTAGATGGTATTTCAATCACACTATACGTCAATTAGGGCATATGTAGGTAAAAAGACTAAAGTTATTTATTTGACTAGTGAATGAGTGACACCTATCGAAATAATCCAAATTTGTTTTAGTCAAGTAAAATTTCGTTGTAGAGAGACGTGTTTGTTTACAAGAAATTATCAAAATATATTTTAAAAAAAACTGGCTACTAAGTTAGAAAAGTGTACAGTACAAAAATAAAAATATCTAATTAACTTAAATGCCCTACAAATTACTATTTCAATAAAATAAATTAATCAAATATTTAAAAAAAGCAAAGCAACCTAATAATGGGGTATGATAAAGATTATTTTTAAGCATACAACTGATCCGTCATTATTTTCATATAATTTCTTATAGTTTTTTTTTTTTTTTTTTTTATGATTGAAGGATTACTGGTGGCCCGGAGGCCTTTCCAGTTTCACCAGGACAGGTGGGCGAGCAAAGGCTCAGCCAGGAGGGGTGGGATTTGCTAACAGCTACCCGAGCGCCTCCGAAGGAGACCTAACAGCTCAAGAGCAGCTGCTTCGCGAATGAATCTACTACCGGATCGGAATCGCGACCCGCTGAGAAGATCCGGCGAGAAACTCAGCGAGCTGATTCATGGGTTAGGTTGCACGGCGAACTCTTTGTCGAGTTCGACGAGTACGGTTACTGAGGTCCCTAAGCCTGCTCCTAGAGCTGAAGGCGTCTAGTGCGTAAGGACGTGTCTAGGGCGTCGACGGTGACTGGCTCCTGCATGATCAGGATTCGGGGAGTAGTCAGCGGCGGCTACGATAAGGCGATTATCATGACGCATAGCCTTATCGAAGTACCGTTCCGACGCTGACTTCATGTATTTCTGTATAGATTCGAGGCCCAGGTCGTCGTGTAGGTCAACGTTCCTCACGAACCACGGAGCTCCGACGGCTAACCTGCAAAAGCGGGATTGTAGAGTTTGAAGGGTGTCTATGTGCGTGCGGGCCGCGTGAGCGAACACCACACTCGCGTAAGTCATGACGGGCCTTATGCAAGTTTTGTAAAGTGTCACCTTGTTCCGAAGGGACATTTTACTCCGCTTACAAATCATGGGGTAGAGTCTACCGAGAATAAACGCGGCACGGTCACGGACTGATTTTATATGCGGGCGGAATGTCATCGATGCATCCAGGGTAACGCCCAGGTACTTGACCTTCCTGGCCCAGGGTATGGATTGACTAAAGAGAGTAATCGGGGGTGTGAGATTCCTCCTCCTAATACGGGAGGAAATCCGTGTGGAGCTTCCCCTCTGAAAGAGCACCGCAGTACTTTTCGCTGGGTTGATGTCTATGCGCCATTTTCGGAACCACTGTCCTAGGGCTAGGGCTGCGCTCTGAAGCTTCTTCGCGATTAGGGACTTGTTTCTACTGGAATAGTAAACAGTCGTGTCGTCGGCGAATAAAGCTAAATGGGTCGGCGGCGACCGGGGAATATCGTTAACGAATAAGCTAAATAGGAGGGGTGAGAGGACAGAGCCTTGCGGGACTCCAGCTGTGAGAGGTCGTGGGGAGGAGCGGGTTCCCTCGACTCGATATCGAAAAGAGCGGTTCGACAAGAAGTCCCGTATGATGAGCACGAGACTATCCGGCACACCCATGTTGAATAGTTTGAAAATCAAACCGTTGTGCCAGACTTTGTCGAACGCTTTTGCGACGTCGAAGAAGAGAGCTCCCGTGTATAACGGTTTTGGTCGATTAAGCCCTACAAGAATGTGCTCCGTGAGGCGGTGCACCTGTTGAACGCATGAGTGATTTGTACGGAACCCGAATTGTTCATCGATGAGAATGCCCTTGGATGAGACGAAGTCTCTGAGGCGTTTGTAGAGCAGACGCTCATACAGTTTGCCTAGAGACATGAGGAGGCTAATCGGGCGGTAGCTCGTCGGATGATTTTTTGGTTTACCGGGTTTATGTATGCCGATAACGTCCGCTTCTTTCCACACCGCGGGAAAGATACAGTTCGCCATAGCGGCATTGAAAATAGATGCCAACATCACGATGAGTTGGACGGGTAGAAGTTTAATAACGCGGTTGGATATACCGTCGGAAAATTTTTTATAGTGTAAATGGGCCTAGCCTATATACGCCACTACTTAATATAATTGCGTACTCTAAGATACAGCTTGTTTTAGTAATTTTGTTTCAACACAAAAAAAATATTAAAAGAACATAATTGCGATGAGTATTAGAGTTTTAGAATGCAAATTTGTAGAATGCCCAAATAAACACACCCGCCTTCTCCACTTCGCACATGGCTTCTTAGTTCCCGCTGTATTAGTCATTAGAACGTTTAGTTATTACACACCTACCAACACATGTAGGACTTCGTGATACACACGCAGTCGTACGATTAATGGTTCATCATAAATTTGTCTTTGAAGTGCGCCTGCAATAAACATTTCCACTTCGGCAGAGCGAGGAACGTACTATCGCGCTTTGAGTCCGCTTTTATTTTATTATTTATTTACGTTTACATAAGCGTTTATGGCGTGAATTTCATTTGGCGCGTTGGCTTTTTCCCTTTTATCTATTGGATTTTTATAGTTGTCACAGTGGACGTGACGTCATCGACTTTTGCATACCAAATTTTAAAACGATAATAAATTTTTGAAACTTACCTAACTTTTAATAGTTTTACCAAAAGCCGCGACCATATTTCTCGTACTTATGGCTTCTTGAGAAGCGTTCAACTATAAATTAATGGTTCAGTCCTATAAAAATTGATTCTGACGAGTAAACGATGAAAGATAACTTTTGTATTTTTTTATTTATTTAAACGAGAGTAGATAAGCTCTGTTCCCGCACGGGTAGGTCTCAACGTCCCGGCTATTTCCGTCGCGAAGCAATCATGCGTTCCGCTTCGAAGGGCGGGCAGCCTTTACACGATACAGTAAAGACCTTGACCTCACATTCATAGGCTCTAGTAACCACCTAGAAGGTTCCGAGAGGAAAAAAACGCGATTCAAAAATAAGCTTTGCAGTTGTCGACGTGTAAACATCGAACGCACGCACGATTTCATTCACCTCATAAACTCTTGATTTGATTAAATTACTCGGCAAATACTCAGCTAATGTCGGTCCAATTAAAACAGGAATCTGCGTTTATATTAGTTCTCGTATTAGCTAATAACGAATAGTAAATAATAATGTTTGTTTCAATAACGTCGTCCTAATTAACTGTTCCTGTTGTTTTTAGTGAATGTTTCGGAATATGCCTAGCTCATGGTTTAATGTACTGTATTTGTTCTAATTGTGACTTCATTGGGTAACGCACATTCGATATGCGGAACGTATAAATGAGCATTCTGGTGCTTGTCCATTCATTTATTTGTTTTGAAATTTCTTAACGTCACTAAAATTTTATTAAAATATACGAATTCTAATTCTGAAATTCTCATTCGAAATTGGAATCTTCATAACCTTTTAGTTATCTTTTAAACGCTTTAATTAGATATGTACGAGATAACCTGTATCTATGTATCGACGGATTCTTTCAAGGTAATTTTCTCCACAAAATAACCGACTTACTTGAAAATTTGCACACATATCAAGGATCGATGATTATTTATTATTATTATGATTATTCTATTCTACTCTGGCATAATCTGACCAGGATAGTAAGGATTAAATAGAAAGATTAATTTAATGATTCGTTTGGCTTAATAAGACTTTTGATAATATTTGAGACATAGGTACATATTTGAGCAATTAAATATTCGCATTCCGATAGAGGCACCCGTCACGTGCGGACGTGCTCATCGTCCACTCGATCGCCCGGTCTTTGTTCGCCCGGCTTTTGTTAGCCCGGCCATTGTTCGCGCGGCCTGTGTTCGTGATACATCTGCCGACCAAGTGTGTTTCCTGGAAGCTTTTATTTGTTTTGTTTTAGTTATTTTTGTGTTCGTGGAACATTTGCCGACAAAGTGGTTTCCTGCAAGTATTTATTTGTTTTGTTTCTTTTCGTAATTTCTGTTTTGTTGTGCTTTTTCTTTGTCCTGTAGTAATCGCGCCGCATTGCCACCTGTGTTCAATAGAACCGCTCAGGTCCGAGAAGTTGGGGCCTCGCCGCAAGGCGAGTGTTTTCAAGACCCGGGGCCGCCCCACCTGGGTACTCAGCGATCATGGACGCTGTATTCGCGGAATTCCTCCGACTTCGCCACCCACAGCTCGCCTCGGAGTTTCTGGCCTTCAAGGCCAATCACACTGCGAGCCCTCTCGAGGACTCCGCCGCGCTCGCTGCTCCTGCGTCGCCTGTACCTGCGTGCAGAGCTTCTGCATTGAGCACCGCAGCCTCTGTCGTGCCTGCCGCTCCCGTGTCGCCTATACTGGCGAGAAAATCTGCTGCGTCGTCCGCCGTGACCATCGTTTCAGCTGAGCGATCATCCGCGGCCTCCGTCGCGCCCTCTAAAACACCTACACTTGCTCGTAGGTCGCCTGCACCCGCCTCCTCGTGCTCCGACTCTGACTCGGACATGGAGGTCGACCTCGCCCCCGCCCCATCGACGGATGGATTCACCCTGGTACAGAAGGGTAAGAAGCGTGCCGCGGAGTCTCGAGCTCCCGCGGCCGCTAAAATTAGCAAAGCCGTGAACGCGTCGCGCCCCCGCCCTCAGACTCCCGTTGCGCCCCCAGCCCGTGCCACTCCGTCGCCGCTTCCGGTGGCACAAAATAAAACCCAGACCCCTCCCCCGGTTATCCTTCAGGAGAAGGCAGCTTGGGATCGAGTTTGCCTAGCCCTTAAGGCCAAAAATATAAATTTCACGAATGCCCGTAACCTCGCGAACGGCATTCAAATTAAGGTTCAAACACCCGACGACCATAGGGCCCTCTCTTCTTACCTCCGTAAGGAGCGTATAAGTTTCCATACGTATACGCTCCAGGAGGAGCGCGAACTCCGCGTTGTAATACGCGGAATCCCTAAAGAGTTAGATGTAGAGCTCGTAAAAGCCGACCTGTTAGAACAAGGCCTACCAGTGAATTCTGTGCACCGTATGCACACCGGTCGCGGTAGGGAGCCATATAATATGGTTCTAGTCGCTCTCCAGCCTACCCCCGAGGGTAAGAAAATCTTTAACACACAGACCGTCTGTAGGCTCTCTGGTATCGCTGTCGAAGCCCCCCATAAAAAAGGCACTCCTAGCCAGTGCCATAACTGTCAATTGTACGGGCACTCTTCCCGTAACTGTCACGCGCGCCCCCGATGTGTTAAGTGTTTGGGCGATCACGCCACGGCCCTCTGCGCTCGCGACCAAAAAACCGCGACGGAACCGCCTAGCTGCGTCCTGTGTCGAACACAGGGTCACCCCGCGAATTACCGTGGTTGCCCCCGAGCCCCTAAAATAAATCGCCGCGTCGCCCGCCAAAACCGCCTCCGAGCTTCCGGCCCAGACATCAAAGCCTCGGCACCCTCTGCGTCGCAGGCTAAGCCAGCGTTCGTTCCGGCGGCGGTGCCCAGTGTCTCGGCCTGGGCAAAACCGCTGCCGTACACGAACACGGCTACAACTCCCTCCTCCGCGATTCGTCCCGCCCCCGCGACTCGTCCCTCTCCCGCGACTTGCCCTCCGACCGCGTCCGAAAATCTCGCTTTAGCGATCGACTTCTTTCAGTCGATCAACTTTGAGCGCGTTAACGCTTTGGGCGACGCCATTCGCGCTGCCTCCACTGCACAACACTTTATCGCCGTTGTGCAGGAATACGCCGACGTATACGCGTCATTAAATACGTACGTCCTCCCCTCACTCCGCCGGTAATCAATGGCGTATATAAGTAGAATAAAGCCCCTATCCGTAACGATAGGATTTTTTAACGCTTACGGTCTCGCAAATCAACGTGATCAGGTTTCTGACTTTTTGCGTGACCATCAAATTGATATCTTTTTAGTGCAGGAGACCCTACTTAAGCCCGCGCGCCGTGACCCTAAAATCGCGAACTATAACATGGTCAGGAACGACAGGCTCTCTGCCCGTGGTGGTGGTACCGTCATTTACTATAGAAGAGCCCTGCATTGCGTCCCGCTCGATCCTCCCGCGCTCGCTAATATCGAAGCATCAGTGTGCCGAATCTCACTGACGGGACACGCGCCGATCGTTATCGCGTCCGTTTATCTTCCACCGGATAAGATCGTTCTAAGCAGTGATATCGAGGCGCTGCTCGGTATGGGGAGCTCTGTCATTCTGGCGGGCGACCTAAATTGTAAACACATCAGGTGGAACTCACACACCACAACCCCGAATGGCAGGCGGCTTGACGCGTTAGTCGATGATCTCGCCTTCGATATCGTCGCTCCGCTAACCCCGACTCACTACCCGCTAAATATCGCGCATCGCCCGGATATACTCGACATAGCGTTATTAAAAAACGTAACTCTGCGCTTACACTCGATCGAAGTAGTTTCAGAGTTAGATTCAGACCACCGTCCCGTCGTTATGAAGCTCGGTCGCGCTCCCGATTCCGTTCCCGTCACGAGGACTGTGGTGGATTGGCACACGCTGGGCATCAGCCTGGCTGAATCTGATCCACCATCGCTCCCGTTTAACCCGGACTCTATCCCGTCTCCTCAGGATACCGCTGAAGCCATAGACATCTTAACGTCTCACATCACCTCGACATTAGATAGGTCATCGAAACAAGTTGTAGCGGAGGACTTCCTTCACCGCTTCAAATTGTCCGACGATATTAGGGAACTCCTTAGAGCTAAGAACGCCTCGATACGCGCCTACGACAGGTATCCTACCGCGGAAAATCGTATTCGAATGCGTGCCCTACAACGCGACGTAAAGTCTCGCATCGCCGAAGTCCGAGATGCCAGATGGTCTGATTTTTTAGAAGGACTCGCGCCCTCCCAAAGGTCTTACTACCGCTTAGCTCGTACTCTCAAATCGGATACGGTAGTAACTATGCCCCCCTCGTAGGCCCCTCAGGCCGACTCGCGGCGTTCGATGATGACGAAAAAGCAGAGCTGCTGGCCGATATATTGCAAACCCAGTGCACGCCCAGCACTCAATCCGTGGACCCTGTTCATGTAGAATTAGTAGACAGTGTGGTAGAACGCAGAGCCTCCTTGCCACCATCGGATGCGTTACCACCCGTCACCCCGATAGAAGTTAAAGACTTGATCAAAGACCTACGTCCTCGCAAGGCTCCCGGTTCCGACTGTATATCTAACCGCGTTATTAAACTTCTACCCGTCCAACTCATCGTGATGTTGGCATCTATTTTCAATGCCGCTATGGCGAACTGTATCTTTCCCGCGGTGTGGAAAGAAGCGGACGTTATCGGCATACATAAACCCGGTAAACCAAAAAATCATCCGACGAGCTACCGCCCGATTAGCCTCCTCATGTCTCTAGGCAAACTGTATGAGCGTCTGCTCTACAAACGCCTCAGAGACTTCGTCTCATCCAAGGGCATTCTCATCGATGAACAATTCGGATTCCGTACAAATCACTCATGCGTTCAACAGGTGCACCGCCTCACGGAGCACATTCTTGTGGGGCTTAATCGACCAAAACCGTTATACACGGGAGCTCTCTTCTTCGACGTCGCAAAAGCGTTCGACAAAGTCTGGCACAATGGTTTGATTTTCAAACTATTCAACATGGGCGTGCCGGATAGTCTCGTGCTCATCATACGGGACTTCTTGTCGAACCGCTCTTTTCGATATCGAGTCGAGGGAACCCGCTCCTCCCCTCGACCTCTCACAGCTGGAGTCCCGCAAGGCTCTGTCCTCTCACCCCTCCTATTTAGCTTATTCGTCAACGATATTCCCCGGTCGCCGCCGACCCATTTAGCTTTATTCGCCGACGACACGACTGTTTACTATTCTAGTAGAAATAAGTCCCTAATCGCGAAGAAGCTTCAGAGCGCAGCCCTAGCCCTAGGACAGTGGTTCCGAAAATGGCGCATAGACATCAACCCAGCGAAAAGTACTGCGGTGCTATTTCAGAGGGGAAGCTCCACACGGATTTCCTCCCGGATTAGGAGGAGGAATCTCACACCCCCGATTACTCTCTTTAGACAACCCATACCCTGGGCCAGGAAGGTCAAGTACCTGGGCGTTACCCTGGATGCATCGATGACATTCCGCCCGCATATAAAATCAGTCCGTGACCGTGCCGCGTTTATTCTCGGTAGACTCTACCCCATGATCTGTAAGCGGAGTAAAATGTCCCTTCGGAACAAGGTGACACTTTACAAAACTTGCATAAGGCCCGTCATGACTTACGCGAGTGTGGTGTTCGCTCACGCGGCCCGCACACACATAGACACCCTCCAATCCCTACAATCCCGCTTTTGCAGGTTAGCTGTCGGGGCTCCGTGGTTCGTGAGGAACGTTGACCTACACGACGACCTGGGCCTCGAATCAATTCGGAAATACATGAAGTCAGCGTCGGAACGATACTTCGATAAGGCTATGCGTCATGATAATCGCCTTATCGTTGCCGCCGCTGACTACTCCCCGAATCCTGATCATGCAGGAGCCAGTCACCGTCGACGCCCTAGACACGTCCTTACGGATCCATCAGATCCAATAACCTTTGCATTAGATGCCTTCAGCTCTAATACTAGGGGCAGGCTTAGGGACCCCGGTAACCGTACTCGTCGAACTCGACAAAGAGGTCGACGTGCAACCTAACCCATGCATCAGCCCGCTGAGTTTCTCGCCGGATCTTCTCAGCGGGTCGCGATTCCGATCCGGTAGTAGATTCATTCGCGAAACAATTGCTCTTGAGTTGTTAGGTCTCCTTCGGAGGCGCTCGGGCAGTTGTTAGCAAATCCCACCCCTCTTGGCTGAGCCTTTGCTCGCCCACCTGTCCTGGTGAAACTGGAAAGGCCTTCGGGCCACCAGTAAACTTTCAATCATAAAAAAAAAAAAAAAAAAAAAAAAAAAAAAAAAAAAAAAAAAAAAAAAAAAAAAAAATTAAATATTCGAATTAAGCCTTTGGAACATGTAGTTCTTTTTTTATTACGCTAGCCGTCAGGGTAAGCTAGTTAAACGTATGAAAATACGTTATTATTACGTATTATACGTATTACTGATAAAAGCCTCGATTTTTACTAACGCTGTATGTGTAATGTGAGTATCCTGTGTAAGATATATACATATTTGAAAACAGCGGTAATTGTTCAATATCAAACTTACGGACTCATCATGATTGAGACCCACGTGTAATACTGACGTACTACAATTGGTGATATAGTGGATGGGCATACAATAGTATATGATAGAGATTATATATAGATATATGTGTAAGTTTTATATTATTATCATGATATAATATTGTGTACGTTGTTAATGTGATTATATATATACCATGTATGTATTTGTATATGTATGAAGTATTATTATCAGTTTGGTTATTTTCACATTAAGTTATACACCTACCACAGGATTCTCTACTCTATTTATAGGTGGGTGGCGCATCTACGTTGTAGATGTCTATGGGCTCCAGTAACCACTTAACACCAGGTGGGCTGTGAGGTCGTCCACCCATCTAAGCAATAAATAAAAAAAAAACACCCTTGGTTGACCGGTAGAGAATGCCTCAGGCATTAAGTCCACCATTGTACTTCTGTGCATTAAGTTAAATAAATAAATAATTTATGCTTTATGATTAAGTTTTTGTATTTCGAAATACTAGTCTTATTTGAATTATCGAAATACGACCATAATCACGGACACATCAAGAATCATTTTCATTTTAGGCATTATTTTTTTCCTTTAGTATTATTGTTATTGTCATTTTTCTTGGAAAGGAGGGAGTTTTTGTTATTGTCAACATTGAATTAAAGCGCTTAAAGAGCCACCATTATAGGTGCTATTCACGAAATGTACCCAAAATTAAACGTTTGTGTTGTGTTTTTAATATAACTAGAGGTCCCGCAGTAGTCGAAATTCGACTATAATTAATTGGAATTGTAAGTTTGTACACTATTATGATTGTATTATATACTTCTATAATCACAAATTTCGCCAAGACTACACTATAAAAAATATTAACAAAGACAAACCATAATATATTCTATTCTCAATTTGACAACAGACGTCAAGAACAAAAGTTTGACAATAAATAGTATGCATGCGTGTGTGCGTCAAGTACATGGTATGTAGTGTGTGTAATGTTTTCTTTATTGATTTAATGTATCTTTTATGCATTATTTAAAAAAAATATTAGCTTTGTGCACTTCTTCTCTATATTCTCTATAAGTGTGGAAAATTTTGTACTACTCCGTCCGCGCAATTTTCGTAAAAAGGGATACAAAGTTTTGCTTCACGTATTAATATATAGATGTATTATGTAATATTACTTTTTAAACTACAATGTTACATACATTATCTTTAAGTTAGCTTACTTTAAAACGCAATTAAAAAATCTTTATTTCCCTTTATCTTGTCCTTTTAAATTAGTACACAAACTATGTTAAAGTCGTCTTATACAATTGATGGCATCCAGAGTGACATTAATGTTTTTGTAACGCTTTTAATGAAATACAAGCAGACAAAAAAAAACAACTCCATATAAAGAGGTATTTGATTCCATCTAAATATCAAAATATCATAAGCTTACTGGTGGTAGGACCAGGACCTGTTGTGAGTCCGTGCGGGTAGGTAACACCGCCCTGCCTAATTCTGCCGTGAAGCAGTAATGCGTTTCGGTTTGAAGGGTAGGGCAGCCGTTGTAACTATACTGAGACCTTACAACTTATATCTCAAGGTGGGTGGCGCATTTACGTTGTAGATGTCTATGGGCTCCAGTAACCACTTAACACCAGGTGGGCTGTGAGCTCGTCCACCCATCTAAGCAATAAAAAAATAAAATGTTATTATCGCAAACTTGTTTCACTCCAACTAACAATGCGATGGCAAAGTGAGTTTTACTGTTCAATATACGCTGCCCCTAATAAAAATGTCGAGGAAGTTAATTGTCCAAATTTCTAGTAAAACAAGCGCGCTCCGTACCGTTTTGTTACAAACGTTATAACAAAAAAAAAAAAAAAAAACGTTTTTTTACTCGCAATGAAAACTCTATTTATTTGTTTTCGCAAGCTAATGTTGTTCGACTCGTCTTTACGCCCTCTGTGGTTTCAGTTCATTAATTTCGGTGTAATCAAAAGAACAACTTTTAAACACTCCCGAATGTTTTTTTCGTTTCAATGTTTTAGCCGTTTCGGAGATTTTCTTTTGAACTGAAGGTAACGTGAAATTGTATTCGACGAACGAAACTAGCAATTTGCTTATTATTCCTTATTATCATATCAAAGAAAAAGAATATCGCATTTTCTTTTTTTCTTTTTTTTACTGTTCGTATTTCGGTGTTGCCAAAAATTAAGAATATGTTTTTTTTTATACCTAATGTACAGGGATTCAAATGTATACTCTAAAATGTTAATACTTCATATTGTGATTAGTTTGCTAGTCTCAAATAAAAATTTCTTAATATCGGATCGAAATTGTATTTCGGACTGTTATATTAATTGAAACTTTTGGACCTACTGTAAAATTTGTTTGGGTATTCTGCTTAGGATTAGACGTAAAAACCGCTACTTATACAACGAAAGGAAGCCGGAAATATCACGGGATTTCATTTCAGAAATAATTTTCCCATAAATTGCGCTAGTACAATCGCTAGACCGGCCTGGTTATTTTACATATCATTCTCTATTTTAAGCAAAATATAAATAAGAAATTCTAATTAGATTTATTAAAACACAAATTAAGGGAATCCAATAATCATACGCTTGCAACACAACAGTGGTCTGAATTATAATACAATCTAATAGTGTTTGAACACATAAAACTAGTACAATCTCAGCCTGAGGCTTTATTCAAACAAGATCGTCCAATAACGCCGGGGTTATAACACAAGTTTCGGTTTCTTGAAGTTTAAGTACAACTGAGCCAGAAGCTGACTGAATCAATAGTTCTCAATGAGAATTCTCTGAATTTGTGTTATGTAGTTAGAAAGCTGTAGAGTAATATCGTTATTTATGGGTATAGCTAGAGTAATGAAGAAGGCTATGCTCGGGGTTTCCCTGCCAGACCCAATCAGAAATGAGGAGATTCGCAGGGAAACCATGGTAACCGACATAGACCAAAGGATTGTAGCGTTGAAGTGAAAGTGGGCAGGACACATTGCTCGTTGAACGGATGATCGTTGGGGCCAGAAAGCTCTTGAGTGGCGACTGCGTACAGGGAGACGTGGCGTGGGTAGACCTCCCACAAGATGGACCGACGATCTATTGAGTAACTATTTTATTAAAATATTTAATATATTTAAAAAATAATAATAAAATTTTATTAAAATAGTAACTATTTTATTAAAATAGAAAACATTGAAATTGAACTCTCATTCCATCTTTTAAGATTATTAGATTTCCTTTATAGTAAATAATTCTCTATGACCCCTGTTATCGTTGGGTTCCCAGTTAAGGTTTGCATTTGTTAAGGATAAGTAACCACTTCATACCAGGTGGGCTGTGAGCTCGTCCACCCATCTAAGCAATAAAAAAAAAAGGTTCGCGGGGAACGGCTGGATGCAAGCAGCGCAAGACAGATCTTTGTGGCGAGGCTTGGGGAGGCCTAGGAGTGGACGTCTGTGAGCTGATAGAGAATAGAACGTATAGCTCGTCTGGTAGCAGTGCGATTGTATCACGATTGAAGATTAACATTTCGTGTGGCAAGGAAAATTGTTGATACGGACCAAAGTTTTTTTTTTGTTAAAGATGGAAAAAATTAATGGCGGGTAGGTACTCTTACGTATGTATGTGATAAGAACGGTTACAATCTGGCTATCAACATCAAAAATCCTTACCAAATGCAAACCTTAATTGGTAAACCAACGATAACAGGGGTCATAGAGAACTATTTACTATAAAGGAAATCTAATAATCTTAAAAGATGGATTCAATTTCAATGTTTTCTATTTTAATAAAATAGTTACTACAGAAGTTAGCAAAAATCTCTACGCACTATAAAACAAAGTCGTTTTCTACCTCTTTCTGTTTATCCGCTTACTTCTTCTAAGCCGGTCGACTGATTTTGATCCGGCTATCACTAATAGAAAGAGCGATAAACGAAGTAGATTTGCATTACGTACTCACTAAAAGTGTCTCTAAAAATGGTCTAAATAAACATTTTAAGAAAATGATTGAACCAACTACGAACATGTATTCTATGAGTTTTGATAAAATTAAACAGTCTCCTTTAGTCAATCGCTTAAGTTAAAGTATTTTAAATAGAAAAACTTAAAAAATGTGAATTCTTCAATAACATTTTTGGCGTTTACCAAAATCTAGAAGTTTTGGATTAAGTCACTTCAAGCCTAAAGATGCGATAGATATATAATATTTGGGACCTAGTGGCTGAATTGTGTCGGTATTATGTCAAATAAACTGTTTGCGTACGCCTATATACCAACGGGGCCAAACCTTAAGAGAAAGTAAAATCGCGAGCGAAGCTGTACACGGAAAAAAGTCAATTAAAGTTAGTAAATTAATAAAAAACTTGTAAAAAAGTCATCAGCTGAACTAAGAAGAAGTACGAATACAGCTTAATTTGAACGAGCTTTATAAAGTGAACGCTTTCTCAACTGTCTTTGTGATACTTCACTAAGGCTTAGTCAAACTTGGTTAAAAGTAATTCAGATTTTAAATTAAACTTCGCCTAGTATGCTCGGAAACTTCAAATGGAAATGCAAGATTTTTAAGCTTTTTATTAAAGTCCTTTTTTCTTACCTTAAGCATAATGTTAGTTTCATAACGTGGGGACATTTAAGAAAAATCAGTTTTATACGAGTTTGTTTGTGAATAGTTTTACTTTTTCATGACTGTGTGTGAATTTATTTAAATTCGGAAACTAATTAATACCGGATCTAAATTGATAGATGGGGGGGACATAGATTAAAATATGACTTGAATTTACTGTATATGTACTTTTTGTGATTATTGTTTATCTATTTGATTATTCAGTTAAGTTTAAAATTATCAAGATGAATTAAGTTTAAAATTACATAATCAAATACGTTATGTGGCGATTGAATTAAATGGATTGGGACTAAGCTTAAACTTTAATATGCTCTTTCAATCCTCCGAAATAAAAACGTGATTGAAAAACTAAATATTTGAACGCATTAAGGTTTACTGCTTTGTCTGTTTGTACATGAATAAAAGATTGGGTGTTCTGTGTCATTCGCTGTCCAATACACTATCATTATTAGTAGTGGTAGTATTTATTTGCCACTGCCCTGCCCACTTACTAATATCATGACTACTGACACTGGGCTAACATGGGTCTTTACCACGATCCTTACCGTTTTTGCCAGAACCTGAAGCCCCAGTCTAACGGACAGGGTAGCCGAAATATCAATCAAGCTTGGTGATGTCATTTACATTATATTACCTAAGAGTTTCAGTTAAGAACTTCCGCTTTTACTAGTGGTAAAACATCTTGTGAGTCCGCACGGTTATGTACCACCACCTTGCCTATTTCTGCCGTGAAGCAGTAATGCGTTTCGGTTTGAAGGGTGGGGCAGCCGTTGTAAATATACTTGAGACCTTAGAACTTACATCTCAAGGTGGGGGCGGCGTTTACATTGTATGGGTCTATAGGCTCCGGTAACCACTTAACACCAGGTGTCACCATCTAAGCAATAACAAAACTTTTTCTTCTTCTTGCCTTTATCTCATTTTATGGGGTCGTTGTAGTATATCCTCTTTTTTCTTTCAGATCTTATCATACGTCATATCTACATTCGCCACACCTTTCTCTTACATATCCTCTTTCTCACAGTCCGTACTACTTTGATACCCAGGGTCAATTCGGTCATAAGGTAATCCTTCTGTTGAACGACACATTATAAAAATGCCCACCGGTTATCCGCGATTATGAAGGTGATGACGATGAGTTCAATTAGTGCAGTATTAAGTATTAAATGTACTCACATTGATGACAACTCGCTCGCAGAAGTCGTGGTCGTGTTGGATTGGCTCGAACGTAACGACCCCGCTCTGTGGTGGACGACCGGTGTCCTCCTCCTGGCTGCTGAGCTTCGGCAGTGACCTGACCAAAACAACAATATTACTAATGTCACCGGTCATCTGATCTAAGCGATGTCCGTTGTCACTTTGACCTCGGATCGGACTAAAGGTCGGTTAAGGTCAATCCAAAGCCGGATAAAGTTGTTTAGTACAGTTGAGTGCTATATTTGAAAAGATAATCCGTTTCGAGTTGGTTTGTAGGTATTACAGCACTTGAGATATTTTATATCATGCAATAATTGCCGTAAGATATTTTATTGCTATATATTACTTATATATATTATGTTAAGAAAAACCTTTATGATTTAAAACCAGTTTTTAAAAAGGGCTTTTCTTCAGTGTCATTGAGTGTCATGGAGTGAAGTCTGTTATTCCCACTGAAGTAAGATCTATGGTCATTCCGTAAAACGAAAGTTCAGTTTTGTATAGTTTATTATTACTGTATACATACTGTTTAATTTTTAATATTAATTTTAAAAGAGATTAAGGGCTTTGAAAGAAAGAAAGAAAGAAAATCTTTATTCGCCAGAAATATAGTTTACAAGATATAGGACATTGCTTCATATATTTCGCCTGTTTAGGCATGCGAAAATTTAATTTATTTTTATATTAATTATAACACAAAATTTACTAAATCTATCTATTTTTACATTCTATCACTTCTTATTCTAATATTTTAGTATGTACAACACTTATCATTTAAAAATTCTTGCACACTATAATAAGCCTTGTCTATTAGCCATAAATATAATTTTCTTTTAAATTGAGTTAGTGGAAGATCTCTTATGCTGTTTGGTATCTTATTAAATATTCTGATAGTCATAGGATAACAGTTTGTATGGTAGTAAAGAGTATTTATACTTGGTAACATTAGTTTAGTAGGGTATCTTGTATTAAATTGACAGTACTCGCCACACGATTTATATAATTGTGGGTGCTTTTTAACAAACAAACAACATTCTTGTATATATATGGATGGTACAGTTAAAATATTATGTTTTTGGAAGAATGGTTTACAAGAAGTCAGAGGATGAATATTGCACATGGCACGAACACATTGCTTTTGTGCAATGAACACTCTATTTATGTGACTAGAATTTCCCCAGAGGGGTATACAGTATCTGATATTTGAGGCGACATATCCATGATAGGCCTGTAATGCAGTTTTTAAATTACATATTTTTGTAAGTCGCCAAAGTGCATATGAGAATCGATTAATTTTACTACAAGTAATATCTATGTGAAGATTCCAGCTACATTGATTATCCACATTTAATCCTAAAAATGTTATGCTATTACATTCATTTAGTGTGTTATTATTATAAGTTATATTTAAGTTATTAATAAATTTGTGTCTATTATAGAATTGTATATATCTCGTTTTGTCTAAATTAGCTTTTAAGTTATTCTTATTCATCCAATCTATGACCTTACTAACAGTAGCATTTATCTCATCATTTAAATCTAGTGTGGCATCTTTGGTGATTACAACGGCTATATCATCAGCAAATAAGCTGCATGGGTAATGTATGTGTTCTGGGAGATCATTTATATAAATGATAAAGAGTAGCGGTCCTAAAATGCTCCCTTGTGGGACACCTACTTTATTATACGCTAATGAAGATTTAAAAGCCACTTCTTCACTGTTATTATCAATATCCCTAATTTCAACATATTGTTGTCTGTTGCTTAAATAACTACTAAGCCATTTTTCAGCTATCCCTCTAATGCCATAATTATTACACTTCCGTAGAAGAATGTTATGGTCAACAAAGTCAAAGGCTTTGGTCATGTCAAAGAAAACTCCAACCGTGGGTATTTTTCTGTCTACATTTTCAGTAATTTTACTAATGAGTTTAAAAGCTGCTAGTGTAGTAGATTTGCCTTTTTGAAAACCGTGTTGTTCAGATTTTATAACTTCAGATTTATTAAGAAAAGTTGTGAGTCTAGAATGCATGATTTTTTCGAATATTTTTGCAAGTATAGGTATTAAAGTAATCGGTCGGTAGTTATTGATGCATTCCTTATGTCCTTTTTTGTATATAGGTTTCACTATTGAGATTTTCAATTTATCAGGAAATGTACCTTCAGTTAATGAAAGATTGATAATATGACAGAGTATAGGTGTAATGGCTATTGCACATTGTTTTAGTATAAAGGTGGGCAGTTCATCATAACCTGTTGATTTAGTATTATTGAGAGAATGAATTGTTTTATAAATTTCCTCACATGTAGCTGGCATTAAAAATATACTTGAGCTAGATATATTTGTGTTTTGTGTATTTATTGCTTGTATATTATTATAGTTTTTGTTTTCATCATTTGTTATTTCAATGTAATAATTGTTAAATATGCTAGCTATCTCTGTAGTGTCAGTGATTACTCTGCCATTATGTAAAATTTGTTTAATATTGCTTTTGTTATTTGAATTAATTTTGTTGTCATTTTGCTTTATAATATTCCACGATGTCCGACATATATTACTAGATTTATTTATATGATGTTCGTTTCTAATTTTTTGAGCTGTAATTATGCATGATTTTAATATTTTATTGTATTTTTTATATTTAATTTTTGAACTAGTAGTTTTATTCTTTATATATGAATATCTGAGTTTCCTTTTACTTACGCATGATTTTTTTATACCTGTAGTAATCCATAGCGTTTTTTGGCTTTTATTGTTATCATGTAAAATTAAATGTTTTAATTAAATTTAAATGTTACATTTAAATGTTTTTTTCTTAGTATATAAAAGAAAACGCAATTAAGCCTTTTATTGTTTACTCATTCTGAAGTACCATGTCATTCATTATAATATATTTAAAAACAAGTGGTTACTGGCGACTATAGACGAAATCATCATGAATGTCACCGTCTACGTCGAGTTGTAAGGTCTAATTGCAGCGGCTGTCTGACCCTTCACACCCAAATACATTACTGCTTCGCGGTAGGTAGCAAGCGAACTACCGTCATATTACGCACGGAATAGACTTTTAGATAGGGCAGATGTGGCTTCTGAAGCTGTGGCGGGTAAGGTACCTACATCTATACTAATATAAATCTACAGTGGTTTTTACGGATGTTCCGTTATAACTACTGAACCATGCATCCGATTGACTTGAAACTTTGTATTCATGTAGAAAATACATGTAATTAATGGATAGGCTAATATTAATATAAGTGTTGGACTCCCTACACCAGTTGCGGGGGCGTTAATGATGAGAATCTTTGTGGGGGTGAGTAATAATAATGTTAATTTTAAATGCTCAGCGAAGCGGACGGGTACAGCTGTACCTATATAACATAAATAAATTTTTACATCAATATTTTATTGCTCCCAAAAATAGTAACACATTGAAATCAATTCGATGCGAATTCGAAACATAAATGCAGCATCACCAGATCGTAAAGATAATGTATTTTTGATAACCCGAATAACGTACGATGATAGTAAAATATAAATTTACCATTAGGCTCTTGGTGATGGTGGAATGTTAATGCTGAACGCTCTTGTGCGGACGATTCATGATGTGAGAGTTAATGTGAAGGATTTGAAATCAGTATATTTTACATACAAAGTCTTGGCAAATAAAAACAGGGAAAATTATTTACCTTTTTTTTTAATTTCTCTGATTATGACGATATCGTCATACGTTTTAGTTTGGAAGACTCCGACAGCTTTTAATGCAATGTGACTGAGAACTGGAACTTATGTTTTACAATAGATCGCAGCAAACGAGGAAGATGATTCTTAGCAGTAGAGAATCCTTACTCGTAGTTCTTAACTTTACTTACGTCAGCTCATGAAACCTGGAGGTGGCTTTTATCTCGTTTTTACCATCGCACCGCCCGCCACCGGAGTAGATCTCATCCATACTACCTGGAGCCACTGCGTTCATCCACAGTGACTTTCCACAGATCTTTTTTGCCACATACCATCCGGCTTTGGAATGAGCTCCCCTCCACGATGTTTCCCGAGCGCTATGACATATCCTTCTTCAAACGAGGCTTGTGGAGAGTACTTAACGGTAGACAGCGGCTTGGCTCTGCCCCTGGCATTGTTGAAGTCCATGGGCGACCATAACCACTCACCATCAAGTGGGCCGTATGCTCGTTTGTCTACACGGGCATTAAAAAAAAAAGGTGGTACATCGCTGACCACTCAATATTTAATTAGTCATATCTAGGTCGTCTGCCGTGATGATAGTGAAATAATCCATCACAGAAACGCACAGATTGAACGACTTTATTAGCGACGCCTAAATATCCCATTTTGTAAATTTGATAGAAAAAAGGGTAGTATTCGTATTTAGGGTAGGGTAGTATAATATTCTTTTAAGAATTTAGTAAATAAAAAAAAACTACCTCTGTATTTGATTACATAATAAGAGCCACTAGGAAGCTGAAATTCACGGTCAAAACGAATTTTATATCCCGACGGATGTTTTAACGAGAGCATTACAGAAGAAAACAAAACGTTCATAATTTATTTTCGTTCGGAAAAATATTATATTTTTTATTATTATAGTTTTTAACGTTAAGTACGTTAGCACTAAAAATAGATGCGCGTTCCGGTTTGGTTTTAAGGTCGTGTTTACATGCTGTCGAACGCGGCAAGGGCGATGATGTGACCGTCGCTTAGTTAGCTAACGAGCCCACGCCTGTTATTTTCTTGTATGTCACGCTGGCAGAACCAGTAGCAGCTTCAAAAACGCCAATCGACATTGTACCATGCAGGCAAGTTTAGTGCTCGGACCTAAACAAAAATCGGTTGTCTGTAAAGTCGGCTTCCTGACGATAGTTGAACGTGACAACGTCATAAGAAAATACTGATGGAATGGTTTCATTTTTCAATTATCCTTGCTATAAACAATCGACACTACATTCAATTTTCACTGAACTTCATACTTGACGAAAACATGTAAATGTATTATTGTATAGCAGCTGTCCACGCGGATGCATCGCTCACTCAAGTAAGAGAGAGACAGATGTCGAACACTGCCGAACGCGGAGGCCGATTGTGCCTCTTTGTCGCTCGTTGCACGCTCTCGCTTGCACCTCAAGCCTTAAATAGAACGCCTCAGAGCGAGGTAACGCCGCATGCGTCATGTTTTGCGTACGTGCGTGCAGCCGGCTCCATCGAATTATAAGACGTTGTCACGTCAATAATGTAGCTAATAAACCTAATTTGGAGTCAGCGTAGAAAAATTGTTTTAAAACAACAGAGCCTAATGCACTAACAAACTATATAGTCGCACAACGCGGATCGTCTGAAACTGGTTCAAGTGTCTTGTCTACATGGTATTTGCCAGTTGTGTGGAGAGTGGAGAGAGAGTTCGTCCAAAGAGACAGAGCACTCGAGCACGCTCCGTTCGCTTCCCCGATAACTCGAATTAGAATTGTAGTCGCATTTTAAAATTGTCAACATTCCGAAAGAAAATTCAAATTTTGAATGATAATAAAATAAACGACATGTTTTTAGACGATTTACAAATCTGTACATTGTCGAGAGAATTAATGAATTTATATTTTCTGCAGTTATCGTTTTAGCGAAATGTCGGTCGCGTCTTTGTTCGTTGTGTAAAATATTGATATCGCAAGAGATTGTTGAAGAAAAGCACGTTGCGCTACGCCAGCACTCCACGCGAGTGTCCAAGATAAATCGCTGTTTCACTAAAAGCGACGACTTCACGAGCGCTTATCCGAAGATCGCTCTCGACCGCTCTTGAACAAAACAATAGCTTCGTGAACAGCCAATAAGGCTTTGTTCTGACGTCATACTGAAAAATCCGTCAAAAACATTTACATTATAAATTGCCTCGATGCCTCGAAAACATTTACAATATATCTAATATATTTACTGGTGGTAGGACCTCTTGTGAGTCCGCGCAGGTAGGTACCACGATCTTGCCTGTTTCTGCTGTGAAGCAGTCATGCGTTTCGGTTTGAAGGGTGGGGCAGCCGTTGTAACTATACTTGAGACCTTAGAACTTATATCTCAAGGTGGGTGGCGCATTTACGTTGTAGATTTCTATGGGCTCCAGTAACCACTCAACACTAGGTGGGCTTTGAGCTCGTCCACCCATCTAAGCAATAAATAAATAAAAGTGAAACGTACGTAGTCGGTCCTAGACTTCAAAATTACTCGTAGTTGTGAATAATAAAAGAATGCGCTTCCAAAAACGAATACCGACTATATTCGGTATATATTTTGAAATTTAAACAAAAAAATACTGTAGCTAATGTTGTTTTGTAATGTAACGTTGTTAAATATCATCATTGAAAAGAGTCACACGTTATAATACCGTCACAAAGAAAGCTTATTTTACGGCCGAAGTCGAAGCGAATTCACATCCGAATTAATAAATTGAATGACGAAGAAGACATTTAGATAGCCGAAACGGGAACATGTCGTTTTATGCTCGTCAATTTGCTAAGGGAATTTATTTTCAAACGGAATTTGAGGCGCCGTGTTCTTCGATTACAATTCTGACGTTTGTAATGCGAGTGCTATTATCAAATTGTTGAAGTGGACAATGAAAATGTTTATTAGAATTGTTTCTCTCTCAGCTAACGACGAAAGAGGAGCGAGCAGAAACTTACTACTATACTATATATAACTATACTACTATGTCTTAATAATGCGTATAGTCAAATCTTAAGGCAGGCAGAATATTTCTTATGTAGTAGATATATACATAGTATATGCGTTGTTATTACGTGTTACCGATTCCCACAACAAAGGAACAACTCGCAACTTGTAACTATACTGAGACCTTAGAACTTATATCTCAAGGTGGGTGGCGCATTTACGTTGTAGATGTCTATGGGCTCCAGTAACCACTTAACACCAGGTGGTCTGTGAGCTCGTCCACCCATCTAAGCAATAAAAAAAAAGAGTAATAAATATCAAACAATAACGTACTTGTTAGAAACCATAGTGTCGGTGGTGCCACCTTAGGCTGTGATGTAACTGTTAAATAACGCAAATACAAATAGATAATACCGTAGATTTTTTATTATTATTTTTTATTGGATAGGTTGGTGGACGAGCTCACAGCTCACCTGGTGTTAAGTGGTTACCGAAGCCCATAGAAATCTATAACGTAAATGCCACCTTGAGATATGAGTTCTAAGGTCTCAGTATAGCTACAACGGCTGCCCCACCCTTCAAACCGAAATGCATTACTGCTTCACGGCAGAAATAGGCAGGGTGGTGGTACTGTTTTTTTTATTGCTAGATAGGTGGACGAGCTCATAGCCCACTTGGTGTTAAGTGATTACTGGAGCCCATAGACATCTACAACGTAAATGCGCCACCCACCTTGAGATATAAGTTCTAAGGTCTCAAGTATATTTACCACGGCTGCCCCACCCTTCGAACCGAAACGCATTACTGCTTCACGGCAGAAATAGGCAGGGTGGTGGTACCTACCCGTGCGAACTCACAAGAGGTCCTACCACCCGTAATTACGCAAATTATAATTTTGCGGGTTTCATTTTTATTACACGATGTTATTCCTTCACCGTGGAAGTCAATCATGAATATTGGTTGAGTACGTATTTCATTAGAAAAATTGGTACCCGCCTGCGGGATTCGAACACCGTTGCATCGCTCAACACGAATGCATCAGACGTCTTATCCGTTAGGTCACGACGACTTCAAACGTACCTACCCGGGCGAATTCACAAGACATCCTACCACCAGTAATAAACTATGTATATAATAAAGTAAATCAATAAATAACTATATACTTAAGTAATAAACTATAATAACTTTGACTTTAATATATTATAGATTTATGATGTATTAATATGTATTTGTTTCTCATTCTCACACTTAATAGGAAGTTTTCCAGGTCATAATATTTTATTTCATGAGATGGTTTTATAAAGCACCCGAACATTTGTTCAGTTTCCCTGTGGAACCGATTTATAATATCAAGATTAAAATTGTTTTGTTTTGCTGACACACATTAAGCACATTAATTTTCTTGAGCATGAAACAGTAATGTTGTCATCGGTTTCCGCTACTCGCAGCATAATTAAAAACACTCTTGCTTATTCTGGTGTTTTCTTTTTTATTGTAATTATATTATTTGCAATTTTTCGAATAAAGAACCCGAGATTAAACCGTAAAATTAAGTTTTAATTACGGCATAAAAAATTCGTTACGACATGGCGTCGCATCGCTAGAGCATCGGTATCGCAAGAATCGACTGATGCATGACCACGACTACTCTGTCAAGAGTGTACGACTAGGAAGAAGAGGAAGAAGAATTAGTACGTTAAAAGATCCTACACTGATTCGAGTTAGTTCATCTTTTATCAGCTCCAGTTTTCGATAAGCAGCGCCTTGACTTTGCCCCTGGCATTGTTGAAGCCCATGGGCAACGGTAACCAATCACCATCAGGTGGCCCGTATGTTTGTCTGCCTACAAGGGCAATAAAAAAATAGTAAAAAAGCCGGCGCATTTTTCTAAAACTTAGCCATGTGAATGTATTACCTTGTTCCTCCGAAATCATTTATGCTCCTCGCTCCTTCCCAAATTGACCCAGACCGGTAGCACTATAATAACCCACTAAACAAACTTTTTTAACAGAGCGAATCGATACTTCACGCCTGAACAAAGACTTTTGTTTTACAACGCACCAGTCCGGCTTCGCGTGGAGTACTGCTCCCATCTCTGGATCGGGGCTCCCGAATACCAGCTACTTCTATTTGAATACAGAAATGGGCTGTTCGGATTGTCGATATCCCATTCTCATCGATTGTTTGGAGCTTCTGGGTCTGCGGAGGGACTTTGGGTCTCCATGTATTTTGCACCGTATGTTCCATGGGGAGTGCAAACGAAAAATATTTATTTGTGTAAATGTTCTTAGGTTTCAAAGCGGACGGTGGTATTCGCGTTGTGATACCTACGGGCTTTCGCAACCGTTTACCATCAGATGGTTTATATTTTTTTCGAATACGATTTGTATGCTACAGTCAGATATTGCGTGACGCGTTTACGCTTATCATTTTATCGTCTTCCCGTGGAACAAATATAAAGTAATAAATATTATTGTGTCTGTTGCATCCTTTGATCTTTTTCGTAAAAACGTAATAATGATAAAAATGTTTTACTATTCAAAATTGATGCTTCACGAAAACCGCTGAGCGTAAAAATGTTTTCTCCGTTTGTATGTCCTACACGCTGAGTGCAAATAAATAAATTCCAACCCATAAATAATACTTGAAATAAATCCTTCAATGCCGTGAAGATCAACCTTTCATTGGTTTCTAATAAAAGGCTGTACACTCTATGTCTCTACGTGCCGGGTCTGATTGCTTATTGCTCCCACAATATTTGAGCTCCAGATTCTGTTTACTTGTTTACATGTTGATCATAACAATACGTAGCGTGATTAATACGTTTGTATACGGTCATTATGTTTATTTGGTTCAGTGAATTTTTATCGCTTCGACTGATTCGTCAAAGAACTTCGTTTCACGTGTTTTAAAATCGAATGAACGTAGGGTTAACGGGCTTCGGTGTATGCATGAATTCCGTTTTCCATAACGGTTTTGATGATTATCCATTGATTAATTTCGTAGTCTTTTTTGTTAAGGGAATATCAGAGGAAATTGTGTTTTAAATTTGGTTTGTATATTCGTACATTTAATTGATAAATGACGCATAAAGGATTCATTTCACTGTGCGACCCAATTAAAGTTTGTAACTGTGTCCGTGAGGCGTCGCGCCGTAATTTACATATGACGTGTGCAATATATTGTTGATTTTATATCGCTGGGGACTGTTTGTGTATATTATCTATATATTAATACGTGAAGCAAAAACTTTGTATCCCTTTTTACGAAAATTGCGTGGACGGAGGAGTATGAAATTTTCCACACTTATACAGAATATAGAGAAGAAGTGCACAATGCTAATTTTTTTTTTAAATAATGTATAAAAGATACATTAAATCAATAAAGAAAACATTATACACACTACATACCATGTATTTGACGCACACACGCATGCATACTATTTATTATCAAACTTTTGTTCTTGACGTCTGTTTTCAAATTGAGAATAGATTTGTGGCGGGTAGCCATTATACAACGCAAGATAATTGACAGATGCCTGAATCTCGCTTACGACATTTTCAAGATAAAGCGCATATATAGAAGTTCCGAACAACAACATTTGGACCGTCGGTCTACCGAGCAATAACACCTGCTCGGTGGAAGATCTTCCCTTTGTCGTATATTCCTACAGCTGATTATTTATTAAAGCATCAAAGTGCTAAGGGTGGTGTGTCAAAGGGAATTGAATTTACAAAGGGAAACTCTTAAAATGGATACATCCCGAAGGGAATTAATCATGCAGTAGTGAATTCAGAAGCAGTATTTCAGTCTAACTGTAATCTACACATTTGGTAATGTTGTTTTGTAACAATATTATATGGTTTTTTTTTATATATTAGAAATATTATATTTAGTTGTGGCTGGTACCTAAAATGAAAAACATGTCAGATAAATAAATAAATAATGATAATAAATAAATGCAAATTTCTTATATCAAACGTTATACGCGTAGAAAGTCATATTGCCTGTATATACCGTGAAACTACGACTCCTTGTGGTGTCTATGGACGAGTGGTGGTCTATGGAAGACATCTGCAACGTAAATGCGCCACCCATCTCGAGATATAAGTTCTAAGGTCTCAGTACAGTTACAACGGCTACCCCACCCTTCGAACCGAAACGCATTACTGCTTCACGGCGGATATAGGCGGGGGGGTGGTACCTACCCATGCGGACTCTCAAGAGGTCCTACCACCAGTTAAGTTAATTAAATGAGGTAAATGAAATATTTGAGTTTAACTAAAAAAATCGAATTGTTGATACTAATACGAAATGAAACGGACCCTTAATTACAAAGAGAAATGTCGCGTATTGAGCGAAATGTCGCTTAAACCAAATAGCCTTTCATCCCTTCATATAATTATTATATTAATATATTTATATATATATGGAGGGATGAAGAGGAAAGATTTGTTTGTTTGTTTGTATTGATTAGGCTCCGAAACTACTGAACTGATTTGAAAAGTTCTTTCACTGTTTGAAAGCTACACTATTCCCGAGTGACATAGGCTAAAATCTTTTTTGAAAAAAATTAGGGATCCTTACTAAAACTCCAATAATGTAACCCAAGGTGTAAAAAAATACCTAAAATATTCTTTACATCGCGTGCCCTGCGAAAACTATTCATGATAGAATAAAATAATGTACTACGACATTGTAGAACTCATTATTATTTACAAAAAGTGTCGCAATAGCACATGTCTAACTATTATAGTTATACTAGCGATAAGTGTTCTTTTATTTAAAAAAATAACACAACGTGAAATGTCGTTGACATTCTTGTTAAAGACCCGAGCGGAGCCGAAGCGGGCCGCTAGTAATTAATAAATACAAATTAGAAAAGGTTATCATCTCTTCCTAGACTAGACCTCTCTGTACAATGAGGATCGGAGGCTTATATATGTACATACTAAATAAATATTTAAAACCCGGACAAAGAGCAAACAAACCTTTACACGAATTTTTTGCTTCAAATGGGAAGAGCCGCTTGAATTGAATAACTAAGAGTAATGGACAGACTAACTAGGCTTATTTAGCTTGCACGAGTTCGATTATTTTAAATCCTTTTCGCAGGGATCGGACCTTGTTCGACGTCTGTGGATGGCTAGTTTTCATTGTGTGCATGGGAAAATCACGATCAAAGGCAGAGGACGGTAATTATAGCTTTTCTCGGGAGGCGATGTAGTGGAAGAGACAAAAGGCTGTCTGGTTTGCGTGAGCCGCAGCTGCCTAGCAAAACTCGGAACGTAAACACAAGTTAGACCGTAACACCCTCCTTACGTCGATACTGCCTAAAACCGAGGGTCGTGGCCTCCTTTAATAAATTTCTCCCGGATTATCCTACGCCACTAACATAGTAACACACATACTTCATTTTTATAAGCCCGTGACGGCGAAAATCATCTAAAAAGAATAAAAGACGCATCTTAAAATAGCATCAATTAAGACCATATTTAATCAAAATATGTGTATCGTCTGCCGCAGAAGCAAGTCAACACAGACTGGACATTAATACGGACAGCCGTTTAGTATCACGTATTTATCCAAGTACGACAGGGCCGAGCTAAATTGAACATGTTCTTATAAATAGACACGTGTTTAACGTGCTGGCGGTTTTGTGAATCACAATAAATAACGTGTGAGAACGTGGGTGACGCCGGTGACGTTACTCTAACAGAGGAATGATTTTAGCGTCGAATAATATGTTTGAATCTGATTAGTTCAAGGACCTGTTTGGCAATACTCACATGTGTTAAATTAACTTCAGTTTTCTTTGTCAGTTTAGTATGCTATCTGTACCAACACCGCTCGATTATTATCAATGAATGTATGAAGGTTTGTTTGTTAAAAATAATACGTTTAGAGGGTACTTTAAGAAAAGCTTCCCTGAAGTGAGAGCACAATCTTAAAACGAAGAATAAATATTTTACGAGCATAATTACTGAAGCTTCATGGGTGCATCATCAGCCCTCGTGATTTGTGCTTCTTGCTTCTTCTAGGATTTCAATCATTCACCGATTCAGCAGAATATGTAAACTTTATGTAGATTGATTTTTTAACTTCTTAGCCTAGTATGAAGAATATTTTTAATCCATAAAGTAAAATTGTGACTTTCTTTCACAATAACGGGCTCAAAGCTGCATTAAAAGCTGCAAAGTGGAAAAAATGCATTCAAATCATTTCCTATATGTAATCACTTTTACAATAATTACTATGTAAAATGAAGAAATATTTTGCCCTCATTTCTTGTTTAATCTTATTCCGCTGTATACGAACATTGTATGTCAGATCAATTGAAGTCGCCTATAGTCCTAAAACTGTAAATAATCAGCTGGTTCTGAGAAAGTGCGCCAGACGTAAATGCGTCTCCGAGACTCGTGCGCAAAAACAATTTGCCGAATACTATTTAGAAGTGAATCGATATTGATATTAGCGAATATTCTTCGATATAAGAAGCATAAGGTCGATTATATGCTATAACTATGTGATCTTTTTGGAACCAATTTTTTAGAAGAAAATTCTAAACTTAATATTTCAGATGTCGACGATCCAAGATCAAGCCAAAAACAACACGCCCATACGTACATCACCGCGATATTTGTAAAAGGTAATTTCGACCTTATTTTTAATGTCGCAAGTTGTGTTTGCTCTATTTTTCATGTGCGGCTGAATCATGCTGTTGAAAGTCACTTAAAAAAATTCGGGCATGGCCGGTGTTCGCTCAAAGCGCATGAAAGGTAAAACGTGGATGTTAAGAATTTTGTCAAAAGAATATTTATTAAGATAATACGTCATTTTCTTCCTTAAACCTTCTGTTAAAAGACTATTGCATATCGATCTCAAAATACGTATAAAACGAAATCTAGATTTTGTATTCCTTCTAATAAATAATTTATAGATTAGTAAACAGGCACTGCTGCACATCAGCAATGCTAGGAGCATAGCCAACCTTGTTCGACGAGTATGGAGGTAGGTGGTGGTAGGACCTCTTGTGAGTCCGCGCGGGTAGGTACCACCAAACGGCCTTTTTTTGCCGTGAAGCAGCAATGCGTTTCGGTTTGAAGGGTGGGGTAGCCCTTGTAACGATACTTAAGACCTTAGAACTTATATCTCAACGTGGGTGGCGCATTTACGTTGTAGATGTCTATGGGCTCCAGTAACCACTTAACACCAGGTGGGCTGTGAGCTCGTCCAACTAATTAAGCAATAAAAAAAAACATGTCATAGTGCATAGCGCTCAGGAAACACTGCGCGTTTCTGCCGCGTTTTGAGGGTAGCAAAGCCTTGGTTGTAGGTTGTAGCAATTAAATTGAGAATTCAATTGTGTTATGAGCTCATCAGCGGGGTACATTTAAGATCAGCCGAGATCGCAGTCGGCTGTGAGCTCTTTAACTAGATATAACAAAAAAATTACGATTCGGTGCAAAACAATCAATAGCAAATAAATGTATACGTGCCAATATTACCGTTAGACAAAAGCCCTTCGGTAATACTTGAGCAAAAGGGCTTCACAATAGAGCAACCAATTTGGCCTGCCGCTCCACGTATTGGGTTTTCCAAGAAAAAGAAAATGTTATTTGATTCCAGATGAAACTTTTGTTGGTTACGGAAAAAAAATGTCTTTGAATCAGAAATACGCTAGAGTTCACTTGATAAATAAAATATTGGATTTGTAATATTATATGTACGGGCATTCGTTTGACGTAAGTAATGTATGGTCTGCTGAACAAAAGGTCCAAGTTTCAATCTTAAGAAGTTCTTTTTATGTTTTTACTGACACAATATACCTACCGTACTAGCTAAATGTCTCGACCAGCTTACGGCTCATTCGATATTAAGTGATTATCTAAGAACAGGGATCACACGGCTACCACCTCGCTTAGATCAAATTCTCAATAGAACTGTAATAACAACAGCTGTGCTCTCATTAAGGAGATAAAATTGTATTCTCAAAATCAAAGAGACTAGTTCGGTGAAACCTGAAAGCTACCGATCATGCTTTCCGGTTTATCACAACATTATGCTGTCCAAGGGCCCCACTAATTATGCTTTAGACTTGACGTATTGTTATTTCAAGCGAGTCGTCGCCTAAAAAATAAGGCATCCTGTGTTCTCGGGCGATGTGACTATGTTAGGGTTCAAATTCCAATTCCAATCCTAGTAATAACATAGGTGCCTATGTTATTACTAGGATTACTAATCCTTACTATACTATATTACGCACCTATGCGTTCTTGATGATACGACTTCCATTATGAAGTAATAAAATCGTGTATTAAAAACAAAATCAGCAATTCTAATTACAAATACGTGTGATTGTTGTAGTTGCGAGCCTTCACAAGACGATTTGAATTATTTGTGCATTGCGATAATAAAACTAAAAGCCTTAAAGTGGTCTTTCATTACTTTGAATGTAAACTCTAAAATTTATTGGTGGTTGTTTAAAAATAATATCTTTGTTAACAACACTCGAATACTTTTAACAAAAATCTAATATATTGGTTTGAAACTCAATGTTTCAAAAATATGAATTTTAATTTGTTTCACTTAAAATTTAAAGATAACACGAATGCTTTTCAATTCTTCCTCGGAACATGAATTCACTGAAATAATATCGGTTCCATTTTTCATGCAGCGCGTGTATTATTTTTTTGAAACAAAGCTCAAACGAGCCGAGTTTTCGAAGTGAACTGCCGAGCTTTTTTAAAGGCCGGATGAAGCCTTACAGACGTATTTCGTTGTCGTTACGTCGCTCGGAGCTTTTGAAGTGCTTCGGCCAATAAAGTTTCGCGTTTAAGAGTTGTTGAACTGTTGCGAAAGAGCGAACTGTGTCGTTTCTGTTCTTTTCAATGTTTTGTCACGTGTTTGTTTGAGCACACGGTGACGTGATTACTCTATTTTTGTATGAAAATGTTAAAGTATTAAAGAAACAGAAGTAAAGAATTATATTACGTATAACTCATTAATAGAATATAACTCTATAACTCTTTGTAACTCTCTGACACAGCCCGTAGAATTAGTGAACTGAAGTGGCAATGGGCCGGCCACATAGCACGAAGAGAGGACGGTCGATGGGGCAGAAAGATCCTGGAGTGGCGACCACGTACTGGCAAGCGCAGTGTGGGACGGCTACCTACTAGATGGACCGACGACCTAGTAAAAAGCGCTGGGTCTCGTTGGATGCAGGTGGCAATGGACCGGTTGCACTGGAAATCTATTGGAGAGGCCTATGTTCAGCAGTGGACGATGATAGGCTGAAATGATGATGATGATAACTCATTAAAATGTTATATGACAAAAATATCGCGATTATTGGGGAAATGGGCTCACCGTCTACCTGATGTTAAATGTTTACTGGCGCTCACAGAATCCATCAAGGTAAATTATTTTATTATTAATATAAGGGTTGGTGATGAGCAAGAGCATCTAACTCATGACTTGTTCACATCAGACGAAGGCATTAATATTAGTCAATCGAATTCCGTTCCATGTTTTAAGTTACCTAGAAAAATGGTATACCAAATCAGACATTAAATAAACAACCTGTCTAATCAATTATCTAAAAGCAAAGATTAATGAAGTGTGTCTCGTTGCTAATAAAAAATAATAACATATAATAGACTCGAGACACGACCTGTGATGGCAGCCGAGAAGCGTTACGAAAATAAACCTAAGGAGAAGATTTTAGCTATAGGTATATATACAAAAACGTTCGCAAAGAAACGATTGCAAATAAAACTAATGAATGAGTGTTCACGGAGATTCGTTTTTTGGTTGTTTGAGTGTTTACAAGACGCGAATTATTCAGTCGGTTCTTAGTGTATTTCCTATGGCTATTTGTGTGGATCGCGCAGCGGTAATCCCAATGAAATCAATTGTTATATTTCTATTATAACACTTACGAGTTCCTAATTATAGTGCAATTAAAGACTTTCCACGTGTGTTTGCTTGAACTGTTTATTAATAATTTTACTCTTTTTTTTATTGCTAAGTTGGATGGACGAGCTCACAGCCCACCTGGTGTTAAGTGGTTACTGGAACCCATAGACAGCTACAACGTAAATGCGCCAGCCACCTCGAGATATCAGTTCTAAGGTCTCAGTATAGTTACAACGGCTGCCCCGCCCTTCAAACGGAAACGCATTACTGCTTCACTGCAGAAACAGGCAGGGCGGTGGCACCTACCCGCGCGAACTCACAAGAGGTCCTACCATCAGTAATTACGCACATTATAATTTTGCGGGTTTGATTTTTATTACACGATTATTCCTTCACCGTGGAAGTCAATCATTTTTTAAACCACTTAACACCAGGTGGGCTGTGAGCTCGTCCACCCATCTAAGCAATAAAAAAATAAAAAAAAGATAAAAATTACCTTGCATTCCTTACGGTACCTACAGCACTGAGCAGTCTATAACTATGTTTGTATTTATTTTAGCTGTAAAGTTTTGATCAAAGTGAATAATTCCTCGAAGTTATAATTAGCTTTTATTTTTATTATTACTATTATATTATTATTATTAGTTTAGTGCATTAAAACACAACTTTGTAGCGATAAGGTAAAATTCATTGTCTTTTTAATTCATTGTCATTACTTTTGATAAAACTTTTCCTAAGAGATTCTACATTCCTGCGAATGAAGGAAATTAGATTTGTGACCGGAATATATTTACGTTGGAGATGGTTATGCGCAAAGTTTTATCACGATACAGTTTGCAAACAAGTTTATTATAATTTATATAACACAACTACAATCACACAAAGTGCAATGTCTTGAAGCAAATCTACTGTCCGGACTAAATTTGGTCGTGCAAATCGAATAAACAATAATTTATTTATTTAATTACTAGATGACCCGGTAGACTTCGTAGTGCCTCAATCGATAAATAAAAGACCTAAGATTTTGTATAAAATGAACTTAAAACAAACAAAAGGAATCCGTCCGACGGGGGAAACATCAAAGGAAAAACAAAATTGTTAATTTTAATTAATTCCGACCATTTTCATATTTATCTACCTTTTAAACCTTTTCTGGACTTTCACAAATAATTCAAGACCAAAATTAGCCAAAGCGGTCCAGCCGTTCTCGAGTTTTAGCGAGACTAACGAACAGCAATTCATTTTTATATATATATATATTTATTGATTACAATAAAGACAAGTACAAAACAAATATTAAAATAACATCTAAATAATATATAATAATATCATTCATGGGTTTTCGTTTAAAAAACCATTAGAATAGTTAGGATGTGCCTGAAACAAAGTGTACAACATGAAAATGTTATTATATACTAGCGCCCGCCCTCGCTTCGCTACGGAAACTGTAATTTATTATTGATTTCTCCACTATTTGATGGATGTTATTATATATATAAACCTTCCTCTTCAATCACTCTATCTATTAAAAAAAACCACATCAAAATCCGTTGCGTAGTTTTAAAGATTTAAGCATACATAGGGATACAGGGACAGAGAAAGCGACTTTGTTTTATACTATGTAGTGATTATTAGGAATTGTTTCACAAATCTTCACAAACTTATTGCTATTGTTAACTATAATGAATTTTGATATCCATTCATTCATTTCTCTTATATAATCTTTTCCATAATAAAAGTTTTAAGTAATGTTTATTCATGCAACAACTCTGACAATTGTATCAATAGAAATTTACAAAAAAAATCCAAAGTTGTGAAATTAACAAAACGTGTTACTGGCCAGAAACTATAAAATTACAACCAAAGCACAAAAATATATAATCTATTCCATGAATCTATTCAGTGTTACAATTTCAGAGAACTACGTTTAAATAGGTCGCGATATTGACTGAAAACATAAATTAATAGTAAAATTAAAACGACAGTAAATTTCCCAGTCTTTTTGTTGAGCATTGCTTATGTGCCGCTTTTGTTTTATTAACATTCACAGAACTTCAAGACTAATTTTCGTTAGCAATAAGACGTATATTGGCTTAGCCGTGTACCTGTAAAAAGGTTATTACACCGATGACAGCGTGCACGATAATGATTAATGACTATAGTTAAAATATTTATGATAAACAAATTAACATGTTATTGTTATTGATACGCAATAATATTTCTTGGCACATTCACGTTGGGACGTTCATATTCGTATTTTCATTACGAAGTAATATCGTAAATGTAAATGTTTATTGGCGTCTTGAATAACAGTGAACACGGAGCATTCTGATAGTTTCGCGAAACTGCACAAAACACAGTTGAGATTATAGGTACTCAGTAAATAAACCTTTTATTTTTTGAGATAAATAATAACGATGGCCCTGGAGGACTAACCAGGACGGGTGAACGAACTCGAGGGCTCATTTGAGAGGGAGGTTTGTTGACAACTACCCGAGCACCTCCAAAGGAGATCTGACACCTCAAGGACAGTTGTTTCGCAAATCACCTACCATGATAAGCACATGCTATGTTTCAGCGAGTTGCCTACGCCTTAGTTGCTCATATCGTTAGCATTACTAGCGTCTGACAGCATCGAGAATGGTTCAGTGCCGCTGCGTAAGTCCGATCCATTATCGTCATTAAGAAGTTGAAATCCAATTACATTCAATTATCAAAATTGTTGTAGTAATTGTGGGATCGGAGATGCGGATGGCTATCCGGATGGCCGAGTGAGAGAATGTGCCAACAGAGATCTTTGGGTGTTTCATTACGGCTACATTAGATATAAAAATGGCGTTTTTTATTTACCTATGCAGATAGCCTTGAGGGGCTATTTCAGTTTCGCCCTAACATGTAGGTGAGCTCACGGGGCTCAAATCAGAGTTTTGCTAACACTGGCCCTAGCAAGAGCAGTGCTTCGCAGAATCTACCACCGGATCGGAAGCACGACCTACTGAGAAGATCCGGAGGAAACTCAGTGGGCTGTGTCTATGGGTTAATTCGCTCGTCGAGCCCTTCGGATTCGACGAGGACGGTGACCGGTGCTTGTGGTACCTAAAAGCACCGTTAATGGAAGATGTCGTGATGAGATGGCGCAGTTAAGAGAATAAAACTCTTTCCAGCACAAAAATGTGTTAGTAAAATCTCATGCACGCATTCTCATTTGATTGGTCATAAATCCAAGAAGTCTTCAAATGTATTTCGCCAATCTCTTGAATTAATTATATTACTGCTAGCAAATTTGGTACTATAGCCGCCGTCAAATGGCAGCCCATTCTTTCTTATTACACTATATCTCGACTCGATCACTAATTTACTATTCGCTATAGATACCGCTTGGAACCTCTGGGTCTGCGGAGGGACTTCGATTCCCTGTGTATTTTGTTCCGTATGTTCTATGGAGAGTGCACTGAGGAATTATTTGCGATGATACCATGATCTCGTTTTTACCATCGCACCGCCCACCACAAGAGTAGAATTCATCCATACTACCTGGAGCCACTGCGTTCTTCTACAGTGCATTTCCAAAGATCTTTTTTGCCACGTACCATCCGGATTTGGAATGAGCTCTCCTCCACGGTTTTTCTTGAGCGATATCATATATCCTTCTTTAAACGAGGCTTGTGGAGAGTACTTAGCTTTAGGCAGCGGCTTGGCTCTGCCCCTGGCATTGCTGAAGTCCATGGGCAACGGTAACCACACACAATCAGGTGCCGGCAAGGGCAAAAGAATTGGGCATCGCTTTTTTTATTAAACGCCTTCCTGTGAAATTAGTCTTCTTGCAATAGTATAAATTTGAAACCGTATAAATCTGGGTTCTAAAAAATCTATGTATTTCTCAGTGAACGCAGTGTTCGAAAGGAAATTGTTTTGCTCCAAAGTAATGTTATGTTTTAACCAAACTGTCTAATCCACCTATGTTGCACTGTGAGTATTACTAAATATAGTATATAATGTATTATTTTATTTACATCAAAATAAAGTTTAGCCTAGTAAACTATAGCACAAACTGAGTTGTTCTATAAAGACAAACAACATTCAAAGCTATTGCTTCACCACATTTTATGTTTTTTTATATTTCAATACTCAAAAATGCTTTAATATTTCTAATGTTCCTTCTTCTAATGTTTCAATATTCAAAATTCCATTTATGTCATCTTTATAACATAATATTAATCTCTTTTATGATAGATCGTATAGAGGTTACATATATGATATACATATATCCAATTTTTTTAAAAACTTGCTCTTATCTTCATATTTGTGACAGGTATCAACAACTTAAGTGAGTTTGTACTTGTCACGAATAAGTTCTGTAGCCACTAAATTTATGGAAGCCATTTATTAGAACTATAAGAAAATGAACATTCTTTGGCCTTGTGTCAATATTGAGGCCTTGTGTTTCATATTGTGAAAAAATTCGTGTCAAAAATGAACCACAATCGTATTTTTTTTTCGATTTGTCACATCCAAAAAGTTTTCCATAATCAACACTGCTAGTCTATTTATAATTTCAATTCCTTCCGAATTCTTGTTTCTATTACCATACCTAATTGTAACAATTTGGCACATTGATGGCATGACTCTCGAGTATACGTTTTCCTGGAAACTATATAGTTTCATTGTGCATGCCAAATAAATTTTTAGCGTGTGTAAAAGACAGTTATGAATAGTTAAATCTTATATTGATGCGGTAGTTTTGTTTACGTTCTTGAAGGTCAGTCACGTATCCAATATATGTATAGCACTTTTGCTAATTGCTTAAAAGTATTATTTTACAATTACATCTAGGGGGAAAATTCACTCTTCTTTTACAATTACATATTTTTAGATTCGATAGGATTTATTTCTTTTTTTTTCTATCTTTATAATGATCGGTAATGATTCGGGTTTACTATTAGTAACCCAATCATTCATGTTTAGTTCAACAATCACATTTCTATGTGCTATTTCAACCTTCTTCTTGAATTTTTTTCAATCTTGAGGATTGGTTTGTTCTTTATAGATTGAGTATCTTAAATAGCCCATACTTTAGTATATTGATGTCCGATTTCTTCGATTTCTACGTGTAATTTAGTAACGACCATTTGCTAGTGGGTATAACTCAGTGAAATAAAGGACGTATATATTGGAACATTACGTAATCATTGCCACTAAGGGTATAGGCCTATAGTTACAAATCCACCTGGTAGTGGGTTGACAATTGGCCTGGGACTAATGTCCAAGAGCAATGGTGACCATCCACCATCACGGGACTGCATGTTCGACGCAAAAACGGGAAAACTGGGTTAACCAAGCGGTTAGTGGGTAAGTACCCACTACAAGTGTTACAGCAAAAATATTTCTTTACACGTATGTTCTATTACGTATAAATATGCGATAAAAAAATTCTGAAATATTCTTAATATATTATAAATCTCGCAAATTTTACAGCACATCCTTTAAAATTCTGAGATTCGACATATTCTATTATGCAATAACTGGTATTAGCTGTAGTTGAACTCAATTTCGGAATTGATTTCATTTAAATGTATGGAGAGTGAGCTTAGCAAAGCTTCGCTGAACGGGATCATAATCTGGCACAGGCGGTGCGGAAAGGGCAGTTCATACCGTTCGTTACGATCTCAAACCAATATCTAACCAAGCCTATGCACGTCAACGATATTAAATTTTCTGCAGTTTCAACTTCAGCAGCTTCTCACTAAATCGGTCTACGAGATCGGATCGGTCGGTCTAAAGCCTCTGGATGCATGCGATTTGGAAAACAGCTTTACAGTCAAGCGCCTGATTTACATACATTTTCAGGTGAAAGCTAAAAGGGGTTTAATGGGCTCTATTTTTGCGACCTTGACATCAATATTAACCTATTTTCGAATACAGAGTACGATTACGTTTTATTGATCGGAATATTTTATCATATAGACATTTCAGAATAGAGTACCTACTTTAAGATGATAAGATATTTTTAAATTTACATTTTAAGTGCAACGTTATTCAGAACAAGATAAATCGTTGGCGTGCGTTCTGAAATACACGAATGGTGTATTTTTAAGATAGATGTTAAAGGGAAATCTAAACACTAATTTATTTGGCACGTTTTCAAAAGGGTATAAAAATTAACCTGAAAATATTTTTATGACTAGTGTGAGTGTGATGGTTTCTCCAATAAATATATCTAGTAGCCAATAAGAGAGTTTTAAGGTTTTTTTGACTAACGTTTCATTTAAAATTGTTTAAGTGAATGAGATCTCTTCTCCTTTGTTATTTTTGTAAATAAGATCTATGCATATCTAAGCTTGTTTAATATTAGTTTCCATAAGATTTCTATTATGCACAAGATAAATTTAATCCAAATTCGTAGGTTCATTAAAACTTCCAATTAAGATTTTAAAGTGATTTGGCATTTCATCACACAATTTTGTGGATGTTTCAATCGAATCCAGAACTTGGAAAACATCTCTCCCTCTCGATGTTTTGGTATATTGTATACTTTATACTTTAGATTGCATATTTTAGAAATGATCTTTTGCATAAACACAGAAGATCATATCTATGCATAATCAGTTTATAAGCAGCTAAGGGGAATTTAGATACAATATAGGGAATTTGCAGTGAATTTTTATATACTCGTAGTCATTCCTTTATTTAACAAAATAGTTTAAAGTTATGTTTTATATATTTTTATTAATTCATTCTTATTATTGAGCCAATATCATAACAGCTCTCATTGTCTCGATTTACAATTTTGTTTTCTTATTATTTACATGCATATGCATCAACTGCATATTCTCATACCTTTTGGCATGAATACCTGCAAAGCTTTGTTTCAAACTTACATTTAAATGAAGCCATTCTTTTATAGTGGCAGAGAGAAAAATAGAAAAAAAAATGGAGGAGAGAAGTGGCCGCCCCGAAGAAAGAAGACAGAAGATTAAAGACTTAAGAAGAAGAAGAAGAGATGAAGAACGAAGAAAGAAGTCAATCCCACCCATCAACATCAAGCCTGCCTGATACTCCATCCAGCAGCGCATCACCCCTGCCTCAATAGGCAGGGAGTCACATGTCCGGGCAGAGGGGTTTCCGCGAGGCCCGCTCCGCGCCCCCGCAAGGGGATGCGACGACCCCACGACATAGTGGCATAAGAACTTGTTTTGACTTTTTTGCATTTAAGGGTCTTAATATTATACACATTTTCTGCTTTATTGGTTTTAAACATCATAAATATTACGACCATCACAATATTATTAAGTTTTAATTGGAAATTAACGATCAACTAACTATATTTTACGAGCTGCAATATAGGTAATGTCTTCTTCGCTCCGAAAGAAGCTACCGATTACGTTAGAGCGGCCTTGTGTTGTGTCGTTTGCCGTTTCAACTATGCGAGGTATGGTCGTGACGCGGCCTGTTCTAAATCACAGGGCGAATGATTGATGCGACCCGTGCCACCTACTACCGCAACCATTACCGCACTACTTTACAATCTGACACATCACCTGACTTATCTACACAGATAATAACATTATAGACGAAAACCGTAAGCTTAACACAATCCACGACGAATGTGTCAGACACACAGTATCCAGCGTCTTACGTTTTTCACGTCAATCATCGATATTTTTACAGCTCCCAGCCGAGCTCTGCGTTGTCGTCCAGAGAAATAGCGTCGGATATTATTGACCGTGTGATCGTCACGGGCACTCCGATAAAACTTTGAGATATTAATGTGATCTTGTGTAAATCTTATAATAAGCGTGTCTAGAGCCGGCTACATAGATATGTCGCTAGAGCCGACGACAACATCAAGTGAGTATTATACATATAAAATACAAAAGCTGTTAGTTAGCTGGAACTCTGCATAAGTAATAGTTCTGGAAAAGTTTAATATATGTATGTATAATATGAAGACGAGGAAGAAATAGAAGATGAATCCGGTAGTTAGAGAGTCTCCGGACGACTCACCAACACATGTCGAAGTACTCCATCTAAACGTGCGTGTACGAGCGTCGGAGTGGCGGGCAGCGCGGCCGGCGTGTGGTCGTCGGAGCGACCTCGCGCCCGTGCCATCCATTGTGACGCAAACAGGACATGTCCTAACCGCAGACCGCTTTACGACCGGCCGCTGCCGCCCCCGTGTGTCATCACTTCCGGACCCCATACGTACCTGTCGTCTCCGCCTTGTTCTTCGGCCCGGGGGCATTCCTGCCTCGGCCTGAGGACAGGCGTCAGCCCCCATTTCTCGACCAACTCTATGCGAGCAATGGTGGCTGTTCGACGTCAGCGTGTCATCGGCTCGGAGCGGTGCGGTGGGGACGCGGCGAAGCGAGCTGCTGTTCCGCTGCGTCCCCTGGGCAGCTGCTTGCGCGCTCCGCGTCCTCTGCTCTATACTTGCGGCATGCTCGCGTGTGTAGTGCGCGGGCTCGATGGCTACTTCTCGTGCTGCGCTACACTACCACCTCTGAGATCCGCTTCACTGCGGCGTTCATAATGTTTTCAAATCCGAGTCAGCGCTGAACTCTCATCGCGGACACTGCGGCACGCCCGTGCGGTACCGCGGTTAACTTTTCGCGCACCGCGCACTTTCTGGAGCTGCGCGACTTTGCCGCCGAATTACAGTCCACAATTTTCGCGCGATCACGAGCGCGCTTATAAAGTTCGTCGGCGATCAATGAACCTTCGCCTGATTTAAATACATAAATATATACAGTATTATTGTTGTACGAATTAGATATGAATTTTGATATGTATGGTGAAGATACCGTCACGGCGGCGAGATTGAGGTTCGCGACGAGGAGTCCTTACGTAACGCGATCCGGGGCGCGTGGTGCGGCGCCTCATCGGGCGCGGCGAGTCATGGCCTGGCAGCGAGCCGCGTGGCGATTGTGAAACACAGACAAACAAGTGTGTCGCCGTAGCGTGACGGCAGTGTACTGATGCGGGCGCGCGTGCGTCTCCCGCCGCGCCCCGCCGCCCGCCCCACGTATCGACACCGAGCGCCAACCACTGCATCGCGGACGGCGCGCCCCGCGCTATCCACGCGCCTAACGCGGCCTAACGCTGCACGCCGCGCCGCCACGCAACCCCTTTGGCTCGACCTAAAACTTCGTTGGAAAACATTCGCTTTCTTTGCCCTGTTTGCAGCTTCCCGCAACTTGCCTCACTTTCGCTTTATCGCGTTCTATAAAAGAGATCGACTGTCATCAAATGCCCAATTTTTATTAATCAGTAAATAAGTTATGAATTTATAACTTTTTTTATTTAGAATTACTAAATACTCGTATAACTAATACGTTATATCGTGCCCAAAAATTGGATTTTTATCAACGTGTATCGTAATCTGTTCGTCAAATATTATACAGCAGATATTTGATTGTAACCGAGTAAATTTCAGAAATTAGCAACTCCAAATCCTTTCAAACTTATCAGTGGAGTTGGAGAGATGGTTGTCGAATGAAAAGAATGCGTGTTGCGGTTCATCATGTCGCAGCCACTGATATAAAGAGCAGGCGTGCGAGGGAGATAGTTACGGCCCTCTGAGTTTCTCTCCGGATCTTCTCAGTGGGTCGCGTTTCCGATCCGGTGGTAGATTCTGCGAAGCACTGCTCTTGCTAGGGCTAGTGTTATCAATGTCGTCAGGTTAGAGCCCCATGAGCTCACCTACTTGCTTGGTGAATCTAGTATGACCCCTCGAGGTCATTAGAATAGGTAGGGAAAAAGTTACTTACGAACCTTGTTTTTTCACATTTTTATTTTCAAAAAGCGAACAGCTACATCACGTAGAAAGCTTACCGTTTCCCGTTTAATAGATATTTGCAGTAAGATAATGTTTACGTCTAGTTTGTCACGGTTCGTGAAAAACATTGGACACCTCTACAATTTGTTCTCTAAAGCATCGTGGAGTGGTGACATTCTAATTGAGATTACTATCACTTAGTACTTGCTATCAGTTGAATAATAAACTAATTCGTCTTTCAAAGGTGTACAAAATATTAAAAATAATTTTCTTCAGTTTCCGCGAGTCTTAGACACAGTTAAAACTATTTTTTATTTACAACTACTCTGACCACGAAAACTGTACAGTATTCGAATGAAATGTAATATAGTATGAAGATAATAAAAACGCAAGATTAAACCGTAAAAGTAGTTTTAATAAAATTGAAAATAATTTTGTGGATGTTTCCAGAACCCTGTTACCAGGAAGTCTCACGAGAACGTTCTTCGTAGAGCTGAATATTGGTTCGATAACAATATTTCCTGGTACTGTAACTATACTTGAGACCTTAGAACTTATATCTCAAGGTGGGTGGTGGCGCATTTACATTGTAGATGTCTATGGGCTCCAGTAACCACTTAACGCCAGGTGAGCTGTGAGCTCGTCCACCTATCTAAGCAATAAATAAATAAATTCTTACACATAGACTTAACTCGAATGGACAGCTTTGTTTTTAGACTGAACCTAGATTTAATAGCGAAGGCAAATTGGAGAAGCTACTGCAGTGGAAGTTCTTTATTTGACTGTCTTTTGCATGTCAGTTAAACTGACTTTTTGGCGAAGTGATTAGTGCCTCTGACTACTTGATCATGGTTCGTGGGTCGTAGGATTGATTCCCACATCAAAAACGGATTCATATGAGAAATAGTTTTGTTTGTTTTATTTCGAGGTGTTAAATACCCAAGACGATAATAAAGACGAGGCTCGCTACCATCTGCCTACGTAGAGTTCTGGAATACTTTGGTCACATTGCAAGAAAGGATCACGGCAAGGTGAACGGAAGAAGACCATGAGGTAGAGGCCCGACACGTTGGACTGTCCAGATCCGCACTATCTTCGACATTATAGTTCACGATGCTCTACACTCGGCGGCAGATAGGAGCAAATGGCGTGAAATGATCCCGAATATTCTCTTGTCGCGAGGAAGTGGTCACGACCCTGAGTATTGAGGAAACCGAAGCAAGAACAAGAAGAAAACTCACAATGTGCCACCCACTACCCACCCGAAGACATGAGGTGGAAATATGAATTATAATGCGTTCGCGACAGAAAAGGCAAGATGGTCTTATGTATAGGCGATATATATAGTATATATAGGTACTTATATAGTAATTATCACTTATTATGAAGCGATATTGTCATACGCGTTTAGTAGCTTTCGATAAAAACAAATATTAACATCAAGAACATCACTAATTATTTCAAAATTGTAGTAGATAATACTAGATTTTAGTAATTGTTGACATCTACCAGCTTTCCTGATGGTAAGCGATCGCTCAGGTCGCATTGCTAGCGGCACCATCAGATCTTTGCATACCATTAATGACTACGCTTAATAAACGTATACATACATACCTTAGTACAGTCTTTCGGTTATATATAGTCTTCAAATTGATAAACAAAAATTTATTAATAAAAAAATTTTAGTCTCACAAAAGAAACCCGAAAGTTTTGAAACCGATGGATTTGCATTAAACGAATTCCATTTAGAAATGTGATTTATTCTGTTCGTGATGCAGATTAATTTCTCCATCTCCGGCGACCTAGATTCGTTTTTCAATTTTATGAAAATTAGATGCCCCCTTTCGGAATCGGCACTCAAAGCTTGGTTATGTAACAGAGGAAGATTTAAATTTACAAAAAAAAAATGTGAGCCGTCACGGGACGCCTGGCAGATGTGAAACATCGATATTATTTTGTAAAAGTAATATGCAGAAAAGAACAGATTTTGATAGGAACTAAATATGTCATAATGATAAAATAAAATACTACGAAAAAATAATTTGTTTTCAAGTAAAACACAGGTTATGTGTGTTTGTGTGAACTTCTGATTTTCTAGAATACTGTTGATGTTTCTTATAAGAAAATTCTTTTAGTTAAAACTATTTTGCTATTATGTTAAGAGGTATAGGCATATAAGTGAATCATTCTTTCTAAAGTCTTCTTTTTCTTCACCTTATCCCTAGGGGGTCGGCACAGCAAATTTTCTCTTCCATTCTCATCTATCAGCCGTCAGCTCAACACTCACTCCTCTCTTTCTTATATCATTCACACACTCCATCCATGTCTTCTTCGGTCGACCTCTTCCCCCTCTACCTTGCATTACCTTGCACTATTTGTTCTAAAATAATATAAGACAATTAAGCATCAGTGAATCGTTTGTAGTATGACTAATGTAAAAAAACAGAAAAAACATAATTCTTTCTAATTTTTAAATTTAATTTTAATTTGGTAGATTTCAAAATAGCTCGTATTTATATTTCAGATTCCCCAAATTAGACACGTAAGATTTATTGCCTTTCATTGACTGTACAATGTTAATGTCATGGATGATGAATGGTTACAAAGCGTTTAGTTGATTTTATTTGTATCTTTGGTTTAGTTTTAGTTATTGACGAAATCAAATAGAGTAAACTATAAAAAAAAAGAATATGTGATACATTCAATCAACATAAATCTTGAGTAGTCAGCGATAATGATCGAATTTCAAATTCTGAGCGAACACTAGTTACATTTTAAATAAGCTCGGAACAAGCTTCGGCATGCGCAAACCGATAAAATAAAACTGAAGTTTGAGAATCGCTGTATCATGTAAAGTGTCATAGTTGATTTTTTGTTCGGTCACGTAGCTAACGCGATCTCGATGGGAGCGGTAATCCGTAATGCTCACAGATACCGCATCGATGCTGTCGCATTTTACAACGAATTTCCTTAACGAGACTTAGGGTGTGAATATGAGTTGACTGGTAGAAATAGTCATGTAATGAAAATGTCAGCTTTCTCTCTGTATCTTTTTCTCTTTTCTCTTACTCTCTCTTCTCTTTTTCTCTTTGCCTCTATCTATTATATACGTGTGTATGATAGTGAGAATATCGATATTCGGGCATCAAAGAGGCCGGTTATATAACCCTAACATTTAACATAGCTTTTTTTATTTAATACACTATTTTAATAAATTTATACTTTCCCTAATATGAAATGAAACTGAGAAAGACCTGCATGATATTTAGGAGTTACTACAGTAGTAAATACATGTCTAACTTAGCCAGAATAAATGTGTCTACGTATAAATAGACAGGAAGCTTTTATTTATTAAAGCGGGCTCTGCCACATACTCTGTCATCAGTTATTACAAGAAAATTATAAAATTTTCGTGTTTTTTAATTTCCTTCAGCGAGAACACGTTAATATGCATTTGCTTATGTTGAATAAATAGTATACTAGGAGCCACAGAACCGTCACTAGACACGTCACGAATATGCTTGGCTTCTCATGGCTATGATTGGCTTCTCTTTTTACTGGTGGTAGGACCTCTTGTGAGTCCGTACGGGTAGGTACCACCACCCTGCCTATTTCTGCCGTGAAGCAGTAATGCGTTTCGGTTTGAAGAGTGGGGCAGCTGTTGTAACTATACTGAGACCCTAGAACTCATATCTCAAGGTGGGCGGCACATTTACGTTGTAGATGTCCATGACCTCCGGTAACCACTTAGCATTCCGACTAGTCGTGGAGGCGATCGTCGACGAGCAACTATGTCAACCGGGTTGCCTTCCACAGTACGTCTGCCGATGACAGCGACGACGGTAAAGCGGACCGCACCGCAGAAGAAGGAGTCGGTCTCATTACGGGAACCGAAGCTGCACTAACGCTCTCCCTCGACCTCCAATACAGTACCCCAAAATCGAAACGCATTATTGTTAATAGACACGGCGGTAGTAACTACCCGTACGGACGTACAAGACGTCCTACTACCTGTAAAAAATTTTGCTCCTGTAACCAGTTAACACAAGATGTGCTGTGAATTGGTTCGCTTAAGTAATCTTTTTTATTTAGTATTATTTATTTTTTTATTATTGCTTAGGTGAGTGGACGAGCTCACCATCCACCTGATGTTGAGTGGATCCCATATACTTTTTTTGGTACAATTTTTCCTTATTAGGAAAGGCAAGGGAATCTAAGCCCATACAGCGTTGTTTGTTCTATATAATTTCTGAAATAAATTTTCAAAAAGGCCGAGGCCTGGTCTTGTATGATTTATATTATATACTGAAATAAAAATTTCATTAAAGCCGAAGGCAAGTCCTTTATAATTTCTTTCTGAAAAAAAATTTCAATAAGACCGAAACTAAGTCTTATATATTTTCCAATCCTTGTGCCCACAGACATCTACAAGGTAAATGCCGCCACCCACTTTGAGAGATTAGTTCTAAGGTATCCGTTTTTACAGTGCAATTAATTTGTTACCACTCTGCACTAGTATCCAAAGCTGTTGCTAAGAAACTAACCACGGCGAGTTCGCGTTCGGTGCAATGCGCGTGACGTCACACGTGAGTCGTGCCCTACTTACCCCAGCGAGCCGAAAAATTTGGACTCCAGCCCGAATTCAGCCCGCCCGGGCGATATCTAGGTGGCACCTATTATCCCCGCTGTAATTTTCACATATAAAACTTTTTATATTATATTATTAATAATTATTGTTTACTAGTGTTGCATTGTGGTAAATGAGAGTGGACTGTATTTATTGGTTTTGATATCTTTATTAGTCCTTATGTGATCAATTAAAGTTATACTAGAGGTCCCGAAATTCGACTATAATTGGAATTATAAGTTTGTACACTAGTATTATTGCATTTTATACTTCTATAATCACAAATTTCGCCAAGGCTACACTATAAAAAAATATTAATAAAGACAAACAATATTTAATCTATTCTCAATTTGACCACAGACGTCAAAAACAAAAGTTTGACAATAAATAGTTTGCATGCGTGTGTGCGTTAAATATATGGTATAATGTGTAATGATTTGTTTATTGCTTTAATAAAAAAAATTATGTATTATTTTAAAAAAAATATTAGAATTGTGCACTTCTTCTCTATATTCTTTATAGGTGTGGAAATTTTCATACTCCTCCGTCCGCGCAATTTTCGTAAAAAGGGATACAAAGTTTTTGCTTCACGTATAAATATGCGCTAGGCAGCTTGGCTCTGCCCCTCGCATTGCTGAAGTCCATGGGCGACGGTAACCACTCACCACCAGGTGGGCCGTATGCTCGTCTGCCTACATGGGCAAAAAAAAACAACTAGTGGTCCCGCAGTAGTCGAAATTCGAATATAATTAATTGAACATTATAAATTTGAATATTATTACGGTTCTACCCATATTGTCAAAGACTAATATACTTCTATAATTCACATATTTCGCCAAGACTACACTATAAAGAAATAATACTAAAGGCAAATAATATTAATCTATTCTCAATTTGATCACAGACTTTAAATAATAACCAAAGTTTGGGCCACGTTACGATACGATTAACGTTTAATAATAACAAGCATAAAATCCGCACTCGAGAATTACCTAATGAAAATTTAATTTACATTATCTTTAATACGTGAAAATTATTTGGAAACTCTCTCACGTGCGCCGTTCGGGATTACAAGAGTTTCCTCCTAAGAAGATTTTGTTATTAGTTTTCGTATTATATGTAGTAAGTTGAAGGCGAAAATTAAGCTTCTTTCAATACGTAAAATTATTGGGTAATAAAGCTTTGGTGTTATATAAATAACTTTTTTGACAGTTGAAATAAACAATCCGATGTGAAGTCTTTTTCCAATATTTTTTTCATAGATCAGTAAATCGACTGACGCCTATGATGAAATTTTAACATTTATTTTTATTAAATATTTTAAATATCGTCGTTGTCAAACCAAAATCTGCTATGTGAACTTTTTGAGATTTTTACTTTTTGACCTTTTCGTTCACAGCCCTATCTACCGTATAAAAAAAAATGTTATGTGTTTATAGCTTTAATACTTATCTATAGCTTTCATTTGGTATAGTTCTTAAAAATTCACCTTCATTTTTTTTATTTTTTTTTTTATTTACTTATTTATTTATTTAATAAACAATGTTTCAACAGCATTTAACTAGACACAGGGTACAGAGGATGTTTTCCCAAATATGAGCCAATTAAAGAAACACATTATGTTTCCAAAAAATTTTAACATAATTAATGAACACAGGTAGTTCAACTAAGGTAAGACAGTTAAATAGGTAGATTAACTTTGTCGAATGATAACTTGCAGAATAAGTTTGAATCTGATTGTGTTGTGTCGATGTGTGTAAGTGCGTGTGAGTGTAATAAAGTGGTTGGTTTACATGGACGCTCGAATTGATTATGAACGTTGATTGTTAATTGTAGAATAAAAGTAATATAAAATTTTATACGAAAATGTTTTTACTCGTTAATTCAAAATAAAATTTTGCACATCGCAGATTTTGGTTTGACAGCGACGATATGCTAAATCTTAAGCAACGCTTGTTATAATGTAGTCAGGAACTAACACTATTAGGCATATAAGCTTTTTATGTAAGTGTAAAACGTACTAAACTAAAGAGCCTTCCACATTACTAAGGATGTTATCCAATAGCTCTGAAGTATTCATCTTTTTAAGTAAGCGTTTACATTTTTCCCCTTCAAAGAATATTCAAATGAAATAGAACAAGGTTTAAAGTGTCGTCCTTCAAGGCTGCGCCGCACACAAGGGCGAGGCGGGAACGAGAACTCGTTAAAATTCAAATTTAAAACGTTCTAGAATAAGAAAGAGACTATCTATGTTTGAATTTTTCATGCTGCCGAAAATGGATAGTTTTTTTATTATTATTATTATTATTATTATTTATCATTGGGTTTTATTATCGGACGTACAAGCTTAAAATGTAATAAAAATGTATTATAAAGTTTTTGAGACAATCAATGAGCATTTGATTGGTTTAAAAAGTATATTTTTTTTAATATGTATTTAAAATCTATTATTCACAATTAACTGACTGAAGCGCTTCATGTAACTTAAAAAAAAATTATCATCTGCAATGCTTTAACTTTTAAGAGTTTCATTTACATATTTCACTTCAGAATTCCGTTTTAGGAAGGCATACTTCGGCATCGAATACATTAAAGTTGGGCCTAGGCCAGGCCCGTTTTAAATCTGATAAAGACAAAAGCAAATGTGATTTTTGAATAAAATATAAGGCACTCAGTGACAAAACGAGTCTTATTTATAAACGTAAGCGGGCGGCGCTAGAATAATTTACAGCATTCTCAATGTCGAAGTCAAATGTTAAATACTAATGGAAGGTTTTTTTTGTTTTACTTAATGCTTTAGACAAGGAGTCAGAAATGGAAATTTAAACGAAACTTAGCGAGAAAACCGCCAAGTTCGAGATTACTATTTTTGACAGTTTGAGATGTTTGAGATCTCGCAATCGTGTTTCAGGGAATTCGCGACAGTCGCATAATAAGAAGACACGACATAAGACATAAGCGATCAACTTAACACAAAGTGGCTGTAAGTGTATTTGTCCAACTACAAGAGGCAGAAGACACGAAAAAACCGGGCCATCTTTTAGTGAGTGTTTACCGTTGTCGATAGATTCTTCTAATGTCAGTAGCACGATCTGGTCACCGCCTAAAATTAGAATGAGAGGAGTTAGCATGAAGGAGAAATAGACAAAATCTAAAGTGGCATCGTACATTACGCATAATGGACTTCGCAGCGGCAACATGGCAACTCTTGTGCGCCCATGCGGGTAGTAACTACCACCGTGTCTATTTTTGCCGTAAAACAGTAATGCGTTTTGGGGTTTTGGGGTTCTGATTCGGAGGACGCAACGGCAACATGGGTCACAATGCCGATAAGAATCATATCGTGTTTAGGTTCTTATCTTCCGGCATTCATTCTTATCTTTCAGCCCACAGAGGTCCACTGCTGGACATATATCTCCTCTAAGTCTCGCCACAACGATGATCCTTTGCATCCATAGGATTACTGGCATCAACAACACGTGAAAATTCTTGTCTGGTACCGTTGGGGAACACATTATATTTATTTGTTTTTATTGTTGGTTAAATACTTGAAACTACCACTATCTTTTTCATTAAATGCGGATCTAATCTAAATGATTGGTCTTAAAAATTAAAATTAGCATAAAATTATCCACTCATTATCCAGACAAATTATCCAGAGGAAGTGTGAAAGTGGAAGCGGTAAGCAACAAATTAAGGAGCGGACGGTTAGCGTGGTATGGACATGTGATGCGTAGAGAGAAGATGCATGTGACTAGGAGATGTATGGAAATGGTAGTGCAAGGTAGAGGGGGAAGAGGTCGACCGAAGAAGATATGGATGGAGTGTGTGAATGACGATATGAGAGAGAGAGAGTAGTGAGTGTTGAGATGACGGCTGATAGAGGAGAATGGAAGAGAAAAATTAGCTGTGCCGACCCCACCTAGTGGGATATGGTGAAGAAAAAGAAGAAGATAAAATTATCCACTCAATAGCTGTCTGACAATAATAATGAGAGTGATCTTAAATAATTGTGGTAGAATTGTATTGTTCAATTATTGTAACCGAACCTACAAACTATCATGGATGTCTTTGAAATAAACTTTACAAAATAGAATATGTTATCAGTTTCCAACATAACGAAGACAAGAAATCGTATTTCAATTTGGAAGCAAACGTTGTCTTTTACCGAAAATCGACTAGATCAAAGAAACTTATCAAAGCTAACAATTAGTTGGTAGTTATTGTACATGAGTGATTATGTCCTCCGGCCCCGGCTTTGTTTCATTGTAGAACGAAATGTTGAGGGCTGTTTGGAAGAACGAGGGAGCTGCCTTAATTGGGACCGGGGATCGATTTGTGTCACGCGGGGACCGAATGTTCTTGACACAATGTACTGTGCGTCTTACTGTTGCCACTACTGTCGAAGTCTTGAAATTTATTGTGTCTTTTAAAAATAATAAGTTTTTTTTTTATTGCTTGGATGTCACAGCCGACCTGGTGTTAAGTGGTTACTGGAGCCCATAGACATCTACGACGTTAATGCGCCACCCACCTTGAGATATAAGTTCTAAGGTCTCAAGTATAGTTACAACGGCTGCCCCATCCTTCAAACCGAAACGCATTACTGCTTCACGGCAAAAATAGGCGGGGCGGTGGTACCTACCCGGGCGGACCCTCAAGAAGTCCTACCACCAGTTCAAGTGGTCCTATCAACAGTAGGTGTAAGTAATTAAATGTATTGTAAACTATTGAATAAATCTCCTGTGTCTTAGACTATTCCGGTCGACTAAATGACAATCATAAAGATCACATCTATAGTGTATTGAGTAGAAATCATCACTGTCATTGTTTATTAAAGTTTTAACCTTGTTGATCAACACGGCTATCCTGGTTTTAATGGCTCACCGATGCTCATGTACATAAAAACGTGAGTGCCGTCACCCACTTTGAGACATGAGGTCGAATTATGCCCTAAACGACTGTCCCACGCCTCAAAATCGATCGCATAAAAGATAAAATAATATGGGATGTGATACACCACCCTAGATTATCACTATATGGATTTTAGATCTATAAAAAATCGATATTTTTAAATATCCAAAAAGTTCAAGCTCTACACTACTACGTCTCATATTATTGTACAATGCTCTTTAACTGATACTTTGAATGATTCAGAAATTAATTGTAAATTGTATTTCATTATTACGAGTCTCATTCTGAAATATTTTGATATATTTATAAGCGGATTTAGTCCGATGAGTATTATAGTTTTATAGTGTAAGTTGATGTACAAAATAATATGTGCGTATTGTTTTGCTTTTGTTCTTTTGTGACTTAAATTTCTAAATATATCTTCTCTGTTCACTTTCTACTTATATGTGATTTTGATTCCGGAAACATATTACGTTATTGTTTTAGCTATTTTTTTTAAATATTATTTTTGTATTGTAGTATTTAAGCAATAAAAAAAAGAGTACTGTTTGTTTCCCAAATAATTAAATAAATAACTTCATTGTGCCTACATGTCTATTTCTGTCGTCGAGTGGAACTGAGGGAGGAGAAGTGACTCCTAACGAACACGTAACGCATTTCAATTATTCAAGGAATTAAATCTGCGAGACGCGTGTGAGCTGTATTTTTAAATTTCTTATTAGCTAAAGCCACGTGTTATTTTTAACTTTTTCTCGAACGGTATAGATTAAGTATTGAGACCTTTATATTTTCATTACCTTAGGTAAGTTAACAAGCTCTTAACCCACTTTGTGTTTTGTGGTTAGACCATTACAGTCCAAATACCGCAATACAACACGAAGATGAGGTTAAAGTCGCCACTAAAGATTTCATATTAACCGATTGACTATCCTTCCCGGCTGAGCCCAAAACCTGTCCCGGTAAAACTGGAAAGGACTTCGGACCACCAGTGGTCCTTTCCTCCTAAAAAAAAGATCCTCCCTGTATTTTCGCGATATGTTCCACGAGTAGTGCTTGGGGAAATTCTTACAATTTTTTTATCATTTTGTTTGGGGCAATCCTAAACATAAAATATAATATGTTTTTAAAAGTGGGAACTCACTAATAACTTTGGCAACACAGTTAGTTGCAGTTGCAAAAAAAATAATCTGGTCGTACGTGCACGTGTTGTACATCTATACAAATAAATAAAATTGGAGTGTCTGTTTGAAATAATAAAATAATCACTTCTTACTAAATGCGTAAGTATGTAACATTTTTTTAAATTTTGTCTGTCTGTCTATCAGTTTGTTCCGGCTAATCTCTGAAACGGCTGGACCAACTTTCACTGATAAATTTCACCCGCGACGTCATCCGCGGTACGACAATAACCGGTGGGTAGCATCGCGGGACTCAGCTAGTCAAGAAATAAAAATCCTTCGCTCTGGATCTAGTTTTTGTTGAAGCTAGCACAAAAATACAGTCCACGCTCTAAGCTCATTTGATAGCTCGTCGCTGTAGCAGAGTCCAATACCTATTTCCGGAGACTCTGTGTACATTCATATGCGTTTTAAGTGGTTTTTCGATCGCTGGTATGAGCTCACCAATTTCATACATATTATGAAATATCTTTCTTCAAATGAGGAAGATGATCTGATGCGGTTAGGAGAAGTTTGGCTGTTCTATCTATATTAGCGACATCGGGAGTTACGGTGACCCTTCTGATTTTCTCGCCGGATCTTCTCAGTGGGTTGAGATTCCGATCCGGTGGTAGATTCTGCGAAGCACAGCTCTTGCTAGAGCTAGTGTTAGCAAATTCGCTCAGGTTGAGCCCGTGAGATCACCTGCCCGTTCTGGCGTGTAATAGCTGGAATAGCCCATTAGATTACCAGCGATAATGAAAGAAAAAAAAACAAAAGAAAAAAAACAATTAACGAACTATAAATATCATTGACATTTAAAGTTTATTTGATAGACTCGCTGTTTGTCATAGATATATTTTTAAAGAAAGTCACACAGAATTATCTTCGGTTTTCGTGAGTGGCAGGCATAAGATAAACCACTATTAAGATTTATATTTTTATTGTCAACACAAAACGCGTGATTAAAGTCTAAAAGTAGTTGTCATCAAGAAAATATTACATCGCTAATTATGTTTAATGTTCCGTTCCATCTAATTTATTATAAATACATACAATGATTACTTACTATATTTACAAATTTCATAAATAATTATCAACATACAGAAGTTTTATGCTTCATGATAATTAGCTCTGAATTTAAGCTTGCCGATTATCAAGCAGCCGCTAGTCGAAGCTCGCTGATAGATTTTGAAACCACAAACTGACTAAAATATTTTCTAGTAAAATCACAAATTTTATATTCTTTTATAACAAAATATTGTTTTCTAATCCAAATAGTCATAATTATGATTATATTCTCCAATTATATAGTTTAGCGTGGCACCTTTTATATGTTCAAGATTATGCCTGTAATCAGGTTACTAGGTGAAACATTTTTTTGTTCTTTAATTTTGCCCAAGTTCAAAATAAACTGTTCCTTTTCGCCGGCATCAATTGCTACACTAGAATTAACGGAAAACATTTGAATAGATACTGTAATGAAGAATAAAAAAAATACGATTTAGATATTTCGCGCAAATCATTTTTGCTCGAACAAGTAATCTAATAGGACGCCTCTGGAAAGTAAACGACTGATCTGGGAACTGAACCTTAGATATCATGTTCCAAGGTGAGACTTCTATTAACCGAGTTAACGAAGCGAACACGAGAGCTCCGATCTCCGTTTACCTATAGGTAAATTATCGAATATTTTTATATTTTATTTACTGAGAAAAAGTTAATGAGATTTTTTTACTGTGTAACGAAAGAGACTTGTCGCTTGATTGATATTTTGATTGTAAATATAGAAATTATTTTACGAAGTAAACGAATTTGATTCTGATCTATTACTCTTATACTGATATTTATGTCTATAATGTTTATATTAAATTTGAAAAATCCAGGGTTTAATTGGCCGAAGTTTGGATAGGTCAGGGTTTGGGCAAAGCAATACCTCATAGCTTCACCATCCATATTTCTGAGCCCAAGATGATTCTGATTTTATTAGCATGATTCCGATTTTATTACTTTTGTTCTCATTATCCCTTTTACCAATCTAACAACAAAAAGTAATTTTATGTTTGTCCTCCTGGGTCATTCGTCTGATTATGATTAAACTCGGTATCACGAAAGAATAATGGTTGGCCCGCGAGTAATTTTAAGAGATCTCAATATTTTTCATACAGTTAGCGATGGGCAGATAAATGGATGGGAGTGTAATCGGAATTCAGTAGTATAAATGTATGTTTTCTGTACATTTGTATCTTTCACTAAGCTAAGCTGGACCGGTACTGATGAGATCGTAGTGCTGTGAGCGGGCTCTGATAGCCACTTAAGTACTAGTTTTTTTTTATCCTACTGAAGCTGATAGCCTTGAGAGGCTATGTCAGTAAACTAACAAGCAGGTGAGCTCACGGGGCTCAAACCTGGGAGCTTTGCTAACACTAGCCCTAGCAAGAGCAGTGCTTCGCAGAATCTACCACTGGATCGGAAACGCGACTCACTGAGAAGATCCGGAAAAAAAAACTCAGTGGGCTGTGTCTATGGGTTAGTTTACTCGCCAAACCCTTCGACGGGTTCGAGAACGGTGACCGGTGGTTGAGGTACGTGCTTAAGTAAAAGTAGTGCTTAAGTAAGAACTACCCGACTAACAAACTAGTGAAAAATAAGGTAATAGCAAACAGTTTTTTTTCTCAAGAACCTTTAGTAGTGATCTTTTTTTTAAATCTTTAATTATTCCGTAGCTAAAATTTCCTCTGCAGCTTAATTCGCGCTTCGCAAAACTTAATGCACCAACTACTTACACCGCTCCTCATAGTTAACGAGTTTCTCAACTTACGCGAACTTTCCGAGCTTAAAACCCTTTATGCTGTACTGACAGCTTTCCGGAACAAACAGCATGGGATATGAAAGGGATATGGTCTATATTATCTACGGAACTATTCCAATTTTCTTCTAAAGGCAGACGGGTAGAGATAACCCCTCCTCGTCATATGTTTTTGAACTAATAGACACTACTACTACTAATAAGTTTAAGCGACATTTCACTCGAGACACGACATTTATCTTTGTAATTAAAGGTCTGATTTATTTGGTATTATTTTAATGCACCGTTTAAATGAAAAAAAAAAACTCCTTAATTTTAATTCTACCCCATCAAACCACTTCCTTCGACACATTTTAAATCACCAACATAAGTTGTTTCTGTTCCTTTTTTTCAGTTTATATTTCATGACCTTAAATAAATTGGGTAAATATTGTTTTTTTTGCCCTTATATGCAGAAGCATACGGTCTACCTGATGGTGAGTGGTTACCGTCGCTTACGGACGCCAGCAATGCCAGGGGACAGCCAAGCCACTGCCTATCCTTGCGTACTCTCTATAGGCCCCGTTCGAAGAAGTACATGTCATAGTGTTCAAGAAACAACGTACCGAAGAGTTAATTTCAAGCCGATTTTATATATAACATTAAATTTTTAGAGAAAATCTAAAAATAAAAATTTAACAAAAAGTTGAACATAACGATATCGCAAGATGGCGTTCTAAAAAGAATTTTTTTGCACGAAATCTCGTTTTTAGGCATGATATAATAACTTTACAGTTATTAAAAGACAGATCCATAAAAACTAATTTAAAAAACCTAAAAAGTCTAAATTTCAAATATAATTTAAATGGAAGATTAATAGAGTCGTTTCCGAGATGTACGAAATATATTTCATAATATTTAAGGATTTCTCGTTTAAAGATATCAGATTAACATTCCTGATTCAATCGTTCTCTTATCGTGTTTGTACTTATCTCTAAGGAGAGAAAAACTATCAAATTATTTATACATGTTATAAACATTCATACATAATGTATTTAACATTTCTGTTTTTGCTAACAACGATTAAGAGACGCCATTAACCCATTAAGAGACGCTAAATTACACTTTTAATCAAATATTCATCTCGACGACGTAATTGATACCGAGTTAATTTTCAACAAGTCTAGTTTCAAACAGCTGGGCGCATTGCTGCACCCCACAGGGGGTGACATTTTAGTAAAGGGGGCTTCCAGCCCAGAGGCGTTCAGTAGCGAGGTCTCCCTAAGCCCTCTCCGTTTCAACGATTACAGGATAATTCTTGATTATTTCACGTGATATTTTTGATACTTTTCATTGGCTTCAATGACAAATTGCTTTACTTACTCATGCTCTTTTCATAGCCTTAAATTATATTATATTTCATGTACGAAATAATCTTTGTGCGATAGTAATTTGAATTTTTTTAAATGCATATGAATAAGACTATTTGTCTTTAGATATTTCAGCATCATTACTTTCTTGATTATGGACGACTTTAATTTCAATAAATCCACTTTTAATTTATCGTTTTATTAAAATTTAGGAAACCTCAATATTCCAGTTCAAGGAACTTACATTATGTATGACAAAATTAACAAACACATGAGTGTTCATTATATAGAATATGAAAGTTGGAAAAAAAAATTATCACTTAGTCATTACGTAAAATATCATTCATTTTACAGCCTGAACAAAGCCGAAGGGCGTTAAAAACACTAGATATTAGTACTACGAGACTACGACGTAGCCACGTCTACGAGTGCTCGTAACCTCGTAGACTGCACTCAACAATTTAATTCCGTATTTCTTAGAGAAACATTTATTCTTTTTAAGTTGAAAGGATTTATATGAGATAAACGACGCTCTAAGAGATTTTATTAAATGAACTTTTAAACGAAGGATTTTATTGCTTTCTCTTGTTGTTGAACGGATCGAACTAGATACATTTTAAAATTGTTTAGCACTGTGGAGTTAATTGTTTTTAGCTTGGGTGTGTACGAGTAATACCTAAGTATTAACCTTCTACAAATGATACTAAAGGTTCAAATTCGGGCATATTTTATCAGAATTCATTACGAAGTATAACTATTGATAAAGTAATAATTGTTTTCATACACTAGGATGGTAGTTAAACAATATTCAAATCTCTGCGAATGAGAAGTCATTGAAACTCATTCTCCCGATTCAAAACATATATTGTATTGTATCAGAATTGACTTCGCCGGAAGGCGTAATTGATTTACAGCAGAGAGACGTGGGATGCAGATAGAGGTTATCTGTAAATTTAATTGGCATACACGTTAAGCATTTATTGTTATTTGGGTTGTTTTTTATTCGTTGACCGTCTGCATGCCTTTCGCGAAAAAAATCATGTAGGTCATTCTTTTTGTTTATTTGTTGTTAGCATAGTAGTAGAAATACAATCATAATTTGCATCTGTGCTCGGACTGGGTGATAAAATCTGTATCTCAAGCAGAAGTGCTCCTCGTACAATGAATACAACAAATTTACTTCAAACACATACTTATACAAGAATACATAATTACTAGACAAAAATTAAACCGAAATTCATGAATTGCTTAAAAGTGACAATATGTGAGCTTAAAACGTTACAATTAACAAAAGTGTAATATTAAAACGAATTTATTAATGTACCCTCTGTGTGTAATGAGTGTGAGCATGAATGAGTGTTATTTCTGAGAAGGTCTGAGAAGGTCTGAGAATGGCAAATGAAAAAAAATCGTCATAAAAATCCATACCATCTTACTATTTAATTTAACTTTGGTAGTTAAACGAAGTGAAATAGTTCTGATAATTTTGTTATTCGAATAAAGGTGATTTAATACTGACTGTGAATCTGGAGTGACGTGAGAGTCATAGAATGATTATTCTCGTATGTAGAATCCCGTATGCATACAGGCAGTATTTGAGAATTAATTCGTTTAGATGAACTAATTTTCCGAGCATAAGATGGCAGTCAGATGTGACATAATCTCTCTAATGTAATTCAAGTAGAGGCGTACCCGATTTTTCATACTGAGAAATTGGAGTATGTGTGTACTTAAGTGATAGTGCAACCGAATTTGCGCATTATTCTACATTATTTTAAAACTTAAAATCAATCGTATTTATTTGATTAATTTTGAAGCCACGAGCGTTTCCTCTGCGCTACATTCCTCTTCAAACAAAGTATAGACAGTCTCTGTAGACAGAGCTAACCACTTGACATCGGTTGACCTATTTGCTCAGCTGTTTTCGACAGTAATAAATAAAGCGTCGATAACAAAACTAGTCTGAGTATGAAATGCATAATTACAAAATCAAGCGACAGTCTTCTTCTTTTTCTGCTTCTTCCTAGTCTTTTCCTGGTCTAATGTCGGGTTCAGCTTTCCCACTTAAACGCCTCAACTTTGCCCGGTCCTTGGGCGATTGTATTTTTTTATTTATTTATTGTACGTGCGGAAAAACATTAAAGAATTCCCCAGAGTCTGCGATTTGCATAATGTGAACACTAGGAACAAACATAGCCTTGCGTTGCCAGCGGCTCGAATTAAAAAAATAAGCAACTCTTTTAGGGGGCTGGGTGTACAACTTTTCAACAAGATCCCACAAAACATTCAATTACTACCTGTTCATAGATTTAAGAAAACTGTCAAGGAACGTTTGTGCAACAAGGCATATTAATTATAAAGTTAAGGATCATTTACTAGATTGCACTACGTGGGAATGAGGAGTTCGCTCCTGGCCTTTTCATTTTTCATTATTATTATTATTATTTTTAATTGTATTTTTTGACTTGTTTTTTCCTTAATTGTAAATATTTTTACTTCTTTAAAAAAAAAAGAGTAATTATTTGAAAATCCAAAAAAAAGGCCGCTGAGTTTGTTTCGCCGGTTCTTCTCAGGACTGTGGCTTTTTTTGGAACCGTTGGTAGAGTTAACATTGTTATTTATATTTTGACATTCAAGAAGTGTGTTATACTGACATCTAAGTTGAAATAAATTATTTTGAATTTGAATTTGAATCAATATCCGCACATTTCCTGTTCTACACTTTCATGGATGGTAACGATTATTGTCAATATGTGTGCATTTATATGTTACGTTTGTTGACATTGCTATAATCATATTTTCAATATCCCATTCAGCTCTTTCAAACATTATCAGTAGAAGAGATTTCTCAAAGATATTAGTAATTTATTTATTTTATTTTTTGTTGCTGTTTTAGTGTGTGTGTACAGCAATAAAATAATACAACGTTTAGATAATTAACGCGACTATCTATAATACAATATATAATACCATCACCGCTTCGTTGTCAAGTTTTTTTGACTTAAACAACATAAGAATGTTAAAGAATTTTGTGTTCTACTAAAGAAAAAGATATACCTTCTATGTATAATCTTTTCTTTGGTTCTCCCGGATCGCAGATATAGTTAAAATTACTTTTACGGTTTGACCCGTTAAACGATTTTTATTGTCATTATATTATTAGTACTATTTGTTCCGGCACATTGCTAGCCGTCCCTCAGTGGAGAGGCGCGGGGAGGGAGGTTTCGGCTCGCGGCTGGGAGCGTGGCCGCCGGACACATCTCCAAGAACTAGCTACGCGTACGCGCATAATTTGCAATTCAAAACACAATTTCGGCCACGGCAATTTGTAATCAATTTGTAATAATAATTATAGTAATGTCACAAGTTTAAACCGTAATTTAATTAAGAGAACCTACAAACAAAACACTATTTTATATCTAATAACACACAGATTTCCCTTTCTAATTCTACCTCTAAGAGTATTTAATTAAGTGCCCGTAATTTTCATTCTGCCAGTGACACGATTATAATTAATTTAATCTATAGACCCTTTGAAGTTACTATACACAGCGTAAAACGTCTGACTGGAGTGTTACACGCAACGCAGGGAAACTATTAGTCGTTGGCTTCCACGGGAAAACGTGAACTGTCACTAACATTAAATGTGTTGCAGTGGCAGGCGTTTAAAATGTAAACCGCCGGCTGCCGGGCTAGGATTAGTTTAAACCGAATTCCAGGAAAGCCCGCTTAAGCCGTCGGCTGTGTAAAACGGAAATTAAATACTGTATTTGATTTCACTTTATTTGGGTATTCGTTTCGGCTATTGTTAATTTATACGCACCGTATATTAATTAAACTAGAGGAGGCAGAGTTTTGCTCGGTTTTTTTTTTTTGATAAATTGTATTTTTTATGAATTATATTTAAATACGAATTACATATTGATATTATATTATGTTATTTGTTATTTTCTTTCAGTAAAAAAAGGTTATGTTAAAGTTGATTCTCGATAAAGTTGATTATTGAAAACACGAATAAAACAACATTTTCTGAAAATGGTTGGAGCCGTTTCCGAGATTCACGTTATATATATCAAAGTTGTATATATATATATATACAACAATTGCTTGTTTGAAGATATAAGATTAAATTTTACGTCTAAACCTACCCCAAAATATACAGCTGAAGTTAATCATTTTCCTAAAGTTCTTCGTTGATTTGGACGGGAACTATTCAGATCGGCCCTGACATAATGTTTGAAATGCAAACGAGACGTAATTGCCAACACAGCGTTGGCCGGTGTCAAAGCTTCAAAGTAGCTTAATTTAAGCGTTTCCATCAAAGAGAGCGTCCAGCTTTACACCGAAGCGGTTTTGGACACGTAAGTGAATCTCTTTTGAGGGGCCATGAGGTTTCAATAAAGCTACGCTAAATTCAGGTGTTGTAGAGTAATACATATATGTATTAAGTATAGTCAGAATAACAATTTTTATGTTTGGAGTCTGCAACATTATTTTAATAGATGACGTGACCAATTTAAATGTTGCTTTTAATATATTCAATTTAGTTTTAAGCCATTTTGATTTTGGCTTAGAGTCCTCATCGTCAGCGAGAGTTACATTGTATTAACTACATAGTTACAATGCTTCGACAGAATCGAATGGATATTCGATTTCTGAAGTCAGTGGAATTGCATTTCCTTTTTTCCGCTCGCACGGGAATTCAATATTGAACGTGGCGTGCTTGTTCAATTCCGAATTTTGTTCGATGCCCTATCACGCGTTAGAACCACTATCTGGACTTCAAACCTTAGTTTAATTAACGTTCGCTTCACACATGTATGTATGTGCGTATGTAAAGTTATACTTTAGTTTCTGTATGTTATATTGACCGACGAGTGATTCACCATGTCTCCTTTCTTCTCGTTATCAAGTGTTAATGCATTGCTAAAAGTGTATACATACGTACTTACTTTTTATATGTAGGTACATTAAAAGGTATTATATTAGAGTTTTATATGTGAATTTTAAAGAGTTACTGCTATCATTTATAGAGCCCGACAGAGTGGCGAAGTTAGGATCTTGATGCTTTCAAGGAAGCATGAATGTTTGCGGGAGTATAGTCCTGGATTCTGGAGGCGAAAATGCTTTATGTTGATTGTCAGTAGTGAGCTCCATGGTCGGTGCGTTCTTCGTCTTATGCTCAATTCTGGCAGTCCGTGCTGGAGACGTGTTCTGGCCGGCCTGTGGACCATCGAAAGAATTCGCCTGGTTATTCGGGACTCGATGGATGGCGACCACGGAGACCTCATCTTCTGGCTGTGGCTGGGGCTGACCAAGCTTCACGAAGTACTTGCACCTTATCAAAGTTGAGCCTAAAGCATAGTGTCGTCACATGAAAGGCTTAGCGTCGGGTTCTTTTCCTATAAATTGGTGCTGATTTGGCTCAGTTGAGTGTAGTGTCTGCGATGCTCAGTAGCGACGAGCTGCTCTTAACTGAAATTAATGGTGTGCGATAGTTGACTTCTATTACTGCATCATCTGGTATATGATATTACTATTACTTTTACTCTTACTTCTATTAATGGAATTGTGTATATATACGTATTTATGTGTGTATGTGTGTACATATATATTTCAATTGATTGGTACACTGCGTGTAATTATTTTCCAAACGATTCTATTCGACCTGATGGTTGTCTGGAAGTGCGCGTTTGGGATGGTATGGACATGTGATGAGACGAAATGAAAATGAGGTTGGTAAGAGAATGTTAATTATGAATATGGAAGTTTATAGAGGAAGAGGTAGAGTTAAGAAGAAATTAATGGATTGCGTGAAAGATGATATGTGTAAGAGGGGAGTGAGCGAAGAAATGGTATATGATAGAAGGGTATGGAAGGAGAAAACATGTTGCACCGACATCAGGTGACTGGGAGAAGGGCAGGAGAATGATGATGATGATGATGGTGATGGTTGTCTGGAAGATATCGCTCATAGCGATAAGACCGCAATTATACTTTTTTGTATTTAATATTTTACATTGTTTCTTTTGTTGGTGTACAATAAAGAATATTCTGTCTCATCATGTAGGAGTAGGCGTAGACCGGGATAATGATCTCACCCAAATTTTGGCTCCTGAACATTTTCAGGTATTCTGCAGAGGCCCATTCGGAGACCTGCAGGGGGGTCCAAGGCGGCATATAAGGTAGCGTATATACGTCCTACGTACAACTCACTCTGTGACGGACGACGGCATAGTTAACCGCTTTTTCTGTCTGAGCGCGTTATCCCGGGGGTACTAGTAAGTGGAGATGCAACCTGCGCGAAACGTGTCAAATGCAAGTTGTTGAGCGAGAGGCACTTTTAGTAGATTCAACTCACCATCTCTCTCTCTCTCTCTCTCTCTCTCTCTCTCTCTCTCTCTCTCTCTCTCTATACCGTTCTCTAGTTATCGTGTGAAAAGAATTCAGTTTTCAATTTAGTAAAAAAGCATTGAGTTTACAGATTGTTTCGAAAATTGATACTGTGATCGTTTTCCCGTTAAATCATTGTAGAGATAATCTTTATATAAATAGGGACGATCCAGCCTAATAGATGATAATAATAGTATATATTATAACGGCTGACTCACTCCGCGGAATGAACAGAATGGTGTTTCCTACCCGTGCGCACTTACTCCTACTACCAATAATTACGTAAATATTAATTTTGTTTTAATAGACAATTATCGGCTCTATTAAACAATTCAATCGGGTTACCATCCGTATCGTATTATTAATGGATTATCTGTAAAAAGGATAAAGTTTTTCAAAGTCATTACGAAAATGAAATGAAAATTGTTCATTTACGTCAAATTGACAAGGCAATTTTAAATCGTTAAAACACAAATAAAAGGATATTTATTTAAATGGCAACATCTCGAGAATGCTTCAGCTTAACATCACTCGAGCTCGAAAGGAAAAACAAAAACGTTTCTCGAAATTAATATTATAACTCGGCTTTCTGACGTGAAGCCTCCTTGATATGAGAGCGTTTACTTCAACAAATAATTGATGGAATACTCGAGTCAACTCGCTTTTGTGTTTCGAGTTTTATCGTAATATGTTCGATGGTAGGGGGTACGAGTGTACACTGTTTTATTTTAAGACGCTTTCTCAATACATAACGAACACAGCTTAGTGTCTGATATAACAAATAGAGCTGTTATACATCACATAATTAGGTAAGTCTAGAAAATAGCTCGCACTGAAACACTTTAAGAAAACGAAACTAAAAGTCTATTATCATGTTAGATCTTCAGCTTAGACCACAAATGATTGTTAATTAATTTTCTTTATCAATGATATCTGTTAACGCAATAGGTTTATTGACAAACATTAATCAACTTCTTTGTTTTATTTACGCTTATCTCGACTATAACTGAACAGAATATACGACAGAATTGGTTTAATTAATTCATTTGAGAATTAAAAGAAAAATTTTAATGCATTGTTTTTTTTCATGTAGTAAAAACTGGTGGCCCGAACGCCTTCCCAGTTTTACCAAGACAGGTGGGCGAGCAAAGGCTCAGCTAGGAGGGATGGGATTTGCTAACAGCTACCCGAGCGCCTCCGGAGGAGACCTAACAACTCATGGGCAGCTGCTTCGCGAATACATCTGTAATGCGATTGTCGAGCTGGTTTTATCGAGCATGCGAAAATAATCAAAGGATTCCGCTACTCATATATCGGTGTGAACCGCACAAAGGATACGATCTACATGAATAAGTGTACAATTGGATAAAATGAATGCAATGTTTATTTTAGCTTACGGGCTAGCCAATATTTAATAACCAGAGCCTTTAGGCATCATAACGCGAATTTTAGATGACCTTGTGGCCTGTGAGGTCGAAATCTCAATAGTACCACGGCTGTCCCCTCACCTCAATCTGGAATGTGTGACTATTGCACGGGCTCACACTACACCGAACCGCAAGCAAATATTGTTTTTTCTTTTTACTAATCTAGTATTTTCCTCATACATACTCGTATATATGGATTTTTTTTAATTGCTTAGATGGGTGGACGAGCTCACAGCCCACAACGTAAATGTGCCATCCACCTTGAGATATTAGCTCTAAGGTTTCAAGTATAGTCACAACGGCTGCCTCACCCTTCAAACCGAAACGCATTACTACTTCACGGCTGGAATAGGCGGGATGGTGGTACCTATCCGTGCAGACTCACAAGAGGTCCTACCACCAGTAATTATAATTTTAATTTTGCGGGTTTGATTTTTATTACACGATGTTATTCCTTCACCGTGGAAGTCAATCGTGAACATTTGTTAAGTAGGTATTTCATTAGAAAAATTTGTACCCGAATGCGGGATTCGAACACCGCTGCATACGAATGCAACGGAGTCTTATCCTTTAAGCCACGACAACTAATGATGGAAATTATTGATTAGATAAAACGCCACGTACTTGTATTTAATTGAACGTTTGCTCTAACATTAACTACAAACGCAGCTCACACGTAAATGACACGAAAGTCATTTGAAATCTTCTAAAACAAAATTTCTTTTGTTTTTATTTTTAGGCCTCCATTATCTCGATAACTCGCTGTAATTTGCATTTCAATAGAAACGAATTTTTTTAGCTTGTCAATACGACGTTTGTCGAGATATATTTCCTGGTTTACGTTCGTTTGTTTGTTGTATTGCAAATGAGATACGCGGTTCTTTGCTTAGAATGTTCGGCTCGTTACATCCTCTGTATTTGCTAGTCGTTGACATAATTAAAACTAACTAGAGGTCCCGCAGTAGTCGAAATTCGACTATAATTAATTGGAATTGTAAGTTTGTACACTATTATGATTGTATTTTATACTTCTATAATCACAAATTTCGCCAAGACTACACTATAAAAAGTATTAACAAAGGCAAACAATATTTAATCTATTCTCAATTTGACAACAGACGTCAAGAACAAAAGTTTGACAATAAATAGTATGCATTCGTGTGTGCGTCAAATACATGGTATGTAGTGTGTGTAATGTTTTCTTTATTGATTTAATGTATCTTTTATGCATTATTTAAAAAAATATTAGCATTGTGCACTTCTTCTCTATATTCTCTATAAGTATGGAAAATTTCATACTCCTCCGTCCGCGCAATTTTGGTAAAAAGGGATACAAAGTTGTTGTTTCACGTATTAATATATAGATTTAACGCTTAAAATGTTGTGTTTTTCTACTGTCATTCAATTTTTTTCTAAAGCTTAGAATATTTTACAGTTTTCGTGCTAAAACGGTCAACTGATTTAAATGATAAAGAATAAAAAGGTGTTTGAATTCGGAACGTCAAAGGTGTCAACGAGCGACGTCCGCTATGACGCCTTACCCCTTTTCCATTTCCAGCCGTCAAGGGCGACACATCTGTTTCTTATTTCTTATGGTCATTAATTTTAAATTTTTTATTTTGTCACTTATAGACAAAAAAAAATATCAAACTAATAATACAGTCCACTCTTATTCACAACGCAACAAAAGGTTTATATTGAAAACTGTCGATATTCTAGTTTGGTATCTAAAACCTCAGATAACATATAAATATATCGCTTATTCAACAGTACAGTATTGGGATATCGTTTTTTTTTTAATTTCAAACTGTAATGCGACCTCTTTTGTTTGGGCACGTGGGCGGACCTCTTTCATGTTTCCGCGTCTGGGGCGCGCGCTGGGTATGTGATCCTTGACGGTCTGCAGATTTTGGGAGCAGACCGTGGGCCTGACTACACTGCGAGTACGGAAACAGATATAGGGAACAGCGAAGTAAAGATTCGTCCACTGAGCAGGTGACTTAGTTTTATAGTCCGACGACGGTCTAAATGCTTTTATTCGGAACCTGTCTTTAAAGGAGATAATTTTGAAACTATCGTTAACGCGATTCAGGTTTTTACGGAATATCTGTTCTTTATCTATCGCTACATCACTAGTTACTGCTACTATTACGCCCAGGACCGAATAGGCACATTCAATTTCGGATCGATAATGGAAATTTTACAGCACTAATTCGGGGCTATTGCTGTCGTATCTTTATTAGCTGATTAATAGTCGGATATTTTATAATTGTAATTTACAAGAAAACTGAAGATAGTCCCGGTCAAAACCTAAAGAGAGCTAAATGCGAAGCCACAGTTTGACATCAGTGGACGGCGCATCGGACAAACACATCAATCTTGGAAGAACTAGGTGTCTCCACAAGACTCTCCACGACTTGCCTACGTAGGATTTTTGAGTTTTTTGGTCACGTTGTGAGAAAAAAGGGTGACAATCTCGAAAGACTACTCATCACCGGCAAAGTGGAAGGGAAGAGGCCTAGGGGGCGTAATCCCATGTGCTGGTCCGGCCAGATTAAGACGACTTTGGACTCCAGCATCAATGTCGCTATCCATTGCGCGGAGCATAGTAAGGAATGGAGGAACATAGTCCTAACAAAAGTGTTCCGTAAAGGTTATGACCCTCAGCACTGAGGAACATGACGCACAGAAAGATTTCGACATCACCACACGAGACATTTTTAAAGCTAATTTTAGTAAGAAATAGTAATTGTTTGATAAGTGCAACAATAAGTCGCATTAGTAGTCTTTGGTGTTGAAAATAGGTCTTATATGTTAGAGAGTTGGAGCTATAATTGTGCAGCTGTGCGTTCCAAGGTGCCGATAACTTTATGCACCAGAGATCTCGATTGCATCTTAAGGTGACGACCTCTAAAACAAGTTATATTTACTTTGGTTATTAAATAATAAATCGCAATATCCAATATTTCTATGTGTGTATCAACTATGCTACGTATATCATCTTTTCGCATCAAAAGTGTACAATATCCAAAAATATTCTAAATTGAGTTAATATGCGGAATCATTTGGTATCACTAGTATTATTCTCATAGTCTTTATGAGAATAATACTATAGAATAATACTTTATGTCAAAAGAGCATAGTTTAGTTTAGTTATTTTTTTTAGTTTACTTATATTTTGACTACTAGAATCAAAATAAATACAAACTGGTAAAAACTAAAAAATAAATGTTGTAAAGATTATTAATATTGAAAATATCATATTATGTTAAACCTTTAAAACACTCTCCTGTAAAATTTTGTGTGATTTGAGATTATACAGTTTTAATGCGAGAAGACGATATCTGCCGGTAAGCCGTCATGCACCTTAGTCTGAGGGGCAGAGCAGCAGTCATTAAATCGAATTAAGTCTCCGAACTCATTTCTCGAGGCGGGTTGATTGCATGCCGATCGTGATTTTTAAAGTTTCCAGAGAACATTTAATCTTTCACATACATATGTATTCCATATTAAATACGGATAAATTCAGTTTAAAAAAATGTAAAATAAAACCAGCTTACATAACAAATCGAATTCACAATAAATTTCAACTTTTTTTTTCTGTTAAAGTCAGGATATTAGAGCAAATATATTATATTCTATAAAGTGATTCTATTGTATTGTCATAGTTTTTTATTTTTATTTTTTTGAAGTGAAACTTCCTTATCGGCGTTGGAAAAAAATTTACCGTCACATTTTTCGGTTACGCGTCACTTTTTTCCGTTACGCGCCATCTGTTTTGTATTCATGTCTATGATAATAAAATCCTTTTGTTTAAACTTTATCTAATTTAACTTTTTTGTATTCATGTCTATGATAATAAAATCCTTTTGTTTAAACTTTATCTAATTTAACTTTATTTAACCAATTTCTAGAAAGTTGCATGTAGATCATTTTTCGAAAAATAAGGCCATAAACAAGTTTCACTTCTTACGTGTGTACACTAGTACACGCACACATTTATTTATTTATAACTTCTTATACTAGAAAGTATAAAGGCGGACTTAATGCCATAGGCATTCTCTGACAGTGTACCTTAGGGGAGTGCAGAGATGAAGCTTGGTAGGTGATAGTGTGAAGGTGATATTACTTAAACATATGTGTATATATAATATACATAATATTTATAGATACAAATACTCGTACTTAAATAAATACATATGATTTTGATGAGTGCGAAAAATTTCAAATTAGACGGAGGGCTCAAATTCGATCAAAATGACGTTCAAAGATACCGTTACGAACAAACTGACATACATTTGATAACTAGCTAATAAAGGCGTGTTAAAAATGCATTACGTTAATAAAATGTATACTTAAATGGTGTTTACGAAATACAGTACAAATAAATAAACGGCAGCGACTTACATATGGTCGTCTGACTCCAATTAGAATACACTGTACTGTGGAATCCAAACAAATAATATATACATACTTACACGCGTTTAATAGATACAGTTAAAATCACTTTTACGGTTCAGCCACGCGTTTTAAATCGACTTTACATAATTACATAATTACTTTACATAATTAAATAATATTATTTCCGGTTTTTCGAATAATTTACGGTTTTCTTGTTGACAGATGACAAGCTTCAGTAGCACAACGCGGAATAGAATCGAAACGAATGTCTTAAAACTGAAAAAAATACTACGCATGTTTTTTAATATCAAATACTCACGTGAAGAGCAGACAAATCTATTCGTTATACTAACGTTTGCCACATTCGGGAATCGAATCTATTGCCCTCGGCCTAATAGTAACTCAATAAGACTATTTAGTTTGCGAAAATGATAATAAACTTATGCGATTTTTTTAATTTAATCTTAGCGTGAATGTCTTGTAGGCGATCTCTTTCGTCGCCTATACACATTAAAGGTGTACTTTAAAGATAATATTTTCTAAAAATGTTATCTATATTATAAAAATGAATTACTGTTCGTTAGTCTCGCTAAAACTCGAGAACGGCTGGACCGATTTGGCTAATTTTGGTCTTGAATTATTCGTGGAAGTCCAGTGAAGGTTAAAAAGGTGAATAAATATGAAAATGCGCGGATTTATATAAAAACAAACAATTTTGTTTTCCTTTGATGTGTCCCCCGTCGGACGGATGGATTCCTTTTGTTATTTTTAAGTTTATTTTATACAAAAGTTTAGGTCTTTTATTTATCGGTTGAGGCACTAAGAAGTCTGCCGGGTCAGCTAGTATCTAATAAACGTAAAATTGATTAAATTTATGACATTTTTTTATAGTAGACGTTAATATTTTGAATGTGGCGGCGGTTAACTTTGTTTTTGCTTGTCATTAATTACAAGGTAATTTGAATTCATGAATATCAATTAATATTGTTTCTTGAGTGGCCGCGTGACAGTCACCAAGTAATTGATATTGTAAATAATGATTTTAAGGGACAGAAAACATTAAACCAGACAACGCCTTAAACTTTTGTATTAAATCGAAAATGAAAAACAAAATTTTTATTTATTATATATTTGAAAATTATTTTATCAACGGTCTCAATTTTAGAGAAAAATAAAGAAAAAAACTGATATGTGAAATGTTTTTTATTAACGGTCTCAATTTTAAGGCAAAAGAATAAATAAACTGCATACTACCTTAAGTAGAAATTTTACTCTAATATATACAGATTGAGAATAAAAGTAAAATACTTACATTTGACAAACACTTCCACTTTACTTACATGTTTTCACGAAATTATAATTTTCTTGCACTATTTGAAGCACGTAATTTAGGATTCACTTCGAAATGACAACAACGAAATCAATGTTCTGATTGATACCGCGAGTGATTGATACCAAACTGTATTTTAAATAAACCAGTTAGGTATACAGTATAAAGATACAGTTTTCAATTACGCACTCTGTTAACTTTATTTGGTTCTTCTGGGACACTTGTTGAACGTTGCTTGAAAAAAGAAACTCTGTACTGTTTCAGTCACCACATTTTAATATTATTAGGTATATCATTCTTGTTACTGCTCGTAATTAAACTTTTAAATATGTTTTTTTTTAACGCGTAATTTGAGTTGCTCGAAAATAAATTTACTATTATAATTTGCTTAATTCGATAGTAAATTATTTTTGAAAAGTGAAACGGTCTTAAAAAATTTCTTCCAAAAAACTATTAAAAGTTTGCAAAATTGTTTATAAATTTGTCGAAAATACATACTCGGAAACCTATTCGAATTGTTTTTTTAAACTTATTTTATAATTTATTAAACTGTAATAAATCTTTCGACACTATGAAAAAATTCATTAAAAATTATTACGACTGTCGGAAGAGACAATACTTACATTGTAGCTCTTGGGGCGATTTCAAAGGACTAGTGGCGGGTTCTGTTAAAGCCTTGCCTCCACCGCACCGCTCACCCCAACCCGACAAATAGCGCCACCTATATGTATGAATTTAACAACTGGTGTACAGCGACATCTATTGCTAATCATGTGCCATTTTTTGAAACAAGGAGCGCCATCTGTGTCTGAGTGCAAACTTTTCGTTTGGAAGATATCTTGTGTCAATGCTAGCCTATAATTAACCGGTGATATAGCGCCATCTGTGTAACAGGATGTGAAAATAGTCTCGATGGACATGTAGTTCCAGCAATAGCCGCTATGTGGCGGATAAATTATTGTTTATTTTTTGTTAAAATTCTAAAGTTGTGCAGTTTATATTCTTCGACATGCTTGTAGTAAAATGTCTTTATGGTAACTTTTAAAATGACTTTATATTATACGTTAGTTAAATCAAATGTTTTAATATATGATGAATACCAAAAAAGATAAACTAGCTTCATACATATTATTATGATATAGAGACTAAACTTTTCGAACTTTGAAAAAAATTAACAACCTGTTTTAGGAATCATAGTTATATGTTTTATCTTGTGTTATTCAAAAAATATTAAAGCGACAATGTGAAAATTCAACTAAGCTAATGGACAACACTTTGTATATCGAACAGTAGACGAGATTCCTTGCTTGATAACAGAGTGCAACAACGTAAGCCAGTTAATTATGACAGAATTCTTCGGATGCGCTTTCGTAGAGCTATGCGCTACAATGTAGAAGTTTCGTAGTGGAATTTGCTACGACGTAGATAGCGCTGTGGTTTATCGACACGTGCTTGCCTGAGCAATGCTAACTAATTAAATTGATGTTACTTTATTAAATAATATTAACAGCAAACTCTGCGCTCCGGTTTATGAACTATGACTAAGATATTAGTGTTAATTATGCATTTGATTAAATGTTTGTAGTAGCTATGCTTTTTCTTTATTATAGTGAACTTCGCGACTTATAGGCATTCGGTGAAAAAGGCGCCAAATTTCGGCTATATAATTCTACGAGTATATTTTACGTCCTCGAATATAAACTATGATAAATTGAATATATTTTTAGAACATTCTATTTTACAATATGTTATTTATATATCTCCTGGAGACCTAGACTATTGGCCACAAATTGTATGTTTTGTCTGTCACGTTCGATAATAATCTGTAATAAAATGGACTGCGTTTACTATTTATTTTGTCTTAAAGATTGTAATCGGTATCGAGTTAAGCTGGTATGTTTTATTTTGGTGACCATAAATAAGCCCAAGACAAAGTAATAAGAATGAGAGTTTAAATTTTAAAATTACAAAATTAAATTTTGAACGCTAGCTGTAGCTAATATATCTATTCTTAAATTGCAGTTTGCTTAGCCATTTCACTGCCGTGTAGGTCGTGGCGCTTTCAAGTAATTATGTTGACTTCTATTACGGAATATCTAGTAGGTTTTAGGAAAGAAGTATCCGAATATACCGAGAATGAATCTTATACCTTTAAACGAGCATTTCTTGTATGTTAATATATATATATATATATATATATATATAATCTGAATCTCGGAAACGGCTCCAACGATTTTCATAAAATTTAGTATACAGGGGATTTCGGGGGCGATCTAGCTGCGATTTATTTTCAGAAAATATTGTTTTTTTCGTGTTTTCAATAATCAACTTTATCGATAAATAACTTTATGACTCTTCCCGACATCTATTGGCGAATAATAATACTATTTTTCTTAATTGAGAGCAACTAACTGCTTTAAAGACACAACAAGATGGCGTTATAAAAATAATACCGAGTAAAGCTCGGTCATCATTTAGTATATTTTTAAAAGACCTGAAAGACTTAAAACATTCATTAACAAACAAAAGAAGGCAAAGTTAGGCAATCAAGACGCTTAGTAGCAGAAATCGACATGATTACTTCAGTGCGCCGCGTAGGGAATCGGTGACCTACTACTATGTGACTAACTTCTACTAAGCACTATTAAACTAATTATAATTTTTGCGGGTTTGATTTTCGTTATACACTTTTAATGCTTCACCACAGAAATATTTTGTGAGCATTTGTTAAGTGCGCATTTCATTAAAAAAAAATTGGTCGGTACAACTAGAAGACGATATTTATTGACATGTACATTTCCTAAAGCGTGTACTAAGCGAATTTGATGTAATTAATATAAATATCTATATATTAATACGTGAAGCAAAAACTTTGTATCCCTTTTTACGAAAATTGCGCGGACGGAGGAGTATGAAATTTTCCATACTTATAGAGAATAGAGAGAAGAAGTGCACAATGCTAATATTTTAAAAAAATGATGCATAAAAGATACATTAAATCAATAAAGAAAACATTACACACACTACATACCATGTATTTGACGCACACACGCATGCATACTATTTAGTGTCAATCTTTTGTTCTTGACGTCTGTTGTCAATTTGAGAATAGATTAAATATTGTTTGTCTTTATTAATATTTTTTTATAGTGTAGCCTTGGCGAAATTTGTGATAACAGAAGTATACAATACAATCGTAATAGTGTACAAACTTACAATTCTAATTAATTATTGTCGAATTTCGACTACTGCGGGACCTCTAGTATATATAAATCTGCGTCGCGTACGTACGTATAGTATGACGCAGGGAGAACTAAAGTTGAATCGTAGTTTTTATTTAATAGATTTTTTGAAGTGAAACTTCCTTAGGCTCCTGAGGGTAAAAATTTTTACAGAACGTCACGCAGATATGCAACGGAAGTGACGTCAAACTACTATTGAAATTAAGTACTTGTCAAATGTCAGACTCATAAATTAGTTCGCCAAAAAAGTTTCACTTCTGACATGTGTACTTTGTTCGCACGCACTTTTTTTCTTGTCGCCGACACGAAATTAGAAATGTAACGAATGATTTGTAATGAACGGAAATGACCGATTATTTCATATAAACTACTATTGCGATTCATTACTCGCCTATAATATTGTCAATATATCATTTCCGACGTTCGAATACTTAATAGATTCCGTGGTACTTAAATGACCGTCGCGGATTCCCGAAAACTGAAGAAAATTACCTTTTAGGTTTCAAAAAGATGAAGAAATCAGAATCTTTCATCATGTAAAATGCTTAATTAAACAAATACGACTTGCATACATGTGTAACAGCTGTGATGTTACATGTTACACGGGAGGACTATCATTGTTCAATGAAGCGCGAATATATGCATCTATGCATTTACAAAGGGTGGGATGAAACCGATGGCGTGATCAACAGATATGAACAGGTATCTTGGAAAATCAGGGGTATTATAAATATGCATTTATTTATTCAATACCTAATCTTTGGTAGCCTAAGTGGATATACCAACTTCACGCGGACCGGTAAGTAAGCTCACGGGCTCAACCTGATAGAATTTGCTAATACTCGCTGCCTATTTCTGCCGTGAAGCAGTACCCACCGGCGCGGACTTACAAGAGTTCCTACCCCAGTAATAATAGTAGATTAAGCAGTGTAATTGTTTAGTGTTTATTGTGACTAGAATTACATTCATAGCATTATAAGCTAGATTCGTTTTCGTTATCATATTATTTTATCTTATAGTTGTAAGGAACATTGTGTACTTAGCATATTTATCTTAATTAGTCGTGCGCACATGGCTTATGTTACAAGTCAGATTTATTTACTTGTTGTTCTTTATTGTGTATCTTTTTTAGCTTGTAATGTATATTGTGTGCCTAATTATTAAATAAAAAAAACTGTGTGCAATTCACACGGGGTAGAGGTGAAACCTTCAAAAATTTTGGCTTCAAGACGTTTGTAAAATTTCGGGAAGAAGATAATTGTAGGTTTAGTAAGATACTAAGTTTCATAGTTATTTTACATTTTATTCTTATTTATTACATAGATTTATTCAGAATGTATTAAGTACGAGTATTAGGTACGAAGCAGAGCATAAAGAGAACTACAAATATAAGAAACACTGTATAATGCTTCCTATCTCATTTTCTCCTACGTTAAATCTTATGAATTAATTTGTCTATCTCTTTTTACTGTCGATTTTTCGTTTCATCGACTTTCGAATCATAACAAAGCTAAAGAAGTTTTTACTTCAAGCAAACTAAGGATAGGAAACTTGATTTTATTATAAAAATGACACGGCGAAAGACGACGCCGCTTCACTTGACCAAGCCTAGGATGCGACACGATATCAGTCTCATTAAGGGGGTTGAGAATATTGAAAAACCGAAAGTGTCCTTTAATCGGTAGGTAATGGATTTTATGATAACTATACTGAGACCTTAGAACTTATATCTCAAGATGGGTGGCGCATTTACGTTGTGGATGTCTATTGGCTCCAGTAACCACTTAACATCAGGTGGGCTGTGAGCTCGTCCATCCATCTAAGCAATAAAAAAAAATGGATTCTTGAATGCTTTGCAGTTTCATTTTATGATGCAATCTAGTACAATTTTTTTTAACACAAAAAAACTAGAAATATGATAGTAGCTTAGCACATAGTTATCCACGCTCTCTTCTTATTGTACTATTAAAATAAACTAGAGGTCCCGTAGTAGTCGAAATTCGACTATAATTAATTGGAATTGTAAGTTTGTACACTATTATAATTGTATTTTATACTTCTATAATCACAAATTTCGCCAAGACTACATTATAAAAAATATTAACAAAGACAAATAATATTGAATCTATTCTCAATTTGACAACAGACGTCAAGAACAAAAGCTTGACAATAAATAGTATGCATTATGCATGCGTGTGTGCGTCAAATACATGGTACGTAGTGTGTGTAATGTTTTCTCTATCCATTTAATGTATCTTTTATGCATTATTTTAAAAAAATATTAGCATTGTGCACTTCTTCTCTATATTCTCTATAAGTGTGGAAAATTGCATACTCCTCGGTCGTAAAAAGGGATACAAAGTTGTTGCTTCACGTATTCATATATAGATATTGAATTAAAATTGATAGTATTATTTTGTTGTAAATATTAAATTTCATGCACGCTAATTTGGTTCATATTTTCATATTGTTAAGATATCTTATACTGAATTATCCCGCTGTTCGTTAGTAGAAGTGTAAGTGATTCCGACAGTCTAATAACTAAACAGATTGTGGGACGTATCGCTGTGTTACGTATTTATGTCACGATTGATTATTGCGCGCCTGTCTGTATGTTTTACTGCTTAGTCTGGTGAATATGCTCGCGGTCAATCATTTATCAGGGGTTATCGGTTAGACAACAATAATGTTAACGCTATCCACATTGATACGTGACTTCTAAGTTTCAGCTCTATAGTACATACAACGACTGTCGCGCTCTACAAACCGAGACGCATTACTGCTTTGAGGCAGAAATAGGCAGCGTGGTGTTACCTACCCGTGTGAACTCACAAGACGTCCTACCACCAGCAAGCATGATGGCTGTATTATTGAGACGGCGGTAGGCAGCGGCTTGGCTCTGCCCTTGGCATTGCTGAAGTCCATGGGCGACGGTAACCACTCACCATCAGGTGGGCCGTATGCTCGTCTGCCTACAAAGGCGATAAAAAAATAAAAAAAAACCTTTCATCTTCGATCTCTGACCTCGCGCTGTTAACCTAAGCCGATTTCAAGACCAAGCGTTGACAAATTCACCAAATTAAAACGAACAAATTCGTTAAAGACAGTCCATGAATAAATGGCATACCTTTTTTGGATGCACAATAAATCTCGCCCTTTCCACAAGAGTGAACAATACAGTTGCTTCCATCTCTTTCATTTACAGAGCAACTGTCAAGTTAGAGAGTGACACATATAGCTTGTTATTGGGAATCAATTTGCGGTCACGTATTTAAGCGTCTACTTAGCTTATTTTACGAATTGTGAACAAAAATTCAATTCCATCCTTTAATTGATAGTAAAATATCGAGCGTCGACCGTTGATTAATATAAATCATTTATCCTAAAATGAAAATTTTACACAAAAATCCTCCTCCATGCATAAAAGTTGTATTTAGTGATTAGTGAACCCAATTATCAGTAGTGAAGTTACACACAACAAAATAAAAGTAATTACAACGCTGTCCGGGATCGGCCTTATTTGGACTTACTCAATGTGTTTCGAACCGGAACGCCTAGCTCCAAGAGGAATAGGCAGGTTGCTATTACCCAAGCGTTTATTACCAATACTAGTTGGCGACCTCAGCATTCTGGTACACCCACTTTGATACCGTTGGTACTCAGAGCGCAGTTGCACCCACGGGAAGAGTTGGGTCACGCTATTCCTATCCTTATGAGGAGGCAGTCTTCTCCCGGTGATGGTCACAGGGCGAACTGAGGGGGTTGAGGCTGCACCGCACGCTACCGTCATTCTAGCGCGCTGGCACCAGGGGGACGGGACGACGCGTCGGCGGCTGCGGACTGCGACGCGGTCTGCGGTCTTCGGGGTGGCGCCGCGTGTCAGGTTGTAGTGTTGACCGCGGGGACCCCCCTACTCTGACCGGGTTCTGACCCCGGACGGAGATCGGACATCGGGTGAAAGAGTGCAGGGGAGTCGTTTAGTGGGTAGCGCCCTAAACTTTCTTGGGCCCGCGGTCTGCTCCCAACACCTTGCAGATCGTAAAGTCCCACATATCCCCCGCGCCCCCTATATGTGGAGACCTCGTAGGAGGTTCGACCCTTGCTTGAAAAAAATGCTATTCCAGTCCGACACTACATCATGATGAAGACGACGAATTTTTTTTATTACTTAGATTGTTGGACGATCTCACGACCCACCTGGTGTTAAGTGGTTACCGGAGCCCATAGACATCTACAAAGTAAATGGCGCCACCCACCTTGAGACATGAGTCGTAAGGTCTCACTTTTAATTGTACAACGGCTGCCCCGCCTTTCAAAATATTTCTATGCGTGAAATAAAAATAAATATTATCATCATATACTTTAACCTGATATAGGGGCTCACATAACGCAAAATGCACAGATAACTTTCCTCGCTCAATGTTTTAGCTAGCTTCACAAAACTTCCTAACTTAAACTAGGTCCATTAGCGACCACTTAATATCCGAACAACAGCAAAGCATTTCCGTCCCCATCTAATGACATGTAACGAAATTAAGCACAACAGAAGATATTTTATACGTGAGACCGGCAATTGATTTAAAACGTAAATAAATTTATTACTTTATCAAGTAAGGCTATTCTAGATCAACTGAGGTTTTGATCTCTTGTCTCGAATAGACCAGCCATAGGTAGTCATGATCTACCTACCAATCTTGGTTACTAAAAATTTTACGGTAAGATTTATAATGAATTATTTTAATTTTATAAAAGAAAAAAAAAACTGTTTGTTTTGAAAATCTCTGGTACTTCTTAAATAAATTAAGGAACATATCAGAGCAGACTAGTTCACGTAAGTCTGAAGTCTCATGGCTGGCGAATGGTTCTATTTTAGATAGAGTATTGATACAAAGTCGATTGACTACAAGTCCAGAAGGGCCAATAGAGTTAATTTTTATTATAATTACATTTTATTATTTAAATAAGCAAAAATACAAAATAGTTAAGTCTTGTTTTATTCTCGATATGCTGACCGATTCTCTTTTATATTTTTTAGAAGCAAAGTTAAGTGTGATCCTCCTTTTTGCATCGATAATCCTCAATCCTGAGGGTCGTGGCCTCATGAGGCTTTCTTGGAAAAATACACATGGTGGGTTCCCGCGTCCTTCCACGGCAGTGCTTTTTGAAGGGATTTAGCTCTTCAAAACCGCTGAAGCCTTATTTGGGCCCGGCTAATTAACCGCCGCTAGACATTCGGCGTTGACTGTTTTACGGTGGAAAGGTTGAACTCCAACTCAAAAAACAGTCAATAACATAAAACTTAATATATAAAAGGAATCTAAAACTTGTAGTGTCAGTGATAATTAAAATTCGATCGCTGGGCGAACTAAATATAAAAAATAATAGGGTCTGTTTGTATCTTACATGCCGTTATACCGAGATCAAACGTTGTCAACTTATTGCGGGCACTTGCGCAATTAATTGCATTGAGTGCCGCGCGAGTAGCTACTGCAAATCGCTATAATTAATACAATTAACGTTATTAACAGTGGATTGGGTGGGTGATGATTGGGACTGGGTTTGGATCAAAATTAACCTAAACAAATGCGTAATCACTGGTGGTAGGACCTCTTGGGAGTCCGCACGGGTAGGTACCACCACCCCGCCTATTTCCGCCGTGAAGCAGTAATGCGTTTCGGTTCGAAGGGCGGGGTAGCCGTTGTAACTATACTGAGAGACCTTAGAACTTATATCTCGAGGTGGTTGGCGCATTTACGTTCTAGATGTCTATGGGCTCCAGTAACCACTTAACATCAGGTGGGCTGTGAGCTCGTCCATCAATCTAAGAAATACAAAAAAAAAAAATTAAAAAAATTGAAAACAAATAAGCACAGATAAGCTAACTAAACTAATAATTGTTTTAATCTTCGTTTTATCCTGTTTGTACTGGTCAAGATATTAGAGCGAAATTATAAAATTATTCTATTGCCGTCGGTCCTTGATACGTGTGAAAAATTTCAAGTCTATGAAACATATATACATACCAAATTAATAAGCACGTATCAATCACATTATTTGATTTTGTTTATATTTCACGAGCTCCTAAGCCGTTATTAGTAGTTCTAGTGAAGGTTTACAATTTAGTTTCAAAAGAACGATACGTGACGCGCGTAGTTTCAAATGGGAATATTTCGTAGACTTATCAAATCGCAGCGAATCTGTTTTCACTAATACGTAATGATGTCTTCGTGATACCTGAAAATGGACGAGTGCAGTAAAAGTTGAAGGATACTCACGCCTCAGTGTTGTCATCTCTGGACTCGGAGCGCTCGGCGTTGGCCTGTCCCCGGCGGTGTCGCGCCCTCTGCTCGTCCCCAAGCCCGTACAGGCCCGCAACTGCCGCCATAGTGTTATCCCGAGCTCACTGTCCCATAGCAACTGACCGGCGCGTCCAGACGAACAGACTGCAACCCGAGCGAACGCAAATCGACCCAACCTCAACCGGACGCGTTCTTTTCTCTACTCATCACAATCCTAACATCCGATCGCTATACTAAAATTACTTAAATTTAATTTGGACGCATAATTTCATACAGTTCTATTAATCTTAGATCACATTCGAATTATTGTATTACGTCATTAGTATTAAGTTTTTTAATCTAAATTTCGCTTTGTATTGTTTGTTTGATAGCGTGTTTATTTGCTCGTCTTTGATGCGTTTATTGATTGGTTTATCGTTCAAGAATGCTTTTGATTCGCCGGCTGCTTCGGTTCCCATGTGTCTGAGGTCAAACGGTGCATTACAAACGCCATTTTATTCAAGTTTTTGTAAGTTTGCAATTATTCAATTGTATAAATCGATATTACATTTAGAGAGTTGGAATTCTAGTTCTTGGAGGATATTTGTCGTATGTCAGAAGCTACTTGTTTATTCAATACATTCGGCTTTTGCTTTTTCATTGGTCTCGCTCGTTAATATTAACATTTCGTACTAAAACGTTTTTTAATTAGAATCTGGAATATATTTATGCGGAGATCGGAAAATAAAAATGAAAAAGCAATAAAAAAAAAACTAATAATTACAATGTTACAGCTCTATTCCGAAACATGAAAACCTTTTCTTTATGAAGATATTGAAAAGTATTTGAAGTATCACTGAAATATTGCATTATCAGTATCCTATTCTACAACGGTCATAAACGTGAAAGTTTGTGAAAATATTTAGAATTTAGATGTGTGTATGTTTGATGCTCAATCACACGTGAATCGTTGAACAGATTTGAATGAAAATCGGCACAGAGATGGACAATTTCTTGGATTAGCATATAGGACACTTTTTATTCCGATCGTGTGTTTCGTTTGGAAGAATAGTTAAACTTCGATGTTATTATAACAAAAACTTTAGTTTTGACCTTTATCAATAAATGATACTGCTTTTTTTTCCTACCAAGCTGGTAGGTAGCCTTAGAAGGCTATCCAGCTAAACCGAGCGAGTAGGTGAATTCACGGGGCCCTAACCTCAGGACTTTGTAACACTAGCCTACTGGCAACAGAAGTGCTTCGCAGCATCTACCACCGGATCGGAAACGCAACTCACTGAGAGATCCGGCGAGAAACTCAGTGGGCGGATACCGCTTTAACCATAGAATGCACTATAACCGCGTCTGGGCTTAGCGGGGATAATTCTTTAGGATACCAACGAATAGGATAAGAGATTTAAAAAATATATATATATAATTCCGGTAATGCGTTCCCGTTTGATAATATTCAATTAGTTAATTATAATGTTATTGGGTTTTAATTTAGCAGAATTATTATGATTTTAGTTCCAATATTATTACTAGATGGCGATAGCGTCCATTTAGATTCTACTATGGTTTCGTTACCATGATTTAGTTAAAAGAGAAGAGTAAAATAACTCTTAAAGCTTCTGTATTTTAAGGAAATTTAGTTGCCCCTACGTGTTTCGTGTTTTATGTACCTAATAACGTTAAAAACGACTCTGTTACTTTACAGATGACAATTTATTTGAAGAATAATTGTTGACAATGTCTATTAATAAATCCCAAAGCTAAGCTCTGGAAGTGGCAGGATTCATGTTTTTTAAGCTATTGCATATTGCGCTTTTACCGCGGGCTTTGAGCGCGGCGACCGAATCAAGAAGTTCCGTAACAAAAATAAAACCTGACGGCCCCCACTCCCCCTTTTTTTTTTTTTTTTTTTAACGCTGGGTGCCCCCACTGCACCTACCATGTAGCTCGCGTTCAACACATTCACACGTTGCACTTGTGTAGTGTTTGTGAATAAGCGCAAGGCGTGACGTCGCACTGCATGCGCATCATGAAAAATCTGCCCATCTCTCTCTCGCGCAGCTAATGAGTGTGAAGGGGACAGTGTTTATAAATATAGCGTGGTTTTATTTTATTATTGTTTTAATATAAAATTATTATTGTCTAATTATTATTGCATAAGTTTAAATTAATATAAATTTGGATTCTCTGCACTATGGGACCCTCAGACTTATCTACATATACTTAGTCTGGCCATAAAGGCCATAAATACTGTTACAAAGGAAAACAAAAAAAAATCTATGGCAAATAACATTTATTACTTTTACAGTGTGTTAGTTTAATACATAAATATAAAACAATTTAAAGTATAAAGAGCTTATTCGAAGTGGTCTCCATTGACTGCAATACAGTCCTTTAAACGTTGAGGCCAGTTATCAATAAAAGCACGCACTCTTTCCATGGGAAAATTTTTCACTGCCAATCGTACGGATTGTTTTAGGGACTCCAAATTATCATGGCTTTTAGAGCAAGCCGTACTCTCTAAAACTGACCATAAATCATAATCCAGCCGATTAACAGCCAGTCTTCAGCTCTGATGAAGTCCGAAACGTTCGTTTTCAACCAAGACTGCGTAGACCGAGCTTTATGACCTGGCAACGAGTCTTGCTGGAAGGACCATTCTTGATTATTGAACATGGTGTTGTTAAAGGGCTTCACTACCTTCTCAAGAATGGTATCTTGATACACTTGTGCCGATGTTTTGATACCTTTTTCACAAAAGTATGGCTCAGTCACTCCTTCATAGCTAATACCCCACCAAACCATCACTGAAGTCGGATAGTGCCCACGTTGCACTCTGTCTACTAATTGGGAAGCTTTCTTAGAGCTTTGAGCATAAATACGGTCATTTTGATAGTTAAAATGTTGCTTAATTGTAAAAAAAATCTCATCCGTAAACAAGATTTTTATATGACTTCCCTTTGCGTATCGCTTCAGTAGTTGTTTCGATTTTACCACCCTATTCTCTTTTAAATTATCAGTTAAGAAATGAACAGTACGTCTCTTACAGGCTGCAAGTCCTAAGTCATCTTTTAAAATACGCGACATGGTTCTATCTTCATCTCCCGAGATAAAATCTTTTGCTTTCGGACAGGATTTCTTCGAATTCTTTCCCTTACTGCTTTGACCACCTTTTTCGTACGAACACTACGTGGACGGCCAGATCTTTTTCTGTCACAAACAGAGGAGGTCTCATTGCACCTATTGATAGCCCGGTACACAAACATTTTACTAATACCAAGCGTATGGAGAGTTTAAAAAATTGCATTTAGCTCCATACCTACTTTGTGTAATGCAATCACAGCGATTCGGTTCTCTTTATCACCCCACTCCATTTTAATATCGCAAAATATTGTACAATGTATTGGCGCCAAAATGAGAAAACTCAATGAGCAATCATATAAAAATGACAGATTCCAAATTGAAATGTAATATTTTGTTTTTTTTTAATTGTAACAGTATTTATGGCTAGACTAAATATATGTATCTTATATACGCTTAAACATATACGTATATAGATAATAGCCGTATATTGGTTGTTCGAGAGTATCAAATTGTCTAAAACTAATAGCAGGTAATAGCTCAAAATAATTGATCGTACAATGTGCTGTACAGATTTGTGTTGCAATAAATTCTCCCCTTCGTTGCGATGAAATGCGATGTGAACAACGTAGATGGATTATTTTCTGCCTCGTTACAAAGTTCAAAGATATTCAGGTTTTGTTAATAATTGCTTTTTTGTTGTTATTTTGTAATATCCTTCTAATATTATAAATGTGAAAAATTTTCTCGTTCAACCGTAGTACTCGTCAAATTCGACAAAGAGTTCGACGTGCAACCTAACCCATGAATCAGCTCGCTGAGTTTCTCGCCGGATCTTCTCAGTGGGTCGCGATTCCGATAGTAGATTCATTCGCGAAGCAACTGCTCTTGAGTTGTTGGGTTTCCTTCGGAGGCGCTCGGGCAGCTGTTAGCAAATCCCACCCCTCCTGGCTGAGCCTTTGCTTGCCCACCTATCCTGGTAAAACTGGAAAGGCCACAGGGCTACCAGTAATTCTTCAATCATAAAAAAAAGTACGTTGAACGGATTTGGTAGAAATTTCAGTTTGTTATAGTTATTTTTTATGCGGACCAAGTCGCGGGCAGACGCAAGCATACGAATAAATTATTCGCGTTACTGTAAAAATGACCAGCAACGTACTAAATTAACACTGCAGTCCGAAGTTCCAACTAATTTAGGTGAGCTCTGCAGACTTCTATTGAGTAAACCACCGGGATTTTTGCAACCGGATAATTAAATTGAAATCTACGTGGTCATAAAGTAAGAAGCTCTCTGAGCAATTAAGAAAAGTTAAGTTGCAATAAAATGGAGTTATTCGTTGTTGCATTGGCTTTTCATTTTATGTTATTTCACAAGCTCACAACTCGCCTGGTGCTAAGTGGTGGGAGGAAGATACCTAGATTAGTGGAAGCCACCACCCTCTTTGGAGTAAGGTTGATGTCACATATGTGTATATAACGACTGTATCTTTTTTTTAATTGCTTAGATGGGTGGACGAGATCACAGCCTACCTGGTGTTAAGTGGTTACTGGAGCCCATAGACATCTACGACGTAAATGCGCCATCCACCTTGAGATATAGGTTCTAAGGTCTCAGTATAGTTACAACGGCTGCCCCACCCTTCAAACCGAAACGCATTACTGTTTCACGGCAGAAATAGGCAGGGCGGTGGTACCTACCCGCGCGGACTCACAAGAAGTCCTACCACCAATATACGATAAACAATAAAATCACAAAGGACTATTATAAGTGCACTTATTAAATTAAGCTTCCGAATCGAATTATCGTTCAATAATTATTATTATTATACCGCTACCATTTTCATTGAAGAGCAATCGACATTGCCAAAATAAAACTTATATCGACGGCACCCGACCGCACTGGAAATTAATTAATATATACAAAACCCTTTTAAATTGATTGCATTGATGCATGTCATAATTTCGATTGTGATATGACATTGTCGATAGGTTTCATGGAGGTGTTGATTTGTTAAAAAAATTATAAACGATTAAAAATATTTTGTATTTCAGATCAGCTGTTGTTATTCAGCTACCCTCCCCTCTTCTCCCCAGCCTATTAACAATTACGCATTACTGCTTCACGACAGACATAGGTAGGGTGGTGGTACCTACCCCCGTGCGGACTCACAAGAGGTCCTACCACCAGTACCTAACTGTACTGAGACCTTAGAAGTTAAATCTCAAGGTGGGTGGCGACATTTACGTTGTAGAATTCTATGGGCTCCGGTAACTACTTAACACCAGGTGGGCTGTGAGCCCGTCCACCCAAATATGCGACAAAAACAAATGGCCGATATTTTTTGTCTTCAGAAATAAGTGGAACTGTCTTCCTACCTATTTTATACAAGACACCGGTCAACAACAGGCGCGATTTTACAATTACCGCGACGCTATTTCCTTCGCCGTGGAGCTATTAAAAAGCACTTATTCAGTTGGTGTTTGCTTTAAAAATTGAAACATGATCCGGTACAGCGTTCGACATCAGCCGTCTTACCCATACATCGACAAATGCAATCCAAATCCAATTTAATCGCAGATCTGTAAAATTTGAGAATGTTTATCGAGCACCCCGTCGCCTCGAACCAATCTTATTAAAAATACTTCGATATCAACTTTAAAATTGTTTGTCGATATTCACTAATTGAACTAAGTTCTATTGAGTTAGTTGTAGAGTTGGTATGTGCTGCAGATTAAAAGGAATTTGGTGGTACTAATTACAGCAAAGTCCGTTGGAATGAAGATCTCGTGAATATTATGTTCAATTTGAATTTGAAGGAAAAAAACCAATAGGTACACTATGATTGTTGTTTTATGTTGCAATGTTACAGATACAATGAAACGTTCGAAGTTTTTGTAACCTTCTTGTTCGCTTGTTTCCTATGCGCACACCACTTATATCTTTTGTCGACGATTTAGTTTAAACTTTACACTCAACAGTTTTAAAGCTAATTATTTATTTATCTATGATATGATTTATATCTACTTTCAAAATTCTTAAAACAAATTCTAATAAAAATTTTGTAGCCTAACAGAATATTAAGATGAAGCGATAATTTACGAATATATATGCACCTATATATTTTTTAATCACTTGTGTGTTTTGTGTTCTCATTTTTTTATAGCTCCAACGATTCGGATTGAGAGAAAGGAAGAAAGATTTTTTTTATTGCTTTGATGGGTGGACGAGCTCACAGCCCACCTGGTGTTAAGTGGTTACTGGAGCCCATAGACATCTACGACGTAAATGCGCCACCCACCTTGAGATATAAGTTCTAAGATCTCAGTAGAGTTACGACGGCTGCCCCACCATTCAAATCGAAACGCATTACTGCTTCATGGCAGAAATAGGCAGGGTGGTGGTACCTACCCGTGCGGAGTCACAAGAGGTCCTGTCTTGATGACATGCTATAAATTCTACAGTGTTGATTTTCCGTCACAGTCCATTATAACCGTGGCTGCTATGAAGACTGCCTGTCGCAGTATTAACAGTTTTGGTGAATTCTTATCTAGCATTAAAAAACTGGGCTGGACATACTTGTGTATGCCGTAGAACCGACGATCTTTGGCGGGTTCTTGAGTGGAGAACACGCGTGGGAGAATATAGTGCGGATCGCCCTCCGATCAGGTGGCGGGATGACTTGTGAATGATCGCCGGCAAGTAATAGAGGAGAGCCAAAGACCGGGCTTACTGGTATAAATCGGGAGAGGTATATGTCCAGCAGTGAACGACTGACGATGATGATGATTGTAAAAGCTTTTTTTTTTATTGCCCTTATAGGCAGACGAGCATACGGCCCACCTGATGGTGAGTGGTTACCGTCGCCCATGGACTTCAGCAATGCCAGGGGCAGAGCCAAGCCGCTGCCTATCGCTTAATACTCTCCACAAGCCTCTTTTAAAGAAGGACATGTCATAGCGCTCGGGAAACACCGTGGAGGGGAGCTCATTCCATAGCCGGATGGTACGTGGCAAAAAAGACCTCTGGAAACGCACTGTCGATGACCGCAGTGGCTCCAGGTAGTATGGATGAACTCTGCTCCGATGGCGGGAGGTGCGATGGTAAAAACGAGATGCCGGTATCATCTCTAGCAAAAACTCTTTTTAATATTGTCACGTTTACTAATAACTATGTATTCCTTAAACACTGTTATTTGAGCTCAAAATAATTACAGTATATACGTTAGTTCTCACATTAATTGCTTAAACCTGAAACCGCGTGTAGACTTGATAACGTATTACTGCACACCATGCAGGAAGCTTGTAACCGGATAACGATACTCTATATATTTATACTGTATATGATATAATATTACAGTATCCACTTCAGGTAAATAACATTATATACGTATGTACGTACAGAAACTAAATGCCTGGATATTTGACGGCCGTCTGGTGTAGTGGTAAGTGACATGGTCACTACACAAGGGGGTCGCGGGTTCGAATCCGCCAAGGGAAGATATTTGTATGATAAATATTAAATGTCTTTTTCAGGGTTATGGATGTATATTATATATATGTATGTGTATAATAAAAATCTTATATTTATTTCTGTTATCTGGTACCTGTAACACAAGCTCTATACGAACTCAGCACGGGACCAGTTAACGTGGCGTGATCGTTAGTGAATATATATTAATTATTATTTAAAATAATAATAATAATAAGGTTTTATTAGCATATTTATGTGATCTTGTTTTCGTTTATGTTAATGTGACTTAGCTTTGTGCTTGACACTTCTAATTGCTGTTCGAATACTGGGTTCGATTCCCGATCAAACTCTGTTAAATATACTTGGTGATCCGGATCTGCGATTTTGTCTCTTATGAGTTGTTCATCCATAAATAAGAGATAACGTTAGCATCGAGTTGTTTCTCTCACTTTTCATTCTTGGAATTTCATAAATTCATTTCTTTGAATGTTTCATAAAAAAAAAATCTTAACGTTATTACGTAAAGGAAGATATAGAATTTGTGTTTTCTAATTAATAATAGAAGCCAGAGCTAAATTTACAATAACACAATTTCACCTCAATGTATTAAAAAATAATGTAACCCACCTTTATGAACTTACCATGGTATTCCCATTCTTTATATCGGATCTTGCTGTGCAACATGGAGGTAAATCAAATCGAATTCGCTAATCATATAGAACACTGATAGAATTTCGTAAATAAAAATGAAAACAACTACCAAAACAAAAATTAAAAATACTAAACCCGGACACATTTTTTCTGATGGAAATATGTATTATTGTAATTGAATAAGAAAGAGGTGTGCTTTTTTATTTTTAAGCTTTGCTATATTTAGCGCGTTTCGTCCGACTACGGAGACAGGCGCGTTAGACTTGAAGGATGCGCAACAACTGACTGATAGAGGTGCGAAAGCTGTGATCGCTATACAGGACACACGTCCCGCTACCCTTCTAAGCGTCCTCGATGCACAATATGGACCTTCTATACTCGAAAAATATATGGAAATTATCTATACTAATATAAATAATAAATCTGCAGTGATTTTTACGGATGTTCCGTTATAACTACTGAACCATGCATCCGGTTGACTTGAAACTTGGTATCCATGTAGGAAATACATGTACTCAATGGATAGGCTAATATTTATATGAGTATTGGACTCCCTAATAATAATGCTAATTTTAAATACCCAGCGAAGCGGGCAAGTACGGCTAGTTCTTTATAAAGATAATATAATATAGTCTACGTGAAAGCTAACAAAAGTGCGATAATGATTTATTAAGTAACAAATTGTGATATCGTTCGATCATTTTCTGATTTTTACTTCGCGATTCGAAATAATCTGAGGCTATTTTAGGATGCTATTTAGGTCCCTATAAAGATATATATTTTTAGAGTGAAAACGAATATACTATATTTATAGTATGTTATTTTATGATTTCTATCTTCTGTTATGTATATTTTTATTATATTACTAACCGTACTCGCCTGCTTCGCTGGGCATTTAAAATTAACATTATTATTTATTGTCATTATTATTAGGGAGTCCAACACTCATATAAATATTAGCCTATCAATTAAGTACACGTATTTTCTACATGGACACCAAGTTTCAAGTTAATCGGATGCATGGTTCAGTAGTTATAACGGAACATCCGTAAAAACCACTGTAGATTTATATAGGTATATTACTATAGATACTGTAGAAATTAATGTTTTTTTTTAATGGGATTTTAGGACCTGGTAACTAAAACCTTTACGTCATGTCTTATTTTACTGTTACTATACTGTACTTATTTTATACTGTTGATTTATATATTAGTATAGATGAAGCAGTTGTGGTTTGTAGAATAAAGTGCTTGTACTGAGAGATGTACTAAACGATTCAACTGCGCCGGTGTTCGAATCTCGCAGGCAGATACCGATTTTCCTAATGACATACTCATTTAATACACGTTCACGAATGACGTGCCCTTCATATTTCTGCCGCGAAGCTGATTCAATTCGATTGTTTTTTTTTATTGCTTTGTTGGGTGGACGAGCTAACAGCCCATCTGGTATTAAGTGGTTACTGGAGCCCATAGACATCTACAACGTAAATGCGCCACCCACCTTGAGATATAAGTTCTGAAGTCTCAGTATAGTTACAACGGCTGCCCCACCCTTCAAACCGAAACGCATTACTGCTTCACGGCAGAAATAGGCAGGGTAGTGGCACCTATCCGCGCTGACTCACAAGGGGTCCTACCACCAGTAAATGTGTATGGCGGATTGAAAATTAACTTCGGGTTTTAAGGTTGAAACTGTATTTTTAGAAGTCGCCGTGCCCAGAAGTCTGAGACGGCTGGTGTATTCGCATCGAGTGATGCGACTATGTGGGTGTTCGAATCACGCAGTCAGGTACCAATTTTTCTAATGAAATACATACTTACAAATGTTCACGATTGACTTTTACGGTGAAAGAATAAAATCGCGTATTGAAATTTTACTGGTAGCAGGACCTATTCTGAGTCCGCACGAGTAGGTTCCACCATCCCACCTATTTCGGCGGCGAAGCTGTTATGCGACTTGAAGGGTGCAGCAGTCGTTATACTACATAATTGAGATTAAGACCTCATATCTCAACATGGTAGTTTAGTTTTCGCGATATGTATTCCCGGTTTCGAAATGTCAATTCAGCTCTCATTGTCTCCCGAAGGAAGTCAAAATCTAAATTCCCATCAGTCTAATTAGCTTCTAATGGAGTTCATTGTAAGACTCAAAATAAATTATTAGCTTTCCTTCGAGTAGTTTGATAGTCATATTTTTCGTGTGGTGTCCGATGTGGATTCTACCTATGCCGAAATTACGGTATTTTTTGAATAAATGGCGAAAAAATTCCTAAAGAATAATTACAAAAACGCATCTGATGAGTTATTAAATTTTAAACGTTTTTAAAAAAAATTTATTGCGTAGATAGATGGGTGGACGAGCTCACAGGCCCCTGATGCTAAGTGGTTACCGGAGCCCATAGACATTTACAACGTAAATGCCGCCACCGACGTTGAGATAACATGAGTTCGAAGGTCTCAATATATTAATATTGTTATCTTATTTTGTAACTCGCAATTTACGATTGCTCGGGACGTAAATGGTTTGACTATAATTTAGTCTATTATTTAGTTAGCGCGTTCATATGTTCCGGAAAATGCTGCTTGCTATCAAAAAGCGCAAGATAGAGTATCTCGGCCACGTGCTCAGGAACGATCGATACATGCTGCTGCAGCTGATAATTATGGGCAAAGTGGACGGAAAGAGACGTGCTGGGCGAAGGAAAAAGTCATGGCTCCGGAATATCCGGGAGTGGACCGGTATTGCCTCCGTCGAACAGCTGTTCCGGCTGGCTGCTGACAGAAAGGAATACAGAAAGCTAACGGCCAACCTTCAGGATTGAAGAGACACTGGAAGAAGAAGAAGATAATTTAGTCGACACGGACATTAGTTCTCTCCCAGCAACCGATGACTACTTCTCTATTACACATCTGTAGCAGTAGATCAACTGTGTATCTTTTGTAACTTCACTAGGATAATCCATAAGTAGTGGGATCAGAGGGATGGACTCTCAAATAATCACGTGTTTTGGTTTGAAGGACAAAACGACTGTTTTATTAATGTGACATCTGCCGATCTTGGTATATAAAGGAAGCAGGCAAGATAGTTGTTGTTGTTGTTGTAATCACCTGTAATTTTCTTGATTACAGCCTGTGAGTGCAAAATAGAAAACGACATATTCTAATATTTAATACAATAGAGCACTGTTACATTAAAATTTTAATACGTTATTATAAAACTATAATAAGAAATCTTATCGCCAGAAGCGATTTATTCCATGCAACAGTTACATTGTCAAAGATCATGAAAAAATCTTCTAATTCTAATCTAACTGATATTTAAATTGCAGGTAGTTTGGTATTTTTAAACGGGTAGACACGGTTTTGTTTTTTAGAAATATCTCGTCTGTGTGTTTTGTCTTAGAGTCATAATTGTGAAGTGTCTAAGTAATACTAGTTTTCCGAATGAAATTTCATGGTTTTTTAAACAAATTCATCAACAATATTATCTCTGTATTTTTTTTCTTTTTTCTCTTAGGCAATTTCAAAATTAATAATCTTCAATTTTAATCTCTTTTAGTTTATATCTGCGTCCCAAAGTGAATAAATTCTTGAAAACGTTAATTCCGTTTAGTTATTTGAAAAGGTTACTACTATACAATATTTCACTTATACTTTGCTCTTCATATAGAGGGCTAATTGATTGGATACGTTTTCTTCGTCACAAACTTTCTACGTGATAAATCGTTTAAGTTCGCATTTGTGCATAATTTGAGATGTTACTTAAAGAAATCTATCATAGTGTGTATTAATTCAACATTGGTAACAGGCGATATCATTCCTCCGAATTTTTTTTTAGATAAAAGTCCTTCAATTCAATTTTATGGGGTGGAACAGCCATTTAACGGCGAATTGAAAATTAACTTTGGATTTCAAGGTTGAAACTGTATTTTTAAAAGTCGCCGTGGCCTAAAGTCTAAGACGGCTGGGGTATACTGGTGTATGAAATACATACTTCAAAATGTTCACGATTGACTTTCACGTTGAAAGAATAAAATCGCGAATTGAAATTTTACTAGTGGCAGGACCTCTTGTGAGTCCGCACGGGTAGCTACCACCGCCCTGCCTATTTCTGCCGTGAAGCAGTAATGCGTTTCGGTTTGAAGGATGGCGCGGCCGTTGTAACTATACTGAGACTTTACAACTCATATCTCAAGGTCAGTGGCGGCAGTTACGTTGAAGATGTCTATAGGCTCCAGTAACCACTTAACACCAGGTGGTCTGTGAGCTCGTCCACCCATCAAAGTAATAAAAGAACAAAGGAATGAAACCAGCAAGTTTGTGTAATTACTGATGGCAAAACGTCCAGTGATTGCCACCTATTTCTACCGTGAAGCGTGTATGTGCTTAAATTATGTACTATTTAATATTTTGCATATAATGTGTGTATCGTGCTGATAGATATTTGCCTCGGCTATCTGGCGGTAGATTGAATTAGCTCCGAAGTCTACGCCTTAAGCCAAGTGTCGGGTTACGCTGTACTTGAGCCGAGATTTATGAGCGGAAGCATCTTCGGAACAACGAATGAGCGGCACCGACTTTTGTATTCACACACAAAACAAATACATTTAAATTTGTTTATGTTTTATGAGCTTCAATTACAATGAAACAGTTACTAGACTATACTTTTTTATTTTTTAGGATTGTAGGATTACTGGTGGCCCGGAGGCCTTTCCAGTTTCACCAGGACAGGTGGGCGAGCAAAGGCACCAGCCAGGAGAGGTGGGATTTGCTAACAGCTGCCCGAGCGCCTCTGATGGAGACGTAACGACTCAAGAGCAGCTGCTTCGCGAATGAATCTACTACCGGATTGGAATCGCGACCCGCTGAGAAAATCCGGCGAGAAGCTCAGCGGGCTGATGCATGGGTTAGGTTGCATGTCGACCTCTTTGTCGAGTTCGACAAGTACGGTTACCGGGGTCCCTAAGCCTGCTCCTAGTGTTAGAACTGAAGGCGTCTAGACTATACTGTTATCTTATATGTATTATCGTCCACAGTACAGTCCAATATGGTGATGGCGTTTAGAGGAAATTAAAATATTACGCGTATCTTTTCAGAGTATTTGTATACATATCCAGCCAATAGTGAGTTTTGTGAGATTCTCACTCACACGAGAAGTGATGTTAATTATTATTATTTTTAGGAAAAATAACACGATACACCAGACGCGAGACTTAGCTTTGCGAATGGACGAATAACAATGCATTTTTAGTTTAGGTGAAATGTACAATTTTTTACGTTATTTTACAATTCAACTCAAACCGTTTGGTTGCTAGCGTTGGCTTTTAAAATAATTAAAAACACGAGTAATCCTGAATACGTTTCTTGTTTAGATATCTATTAATGTCTCAACGTGGAAGCTTCTGACTATTCTGATTGATAGATTGACTAAGTGAGATTTTCTCCAGTAGTTCTCGTTGTCCACCTGCTGTAGTCTTTTCGATAACTTTTGTTATGACCCTATTTCCTCCTAAATTCTCATATTTAGCACTTATTAGTAATGTTGATCAGGCCACATGAACTATCGCTTCAATATGAACAGGATCAGGAACTATCGATTTAAATTGATAGACTATTCCAAAAGGCGAGGCAATAAGTACCACGGATTTCAATCTGTTTCGATAGTCGATTCATTCGCGTTTAATCAGTTTGCACACGTCAAACGAACGAGGATTTCAAAATTCAAACTAAGAATTGAATTATTGGTAATTGAGTCAGCTGTTGCAGTCCAATGATACGGTTTGGTCGGACTAAGCCAGCCAGGTTCGTTGTGCGTTTCGTGTTTCTATTTTGCATAAGGGAATTAGTGTTGTGCTTTGTCGAGATTTTGGGCAAATCATTGAATTTTAGTTCCACAGTTACGAGATATTCAGTGCTATCATGAATGTAATATGAAAATTAATTCTGACAAATTTTTTTTTAGTAATCTTTAATATTCAATTTTTTAATTTTATTAATTTAATCTTGAAAAACGCTATATCTTTTTCATGCAAGGTGTCATTAAGTAGTTAAAGTTATAGTGAACCTTCCAATGAAAGAAAAATCTCAAGTCGTAAGGAGAAACTTTATATCAGCCGGAGTTAGTCAAAGATCTTCATGAAATTGGATAAAAATCGGTGAGTTCATTTTATAGCTTCACTGCCACAGACGGACAATTCAACAGACACTATGCTATAGGGCTTCAAACTTAACTTATCCTACGGGATCAAAAAAACGTTTACAAATTAATATAATCAGTTTTTTTTTTGTCGCGTACCTACTGAGTAAAATACATTTGTAGTTTAAACATATAATAATGTAACCAAAACGTACCAACTGTATATGTATCGACTGTACAGTGGAGTGGAGCTAAATGGCGTGAATTAAGTGTGTTGATGCGGAATTTTACGGTTGGCTACACGGCTCTTTAACTCAAACTTACTCACAACAGCCACCGTTTTATGTAGTTTGTTATTGAAATTGGACAGAAACAGGCCATAGGATTCTTTTTCATTACGATCGCAGATGTCTTGCACCAGGATGCTGCGAGAAATAGTTTTATTGCAAACGAGATAAGAACACGCACATCATCATTATATTTAACCCGTATTAAAATGACGAAACATAGTACTTTTTTTTTTTGCTTAGATGATTGGACGAGCTCACAGCCCACCTGGTGTTAAGTGGTTACTGGAGCCCATAGACATCCACAACGTAAGTGCACCACCCACCCCGAGACATAAGTTCTAAGATCTCAGTATAGTTACATATAGTACCTTTGACCTTTTTGATAACTGCATGTTCTTGAAGCAAAAAGAACTCACTAAAGCCTTCATTCGGTTCAACTTAATTTGAAGCTTATTTGCTTAAATAAGAGTCAACGTCGATAATGTTAAAATGTAATATACGAATGCTATGTATATGGTTAGAGGAAAAGATTAGATTAGATTAGAAGAAAAAAGAAGAGACGATGGTATCCTAGAGAAAGTAAAAGGAAAAGAGGTTTACCGCAAAAAAGATGGGATGACGCCATAAGGCATAAGTCACATGGAATAGAGTGGCTCATGAAAGACATGAGTAGAAAAAGTTGGAGGTGGCCTGTGTCAATTGGAAAATAGATCTACAGAAAATAATTAAAATTCAAATAAGAGACTAGATTAAGGTTCACATACAATTTAAGTTTTCTATATATTTAATCATATAATTGTAATATGGATCTGAATAAAAGGCTATTCATTCATTCATTCGATATAAGAATGAGATCAATGGATCTCTTCAATTTGACATTGCCTTATTGACAGGTTTGACTGCGGCGTGCGAGGACTTGCCTTTAACGACAAACTAATAGAAGTTCATTTTTGTGAGTGTTGGTGCGGTGTGGTTTCGATGAGGCTTATGTCTTACAGTGGACATCTGTGGACTGAAACAGAGAGAGAGAGAGAGAGAGAGCAGTAATCATCCTGATTTTCATCAGGGGTTCATTTTATTTTGGGCGAATTCTCGGCTTTGTTTTTTTAGTGATTATTCATTCCTAATTTTTTTCTTGACTTTAAAACACGTTCCTTTTATTTCCTATTTTATTATGAGCTAATAAATATAGAATTTTTTTAATGACTTTCATGGGACACGTCTCGAGCGGGTTCGGAACGAGCTCACGGCCCACCTAATGTTATGTGGATACCGGAGCCCATGACTCACTGATAATACCGTCTCGTATCAAGCGATCCGACTATGCCGATGTACAAATCCGACAGAAAGGTTCTAATTTATGTATTAATTTTTTGTGTATCTACCCCCATTAGCTTCGAGGGGGGCATGCAGTTGGAACAGCGTCCCAAGCGGCAAACGTAGACAAACGTTCCAACTCTATCCAAATTTGAGTTAACTTTTACGCTATCGAGAACGTTAACAAACTCGCACTAAGCCCAAAGAAAAAAAAAACGCACTCTTGTGCAAGAACTTCCACGAACTCGATTAGAAAATTGGTCGGTGATCGGTTTACGTTTTATTGTGAATACGAAGCTCACAGATAAATCGGGGCTTAATCGCACTTAAACCTAACTACGTGGACGGCCCGCGCGTGACTACGGCCAATAAACTCGAGCGAAACGTTTAAAGATTTTTAGTATGTACAATCAAATGCTGAATACAGAATTGCAATTTTAATAGGCTTAAATACGAATAATTCTCATCTTAACCGTAAATCGTGTTAGATTACTTGTTAATTTTGTAATTTCGCGCGTTCCAAAGTCGCAAGATTGTAACGCACTCACTGGACATAAACCAATCTTCATTTGTTAAGTTGAGCATTAAAAACACCGGTAATAGTAAATTTTAAACTACCAAATGCAAAAGTTGAGATGGATGTGTGGAGTGACAAGAATGGACAAGATAAAGAATGAGTATATCAGAGAAAGTGTGCAAGTAGCCCCGGTAATCCACAAATTAAAGAGCGGACGATTAGCGTGGTATGACATGCGTAGAGAGAAGATGCATGTGACTAGGAGATGTACGGAAATGGCAGTGCAAGGTAGAGGGTGAAGAGGTCGACCAAAGAAGACATGGATGGAGTGTGTGAATGACGATATGAGAGAGAGAGGAGTGAGTGTTGAGATAACGGCTGATAGCAGAGAATGGAAGAGAAAAATTAGCTGTGCCGACCCCACCTAGTGGGATAAGGTAGAGAAAAAGAAGAAGAAATGCACAAGCACAAGATGCACGTTGCACAGGTGGTAAAAGAAGTGACAGAGGTGGAAAAAACCTCTTTGTTATTCTGCAACTGCTGAGTTTTAAAAAGCAAAATATATTCATTGCTTGCAGAGCCCATTCTCTGCGCTGAAGACATGGAGAATTCGACACTTAATACACTGGTAAATGACTGTAAATCTGTATATGTCTCTGTGATTGGCAAGTTTATAGTTCCACTGTCTCATGCACGGTGTAATATAACAATAAGTTAATATAGAGTCTTTAACTTCGTCCATTCGTTTTTGTTAAGCAAGATGTCTTTCAACCAACCGTCAATCTTCGCCCACAAATAAAATAAAAATGAATCCGTAAATTAAATATGTTACGCAAAATCTTATTTCTAATATATAAAATCGATTATGCACATAATTACTAATATCCGTTTTTAAGCCTGATTTCTTTAATGCAACTGTGGCACGATGACTCATCTTCTTTTTTGGGAAAATATGGTCAGTTCGGGTGGTCTTTGCGATCACGGAAGATCTACTTACTAGATTCCAGAGTTGATGATTCTCCAGAATGCGATGAAAGCTTTATATAGCTTATAAGAATCCGGTACATGTGTAACGTCTACTGAACGCCGTAAAATAGTTTCATGAAGCGATATTTTTCGAACTCAAAAAGCTTGAGCACGCTTATGTACGTTGTGGTCTTCCGGTAGAAATTTTAATTAATTAAAGGAAACTTAGACGTATACAAACTCAACGCGAACGTTTGAACCTAACGAGGTTCCGCGAACAAAGCAGGTACCGGCCTTTCAGAATGCATAATCTGTTTTTTTTTTTGTACTCTTTAGTTATTTAAGTATTTTAATGAAGGTAGATATTTCTTTTTGCATTTCAACAATGTTTTAAGATTAATTGCGCGTTCACTTTTAATATGAAAACACTAATTAGTTTTCGCCTCATTAGTTAGACGTTTAAAAAGTTATCTATGTTCAGAAGGTACTCGTTTTCACGAAGTTTAAGGGTAGGATCCCTTTTGTGTATAGCAATTGAAAAAATACGTTATCAAAAGGCTGAAATTCCAGGAAAAAGTTTTAACTATTTAAGATGTTAGACTAATTTCGAATGTAGAACTGTAGACACTTATTTAGAGAATTTCCCAGAGAAAGCGATAAAAAAGGTCCGCAAGAGACCAATTTAAATCGAACGCATGTCCACCAAAACATGCTGTTTGTTCTTGGTACACACTTTAATACTTAGTATCTTTGTAGTATTTGACGAATGGTAATCTATCTTGTAATCTATAAAATAAATTGAATATCCGAGACGCAATTAGCGAGGAAATACATAGAGTATTTAAATCACTTTGTTGCATCATTGAAAAGACCTACCTACCACCTATAATATATAATATAATACTTATGATTAGAAATAATGGTTTATTAATTCCTTGAAGTGTCAACTTAAACTTTAAAAAGCTTTGACTAATCGGATGAACAAAATTAAATCTTAAAATATTTAAATTAACGCATATATAACTGAGAGTCAGCTACAAAATGTATTATATTTTTATAGATTAAAACATAAGTAATAGTAAGTACTTGTTGAAAATCAAACATTAGGATCGAAAGTCTAATTTATTTCTTGATAAAGTAAAGTGGGACCGATTACAAATCGTTTTGTTCCGGTTGTTACGTTAAATCGCGTGGCGACAACGTAAATACGTTATAACTAGGGTTGCCAACCTCCCGGCGAACGAACGCCTCGATTCTCGGATTTTAAGGAATGTGTCCGGCAAAAGGATATCCCTATCGAAATATTTTCAGATTGTGCTACGCCACTGTGTGTTTATTAACTTTTTGAGTGCTAGTCAGCCGAAGTCTTCAGTTATTTTAATTATCTACGAGGCATACGAGCCATCTCATAGTGAGAGGTCATCGTCGCTGCCAAACATTAATAATACCAAGGTCACAGCTTCTCTCTACGCCGTAGAGGAAATTTAATTAGAATACTTGCCAAGGGAGGACTATTGAAACACACTGTGGATGAAAGTAGCCCTTCCCTAAAATGAAGTAATTTTTAATAACTCCAACAAAATTGAAATAGGGATTGTTAATTGCGAAATAATTAAAGCCGTTTCGTCCAAAAATTTTCGAATGCGTATATCCATTATCTGTCGTATAGCAATACGCATTGTAAATTGAGTTAAAGTTTTCTGAGTTTTCGTGCAACAAAATAAAATGAACGTCAAATAAAAAATTTCATAATGTAGCTGAATCGACATCTGTTTACATATCTCTCTATGTTTATTTCCATGCGCCGATTTTTTTATAAATGTCCCGGAAATCCGAGTACCAAGGTTGGTAAGCCTAGTTATAGCGCATGAAACCTTACAAGTTTAATGAATATTGCATTGAAAGGGTGGATTTTTAATTTACAATTTGAATACACAATGCATTTTGAAACTATTCGTTTAGTTTTCTTACCAATAAGGCCTAGTTTCTTTTTCTAAAAATCATTTAAAATCGAGATTTTTTTACTTTTTTTTTATTAGGTTATAATCGATGAAGCGAGGACGAAAATTAAGATAGTCGTTTGAATAAAATATATTATGATTTTTCCACGATTAACGTCACCGGTAATTACGCAAATCTATAAATCTCTCACATTCTCGCACCCCTCCTGGCTGAACTCGTGCTTGCCCCATCGTCCTGCCGAAGCTGAAAAAAACCCTTGCGCCCATAAATAATTGAAAGTAAAAAAAAATCTCATACTAATCTATGACAATAAAATTTTTGACACATACAAGAAGATATTGTTTAAGTCATTCGTGAATACAAAACGACATATTATTACGCAATTATAGTATTTTTATTAGAACTTTGAGCATTTAAGAAAAAATACCATAATTCGTCTACGTATATTCTATCCTTCAAAAAATTTCCACAAATACATTTCAATAGGCCAAAATAACGTGTCTAACTTGAAAATATTTATCAAGTAGTGTGTATTTATCAAGTGTTTTATTAATTTCATGACTTTCACCGAGCTATTTGGAAATTGTGCCATATGGTGTTTTGAGTCTATTGAATCGTGTCACGTGTCTTCTGTTGATACACAATTCTATTGAAAAGCCAAGAAATTCAAAGAGAAATAAATCTTGGGAATAAAATACAAAAATCTTACATTCATAGAAAACACGTTTCATATTGAAGAATACAACAAAGCTCGAAGGTTTTGCAGGGACTAATGATAGGACGAGAAAAATATGAAATAGCATATTATGTATTGACTGAAATGGTACGAAATTTTATTTTCATACTGGATATATTTACTGGTGGTAGGACCTCTTGTGAGTCCGCGCGGGTGGGTACCACCACCCTGCCTATTTCTGCCGTGAAGCAGTAATGCGTTTCGGTTTGAAGGGTGGGGCAGCCGTTGTAACTATACTTGAGACCTTAGAACTTATATCTCAAGGTGGGTGGCGCATTTACGTTGTGGATGTCTATGGGCTCCAGTAACCACTTAACACCAGGTGGGCTGTGAGCTCGTCCACCCATCTAAGCAATTTTAAAAAAAAAACCATATATTTCTTGAAAATTTATTTCATCCAAGATTTTGTTCTTCTTTGAAATACTAAGTGAACTATTTGTATGCTATTAAATCTTTGAAGAAATATATATTGAAACCACGTTGAAAATAAATTTTATGCAAGTCTTGGTAAGGTTGTTTTGTAGTGTCACATTTTGAGTGATCTTGACAAAATCTTACCCTAAAATAGTCGTTCATTTATTGAATTTCAACTGTTAAAATCCTGGGTGTTCGATTTTAACCCTCCAACGTGAACATTGGTTTCGGCATAATTTGGTTAGACAATTAAGGGCTTATTAGTTAGCTTATTAGTGCTGAAGGACAAGAGAGAATGCAATGTTGCTGACGAGGATGTCGAAGACAGAGCGAAGTGGAGAAGTAAAGTCAGGAAAGCTGACTCCACCACCATGTGGGATAAATAGCTGAGAAGAGAGAGAATTGACGGCTTATTAACATCCACGATGAGATGTCGAGTTACATGTCACTATAATAAAAATCTTGAAACATTCCAAGTTAACTCTCTCTTCTAACTTGTTGCACGTTTTTCTGCTGAAGTGCTCGTGTCGAAGACTTTAGAGTTCCTGAGAAACATCTTCGCAGGCACGATCACAAATATTTTTCATTTGAATTTTTATATTGTGTCAAAAGCTTTACAAATTTCGACGTTTCCAATACTCGGACATCAACGCTGCTATAATACCAGTGCGCATTTAGAATTTCATCAATTACCCCGCAAGTTAAAGGTAAATAAATAAAAATTTTGAACCTACCAGATTTTAGCAGATACAAACGCTTTAGTTAAATGTTACTATTAAACAGCCAGTTTTAAACATGAATGCAGTATACGAAATCCGTTTAACAAACGTGCAGTGAAACCTTTGCAACTAGTTAAACACGCAATACTGCATTGTTCGCATTTTGTTTGCCTCACTATACATGACTGTCTATCGATTTGACACCAACAAATGAACGTGGAAATTGTATACTATATTTAATAAAAGTGTGTGTGTGCAAGTCACACACAGTAGAAGTGAAACATATAAAAGAATAAAAATAATCGCTAGGGTCAACCACTCCGCAGTACAGTGGAGCAGCCTCTCCCTGTAGAACCGCCTGCATGACCACGGTATCCCTACACCAGGTAAGTATGATTTAGCAAGAGAAATACGAGAACGTCAATTGTGTAACATCTCGTCACCGCGATTCAGGAATTGTTAATTTACGTGCAGCGACATCTGCTGATAACAACTAAATAGAAATAATTGTAAATCATCATTTATAGTATGAGGTAGCGCCCTCTGTGAATTGATATTTTAACTTCATGTATAATGTGTTCTATCTCATTCTCTCGCCGGCTGAATCCTATACATTTATGTGTTTTTGTCTCTATGAACTTATTTTTTCGTTTCGTTTCATTTCGTTTCATCGAGTTTGAAATCTAACGATTCTAAAGAAGTTTCATTTCAAAAAAAATAAGCTAGTCAGTGAATGTTTTTTGTTTTGTTAAAATTGATTCTGGTTGCCGCGAGAGTGTTTTAAATAAAACCTTAGTAGCCCAATAGATAGGATGCTCCGTGTACTCCTATCGGGCGATGTGACTACGCTGGTGTTCAAGTATCACAGGTAACCAGCAATTGTTTGTGAGACAATACATGCCTAACACGAATTCAGGAAAAAAAAATATTATTACGACGAAGGAACAATATCGTGTAGTTGCGTGTGTATTAACGAAAAAATAGGTATGAAAACTGACGGTACGGTGTTAGGGACACCCGAAAGGATGGATATCATTATGGGTATTCCTTTTATATCTGCCGTGGAGCCGTCAGTCGGGCAATTAATAGTTCGCCCTGATATCTCAAGATGGATTAACATTTGCATTCTGCTAAAGATTTAATACCAGACGTTTTTTGGAACGAATTTCCTTATGGGACGATGCGGAGGGGTACCCTAACTAGGAAAAAACGCCCGTAACGTCAGATTTTTATTATTTATGATTAGTATTATTCATATGAATAGCTGTTTCTTTGTATATTATTATTATATATTTTTTATAAATCATTGTGAATAAAATAAAGTTGATAACTTTGTAAAGTAGATTTTTTTATCAATAAAAAAACATAATAAGAAATGTATACCCGAATAATTATTCTCTTTATACCTCGAATAGAACTTAAAATTAATATTTTTAATAATAAGGAACTTTGTTCCTATCCGGTGTCCCACGACACCACACATCTTTTTTTTATTGCGTAAATGGGTAGACGTTCTCACAGCCCGCCTGGTGTTAAGTGGTTACTGGAGCCCATAGACATCTACGACGTAAACGCGCCGCCCACCTTGGGATATAAGTTCTAAGGCCTCAAATATAGTTACAGCGGCTGCCCCACCCTTCAAACCGAAACGCATTACTGCTTCACGGCAGAAATAGACAGGGTGGTGGTACCTACCCGCGCGGACTCACAAAACGTGTCATGAGCTGCTCTAAGAATCTAGAGAAACACAAATACGTTTTATCTTGTTTGTGAAAATGATGAAACTACTTCTTTTGGGGTCCTCAGCGGGTTGATGGTATGTTTTGCGTTAGTTGGCCTGCAAGATACGGATAAGAAGATTCTTGACAGAATTCGGTGTGGCCGAAATATTCAGCATTTGGAAGTTTCGGCTGACAATAATTACGATTACCTTTTAGGTATTTTGTATTGATTTGTATTTGAATATAAGATTTATTATATAAAATTTATTATATAAGAATATAAAATACGACACCCTAAAATAAGAAATATAACTAAAGCAACAAACGTTCTGAATTACGCTCAAAAATTGAAATGGAAGTGGGCGGGACATGTTGCACGACTAAATGATCATAGATGGACCAAAGAAGTTACATTCTGGAACGGTCCTCTAGGCAAAAGAACAAGAGGTAGACTTATAACAAGATGGGAAGACGACATTAAAGCAATAGCTGGTCCAAACTGGAAAAAAGTAGCTGAAGACAGAACCAAATGGGCATCCCTGGAGGAGGCCTTCACCCAATCTGGGGTTCCGGTAGATTAAAAACTACATAATATTAAGTAAACATAACTATATAATATTAAGTAAACATACTAATTATATTAAGTAATTGATAAAGAGTGTATTAAAAATTATACTAAAATCAAACACAGATTAAAGTTATGTAAATTTACTGGAAATAAAAAGGCTTTATTATTATCTATATACGTGAAGCAAAAACTTTGTACCCCTTTTTACGAAAATTGCGCGGACGCAGGAGTATGAAATTTCCCACACTTATAGAGAATATAGAGAAAGAGTGCATAATGCTAATATTTTTTAAAAATAATGCATAAAAGATACATTCAATCAATAAAGAAAACATTACACACACTGCCATGTATTTGACACACATACACATATGTATATATACTCTTTGTTTATTGTAAAACTTTAGTGAATGCTTAAAGTCTGTGGTAAAATTGAAAATAGGTTAATATTGTTTATCTTTAATATTATTTGTCTATAGTATAATCTTGGCGAAATCAGTGATTATAGAAGTAGTCTTTGACAATATAACTATAATAATGTTCAAACTTATAATTTAAATTAATTATAGTCGAATTTCGACTACTGCGGGGCCACTGGTTATTATTATTATAAGATTTATTAAGATTTTTATTTCATTCCGGGTTGCGGTTCTTCCTCCCCCCCATGTTAGAGCGAAGCAGACGGGCGAAGCTACGGGTAGAAAAGTAGTTCACAATTAATTGAAATAAAATGTAATTAATTAAAATCTTTATCTAAACATATGAAAGCGCGAGTTAACCCCGCAAAGTTTTTGTATTCCATCTACAATGCACGTTCTCTAAGAGCGGCATTTTCATTAAACGTTTTCAACAATAGCAAATGCCCCATTGTACGGTCCGGCTTTTTTTTGTTTTTGTTTTTTTTGTTTGAAAAAGACAACGTCGCCTTTCGGATATTTTCTGGGAACGGGTGTCGTCCGTTTATTTTAGTCGTTTTGAATTGAATCTTTCTATTTGCTAACCAGAGATGAATCAAACGAACGGGAACCGAAATTGCGAAGCGAATAAAAATAATACAAAAAAAAACTTCGAAGGCTCGGTACGTGATTGGACAAAACGAACGTGATGCATCATTTTTTTTTTTAATAAAGGATAAAATACACAACGAGTGTGACAGACTAAAATATTTATATAAAAACTAGTTGACCCGGCAGACTTCGTAGTACCTCAACCGATAAATAAAAGACCTAAAACTTTTGTATAAAATAAACTTAAAACAAACAAAAAGAATCCGTCCGACGGGGGACACATCAAAAGAAAAACAAAATTGTTATTTTTATTTAATTCCGAGCATCTTCATATTAACTTTTAAACCTTCTCACAACTTCCACAAATAATTCAAGACCAAAATTAGCCAAATCGGTCCAGCCGTTCTCGAGTTTTAGCGAGACTAACGAACAGCTATTCATTTTTAGATATTATTATATAGATTGTAACCACTGAAGATATGAGAAGATAATTAAGAGTGAGTTTTTAAAACCCGTCACATAAAAATGTAAGCGACATTATCCACGCTAATAAATTATGAAAACATAAATAGCTACTACATAATATATATTTATATTTTTGGGGTAAATCTTTCTAAGCTTGGTTCAGTAGCCGGCTACAGATTATGTACAAACGCGGGAATACATCTTAAACTATTCTACTAATCAGGCATAAGATTTTTCAGGCCTCTAGTTGTCCAGATGACCTTGCAGTCTACAGATTGTCTAGTGGTTTCCAGAGTCCTTGGACATCACAATCTTACTGTAACGTTGAGACTTAATATTTAAAACTGTATTCCTTGCAGTTTGTACCACTAATTACTTTGCCACTAATTACGCTATTTATAAATTGAAAACATAGTTGATACTTTTTATTTCTATTGCCCTTGTAAGCAGACGAGCATACGGTCCACCTGATGGTGAGTGGTTACCGTCGCCCATGGACTTCAGCAATGCCAGGGGCAGAGCCAAGCCGCTGCGTACCGCATGTACTACTAATATGTAATCTTTGTACAATACACAATGTACAATAATTGGACTCGCAAAACGCCAAGTGATATGAAATTCTTAAAATCGTCAGAACTCATAGTCATCGCCATTATATGCCATCAAGTCTCCAGTGCCTGCACAGTTTTGTAAGGATATTATTTGAAAATTCCAGGAGCCTCGGCGGAGTGTATTCATATTTAAAAGGACTAATAATCATAACCGGGAATCCTACTTACGCAACGCAAGCTTGAGGTATCTTAGGTAGAAAATTCTGAGCCTTCAAAATGGGGGTTCTTGTTTATACATTTTTCAAGCTCAAATATCTTTTGAATTCATCAAAAATGTTCTAATACTAAAACAAGTATGTTATTTTTTGTATTTTATTACAAAGTAAAGTCGTACACTGTATGCATTACTAATTTGTACGTTATTACAAAGTTAAGTCGTACACTGTGTGTATTACTAATAAAAATCTTACGTTACGGACGATTTTTCCCGGTTAGGGTACCCCTCCGCATCGTCCCATAAGGAACTTCGTTCCAAAAGTATTGTATAATAATTTACAGATACGACGCTAGTAATAATTATTTGTTTATTTAAAGTTATTATGATTTTTTGTCAAGCATGAGCTCTTTTTTTAACCCTGGGGAATCCTTTCATGGATTCCCGTCGAGGGGGGTAACAGACCGGGCTATGCGGCCTCTAGTGCTTTCAGAGAAGAAGAAGGAGAAAAGGAAGACCGAAGTCTTTTTCTTATCAAGCATGAACCTGTAACAGCAGCAACTGCCAACACTGTACCTTATCTATAAATTATTTTCAATTAACGTCCGTTCTCACACAGTAAATTTATCCGCTAAAAGACTAATCGACTATTAAATATTCCGAACGCGCCAGTACACAAATAAACATTAATCAAAATATTGTTAGTCACTCATAACGATTGCACTTTTATACGTGACTGTACTAAGTGTATCAAAGTTCAATGTTTCCTTCATTTGAGCATTCTTTGTTCCACGGGTCATAGGTAGGTTCGGATATAAAAAATCGATGGACAAGCCACATGAAGTTAGTACCAGTGACATTCATACGTGGCTGTGTGCGTAAGAAACTGTGTTATTAGCCTGTGAGCGTGACGCGACCTTGTCTGCCTATTTAATAGGTAAAAAATAGTTTTTTGAATGCGAAGTTTTAAAAAAAATCTAGAACGTACTATTTTGATGTAATCACAACTGATATGTTTCAAAGCTATTATAACGTACACCCTTACGGGATTGTTATTGTAATTGTAAATTAAAATTTGAATTTATATGACGATAATGTATTGACAATAAATGCGAAAGCCGATAATATGTTTTAATTTAAGTTAATTTATAGTACTCTTAGCTCTATTGTTAACATTTTCTGTTTACTTAAATAATTTAAAATATAACAGCAATATAGACTTATTTATTTAATGTGTTGACAAATTTGAACAATAAAGTATAAAGGTTTGATGAAAATAGCCATGAGGGATACTATTTCAGATATGTAATTGATAAAACATTTTTATTCGCCTATCTAAATCTCTTTGTATACATAAAATAAACAGAGAAATCATCAAGTTTTGCAATGATAATTAAGCAATATGAATATACGTCACATAAGCTCGTAAGCTCCCGAGCTGGTCGACCTGGGAGTAATTGCTGACACTACTAGCCCCAGTAAGAGCAGTACTTACTGGTGGTAGGACCTCTTGTGAGTTTACTGGTGGTAGGACCTCTTGTGAGTTTACTGGTGGTAGGACCTCTTGTGAGTCCGCACGGGTAGGTACCACCGCCCCGCTTATTTATGCCGTGAAGCAGTAATGCGTTTCGGTTTGAAGGGTGGGGCAGCCGTTGTGACTATACTGAGACCTTAGAACTTATATCTCAAGATGCGTGGCGCATTTATGTAGTAGATGTCTATGGGCTCCGCTAACCACTTAACACCAGGTGGGTCGTGAGCTCGTTCACCCGTACAAGTAATAAATAAAAAAACTAAGATCAGTGTTTTCGCAAGTGAATTAGCGATATTTTAACAGTATTTATTGGTTGAAAATGTTCATGTAATGTGTTGCCAACTTAAACTATTCCCACAGTCAATGCTTAGTGGAAGCGCTTATCTATGGCGCCTGGTGATTCAGCGTCTTTTCCTTAAAAGCGTTGTGATGACGGAATGTAATTGAAGATACAACTGACGCTCGCTAAAAGCATGTTTAATACGATCCTGATACTAGAGCCGTGAGATTGGCTTCGTCATTCAAATTTAGAATAATAATAATTACGATTTCTCAGAGAACTCTGGACTAATTGCAGCTTGTATCGCAAAATACCTGCAATACAGTATTTTAATAAAAGTGCATACATAGCATTTGCAACGTACCGTTCGAACTGAGAACTAGCGAAGTGTGTCCGTATGTAGTGATGCGACGATATCTGGCGTTAAATTCAATTTGCAGGTACCAATTTTCTAGCTAAATAAATATATGTACGTACCAAACAGCTTGCACGCGCGAACGACTTTCACGACGAAGGAATAACGTCGTCGTACAGCGAGCCCCTGAGGGTAGGTTCCACTTATCAGTCTATTTCTGGCGCGAAGCAGTCATGCGTTCTGATTTGAGGGTGGGGGAGCCTTTATCCAATACAATTGAGACTTATGATACAAAGTTAACCGTGGAATTCACATGATTTCTATGAGCTATGGAAGTAATTTTGTTGAGATATATATCCTTCTTCAAACGAGGCTTGTGGGAGTACTTAACGGTAGGCAGCGGCTTGGCTCCGCCTCTGGCATTGCTGAAGTCCATGGGCGACGGTAACCACTCACCATCCGGTGGGCCGTATGCTCGTCTATTTAGAAGGGCAATCTATATATAAAAATGAATTGCTGTTCGTTAGTTTCGCTAAAAACTCGAGAACCGCTGGACTGATTTGGCTAATTTTGGTCTTGAATTATTTGTGGAAGTCCAGAGGTCTAAAAGGCAGATAAATATGAAAATTCTCGGAATTAAATAAAAATAACAATTTTGTTTTTCCTTTGATGTGTTCCCCGTCGGACGGATTCCTTTTGTTTGTTTTAAGTTTATTTTATACAAATGTTTAGGTCTTTTATTTGTCGATTGAGGCACTACAAAGTCTGCCGGGTCATATAGTAAAAAAAAAGATAAATAATTTGGGATTAGCTTTCCTCATAATCGACACAATTTAACGTAAGTGCTGAATTTATTTATTGACTCTACAGTTGAATGCAGTTGAACAGCACGGACGCAAATGTTGTTTCACACGTCAGCTGTTTGAACTCAACAGTGACCGAGTTTTACGTACCTGCTCTATCTATGACCACTATCTAACTCGATCATCTATTGTTTATTACTGTAACATAAATATAATTTAATAATAATAATTTAGGCAGCGGCTTGGCTCTGCCCCCGGCATTGCTGAAGTCCATGGCCGACGGTAACCACTCACCACCAGGTGGGCAATATGCTCGTCTGCCTACAAGGGCAATAAAAAAAAATATTCCGATTATTACCAATGTTTGGTACAAATTATACTAAATATCGCTTTTAAATTTTGCAAGCATTCTGTTTTTCTAAGAATCCTAATATCTGGTGATAATTTTTTTTTATAATGTAACTTATTAAAAATATTGGGACTAGAGCTTGCTAAGAAATGTAATGAGCTTTATGTAATAAGTTTCCCTATAAACATTGAGTTACCCAGCATGCTATTATAACGATAAGCAGCGGCTTGGTTCTGCCCCTCACATTGCTGAAGTCCATGGGCGACGGTACCCACTCACCAACAGGTTGGCCATATGCTCATCTGCCTAAAAGGGCAATAAAAAAAACATAATAGCAACATTAAAATTGATGTGAAAAATTATCTAGTATTTTCTTGTCTTGTCTGTAATAGCTATTTACATGCAACGTTACTGCGTAGCAGAGTAATCTGTGCCTTAATAGATATTATATCTAAAGCGTAGTCCGTGATGCGGCAAGCTTAAATAAGTCGTCTTCACTTTGAATAAGAATTTTCGTAAGATCACTAGTTTAATTGGCTTTGTATTTAAACTATGTACAGTATCGAATAAAAATATTAATGGCTTTTAGATTATCATTCCAAAGGTACAAAGTAAAGTATTGAATGAATAGGAACCTTCTAATTAGTTGAATGAATCGATAGTCAACTTAAACCTATAAATATTGTGTGTTCGAAGTTTCAGTTTTATTTTGGTCGAATAACTAAAAATAAATTGTTGTTATAAACGTATCAGTTACAAAAGAAAAGCTATTAAAAAACTATGTTCTTCAGTTGTCTAATGTACAACTGACATTTTTATATGAATATGATACATGTCGTGACTATTACGAATTAGAAACTGAACACCAAATCAAATAAATGTAGAGGTTGCTTAATAAAGGGTGTATTTTAGTTTCAATTTTTGCTGTCAAAAGCAGATGTCTTAATTGATGGGCCATAAGAGGACCAGGTTCCTGCTTTAATCGCTGCTAAGTGCTATTATCAAAAGTCTACTAGGATGTGTCTTTGCGGGACCATCGTCAGCAGGTCATCTGTATGACTGATGGAGGTGCTAGTACAGAAAACCCTCTTATCGTGGCCGCCGGTAATTACATACCCGATCCTGTGAACCGATTAGTAAACAGTTGACGTCACCCTAAGCGCGTCATTACGGATCCTCCTGATCCATTAACGGTGCTTTTAGGTACCTCAAGCACGGGTCACCGTTCTTGCCGAACCCGTCGCCGAATAAACTAATCCATAGACACAGCCCTGTGAGTTTCTCGCCAGATCGTCTCAGTGGGTCGCGTTTCCGATCCGGCGATAGATTCTGCAAAGCACTGCTCTTGCTAGGGCCACTGTTAGCACCGTCCATAGGTTAGAGTTCCGTGAGCTCATCTACTCGCCCGGCGAATCTAGTATAGCCCCTCGAGGCTACTAGAATAGGTAGGCAAATAAAGAGGCTGGCAGTCGACAAGCTGAAATGGAGTCACAATCCTCAGCAATGAGGGAGCGATGGAGAAGAAGAGAAGAAAAAGAGGTGCTAGTGCATAGTATGAACCCAGAGATGCAGGTATCACTAATCTACTCTTTTTGAGAAAAGAAATTACGGATTCGGTCCTGAAAGATGTAACTGTGGTAAAAAAATCGCAATGTTCCAGTAAATAATCATTTAATACCATAAGTGTCGTCTTGTTTGTAAAATGTTTATTAATCGGATGCAAAATTCGTTTGAACGAATTATTTGCTTGCAAAAGGAAGGAACTCATACACTTTTCTGAGAAATACAATTCTTTAAACTCTCCATAAAACATTTATCAATGAGATAACTTGCATTATGCTCATGATTGTTCAACTGGAATTTTCCAACAAGACATTGTTTGCTTTCTTATCAGGACTTATTAATAGAACTTGAACTATTGGAACAAATTTTAATTTGATTCATAATAAATGTAAACAATATATCAGCAATTTCCTTTGCGCTTTATCTATATTGCTATAATGTAGTGGTAAAGATTTACCAATATCTCCTCTAGTTCATGTATGTATAATCGAATGTCCACTAATTTTCCCCCCATCTGTGCATAGATAGAGTAGCCCCTTAGGCCACCAGCAAATAGGTAGGAAAAAACTCTTTCTACCAAACGTAAGTGTCATATTTAAAGAAAAAATATCAAAACTCGACCCCGACATTGCTGTTGTTTATGAGCGACGACGACCACTAACAGTCAAGTGAGCCATCTGCTCGTTTGCTTCCAGTGGTTACAAAAACACTTAAGCATATGGTTCACATGTGCCTGTACCGTACCTACTAGGACCGTAAGTATAAGTTTCCAATTTCCCTTGATTTTCCTTTAAATCCTAAGCTGGAATAGTTTTAAATTGGCTTTAATTATGTTATCATGCGACCGTAAGAGGCCATCGATCTTCCGGCTTAGCTGTTACTTAGAAGGCTTCAGCGACCGCCGTTCAAGAAATTAAATTAAGTATTCATTCAGGGATTTACTTGGCAACAAGCTGCGAACTCAAAGGTTTCAAGTAAGATTTATGTTTGTTAAGATGATATTATCTGGTGATAGGCGTGGATCAGATTAAGACGACTTTGGAATCCGGCACCAATATCGCTATCCACTGCGCGGAGAATAGAAGTAAATGAAGGAACATAGTCCTAACAAAAGTGTTCTGTAAAGGTCACGACCCTCAGCACTGAGGAATACGACGCACGGAGGAGGCGGAGGCGTGGGTGGTGGGTAGGCAGGAGACATTGGCTTGGAAGTACCATTAGCCAATGTCCATGACCGTGACCGATAACAGAGGTAGCCCCTGGGCGACCAGTCGATAATTTTTATATAGCCGATATTACTACAGAATGGTATTGGTAAATATTAGTAAGCAGTCTAGAAAATTCTGGGTCGTTCGTTTTTCCTAGTGTTTAGTTTCTGAAAAAAAATTTTCACCTAAATGATCACGGCATTCGATAAGGGCAGCACGTCCAGGTCAACCACCTTTGCTCCGTGGCGAGCGGAGCGCACACTGTTACATGAGTTTGCACAACACTCAGGTCAAATTGTTTTTTTATTTATTTATTCTCTAAACTTTTATTAGAAATCAAACGGAGTCCTGATTGTGTTTTCTTTAAAAAGTGCTCTTTTGAAAACAAAATCAATGTTTTTGGAATGAAGTTCCTTATGGGACGATGCGGAGGGGTACCCTAACCGGGAAAAACGTCCATAACGTAAGATTTTTATTAGTAATGCACACAGTGTACGACTTAACTTTGTAATAACGTACAAAAAATAATATTTTTTTTTATCATTCATTGACCACAATCTCAGAGCGTTCGTTTGCGCAATACACTAACTCTTATGCAAACAACCGTGGATGAAGTGTACCACAATAAGTTCGCACGTTACCGAATGACCGTGAGTTGGTGCGAAACTTCCAGTTTTATTTTCTTTATACCTCGAATAGAAATTAAAATTAATATTTTTATAATAAGGAACTTCGTTCCTATCCGGTGTCCCACGGCACCACACATCTTTTTTTTTCACAATCGAGAAAACGTCATAGTAGCATTCACTCATGTCAATCTGCATAATCGTCTAGTTGAAAACTTTTAGTATCGATTAAAACAACAGAAACAACGACCAAAAGTCAATTAAAACGTTCTAGTAGATTTATAGCTCTAGCTTTTATATTAACGGGACATTACCATACAATTTTAGTCACAACTCTGCATTCTGATTTAGAGTGTTATTCCGTGGATTTTACATGATGCCTCAAAGCGGTTGCGGTTTTCATAAACTTGGGCATTTGGGTTTCGAGCACGGATATTCGGCCAGCTGCTTCGCATTGTATTGAATGTAATAAGAACTTACCTGTCACAAGGCGTACAATAAGACAACTCAGCATGTAATACCGTTCTATAGCTCCCGTGAATGAATTTGGCCCCAATAACCACACAAAGCCATTATATGAAAAGAATCATAATTGTTTTTTTTTCAAATTCAGTGATAGCAACAGTGTTGAGAAGACAGATAATACTTACGCGTGACGACACTAAGCCATTATACTACATAATATATGACACGATGTAGAAAATATTATACTTCTAATGCAAGCAGCAGATAACGTTAAGAGCTGCGACAAAGCGAATGCTGAAAAGTTGGGCCGATCGAAGACCGGATATGGATAAAGCGTTTTTCACACTAACGGTTTCAATGTAGACGATTATTAATGATTCAACTAACACGAAAATTGCTTTCAATGTTTTTTGGTAAGTAACTTCACGGTATAAATAGCTTACGTTAGTAATTTTTGTTTTGCTTAAGTGGAGTCCACGTAAATGCCGCCACTCAACTCGAGACATTACTCCTAAGTCTCAGTTTCACAGTCCAGTTTAGTAAATGGTTCACTTGTCTCACATACATAGTGTTCTTGCTATCAACAAACCGGCCCGAACTTTTTTTCTGTCCACATACGTCCCCTATTGGACATAGGCCTCGACCAGGCCTCGCCACAAAGAACGGTCCTGCTTAACCTTCATCCAGCGAACATGTTAAGAGTAAATTATTGTATATTTTTTTATGACGAGTCGGAAAATTAAAAAATCGATAAACTTCGAAATTTAAAAACGTTTGGCTTAAAATGCGATGGCTCAGGTTTTTTATGGCCTTCATAGATAGACAATGATGCGGTCCATCTGATGGCGAGTTAATATCAGAAATGCTAGGGACACAGCCAAGCCCGTGGTATAAATATTTATTAAATTCAGTTGCCTGCACATCTTTATATCAAAGGACTCGAAGTGCTTTAGCTTGGATAGAATTTATTCAATGCGCTTAAGCTGCACGTTAAGATGAAAATGAATTACAACGAAATATTTTACTCTTCGTTGTTTTTAATTGCTAGTAAAACGGTTGCATAAATTTAATAATACTAGAGGTCCCGCAGTAGTCGAAATTCGACTATAATTAATTGGAATTGTAAGTTTGTACACGATTATGATTGTATTTTATACTTCTATTATCACAAATTTCGTCAAGGCTACTCTATAAAAAATATTAACAAAGACAAACAATATTTAATCTATTCTAAATTTGACCATAGGCGAAGTTTGACAATAAATAGTATGCATGCGTGTGTTCGTCAAATATATGGTATGTAGTGTGTGTAATGTTTTCTTTATTGATTTAATGTATCTTTTATGCATTATTTAAAAAATATATTAGCATTATGCACTTCTTCTCTATGTTCTCTATAAGTGTAGAAAATTTCATACTCCTCCGTCCGCGCAATTTTCGTAAAAAGGGATACAATGTTTTTGCTTCACGTATTAATATATAGATTTAAATGATGTTTTAAATGATGTTTTGATGATTTAAATGATGATTAATATTTAAACGATTTTATTAGACTGACTAAGTTTAAAAAAAATTGACATCCTATCTTTATTGTGATAGTATATTTTTCTGAGGCGTCCAATACGAATTGGGCTCAGACAAAAATCGGAAAATCCCTTAGTATTCATTCAGTTATCATCTTAGCTGTAGTTACAATACAAGCGACATAATCCACACGTGTTATTTGAATTTTAATCTTGTTACGTACTGTGAAGAGCCAAATTCATTTATTCAATATCAACGGTAAATGTTAGCAGATCTATTAATTTTATTGGTGGTACAACATATTTAGAGTCAATACGGACGCTCCTTTGTGAAGGATAGGGTATATTTGCTAAATTTAAAAGTTTATTAAAAAAACACTTGTTAAATATGTTGTAACTATTTACTTAAATTAATTGTATTAATATAACCTAATTTAATAGTTTATAAGCTATTTTTATATAAAGCGATTTACCTGCAGTCAAACTGCGTAAGCAGTTTTGCGGGGCATGGTTTAAATGAAAGTGTAACTTTTTATGAATAAATATATTACACACATACATACACACCGAACAGAAATACTGAGAAAAAAAGAACATCTTAATCTTGTTTTGTGTGAAGTGATTAAATACGATTTATATTATTGTTTATCATTAGTAAATCATGTTTTCGTGAATAATATATTCAACGTTAATCTACAGCCTATTAAAAATCATTGAAACCGGAAATCAGTCGTTTTTATAACGACACGAGAGCGCGAACGCAATTGTGGAATCTAAAGCCATCAGTTGACAGATTAAAGCTATTTTTTCGCGTGTGGATAAAACGGGCCCGATCCAACGCTAAATGGTTACTCAAGCCAGTAGATTTCGTAATACGTCTATTGTATGCGACACCGAAATTGGTTTTTTTTTATAATTACATAGATTGTTATCGAAAATATTGAAAAAGCACGTCAGAATACTCGCCTACTGAAGTAGACGAGACGATGGTACAAACAATATAATGAAGCTGTTGCTATTGGTTCATTAAATTACAAAAAAATGGAATTCTGCATTCCGCCTTGAGATATGAAATTGATCTCTAAATTACAAAGCGTGTAACTTGCTTATAAAACGCCCTACTATCAACATGTCTAACTTTTTCGTGCAACTTATAAAGTGATCTGTCAGTAATATTGAGAATAGATTTGTTTATTTTTATTTCATCGCTGAGTGGACAAGCCTATAGCTCACCTGGTGTTAAGTGGTTACCGGAACCCATAGACATCTATAAACTTATATGCCGCCACCCACTTTGAGACATGAGTTCTAAGGTCTCAGTATAGTTACAACGGCTGCCTCACCTTTCAAACCGAAACGCATTACTGCTTCATGGCTGAAATAGGCGGAGTGGTGGTACCCGCGCGGACACACAAGAGGTCCTACCACCAGTAAAAAACAAGAGTGTATTTAAAAAATGTCGCATCGAAGAGAATCACGTAAAGATATAGTATTCTGTTTCATAATATGTATATCAAGGTTATGGAACGACATCCTTGTCTCATTCAAGCTGGCGCTCCGCCAAACTGCTCAGAGTTCCGCCATGAAAAATACAAGTCCATTTGATAGAAAATGAATTATTGTGGTTATCGGGGCGTTTCTCAATTCGCTCTTTGCGGAACCTAAATGTTATTAAAATTATAATTAAAAAAATTATATTGGCGCTTTTTATTCTCTATTAAGAAGAGAACACTAGATTTCAATACACTAATGAATATTTCTAATCTATGGATTATATTATATGGATTATATTATGTATATATAGGTATTAATTTATGTATTATGTATTTAAGCTTATGTTATGTTAAGATAATGGTTTTGTTTTACAAAGACTGTTATTTTTATCAGCCATTAATTCAATCATGTTTCTATGTTGTAGGCATTTCCTCTTTTTATAGATCATTTCTCTCTACTAGTATTAGAGTTTACTGGAAGAAATCTCATACATGAGTTAATCAGTTTTTATAAATATCATTCAAAAGTTATATGAAACCTTTTATTTGTTTGTACGTTATAGCTTAAATTTTATAATTTTTTTTCTAATATTAATTTACACCAATTTTATCATTATTTTTTATTATTTTGTTTTGTGTTGATATAGAATTTATTTTGTCTGTTCTAATGTAAACATTTCTGTTATTGACACCTTTCCGAAATTGGTACGTACTAATTATGTATTAAAACTGTACTAGAGATCCCGCAGTAGTCGAAATTCGACTATAATTAATTGGAGTTGTAAGTTTGTACACTATTATGATTGTATTTTATACTTCTATAATCACAAATTTCGCCAAGACTACACTATAAAAAATATTAACAAAGACAAACAATATTTAATCTCAATTTGACAACAGCCGTCAAGAACAAAAGTTTTTTTTTTTTTTTTATTGCTTAGATGGTTGGACGAGCTCACAGCCCACATGGTGTTATGTGGTTACTGGAGCCCATAGACATCTACGACGTAAATGCGCCATCCACCTTGAGATATCAGTTCTAAGGTCTCAGTGTAGTTACAACGGCTGCCCCACTCTTCAAACCGAAACGCATTACTGCTTCACGGCTGAAATAGGCGGGGTGGTGGTACCTACCCGCGCGGACTCACAAGAGGTCCTACCACCAGTAAAAAAAAGTTTGACACTAAATAGTATGCATGCGTGTGTTCGTCAAATACATGGTATGTAGTGTGTGTAATGTTTTCTTTATTGATTTAATGTATCTTTTATGCATTATTTAAAAAAAAATTTAGCATTGTGCACTTCTTCTCTATATTCTCTATAAGTGTGGAAAATTTCATACTCCTCCGTCCGCGCGATTTTCGTAAAAAGGGATACAAAGTTTTTGCTTCACGGATTAATATATAGATATCTGCTACGTCATACAGCCTAAGCGTAAAGTAGCAGCTCAAAGTAGCAGTTCTACCGTTATAATACAGCAGTTGCAACATCGTCTCATACTAAAGTGTAATATAGTGTGCAACGTTACGTAAAGCATATTGTTTCACCTTTAAATTATCACTGAAAGAGCGAGCGCTCGTTATAACATGCTTGACGTCATATTGTACTTAGTGTGTTATTATTAAAGATAGTTGCGTTATAGTACCTGCGGTAAGTGTTAATTCTCATCATATACTACGGGAATAAAAAAGGTGTTTGCTTATGTTTCACGATATGTGTTAAATGCTAAAAAAAACAGTAGGCATGCTCATCAACCGGCGCCATCTAGGCGGGTTTCGGACAGTCTGCCGACCGAGAGGGCTGGTGGTCGTGGCGCTGACGACCGCCAGTCCGGCGTCCCGAGGGGGAGGGTGATGGGAGAGATGTGCTCCGCACTAAACGCTTCACTTTCCCCCCTTTGCCTTGTCATGAGTTCTGTCTCATGCGAGGTTTGGACGTTGGTTGTTGAGCGACAGGAGGTTTTAGTCAGTTCGACTCTGACATACCCCGCCCAGTATCCCCAGAAAAGGGCGGAAGTCTGGCGAATTCCTCCTGACCAAAAAAAAAAAAAGGCATGCTCATCAACTTTAGTGTTAATTATACGAGAAAATTTAATGAATTTGTTATTGGAACACCACGAGTGCTACAATTGAGCTTGAGACGTGAGGTCGAATCATCGATTGTAATATTCGAACTGGAATGCGCGACTGCTTCATTCTTATTCCATTCTTTTATTATGAAAACATGCAAAGTTTACAAAATCAATAAAAATATACACTCTTAGTCGTCCGTGTAACACCCTTAGTCGTCCGTGACCACGAAAACTGTAAATTATTCGAAGCGTGCGAAATAATATAATTAAAATAATAAACGAAATATTAAACCTTAAAAATTGTCTTGACTGTGCTCATTCTTGGATAATATGTCCGTGTTGGTGTTACTTACGGTCATTAGGTAGTTTGACGGAAATTTTAGACAGGGATTTCTCGGTATTTCTATTTGAAATGTCAAACGATCCTTGGTTACAATGTTGTGCTATAAAGACTAGTGTTTCATTTCTGTGGCATAGTTCAAAGTACTGACGTAGCGATGGCAGGGTTTTCCGTGAGCTCAGTATCTGTGCTTTAGACGGGGTGTTGCTATTCAAATCGCAACGCGTTCGTTAACGACCGCCCCATTATGGAAACGAAGAAAACATTTCGATGAAAAGGAAATGCAGTGAAAGTTCTATTGAGGAACAATGTTTTTGAACTGATTATATTTCGCCTCGCGGATGGATCTGGACTGTCCAATAATGCAGCACTGGACACGTGTGCATGTTGAGCACTCTGGATCCAAATCAGCCTTTAGGTTAAGATAGTTTTGATGTTAATTTTGAGTTTTTGTTTTATTATTATTATTATAATATTATTGTTTTTGTGTTATTCCAAGATTGTGGTTATTATTTTATTTAATTCTGGTAGTATACCATGAAATATTAATGCATGTAATATGGATGCAAAATCTGAAGCAAATGAATTAAATAAATAAATTTGTACGGTTTGTCCACACACCCCTATTTTGTGATAATGATAACAACTCCAATACTGATTATTTGCTTATTGATATGCTTACACTGAATGGTGACTTTTTATGTGATAAAAATGATATTATGCGAGTACACGACGTGTTGCTGATTGCAGTACACCGACTGGCTTGCAAATGAATGACTTTGATGTAAAATGTATCGGTATACAATATGATGTGCGCGCTGGCCCGTACAATATTTAAAATACTACGGAACGCTATTTCAAAGAACTGATTACTTTTAAGGTACCTGTTATCTTACGGTAAACAAGAATTTCCTTTTAGTTCTATTATTATTTGAATGCTCGAATATCCCGATTAATAGCAATGTTAATTTCTTTTAATCAGATTATATAGCTACCTACACCCGCCTTGCAAACTTTTAACCAATACGTCACAGTCTGAATTCTACCGCCTATCTCAAGACGTGAGGTTAATTTTATTTTAGTCATAACTGTCTTGGTAGAATTAGATGGGACGATACGCAGCCATGCTCGGAATATACGAACTCGACACCCGTAAAATAAAGTTACAAATAAAGTTCTGAAACTAGATTTTCTGCTACGCTTTTTCGTTGCGGCGAGAACGATAAGTCGGTTTCGCTGCCTACTATCAGATGAAAAACTACCACATTCACTATCGGTTAAATCACTACATAGTTTAAAACAAAGTCGCTTTCTCTGTCCCTATATCTGTCTGTATGCTTAAGTCTATATGTATGCTTAAGTCTTTAAAACTACGCAACGGATTTTGATGCGGTTTTTTTAATAGATAGAGTGATTGAAGAGGAAGGTTTATATGTATAATAAGATCCATTAAATAGTGGATAAACCAATAATAAATTACAGTTTCCGAAGCGAAGCGAACGCGGGTCGCTAGTGTTTTAATAAACTAGAATACTTGCTAAAACACTTTTGGCCTTTCATGGAAACTCTATGTTTATTAACATGCAACTTAGCAATGATTTGTTTTTAATAGTGGCAGTTTCTGTATCTGTTACTAAGCTCATAGTTCCAAACGCAGCTCTACCATTGGAAACTACTACAAGTGTATACTTTTTGTTTACTTTTTTTATGTTAGCAAAAAGTTTAAACGAAATTTCGTTCGTTCAATGAGGAAAAATTGATTGAAAAATTGAAAAAATAGTGATGTGAACTATTCGAGTTGGGAAGTCCGTCTTCTTTGTAGGCGAGCAACAAACTATTTAATTGAAAGCTACGTACGGTGTGTAGTTGCATTTTTAAATTATTATCGTAAACAAAAATAAACGGTAACAAAAAAAAACCAAAATTAATTCAAATTTGGTTACATATTAGTTTTTATTCCGTCTACTGTTGGTAGGACCTCTGGTTAGTTTGCACGAGTAGATACCACCATCCTACCTATTTCTTCCGTGAAGCAGTAATGCGTTTCGGTTTGAAGGGTGGGCCAGCCGCTGTGACTGTACTGGACCTTAGTTCTCATATCTTAAGGTGGGTGGCGGCATTTACGTTGTAGATGTCCATGAGCTCCGGTAACCAGTTAAAATCAGGTGGGCCGTGAGCTAATCCACACATCTTAGCAATAAAAAAAAAATAAAAAAATTAGAACAATTATTAGTCATATAAAAATGTAATACCAATAAATGAACAAAGCTCATGGTATATCTCAAGTTAAGCCGCTACCAGAACCAGCGGGTGGAAAAAATTATTCCACCGACCTCAAAGAATCCTGTAGTTCTGGAAACTATAGCTATTAGTCATTATTGTGTTATAATGGTTATATATACATCGTGTAATAAAAATCAAACCCGCAAAAATTATAATTTGCGTAATTACTGGTGGTAGGACCTCTTGTGAGCCCGCGCGGGTGGGTACCACCGCCCTGCCTATTTCTACCGTGAAGCAGTAATGCGTTTCGGATTGAAGGGTGGGGCAGCCGTTGTAACTTACTTGAGACCTTAGAACTTATATCTCAAGGTGGGTGGCGCATTTACGTTGTGGATGCCTATGGGCTCCAGTAACCACTTAACACCAGATGGACTGTGAGCTCGTCCACACAACTAAGCAATAAAAAAAAAATTACAACTTATTATGTAGTGATATAGTATTAGCTAATAAACAAACCGTACATATATAAGTAGTTTAAGCATATATGTATGCATAGTTGTTATACTCGTAGTACGATACAATACAATATTTCACATTCTAAGCGCATGGCACACATTCTCCGTGAGTGCTCGAAATTAATTATGAGCAGAACATTAACTTTCGTCTAGGTGTATTAAAGTAATTGCGCGTTAAGATATACAACATATATGTGGTGAGTTACATTGCTGTTTGGGTTGACTTAGATGAAGGTAAGAAAAGAAAATGGACCATATTTAATTTGAATTCTTCCTTGTTCTTTTTTCGAACAGTTTTTTTTTATTGCTTAGATGGGTGGTTGAGCTCACAGCCCACCTGGTGTTAAGTGGTTACTGGAGCCCATAGACATCCACAACATAAATGCGCCACCCACCTTGAGATATAAGTTCTAAGGTCTCAAGTATAGTTACAACGGCTGCCCCACCCTTCAAACCGAAACGCATTACTGCTTCACGGCAGAAATAGGCAGAGTGGTGGTACCTACCCGCGCGGACTCACAAAACGTCCTACCACCAGTAAGATTATATTGTTTACATCGAATAACGTTGAGCAGCTAAAAGCTAAACAGTGAGCAGGGGAACTCATTAAGACGAGGCGTTGTGTGCCAAACTGAGAAAACGGGCAACGTTTCCTCAGCCGTATTGAAAAGGGATTGCAAGCGAAAACTAATCTATTAGCGTTGCCAATTAAGTTCATTTCACTTTGAAACTGAAACTAATAAATTTACAGCGACAACGCGAAATTGCTTTTCAATTTACGTCTAAATTGTGTGAAATGAACGTTTCAAAATTATTTGCTACATTGTTATTATTAATTGGCTTTCATTCTTTGAGGTTCACACCACTGCTACAGGCTTGGTATAATGTTTATAATATTAAAATATTAAGTTGTGTATATTTTATGGGAAGTTTATACGATCAGCTTAACTTGGTCCTAGGAGCAACATAACATATAGTCTCCTTTGCTAGCAATATTTATTTATTACTAGCAGACACGGCAGACTTCGTAGTGCCTCAATCGATTTATTAAATACCTAAGCTTTTGTGTAAAATAAACTTAAAACAAACAAAAGGAATTCGTCTGACGGAGGACACGTTAAAGGGAAAACAAAATTGTTATTTTTATTTAATTCCGAGCATTTTCATATTTATCTACCTTTTAAACCTTCTCTGGACTCCACAAATAATTCAAGACCAAAATTAGCCAAATCAGTCCAGCCGTTCTCGAGTTTTAGCCAGACTAACGAACAGCAAGTCATTTATAAACATACAGATTAGTTTTTCGCAGCAATCCAATAGTCAACGCAACTTTGACACCGCGTCAGCCGGATGCTTTAATTTTCAAGCATTCCCTTATACATCTGACTTAAACATTGGTTTTAGTTTCATGTATAAAATAAACATTATTTTTTCTAGCTATTCAACATATTTTTATTTTTTTTTTTTTTTATTACCCTCTTATGCAGACGAGTACACGGCCCACCTGATGGTGAGTGGTTACCGTCGCCCATGGACTTCAGCAATACCAGGGGCAGAGCCAAGCCGCTACCTACCGCTTAGTACTCTCCACAAGCCTCGTTTGAAGAAGGACATGTCATAGCGCTCGGGAAACATCGTGGAGGGGAGCTCATTCCATAGCCGGATGGTACGTGGCAAAAAAGAAAATCACCTAGGTCTCACTCCGCACCCGATTGCATCAGTATGAGTAAGCAACAGCCTCATATGATTTTCGGCTCACACATCTAATAATGAGAACTTGAGGTTTTAGATTTAATTACATCGGAGAGCAGCTGTTCCAACATTCTGTAGGGATACATGAATAGATTTTAACTTTCAATTTAATTTAAGTGTGAGTGTCGCCGTGAACGCGTACTAGTATGTCTTTATATTGAAAACTTGCTACCTTTTTTTTTCTTTTTGGTAGTATGTAGATGAGAATTTCAATTGGAGATACTAGTAGCATCATAAGATGACTGACTCTATTCAAGTTGTTAGAGCACCTGAGTTTTGAGCCGAGGGTCGCGGGTTCGATTCCCACATCGGGCAAACATTTGCTTTTTGTCTGAGTTTTTATTATCTATGGTATACATGTGTATAAATTTAAAAGTATACAAGTAGGTATGTCAATCTCTGGTACCAATAACACAGGGAAACATAATTTGAAGACGTGCTGGAAGACGTGCGTAATTTTTTCCCATTTATTAATTTAGTTATTTAATATTATTTATTAAGCCCCATGCTTAATCATTTCGAATACCACTAATATTTCAAAAAGCAGTCGAATTGTACATAATTTGTTTTATCGTTATTATTTTGTGACGTCAAAATATAACGGCATAAGAATCTTTATCTAAATAAAAATAAGCTAGCTAGCAACATAGAGAATATGACTTTACATATAGCAACGAGTTACAAGTCTCGAGTACAGGAAATCGGATGTCCGTTTCTTGAACTATAGCGCGTAACTTTATTATAAAGCTTTACTTTCAAGATAGGAAGGGCAGGAAGTAGATAATGGAGAGGTCTCTCTTCTATCAAGTTCTAACGGTAGATTTATATAACAGTATCATACGTAATAATAGTCTGCCTGGATATTAATTATTTAGTTGACATGACTTCTGTTTCTTCTATGTTCTTCTACTCTTCTTCTACTTCTATTCTTAAGGGTTAAAATGTTAATGGTTATCTTAAGTTTTCAGTGATTTTCGGAAACGAAATCAAAATACCTCTTCGGCGTCTGTGTGGACTATTGGATAATGAGATTGGAAATTTGCTAAATCTCTCGCGACTTGATTCATTGATAGTAAATCAATCTTTAGCTTTACCTTTTCGACTAATAAGACCACGAGCTACTTCTAGCTATTTCAAGACCTAGCTCTTGAAGTAGATTTTTACCTGAGTTTGAGCTCTTTCAATTAGATTTCCTTGCACTACTTTGCCGGCTTGTGGGTTTCGCTCGCGATCCTTGAGTGTTTTTATTTCAGCTTTTATACTTAAGATAACACTGTGGGTAGAATTTTCTATAGCCCTTTAATTTACCATATTAGGAAACAACCCAATTGATTATCTTTATTAATAAATAACAAATCAAATTAATTTTACATAAATCAATTCATACAGTACAACAAATCTTCCAAAGCGCTTGAAGGAGGCTTTCGTGGTTTGGAGATTTCTGATAAAAACAACTTAAATCTCGACTATAGAATGTCAAAGCTGTAAGTCACTAATCATAAAGCTTGCAAAGAACTTTATCCTAAACTCTTGACAGAAGTTACAGTAGCAACTTGAGAATCTATTACTACAAACTCATGCAAGATGGTAGCTACTTCATATAAGTTGAGAAAGCTTACATTGAAAGTCCACACACAACTACACGAGTCTCCACTCGAAGTCAGAATGATATCTCGTTCTAACAAAAGGCTATACATGAGATGGATGTATGAACTGATATTTTTAGGCAGTACTTTAAATAATTTGATTATCTGAATGGGCTCTGAAAATGTTGGGAGTATTTTCAGAAGTTTGCTATTGATTTTTATAGAGGGTAGTTTTGTATAATTATTATCGCTAATCGCCGTCACCAGATCAATATTCAGGTAACTTCACGGAAAAAACAGGCAGGGTCCTGGTACCCACCCGGGTAGGCTCACAAGACGCCCTCCCATCAATTTATTATTAATTGAAAGCAAAAGTGAAACAATTAGATTAATTGTTTGAAACCCTTTTGTTAATATAGACGCTATATTATTCTATGCTATGGTTTTACTTTTTAAGGGTTAAATCTGCTTTCACTGACGGTCTTTTTTTAACATTTATCATTACGTAGGTCGTGCGTGATGACAATTGTTTGAAGCTTTCTGTTAATACAGAACTTTCAGCTATATAAACTTTTCAGCTATATAAACCTAAGTACGACGAGTAGGAAGAAGTGCTAATATCATTTAAATTTATTGTTTAATTTAGTTAACTACACTTACTTCTTTTTTTTATTGCTTAAATGAGTGGACGAGCTCGCAGCGCATCGGGTGTTAAGTTGTTACTGGAGCCCATATACATCTATAACGTAAACGCGTCACCCACCTTGAGATATAAGTAACGCATTACTGCTGAAAGACAGAAATAGGCAGGGTGGTGGTACCAACCCATGCGGACTCACAAGAGGTCCTTCAACCAGATACAATTATAGTTGGCTGTTTTTTTTGTACTGTTTTTTTTTAATTGTTTTCGGAGGCAGATACGACTAATCATAGAAGGTGGTCATGTAAATAAATATACAGCAACACCAGAAATACGACCAAACAAATTTTGAAATATTTAAAACTGAATTTTCTCGTTATAGAGACACTATTGATAAAAAATCTTTTGCCGCACCATGTTTATTAAAAATACCATTACTGTTTCAGCTCAAAGTTTAAATTACTCTTACCTACGTTCTGTATTTTGCTTTAAACCGCATCGGAAATTCGACTCAGTAATCAAATCGAGTTATAAGTTCGAAATTCAACTATAAACTTTGAATTGAACTAAAGTTTCATCCGCATTTGATTGCTGAACAAGCCAAACTAGAAGCCCAAACAAACTCTTGATAACATAGACACCGTTAGGCGTTCTGTTCGAAAATAGAAATTCATTTAAATGTATTCTATTATTCAATATTTTATTTTCCACTAGAGGTCCCGCAGTAGTCGAAATTCGACTATAATTAGTTGGAATTGTAAGTTTGTACACTATTATGATTGTATTTTATACTTCTCTAATCAAAAATTTCGCCAAGGCTACTCTTTAAAAAAATATTAATCAAAACAAACAATATTTAATCTATTCTCAATTTGACCACAGACTTCAAGAACAAAAGTTTGACAATAAATGGTATGCATGCGTGTGTGCGCCAAATACATGGTATGTAGTGTGTGTAGTGTTTTCTTTATTGATTAAATGTATCTTTTATGCATTATTTTAAAAAAATATTAGCATTGTGCACTTCTTCTCTATATTCTCTATAGGTGTAGAAAATTTCATACTACTCCGTCCCCGGAATGTTCGTAAAAAGGGATACAACATTTTTGCTTCACGTATTAATATATAGATAACCTTACGTGATTATATTTAATATACTTTTCCTGAGTCCACTATCCTGTCTAATTTTACTTTTTGCTTTTTGAAGCCTTTTTTGCTTTTAAGAATTCATCCTCGTGTCTCTGGGATACAGCGGACTTCAAATGTCACCATGGACCCTGATAATCTTGATACCCGATACGTATATTAATACTTAAATATGTATATAACGTTATATACAACATTTGTATGTTGAACATTTATTATATATTACATTATAGACATTATTTATTACATTATTTTAAATCTGTTTATTCGTCGAGAAAGTTTCAAATGATCGAAAGGCCTTGCGGTATTATTCAAGAGGCATGCTTTTGTAACTGGAACACGTATTTGATACGAATATAAATATGAAAAGCAACTCTCGTCCATTCGATTTGCAAACCAACAAAAATAATACACGTTGAATTTTGTATACGATACAGTGCGGAGATCGTTTTGTTAGACAGACCAGCGAGGTCAGTAACATGAATGCTTTGCAACAAGAAGGCGTTGTGGTTCTTACTTGTGTGGACTCACAAGACGTTCTATCACCAGTAATTAATAACATTCTGCGGAATTTCATTGCAAAAAATAGTTTTCAGGCATGTATCGAATATGCATTTTATTAGGAGACTTGGTACCTGTAGGCAGGCCCTTGTAGGCAGACGTAGTTTTTCGCAGCAATCCAATAGTCAATGCAACTTTGACACCGCGTCAGCCGGATGCTTTAATTTTCAAGCATTCCCTTATACATCTGACTTAAACATTGGTTCTAGTTTCATGTATAAAATAAACATAATTTTTCTAGTTTTTCAACATATTTTTACTTTTTTTTTATTGCCCTTTTAGGCATACGAGCATACGGCCCATCTGATGGTCAGTGGTTACCGTCGCCCATGGACTTCAGCAATACCAGGGACAGAGCCAAGCCGCTGCCTACCGCTTAATACTCTCCACAGGCCTCGTTTGAAGAAGGACATGTCATAGCGCTCGGGAAACACCGGGGAAGGGAGCTCATTCCATAGCCGGATGGTACGTGGCAAAAAAGACCTCTGGAAACGCACTGTCGATGACCGCAGTGGCTCCAGGTAGTATGCTTAAGTAGCATCGCTCGATACGAATACATCGGTAGGTCACTACGACTTCAAAATCTGTCTACAGACATTATACGCGTTCTAATATTCGTAGATAAAACGTATTTAACTTAACTCTCTCCTCGCACCAAGGCTATTTGCTGGAACAATTCAGTTCATATTTCAATGTTCTTTATGCAAATGTTAAACTAAAGTTACGACTGGCGCTCGCTCGTGTATAGCTCGAAACGTTATTATTTGAATTTATGAAATCAATTTGGTGTATAGTTTAGCTTATTGCAATGCTTGAAGCCGAATTCGATATTCATTTACACGTGCCGTGCGCGTCTCTATAAGAAAACTGTGATGTATGATGCGTGCATGAGCGATAGCTGATATTAACAATTTTTCGCTGGTGGTAGGAACTCTTGTAAGTCCGCGCGGGTAGGTACGACCACTCTGCCTATTTCTGCCGTGAAGCAGTAATGCGTTTCGGTTTGAAGGGTCGGGCAGCCGTTGTAACTATACCTGAGACCTTAGAACTTACATCTCAAGGTGGGTGGCGCATTTACGTCGTATATGTCTATGGGTTCCAGTAACCACTTAACACGGGCTCCAGTAACACCAGATGGGATGTGAGCTCGTCTGCCCAACTAAGCTATAAAAAAAAATGCGAATAAATTCATAAATCACACAGGGTCCGACAGTTTGTGGGCAATGAAGCTATTATTGTGTCCCGACGTCCCAAAAATTTCAACTGCACAGGTATTGTACGACATAAAAAAAAATACGTTGTAATAGTCTATTAACTAATCGTTGTATGGCATAGTCTAATACAAATCCGCCTATTCTATAAAAGGCTGAATTCGCTTGTCCGAATCGCGATCCTCAAAAATCGCATCTAGACGGTACCCTACTCTCCGTTGGTTACCCAACTGAGAAGTGAGGTAAGAATGCGAAGTTTCACCCCTCTTTGACATTTAGGACATTTTGTATCCTCGTGTATCATCAATGCCATAATGAGGAAACCCGCAATTCTGATGATGGGTCCAAGGAATTAGCCCTCTGTCTCTGACTTTGGCTATGTGGATTCTTATGCAATATTGACAAGTAAATTCATACATAAGCCGGAACATACTTAAACGATCCGAAACTTATCGAACTTGACCTTTCAAAACTATAAAAAAAAAACCGCTATTTTAGGAGCAGTAGTAGTATAAAAAGAGTCGATAGGTTTTTTTTTTTTTTGGTCAGGAGGAATTCGCCGGACTTCCACCCTCCACTGCGGATGGGGGGCGGGGCATGTCAGAGTGGAACTGACTAAAACATCCTGTCGCTCAACAACCAACGTTCAAACCTCGCATGAGACAGAACTCATGAAGAGGCAGAGGGGAGGGGAAGTGAAGCGCTTAGTGCGGAGCACATCTCTCCCATCACGCTCCCCCTCGGGACGCCGGACCGGCGATCGTCGGCGCCACGACCACCAGCCCTCTCGGTCGGCAGGCTATCCGAAGCCCGCCTAGATGGCGCCGGTTGGGGTGAGCTATCCAACGGAATACCCCGCTGAGGTAACAAGAAAATATTCATCGGAACTATCAACATAAAATGCATATAAATGCTTCTTAAGATTTTCGATCGAGTCCGTAGACAGGACACGTCTGAGGATCATAAGCCGCTTTACGTGCGAGTCTTGCTTATCTCGATTGGAAACGAAGAGTTATCAATGTCTTCGGCATTAATCATATTAAAACTGACTTAGAAGTGTTATGTATTAATAAAAACGTTTTTTGAACGATTCATTCGAGAATTGCATTGAGAATATATGATTATAATATAACCACGTAGAATTGTAATTCATTTTTATTGGTGTTGACGGGTCAATGAAATAATGATCATCGTAACGTCCGTGTTACGTCATTAAAGATAAAATATAGTTGGAGAAAAAAAAAGATACATTGTACAAGCTGAAGTTTATCAATTCTTTCACGGACCAGTTAATAAGCGTATGGTGTTTATATTATTAACAATAATCGTAATCGCCTTTGATGTGAATGTTGTCGCCAATTTTAAGAAATGTGACGTCAAATTTCGAATCATTAAGAATTACAGCGTCCGTTGCTCTAAAAATATAGACACAAACTGTTTTATAGGAGACACATTACAATTGACTCAATCCGATGGCGTGGTTTTTTATTTTCCCCCCTCTTTTTCCAGTTTCTAGTGCAGTTAATCCTAGTTCTTTTGAATACGGATACCTCTTTCTGTGAGGTGTTTTGATTTATGTAAATATAATTGAAGGCCGCGACTGATAATTGGAGTCAATAGATCACGCAATGTGAAAACCTTGATGTCTGACACAAAAGGTCAGTTACCTCGCTCGCAGGTAATACGTGATTGCTTCGTTGCTGGATTAGATGGCGCGAAAAAGTACCGTACCACGAAAAAAATCGTGCATAAATAATTAGAGAATATTTGAACTTTTCCTGCTACTTTGTACAGACGATATGCAAACTGCTAGGTCTGGACTCTGGAGGAAGCTAGCGATATGTAGCTAATAAAAAAAAACTGATTAATGGTAGATAAGATTGGTTTCAAGGTGGTAGGCAGCGGCTTGTCTCGGTTCCTAACATTGCTGACGACCATGGGCGGCAGTAACAGCTCACCATCACATGGGCCGTACGCTTGTCTGTCTACAAGGGAAATAAAAAAAGGGTACGTGGACTTATGTACGCGCGTAAGAAGTTATACTTTATTTTTATTAAATTTATTTCTTTTTTTATTTATTTAAATTTTAATCAATTTGAAAAAAAATCGATTAAACAACATCCTCAAACACGCATATTGGACATCCCTTTTCTTGACATCGTATAAATTCGTTAATTCTCGGTACGGTTCGGTAAGTTCACCTGCGGCTATATTCAGACTCGCCAAGTTACGTCGGTCGTATTGTAATGAGCGATTTAGTGGGCAACTTCATTCTGTTAATTTTGTGTCACGGTGCGCGCGCATCGTAAAATTTCACTCTCATCAATTTTTCATTACGCGCCTAAAGAAGTATAACTTCAAAAATGTATATGGAATTAGTGTTATGATTAGTCCATGAACTACGGTAACCCGATAGCACCGAGCGAGCTCCTGGCTTACTTCTTTTGTGCATCAAAAATAATGCACTTAAAGTGACAATAGAATAACAAATAAAACTAGAGGTCCCGCAGTAGTCGAAATTCGACTATAATTAATTGGAATTGTAAGTTTGTACACTATTATGATTGTATTTTATACTTCTATAATCACAAATTTCGCCAAGACTACACTATAAAAAATATAAACAAAGACAAACAATATTTAATCTATTCTCAATTTGACAACAGACGTCAAGAACAAAAGTTTGAAAATAAATAGTATGCATGCGTGTGTGCGTCAAATACATGGTACGTAGTGTGTGTAATGTTTTCTTTATTGATTTAATGTATATTTTATTCATTATTTAAAAAAAAATTAGCATGGTGCACTTCTTCTCTATATTCTCTATAAGTGTGAGAAATTTCATACTCCTCCGTCCGCGCAATTTTCGTAAAAAGGGGTACAAAGTTTTTGCTTCACGTATTAATATATAGATTTTGGAATTTATTAGAATTCATTCAATTCTCCGGTTAATAGCTTTACAAAGAACTTGACCTTTCAATCGCAGACAGTGATGGATGGCTCCAGGGACTTACGTCATTACGCTACAGGCAATAAAGGTCAGTTTCGTTTGCTCTATATTTATATACATTTTCCGTTTTTCGTTATCAAGCGTAGTTGTGACGCAAGCTCCAGAAATATAAACGATTCTAATGTCAACTCATCTAGTACGAACGTCACAGATCTATTTGAAAGTTTTATAGTGATGTATGTATATATATATATTTCGTTCAAAAGAACAGGTGTAACCGAAATTTGGTAGGTGGCGGCTTGGCTCTGCCGCCGGCATTGCTGACGTCCATGAGCGACGGTAACCACTTACCATTAGGTGGGCCGTACGCTAGTATGTCTACAAAGACAATAGAAATAATATTTTTGAGCTTTTCAGTAGATCACATTAGAATGACCTATGCTTTGCTTATTATGTTTCACAGTATTAATGCACTATAGTCTGTTAATTAGCGCTTTAAATACTCTACTTTACATAAATACGTAATTCACGGAGGCGTTCTACTTAGCGGGTGTTCAGTTTTCATTAGAAGGTTACGTGTTCAAATCACGTCGGGATCTAGGTAGGTTTGGAGAAAGAGGAAGATCTTCCACTGAACTGCTGAGATAGCTCTTTAAACCGACGCTCCGATTGTTCAGAACCTGTTTATTTGCAGACTGATTTTGAAAATGACGTTAGCGCGACTGAGGCATGTGTTAGACAAAAGTTTAATATAATTGTTTTTAATATGCTTTTATTAGCTTCAGACGTATGTATGTTTGTAACAGAATCTTTGAACATGATTTTGACCCCCTTCAAAACATCGGATTAAATCGAAGTTTGCTAAAATTATTAAGAACCGATGGCAATTCAGTATTAAAAAAAATATATTGAAAAAATTGAAATTCGACTAGAAAAAGAAAAATAATTAATAGTTTAAAAAAACTAACAAAATAAGCTTTTATTGAAAATCCAACTAAAAAATAGAAAATAAACCTTAATAAATTTGAATACAAAATAGCGTAAGAAAAAATTATTTTATTGTAAAAAAAGCAGGGGGTGCATGGTATCATGTTCGGTGCGGAACACACATTGGCGCGTTGCTCTGGATTTGACGAGCAACGCGCCGCCCTCGTCGCGGTCATAGGAGAGGACCTCTCGCTGCCGCGCGTCGTGGCTACGATGCTCGGCAGCGACGCGTCCTGGAAGGCGATGCTCGACTTCTGCGAGTCCACCATCTCGCAGAAGGAGGCGGCGGAGCGAGAGAGGGAGAGCTCTTCCCTTTCCGCACCGATCCGTCGCCGTCGAGCCGGGGGCCGGAGGCGTGAATACGCCCGTACGTCCCGGCCCCTGTAGGTGGCGGCCTCCCCCCGGTGAAGGTCAAGGGGCGACCTGAGGGGGTGAGGCCGCGCGGCGCACTACCAGCACTCTAGCGCGCTGCCGTGGAGTGAATAGAGCGACCGGTCGACGGTGTATCGCGTCCCGACCCGGCAGGCTGGTTCTGGTCCAGCGGGGTATTCCGGGACACCAGCGGCACCGTCTGGGCGGCCCGACGGGCTGCCGTACCGAGACGGCCGACGTTTCAGAGCCTTCGATTCGCCTCGAAGGCTCCGTCGGCTGGGCGTCCTTGGGGTGAGCCGCGCCGTCTGGTTGTAGTGTTGACCGCGGTAGCCCCCCTACCTCATCCGGGTTCTGACCTCGGAGGGGATCGGACGTCGGGTGTAAGAGTGCAGAGGAGTCGTTTAGTGGGTGGGCTCTAAAATCCTTGGGCCCGCGGTCTGCTCACAACACCATGCAGATCGTTGAGTCTCACATACCCCGCGCGCCCCTTTTGCGCGGGGACCTCGTAGGAGGTTCGGCCCTCTACCCGAAAAAAAAAAAAAAAAAAAATGGTATCATGTTCGGTAGTAGTTATAAATATTTTATGAACAGATATGAGTAGACAGGTTATTTTGATAATATCCTGAAAAGCGCCCCACGCTTTTTTATAATAAAATCATTTCTTCTTACACTATTTTTAATTCATATTTATTGAGTTTTATTTTATATTTTTTAGTTGGATTTTCTATAAAAGCGTATTTTGTTAGTTTTTTTAAACTATTATTTATTTTTGAACACAAACCGCTAATCGGTACCCGCTCAACATCAAGTGGGCCGTGAAATTGTTCGCATAAAAATCTAAATATCTCTATCTGTCTGCAAGGCGAGACAGCACAATGTATACATCTTATATTTTGATATACAATTTGATGTCCAGCAGCTTTCCTGACTCCAATCCTCCTTGGGATTACCCAGGATTTCGGTGGATAAGACGGGCTACAAAATGCAATGGATTTTCTTAGTCCTTGCTATTGACGGAGCATAGCAAGTTAAGTTATATATATACCCATTTATTCTGATATAAAACTGGATTAACTACCATGTGTTAGGATATTTAAGAGTCCATGCTTCGCTTTTATCTATCCTAGATTTCAAAATCGATAAAACAAGATAGAACGTTAATTTAAAGTTTATATAGTTGGATTTTTTTTTTAAATAATGTTTAGAATTGTAGCTAACAGCAAATTTTTACAAATTAACTTGTTACTAATTTTACTAGTACTCGTACTAGTAACACGAGTTAAATAAACTTAAAAATCTCCGAATTTTACGAATTGCTAAGTTGTCATTATTTTATACATAAACTTTACAAAATGATACCTTCCAGTTGACTGATTTTCTATGTTAATTGTGCTTTGATGTGAAATCAATTATACTCTCCTGTGTCTTGAATATTGAACGAATATCGCGAACAATTAGCTTATAATTGTTAAAAATACATACCTGGGACCGAATGGTGACCAGTCGAAGTCACTCTAAGCTCGGATCCTCCCGATCCACTAACGGTGCTTTTAGGTACCTCAAGTCCTGGTCACTGTTCTGACAAGGGTTCGGTGAGTAAATTAACTCAGACACAGCCCACTGAGTTTCTCGCCGGATCTTCTCAGTGGGTCGCGTTTCCGATCCGGTGGTAGATTCTCCGAAGCACTGCTCTTGCTAGGGCTAGTGTTAGCAACGTTCTCAGGTGAGAGCTGCGTGAGCTCACTTACTTGTTCTGCGAATCTCGCATAGCCCCTCGAGGTTAATAGGATAGGTAGGAAAAATAAATTGATGGTAGGGCGTGTAAGACTGCACGGGTAGGTACCACCACCCTGTTTCTGCTACGAATGCCGGTTCAAAGAACTGATACAACGGTAATAGTTTACAATTGAGACTTAGAAGTCATGTCTCGCGGAGGATATTCTCATTGTGATTTTTAGTAGTTCTAGTAACTCTTACTGGTGGTAGGACCTCTTGTGAGTCCGCAAGAGTAGGTACCACCACTCTTCACATTTCTGCCGTGAAGCAGTAATGCGTTTCGGTTTGAAGGGTGGGGCAGCCGTTGTAACTATACTGAGACCTTAGAACTTATATCTCAAGGTGGGTGGCGGCATTTACTTTGTAGATGTCTATGGGCTCCGGTAACCACTTAGCGCTAGGTGGGCCGTGAGCTCGTCCGCACATCTAAGCAATAAAGCAACCACCAGTACCTACCCGAGATTTTTCAACACCTATTATTACATTAAGCAGGGGTGGGCAAAAGCCGGCCCGCGGGCCGGATCCGGCCCTTTTGCTAATTTTATCCGGCCCGTTGAAAAATTCCGCACATAAATTTTTTTAAACTCTTTTATGAGATTTTGTTGACATCAGCATTAAAAAAGCATATGCGGTAAAAAAGCATATGCGGTATAGTCCTCCGGCCCGGGAGACATTTTGAAAATTTCATTTTGGCCCGCGCTTTAAAGTATTTGCCCACCCCTGACATTAAGTTAATTCACGGAAGCTAGCCGCTAGTTTTTGCTTTAACACATAATCCGCAGTTTGTTCACGACTTTCAACTCGAACAATAAAAGTGTTCGTAAAGGCGCCTACTCACTGCATCCGAACTGAAAACAAACCCGGCGAGGGGGGGACACGTGATTTCGAGAGTAACAATTACGAACTCGCTGTCGTACTTTTCCGCGTTCGTACGAGTTAAATCCGCGTGTATTTTATCCGACTTTATCCGGATAACGGATGATCGCGGCCGGGGGACCGCGCCGCCGCTATCGCAGAGCAGCTTGAATCTCTCAACTCAGTTTTCTTTGTGCGATTCGGATAATAAAGCTTACGGCTGGTTATGTTAGTACTGCTAGTAACAACAACGCCTAAAGTCTACTTACTAAAGTCTACGTTAGTTAGATTTTTTAATGATTTGACGCTATTTTAAAAATACCGAAAATGGGGTAAATAGGGACAAAATCGACCTTCAGATTGAATTTTAAAATAGTTCCAATTAAATAGTCACTGCTCAACCAAAGAAATAAGTTGAGTCTTGAACGTACCTAGGTGATAAAAACCGTTACATTATTTTAATTATTCATTTTAAAGAAATAATGGGTAAAATAATGGCCGTCCCAATTTACCCAGCGGCCGGGGTAAATTGACACGGTTAAGGGTTAAATTGGGATATTTGTAAGGGTTGTCAACTCGCAGTACTGCGATATATAGGTAGGTGCCATATAATTATTTATATGGACCGAAATGATGAATACAATCCATAATTTAAGCACAATACACAACATAGTGTAGATTAAGCTGGTTTCTATTCCGAAGCGATGTGACGTGAATGATAATCAACAATACAATGATCAAAAAAAGTATGTGCATGTTATATTTTAGAAAATTATTATTTAATTTCCTTAAAAATCACAACTCTGAAACAAAATCATAAAATAGAATAAAAAATAGAAAACAAAAGGACTGGAAATGCATTAATACAATTTTATTTAATCAACATTTTCAAAATGATCTTTGAGCAAGAGTAAGATATCAGGTGAATAAGATAAAAAAACAGCTTTATCTGATTACTGTCAATAATAACAAAAATAAAAGAAATTCTTTCTAAGCTAAATAACTAAACTCAATTAATTCATCATCATCATCATCATCATCATCATCAGCCTTTATCTGCCCACTGCTGGACATAGGCCTTCCCCAATGCCTTCCACATAATGCGGTCCTCCGCCTTCCGCATCCAACGACTTCCCGCCGTGCGCACTAAGTCGTCAGTCCACCTGGTTGAAGGACGCCCCACGCTCCTTATACCCATCCGTGGCCTCCATTCGAGGACTTTCCTCCCCCACCTGGCGTCGCTGGCTCGACAGATGTGACCGGCCCATTGCCACTTCAGCCTGCTAACTTTGAGAGCTATGTCGTCGACTTTGGTTCTCCGTCGAATTTCTTCGTTCCGGATTTTGTCCCTTAGAGAAATACCTAGCATAGCTCTCTCCATTGCCCGCTATGCGACTCTTAACTTATGGGCCAGCCCTGCCGTCAGTGTCCAGGTTTCCGCACCGTAGGTCATAGCGGGGAGAATGCACTGGTTAAAGACTTTTGTCTTCAGGCATTGAGGAATTTAAAATTCACACACTCATAATTGGATATCTCGGATTTTTAATTAATGTTACATTTAAAATCTGAGGCCTGTTTTTATTTGTGTGTGTTCGTTGTGAATGTTAACAAAATCATGATTCGACGCGTGAATAGATTCTGAAATAACAAAAGTTTTGATTCGTTTGAGTTCTTTTAACTTTTAATTTTTTTTATTGCTATAAAGACACCGGGCAGATATTACAAGGTAAATGTCGCGAAAAAAAGTAATTATATATATACTTTTCTTTTACCTATAATACTTACATAAACTAACTGATAAACACATTAACCTTCTTTACATCACGCAATTCAGTGATAGTATAGGCTAAAAAATCTATTATAAGATATCAGTGACAACCCTAACAAGCCATCCCTATTTTGTCTTTTGGCGTTCCAATTTTGTGTTTTCTCGTCCCTAATTTTTCCAGACTCGTTCCAAATTACCCTACATACGTCCCAATTTTCCCCAAAAAGAAAGGAAAAAATATAAATTTTTTATTTTGTCGAAATATTGTATTTAAAATAAGAATATTGCAACTTACCGTTTGTTGTGGTATTTCCAGGTGTATTAAAAACTTATATAAACTGTGATCTTATTGAAAAAACAACGATAATATTACTTTTTTTAAAAGTTCTTTAGGCTGTTTTAAAACGCACTTTTCAACCACTATTTTAAATTTAATTTGACGAATTTGTGGGACCAACTAAACTCATGTTTAGTACTTCCATAGTTAACTTGGTTTTTCTTCTATACATTGATAAATATTACCTTAAAGAAAATTAGGTAGATTCCGTGCTACAAGTACTTTGAGAATCTTCCGCAGGTTTGTCCCAATTTACCCCATGTCATGGTACGTCTATCTGATTAGCAGAAAGAAGTATATACATATAGGTACAGGCCTGACGCCGACTGCGGCCGTGGATCCTCTTTTGAATCTGTTGCGTGCATTCTAAATTACATTTTGACAGATGTCAGTTTTAGTTCTATGGTTTTATTAAGAACTACCAGTACACCTATCTTTATTTATTTCTCCTATTTAGCACAGCCAACAGTATTAAAACAATATTGATAGACTTCTATGGAGTGCACAAAGGGTACATCTTATTTTTTTCGTTAACAGTGCCAATACACCGAGTGTATGTAACCTATTTGTTTATATGAATTGAAAATAATCGTTTTAATATGAAAAATAAAATTCTAGAATAATAAAAAGAAATAAAAAAATAATTTTCAACAATGCCTGAAGAAAGGTTTAAGAACTGATTTAGTTAGTATTGGTTACCGAGACGCATGGGCGTGGAAATCGTTGACTGTCTTCCAGCTTGAGGTCGACTTCTAACTATCGTCTAAGTCCGCATTAAACACGAGAATATATGCCGCAATAATATGCAGAGCAGAGGTTCATCGGTAATCGCTCGCAATACTCTCGGCCATGAGAAGTCGCTCATGGGCGCTCATTAGGAATACTGTCACTTCAATAAGCCGACCCTGGCCTAAAGACCTCGAACCTATTATAAGACTTACACATATAAGGAAGCCATCTAACGCAGTGGTCGACAATACGCAGATCGCGAGCCGCATGCGGCCCTTTGACTCCTCTCCTACGGCACTCTCGCGAAATATTTAGTTTAAGCACGGTATATTACTATTACGAGATAGTAGTAAGAGATGAGTAAACATTTTCGAAACACAAGGCTATAAAAACATATCGATCTATAAACAAAAAACGCTTTCAACCCTCGATATGTTAAAAAAAAATTGCTCTTTGAATAAATTTCAATTGTGCTTTATCTATATTTGGCTCTTTTCGTTGACAAGCTTGCCAATCATTGATCTAACGGATTAGTCCTTTTTTTATTTTATTAAACACTAGCTTTTGCCCACGACTTCATCCGCGTGGAATAGTTCACAAATAATGCTTTATTTTAGAACAAATTTGGTTAGCATAAAAACGTTATAGTGAGCTAACCTTAACATATAGACATATGCTGTCGCCGACTTTTTTTAGATCTTTTAAAGGGGAACAATTCTGTCATACATTATTTTAGCGAAACTATAACCGTTTCTGCAGCGCACGCAGCGGAAGCTCTCAAAAGGGAAAATACCCCGATTTTGAAACATTATTTATTGGTGCTGTGCTTGTATTAAGACCAATAAAGAATGTTTCAAAATCGGATCGCGTCATGTTATATAACCTATAGCCTTCTTCAATAAATGGGCTATCTAACACTGAAAAATTTTTTCAAATCGGACCAGTACTTCCTGAGATTAGTGCGTTCAAACAAACAAACTTTTCAGCTTTGTAATATTAGTATAGATTTGAGCCCGCAAGGAAAGGTGTCGCATGTGATCAGCTGTTCCAAGATCGGCTCGTGTGCTAATAATGGTATTTATAAGTGACATGACATATGCACCTAAGCCTTGGCTTAAAGCCATTGCCCGTGCCTACGAGAACACATACAGAGTATGTTAGAAACGCTCCCGACTCCAGTAGTTTTAATAAGTAGGAAGTAAGTAGGAAAATACACTTGGTGTAATCGTGTCTAGCGTTCAAATCTCACTGTCAAGTACTAATTTAATTAACGAAATACTTAGAACGCGTTCGCGGGCGACTTCCGCCCAATCTATATATTAATATGTGAAGCAAAAATTTATGTACCGATGTACCGATTAGCTCCGCGAATAACGAAATCTTTAGCTACGAATGTAGGAATTGGGACGCATTTTTAATCCGCGAATAGTGAAAGCGAGAATAAGTAGCTTTTGCTGTAACTTTAAATTATTGTAGGGCAATTTACAATAGTCATCAGTTAAGTAATAGTAATCTATATCTTAATATGTGAAGCAAAAACTTTGTACCCCTTTTTACGAAAATTGCGCAGACGGAGGAGTATGAAATTTCCCACACTTATAGAGAATATAGAGAAGGAGTGCACAATGTTAATATTTTTTTTAAATAATGCATAAAAGATACTTTATATATCAATAAAGAAAACATTACTTACACTACCATTTATTTGACACAAACTTAAGAGTATTATTATTAAATTTGTATATTTACTGGCGTATTCTAAGTCTAGACGGGTAGTTCGTAGTATCGTGCTTATTTCAACCGCGCCTTTATTCCTTGCGGTTTGAAGAGTGGGATGATAGTTATAGAATATAATCGAAACTCGTGTCTTAACGCGGATGGCGGCATTAACTATCTAAGGATTCCGATAATCTCTTACGCCAAATAGGCCGTGAGATCTTTCACCAATTCAGGTAACAAAAAAAAACGATACAACGCAAGCAATTGAGAATTCCTTCTTTTATTTGAAATCGGTATAATTCGGGTTATAAATGAATTTTTAGCATTGCTCCCACTACAATCTAGTAGATTATATCATTTTTATAAAGAGTCAAATATTAGTTTCCAAATAACAAATTAATAACTAAATAATCGTTAATTTTTTACATTCAACGAAAAAAGCTACTTTGTATAAAACATTTAACGTCCACAATCGCTTACTTTCCAATATTGGTGAAATGAAATGGCGCTCTCTTAAATTGAAGTAAATTGTATTCTCTGTGCAACGAAGAAGTCAATTTCCACTGGAAAGCGTATCACAGAGAACCTTTCAAACGAGTTATTCAATGTTTGCTCAAAGCTCGAGAAACTAACGGAAAAGCTACTGTCACTTTCAGATGTTGCTACTTTATTTTTCTAACAATCATTATGAGTGGTAGAGCGCATTGTGGAAATGCACGACTACGTACCGTCTACTTGTCTATTTCTGCCGTAATCTTTCATTCCCTTTTGGAGACTTTCTATCATTAACTAATGACTATTTTCCGCTGGAGGATTTCTATCATTAACTAATGACAGAAAAACACTCTTAATGCCTAAATGCTCTGCTAACCTCCTGAAATTAAGCGGGTTGTCAAACAGAACAGTAAATAAATCGTTCTTCAGTGATTCTATTTAAATAAATTATAGTTTAAAAAAACTAACAAAATACGCTTTTATAGAAAACCCAACTAAAAAATTGAAAATATTTTTTAATAAATTTGAATTAAAAATAGTGTAAGAAAAACATAATTTTTTTGTAAAAAAAAACCGTGGGGAAAGCACGCCATTATTATTTATTTTTAATTTTTTTGTTGAATTTCATATTTTTCGTTTTCTTTTTTAATTTTTTTTAGATTGAATTGTCGTCGATCCTTAATACGTATACCAAATTTCGAGTTAATCCGACGTTTTGAATGGGGTCAAAATCATGTTCAAAGATTCCTTTACAAACATATATACGTCTGAAGCTAATAAAAGCGTATTAAAAAGGTCCCGATTTTTTTTTTAATCAATCCCGAATCAATTGAACTTGTACTAAAACTATCGCATTCCTTGCGACTTAACAAGAAGTTGTAGGAATTATGTCTACTTAAACGGGGGTCCGCGAAAAACCCGGTAACGAGGTTGAAAAACGACCTGGGTGCTCAGTCGGCTCCGGTTCGATCTTATCCGGTACGATCCGATTATAAGCGCGATACGGCCGTGACTTAATATACTGGGGTTTATCCGGAAAAAACGTAAAAACACATTCAAATGTGTCTGCAAAGCGACTCGTTTAGTGCAAATATATTGTTTATCACTTACCATACCTCTTTTGATTTTTGGTGCATTCTGTCGAATAACTATGCACATCAAAAATAGCTGATTGTAGTCAACATAACTATGCTTACGATTAATTGAACTAAGAATGTGTAGTGACCATAAGCTGTGTCAATACTTTAATTAATTAATGTATTAATTACAGATTTCGGAGTGAGTTTTTGTAGAGGCGTTGCTATTAGAAATGGATACTGGCATATAAGGGTCAAACGATTCAGCATTACACAAAAATAGTTATTAGTAATAAACAAGCGAAAAAAAAGACAGAACAATCTAGAATATTTAAATTATTTCAAATTTTTTACCATATATTCACAGTTGACTGCAGTTTTGTTAGAAAATATGTATTATGTGTTTTCATCTTTCTTTTATTTTTTACTCATTTTTTTGCCCTTTCTACAAACAAATCTGTTTCGATCGATATTATTACATAAATTTAACTTCAAAAAAGTATTTTTTTTTTTAAATGTTTACGGGAGATATTGAAATAAATTTAAATAATCATCCAACTACTGCTTTGTAAAAACTTATTTATTTATTTAAAATCATAATATAAAATCGAATCAGTCCGACTTTGATACTAATAACACATGTTCTCATGTGTGGCTAATTGTTATATTTTAGTGTTTCTATGGTAACCAGTCTTACGCCTGTTTTAGTCTCGAATCCCAGAGAGTTGAAATATAACTGTATATTTAAATCAATGTCGAATCCCATCAAAATGTTGACTGGAAATTTACAAAGATTTTATTACATTTTTTAAATGATGTCCCTTTCGGCTCTTAGATTATGCTATAATTTTTAGTTGTCTTTATTATTTTATTATATATTGTATATTATTTTATTATATGTATATTATTTTATTATATGTATATTATTTATTATTTTATTATGTGTATTTTATTATATGGTATGTTATAGACGTTTCATCTAACACATTCTTCATTTAGCGCAACTGATAACCAACACTGAATCAGCCCTGTGCTAGTCAAGCGGTGATAGCGTGAATGTTTTTCATTGTAATTTTCTTATATGATTTTCGTGCGTAAAAATTAGAGAACAGAATAAATGTGTTTTATCTGTTATTTCTGTTTGTACATAGTTATTCAAAATATATTATTGTTTCGCTCCCGGAAGTGAGGAGGCATTGGAGGTATCTATTTGTGAGACTGTAACCGTTTTAATGTATGAGAATTTTTATGAATAAATATATAATAATAATAATTGAGTACAATGACGAGAACCGAGTGTACGTTTTTAAAGCCTTATAGTTATTTAGGTAAAACGTTCCCTCAAATAATAAAAAAAATCTCTCATTCCAAATTTTAATTGGTGCTTATATTTATTACATAATTATATATGTAGCTATCAGAGAATATAAGACACCTGAATCTCGCTAGCAAAATTTGACAGATGCCTGAATCTCGCTAACGGCAACAACAATAACGTCGGTCTACCAGATAACTTCGCCTTCAAGTGGAAGATCCCTCCATTTGTCGTTACCCAAACATTATCTTTGTCGTTTTTAATTTCCATATTTAAAGTCTAGAGTTTCTTGAATATGTTTATAATCAGAAAACGTTCAGAATTAACGGTCAAGTCACGATCGTTTTAAAGTACCCGTGTCTCAAAATATACGAATCCTGTGCAGTATTATCGTCCTTCAATAATGACCTCAAAAACGCTAAATAATATTATTTGTAATCCTGTCAAATTTTAATGTATTGAGGATTTATAGCTGAAGTGGAGGTTTGAGGCAAACGCTATAATCCACTACTACCCAGATTCCATTTTTACATTGATATATAGACAGTGATGCACCGGGTAATATCTAGTATAGAGTAGTCTATGTATCTAGTATACTAGATATACTATTATATCATTCTTATTTTAAAAGGTTCGCAAATTTATTTTTCAAAACATTTAAATACTATGATAAATACTAAGCTTTTACGATATTATCGATTTCTGTACACAACCCTATATTCAGTCTTAAATTCTACCAAGCACCATAAATAATCGATTAGAATAAATTCTTGATTGCAACAAGGCTTACCCTCTTTACTTAGGTATTTTTTTTTTACTAAAAATAGTGGTTAATCACTTTGAAATAGTCGCCAGGTCGGAAAAATATACGAGATTCCCGCATCTGAGGGTCCCTTCCGTATCACGGTTAACAATTCAACTTATTCAATTTTCATATGCAAATCCTCTGATGTCACTTCCGCATACGTTATCTCTTCTATATTCTGAATTCCATCACAAAAACTGTTTGTTCGTGTTTTATAGCAAAATGTTATAAATGACAAATATTCGTTTGCCTTTCTTAGGGATTGTTGTGTATCTGTGGGTGTTGTTGCTTTTGCCATTAATAACACCGATGCATTAGTCATTTTTTTTTATTGCTTTGATTTGTGGACGAGCTCACAGCCCTGGTGTTAAGTGGTTACTGGAGCCCATAGACATTCACAACGTAAATGCGCCACCCACCTTGAGATACAAGTTCTAAGGTTTCAAGTATAGTTACAACGGCTGCCCCACCCTTCAAACCGAAACGCATTACTGCTTCACAGCAGAAATAGGCAGGGTGGTGGTACCCACCCGCGCGGACTCACAAGAGGTCCTACCACCAGTAACAATGATATGCTATTATGATATGCTAGTCAAATGTGACCCACTTTCCTGGGCGATCTTTGACTTGACTTTGCTCCGATAGCTAGCAAAAGCGTCACGGGATCAATTTTCCTGAAAATTTCATCGGAATCAGACGCACACATCGGCTTTTGTATAAATATATAGATAGATATTTGGTCCGCGTCTGAAGCTGTTTACTGTTAAGAACACTACGTGTTAAGCTTCAAATTCTGGATAAGGCAGTAACTGAGGCTAACCATATATTGATGCAATATACTCTGTAGAGCAAGTCAGTTCCGTATCAACCATCGTGACTTAATAATTAATAATAATATAATTAAGTTGAGCTACTAGCAGCGGGCGCGTTTCAAAATCTTGTCATTTAATTGCGCGTTCACTGTTTGATGCTTCGACAAATGATACGATTAATTTTAACACAGCCTTAATGATCTCTGTTTTGTGTTTGATACTGTGTGTGTCCATTTTGTCACACACACACAGTCTTGATAACTTTGAAAACTTTTAGAATAAGTTCAAAAAAAAAGTAAGCAAACTTACCAATTTTTTTTTGGTTAATTTCTCTGAGAAATTGATTTACACTTACACAGCCCGCCTGATGTTAAGTGGTTACCGGAGCCCATAGACATCTACGACGTAAATGCGCCATCCACCTTGAGATTCTAAGGTCTCAAGTATAGTTACATTGATTAAGTTATGTTTATTAAATACTGACAATGCTATGGTACTTTTACGAATATCTAATGAACTGGCGTATTGGAAACGCAGCACAGTTATAGCTTCAAACAATTTCAGGATTTTTTGTTAGAGCCAAAAAAAGGAGCACACAATAATATAAATTTTATAAAACGTGCGGAGATAGCCTTGATGTCTGTAAAAATGTACTTATTTACAATCTTGCGGAAAAATAACGTCATTTGAGGGTGTCAGTATTGCGTAAATACACTTCAAAGTATTCTATAGAGAATGATGTAAATTCAATAATCTCGAGCCGCCGCTGGTATGAAAACACGAATTACAGTATTGCGGGTGACAGCGACAAAATAAAATAATAACTGACTCAGAGAACAAGCTTTGGTGAAAAATTACCAAATGCTTTGTTGTTTTATAAAATACAGATCAATCAAACTGTTTGTTTATCGAACAGGCATGAATTTTATTTTGTTGACACTGCTATTAACCCTGCCTACAGGAGACCAGGATGGGCTTAGGCAGCTTTGACGAGTATTTTGAAATTTTTCACTACAACGTGTTTCTTAATAGAAATATGAAATGTTGATCTGTGAAAATTTTAAAACTCACGTTCGTGTGATAGAATCGTTTTTCTTTCGAATCATAAAACCCTTACTACTGGACAATCTTTTAACGAGATAATATTTCAGAACATAAGTCCATATTTTTGACACCTGTTGGGTTTTGAATAAATTAAAAAAAAAAAACAATAAATTACTTTTCTTAAATTGTCGCATATTCGACTTTATGTGCCTAGTGTCAAGTTATATTCTTCTTGTTCTTGCTCTAATATGGAGTCTATTCAAGCCTGTCATACGTCATCTCTACAGTACTCCACACTCACACGCCTCTATCGCGTATCCTCTTTCATACGGTTCATCCTAGACTTTTTGGTACGCTTCCCCTTACATTACCGTCTACTTTCATATTAAAGTTCTTTTTGGTCTAGTGTCCAGATAACCTAGTCTCTCTAATGCCAAAATATACTTGTAATCTGATTTGGACTTTATAACGGCTTTGAATTGTCCAATCAGTTAACTTAGTTACTGTGATGAGTAGTAGAGACGGGTAGTAGAGAAGTAATCTTATTTATTCGAAGAAGCCGGAGTTCGTCTAACTCTACCCTTTTCACAGTCGTACAAAACCTTAACGAAACAATATTTGATGTGGTGTAAAGACTCTACAAATAACGATTTAAATAAGCCGCGTGTTAGTGCTTGCGAGATACAATTTTGTTCGAAATACTTTGTCTTTTATCACCTGAAAGTTTAGAGCTTAGTAGCTTTAAAGTCATTTCACCTGCAAGCTGTTTATCCCCAAGGACCGAATTCATTAGTTTATGTGGTCTGGTGAAGCCGTGTATAGCTGCCAGCTGTACGTTTTAAATTTCAAAAACCCCGAGCGCCAATTAAATGTCAGTATCCGAATTAAATTAAATCCGTTTGCTGACACATAATTACTGGTGGTAGGACCTCTTGTGATTACTGGTGGTAGGACCTCTTGTGAGTCCGCACGGGTAGGTACCACCGCCCCGCTTATTTCTGCCGTGAAGCAGTAATGCGTTTCGGTTTGAAGGGTGGGGCAGCCGTTGTGACTATACTGATACCTTAGAACTTATATCTCAAGGTGTGTGGCGCATTTACGTTGTAGATGTCTATGGGCTCCAGTAACCACTTAACACCAGGTGGGCTGTAAGCTCGTCCACACACATAAGCAATAAAAAAAAAGGATGTGACGACTTGTAATCTTACGATAATCAAAATACCTTTTAGAAACAAATAAAGATGGAAATGACTTGTTTTTTTTTTTAATTGCACCGAGAGATGAAATTGTGTGTGCTGTGAATAGTACATGCGATATCAAGTCAATAACGGAACTCATTAATGAAATAACATTAATATTGGATAAGGACACGGAGTTAAAGCATTAATGTATCCATTTGCCATACATGACATAGACGTGATTCAATACTAATAATTACTTAAATACCGGCACGGTTTGATAGGAATACATACAGCGGCGTCTTATCCCTTGGGACGGACAAAGCTATTAACAAAGAAGTGTTTGAGATAATATCGGACCAGAGTTCATATATATTACCTGTAAACGATGTGCTCTTTCCGTGCGCTTCCAGAGATCCGTTTCACGTGTATGTACCATTCGATTTTGAAATTAACAATTCGCTTATCATAACGCTATAAAACTGTAAATAGTGTAACTGTAACTGTAAATAAAACTGTTCCACGCTATGATATTTAAAAAAAACTGTACTTAATGTGTATAAGTAAGTTTGAGTGTAAGATATCTATATATTAATACGTGAAGGAAAAACTTTGTATCACTTTTTACGAAAATTGCGCGGACGGAGGAGTATGAAATTTCTCACACTTATAGAGAATATAGAGAAGGAGTGCAGAATCTTAATATTATTTTAAATTATGCCTAAATATACATTAAATCAATAAAAAAAAACATTACACACACTACCATGTATTTGACGCACACACGCATTCATACTATTTAGGTATTTATTGTCAAACTTTTGTTCTTGACGTCTGTGGTCAAATTGAGAATAGATTAAATATTGTTTGTCTTTATTAATATTTTTCTATAGTATAGTCTTGGCGAAATTTGTGATCAGAGAAGTATAATAGTCTTTGAAAATAGAATCATAATAGTGTACAAACTTATAATTTCAATTCATTATAGTCGAATTTCGACTATCGGGCGACCACTAGCATATATAAGTGTGTATATATAAGTATGTGTATAAGAAGGGTGGGGTAACCGTTGTAACTATACTGAGAACTTACAACTTATATATCTAGGTGGGTGGCACGTTGTAGATGTCCATGGGCTCCAGTAACTACTTAACACCAGGTGGGCTGTGAGCTCGTCCATCCATCTAAGCAATAAAAAAAAACACTTTATTCGTTTAATCGATAGTAATAGTAGTAGTAGGTAGTAAATAAATACATACATGTAAAGGTCATGGAATCCTAGGTGTTGTTACGTGTTAGTTATTACGTGAACACGTACAGGAATCAGGAATATGTTCACATCCAGTACAGAATCTCTGGGTCGCGAACTATGCGAAGGGGAGATATGTGCTACGCGGATAACTCAAGACGGTTCCTTGAAGGTTCTGAAACTGACAGTCGAAGAAATATGCGAATCGCTACCTACCGCATTGCCGTCTGCATGGTCTGAATCCTAATATCATATCACAAGAAAATATAAAGTTTATTTTATTTTATTGTTTTTTAGAGAAACAGCGAAATATACTCAACAATAGCTTTTTCGTTCTCTGCTAAGATAGGTCGACGAGTTCACGACCCACCTGATGTAAAGTGGTCATCAGAGCCCATAAACATCAATAACGTAAGTGCCACAACAAACTGTGAGACATTTCTAAGTCTACACGTCAAACTACTGAACCGATTTAAATGATTTTTTTGTATATCTGTACTTCTGGTCAAAGCCGTGGGAAAGAATAAAGCTCACGGTTTTCCGACTGCCAAGCACGGGTCTTCGTCCTAGTCAAATAGACCTCAACTACTCAAGCGAGGGAAGCTGTGGGGAACTATTTAATAATAAATTTAATTGAAATTTATAAACAAATATTTAATTTCGAAAATTAGAACCTCATAATACAATTCGGAGTTGTAGCCACGGCTGTCGCCGCATCCACGACCCAATTCCAGAATTCACGAGCGAAGAGAATATCTTTGGAGCGTACGTTTGTGGCTTCCTTCTGCGTAACGTCGACCAAGTCAGTTCTAATAATTATTAACTACCGAAATATAAGCGCTAGTTATTTATTCAACAGAGGCGAATATTATGCTTGCAAAAAAAAGCTTTATTTGTGAGCTACTTTATAAAAATCGGTTGTCTGTAAAGTCGTTTTACTGACGATAGTTGAACGTGACAAGGTCATAAGAAAATACTGATGGAATGGTTTCATTTTTTAACTATCGCAATTATCGTTGCTTTAAACAATTGACACCACATTCAATTTTCACTGAACTTCATACTTGACGAAAACATGTAAACGTATTATTGTATAGCAGCTGTCTACGTGGATGCATCGCTCACTCAAGTAGGAGAGAGACAGATGTCGAACGTTGCCGAACGCGGAGGCCGATTGTGCCTCTTTGTCGCTCGTTGCGCGCTCTCGCTTGCACTTCAAGCCTTAAATGGAACACCTAAGTGCGAGGTAACGCCGCACGAGTCATGTTTTTTGGTGCGTCCAGCTGGCTCCATCGAATTATAAGACGTTGTCACGTCAATAACGGCAGAAGTTTTCTTTGCAGGAAACCCAGAATGTTCCCGCCCGATCTTTTATTATTAGGGCTGCGATGACATCTAATTTACAATTAAAGTCTAGCCTTGTATTTCACGAAACATGCGCATACGACGTAACTTCACGTTTCCCTGGGAAAATCAAATACGAACGATAGTTGTAGCAAAAGTTTTAATTATTCATGGGACGACCGTTAGTCGTATTTCGAATTTCGCGATGTGTTCCTGGCACCGTTGAAGTTGTACGTATAGTTTTATAATTATTGCTTCAAAATTCACTCGACGACGTTACTGCAACCTAGAATTTTTTTAGGGCTGTGTCTCCGATATATTTCGCTCGTAACTACCAAAGAAAATGTCATATGTACCAAACACAGACTAAATATTAACAGGTCTTTCGGAAAGAGTTGTTTGATTAAGTAATCTGAAAGTTTAGTCAGAGGCTACTACAACAGTCAGGAATATGATCGCTAGAGTCGTTAACTTCAAAAAAATGTATTCATAGTTCAATAATAAATAAATAAATAATATTTTTATTTCAATTAGCCTTAAAGTTTTCTTTACGTAGTCATGAGTATATCACCGATTCGAAATAGGGTTTCACCACTGAAAAGTAGCAACAAAAGACACGGGACTTATTAGTTTCTTATCCGAATATAGCACATCGCAACTTAGAAAATAGACAAGATATTTTAAAACAGTACATAATTCATAGTCTGACCCTAATAAATACTGTAACGATAAATAAAAACAGTAACATTATAATATTTGAATTTGGAACTTATCGTTCTCATGTGAATCGTAAATAGTCATTATTTGCTTAACTTTCGCGGTAATATTAAGCATTTTTATATTAATATGGAGTTTGTGACAAAGAGAACAGAGTCACTGGACCCATTACACAAACCATATATGAAGCCACATGCAATTTTTCAAACCTCTATTCCCTTGGTATATTATTAGTCGAATATCTTCGTACAGTTCTATTGATATATTTAATGAAACGTCTTTTGTTTGTGATAGAAAAGATTTGGTTGTGCAAGTAGTTTTAGTCCTAATCAGTAGTATTAGTATTAAGCACGATCAAAGCAGGGGAGAAAAGAATTGAATGAGATTTGCACGGTATTTTAAACGTCATTATAATTTGAAGTTGCGATATCATGCCAAAGATTAACAGCGTTGAATGTTACCATGGATAGAGAGTTTCAATCGACAGATTGCCACAAGGTTCAAAGGCTTGTATCAAGATTGTAATATTCAAATGAGGTTCATATATTAAATACACTATTATATGAAGGCATAAACTAACCTATATGGCAGTAATTTGTGTTTCAAGAAATAGAAAAAAACAATATTTTCTATTTAACAAACCCTACTTGATGGTGAGTGGTGAGCGTCGCTCAAGGACATCAGCAATGCAAGGAGTACAACCAAGTCGCTGCCTACCATTGATATTATCCGCAAGATCCGTTTGAAGAAGAACAGGTCATATCATATCAGCGCTCATGAAATACTTTGGAGAGGAGTTCATTCCAGAGGCGATTAGAACATGGCACTAATGATCTCTGGAAATGCATTGTGGATGAAATATAGGATCATCTAAAATAAATCCTCAGAGCACTCCCCATAGAGCATACGGAATATATACTCCGTGCGAAAAGCTAGAAGAAATCTGATCGGCAAACTAGAACCAACTTCAAGTCAAAACATCAAATCTGTCTATAAAATTAACAAAGTGAGCAATAAATTTATTAGAGCCCACGATATTAGCAGATAACATTTTAAAGTAGCAATTTCATTAATAAAAAGTTCAATCTTCATGAAGACAATAAAGCCATTTTATTATTCGTTTCGCGTTTCATACTAACATTGTGAAGTTCGGTCGTAAAACGGATTCTGTAATGGGATTCTACACTGAAAACGATTAACTAAACATCTTTAGACTTATTCATGAAACCATAAGGTTTTACTCGCAATACCTTCTTGAGATATTTCGGATTTATATTGCACAACTGAAAGCTAACCACAGGAGGTTCGACTCCCACATACCCCACCGTGTGGGTGGGGATCCGGAGAATTTATCCTGTGGAAAAAAAAAAAAAAAAAAAACGCTCCGCGGTGTCTATAAGTCTCTTTAACGGTATATAAAGTACATGTGTTGAAAATATTCGCACGGCATCTATCTTCGATTATACTATCAAGAAAATCTTCCCTGAACTTTTTTTTTATTGCTTAGATGGGTGGTCGAGCTCACAGTCCACCTGGTGTTAGTGGTTACTGGAGTCCATAGACATCTACAACGTAAATGCGCTACCCACCTTGAGATACGTTCTAAGGTCTCAGTAGTTACAACGGCTGCCCCACCCTTCAAACCGAAACGCATTACTGCTTCACGGCAGAAATAGGCAGGGTGGCGGTACCTACCCGCGCGAACTCACAACAGGTCCTACCACCAGTAAACTGTATCGTGTTGCGTAATAATCAACGCATTGGGGACAAATCTGTTTATATATATTGTTTTGTAAACAGACGCTTTATTACGAGTAGTTAAGTCTTATTTTGAGTTATTCGCGTGTCACCTACCTAACCGCGATAAGCCATACAAACATTAATTACACGAAGTTTCAACTCAAACGGATAAACGACGTGCGGACATTAACAAACAAACAAACAAACAAACCAAGCTATTCAGCTCAGTTTTGTAATGGGAATAACAATTAAAATTTGTAATTTACTTTGTTAAAGTCATAACTAAAGATGGCGTGGTACGTGATTACTGTTATGGAGGACAATCCCAGGAGCCTCGATGTCTCATTGTCAAAGACCTCATGGTTACTTAGACAATGATGAGGCCTCTTGTAGAGTTAGAGTTTAAATAAAAGGGTCGAAATAAAAATATTTCATCCGTCAATTCATTACAAAAAAAGATTTTTCTCTATACCTACTTATGTTATTTTTATTTCGTTCGACACTTTAAAATTTTAAGCGTGTTTTTATTTTGTTAAATAATTTCAATAATTATTTGGTAGTTAAATTTCATCTAATCGTTTAAAAAAAAAATGTATTAAACAATACGAATTAAATATAATAGCAGAGTACGAAGTCGTCAATAAAACCATCAGACAGCAATTTCCATTGAAAATGAATTCCGCAAATTAACAATACCAATTAAGAGGTGAAATTTTAATCCGACCCCAATCATTTTCCATTTCCCCCTGAGGCGCGCACTGCACACGAGTCATTCCTGTTGCCGAAGCTGACTTATCAAAAGAGTTGCGTACAATTCTTTTAACTAGAGGTCCCGCAGTAGTCGAAATTCGACTATAATTAATTGGAATTGTAAGTTTGTACACTATTATGATTGTATTTTATACTTCTATAATCACAAATTTCGCCAAGACTACAACTATAAAAATATTAACAAAGACAAACAATATTTAATCTATTCTCAATTTGACAACAGACGTCAAGAACAAAAGTTTGACAATAAATAGTATGCATGCATGTGTGCGTCAAGTACATGGTATGTAGTATGTGTGTAATGTTTTCTTTATTGATTTAAAGTATCTTTTATGCATTATTTTCAAAAAATATTAGCATTGTGCACTTCTTCTCTACATTCTCTATAAGTGTGGAAAATTTCGTACTCCTCCGTCCGCGCAATTTTCGTAAAAAGGGATACAAAGTTTTTGCTTCACGTATTAATATATAGATACACTTCTATATTAGTTTCGTTAGAGGTAAGTACGAGTATTCTATGTACCCCTACGGGAATGGGCCCAACTGTTTTCGGTATCAAGAAATTTAAGAGGTTTGTTTTAAACTTTACGAAAAGGTCAGCATTAACTTTATGGTTGCTTTATTAAGGGGTATTATTTAAGGTCTATTCTACCCTTCGTATCTTTAAATACGCTTCAGCCGGATTAGTTTGTTTGTAATGATCGTTGTGAGTGCACAATACACGATCGATAATTTCACGACTTTATTAAATTTTCAAGTCCACTTTTATTACCAGATGCTATTCTATTTTTAAAAAAAGATCTATTCACTGCCTAAGAATTATTTATATTAATTTAATTAGGTTTCGCACATTAGTGGTGTGGATTGGGAGAGGCCTATGTCCAGCAGTGGACGACTGTGGGCTGTTGATGATGATGATGATGATGAATTAGGTTTACACATTGTGTTTTTATATCCAAACATGAATATTTTAGAAGATTCAGTTTCATTGTTTTATTTATTAAAACGTTAAATTAAATCAATTTTGTGATTATACTTCAGTTTGGGCGACTATATAATATTGTAATTTACTGATTGAACTCAGATATGTTTCCATTTATCTTTTTAATAGCATATATGCAAACATGTTGTTGACAATAATTATTAAGATATTCATTTTCCCTGAAATTCGCAAGTAAGTATATAAAGGATATACAAATTCAAATATAAAAAGTATATAAAAAAAATATATTATTTTTTGTACGTTATTACAAAGTTAAGTCTTACGCTACACAGACTGTTATTAGTAATACACACGTATTACTAATAAAAATCTTACGTTACGGACGTTTTTTCCCGGTTAGGGTACCCCTCCGCATCGTCCCATATGGAACTTCGTTCAAAAAAAAAAACGATTTCACATGTAACAAGATCTAAATACCATACAATACGCTAAGCGATCGGCATCGTGCCGTTCTGCCTGCCGCAGATAAATAGCGAGTTAATAATGTTTGCTTTTCGTTCCACCTGTTGATAAGCGGAAACGGACTCTCGCATACGTCCACAGCGTTAGGGCTACAGGTCGTTCACAATGAATATCCACCCACGTACTATCTCCGAGAAACATACCGGAATATTAAGAGCATTTTTTACTGAGAGAGCTTCGTATCAAAACTAAGCTTTCAGACATATTGCTCGTAAAGAGGGGCACAATCCAGAACAGCTGATGGTGACAGGAAAGGTAGATGGCAAACGTCCCAGAGGACGCAGTCCCACGAGATGGTCGGACTAAATACGATCTTCTCTAAGCATCAACTTCCACAATGTCCTTCATGAAGCTAACGATCGTAGCAGATGGAGGGAAATCGTACGGGCGAAACTGATGCAGCGGGGGAGTCACGATCCTCAGTAATGAGGAAAACGACGCGAGGAGGAGGAAGAGCATTTTAAACGGAAAGTTTATTTTCAAGGAACATGGATGTGTGATGCGTAGAGAGAAGATGTATGTGACTAGGAGATGTATGGAAATGATAGTGCAAGGCAGAGGGGGAAGAGGTCGACCAAAAAAGACATGGATGAAGTGTGAGTGGAATGACGATATGAGAGAGAGAGAGGAGTGAGTGTTGAGATGACGGCTGATAGAAGAGAATGGAAGAGAAAAATTAGCTGTGCCGACCCCTAGTGGGATAAGGTGGAGAAAAAGAAGAGAGTTTATTTTCAAGGAAACAAATTTAAATATTTATTTTCCAATTTCTGCCGTGAAATAATCATGTTTCTTTTGTTTTCAGAGACAATTATTGTATTCTACAGCTGAGCCAATCTCAAGTGCCACGCCATTCGCGATATTCCTACTTAACACCGAGCGGGTAGTCAGCTTGTTTAAGCGTTAAAAAAGCAATGAAAACGATAATGGTCGTGATGGCTGTTTTTGTATAGCTGACGAAAATTCTCTACCGATACTTTAGCCCTAGACATTAGAGGAACAAGGTCGGATAATCCAAATTCTAAATGTTTTAATTGTAATGAATTTGGTCGACCAATATCATGGATATATGGATATATGAGTCAGTATTTACGCGTCCATATATAGATTAGATTTAGATTTTTTTTTAGCAAATTGCATAATAAATATAGTTTATAATTCTAGAAAATAAAATTTAAATGGATAAAGAAATTACATAAGTAATTACGTATAGAAGATGGGTCTTTAAAAAAAGTAGGTCAACATAATAATGTACCAAAAATTCTATACCACACCGCTTACGTTAACGGTAAGTAAAAATAAAAATACCTGATTTTGCCCGTAATTTAATTTCCGCGCCACGGAAACTCCAGAGACGTGTTCGATTATAAAATAAAACTCCGAACCGCGCCATCGGAAAATATTACGTTAGCTTGTAAAAATATGAGGCGAACCTGATGATGAAATTATGGACTGCTATTCCACTTTTAATTAAAGAGCCAATTTTTGGAATAGATAAAACACGAGTTTTTTTTTCATTCTTTACCTGACCTCAATAGGTACCACGACGCTATCATCCCTAGCCTAGGCACATTATCTTATCTTATATCTTTAAACGAGCAATTCTTGTATATAAATATATATAATCTGAATCTCAGAAAAGCTCCAACGATTTTCATAAAATTTAATATACAGGCGATTTGGGGGGCGATAAATCGATCTAGCTACGATTTATTTTCAGAAAATGTTGTTTTATTCGTGTTTTCAATAATCAACTTTATCGATAATTTTGATTTTTTTCTTTAAATAACCAGTTCATATTTTTTTATTATTCTGTCGGTAAGATCGAAAAATATTATTCATATTTCATAATTTTATCAATATGTAATTCGTAGGTATTTAAATATAATTTCTAAAAAAAACAATTTATCAAAAAAAAAAACAAGCAAAGATCGGTCATCCAGGTATAATAAATAATGCGTTTAAGATGATGTTGTCACTGCCGCCCTTTTGTAGTGCATCCACAATGTTTGGCAATAATGAGGAAGAGAAGTGCATCGGTATTGCGTTGGGTGCATGACAATGGCAACGGTCTTCTGAACATCGTATCGAGAGACTGCTAATTAATAGCCTTTGCAGCGGGCACTTGGAAGGAAAACATTTTAATGGATAGTCTGATAGTTATAGTTATAGGTTATAGATATTGTAGGCAGCGGCTTGGCTCTACTCCTGGTATTGCTGAAGTCCATGGGCGACGGTAGCCACTGATTATCAGGTGGGCCGTATGCTCGTCTGCCTACATAGGACAATAAAAAAAGTGTTAGGTTTTAAAATTACTAACATAGATTATAATTAATACTTACTAACAAAACGTATAATTTCTTAAAAAAATAAAAATAAATTACCTTCCCCCAATTTTTAAGAAAATTAAATAGAAAAAAAAAGATGTTTGCAGTGCACACACGATGGCTATGGAACCTTTAAGAGTATTTCTATATCGTTGCTTCCCAATTATTATAGATTTACATGTTTTTTTTTCTTTTTGGTGAAACTTTTTCATTCTATCATGTTTCAAATCGCAACGGTGCAAAATAAGTTTTCATTACAATAATGTGGATATATTCGTATTATTACATAGGCAATTGATGGAAATCATAGAATCTTAAAAATAAATAGCTGATTAAATATTACGGGAAGATTTGCCAATACTTAATAGGTTTAATTTTTTGTCACCCGACACTACTGGGTTGTTAATCTGTGTTTAAAATTTAAATACCGAATTTATTATTAATTCGAAGAAAGAAGTTTCATCGCGAAATTAAACTGACGTAACGGTTCACTTCTGAATTCAGAATGTTTCTCATTGTAAGTCTCATGCCAGTTTATTTCTTAATTAAAATTTAAGTGATCTCTCGTATAGCGTGCACTGGAACTAAACGAAATTACGAACGCTATTAAAATGTTAATTTTTTTATTTAAACTTGAATCGTCCCGTTTATGTTTTTCGGTTGAAAACGATAATAGCTGACTATTACTTATTTGTAAGCCTAGTAATTTTAATGAAGAAATATTATTATTATATGTATACAAAGATGGATAACGTTGTAATACTGATGAAATATTGAAATTATAACGCTCGGACTCAAATTTCAGTTCCTTTATGAAACAACTGCCTCTTCGAAATCGGCAGAAATAAGCAAAACCTTTGGAATGCCTTATGTCATCATTTAATTTATTTCTTATTGAATAAAAAAATAATTGTACAAAATTGGTTCTTAAAAATTAAATGTTTTTTTACGTTGGTTAAAAATGTTTATTTAATTACGCACGCGAATGTACGCCTATCATTTCTTCAAAGCAAAACGTTCTGAAAACATCATTATTTTAACTCAGACATATTTACGTTACTTGCGAATCTCGATAATTAAAATTTAACATGTTGTGTTATACATATGTTTATGACATCAAAATCTTAGTTCGATTGATGCGAACCTTCGAACTGAACGTAAAAAGGATGCGAGTGCAACTTGGTGCACGTGAAAGAAGTGAAACTTCTGTTGCGGTGTGTAGAATTGTGGTTTTCTTAATTTTTTCCAATTTCATACTGTGATCTTCTATGAAGTCAAGAGGTATAAACAAACACGCGCATGCACAAACACGGAGACAGAGACAGAGGAAGAGAAAATAGTACTAGCTCGCTTTGTCCGTTCCCTCTCTCTACGGTCGAGTGGTTCGCGAGACGCTCTGTCTATTTTCTCACTCTCACATTTCCTAAGTTGTACCTTTTCTCTCTGGCCATAACGTTTCTGTCGCGAGTTTAAATTTTACTCTCAACGCGCCTAAAGAAGTTTCACTTCAATAAACAGTACCACGGTATCTATGATTGAGGGTACAATATCTCGTGCTCTAAGTGAAGTTATAATCGTTATAAAAATAAATGACACGCGTTTTATTTATCTGTAAAGATATGACGAGTCCAAACCTCCTGCTATTCATCTAAGAAATAAAGTAATAATTATAATAATATTAATACGTGAAGCAAAAACTTTGTATCCCTTTTTACGAAAATTGCGCGGACGGAGGAGTATGAAATTTCCCACACTTATAGAGAATATAGAGAAGAAGTGCACAGCGCTAATATTTTTTCAAAATAATGCTTAAAAGATACATTAAATCAATAAAGAAAACATTACACACACTACATACCATGTGTTTGACGCACACACGCATTCATACCATTTATTGTCAAACTTTTGTTCTTGACGTCTGCGGTCAAATTGAGATAAGATTAAATATTTTTGTTCTTTATTAATATTTTTTTATAGTGTAGCCTTGGCGAAATTTGTGATAATAGAAGTATAAAATATAATCATAATAGTGTACAAACTTACAATTCCAATTAATTATAGTCGAATTTCGACTATTGCGGGACCTCTAGTTATAATATAAAGAGTTGATACATCATGAAATGTTTACAAGCCCACTATAAAATCTGACTATAATTCAACTGTATCTCGCATTAATTTCGTCTCTTTCGATCGTATTTTAAATTGCCAATGTAAAGGATAGAATGCGATGTAGTTGTACATAGACAACATTAGTTAGCTACTACTTGTCAGGCATTCCGGTTCGGAGGGCGTCAAGGCCATCATAGAACATAATTGAGGCTTAGACCTTAACTCTCAAGAGGGATTCGTGTCGTGAGGTCTACAGAGTCATATCTTGTGTAATAAGACGCTCCAAAAGTTTGAGTCCTCCTCCTCTCTAAGTCTCAATCCTCATGCCTGAGGGTCGTGACCATCTCCTCCCATTATCTTTATCTGGATGATGTTTCGCCATCTTCCTCTATTCCCGGCGGTGTGTATGGCATAAATTAAATTAGCAAATTCGATTAATTAGTTGAGAGATATTTTTCAGCGGATATTAAAAGACTCGGCGTTGGAAACATAAAGTTGAAGCTATTTTTTTTAAATCTATTTTATTGATATTAATTTGGAATTTTTCATTTCTTGGGGTCATCGTATTTTTTGGCTATATTGTTAACAGTAATCATGAAGAATGCCTTTGCGAAAAATGATGGCCAGCCTCTATTTAATATACTAAATGTAAATTTTATTATTGTATTACGCTTATTATCTATACTAATATTATAAGGAGGAAAGATTTGTTTGTTTGTTTGTTTCGAATAGGCTCCGAAACTACTGGACCGATTTGAAAAATTCTTTTTCCATTAGACGCCGACATTGTCCCTGATGAACATAGGCTACTTTTTTAATTTTTTTTTTTTTTATGGTTTCATGTGTGTTTTAATGTTTCCGAAGCGAAGCGAGGGCGGGTCGCTAGTTCTTTATATTTACCGAGCTTACTTAGCTTTATGTGAATGTGCATGAATTTAGTTTTAGTATAACTTCCATTGTGTTAATATGTATATATGGGCGCAAACGCCACTGTTGGCAATAATTAACATAATAATATATATTTTAGTTTATTCTATGTTAATATTTATTTATTATTAGCAACTAAACTGTTATTCTACCATATTTAATAATTAGCAGACACTGTTTTGATGTGAAAATGTTCAGAATATGTTTAATGTTTATATTATTGTTTAAAAACACAAATGACTAAAATGATTAAATATGAATAAAGCATAAATATTAATAATAATTTATATTACAATTAACAGTACTAATAATTTAATTAAGTATTGTAATTGTTATGCAATGATGTTGTTGGCGCCATCTATTATTAGGCTGGATAATAACAATGTTAGTTAATATTACTTAAAAGTAATTCATGTAAAATAAATTAAATGTGAGTCATGTAAAATCACTAAAATATGTATTTTGAATATTAAGCTATGTTTTGTGAATTGTTTCGCAGTAATTACATTTGTTTGTATAAAAGAAGTTGTAGTTGCTAACCAACACAAAATGGCTAATTGTGTAAAAACCACTGAATAACTCAGGCGTAGCTTTTTGTTGTAAACAAGTTATGTTAAAGTTTTATAGAATTGTATTGTATTTTCATTGTAAAAGAACTTATGTGTGTAAATCCTGGCTTAACGCCGACATATACGATTGACATGTGATGTTGCCATGTTATCAAAGCTAATCTAGCGTGTTGGTAAAGCACAACTCTACTGAAATCGGAAAGCGGCTTTATTCTGGATTGTGGATATAATCGGCATGACGGTGGCGATCCATGCAGGCTCAGTCCGAGCTACCAGTAGGAAAGCTTGTTGAAACTTAGAGTTCAACGTGAGCTTCGCGGCCGATCGATTTTCATACAAAATAAATACGTTATTTTGGAATAAAATCTGAGAACGCATCGGTTTCTTCGGTATACACAATTAACAAATCTACAGGGTGATTCTTTTTCATTTGAACTATAGTGTTTTGAATCTGATAAACAGTAAAATTAAAATTATTTACGAAATTATTTTGTTTTAATATAGCTTTCATGTATTCACACATGTATTTCATGTAATCACACTGGGAATCACACTCGATTTGTGAGATCCATGTTTCAATTGTATTCTATAAGGGCTAGTCCATCACTCGAATATACTTTTTTTTTATTGCCTTTGTAGGCAGACGAGCATACGGCCCACCTGATGGTGAGTGGTTACCGTCGCCCATGGACTTCAGCAATGCCAGGGGCAGAGCCAAGCCGCTGCCTACCGCTAAACCTATAAGCTACCCTTGCGAGTTTGCGTTACGTCCTGTCCACCAGTAAAAACATTCGGACATCGTTTAAAGAATCGTTTTAATTTGATTTAAATCAATGTCCGATCCAAAACTAAGCACCCGGTCTCGTGATTGCGAAGAATGCGGGACTTTTGTTCGAATCCGGAGTCAGAAGAGCCGATTATTAAACGCCTCAGCTGAATCTCTTTATTGTGTTATTGTTGGGACCGATCCAATAGGAACTTAAGATCGGTTTGGATCTTCGACGATGTTAACGATTTTTAATGACTCCTTATTTGTGATTGACGGGTGATAAGTCTCTTTTGATGATATAAAGGAGGTGTGAGCCTGAGACAGTCAGTGGGGTAAACGTTAACGTGAACGTTCAACGTTAACGTGGGGTAGGAAAACTTTTAGCCCAGGACTGTTTTTTTTTTTACAAGGATTTCGTTTAGTTCTAAGTTATATTTGAACATATTTTGTAAGTCTATTTTCAAAAACATGTATTATATGGTTTTACGTTGTAATAATGGTTTTTCATACAATTATGTTTTAGCAGTCGGTTTTCTCTTAAGTAAGGAAAAAATACTAAAATTATTATTCAAATATAAATGTCGGTAATTTTAGTTTTTTGATTTGATTAATTATATCCTAAACTTCAATAACTATTATTATCTTTTTAGTCCTGAAATTGTGATATTGTATCATAAAATTGACATCTATAAAGATTATTATTGAAAAAAAAAAAAGTTATGCTATGGCTATCTTCGTTTGTCGAAAACAGTAATAAAAATTATGATAAAATTACCGTTCGAGGGATAATTTAGTAATACCGCGCACTTTAATAAAGTATATTAATGGTCACGGAGTATGTTTGAAAATCAATTATGAAATCGTATAATAATAACTGAAATTAGAGGTTCGTTTCATTTAATAATGTGTATAATCTGCATTTTCAGAATTCAACAAAAAATCTTTTTTTTTTTTATAATTATTAAAATGAATTTTATAGATGTTTACTGATGGTAGGACCTCTTGTGAGTCCGCGCGGGTGGGTACCACGACCCTGCTTATTTCTGCCGTGAAGCAGTAATGCGTTTCGGTTTGAATTCGGTAGGGCAGTCGTTGTAACTATACTTGAGACCTTAGAACTTATATCTCAAGGTGGGTGGCGCATTTACTTGTTTAGTAGTTGTAGATGTCTATGGGCTCCAGTAACCACTGAACACCAGGTGGGCTGTGAGCTCGTCCACCCATCTAAGCAAAAAAAAAAATGTTTCGGTATCTTTATAATAATATAAGGTCATTCCGAATAAGAATATTCTCTACGACAATTCTTAGAAACTTTCAAATTTTAATGTTCCCCACTTATCTCAGCGTCACAGCATCCCTTCTTGACGTTCGAAACAATGATACTATAACGGCCTGTTTAGCTCTCTGAATCGTCTTCGGCCAAATTATGAAAATGCTTACTCGAATTCAGAATAAATCTATTATATATTTTTTAAACTGTATGATCTTGTATTTTAATGATCCAATGTCTGATAATCTACGTTTTATTTTCCATCATACACAATGTGTTATGTCTCATTGAAATATAGTAGCGTACTCGATAAAAATACAACAACTAGCCTGACGCGAATAGAGTTAAGTCTAATGCTGTCGCAATGAATTTCTTTTCTTAATAACAGGTTCTTAGGGTACCAAATACAATTGCTCAACATCTGTCAGAACGATTTTTCGCTTAAACAGTTTATTCATCTAAATATTGTAAACAAATAAATGAGCCGTTGTACTATAATGAAAACTCTTATCGACAAATTGAGTATATTAGTGTGATGGCGATTTACCTCCTATCCGTAAAGATTGCAATCGATGATAATGACGTTATTGCTATCAGAAACGAATCAAACGAATATCAACCGTTCGGAGTAAGTGATTCGATTTAAAATCGGCCCAAGACATTCGTAACGAAATGAATATTACAGAAGTGCGAGAGAAGACTTAATGACGATCGACCCAGAGCATCCGTCCGCACCTCGCGTTAGATATGAAGCTATAATTTTTAATTTCGTGAATCATTTCCAATAGACTCGTACGACTACAGAAATAAAAAAAATCTAAATTGCGGAAAGCGACTATCAGTCACAAATAAAAAAAAAACTAAAGTGGAAACAAAACTATATGTTTATTTTTAATTATAAAGGACATTTTAAAATATAGGTTAAATTATGACGTTGGGGTCTATCTTCGCTTTAATGGCGCATTTAGTGACATTAATATTTGTAGATGGTGCTACCCATCGAAATCTTGGCGGACTTTCAAATACTACCGCAAACTATATTTAATAATACAAATCGTTTATATCGCTTGGATTGAAGGCGCGGATAATGATGCGAGAAAATTGACGCGATCTATGAAGTATAGCAGGATCCGTACCTGCCGACGACAACAATACACTGTCAGTACTGTACCAAGATTTCCAGCCGACCTTTCATATCCACTTCCGCAGATATATTCTGTTTTGAAGTCGCAGAAGCTAATATAAGGGAAACGGAGCGCGATGTTCCGGACCGATTACCATTTATATAACTTTAGAACCATCCGGCGGTTGACATTTAAATACGCAGATCCGCGGTGACGGATCCAAACTCTTTGCCTCTGCTTTGTCATTTAAAAATAATAATAATTAAGCATTCGAAAAACACGTTAGAGGTGTTAGAAAGTGACCATCCCGGCTACCGACTTCTGCGCGACATCTTTAAAAGTTTTGATCCTCCAAGAACTAGAAGAACCTAACCTGACCGAAAGTTTAGTGGGCCGGTGTCGGCGTCGGTCTCATGGTAGTCGGTGGCACATGGCGGGTTGTTGGTGCATCGGACGCGCGGGAACCAGCATCGGATCGCGGCGCGGTCGAGTCCGCACTCCGCGCTCGCATCGGGCGGCGCCGACAGTTGGCGACTGGTGCCGAGCGACCGCGTCGGCGGTAACACGCTACTGCGGCACGCGCCCGACCCGCGCCTGCCCCGCGCCACTCGACGCATCCCCCGGCCGCACCGCGCCGCGCACCACCCCGCACGCACGCCGCATTCTTGCCTTCAACCCGCCCGCGGCACCCTCGACCAGCTCGGCTTCGCACAAAGAGCCTAGACCGCTCTCGGGCCTCCTACGTCACGTCGGCGATATCGTCCACCGGCCACATGTTACACTGCAGATAACATTAACGCTCGTCCTTGACGTCGATTGTCTTTGTATTTTTAATGCATTGAATGCCTACTTCGAACTGGAACGTTTCATGGTACAATTAAAATGTAATCACACGTTAAACTGTTTTAAAGTCAATTAGCGACGAGTAAATTATACATGAATGCAACGATAATAGGCGGATGCGTGAAAAGTGGAGGCGGCGGCACTGCCTGCCTATTCGAAATACATTTTGCAAGAGCTTAATGGACACATAATATATGAACGTCCCGATTATAAAATGACAACAACAATTTTCACAAACTTTAATTATTTTGAAACGTACAACATAATATGATTATGGTTTAAGAGCAATAATTTATTATTTCAATAACAAAACAGAAACAAACGCACTCTATAAAGTACTTTGTATCCTCTTCACTTCTGAAAGTTGAGAAAACTTGTCTCGATTCGATAACTCGATTAACATTAAGTTTTTGAAAACAATGGAAGCTCCGTGGAGAAGACGCGCATTGAACTAGTCTTTTGCAAAGAAGTTCGTGACTGCATTCATTTCCATACTTCCTGCTTCTAATTTACCGGTATTTTCAAAGCTTTGTTCGCAGAAAACACAGCAGGTGAACTTAACTCTATTGTCTTCTAATGAGTACGAGATTCATTGTGGTTAAGAGGTTTTTATGGATTTCGATGATTCCTAAGGAAGGTGGATCTTCATGATGACCTGGAGCTTGACTCAGTAAGTATATACAGTCAGCATCATTGCGCCACTTTGAAAAAGCGGCAGGACATGAAAATCCTCTTGTCGTGGCCGGCGGGAATGACATGCCCGATCCTGTAGACCGAATGGTAAACAGTCGACGTCGCCCTAAGCACATCATTATCATGATCATCCCGATCCATTAATGGTGCGAAGCACTGCTCTTGCCAGAGCCAATGTTAGCAACACACTCGGTTTGAGCCCGGTGAGCTCGTCAAGGAGAAGCTGAAATAGTCTCTGAAGGCTATCAGCATAGGTAGAAAAAAAAATGGATTTTGATTTACATACCGTCTCGGATAATTATTATTACGAATTGCTTAGTTGTGGATGATTGAGATTAATTATGAAATTTTGTATTTGATAGCAAGGCGTTATGATAACTACCCTGTCGTAGCTGACGTTTACTACAATTCTACCCAGGCTCACGTAGCAACCAACCACCGTCGAGCCAAGCAAAACTAATAAAGATCCAGCTTCGTTTCTAGTTCTAACGCTAGAAGCGGCCGTGGCATTGGTCGCTGTACTGGGCGAACTCGTTGAAGATTGAGCCTCAGTTTATAGCATCAATGTTTTGTGTTTTTCGCCGAATCTTCTCAACAAGTCGCGGTTCCGTTTCGGGGTAGATTCACGCGCAATGTATTTAAGGCCTCACTCAGATGCTTTCAAACAGTTTCCCTCCGCTAAGCTTCGAGGTCGGCTAGCCTTCCTGGTAAAGCTATAAAGGCCCCCGTGGCTCTGGACTAAATGTGTGAGAAGCGACAGAAACTATGTGATGACAATTTATCCAAAGTTCCTATAACCCTTTGACTGCCGTGTAAGTCATCGGAGCTCTACGCGGCGCACTGAACTAATTATGTCAATTTCTGTTATTGAAGCGCCTGGATTGCCTAACTTGCCTTCTTTTGTTTTTAATGTATATTTTAGTCTTTTGGGTCTCTTGGAAATATATTAATTCTCAGTATCTTCGGCTCCGTTTTTCTCAGGGTCTATTATGTACTCCGGCGCCTTAGTATCAGAAATCTAGATAATTACTTTAGTGCGCCACGTAGAGCACCGGTGACCTATATGACAGTAAGCGTGTTAAGCAATGTCGTAAGTACGAGCCCTTCGTTTGGATACCAGATTTTCGTGGTATCAGAACTCGGGTCTCGCTTATCACTACATCGTGATAGCTTGATAACATCTCTGGATAAATATATAACAAGATTTCGTGTTACATTAAATTTGCCATTTCGTATTAATTAAATTCTAAGTTTCATTAAAAAGGAGAATAGAGAAAAGTTGCGACATAGCGGGTATTACTGTTGGAACTATAGAAATACTTTATTGTTTTTGATCATGAAATTGAAAGCGCTCTTAGAAGAAACTGGAACTGGTCCATCGAATAGTTTAGATGGAACTTTAACCAAAGCGATTCATGATAAATTTCATAGTGCCGGAGCCAAATAGAATGAAGCCTAGTTACCTACTGTCTGCCAAGGTATTCCATTTATAGGTTAAGCCGTTTCTGGGGCCTTACTGCCATTTAGAATTTCGAATCACGTTGCAGTTGCGCCGAGAAATTTAAATGACAAACTAGAAGATTTAAATTCTTAACAAAATTTTCGAGAACATAATGTTTAAATTTAACCAGTGAACTTAAAAAGGTTAATAATGAAAACATTAGGGCATCGAAATAAAATTTTGCCAGCCATAACATTCAAAATATGTTTTAGAAAATTTTGCACTAGATGAGTTGGCGAGTTTTAAATCCTTTTCCATGAAAACACGAAATTTTTGATGCAATTTTTGAGAAGCACTCCATTCATAGTTTTTATTGTATTTCACTTGATGGTTGCAGTAGCTAACGGTTTATCTGGTAAGTATTATATTATTACAAAATTAATATAAAAATTACGAGTTCTGAATTGTCTGTATAATTTTGTGTGTATTTCTGTATACGATTCCCGAAATATCCGGTGCTGCAGTGCATCCAATATAGCCGAAGTCATTCGAAACGACAGCTGCTACGAAACTATCGAATCGAACTACCAGATAACAGGGAAATCAGTTTTAAATTACACCTTCAAACAGTTCTGGATCTTGTGGAAGTAATTCATTGGATCGAATTTAGGAATACATTTGCCTTTTGAATAGCTTACAAAGTATCCTTGTAAATATACGTTTGAATTCGTTGGTCGTAACTAAAATATGGTCAGATCTAGTAAGAGAAACACTTGGTGGTAGTCTGTACCATGCGGACCATGCCACCCATGATCGAACACGTTGGAAGAACGTCACATATGATCGCGATACTCAGCAGTGAGGGAACGATATAGAAGAAGAACTAAAATATTACAATAGTGTTTGAATTCGTCGATCGTGTTTATAGAAATTAAAATATTACAATAGTTCAAGATGTTCCACACGTTAACTAAGCAGAAGATATACTGTTAGCTCAATATAAACATGTAGTGAAATATAAAAAAAGAAATTGAATAGCGTAGTATTTCCTTAAATCATATCAGCAATTTAATGTTTTTCGAGAAATAGATTAAAATTTTCTTTTTCTTTTTTCCCTTTACTTATTCGCTGGTAGCCCAAGAGGCTATTGCAGCTACGCGCCGTCGTAAGATATTAAAGTTCAATTACAAACACGTAACAGCCACACTGTCTACGATCCAAGCCTTCAAGCGTAGACGTCTCCAGAGTGAAACTCTTTCCACGACATTTCTCATAATAAATAAATAAATAAAATAAAATAAAAAGCATTTTATTTCTTGCCAACATTACTCAGCATATTACGCAGTGTATAGGTACTTAGTTTGAAGCCTAATACAATATACTCAACCAATATCATATCAATAATCAAATAATATCGAAGAACCAGAAATACATGCTTTATACATTTCTCATAATCAATATTAAAATACTAATTTACTACTAATTACAGTTACTAACCATAAACCTTTATAGTACTTCAGTGTTACTAACATAACATTGTAAATGTGACACCGTGTTTCTTTGTTCTCCTTCTACGTCAAAATAAAGCTACTTCCCATAGCAAACTACACCGACACTTTCCTTTGACCACGCGGTCGAAGTTACGGGTGACAGCTAGTAATGTATAAATAATAATTATCAACCTCTCAATACATTTTAAGTTCAGATATTCTACGTTGTTCAAAAATGTTCCATTAAAATAATAATAATGTTATGAGATGTTCGCTGGTCCATAAATCCTAGGTGTAATTTAATTTTTTTTAACTTATAATATTTATTTATTTATTTTCTCAATGAGTTTTTGTGCATTAATTCAAACAGTGAAACCTCTTTTAGCTGGTGACAGAGCAGAGAAAAAAAACATCTCAAAGTAATTGTCCGTATTTAGTTCTTAAAGCTTACTTTGGGTCCCTAATAATGTTTATTTAGAAAATAATGTTCGCATTTCAAATTTGCAACAAAAAAGGAATTGCTTACAAGAAAACGTGAAGTTTGCAACTGAAAGTATTGGCTTGTATGGGATACAATGGAAAATCGTACTCCATACGGATTTCCAACCTTGAAACGTAATTAGCTAAGTTTTTTTGGGTTAGACGGCTCTTGTTCAGTTTTCTGGAGGTCTTCTAAATGAAATCCTGATAATAAAATCGGGTGTAATTTTGTGGCTTTTCTATACTAATATTATAAAGAGGAAAGATTTGTTTGTTTGTTTGTTTCGAATAGGCTCCGAAACTACTGGACCGATTTGAAAAATTCTTTTTCCATTAGAAGCCGACATTGTCCCTGATGAACATAGGCTACTTTTTTAATTTTTTTTTATTTTTTTTTTTTGGTTTCATGTGTGTTTTAATGTTTCCGAAACGAAGCGAGGGCGGGTCGCTAGTTCATAAATATTGTAACAAGAAAACATCGTTAATTATCGCTATAAAAAGAATCATTGATTACCGCAGTTAGCGTCAGTTTATGCAGTTATACAATAGTATTATCAAAATATAAAGCTCATTCTTAACGATCACCGTTGCCTTCGACGCAGTGCTTTGAACTTTGTTGCTTGGTAATGCCGACGTTATACTCTACTGACTAAATGTAGAGCTTTCGCTATAAACTCTATCATTATACTTTTTGTTAATTACCTAATCGTTGGTAGTCCTAATCCAACTACGCACTGCTTGGAAGGTGAATTTACGGGGCTCAACCTGGTAGAACTCGCTAGGACTAGCCTTAGTAAGACCAGTGCTTTGCTGAATCTACCACCGGATCGGATTTTATTAGGGGCTATTTCAACTACGCAAGGTTTGGTAGGTGAACTCACCGGGCTCAATCTGGAAGGACTCGCTAGGATTAGCTAAGGCTAGTAAGTAAGGTGAGGCATTCTGCTTATTATAATGTTGTTCAATAGTTAAAAATCTTGTCAGTAAAGCGAGCAAATAGCCTTCCTGGTCTTAATTGATTATCGAATGAAATAGAAATCACAAGATGGGCCTCATCTTGAGGCAGGGCTCGTAATCTCAAATTTTAAAAATGTATTATAGGTATTTTAATTTCAATTTTCTCAGACGATGACAAGATCAGATAATGACAATGGCTTAAGACTTAAAAAATTACATGAAATTCACGTAACTGTACTGAGACCTTAGAACACATATCTCAAGGTAGGTGGCGGCGGTCTATAGGCTCCGGTAACCGCTTAACACCAGGTGGGCTCTGAGCTCGTCAAAGTTCAAAATGATTTTCAGATTTTAATGGATAATCAGTAAAGCTCCTGACAGAGAAAAGGTAAAACCCTTGCGGAAACAACACGACCGAATTAATAAAAAAATTAAACATCACTAAATTAGATTATTAAGAAACTTTCAGGCACATCCCTATGGTGTTCTCCTTTGTAACACCGGCATGTGCATGCTCTGCACAATGTGACATTAAAATTGAAACTTACAATTAACTTAAGCTTCGTATAAATGTTTTTGTAGCAATGTAATTCTGTGTCGCAGGCGAGCTTTCGCTCCACTTGGCACAACGAACAACGTTTTCAAGCCAGTGAAACTATTACATCGATAAGCCGATCTCATCTCAGACAAGAAGAACGGGAAGGTGGGCGTAATTTTGTACAGTGGCAGTTCGTTCGCGCAGGTTTGAAATTGGTCTACTTAGATATTTATTTTTTAAATACAAATTATAATTTAATGTCACAGATCACTTTAAGAACGCTCGATTACTCAGAATTATATTTGAAAAAATATTGTACTGCTTTTAATTTCAAATCTATATTTAATTTATATAAAAATATTAATACATGATAGTTAGCGTGGTATGGACATGTGATGCGTAGAGAGAAGATGCATGTGACTAGGAGATGTATGGAAATGGTAGTGCAAGGTAGAGGGGAAGAGATCGATCGAAGAAGACATTGATGGAGTGTGAATGACGATATGAGAGAGAGAGAGGAGTGAGTGTTGAGATGACGGCTGATAGAAGAGAATGGTAGAGAAAAATTAGCTGTGCCGACTCCACCTAGTGAGATAAGGTGGAGAAAAAAAGAAAAGTCATAAAATAAAAATAAAATAGTTTAAAGGTAAATAAAAAAATTGGTATTCCTTTCACAAAATTATATGAGTTTTAGCTCTTTATGTACGAAAATCAATCAAGTCGCTTAGGCTACGTAGACTTCTAAAGATACAGACATGTCATCTATTCATGTAATCATATCATAACCCCCCAATCTGTGAATACTGTATAGCTTGGATTTGTCAAATTTTCAGGTTTCTAATTCGATTATTTGAATTCTATGGAGGGATATTTGTACATGTTCGCTTGAAATGCAAATCCATGCTAACTAGAACAGAGAATTTAAGGAGAGTTTCTCCTAAAACGTGAGCTTTTAATTAGGCCACAATTAGACAGAATACTGTCTCGTACTGCGATTCGGTATTTTTCGAGACGCTCTAAGTTGTTAGATTCTTGTATTTAGCTTTAAAGTTAAAATTAACTCGTTCCACATTACTCGAAAAAAAAACCGATATTTTATTAGTAGATTTAGTATGTTAATTCACGTTTACTATAATACAATACGATTCATAGGAATAAAAGGAGGCTTTAAGAATATATTATTATCTCTTTTATAAGAACACTTAAGAAAAATGAGTATGACCATTATTTGAACATTCTGATAAGCATACTTAAATACTATTACTTGGAACTAGCCCTAGGAACTTTCACTTTCTGCCTAAAACTTAAGTTATTTATATTTTGCTTCATCAGGAATATCTATAGAGCAGGCTTTAAAAAATATAATAATGATAAAATAATGATACTGAAATGAAAACGTAATAAAATAGAGCTTGAGAATTAAATGGTTAATAATTTGGTAAAATAATTCAATACAGAAAAGATGAATTATATAATAAGAAAAAATTTGTGGGAAGTAGGGAACTAACAACCATGACCGAATAGAATAATAGTCGTATCGGAACCTGTCTTGAGACAAGCCGCCATCTTTACGAGATTTCTGATCTAATGGTTTAAGTAATAAAAGATAGAGAAAAATAAAGATAAATAGCCTTACTGACTCAGAATTTACCAAAAATCCTTTACCCCTACCGTCCGCGCTATTAAATTCTTCGCAAATTGGCACAAAGGGTTTGTGGTTACCTTGTTTCACGGCGTCACGTGTCAAATTTCCCGCGTTAAAATACTATACGTTGGTGGATTCCCTGGAGGGACATCAAAGAGTACACCTTACCCGAATCTTGGGCCTTGGCACGGTCAGCCGCCGAGGAAATCGTGTAGGTACTTCGTGCTATTACAAAAACACGTCACTATATTATAGTTTTAAATTAATAGGAGCGTGGGCCAATGCGTCGTAACGATGTCAGTCGTAAAACAGCTGTGTTTTATTTCGTGAAGTGTCATATGTATGAGAGATTGGAGAAACGTATAGATCGTAAACAACGATTTATAAAAAGACACACAACTATTAGAGGTAATGAATGAAACAGGTGGTACCTTTAAAAAAGTTGGTTGTTCATTTGTTTTTGGGTTTGAATAATTTGGTTTGAACTATTTCAATGGTGTTCGTTTTTCTAGAATTTAGCCTTTTGTGATTTGATGACTTAGCCCTGGAGCCCTGGAGAAATTAAATTTGAATTAATAACGCAATATTTTTTTTTTTTTTTTAATACTTCTTCTTTCTTCTTCGTCGCTTTCTTCATTGCTGAAGGTCGTGTCCCTGAAACTTGACCGTTGCCTGTCTCGTGAGCTGTTTTCATCTCGTCCGGTCCTCTAAATAATACTAAAGTGCACATAATAACATGTAAATGAAAAATTTCGGCTATAGTTCCCATATGTGTGTTTGATTCGTTGTAGAATTCTCCTTTCGAAATTTAACTAGTTTTGCAACTTAAAAAATATGTACTTTGATCAAGAGAATTCCTTTCCACAAAATGACTAAGATTTCACTGAGAAGGGACTTAAATATTTTAATCTCTCCTAATATTTTAGTAAAAGTTAAAACTGGTCACTGCACGAGAAATACTTATTAAAATTTTAGTTTCCTTCTTGACTTCTAATGACGTTATGAAAGGCTCATTTTGATTTTAAATAAAATATGATACATTTATTTAAAAGTTTGTGGGCTTTTATGTTTTGTCTATTGTCTTCGAAGGTAAGTAGGTAGGCAAGCACACGGCCGACCTAGTTGTAAGTTCGTGGATATATACAATGCCAGTACTACAGTTGTTTTAAAATAATAACTAAATGTGGAATACATTTAAAGAATAAAAGTTACATGAGCTATCATCGTTTATAATTATTTAGAAACTTCTGCAAAACCAAAGTGTTTTTGGAGGTACGAACGAAAAGCAGGTAATGAGAGAATATATAAAAAAACGCGAAGGGTCTCGCTTGATTGGAAATTATGAAGGAAAAATAAACGTTGGATTTTTATCAGGACGCCGAGCTTTCGCAGTATACACGCCGAGTTCACAAACGACTTCTGATGAACGAATAATATTGTGTAACGAAATCAATTTGCTCATGTACGATGATGGTGCTATTATCGGAGCAGTCAAGCGTTCATATTAAAACTTTAGGACAGTTGTTATGGTTATTAAATGTTGACTAACCGAATTAAAATAAACTAGTGGTCCCACGGTAGTCGAAATTCGACTATAATTAATTGAAATTATAAGTTTGACACTGTTATGATTCTATTGTACTTCTATAAATACAGATTTCGCCACGACTACACTTTAGACAAATATTAATAAAGATAAAAAATATTTAATCTATTCTCAATTTGACCTCAGACTATAAGCAATAAGAAAAGTTTGACAATAAACAAATAGTATGCATATGTGTGTGTGTCAAATACATGATAGTGTGTGTAATGTTTTTTAAATTGATTTAATGTATTTTTTGTGCATAATTTAAAAAAAAATCTTAACATAATGCACTCCTTTTCTAAGTTCTCTATAAGTGTGAGAAGTTTCATAATCCTCCGTCCGCGTAATTTTCGTAAAAAGGGGTACAAAGTTTCTGTTTCACGTATTAATATATTATAGATAGAAGCGTACAGGTTTTTGACTGCATAATACGTATGCGATAAACGAGGCGTCAACTGAATCATCGCCAAATATAATAACAACAATAGCCTGTATTTTCCTGCCAATCAGACTGATCCAAGCTGCACACGAACATCTATCTACATACTATGTTAATGGTAAATTTGTAATAAGCTACTTACAGCATGTCCCTTAAGTGCTACATCGGATGTACTGTAGAACAATTAATTAATAGTTTGCTAACAAAAACATCTTGACATGAATTATGTATTTCTTTTTTTATTGCATAGATGGGTGAACGAGCTCACAGCCTACCTGGTGTTAAGTGGTTACCGGAGCCAATAGACATCTACAACGTAAATGCCGCCACTCACCTTGAGATATGAGTTCTAAGGTCTCAGTATAGTTACAGCGGCTGCCCCACCCTTTAAGCCGAAACGCATTATTGCTTAACGGCAGAAATAGATAGGGTGGTGGTACCTACCCGTGCAGACTCACAAGAGGTTCTAAAACCAGTAAATTTCTAGATAATTATAGTATGAAACTAATTATTGTTTTTCTGTGAAGATATTTTTGTATTTTATTTATCTTTCAGCAATATCATCATTCCGGGAGTGTCGATAAAATACGAAGAGTTATCGATCCCAATTTCCTGGATATACCAGACCCGTATTAGAACATCAATGGCGTTGAGAGGCTTCGTTCTGCTCAAAATCGTAATATCGTACACCGTTCAAGGATTCGGTGCAATGGGATTGGTTCATAAAATTAATTCCATTGCATTCCATTCCATTCCATTGCACAGTTTTGTACGAGATTGGACTTTGATCCGATCGCTATCGAACTTCACAGGATCTTCAAAAGCACATACTCATTCAGCCTCAGTATGAAGAGATTCTTCATACTTATGTAATCAGCCAATTGACTTTACATTTGCATCCGTGACTATATTGTTCCGTAAGTTCCAAGCGCTAGATATGGCCGGGGGTCCTAGGTGTGGGTTTGTTTTTTGTGCCCATAACACAAAATAAGTTGTTTTTTTTTTAGGGTGAAATCGTCGGACTCCCACCCTCCACAGGGGATGGCGGGCGGGGTATGTCGAAGTCGAACCGACTAAAACCTCCTGTCGCTCAACAACCAGCATCCAAACCTCGCAAAAAGGCAAAGGGGGGAGAGTGAAGCGCTTAGTGCGGAGCATATCTCTCCCATCACCCTCCCCCTTCTGGAGAGACTGGACCGATTTTTACGGGAGTTTCACTGATAGGTAACTGATGATATAAGGAGTAACTTAGGCTACTTTTTTTAGACTAGCTTTGCCCTGCGGCGTCACCCGCGGTACGTCAAAAACCGTCGGTACATAATATCGCGTTTAAATAGAAAAAAAAACATCATCCATATTTGAATGAAGAACAGTGAAATCTAAATTGAAAATTCACAGCGAAAAAAAAAATCAAGCTAATAAACAGTCTCGTGTACATTGGGTGATTGTCTAATGAACGCAAGGGAGTACTTTGGGTCCGGACTGAAAACGCGGTCTGCCAGATTGGGCTAAAGTCGATTCACATCAACGACAGGATATTGACTCAATAAACTCGTCTTGTGTTTAGGGCGTTCAGCCAACGTTACAGCTTTATAGTAGCAGGAACGTATTTAAGTACATCTCGTAGGGCATCGTTTGTGGGCTATGATAGCCCTTATTGCAACTTTGACTGCAGTCAAAGTGGGCGGCGTTTATGCTACCATGCCTATCGACTTAGGTAAATTATAGTGCCATTGAGGATTCCAGTATAAGTGTATGCCTATAAAAAAAAAAAAACTCAAGCGCGACAGCCCTAATTCTGCCAGACACACTCCAGGAATAAAAAATAGATTTGATCGCTATTAGACACAGACTAAATACACTTCCACCTCTGTTTAATGACAGCAGACGAAAATAATACGGAGACACAATGTAAAAATAATTTTACACTACGTCAATCCCAACTACCATAACATTGGGATACTTTTTTTTTAATTTGATGTGTTGATTTTTTGTAGACAAATTTCAAACAAATGTATTTTTTTATTGCTTAGATGAGGACGAACTCATGGTCCGCCTGGTGTTAAGTGGTTGCTGGAGCCCATAGACACCTACGACGTAAATGCCGCCACCCATCTTGAGACATGAGTTGTAAGGGTCCCACTTTTAACAGTACAACGGCTGCTCCACCTTTCAAACCGAAACGCATTACTGCTTCACGGCAGAAATAAGCAGGGTGGTGGTGCCTACTCGACCCACAAGACGTCCTACCACCAGTAATTACGCAAATTATAATTTTGCGGGTTTCATTTTTATTACACGATGTTATTCCTTCACCGTGGAAGTCAATCGTGAACATAATTTATTAAGTATGTCACCGGCGGGATTCGAGCACCGATGCATCGCTACATACGAATGCACCGGAGGTCTTAACCTATAGGCCACAACGACTCCTTAAAATTTGTTGTATTTCAAACAAATCGTATTTATTTTAGAACTATTTTAATAATGTTACTTACTTTGTGAATCTTGTTAGCTACTTAGTTTAAATAGTTGTATTTTAAATGTTAAACTTGCATTTAAAAAAAATATTTTCTAGTTTTTCTTTGTAGATAAGAAACATACGCAAAACGAAAGCGGATCAGTTTGTTAATAGGTACCTACTTAACGCAGCTTATCGACACGGGCTGAAATTTAAATAGATAATACATAGCAACATTTTTATGGTTCAACAGTACTTACTGTTTTTAAAAGAAGAGAGAAAAATAATAATAATAATAATAATAATTTATTTATCTTAAAGGTATAGTACAAATTCAAATGGAAATAAATTAACCTTATAATTTATTTTGTAAGCCTTTGAAAGAGCTGAAGTCTGTACTAGGTTCAAAGACCTGTATTACTGATCTCCAGGCTCTCTCCTTCCTAAGATAGATTAGGTTAGGTTAAGTCGAGAACAGATGCTGCGGACTAGTGTTGAGAGATCATTAGGTGTTATATTTTAAGAAGGTCATTTTACGTGTGTGTGCGTGTGTGAATGTGTGTGTATTTGTGTGTGTGTGTGTGTGTCTGTGTGTGTGCGTGTGTGTGTGTGTGTGTTTGTGTGTGTGTGTTTGTGTGTATGTGTGAGTATGTGTATATGTGGGCGTGTGCGCGCATGCATGTTGTATTGTGTATGTGTGAGTATCTGCATCTATGCGTATTTATTATTACTATTACATAGGTATAAATAATTATTTGCTTAATTGGGCTCGAAAAAAAAGCAGATTACTTCACTTCAAAAGAATTCGACTACAATTTTGCCATAGCATTTAAGAAATATATTTTATATTGGCACGTTCCTGTGTGTTCTGGCAGCACTGTAACGTCGTACTATATTATAAACGAATATAAATATAATAACCACGCAATTTGAAAAAGAAAACGAGTCACAATTTATAATAATATCGTGAACGTCTGTCTGTGTAATGAACACGCCCTCGCTTTATATAAAAAAAAAAAAAAAAACTCTGCTATTGGAAGTACTGGCTGATTTCGATGAAATTTTAAATTGATTTAAATCGTGTGCTTGTAGTCTGGTGCTATACGTCGCGCCTTCAATACCATAAGTCCGAAATCGCTTAAAATACTGCATCTACTGTTATGGTTATAAAAGAACTGAAGGCATGAGTGGACGAAGGGGATAAGTACCATTTTTAAAATTTTGAGTTTTTACATTGTTTTTTTTTATTGCTTAGAAGAGTGGACGAGCTCAAAGCTCACTTGGTGTTTAAGTGGTTACTGGAGCCCATAGACTTCTACAACGTAAATGCGTCACCCACCTTGAGATATAAGTTCTTAGGTCTCAGTATAGTTACAACGGCTGGCCCATCCTTTAAACCGAAACGCATTACTGCTTCACGGCAGAAATAGGCAGGGTGGTGGTACTTACCTGTGCGGACTCACAATGAAGGTGTTATGCCTATAAACTCTATTAAACCTTAAAACTCCGGGCTTAAAGGCTATTTTTAGAAAGTGCATGTGATAAAGGATTTTAAAAACGTACAAGTATCAAACGTTTGTTGCCCGTTTTCTCGAAATTAATAAATTGTATCATATCCCCTTCATCCACTCATGTCTTCAATTATACCAAAGACTCATTAAATGTAACGTTATTAGTACAATTCAAAAAAATAAACGTTGGAAGAGGCGGTTTAAAAAAATGTAATTTAGTAATGTAAGTTGACATTGACAGTTTGACAGTTAAAGTTTTGAAACATTGACAGATTGTTGTTAATTATTTCGCGGCTTCGTGATCGGAGTATCCCTGCTTAGTCCACAACGTCGACGAGATTGTGTATTCTCTCAATTACCCTTGACGCAGTAGCCGTGAACAAACACAACGAGAATCTGGCACGCGGTAACAGATTTACAAACTTTATTTAAATTGTGACGTAGGTACGTTGTCGGGTTGTCTCTTGTTTTATGTTTTTTTTTATGTTCTCTGTTTAACTAACGTAAATGGCCAGACGAGCTTCACTGGTGTTAAGCCATCCCCTGAATTCGGAATCTAAGGACAGTAAATCGTGAGTATGCTATTATCCTTTATCCTATTTCTATGTATATGCTGCATTGTAGCCTTCAAAGTTAGATCGTATGATGATGGAGAGGTGACAGTCAACAGTGGGTTAAACACGTTACTAAATCTGGGTTTTAAAGGGCAATTTGGAATGGAAATTCTACTATTGAGAGATAGCAAAGAAGTCTGAACATAAAAAAAGTCTGTATTCACTTCTGAGATTAATTCTTCCTCGGCAGTGAGCCATGGCCCGGCGCCCGTCCCAAGTCCCGTAAGAGTCCATGATGACCCATTATCTAAGAATACTAGCCGAATCTTTACCCACATTACAAAATCATTAGGCTTGTGCAGACAAATATACGTCCTATTTCATATTGAATAGTGAATGATCTTCATTCGACGTTTTATGACTACGTGTTGAATACCGTTGTGTGAATTGAAATTGTTATCAATTGCTTTCGAGACTCGTCAGATCATTTTGCCATGATTAAAAACGAAAGTTTAGTTCATTTTTTCAATTTTCAATATGAAACAATTTCAAAATGAGAAATGAGTAAATGAGACAAATTCATTCTCTACGGAAATATGCAAACTTATAGTAGTCGTTTTTTTATTGCCCGTGTAGGCAGACGAGCATACGGCCCACCTGATGGTGAGTGTTTACCGTCGCCCATGGACATCAGCAATGCCTGGGGCAGAGCCAAGCCGCTGCTTAGCGTTAAGTACTCTCCACAAGTCTCATTTGAAGAAGGATAGGAAATAGCGCTCGGGAAACACCGTGGAGTGGACCTCATTCCAAAGCCGGATGGTACGTGGCAAAAATATCTCTGGAAGCGCACTGTGGATGAATGCAGTGGCTCCAGGTAATATGGATAAACTCTACTTCATCGTATTATCTAGCACTTGCGATTATCAAAAATAACCGCTTTTCAGATAAGACATGCATTCGGAATTTATAGCTAGTGCATTCAATTTACTCGCTTCGATTTTACGGTTACGCTTTTACGCTTTTCTTTTTTGGCTCGCTTTTACTGGTGGTAGTACCTCTTGTGAGTCCGCACGGGTAGGTACCACCACCCCGCCTATTTCTGCCGTGAAGCAGTAATGCGTTTCGGTTTGAAGGGTGGGGCAGCCGTTGTAACTATACTGAGTGAGACCTTAGAACTCATATCTCAAGGTGGGTAGCGGCATTTACGTTGTAGAAGTCTATGGGCTTCGGTAACCACTTAACACCAGGTGGGCTGTGAGCTCGTCCACCCATGTAAGCAATAAAAAGTAAATTAAAAAATAACTACTGCTACATCCTTCGAACGAGAACACAAGATAAATCGCGCCGGAAATAGGCGAACTGCTGTTCAAATATTACATTATACATATTAGGTATAACCAGTAATTATTTATGCTAAATATGAAATTAACAATTAAAAAAATTGAACGTTTCAACACGTTTATCCGCCAATTTGTGTAACAATATAATTCCCGACAAATTGAATTAATGCCGCCAATTAATTTGAAATTCAAGCTTTATTTAAGCTCGTGGCACCGACGATCGAACTTGAAGCGTAAGCCCGCTGTAAAGCGAACGAGAAATCGGCCAACATTTTAATCGGAAACAATATTATAACGTATGAAGTCAAAAAGTGTGTGTGTGTGTGTGTGTGTGTGTGTGTGTGTGTGTGTGTGTGTGTGTGTGTGTGTGCGCGCGCGCGCGTGTGTGTGCGTGTGTGTGTGTGTGTGAGAGAGAGTGTGTGAGTGTGTGCGTGTGCGTTTGTATGGATAATAAATAGAACAGGCCCATTTTGACTAGTATATAAATTTTAATAAAGGCCGATGTAAAAGTTTCGGAGACGTTCAATTTCAATTTGCGAAACAGAAAAATTCAATTTGCAGTTCAAAGTTAGGATTCGATTGTGGTCAACTTGCGCCATCGAAAGTTGCTGGACCGACAGAAAAACCATTCCGTATTATTTATTGCCGAAAAACGATCGAATTTGAAATGTATTTACGTCGGGCAAATGATACCATCTACTATCACGCAATAAATATATTCGAAATTTAATTTTTTTTTGTTGCTTAGGTCGGTGGACGAGCTCACAGCCCACCTGGTGTAAAGTGGTTACTGGAGCCCATGGACATCAACAACGTAAATGCGCCACCCACCTTTTTTAATCTATAAATTCGTCGTATATTTTTCTAGAAGTTGTAGTGGCCTTAATAACCTGGAAACTGCCAATTTATTATTATCAATCCGTACGATAGTGCTTACTCAAATTCTAACTACTTATTATCGAACGATTTCTCTTATTGTAATTGTTTAAGATTTGCTTTTTAATTTCCAGAATATTCGACCCTTCATATCTTTTTTGGTATTGCTTAGATGGGTGGATAACGTTAACGACGTCTCTAATCTCTAATAGGCATCTATCTAATAGGAATCTAATAGGCAGATTGGGCGATCCTACTCCGGCGAGATCTAGACTCGCCCTGCCACCAGTAATTATGCAAAATAACTTTTGCGTGATTCTCTTTGCCTCCGTCTCTTCACCCACAATCGCGTGAGTTCTGTAATAGCATATTAAGATAAGAACCTATAATCAGTATAAAAAATAAGTTCATTCTTCTCCACGCCAGGCCGAAGCGCTCAAGTATCTGATGTCTAAGTTCTACTTCTAGCCTTTGTTCATTTAGAACTTATACCGTAAAAGAATGATATCATGTACTCAAAAACAATAAAATAAAATTTATGAATTTATATAAACTAGTGGTTATCAATTTTACAATATTTTTTTGAGTGTCCTTAATTATTATGTTTTTTTTTAAACGTTTTTTATAGCCGCTGCCTACCGTTTAATACTCTCCACAAGCCTCGTTTGAAGAAGGACATGTCATAGCGCTTGGGAAACACCGTGGAGGGGAGCTCATTCCATAGCCGGATGGTACGTGGTAAAAAATACCTCTGGAAACGCACTGTGGATGAGCGCAGTGGCTCCAGGTAGTATGATGAACTCTACTCCGGTGGCGGGCGGTGCGATGGTAAAAAACGAGATGCCGGTATCATCTCGAACAATTCCTCAGAGCAACATACATTAAGCGAAAAAGCAGGAGAATCAGTTCAAAAGCACAGCTTGACTTTCAAGAAGTCTCGAGTGCAGTGAAAGTTCACATGCGAGCTTCGAAACGTAAATGTAGGTTTTACATTCACCGTGTGAATTTTACTTGCACCAACACTTTCTAATGAGATTTTACTTTTGATCTTTTGTTCATTCAAATAAGCATATGCATAAGATTATGACGTGTTACGAAGGAACAGACAAAAATAAAAATAATAATAATAAGATATTTTAAAATGAATATACTTTGGATTGTGAGTCCGCGCGGGTAGGTTCCAACACCCTTCCTATTTCTGCCGTGAAGCAGTAACGCGTTTTGGTTTGAAGGTTGGGGCAGCCGTTGTAACTATACTTGAGACCTTAGAACTTATATCTCAAGGTGGGTGGCGCATTTACGTTGGAGATATCTATGGGCTCCAGTCACCACTTAACACCAGGTGGGCTGTGAGCTCCAACCACCTAAGCAACAAAAACAAATTCTATAGCAGCAACAGAAGTGTTTCGGTCCGTGTAAATAAATGTTTGAGACATGTGTAATAAATAGTTATATAATACCAACCAACCATATACAATACCAACGGCCGTCTGGTGTAGTGGTAAGTGACATGGTCACTACATAAGGGGGTCGCGGGTTCGAATTCCGCCAAGGGAAGATGTTTGTATGATAAATATAAATGTCTTTTCCAGGGTTATGGATGTATATTAAATATATGTATGTGTATAATAAAAATCTTACATTTATTTCCGTTATCTGGTGGTACCTGTAACACAAGTTCTTTACGAACTTATCACGGGACCAGTTAACGTGGCGTGATTGTTAGTAAATATTTATTTATTATTTATTATTTATAGTTCGATAGGTAGGTAGTGTTAGCTTCGCGGAATTCGTGAGCTCCGCTATCGCTTATCACCACCTATTATTAATAATCTATAAGCACCGCCTCAAAACGAACTATAAGCGGCCCTTGATAAGTCGGGACTAAGACGGATCGACAAAATTAAATAACGACGTAAGTGAATTCACGGCTTGCCTCATTTAGTGAGATCTCAATATCGCACGACACTAGAGACCACGCAGCGCCGCACTAAGCGTTACCAGCTTCTTATGTAACAAACTCAATCAAGGACACAATCTCGTGAGCGCTCGTGAGGAAAAATTAATCTTATTATGACAAAGATTAGACCTACGATGCACTAGTACTAACACTGAAACATTATTATTGTTAATTCCGTAAATTGAAAGACAGCGTACTGAATTTTTTTTTGTTTACAGATGTGTGTCAACACAAATTTTATTATAAATTTATTGTATTTTTCATCACTTCTTTACACATTCATGCTTTGTTTTTTTTTTACTGATTTCATTCACACCGATTTTACTACAGATTCAAAGTAATAATAGGCCAAAATTTAATATGCAATGCAGTGTAATATTAAAGAAATAAATAAACTCTATAATTAAACTCCTTTTCGGATTGTAGGTCGGTATACGAATCACTTGTGTTATTACAAGTATGGCTTACCCTATTTCGTTCCTTAACCTTTATCTCTCGAGCCAGATACGGTCCGCAGTAAGGTATTGTAACAATAACATTTTAGCTACATGGCGCGGGATAATGGATTAAATTTTTCGAGCAGCTGTTTGATATTATGTCTAAAATTACTTAAATCGAATAATCAGTAAAGAGTGAAAAATGAGATTTGTCTTGAACGCTGAATTGGACAGTAGCTGGGACGAGTTTTATGAAATTAATCTATTATATAAAATTACTAAAAATAAGTTTTTAAGTCTTACGCCGAAATTTTATTATTATGAATATTTTATTTATATTTGGCAATTCATTCAATTATATCGTATAAATTAACAAATCATGGGACTTTTTGCTTTTCGCGACTTGGTAGACTTTTAAATTTTAAAGAAAATAAATTCGAAAAAACCGTTTTTATAGAGCTTCTATCTTAAGCACAAAGTAAACAGCTTCGATGTTAAGTGGACATATTATTGTATTGTAGCCGACTTTTCTGTCAATAAGCAATTGTTGAATCTACCAAAAATATTTATTAGCCTCACCACTACACGATGTACTGGGATGAAATACGTAAATTCGATTTTAATTTAATCATCTGACAGACCGGCTTGCAATGCGTGAAAACGGTTTTGAAGCGAAATGCGGTTGGATTGTGCGAATTCAAAATCTGAACGGTCAGCCGTTTCTATTTTCCGGCCGTTTTCGGTTACTGCGCTTGTCGTGTTACCGCAATCGTGTTACCCGTCGACGTCTGAACCTTTGTGGAATTGTGGCGAATTTGAAATTCGAAACCGAATTTTGAGAGAATCCTATTTATAAGATATATAAGCAGTTCGTGCCGCGTTCCGGAGTTCACATGTGCTTGTATAATTAGGCATTGTTTTTAAGGTAATGAACTGATTTCATATTTGATCCTAACATTCGTAGTTATGTCAGCTGCTTTCTTTCGTGTTCTCGTAGTCGGAGTTATTTGAATGTAAGATTCTAGTTAATGTCAATTTTACTTTAATCATTCTGCTGTTCTGCTCAATAATTTAATAAAATCTATATATTAATTACGTGAAGCAAAAACTTTGTACCCTTTTTTACGAAAATTGCGCGGACGGAGAAGTATGCCCATACTTATAGAGAATATGGATAAGTAGCGCTGAATGTTATTTTTTTTATATCAGCTTTAAAAATACATTAAATCAATAAAAAAAATATTACATATGGTAATGACCATGTAAATGACACACACATACGCATATATACTCTTTTGTTTATTGTTAAACTGTTATTATTGCTTAAATTCTGTGGTTAAATTGAGAGTAGATGAATTCAACTTATTATGTGCAATTCAACCTTAAAGAAGAATTCTCTAAATATGTAGACCTCTCAGTTATGTGGGTCATTGGCATTTAACATACCACGACCCCCACATTTTCGAGGAATATACAAACTCATTGTAGACGAACGTGAATGATACATTCTGTATGCCATTAACAATCGTTGGATTTTCTTGTACATCTAGTATTGATTATATACACCGTAGTATGTCAAAGAATATGTTATCATGGGTAAGGCCTGACGATTAAATTTGATCTGGGATCTTGTTTTCTCCCGATAAATGGCTTTTAAAACCTCTATAAGGCGACCGAAGAACCGATATCTCAACGATTACTTCATATCCACGTCTACGATATTCAAAGCAGCCAACGTACCAAGGTATTTGCTGGTCTCCGATTCAGTAAGAGATTTTAGGAGCACACTATGGTTAAGTTGTCAGAAATTTGAATTTTAAACCCTTTCCCTGCATCTATAAACACACATTCGTTAAAAATATTTCTATCGCGTTGGATTCATGAATATGTGACAGCGCAAATTATGCAGACACGAATCTTATAGATAACTAAAAAGGTTATAGAAAGAAAGATAGACATGAAAAGAGAGAGAGAAAGAGAGAGAAAAAAAAAACTTCAGAGGTGTCAAGGGACACCCGGATGGAACGAAGTTCCTTTCGATTAATTAGTGAAGGAATTGTAATTTTTTTTTAAGTTATAATAATAAATTACGGCATTATGAAGAAGAAAAAAACAAAACTATGAACTAAATTACTATTGTTGAAACGCTATCTCGAGAAACTGTACTCATTACGCGGACCAATCGGATACGAGCAATGTCACGCGATAAGCGCCTACACGTTGATTGGTCAGAATGACGGATCTAAAAAGTGTCGTGACAACTTTTCGTAAGAATTTTTTCCGTCTAGCCCCCTTTCACAACGCGCGATAAGGAACTTCGTTCCAAAAGTTATTTGAGAGCAGCATAACGTCGAACTTCGAACCAAGCTTATGCAACTTCGACAAACAAAAGACGATTTTATTCCTTAACGTTCACATAAACCTCTTTTCCATATCTAAAGAAGTCGCTTTGTAGTAGTCACTCGTTCACTCTCACAAAGACTTCTAAGTTTCATTCGGCATACGAATTCAAGGAACTTGCTGAATGCTGGACGTAAGCCTTCTGCCGGAACTAATCCGGTCGCACTGCGCCGTTCTGTGTCCTGCCAACATTTTTATCCCGACGGTAACCGTTGCACCGTAGTCACGTACAATTTAGTATTAAGCGAGCCCCCGAGCACGCGCTCGGATAATAGTAAAGCCGGGGCTTTAAACGAGCGGAGCGGATTATTACTGTGCTCCTTGTTTCGCGTCAGTATTTTTGATGCATCTTCAGCTATCACGGGAGCTTATAGTACACTGTTCCACTGCTACGACTGGTAATCACAAGCGACAGTGATCACTGATGATTATGTTCATATGCTCGTGCTTCAATAAGTGAGATTAAATTCTCCATTATATTTCCTAAAAGCCGCCTCTTCAAACCAGAACTAGTGAATGATTTGCGACAGAATTAGCGCTGACAATACTCTAAGTTGATCTTTTAGTAGAAAATATTGTTGTTTCATCGCGACAGTCGTTCGTGATCACTTGGTAAGTATATATATACATATATTAGCCTGGAAGCAGTGGTACCTGCTGCCAAGCTCGATACCGGGCGTCTTTACCTATTTAGATTATAATAAATTTAAAACAATCTTTACGAACGTCCGTAAAAACTGTAAAGTGTCCGAAACGTCGAAAGCAATATAATGACATTAAAAAACGCGGGACAAACCTGTAAAAGTAGTTTTAATTATGTCTACAACTCACGAAAACCGAAGAAAATAATTAAATTTTTTTAAGCATAATAATAATATGTAGTTTTGACTTATAATTAATTATAATAGTGAATTAGTTTCTTCTATACTTTTAATAATTGCGTGGAAGGCAAAAAAAACTAAAATAAAAAAAATAAAAATGCGTTTCAGCAATTTACTTACGTTTTAGTATCAAATATTGTGAATCGCTTGCAATAGTACTTCAACTTTATTTAAACATTGTCTGCATTGCTGTGGCTACTTTAACCTGAGTATGTTTCAGTTTAAATATTGTTCAAAGTCAAACCTCGGTGGCTTTCCTAAAAATCTTTCGCTCTGTGATACACTGGTGGATAACATAAATTCTTGAGACCAAGGATATAGTTGTGTACATTATATGCACTTAATAGGTATAACATAACATTTTAAGAACTCAAGTGAAATAAATTTTGTATTTACCTACAAAATTGCCGTTTACTGTACAAAAAGCAAAAGACACTTTTTTTTATAAATTTTTTATTTTATTTTATCTTGCAATTTATGCTCAACTTGCTGTCTCCCATCATTGTATCTATTTATTCACAGTTCACATCCGTAGTAAGACTGGTGCCATTTGGTAAGGAGCTGTGATGAATTATATCGGCACCAGAACACTAAACAGTGACCGTGACTTTTTTAGGATTTAAGATTTTTTAAGGTTAGAGTTTTCGGGCATTGCCTTGACACTGAACCAAACAAAATGTTTCATGGTAAGTGACAATGTGGTTTAAAACTCCTTCTATTCTGTGTTTATTAAAAAACGCAAAGCACACCTTAACGTTTTCGTCGAGCTGGCGATCGTTCAGTTCGTGCGGCGCCCACTTATCACGTTTTATTACCTTACCAATTTGACGAAAATGAACCAATATTGTATTGATGCCAACGTCGAAAACTGCCGCTAGCTCAGCAGTATATTGGGTATCGTTAGCTTCAACTATCGTCCTTATTTCGCTGCCGTTAACTTTAATTTTCGGGCGACCACGTTATTAGTGACAACTAAACAGAAATCAAGAAACAAATGACTGAATTTGAAAAATTCCATATTTAAAAAAAAATCCTTTATTTTCACAATTCATTCATTCATTACGTCTCAAATGGTTTCCAGTATTGTATTACGGCAACTTCATAGGTACAGACCTATTATTTTTCCGTTTAATACTGGTGTAATAAATTAACAAATATCTTCTTTAAATAATTTGTATGCATTATTAGTTAAACATATATAATAAAAAAACCATTTTTTAGAACTTAAATAGAGATAAGGCTTGTTGTTTATTTTTCATTTCACTGTCATATCGTTGGAATCGATATTCGAATATTGCAATAAAATCAAATCGACAACGCCAGAATCGATTATAATAAACGGAAGCTTGAAAGATATGTTCTGAGGAATTTATTTTCCTCAGTCAACATGCAATGTTCGTCGGAATCCCAGATTTATTTAGGGAAATGAGCTTCTACTGAGGGAGGTTGGAGGGAGCTTCCGAGGGAGAGGTGGTAATTGGAACGTCGCGGCTTCTAGTTTACTCAATGTTTGAGCGCTCTCAAGTATTGGTTAGCTTAACACTTTGTCCTTTGAAATTTAGTTGACAGCTTAAATTATTATTTGGTTAATAGTGATGTAGGTTAATGAGGCTTCCTCGGTTTTTCTTACGTGTTACGCAAAAGTGTTTGGTTAAAAAATGTTTGGTGTGCAGACGAACTTGGTCAAAGCTTACCTTGTGTTAGTGAATACTCTAGAGTGTAGCATTCAGGACCTGGCACGAGAAATTTATAACAAGTTTCAATATTTGCAATTGCATTAATATAATGTCACTCTTTATCATTGTTGTATTGTTGAAATTATGAAGACACGAGCCATGAATGTGAATTAGTATTTTATGTAGTTTGATACATTCTGTAATTTTGATATATTTTTATCGAAGTTTTACGGTGCATCGTTGAATGGGCAATGCAGTGTACGACGTGTCGCATTAATCCACATTTAATTCTGAATTCCATATTATATCAACATTTCTTTAGATATAAGCATTGGTATATTTTACTTCTTTAAAATAAAGAAGATTTTTCAAAACTTAAAGTATTTGTGAGATTTATTTTTAACCGACTTTTTAATTTAAAAAAATAGGTGTTTCTCAATAGCAATATGAACTCCGTACGTCACTTCTGTTGTTCCAATACACTGTGATCAAGAATCGATCGTGCCGGAGCCTTGGCTGTATTAAAGCCCGCCGAATCGCAAGCCATATCCGATCGGCGGAGACCCGACCTGCATAAGGCAGTGCAGGGTCGTACTCAGAAAAATATTCATACGACATAACTTAGGTAGCATCTGCATATTACGTGACTTGCTGTGTAATTCTGGTAAATCCGCTCGCGCGCTCATCGTCCCAGCACTAGCTTATTTATACCCCCGGATTCGTTAAGATTGTGCTGCTCTGGCAATATCGGATGCTAGCACATAAAAAGAGAGGTGTGACAGAAAATTTTAAATTTTAAAATTATAATTTGCGTAATTACACGTGGTAGGACTTCTTGTGAATCCGCACGGGTAGGTACCATCACCCTAGATGTCTATGGGCTCCAGTAACCACTTAACACCAGGTGGGCTGTGAGCTCATCCAACTACACACAATAAAAAAAAGCATCACTCGATCGATAATCTCAAATCAAAATACTCACAATCAGTATACGATATTATATATATTTTAATCCTTGAATGATATTATTCAATTATGCCCTACATGAAATTTATTTAAGAAAACTTTCAGGGTTAAGGTTAGTTCTTTCTACCGTGTAACCCTTTCAATGGTTCCCGATTTCCTTAAAATAATAATGTAGTATGCCTTGTGTAGATAAATCTTGGAATTCGATTTTAACCTGGTATAACGCTGAGGCACTGCATAATTAGTTTCATGATTATCCTTATAAGTCCTTTGAATGTCTGCTGGTGAATTCGATGATCGATTTTTATCCATGAGCTTTTTGTTGTAATGTCGGAGAACTCTTTGTACTATTGACAGCGACACACCGATAGTCCTGGTTATATGGCGCTGACTCCGGCCGATTTCCAGCATTTCCAGGATTCTCGTGCATTCTTCAGTTGTAAGCGACATGATTACAGGTTGAATAATAAATATTGAACACTATCAATATGGTTTATATACCCAATTAAATAACAGATTAGAAGCAAAAGCAAAATCAAATGCAGTAATTTCAAAGTTCCATCTTTGAAACTCTCCCTTTTTGAAAATTTGTTTTTTTTATGTCATAACCTTGCAGTAACTAAGAAGTTTTAATACCTTAATTTAAACAGTATTTCATTGTCTGCTAAACACAATTTATTTCATGAACCTAGCATTCTTAGTTTCTGAGATTTATAAGGTTTTTTAATTGACCCGGATTCATTGTTCTCGAGTGTATGTACAGTGTAATACAATAAAATATCTTATTTATTTGTATTTTAATTAAACTTATTAATACTATTTGTTATCATTATACATTACTAATAAGTGAAAGTGTTTTCTTGTAAGAGTATGTTAATGTAAATGGTACACGTATTATATTACTTGAATGGAAAATGCATACTTATTTGTTTTGGAGGTAAATAAGTAAAAACACAACTGCAATCACAGTGTACACATTCATTGCGCGACAAAAAAAAATTTACCGACTTCTCGGAGGGGGCTCTCAATTCGAATATGTTTTTTTTATGTTTGTTACTTTTGACTGGGTGCATCGATTTTGATGATTCTTTTTTTATTAGAAAGCTGACGCTTCTCGTGTGGTCCCATTATAATTTTTTAGTCCAGTTCTGATAATAGTATCCATGAAAAAATCATATAAGTCTTAAACTTGCATTAAGTACGTGCGCGACAAATAGATGAATTAATAACTCAATATCACGCGAACCGATTTCGATGATTATTGTTTTAAGTGTATATTAAATTGTTTTAGATTATCTTTTTTTATTCTATTTGAAGTCGGTTTCTGTTAAAGCATGTCTATTTACAATTATGTTTAATTTGCATTACCGGCTGCGATTATTAGTGGAAGTTCTCGATTTGATATTTATACAGTCCGTTGTCTGCTTAACGTCCAGAGGACTGTGAACACGTTTATTCATCGAATGTTGAACGTATGACTGGTTTGTGACTTGAAAAAGCAGGATAGCGATCCTTACCCGCGCGAAGTTAGTATACTATAAAAACTAGCAATAAACTTTTTCATAAACCACAAATTGTATTACCTCTAGCGTTGTTTCGAAATAAAAAGTAAAGAAAAAGACTTGTGATAGATTCGGTAGTAAAATATGAATTTATTTATCTATCTGTGGTCTTGTGACTGAAGTAACAATTTTTATTTAACACGTTGACTGCGATGTAGATCACCGGTGCACTGAAGTAATTATGTCGATTTTTGTTACTAAGGCGCCGGGATTGCCTAAATTTGTCGTCTTTTGTTCGTTAATGTATGTTTTGATATTTTAGGTCTCTTAGAAATACGATTTATTCTCAGTATCTTCGGATTCGTCTTTCTAAGTCTACTAGCTATTCTGGCGCCTATGTAACAGAAATCGACATAAATACTTTAGTGTGCGATGTAGGGCACCGGTGACCTAAACGGCAGTCAATGGGTTAAAGAAAATAATAAGAAAATAATAATAATGTCGTGTCTGTTTAATGGAACGAAGTTCCATAAGGGACGATGCGGAGGGGTACCCTAATCGGAAAAAAGTCCGTAACGTAAGAGTTTTATTAGTAATGCACACAGTGTACGATTTAACTTTGTAATAACGTACAAATTAGTAATGCACATAATGTACGACTTAACTTTATAATTACGTCCAAAAAATATAATAACATATTTTTCTTATATATTTTTTATAAATCATCTCTATATATAAAAATGAATTGCTGTTCGTTAGTCTTGCTAAAACTCGAGAATGGCTGGACTGATTTGGCAAATTTTGGTCTTGAATTATTTGTGGAAGTCCAAAGAAGGTTTAAAAGGTAGATAAATATGAAGATGCTCGAAATTAAATAAAAATAACAATTTCGTTTTTGCTTTAATGCGTCCCCCGTCGGACGGATTCCTTTTGTTTGTTTTAAGTTTATTTTATACAAAAGCTTAGATCTTTTATTAATCGATTGAGGAACTACGAAATCTGCCGGGTCAGCTAGTTGTGAATAAAATAAAGTTGTAACTTTGTGAAGTAGTATATTTTTAGTTTTATCAATAAAAAAATCATACTAAAAAATGTATACCCGAATAATTATTTTCTTTATACCTCGAATAGAACTTAAAATTAATATTTTTATAATAAGGAACTTCGTTCCTATCCGGTGTCCCACGACACCACAACATCGTTTTTTTTTTGCAATGCAATAACGTGTAAAGTTTTCAGGGACCCGTTCCAGTTAACGGCACTTCTAAGTCTCGGATAGGTGATCGACGGCTCTGACGTCACTTGTCTCATTTATTTGGGATGTAAGCGAAGTTTGCGGTTCAAATGCCTTTTCAGATTCGCTAAGATGGGTGAGCGAATTCAAGCGCTCAGCCGGGAGGGTCGTCCTTGAAAAGAAAATTACCTTAGAATTCTACTTTTTTTTTATTGCTTAGATGGGTGGACGAGCTCACAGCCCACCTGGCGTTAAGTGGTTACTGGAGCCCATAGATGTCTATAACGTAAATGCGCCACCCACCTCGAGATATAAGTTCTAAGGTCTCAGTATAGTTACAACGGCTGCCCCACCCTTCAAACCGAAACGCATTACTGCTTCACGGTAGAAATACGCAGGGTGGTCGTACTTACCCGTGCGGACTCACAAGAGGTCCTACCACCAGTTATAATAATTTATATGTATATGTAAAAAAATTGTATGTATATTTGTGGCAGATCAAACTAAACTGATTTTCGGCGTGAAGAGACTGCAATTCTACATTACAACGTTCCACTGGTAGTCAATGAAAAAGAAAAACTTTAAATAGAACGTATCTATAGAGTGACTGCTTAGCGGTAGCTTTAATTATTTTTGAGGTTGTTTGTCCCGTCCGACCCGTTGATTGTTGAAGCTTTTTTTTCCTACCTAGCTGAGAGCCTTGAGAGGCTATTTCCGCGTAACCTTAACTAGTAGATGAGCTCGCGGGGCTCAAACCTGACGACGTTGCTAATACGAGCCCTAGCAAGAGCCGTGCTTCGCAGAATCTACCACCGGATTGGAAACGCGACCCACTGAGAGAAGATCCGGCGAGAAACTCCACTGAGTTTCTGTGCTGTGTCTGAGGGTTAATTTACTCGTCGAGCCCTTTGTCGCAAGCGACAGGTTCGATGAGAACGATGACTGGTTGTCGAAGCAAATGTACCTATTTATTTCTAATTAATGCATGATAGCACAATATATATTCTATAAAATAATTCACAAAATTCGAGACAGTATTTTAATCATGTTAAGGTCTCGTGGAATACAAATAAATATAGAGTTTAAAGTTGAAATACACGCTGAAACGTTATAACTCTTGATATGCTATTACACGTTATTTGTGGAAAAAGTTTCCCGTGAAGTGAGTTGGTCACGTCGCGAAAAGCTTGCTCGAGACTTTTTCAGGAAACAGCAAATAAGAACAGGAAAAGCTTTATTAAGATGAAAATACATATTATTATAATTAATGTGTTGGAAGAAAGTCTTTTGTTGTTAATACAATCTGATTTTTTTATGATCTGATTTTGCACTTTTTTATTTATTATGGATCTTGCGTTAATAAAAATTGCATTTATGTTTACACTAACAAATTCACGATCATTTTCACACATTAAATACAGAACAAAATATACATGGCAAATCGATGGTCGAATTAAATATTTTTTTAAATTAAACTATGTTGATAGTTATTTTAATTATAGAAAAAAAATGTACACAGTTGAATAATGTCACGGTCAATCAGGTGTCAAGCGATTAACAGGGGTCAAATATTAAATATCGGAGGTAGATGAATACGAACTAAATACTACCCCCACCTTGAGATTTGAGGTGAAAGTCTCAATTGTACCTTATTATGTTTCAATCAAGCTTCAAAGCGGAACACATGCTGCCTTCGCATCCGGATTCACAATATTATCTATATTCCCGCCAGCTATTGCACGATTTCATAAATTTGTCGTCTCCAATTTCTATTACAGGGTGGTGTTCCTTCATTGTGAAATTCGGTCCTTATCAATCCGAACCAATCCTTAGTCTTTTTTTTTGTTTTTATTGCTTAGATGGGTGGACGAGCTCACATCCCACCTGATGTTAAGTGGTTATTGGAGCCCATAGACATCTACAACGTAAATGCGCCACCCACCTATCTATTGGAGATAGTGTATTCTTAGTGTTCAAGTATTGGAATTGATAATTAGAGAACGAAATAGTATATAATTCGTTGCGAGCACGAAAATCAATCGGAAAATGTATGTTTTGTTAATTGTTTTATGGTAGATATTTATAAGGTTACATTTAAGGATTGTCGGAGGGAACAGAAGCCCAACAGCAACTATTTTTATTGTGAATTCTCACTTTGATGGAAGCCAGATCGGCTTATTGTAAACTTTCAGTTAGTTTTCAATAACTTTCAATTGTTGTATGAAATTCTGAATGGTTTGTCAAAGGTTAATAATACGCTTTGAAATATCGATAGTTCCAAGGTTTACTTTGTACATCACAACCTCTGTAGCTTCAATTGAGCTAAAATGAAAAGATTTTATGTTTGCTTTAAAAATAGTCTTAAAATTAGTCAAAGAGAAAAAATAAAATAAAAAATTGCTTACATTATTTTCACAACAAATACGAATATTAGAATGGAAAATAATTTAATACATATTTAATATTAGGTAAAGAGCTCTGATTATTTTAGTGCATATACTTCTATACTTGTGAACGAGCTCAACGGTCATCTGGTCTTAAGACTTACCGAGAATGGAAGCATTAGGTCTAACCACCCTTAGGTCTCACCCTTCAAATTCAAACAAGGACGCATTACTGCTGCACGGCAGAAGCATCCAGACCGGTAATACGCACCCGTCACAAAACGAACTATTACCAACCTTACTACATTACCAAAATATTACTGGATTTATAACTAAAAATGTATGTAAGAAACTCAGCTTAATTCTTGAATGAATCTTTCAACGTACTGTCCTAGAGTGTTGGTTTTATCTTCTTTGAATCGTCATATTTAAGAATTGACAGTGTTATCTATATTTATACTCTATACTAATATATAAATCTACAGTGGTTTTTACGGATGTTCCGTCATAACTACTGAACCATGCATCCGATTAATTTGAAACTAGGTATCCATGTAGAAAATACATATACTTAATGGATACGCTAATATTTATATGAGTGTTGGACTCCCTAATAATAATGACAATAAATAATAATGTCGATTTGAAATGCCCAGCGAAGCGGGCGAGTACGGCTAGGGGTTCTATATAATTGTAATATGCACATGATACATTATCTTATGTCATTAATATTTGCCACTAAATTCAAGAAAATGCAGTATAATGCTTGTACCTTGTATTTTTTAACATTTACTGTGTACGCTTCGACAAGGTCATAATATGCTATGTCACATATTATGGTATGGAGTATTGTCTTGTGAGTCCGTACGGGTAGCCACCACCGTGAAGCAGTAATGCGTTTCAGTTTGAAGGATGAAGCAGCCGGTGGTCTGTAAAACCTTAAAACTAATGTCTCAATTGTTGATGTCTATGGGCTCCGGTTACCACTTATTAGGAGAGGGACCGTGAGCGCGTCCACCCATCTAAGCAATAAAAAAAGATCACTTTATATCGGGCTTTCGTTGAACAATATATCTATATATTAATACGTGAAGCAAAAACTTTGTACCCCTTTTCACGAAAATTGCGCGCACGAAGGAGTATGAAATTTCCCACACTTATAGAGAATATAGAGAAGGAGTGCAGAATGTTAATATGTTTTTAAATTAAGCATAAAAAATACATTAAATCAATAATAAAAACATTACACACACACTACCATGTATTTGACACACACACATGCATACCATTTGTTTACTGTCAAACTTTTCTTATTGCTTAGAGTCTGTGGTCAAATTGAAAATAGATTAATATTATTTGTCTTTATCAATATTTGTCTAAACTGTAATCTTGGCGAAATCTGAGATTGTAGAAGTATAATGGTCTTTGAAAATAGAATCATAAGAATGTATAAACTTATAATTTAAATTAATTATAATCGAATTTCGACTACCGGGAGACAACTAGTTCTATTAATTAGTTAAAAGGGCTTGTGTTGCGTTACTAAACACACGATGCTTTAGAAAGAAAAAAAACCTTTATTTCTGGGTACGTTTCTGAACTGGATTAATTAAAGCAATGAATCAGCAGTTGTCTATATTTAGTGGGCGATCGTTCTGAATGGCGACTAGGACGTAAAAGTCTGAACTACAATATTTTTAGCATTTCATTTTCTGGATTATATTGTATCTCTTGTGCTTTTTTGGTTTCAAACACTATATTTAAAAAAAACAATTACGGTTTTATGGGATGGTAGTGTGACGGCATTCCAGGTGCACTTGAGCGATCATGTCTTCGAATTGAAACTGTAATATCATCTATAAAAATAACATATTAACATTTATTAGGAATTATAAATAATCTCCAATTATTAAAAAATAAAAAGTAATTTTAAATTTTAAGCACGTAATATTAGGTTTTTTTTTTTTTTAAATTATTGCTTAGATGGTTAGAACGAGCTCACAGCCCAACTGGTGTTAAGTGGTTACTGGAGTCCATAGATATCTACAACGTAAATGTGCCACCCACCTTGAGATATAAGTTCTAAGGTCTCAGTATAGTTACAACGGCTACCCCGCCCTTCAAACCGAAACGCATTACTGCTTCACGGCAGAAATAGGCAGGGTGGTGGTACCTACCCGTGCGGACTCACAAGACGTCCTACCACCAGTAATTACGCAAATTATAATTCTACTTGTATTTGGATAAGACTAAGCCAAGTCTTCTTCTTCTTAACGTTTTCCATATCCGCCTTTACCACATCCAACCAGTCCATTTCAAGTATGTTTGTATTTTTTTGTTTATTTGTTCGAATGAAATAGTTTTTGAAACGACTAAATTACTAGATAGGTACACACACAAATAAGGATCTCTCAAATTGTTATATATACCGACACATGTGAACATTGCTATGGCTTAGGCGTTGAGCAATTGCTTTTTTATTAAAAAAACTTCAGAGGTGTCAAGTGACACCCGGATGGAACGAAGTTCCTTTCGATTAATTAGTGAAGGAATTGTATTTTTTTTTAAAGTTATAATTATAAATTACGGCATTATGAAGAAGAAAAAAACAATACTATGAACTAAATTACTATTGTTGAAACGCTATCTCGAGAAACTGTACTCATTACGCGGACCAATCGGATACGAGCAATGTCACGCGATAAGCGCCTACACGTTGATTGGTCAGAATGACGGATCTAAAAAGTGTCGTGACAACTTTTCGTAAGAATTTTTTCCGTCTAGCCCCCTTTCACAACGCGCGATAAGGAACTTCGTTCCAAAAAAAAAACGCGGTTTGCAACTACATATATATTTTATTGGAGTTTACTCCTTTAGAATCGATTTACATATATAGGCCCGGGGTATGAAAATTATGGGGACCAAAATCGTACTAGCATGTCACACGAAATGCGTTATGCGCCTGATTGCGCATGTCACACGAAATGCGTTATCGCAGGTGACGCCGGGCTGCTGCGCCGGCAGTCCGCCACAAAGCCTCGTACTGATCGCGCGTTTCTCTCATTATTGTATTTTCATATATTTGTTAGTCGTTTGTTTTGTGTCTCGTTAATTTGTTAATAATCTGTAGTGTATCGTGTTGTCGTAATATAGAACTATTTCTCGTATTGTTTCGTTTAATTTTTTATATCCAGTAAACTCCAGTCGTGCGTCGGAGCGGACACACACACTTTTTTATTTTATTCGTTTATTTTAACGTCACCTTACGCGACTGTTGGACAGCTATCGATTTGTGTCGCTAAGTCCAACACAAAGCTATCGATCGACACACATATGTAACTTATTTAATACAACTGTTGCGTGTTACAGCCTGATAAATATGTACAGGAATGGTGACCGTATCGTCACGACTCGTTTCTTGGGGTATGCAGGGACTAAAGTATTTGTTAGTATAAGTACGTGGTGTATGATTATCTTATTGTGTTGTGATGGTGGTAGTCATGGTGTCTCTTTTACGTTGTTTCAACTAGGGTTCAGCAGTCGAATTTATTGTAACTAAAAGTCCCGCAGTAGTCGAAATTCGACTATAATTAATTGGAATTGTAAGTTTGTACACTATTATGATTGTATTTTATACTTCTATAATCACTAATTTCGCCAAGGCATACACTATAAAAAATATTAACAAAGACAAACAATATTTAATCTATTCTCAATTTGACAACAGACGTCAAGAACAAAAGTTTGACAATAAATAGTATGCATGCGTGTGTGCGTCAAATACATGGTATGTAGTGTGTGTAATGTTTTCTTTATTGATTTAATGTATCTTTTATGCATTATTTAAAAAAAATATTAGCTTTGTGCACTTCTTCTCTATATTCTCTATAAGTGTATAAAGTTTCATACTCCTCCGTCCGCGCAATTTTCGTAAAAAGGGATACAAAGTTTTTGCTTCACGTATTATAATATAGATAAAGCTAATGTATGTCGATCTTAACTTTCCCACTAATTACTACATTTGGCCGGCTGCTTTCTTAAAAATTTAAGCGAAATAAAATTACAGCATGCATGTGTTTGTTTAAATATAATCTGCAAAATGTATTACTAGTGAATGTTAAAATAAATATTAAGACAGGTAAAGTTTAATATAACAATAATAAGGGAATACAAAGAAAATTATGATATGTTAAATAAGGGAACAATAGTCTTCGAGAGACTGGCTTTTGCAGACGTCCCTTTAAGAACAGCCTTATACAATCTAGCTGAAGCTTTATCTTTGATAGTACAAGACAAATTCACAAAGGTTGATTATAAATTCTTCGGCTCAATGAATAATAAACAAAAATGAATAATCAAAATTGTTATTTTGAAACTCTTTGAAATCTTCAGTCTTGAAGTTACTCATTGCAACAACCGATACATTTTCCCGTTTACATGATACACAGGCACAGGTGATAGGACCTTTTGTGAGTCCGCACGAGTATGTACCACCACCCTGCCAATTTCTACCGTGAAGAATGCGTTTCGGTTTGAAGGTGGGGCAGCCGTTGTAACTATGCTGAGACCTTAGAACTTATATCAGTTATGTTCGATTTTGAGGTTTACATTTTGAAATCTCCCGCCAACTTGCCCGGTACTCGCGCAATCAAAACTGAGCGCGACACTAGCGCTACGTGTTGCCGCAGTATGTGCAACATTTGAAAAAAGGAGTCGTGAAATCTTTGAGCAGTTGGCGGTAAGTCCGTAATTCTTTAAATCTTTAAAATATCATAAAACTGAGCTATCGTACATTTATGATCATTCGACCGGATTTTACCTGTTACGAAATCAAATACCAGTGATTCAGTATAACAAAAACATAATTATTGTAAAACAATTCCTACAAAAACTTTTATTCGTAAGTAGGTAGTTGTGCGTTTTTGTGAAAAACATAACTTCTGTGTTTTGTGTTTTACAATAAAGAAATTTATACAGTGATTCATAATATACATCGGCGTTCAGGTATTTAGTATTATTTTCGTTACAATATTAAACTTTATTTCAAATTTGTTGCGAACTTTTTAATACATATACATATCTGACGCCTTGCCGCCATTACTGATAGTAAATTAAATTTCAATAAAATAACCATAAAATATTTTTAGTGATAATTCTTATTGTTTGCTATTGAATTAAATCTTAGAATCTTTAATTTTGTCGGATTAAATAGTTTTTAACCATAGTATTGTCTTCGAATATTAATTAATTAATTATTAATATTGTTTTGTGTTACAATTTTACTTGGTAGAATTTCTTTTAATATTTGTCGTTTGATTATTCGTATTTTATAACATTCTACTAATTCTTAAATTGTGTTTTAAACAAACTAATTTGTAAATTCATAAGTACCTACCTAAATAAAATTGTAAGATGGCGAAAGCAACATCTGGAAAAAAAGCAATAATTTCCGATGACGATGTCGATCAGTTGTTGGCACCACATCAGACAACCAAGGAGATGGCATTTATGCGTTTACAATCGTTGTACGAGATGTCACGAGTAGTTAGAAGTAATACTGATATGCAGCCACAATTTCGCGCCCGTTTTAGAGATATTGTCGCTTTGAGAACTGCATATGAAAGTGCTATGAGTGAAATGATTTGTGTCCAAAAATGTTATAATGCGTCGTATGTACCGTCATACGACCAAATCAAAGCATTTGATGAGATGTATTACTCTGTTTGTGATATCGCGGATAGTCTAAATTTATCAGGTAGTTATAATACTAGATGTGATTTCGGTTCCGGTAAAACTGTAAAACCTCGATTACCGAAATTAGAAATTTTCCACTTTGACGGAAAGTTAGAAAATTGGCCCACATTTAGAGACACTTTTACTAGTTTAGTACATTCTAATACTGATATAGTTGATATTGAAAAATTTTATTACTTATTGTCGGCTGTGAGTGGTCCAGCACTCACTATTGTAAAATCAATGCCGGTAACAGCAACAAATTATTCTATTGTATGGAATTCTTTAGTTACACGTTTTGAAAACAAGAGGGCGCTAGCGACTACATATTTAGATAAAGTGTTTAGTTTCAAACCATTACAATATGAGTCAGCAGACGGCCTAAATGCCTTTTTACAAACGTGTCAAGATAGCGTCAAAGCATTAAAATCATTAGACATACCAGATTTATCAAGTTTTGTTTTGTTTTATGTAGCTTTGCGTAATTTAGATTCAACTACTAGGCGGGCATTTGAAAACAAAAGTGTACCGGGTGATCTTCCGACATTTGAGGGTCTTATCGCTTTCGTGGAAAACCAGGTCCGTATCCTGGAGATGTCGGAAAGTAAATCGGTCTCAAACCAAAGCATAGACAATGCAAAACCTATATACGCAAAGGGTTACCAGAATACCAGTCGTTTTGATAAAAAGCTTAATAATTCAAATGCCAAGGTAGGTGCGCCTAGAACATCTTTGGCCTCAGCCGCAACTGCGGCTACTAAGAATCTTCAGAACAAACAAAACTGGAATGAAACTTTAAATAAAATTAAAAAATGTTATTATTGCGGGAAACCTCATTCAATATATCGGTGCTTCGAATATATTGATCTCACTACTGAACAACGGCTTCAAAAAATAAAACAGTTGAAGCTATGTGAAAATTGTTTGCGTGATGATCATATATTAAAGAATTGTCCATCTAGGGTACGTTGTACAGTTTGCAAAAATATGCACCATCACACACTTCACATTGATGCTGGCGCTGGTGCCAATTCGGTAAATAATGCCAGCTCGGTGGCTCTTACCGTTTCTACAACTTCGACAGTCTTGCTCGGAACCGCAATTATACACGTCGCAGATTGTTGGGGCATTTATCAACCCGTACGTGCTATAATTGACAGTGGTGCCATGACGGGCTACATAACTCAAGACTGTGCATTAAGGTTAGGACTAGGGCGGAGAAAGTGTGATTTCGATTCCATTGGTCTAGGTGCCAAGCCTATTGCAGATCTAGGGCTAACTACCTGTACTGTAAAACCGCGTCAGTGCGATAGCCCCATATTAACTACCGATGTAGTCATAGTTGCAAAAATAGCCGGAAATCTACCGACTATGTCTATCTCAGATGATGTGATCCGTAAATTTCAAAATCTTCCACTTGCTGATCCAACTTTTGGTACACCGGGTCCCATCGACATGTTACTGGCCGGAGATCTGTTTCCTCAAATTTATGATGGAGAAAAAATCATGCCACAAGATAAGAATATGCCGGTGGCATTGCATTCCATTTTCGGTTACGTTATTGCAGGTCAAGTCTTTACTTCGGCTCATAGAACTTTAAACGCGGAAAATTGTCATATCAAAACTAATAATACGAAATCCTTTGTGGCTCTTTCTGTGAACTTTGAGCAAGAAACGCAGTCTGTCTCTGAGATGGAAAGTATTCTTAACAAGGAACCACAACATCCAGATAATAATAATATATCAGTAGGGACATGGTCTGATCGCGATCATAACCGTGATAAGAAAAGTAGATGTTTCGTAAACTACCCTTTGGAACCTTTTTATAAACTTTGTGTTTCATATGGAGCAGAAGAACGTAAATACATTGATATAGAAAATAATTTGGAACGCGATCCGAAATTTATTCGTGAGTACGAAAGTCTTGGTGGACACAAGAGCCACGTAGGTGCGGTACAAAACGTGGATTCAATATTTATCATCTCACATCTTTGTATTTTGTTGCTTTCTAGTACAACAAACAAATTGGGAGGCATGTTTAAAACATCATGCAAAACAATACCTGAGTGGTTTAACGGCCTCCATTGGCTTAATGACTTCCAGTCAGAGGGTCCAGTTAAACCTATAACTCTAGGCCTAAAACGAAAAACTTTAAGTACTGTACTTGTCTCAACAGAAGTCATAGAAGCATATTCACTGTTGGACCTCACCAACAGATACTCTAGTTTTAGTAAGCTTGTGAGTATAATCGCACGGTCTTACTTGTTCATCCATAACTATAGAGTATTTCAATCAGAACGTAGATCGCTGTTTTTGGAGGACAGCAGAAAGGCTCACGACATTGTTATTAAAATCGTACAAAGTCATTTATTTGTGGACGACATTATGGCCTTACAAAAAGGTCAGAGATGTTCTCAGAGCTTGCGGAAACTAATTACCTTCATGGATTCAAACTGTTTCCTCAGGGTGGGGGGTAAATTGTCTAATTCTAGTCTTTCACCTGATAGGAAACCTTCTTTACTTTTACTTAAAAATTCAATTTTTACAAACATTTTAATAGATTATTGTAATAAATTTTATTTATATGTTGGTCCTCGCACTTTGCAAGGAATTACAACAAGTCAATGTCTCATGATTATTTCAGATAATGCCAATTTTGTGTCGGCTACGAAACAGTCAGCAGATGTTACGCGTTTAATCGGGTCTTACTTAGAAAGCTTATCAAGAAAACTTATAGCGCGTAATATTCGTTGGAGCCATAACCCTCCTAGTGGTGGTCGCTTCGGTGGTTTCTATGAGTCTGCAATAAAGTCTGCTAAATTATATTTGAAACGGATTGTAGGAGACAAATCATTTCCATTCAAAGAGCTCCGAACGCTTTTTGCTCGGGTTGAAGCAGTTCTCAATTGTAGACCGCTATGTCCACTGTTCGATGATCCAGAGGAGTTCCTAATGCTGACGCCGGCACATGTTGTGATCGGGCGGGAATTGTTGGCTGTACCGGTATTCGATATCAGTGAGCATCGTTTTTTGTCTCGCGAGCGGTGGAAACTTTTACAACTCTTTACACAACTTTTTTGGAAATGGTGGGGCCAAGAATACCTCCACACATTTCAGCAGCGACAAAAGTGGTTCAACAACTGTCGAATTTTAGTTCTCATTAAATCACACGCACCACCACCACCTTTACAGTGGGGTCTAGCGCGAGTCACTGTATTTAAGTCAGGCGTGGATGGTGTCGTGCGAGTGGTTAAAATTCGTATAAAAAATAACGAAACGGCGCGTCCTGTCGTTAAGCTTTGTCCGCTCCCAATAGCGACGGACATAGAGTTAGCATTAAAAACATAAAAATTAACTCATAACAAGATTACATAAAGGTAGGCCTTTGTGTGATCTCTCTTTTAGTTATAAGTCAAGTTTATTGTTTAAATACTTGGATTTAATTACTTAAAATAATTTTAATATAAATACAGTCCACTGTGAAACTGAATCAACAAAACATTGTTATTGGTATCGTAATGGGAAATCCGGGCGGATTTCGGTGGGGGGAATGTTCGATTTTGAGGTTTACATTTTGAAATCTCCCGCCAACTTGCCCGGTACTCGCGCAATCAAAACTGAGCGCGACACTAGCGCTACGTGTTGCCGCAGTATGTGCAACATTTGAAAAAAGGAGTCGTGAAATCTTTGAGCAGTTGGCGGTAAGTCCGTAATTCTTTAAATCTTTAAAATATCATAAAACTGAGCTATCGTACAAGTTATATTTACGTTGTAAATGTCTATGTGCTCCGGTAACCACTTAACACCAAGCGGGCCGTCAGCTCGCCCACCCATCTAAGCAATAAACAAATAAAAACCTAAGTAGCAAACTAATCTGATTTATTATTACCGCGTGTCAAGTCAACAATGAGCCAATCGATGTTTAGTTCTGCCGGTCACTTCCAGATACGCTACGATGACAGTCACGCAGTAATTCGTTTCAGCGCTAACAACAAGGCTCTGACGGATCTTTTAGCTCGACAATCGAAAAGTGGACGCTTACTCGAGAAAATTACCGTTATAAGTAACATTAACATTTGCTTTTCTGTAAATTTGTTCGTTAATTTGTAATTTAAATAAATCATTTATTTTATACTCGGTTTAAAATAATTATTTATTTACGAAAAATAGGAATGGCTTTTTAAAACAATAGGAAAATGTAGTAATATTATTAAAGACAATGATATGACAATGGAATGAATTTGTTGGAGGAAGTCTGAAAGTGGCACCTGTGACAGAGAAGCTGAGGAGTGCGCGTTTGGGATGGTATGGACATGTGATGAGACGAAATGAAAATGAGGTTGGTAAGAGAATGTTAACTATGAATGTGGAAGGATATAGAGGAAGAGGTAGACCTAAGAAGAAATGGATGGATTGTGTGAAAGACGATATGGCTCACTCCCCGAGCGAAGAAATGGTATATGATAGAAGAGTATGGAAGGAGAAAACATGTTGCGCCGACCCCAGATGACTGGGAGAAGGGCAGGATAATGATGAAATGATGATTATTAAAGACAAAAAAAAACGCATACTGCTGAAGCATTTTAAGAATAATACATACTAAATTAGTTAATTAAATTTTCATGAGCAAATCACATTAATATTCGCATTTTCATACGTATGTTAAGAATTCAAAGGAATAAAATTGATTTAGATTTCAATTCTGAGATACTGAATACCATCCTAAATGAGCGTTCAAGTTTGTGTCAACAAAACGGTAGCAATTAATTAATATGTATATTGGTTAGTTTATGTGCACGACTGATTCGCAACTATGCTAAATTTGAAATCTTAAATATGTGTGAAATATTAAATATCTTAGTATTAAATCATATTTAGCTCTTTGGAAAATAAATATCTCATGAGACATTGACACGGCGTTTATTTTTAAATTATTAAAGCATGTTTTAAAGAGTCTCGGTGACCTGCAGACAAACAACGAAGTGCAATATCCACGTGACCTAACAGGAAGCAAACCTAATCCGAGGCGACATATAAAAAAAATTTGAAAAAGTATTGGAAAGATTGATTTTCAACAAAAAAATTGAAAGTAAATAATAGTTTAAAAAACTAACAAAATGCGCTTTTATATAGGTAGAATATCCCACTAAAGCTTGGGGTGCATGGTATTAGTAGTTTCAATATTTTAAGAACAGATATGAGTAGAAGGCTTATTTTGATAATATCCTGAAAAGCACCCCACGCTTTTTTACAATAAAATTATTTTTTATTACACTATTTTTAATTCAAATTTATTAAAATTCATTTTCAATTTTTAGTTGGATTTTCTATAAAAGCGTATTTTGTTAGTTTTTTTTAAACCGTTAATTATTTTTCATTTTTTAGTTGAATTTAAAAAATTTCCATATTTTTTTCAATTTTCCTTTTCAATTTTTTTAAAATATTGAATTGTCATCGGTCCTTAATAAGTATACCAAATTTCGAGTTAATGCGAGGTTTTGAAGGAGGTCAAAATCATGTTCAAAGAATCAGTTACAAACATAAATACGTCTGACGCTAATAAAAGCGTATTAATTAATAATTGGTATTTTCCTTCAATGCCTCCCTTACTCCGTTTGATATCATTTGATAATCTTAAATAGACTAGTCACGTTCGATGCATGTTACAGTGTAGATAAGCTCTGGTTCGTATGTCACGCCAATCAAATGTCAGCTGTCATAGTCCCTAGTGACTTTGACAGTTGGTTATGAAGCTATAGCTACAATTAAAATTGATAGTGCTTCAAGATAAGTATTAGAGCTAAAGTTTTCAAGATTAGGAATTATTAAGAATAGCTGCTGATGTGATATTAGTTTTGCTTGGGTATTATTTTATGGATGAATTTTATATGGAAATTATCTATTTACTTGGAAGACCTATAAGTAACAAATTTTGTACTATATACAATAGAATTTGTGCAGATTTTCAGTAGCGGGTAATCAAATTGTCAAAATATAAACTACAAGGGAAATAAAAAAAAGGTTTTTTTTACACTTTGGGTTACATTATTAGAGTTTTAGTAAGGACCCCTAATTTTTTTCAAAAAAGAAAATAGATTATAGCCTATGCTACTCGGGAATAGTGTAGCTTCCAAACAGTGAAAGAATTTTTCAAATCGGTTCAGTAGTTTCGGAGCCTATTCAATACAAACAAACAAACAAATCTTTCCTCTTTACAATATTAGTATAGATGACGTATCGAAATTTTTAAAAATTACATGATGCTTTACATACGATAATATTATTATGTTTTCATACAGTAAATGTCAGTACAGAGATCAAGGTTAAATTTCATAAAATTAGTAATTTAACTAAAATGAACTTAAATTTTTTAATTACTTTATTGTTAGTTATTACGAGCGCAATATTTAATAACAGTATACGATATATTTTAATAAAATATAGTATCTGGCGAAGTTTGACTAATAAGGAATATTGTTTAAAAAAAAGTTAGTAATAAATATTTTATATGACAACGTATTGAAATAAATTAATTCTGAATCCGGAATAAATATTTCGTTATTTTATTTTGCTTCGGGTGAATTAATTTCTAACTCACATAGACTTCGCGATGAACACCGTCTCGCACCTTGAGATATTCTCTACAATGAACAAATAGTACCTAAAATATGTTCATTGTAAACGAAGACAATTGTGAACGCTTTGATAAGTAAATACACTCTGAATATCATGAATATTCCGTGGTACTGGTTTGTATTTATCTTCAGAAGAAAGTAGGAAGAGGGTTCGGGTTACGAATAAAACGGTCCTTTGCATCATCGACGAGCGATAAAAATCTATTCTTATCAAACGTATAACCTTTCACATCATTGATTTGTGAACACGCTTAATGTAGTGTGAGTCGTGGACGCAATCAAAACTACTTTCTTATACATATAACGATATGGAGTATTTCAGAATGTATAAACAATAAAAGACTTAATTGTGTTTTCTGTGATATAATAAGGAAACAATATTTAAAGCCCTTAATATCTTTTACAATTATTATAAAAAAAATTAGACAGTAAGCAGTATTAATAAACTATACAAAACTGAGCTCTCTTTTTTACCGAATGACAGACTTCACTCCATGACACTGAGTGAAATTGAAGAAAAATCCTTTTTAAAACTAAAGAGTTTTAAATAAGAAAGGTTTTTATTTACATACAGTTAACGCTTTGATCGCGATCCATCGATAGATCGACTATATACTATCTATGAATGCGTCCAAAGTGTGGAGCGTCGGAATACCGACTATTTGCGCAGTTTGATTAGGTATTGGTATTAGGTACATAGCTGTTCGGACTTGTCTTAGAGCGCACATGTATAACGAACTGTTTTTAAGTTAATAAAATTTATAAATAACGATTTAAAATTATTTTGCTGTGAATTTAGTAGGTATTGATTTTTATATTTATTTATACTTTCTTTTAAAAATCTTTTAACAATTTCTGCAAAATATGTGAAAGTAAGCTCAGCACGCAAAATATGCTTTTAATTCTTGGTTCGTTATAATATTGCTACCCAAATCAAAACTAAGTTATATTATACGATGAAAACGTATAAAAAACTTGACATTAGATCATGAAGATAATCTTGTTATACTAATAAAGTACCCGCCAATTAACTGTGGGTTGTTTCTAAGGTTTACTAGTGTGTTGAATCTAATCCGTTTTGAGCTAAATCGATCGAATAGTAATCGGGTTTTGTTAGTGAATAGACAAAGGTTATTTTATGATGATGATGGGCGATATCTGAGGCAATTACACTGAGATAGGTGCTCCATGCTCTATGAAAAACTATTATAGTATTTCAGTGAATATACTAGTAACGATACCATAGTATTTACTAATACTAGTCTGATCGAATTTCATTTAACCGCTGTTTCTTTTTAACTTTTCAATAGTTTAAGGCGACTTATGAAATTGAAGTACTGAGAGCATTAGTATACTTATTTGTACTCTCCTTATGTGTAATTATATACTCTCGTGAAAAACTTTTCTATTATATATCCCGTTTAACTATCAAATATGAAATATAAAAATATATGACACTCAAGTTAAATATAATAACAAAAAAAAAAAACTTACCTTACCAGGTCGATGGCGATATTATTATATTATAAACTCGTTTCTTACCTGAAATATACAAAAAAATAATTAATCTTAATATACATACATACGAGATAATTATTCTGTCCGCATGTATGTTAATGAACTCTTTTTAAATGGCTGGACCGATTTTGATTTAAAAAAATATTGTGTTGTACAAGTGTTTTCAAAAATGGCTTAGATTCCCAATTCACTTCAACGGAAAATGTTTAATAATTATTATGTTTATAAAAGTTTGAAAATTTCGGATTTAATGCGTTTCACGCCCTGCCTATTGCTGCCGTGAAGCAGTAATGAGTTTCGGTTCGAAGGGTGGGGCAGCCGTTGTGCTGTTAAAAGTGAGACCCTTACAACCCATATCTCGAGGTGGGTGGCGGCATTAACGCTCTGGTAACCACTTAACACCAGGTGGGCCGAGAGCTTGCCCACCCATATAAGCAATAAAAAAACCCTATAGAGCACAGTACAGTGCTAATAACTTTTGAAGTGAAACTTCCTTATCGGCGTTGGAAAAAAATTTACCGTCACATTTTTCGGTTACGCGTCACTTTTTGAAGTGAAACTTCCTTATCGGCGTTGGAAAAAAATTTACCGTCACATTTTTCGGTTACGCGTCACATTTTTCCGTTACGCGCCATCTGTTTTGTATTCATGTCTATGATAATAAAATCCTTTTGTTTAAACTTTATCTAATTTAACTTTTTTGTATTCATGTCTATGATAATAAAATCCTTTTGTTTAAACTTTATCTAATTTAACTTTATTTAACCAATTTCTAGAAAGTTGCATGTAGATCATTTTTCGAAAAATAAGGCCATAAATAAGTTTCACTTCTTACGTGTGTACACTAGTACACGCACACATTTTTTTTCCGTTACGCGCCATCTGTTTTGTATTCATGTCTATGATAATAAAATCCTTTTGTTTAAACTTTATCTAATTTAACTTTTTTGTATTCATGTCTATGATAATAAAATCCTTTTGTTTAAACTTTATCTAATTTAACTTTTTTGTATTCATGTCTATGATAATAAAATCCTTTTGTTTAAACTTTATCTAATTTAACTTTATTTAACCAATTTCTAGAAAGTTGCATGTAGATCATTTTTCGAAAAATAAGGCCATAAACAAGTTTCACTTCTTACGTGTGTACACTAGTACACGCACACATTTTTTTTTAATAACCTAGTTACGTACGAGATCTAAGTAGTTAGCTAGTCGTTCATACAATTACGTATTATTGCTTTATAAGTATTAACTGTTCCGATTCAGGCGTGTTTAAAATTCACTCTACCACCACAGCGTAATGGCGATAATAAAAGCGAGGTAGCGAAATCGTCTTAAAAAATCCAAACTGAGTCACGTAAAATGTGTTACAGAACACAGAGAGAGGCAAATCTTATATCCAATGATCGTTTGGACTATAGGGCTCTTATTAAATACTTGCTAATACAGATGCCTTCCTATTGCGTTTTCTCTTGGGAGCCTATTTCGCGGGGAGCGGTCCTAAGGGACTTGATTGTAGCTTCTCGATCAGCGTAGCACCACGTAGCACCGTAGCGAAGCACTTGACCGACTACAAATGGGTTGTTTTCAAATTTGGAGTCAAAAGCGAGTTATTTGATTTAATTCTCATAACCTTATTGTTAATGTTCTAATTATAAGTACAGTAAATTTGTTGTCATGACAACAGGCACGTGGTCCTATAACTATATATTCGTAAACACAGTTAAATTATGAGTTATACATCAAAAACTACCCCAAATCTCATTCGTATCACCGGTTCCAAATTCAAATTCTAACTTTTTGGCTATTTCTCCAGTAATGCGTGTTGAAATTCGGCAATTTTATTTATTCACTATATGATACAATAATAATCAAGGAAAACTAACTCGATTGGAACATTATTAAAAACAAACGAAGTACGATTTCTAAGTTTAACTAAAAAGTTTCTTTTTAAATTGTCATCCGTGTTGGCATTATCAAATGCGTAAAATGAAACATATAAATTAATATTATATAATATTATCAATAAATAAGTGATTGAGTTGATTGTGATTAAGCATTTTTTATTTCGAACATGCCTAAATACAAAAAAATGGAAAATTAGAGAAAGTTTAAATTCATGAAATCGTTACTTTTTTGTCCGCAAAATTTAAAACGAGCCAAATACGTTTCGATTAGTTTACAGTTTACCATTTACTAGTGGTACTCCCAGTAGTCGAAATACGACTATAATATTAAGTGTATTCGGGGGGAGCGGTCTAACGGGATGTTGAGTATTCCCTGGACCGCACGCAGCACCAATGTATCCATCCTAGCTCAGTTGAAGAGCCGGACTAGACTCTCCACCATTTGCATGCGAAGGATTCTTGAATACTTTGGCCACATCGCAAGGAAAGACAGTGACAACTTAGAGAAATTGATGGTCACTGGAAAGGTCGAGGGCAAGCGACCAAGAGGCAGGAACCCGACCCGTTGGACGGACCAGATTCGTGCAGCCCTGGATACCACAGTGCACGATGCTCTGCACTCAGCTGCAGATAGGAACAGATGGCGGTGCACTATAAAAAACAATCTGTTTCAAGGCCATGACCACGACCCTCAGTAATGAGGAAACCGACGCAAGGAGGAGGAGGAGGTCCAACGGGACTCGATTGTAGCTCCTCGATCGCGTAGCACCACGTAGCACCGTAGCGAAGCACTTGACCGACTACAAGTACGTTTTGATCAGTCTACGTTTTACCATTTACTAGTGGTACTCCCAGTCGTCGAAATTCGACTATAATCATAGGTGTATTCGGGGGAGCGGTCCAAGGTGACTCAAATGTAACTCCTCGATGAGCGTAGCACTACGTAACACTGTAGCGAAGCACTTGACCGCCTACGAATAGGTTTCGATTAGTTTACGTTTTACCATTTACTAGTGGTACTCCCAGTAGTCGAAATTCGACTATAATCATAAGTGTAATATATGACTATAATCTATGACTATAATTAATTGAAATTATAAGTTTGACAATTATTATGGTTCTATTGTGACTATATTTAATTAATCACAGATTTCGTCAAGACTACACTATAGATAAATAATATAATCTATTCTTAATTTGAGCGCAATCTAAAGATAAACTAAAGAGTAGGTATGCGTAGGCGTGTGTCAAATACATGTTAGTGTGTGTAATGTTTTTTTATTGATTTAATCTATTTTTTATGCATAATAAAAATAAAAATAAAATTTTTATATTTATTAATAATATACAAAAATTTAATAAATATAATATGTTACCATTTACAGCTTGCATCGTTTTGTGCTGCAATTTCCAGGACGGGAGCGCCCTGGGGCCTCATTAAAAATGCGGCTCCATTACTTATATCCATAAATTGGGTAAACACTGGAGCTTACTTTATAAATTAATTCATTAATTAATTTAAATAGTAAAAAATATATATTTAGTCAACAGCAATACATGTCCCGGTGCTTGGGCCATAGCCTTTTTTACCCATTGCTTAGATGGGTAGACGAGCTCACAGCCCACCTGTTGTTAAGTGGTTACTGGAGCCCATGGACATCTACAACGTAAATGCGCCACCCACCTTGAGATATAAGTTCTAAGATCTCAGTATAGTTACAACGGCTGCTCCACCCTTCAAACCGAAACGCATTACTGCTTCACGGCAGAAATAGGCGGGGCGTTACACGTCGTTTCGGAATTTCGGATCCTACCGATCCACTAAGGGTGGAGGTGTTTTAAGTACCCCAACCACCGGCAATCGTGCTCGTCGAACCCGTCGCTTGCGACGAAGGGCTCGGCCAGAAAATTAACCCACAGACAAAGCTCACTGAGTTTCTCGCCGGATCTTCTCAATGCGTCGCGTTTCCGATTCGGTGGTAGATTCTGCGAAGCGCTGTTCTTGCTAGGCCCAGTGTTAGTGAACTACCTCAAGCCGAGTCGCGAGAGATGTTAAGTGATACTGGAATATCCCCTAGAGGAAACCGACAAATTATAATGTGTAGGGAAGAAAAATGAAATTTGACTACAGCTATAAAATTTATTGTTAGTCGTCTTTAGTACGTCTACAAACGGTACGTACGTCTACGTTCAATTAAGTTGAAAAGGTTCGTTCCATAAACCAAATTAACATAGATCCAGTTAATACAAATTTATTTGTTCTTTAATCTTTTTCTAATTTTATTATTCGTTAAACGTTTTACTTGATTTGACAATATTAAATTTGTTTGGTTTGATTGATTGGAATTAAACGATTGATGTAAAAAAGCTTCATAGAAATTTTTAAATGCCATCTACTGAAAGCATGCGTAAGCATGGGTGCAAAGAGTATATTTGTTTGTATAGCACTAGATGGCAGAGACTATTTACACATAATTTTTACTATTAGACTATAGCCATCTAGCGAACGTACTTGGAACTAAATTCAAACAGCGCCATCATTAATAAATTGCGTCAAAGTGTCACAATAGTGCTAGAGATTTTGATTAGGTGGCGCTGTTATCAATTTTTTATTTTGATAAACCGCAATTAATATTATTATAATATGCCTTATCACCTCGTGCATTTCAATTATGATTATGATCTGAAGTGGGTGCTGTTAGATAAGATTTCTAGGAATCTTAGGGGGTTCCATATGAAGGGGTGTTCTTCTCTCCGTATTATGAAAATAATATCTTTACCGTCGTACTATATATACCTTTTTGTTATTTACATATCTTACTTACCATGGAAGCCAAGTGGTTCATCGTGAATGATTTAAATTTAAAGTAGGTATCCGCTTCTCAGAATCTATGCAATATTATTTGCACGAATTGTTGTATTTTCATTTCATTACTAAGTAGATTTTTTGGCTTATGTATAAGGTCTAAAATTAGCTGTCTTGTAACTGTCAGGTATATAGATATTATAAAAAGTTTGAAATAGCCAGTTTTGTCTCATTTAGAAAAGAAAGCGCGTTATTTCCATATCTATCTATGTGTACTGTACGTAAGACAAACAATAAAAAAGACACCAAACAATTAAATAATTAATTTACGTTTTTAGAATACAACAGAGAAACAACGTTATTGATCATTTTTGTTACTTGAATTTAAATTTAAGACAGTTGTTAGATTTTAATTTAAAACTTTTTGTTTCCTCGAAGCCTTTTCTTGTTTGTACAAACACTAAGATTGGATGACGCTGTGAGATTTTGAATTGATTTTTCTTGATAACTCACATCACTTTCCGATATCTTTGGCCTTTAAAATTACTCAAAACTAGTCGAGAGAGCTCTAGTATTGTTCCAGTAAAAACGTCTCAGAGTTTACCAAAAATATCGAAGAAACAAATTATGTATACTGTTCGCGTTGTTAAAATATTTGTAGAATGACGGTGACCATTAATATCGTCTTTTTTTATACTATGCTGATAGCCTTGAGAGGTTATTTCAGCTTCACCCTAACGTTTGTAGGTGAACTCACGGGGCTCAAACCGGAGTGGTGCGAAAACTGGCCCTAGCAAGAGCAGTTCTTTGCAGAATCTACCAGCGGATCGGAAACGCGACCCACTGAGAAAATCCGGCGAGAAACTCAGTGGACAACATCGTCTCAGACTCGTGGATCGTTAGTGGGATTTGGCATAGCTCTCATATCCTTTGGATACGTGATAAAGCGTTGTCACTGCGTTGTAAGCAGCTTAGGGTAGTTAAGTCGTCTTAGTAACTGGTACCGTGGTTTGCGTAAAGAGCCTTAGTACTTTTCTCGTAAAAAAATTGCCCTTCCTGTTCGTTAATATCCTAAAGGGCTATTTCAGCTTCTTACGGACGGGTAACGGTTAGATGAGTTCACTGGCTCACGGGCTCAACCTGAGAGAATTTGCTAATACTAGCCCTAGCAAGACGCAGTGCAAAATCGTGACGCATTTAGAAGATCCGGCGATAAACTCAGTGGGTTATGTCTACGGGATATCAATACTATTTAATATTATAAAGCTGAAGAGTTTGTTTGTTTGAACGCGCTAATCTCAGGAACTACTGGTCCGATTTGAAATTTTTTTTCAGTGTTAGATAGCCCATTTATTGAGGATGGCTATATAACATCACCGAGTAAGACCAATACAAGTGGAGCACCAATAAAGAATGTTTCATAATAGGCGTTTCAATAGCTCCTTAACATTCTATAATTAAAAAATATTGTCACTTTCCACGTAAATGAAGTGGAGGGTAAAATTTTGCGTTATACCAAAATAACTATTCCACGCAGACAGAGTCGGTAAAAGTCGGGCAAAATCTAGTCTCATATAAAATAAAATCTCGTCATCGAATATTTCGTTGTATTGTTTTTTAAATAAGCTTCATCCTTTTTCGCCTTTGTCATATTTTTAGAGAGCCCGAAATGTCCTAAGGGTCGAACTATCCGACTACTATTAGCCCAGCACCTAAAAGCAAGATAAAAAAGACATTGTCTTCGGTAAAGCTTTTAATTGATTGTAAAATTAACAATGTTAAGTTATGCTACAAGCAACCGGTGTACTCAGGCTTATGCTATTAAGTCCGTGCCATTAAGAGCACTAATGTATTCTGATAGTTATTTAATACTGTATCAAATTTTCTTAGATACACAATGAGTATGATTTTGTTTGTTTATTTTTATATTTTTTTATTTTGTCGGAGACGGTCATTAGTTTGGTAGCTAAATGAAACGCAGCACAATTCCCGAGAGATGGCAGCACGATTGTGGTATCGTCGGAAATCGGCTTCGCGCCGCGCTACCACAGAGCCTAGCTGATGGAGGCGCGTGATGCCATTACACACTTACCAACCAGCCTTCTTGAAGAGCGGTGCCTCCGCCCTAAGAACTATCATTCGTTTTCGTTTGCTAAACGTCAAGAGAAGATTTCTAAATTGTTCTAAGACAACAAACGTGATTGGTGTACTCAATATTTCTCTTAGCTCGATCACCGTATTCGCCCCTATGATGTCTGACGATGGTGTTAATAATTGTGGCTTCTCCGACATATTTTATACATCTACCACTTCATTGAAATTGTATTACATAACGCATAATTCCTTCGCAGCAGATATAAGCAGGGAGGTGACATCTAGGAATCCGTGCTTACTTACAATACTATTCCCTCCCTATACGATGTTATTCCCTCATCGTGGAAATCGTCGAGATCACGCGAAAGGAAATCACCGTGGAACCAGTCTGTTTGTATTTCTAAAACTGACTGGGAATGGATTCGCTCCAAACTACTATCATAACATGCCTTGCTTGCATTGATATCTGTGCACCCGTGTGAGATGGCGCGGTATGTATGGAGGTAGGTATGGAGCTTAATGCAATTTTTTAAGCTCTCCATACGCTTGGTATTAGTAAAATGTTTGTGTACCGGGCTATTAATAGGTGCAATGAGACCTCCTCTGTTTGTGACAGAAAAAGATCTGGCCGTCCACGTACTGTTCGTACGAAAAAGGTGGTCAAAGCAGTAAGGAAAGAATTCGAAGAAATCCTGTCCGAAAGCAAAAGATTTTATCTCGGGAGATGAGGATAGCACCTAGAACCATGTCGCGTATTTTAATAGATGACTTAGGACTTGCAGCCTATAAGAGACGTACTGGTCATTTCTTTACTGATAATTTAAAAGAGAATAGGGCGGTAAAATCGAAACAACTGCTGAAGAGGTACGCAAAGGGAGGTCATAAAATTTTTTTGTTTACGAATGAGAACTTTTTTACAATTGAGCAACATTTTAACAAACAAAATGACCGTATTTATGCTCAAAGATCTAAGGAAGCTTCCCAATTAGTCGACAGAGTGCAACGTGGGCACTATCCGACTTCAGTGATGGTTTGGTGGGGTATTAGCTATGAAGGAGTGACTGAGCCATACTTTTGTGAAAAAGGTATCAAAACATCGGCACAAGTGTATCAAGATACCATTCTTGAGAAGGTAGTGAAGCCCCTTAACAACACCATGTTCAATAATCAAGAATGGTCCTTCCAGCAAGACTCGGCGCCAGGTCATAAAGCTCGGTCTACGCAGTCTTGGTTGGAAACGAACGTTTCGAACTTCGTCAGAGCCGAAGACTGGCCGTCGTCTAATCCCGATCTTAATCCGCTGGATTATGATTTATGGTCAGTTTTAGAGAGTACGGCTTGCTCTAAACACCATTATAATTTGAAGTCCCTAAAACAATCCGTACGATTGGCAGTGAAAAATTTTCCCATGGAAAGAGTGCGTGCTTCTATTGATAACTGGCTTCAACGTTTAAAGGACCGTATTGCAGCCAGTGGAGACCACTTCGAATAAGCTTTTTATACTTCTAATTGTTTTATATTTATGTATTAAAATAACACACTGTAAAAGTAATAAATGTTATTTGCAATATACATTTTTTTTTTTCCTTTTTCTCAGTATTTATGGCAAGACTAGGTATGTACAATAAATAATACTCTCTCTGTATCTCTCTCTTTTTAATTAAATTAGGATACTCAATTAGGCTGACCGTACGTGCGTTATATAAACACAATTAGACTGTATGCATCCTTGACCGTACCGTTGCAGTCTGCCAATTACGAAGCTCACTACATCGAAACACGATCAAGTTACTGTCAGGTGATCGAGCGAACCCACAAAGGGCTCGAAATACCATTAATTAGTGTGTTGCACGCTCCGGTCGAATGGGTTTGCGTAAAGCATCGAACGTTATTGAAAGGTAAGATCGCTTAATCCGGCGGCTCTCAAATGATTTTGTCAAATGATAAACTGATTCTATTTTTAGTTTTGTATTTGTACTCTCATATTTTGAATAATTAAATACTTTACTAAACTAAAAATAAACAATAGCAAACCAAACTAATTTCATGTTTCTTCTTATACTGTGGATACTGGTCTTATTGTTTTTTTCATGGGATTTTATGACCTGGTAACTAAGACTTTTAGGTCATGTCTTATTTTAATTTATATTCTTATTTTTATGAAAAATTATAATATGGTGTGAAATTAAATGGAATTAAATGAAATGAAGATTATCAATTTCAGGCAGACATTAATCAACTGGGATGAAAATAAATGAAATGAGATGAGATAATATGGGATGAAAAAATTTCAGTAAAATGGTGGTCATTTACCGAAGTTTTTTCAGTGGACTCTTTGGAGAATCCCGAGGAGTGACGTCCAGCGGATTTGTTTCATTTTCCCACATTGGTGCACATATATTAAACAGTTAATAACACACCGTTATAACACATTTAAATCTGAAGAAACACTAAATAGATAAAATAAAACAAATCACACAACTTCACTCATCGCGTTCTCGCCAAAAAGTCATACTGGTCTTAGATATTGAACCGAAGTTATAAAATTATTGTCATTCGGTCCTTGCTGCGGGTCAAAATTTTCAAGTTAATCGAACAATAAAAATGACGTTTAAAGATTCCGTTACATTCACACCAAGCCAATAAAAGCGTATTGACCACCTCAAAGGCGATAATTTTTCGGGATGTTTCGGGATCAATATCGGCGTTACTTCTGTTCCAAGCGTGTACAACGATTGTACAGAATTTATTATTGTTTGTTAACTATTTTAATTTGATTGATTTGAGATTTTGGACAGATTTCTAGAAAACTAATTTTTCTCTCTGTACCTAATTGTCGGTAACCTAAGAGGCTATTGCAAATACGCGCGGATTAGTATGTGAGCTCACGGGATTCAACCTGAAAGAGCTTCCTCTAACACTAGCCCTAGCATGAGCAGTGCTTTACTGAATCTACCCTCTTCTATATCGTTCCCTCACTACTGAGGATCGCGACCACATGCGATGTACTTCCAATGCGCCCGATCATGGGTGGCATGGACTGCATGGTACAGACTACCACCGAGTGCTTCTCTTGCTAGATCTGACCATCTGGCTGGTGTTCTGCCCACGGCGCGCTTGCCTTCTATTCGACCCGTAATTATGAGCTTCTCTAATTCATGTCTGGGAGACCGCATGATGTGTCCGAAGAAGCTCATAACACGTTCCCGGCAGATGGAAGAGAGCCTTTTTCGGATGTCTAGCTGCCTTAGAATGGACTCGTTTGTTCGCATGGCAGTCCACGGTATTCGCAGCATCCTCCGCCACACCCACATTTCAATCTGAATCTACCACTGAGTTGGAATTGCAGTGAAGTAGAATAAAAGTAGTTTATTCGCGGTGTATATTTTCCATAATGCCGCGAACAATGAATATGGATTGGTAAATTACATACATATATTATATAGAGCAGCGTAGGCGGCTTTTGTCAACAACGTACTTTAGCCATAGTCCATTTGAAGACGCGCTTACAAAGGATATTCGTATGGATACCGACATATTGGAATCCTTTTTAGCTCTGCTCCGCGAATAACGAAATCCTTAGCCGCTAATATAATAATAAATAAATAAATATTTACTAACAATCACGCCACGTTAACTGGTCCCGTGATAAGTTCGTAAAGAACTTGTGTTACAGGTACCAGATAACGGATATAAATGTAAGATTTTTATTATACACATACATATATTTAATAGACATCCATAACCCTGGAAAAGACATTTATATTTATCATACAAATATCTTCCCTTGGCGGGATTCGAACCCGCGACCCCCTTGTGTAGTGACCATGTCACTTACAACTACACCAGACGGCCGTTATACCTATAGGAATTGGGTCGCACTTTTTTAATCCGCGAATAGCGAAAGCGCGAATAAGAAGCTTTTGCTGTATCTTTAAATTATTGTAGGGTCACTTAAAATAGTCATCAGTTAAGTAATAGTAGTAATCAATTGAGATAATCAGGGTCATTTATAATAGTTAAAGATTTGCGCAAAACGAATCGGCTAAATTTTATTTAATAGCCTGCCTATTTCTGTCGCGTGAGCAGTTTAATGCTTTCCAGTTTGTAGAGTGGGGAATTTTTCATACCGTGACGGTATTCGCGTAGCGATTTCTTTGTCCGCCGGGGATCACTGAACAATAGGCAGGCCGTGAACTCATCTTCGATCTGTACAATTTCTAGACATTGTCTAGGTGTATTTAATTCGTGTATCTCAATAATATGCTCTCATTAGTTTCTCGAAAATTTACTTGCATAGTCACAAAAATGTTTTAAAAACAAAAGAAAAAAAAGTGTCATCTTTTGAAATTGACATAAAATGTTTTTTTATATGAGAACGTAGGTTCTACATACATCGCTATGCTATGAAAAGAGATGTGTGGTGTCGTGGGACACCGGATACGAACGAAGTTCCTTAGTATAAAAATATTAATTTTAAGTTCTATTCGAGGTATAAAGAAAATAATTATTCGGGTATACGTTTTTTATTATGATTTTTTATTGGTAAAAAAAGATATTCCAAAACAGATTAATATACATTAAAAACAATAATCATCGAAATCGGTTGGCGTGATATTGAGTTATTTATCTATTTCACGCGCACGTACTTAATGCAAATTTAAGGCTTATATGGTTTTCTCATGGATACCATTATCAGAACAGGACTAAATTCTGTTGATCTCCAGCTAACGATAGAAAGCGTGAGCTTTCTAATAAAAAAGAATCATCAAAATCGATTCACCTAGTCAAAAGTTATGAGGTAGCAAACATAAAATCTTACGTTACGGACGTTTTTTCCCGGTTAGGGTACACCTCCGCATCGTCTCATATGGAACTTTGTTCCAAAAATCCCATACTAACTTCATTGCTGAACGAGTGTACAATTTGTCATTACCAGTCGCCCAAAAGCAGGAGGTCATTTCACTACCGACGTGGGCATGCCAATTACTGGCCACGCCAACTGCTCATTGCCAAATCGCGGCACTCGGTCGCTCGTAATTGGCAAAGTCTGCAGTCGTATCGTTGCCTTCCACGCAATTATTAAGGCTGTGCCTCTCGCAAGTTCGGGATTACGTACAGCGTAATACATATTTCAGTGGCACATACTTCCGTGGCGTGAAATTTGTGTGGTTTCGAATTCATATGAATCACGGTAAATTTACACAGTAACTTTTAATTTTGACTGCTTAGTTAGGTGAACGAGTTCATAGCTCACCTGGTGCTAAGTGGCTGCCGAATCCCGTAGACAGCAAAACAAAACCACCACTTTCCTTAAGACATGGAGAAGGAAGTTAAGACAAACAAATAAATGTGTTTAAATTTGAAGGACATTGTCAATTACGTACACACTAATAAGATATAAAATAGTTTATTTTTAAAGTTTTGAAGTGAAAACTTCTTTAACATCGTTTTGACTCGAAAGTCAACGAAATGAAAAAGCGACAGTAAACAGAGACAGACACATAAATTCATCAGATTTAACGTAGGAGAAAATGAGATAGGAAACATTATACAGTGTTTCTTATATTCGTGGTTCACTTTGTGCTCTGCTTCGTACCTAATATTCGTACTTAATACATTCTGAATACATCTAGATAATATATACGAATAAAATGTAAAATAATTATCAAACTTTGTATCACTGTGATCATTAGGTACCTAATTATTCTCTTCCCGAAATTTTACATTCGTCTCATTATTTTGAAGCTAACATTTTTGGAAGTTTCACTTCTACCACGTGTGAATTGCACAAATGTTTTTTTTTCTTCTTTTTAATTGAATTTGTAGAATTTTATACGGTTTTCCCGAATCCTTAACATATAGAACTATTTTAACTGCACAATCTTGCGTTTTACTAGTTCCGACACTCCGAATACTTTATAGTTTTCTTGGTCACGCCCTGCTATGCTATTATTATTTCTAACTTTAAAATGATAATTACGTTTATATGCATACAGAATTAACTATGAGTAGCTTGAGGCCCGACAGTTTGATTGACTGTGGAATCCGTCGAAACAAATCAATGAAGTCATTGTTTCAGCAGCATTTAAATTATTGTTTCAATTCGATTTTGTATTGTGTGGGAATACGTTTTCATAGGCCACCTGCTGTTAACTAGATCCAATAGACATTAATTTTAATTTTAGTGTGCAACGGCCGTCTGACCATTCAAAGCGAAAAGTAATTAATAGTAATTTTGAGGCAGAAATACGCAGAATTTACCTAACCGTGCAGACTCACAACACGCCCAACCTTAATAGGACTGAACACAATTTAATAATATTTTTAATATATCAAACTTCACATCTAATATTATACGTATAAAAAAATATTGATTGCAAATTACACATTTAATTTAGTATTTAAAAGAAATGACTCACCCTCCTCCGACCGCCAATATCATCTGCATGTTTGTAAAGTCTTTTTCTTACTCTTGTGCTTGACATCACTAACACCTCACACAACACTCACCACGCACATATTATGGACGGAATACGATCAGTTCCACATAATGTGTGCGGTCGATCTCATACTATATGCACATTTCTATTCGAGAAAAAAAAGAGAAAACAATTACATCGTTAGAACACTAGCTTACTGTTGTTGTTTTAAGGGAAGCGGTATAAACGGTCGCCGAAACTATAGCTGGTAAAGCCAGGTGTGAGAGAAAAGAAAAAACCGAAAAATTGCCGTTTCCAAGCAATATGTTAAGCCAATAGCCAAGTCGAGACGTGAAATCGAAGACACAATTGTAGTATACACTGTCCCAACCCTCAAACGCGAGTGTGACGTGTTTGTAGTTTAGAATACGTAATGTTAGTGAAGAGACGAGCGATCCCTCCCGTTGATATCGCGGAACCACTGCTCCCGAACCATACTTATACTCTATTGCAATTACAAAGTCCCATGAGACAGATGCTATTATTATATGTTATTGTGTATGTGTGAATTAATTTTGTATAATGATTTAGATTGATTGTGTATTTTTTAAATGATCTTTACGACCAGGAACAAAAAATGATTATCAAAAACTTTGTACCCCTTTTTACGAAAATTGCGCGGACGGAGAACTATGAAATTTTTCACACTTATTGAGAATGAGTGCAGAATGTTAATTTTTTTTTTAAATTATGCATAAAGAATACATTATATCAATAAAAAAACATTACGCACACTACCATGTATTTGACACACACACGCATGCATACTATTTGTTTATTGTCAAAATTTTCTTATTGCTATACGATTAGTCTATGGTCAAATTGCGAATAGATTAAATATTGTTTTTCTTTCTTAATATTTGTCTAAAGTATACATAGTCTTAGCGGAATCTGTGATTAAAGAAGTATAATATGTCAATGAGCACTACTCTAACTCAAAATTTTGAAATTTTCGTATTTCACGCAAATCGCTTCACTATTTTAAAAGTATTACAAATTTATTAATGGGGTTCGAAGCAAGAGTAAATGAGCTAGTCACACAAGAAAAAAAACATAAAATCTTTATTATTGCAGATATATTTATCAACTTTTTTCGTTTAAACTCTCCTCCTGTAAACCTACGAATTTGGAGTTACAGTAGTGTTCATTGGAGGCATCGATGTAGTCCAAGGGCGGATCCAGCTTTGGCGCCAGGAGGGGGTCACATAGTCAAATTTAGATGCGTTCGTTCCCAGAAGTTTGCCATTATACAAAGTTATTATATTATATTAAATTAATTAAATATTGAAGGTACAGATTTTATGTAACTACATAGTTACATAAAATTTGTATGGTGGCAAAATATATAAATAAAATCATTATATTCAATTAGTGGTCCGCCTAAGTCCTGGAACCAGCTCAGGGGGTGGTCATGACCCCCATGACCCCCCCCCCTGGATCCGCCATTGATGTAGTCTTTGAAAATAGAATCATAATAATGTACAAAATTATTATTTCACTTAACTGTAGTCGAATTTCGACTACCGGGGGACCACTAGTTATTTCAAATTATGCGAAACGTGAAGAGTTACGTTCTAAGAAGCGTCAAAAGGGACTTCGTAATTGTAATAATTATAAATTTGTGTTGCGTGCAAGTTTGAAATGCAATTTTTGTGTTTTATTTTTCATTTCAGGAATCATCGTTTGTTTTCGAGAAAGGTCCAAAAGCACCCTAAAATTTATTATGACACTTTCTTCTTTAATAGAATATGTTTTACAAATCTCTCAGTTAATCTATATCTATATACCTATATATAAAAGTGAATTGCTGTTCGTTAGTCTCGCTAAAACTCGAGAACGGCTCGACCGATTTGGCTAATTTTGGTCTTGAATTATTTGTGGAAGTCCAGGGAAGGTTTAAAAGAAATAAATGAATGAAAATGCTCGGAATTAAATAAAAATAACAATTTTGTTTTTCCTTTGATGTGTACCCCGTCGGACGGATTCCTTTTGTTTGTTTTAAGTTTATTATATACAAAAGTTTAGGTATTTTATTTATCGATTGAGGCACTACGAAGTTTACCGGGTAAGCTAGTATTTGATAAAATCTTTCTGGGTACTATAAAAAATATATATAATTGAGTTTAAAATAAAACCTTGGGGAAAGTACATAAATAAAATTCTTTTAGTTCATTATAAAACTATCTGGTAAAAAAATTTGAAGTGATATTTGATTCTATCTCGTCAGGTGAAATCGGATACACAGATTTTTGTGCATTTCTCTGTGCTAAGGACGCTAATCTCAACAATGACGTTGAATTAGCCCTCAGCTTTTTTTGCGAATGTCTTTCCATAATTAGTGTCGCTTTCAACTAAGTCGGTGAACAAATCGGTTGGTGATTAGTATGCCAAAATGATCCGTGTCCGAGCTGAAATTGGAGGCACAGCTACTGAACAAGTACATTGTGCAAATCATCGGTACTTCGACGTTTTGTGTTGAAAATATGTATATACACAGTCGATGAGCCGTGGTTGTGATTGTATGCAACCATGTTTTCCAAATAAATCATCAGAACGCATCAAACAGTTAATTTTGCATCGCGTTAATTGATGCGATGCTTTCGTAATTGTAAATTCGTGTTAATTTCGTGAATTGTAATTACATTTTAAATAACAGAATTGATTGCATTTTGATATTTACTTTTACGCTTAACGAATAGATGGAAATGTCCTTTTTTTTCTTTTAGAGCTGGTGTTTAAGTTGTTCAAAAATATTCGAAATTCAACGACCACTTTTTCAACTTGAAACTACAACTGTGACTTTAGATATGATTATTAGAAACATTTAGTTGAGATTTTTAAAGCAATTATTTAGTCGTTCGATTTCTCTTGTGTTATCATCATAAGCATTGAACGTTGAAAAACTTGATTCCTCATTCTTGGATCTAATTTAGAGTGAACTTCTTTCTCGTGAGTTAAAGAGAAAACTAATAAATTTTATCACTTGCTTATTTTACTAAATTTACAAATTGTGTTTATATGTATTTTATTTTTGCTGCAAATGAGTAGTAACAAGAGCGCAAAAGCCTTCGTATTCAAATTACTTTCAAGCGTTAAATCATATTGGATATTGAGTTGAGAAGCTTTGTTATTTTCTAAGAAAACTATTTCCGCTGCATATTCATTTTTACTCAACACAATTCTGCACTATATTCGAATACAGAATAACAAATATGTAATGGTTTCATTTATATTTCATATTTATATACTAGAACTGATATCATTCAAACTTTAGTTTGTACTTATTTTATTAGTTTAGTTAGTTTATACTCGTATGTATTAATAGATAGCATAATAGTGGGCATAATAGTGAGGTGACATGTCTTACTTTAATGTGCACTTGTCAAGACGAAATTTCGCTATTAAAATATATTTAAAAGCTTGTTAAAGTGAGCTTCGTGTTGGATGAACTTTAGACCGCGTTCCTCATACGTTATGCACTAAGCTGGCCATCATTAAAACTTTCATACAAGTGACTCGACACTTTAGCTATCAAATTATGTATTCAGTTCTAAACTAGTTAAAGTTCACATTGCACTGATGGATGTCGGGCCGTCTCCTTTCATGTCCAAAAAACTGTTAATTACTGAAGTTTGTTTAATTGGCCGATGACTTACAGGCCGATCAATGTTAGGATCGACTTATGTAACCGAACCTAATCGGTATTTGCTTTTTTTTTATTGCTTAGATGGGTGGACGAGCTCACAGCCCACCTGATGTCAAGTGGTTACTTGATCCCATAGACATCTACAACGTAAATGCGCCACCCACCTTGAGATATAAGTTCTAAGGTCTCAGTATAGTTACAACGGCTGCCTCGCTCTTCAAACCAAAACGCATTACTGCTTCACGGCAGGAATAGGCAGGGCGGTGGTACCTACCCGTGCGGACTCACAAGTTGTCCTACCACCAGTAATTACGCAAATTATTGCATTGTCATATGCTATCATCATAATCTCAGCCTGTCTACTGTCCACTGCTGAACATAGACCTCTTCAACTGATGTCCAGTGCGGCCGGTCCATTGCTACCTGCATCCAACGTGACCCAGATTTTCACCAGGACGTTGGTTCATCTGGTAGGTGGGCGTCCCACACTGCGCTTGCCAGTACGTGGTCTCCACTCGAGGATCATTCTGCCCCCTCAGTCGTCCGATCTTCGGGCTATGTGACCTGCCACTTCAGCTTACTAATCCTACCCCTGTGCAATAGTCGAACGTAATTTAGGCACTAAAACGTATTAACCTAAAAATAACTAGATTAGTGTGTCACGATGATAACTAGAAGCAGATTAATTCACCACTCAGTCAACATAATTAGGGTGCGTAAACATGGCTGTCATTGGAAGTTTATTGGAAAATTCAATTAAAGTGTTGCCAAGTGAAAAATATTATTTAAAAAAAAAATTTGGTAATTTTTTTTACCGAAATACGAAACGTTGTTCCCGTGTTTACGTTCTCGCCTATCAGGAGGGAATGTTGCAAGCTTGCAAGATTTTAGATTGGTTTCAATCGCACAGCCTACTGGGCAATTACCAATTTGTAGTAGGGACTTCAGTCCTAAGTACCAAGGTAGGTGGAGGATTCGCGTTATTGTATGTGAGGGGTTAAATTGCTGGCTATGGACAAGTAAAGAAAATATAACTTAATAAACATCGTAATGTAACGTTACAAGAATAATTACGGATGTTTTGTTTGAGAAAATAATGAAATTTCTTTTAATTATAACCGCAATGAATAACTTCAGGCTCTACCGATCGGCGAATTAAAATGTTTTCAACAAAAAAAGAGAGAAAGCTTTAACAGAATAAAATAAGAGTATCTGCAACGTAATCAAAGTTAATTAAGAGTACCTGAACAAATACTAGCCGTCTTAAAAAAAACGGGACCACACGATAAGCACCAGCTTTTAAATAAGGTACATTCAAACTTTACCAAAATAATAGTTATGAAGTAATCAATACACATGAAAAAAAAAGTCGAATTGATAACCTCCTCCTTTTTTGAAATCGGTTAATAAGCTTTCGATCTTTTAATATTCAAAACATCGCCACCCGAGCGGTAAAAAAAAATTGAAAACGTTATCATTTATAAGTTGACAACGCGTACCTTTATTAGGTCGCGACCCTTGTAGGGAATAATTATGTTGAAATACTAACTGTGAATTGATAAATGCGTTTGATATATAAAACACAATACTGTAGATTTAAAAAAAAAAACAGGTTAGCAATGCGTTAATGTTAACGAAGTCTCAATAACAAATTCTTCTCCGTTCTCTAAGCCCGTGCGAATTAATGCTTTGTGGCATAAATACTCAGGATTGTGATATATCTCCGTGTGGGCTCACAAATACTGCCTTAATTTTTTTTCATGTTACTTATTCTGAATATCATTTTAAATGTCATAGTCGTGTTTAAGATGCTCAGAGAATTTCTTTCGATGTGATTTTTTGAAAATCGATTACACAAAATCGATGTCAAAATCGATGTTTCAGGTTTTTTTTTGGAAATCTATGCGTTCTCGCATCTTTTATCAAAATTAAGCCGAATCTTTAGTGTAAGTTTTTCTTCAAGGAAGGTTTATTAAAAATGTATCGATAGACGGCGCCTGAGTTGTTTTTCTGATCAATGTTGTATTTTTAGTGACATTACACCCGTGATTTAGTGTGTGATTAAATAATTTTTTTTTTTTTTTTTCAATGCTATTTTATTTAAATCAAGAATTTGTCAAACGTTTTACGAGTATAAGGAATGAATAATCGGTGGAGAATTAAGAAATTGTTCACGAAGTTCGAATGGTATTTGGTTTCAATATAACCATGAAATGGAGATAATTTTCGAATGATAATGTTAAAATTAGTAAAATATTAAAGAAATCTATTTTAGTTTCTTTTTTTCACAGAAATAGAGAAAGAGTGACAGAGAAACATAAATTGCATTTTTTGCTCCCTTCATTTTCTAGTCTTCAAAACGATTTTCAATTCAAATTTACCTTTTAAATCTATTTTAAGCATCCAGTTCTAATTTTATTGTTCCTTTTCACGGCACTTCAATCACATACACATATATCCGTTGTGTTACTAACGTATAGCAATGACGCAAAATAATAGATTGATTTCATCGGCAATTTCGAAAGGACGATATCACGAAACGCCCGTATCGCCACGGCGCGAGTAAAAACACTAATGTCGGCATGTCGACGCTTCAAGCACGAGTATTCCCATATATATTACTATATTACGTTTGTATTTTAATTAAACAAATGGACTGGAGTGTGTTGCTGGACAGTCCAATTTATGGTCACGCGAATATTAATTTACACGTTCGATGTAGCTCATATGAGTTTGTAGAGCGTAATTTGGAGGGTTACTTTAATGAAGGGTTTTTTTTTTGCATTGATGCATCGATAAGGTGACCTTCAGGCGTATGAAGGATGTATTGTAATAATTGGATTGCGGCAGTGGCGATTAGCTTCTGACTTTTAATCAAAGATTCTTAGGAATCATTCTCTTATTTGGCTTATATTACGATGATCGGAAAGGGACACCGTGATTCTTTCATCTTCTTTAATCACTGCAATTCATTTATTTACTTAATTTTCAGATTTTACATCCATGTTAAATTCATTAACAATAATATTACACACACAATACAAAAATTAAATAAAAACAATTTCGGAATAATAAAATAATAATAAAAATAACATCTTAACCTAAAGGCAATGTTTGATACCCTTGTATCAAAACCAAGTATTCGCGAAGACTGATTTTATAAAAAAAAATGTTGATACTCTTAGAAGAGCAATCTCTTAATATGGAATCCTTCTACAAAAGCCTTTTTTATACTAATGACATAAATAAATTGATTGAGCTAAATAACTAAGTCGTGTTAAATATTAGGAATGATAGCGGCTTCCTTTTTATGCACGATTGTCGACGTTAAGCATTCATTGCCGTAGCAGACTGTGAATGAAAGAAGAGTGAAGGCGTCGTGGCCTGAAGGATAAGACGTTCGGTGCATTCGTGTTGAACGATGCACCGTTGTTCGAATCCCAGGCGGGTACCAATTTTTCTAATGAAATACGTACTCAACAAATGTTCACGATTGACTTCCACGGTGAAGGAACAACATCGTGTATTAAAAATCAATCCCACAAAACCCCAATTATAATTTGCGTAATTACTAGTGGTAGAACCTCTTGTGAGTCCGCGCGGGTAGGTACCACCACCCTGCCTATTTCTGCCGTGAAGCAGTAATGCGTTTCGGTTTGAAGGGTAGGGCAGCCGTTGTAACTATACTGAGATCTTAGAACTTATATCTCAAGGTGAGTGGCGCATTTACGTTGTAGATGTCTATGGGCTCCAGTGACCACTTAACACCAGGTGGGCTGTGAGCTCGTCCACCCGTCTAAGCAATAAATAAAAAGACGAGCATAAAGTTTTTAAAACCTGTATAATACCAATCGAGAAGGGATATCTACATCTAGAATCGCACAGTTTGTTGTAACAATCAAGATATTTCTTAGCAATTGCTGGCAGAATTCACCATAACAACGCAAACAGATATTCGATTCCACGAATAGAACGTGTGTAAAATTGATGTTTCAAGCCAAAATCTTAATTCTGTCTGTTCATAATTTATTTTATATGATTTATTTGTTTACATGATATCTATTTTATAGTATGAGTACAGTCAGAATTGGATGAATAATTTCAGTTCTACATATTATTATGTGAACATTTTTATTTATTTTAATAAAATTGTTCGTCTAGTTTATTTTATTGGTTGTTTGGACTGGGCTACTTATCTATTAGTCTCACGAATACAGTTGAATTCCCAATTTAAAACATAGGATTTGAATCACTAAAACAAAACCGGTTAGGGGTTGTAACTATACTTGAGACCTTACAACTTATATCTAAAGTGGGTGGCGCATTTACGTTGTAGATGTCTATGAGCTTCAGTAACCACTTCGTTTGGAACCTCTGGGTCTGCGGAGGGACTTCGGTTCCCTCTGTATTTTGTACCGTATGTTCCATGGGGAGTGCTCTGAGGAATTGTTCGAGATGATACCGGCATCTCGTTTTTACCATCGCACCGCCCGCCACCGGAGTAGAGTTCATCCATACTACCTGGAGCCACTGCGGTCATCCACAGTGCATTTCCAGAGGTCTTTTTTGCCACGTACCATCCGGCTATGGAATGAGCTCCCCTCCACGGTGTTTCCCGAGCGCTATGACATGTCCTTCTTCAAACGAGGCTTGTGGAGAGTATTAAGCGGTAGGCAACGGCTTGGCTCTGCCCCTGGCATTGCTGAAGTCCATGGGCGACGGTAACCACTCACCATCAGGAGGGCCGTATGTTCGTCTGCGTATAAAGGGCAATAAAAAAAAAAATACACTTAACACCAGGTGGGCTGTAAGCAATAAAAAAAAAGACGACCAATAAATATTTAAGAATAACTAACAAACAGTATCGCGTTTCGTCACACGCTGAAGAGAAAATTAATAGTGCGCGTTTAACTTATCCCCAATAGTTTCGGTACAATGGTAGACATTCGGACGTCTTCTCTCGGTGTCGACACGCATGGTTCTATGCGTTTTTAGTGTGGTTCCAATTACAGCGAGTAACAACAACGGTACTTTTCATATTTTTTCTGCATTTGCTTTACTAAAGTATAAAGGACTTGTAATTTAAAAACACATGACGAATCTATTTCTACATACCTTAATAAGTCTTCATTAAGCAACGAATATGGTCGATATCTTGTGTGTGTATTTTGTTAAATCAATAGTAAAACTGTCATGAAATGTCAGTAACTACTATGACGCGTTTAAAAAAAAAAACGCAATTTTTATTGTAATTTTTTATTGAAGTGAAAACTTTTTTAGAATCGTTGTGATTTCAAACCGGATGCAACGGAAAAAAAGACAGGTAAGAGACACAAATATAAAAATGTGTAGGATGAAGCCAGCAAAGAATGAGACAGAAATATACATACTATTTTTAATACAGCGCCATCTGTGAGATTTTTTAATACTAACGTGTGTATGAAAGCTCTTGTAGTGAATTTTAATTTAGGATTATACGTGAAATTAAAATATCAATTCACAGAGGGCGCTACCTTACAATTATTTACTAATGACAAAATTTTACATATACTTAAGACGTTTAGGATAATTGTATTTTAATTTTGGAAGGTTTCACTTCTACCACGTGTGAATTGCACACATTTTGTTTTTTTTTTATTATACACTTGTCAAGTACCTACGTATGTATTTGCTTCGAAAATATGGTACTTGCCGGCAGGATTGCAATTCCGGCAAGCCTCATTGCTTCAGACGATACGATTGCATATTATTTTACACACACCTGCTTCTCACATCCGATTTCATTAATTATTTAACGAAAATGCATTTTGTAATCTATTAGAAGAATTCAAAAGCTAAAAAATCGAATAATCAGCATTGAGAGCAGTGCATGACTTCAATAATTAAACTGTGACACGAACAATCTGAACTTGTATTCAAACAGAAGCGTGTAGCTGACGAATGTTGTGTGTTATCTAATTCAAGAGCATAATGGAATTTCGTTTGTATTCAAACATTGCAGTTGTCCTCATAAACGAAGCAAGCAGTGTATTGCCAAACAGCGGAAGACCGAAACGTAAATGCGATTCTAAATTTTATTGTTGTTTTCACAATATCTTTGAAGTTTTCTTTCTTTTCAATTAATCTTTTTCTTTGCGGTATCAAAATAAAAGAAAGGAACTTTAAATTTCGAACTTTAAGTTTTACTTATCTTATACCTTTAAACGAGCAATTCTTGTATATATAATCTGAATCTCGGAAACGGCTCCAATGATTTTCATAAAATTTAGTATACAGGGGATTTCGGGGGCGATAAATCGATCTAGCTACGATTTATTTTCAGAAAATGTTGTTTTATTCGTGTTTTCAATAATAAACTCTTCCCGACATCTATTGACGAATAATAATACTATTTTTCTTAATTGAGGGCAACTAACCGCTTTATAGACACAACAAGATGGCGTTGTAAAAAAAAACAGAGCAAATTTAAAATGAAATGCGTTATAAAATGTTTAACGTTATTCATTATATTTGTGCCGGTTAAATATTGAGTTATTTTCCGCACTTGCACATAATCAAATTTCATTGACATTCGTGGATTAATCGCATGAAATCAAATGAAGATAGCGATTTCACTGTAGTACAATTTGTTACGTAGCAGGTAGCTTATTAGATATTCATCGTTTGAATAATTTACAGGAGACCTAAAAGTTACTTGACCACGAAATATCAAATTAATGAAAATTTAAAGTATCATCAGCTCAGCCGTGATGATGTTTTGGGAGTCTTAACGACGAAAGGAAAGATCTTCCACCGAGCGGGTGATATTTGCTCGGTAGACCGACGGTCCGAATGTTGTTGTTCGGAACTTGTATATATGCGCTTTATCTTGAAAATGTCGTAAGCGAGATTCAGGCATCTGTCAATTATCTTGCGTTGTATGATGGCTACCCGCCACAATGTTCAACATCGATAGAGTTTCCTTAATTCGATATCTTTAACGGTCGTCTGGTGTAGTGGTAAGTGACATGGTCACTACACAAGATGGTCGCGGGTTTTAATCCCGCCAAGGGAAGGTATTTATATGATAAATATAAAATGTCTTTTCCAGGGTTATGGATGTTTATTAAATATATATGTATGTGTATAATAAAAATCTTACATTTATTTCCGTTATCTGGTACCTGTAATACAAGTTCTTTACGGGGCTTACTTAGCACGGGACCAGTTAACGTGGCGTGATTGTTAGTAAATATTATTATTATTATTATATCTTCCAAACATACTTAAATATAATCAATAAATATGTTTCAACAAAATGAACTTTGAGTTAATTTAAATTTAAGTCAAACATCGAGCTATGCGTTCGAAGTTTCAAAGTGAAGTTGCGCAGACGAACTTCGTTGCGACAAAGCCCTTTGAACTGCACCGGATTAGCGACAGAACCGCGATAGGAATTCGCGTTTGCCCGAGCTTACCATTTAGTTCGACTAAACACCAGGTCGCACTATCACAATAAAGCCAACATTCATAGAGGCTTAATAATGAAGCGGCAGAAATAGTTGTATGTATAATGAAGTGAAATTAAACATTTTATAGCGAAGGAGGTAGAATTTTGTAAATAATTATATAAATATTTTATATTTCATTTATTTGAAGTGTTGGTTTAATATAGTATATTTAATATAGTCTTAGAAGTAGCGAAGAGAAAAATCTCTACATGTTTCCGCATAAAACAGACGTGTGGACGAGCTCGCAGCCCACCTGGTGTTAAGTGGTTACTGGAGCCCATAGACATCTACAACGTAAATGCGCCACACACCTTGAGATATGGTTCTAAGGTCTCAGTATAGTCACAACGGCTGCCCCACCTTTCAAACCGAAACGCATTACTGCTTCACGGCAGAAATAGGCGGGGCGGTGGTACCTACCCGTGTGGACTCACAAGAGGTCCTACCACCAGTAATTACGCAAATTATAATTTTGCGGGTTTGATTTTTATTGCACGAAATTATGATTCGAAAAATTCATTTCAATATTGTCGCACACTTCTGATTTTGAGAAACAAGCAAATTGTCCCCGCGGAACAGTGGAAGCAACCATGGTAGATTTTGATTACTTTAATCGCTACAAGACACTCCACACCCGATTTTTTTTCCGCACTTTCATAGTTATATTTATATTCGCGATGGAGTTATTACGTAAGTATGGGATAAATAGAAACCAATACTTTATTGGCTTGATATTTAAGAACTTTCCCACAAAGGTGCTTCCTAAGCACTATGACGCGTCCCTCTTCTCATGAGGCTTAAAGCTAGAATTTCGAATAAAATCAACTTTTATAAATGTTACAAAAATCTTAAAGCTCACCTAATTTAGCCTTCACTCAAAATTTAAAAAAAAGCTTCATATTACATTCACAGCCTTAAGCATCTCCACGAAATAGTTCAGTCATTTATAAAACATAATTTAACTGTGTTTTGTACGTAGGTTATTAAAACAAAAGAGATATCACAAGTGAAACGCATTCATAAATGGCAAATAATGATTCGAATATTTTAACAAAAAAAAAAGCACGTTGCGCCGCGTAGGCCTTCCGAATCGAACGAAACAAACGTATTCATTGTGTAGACGAAGCGTGTAATAAAAATTGACGATTTCGTGAACAGAGTATAGAAGAGGCGGTGCCTTGCACCAAGCTTGTTTACGAAACAAACAAAAAGACTATAAAGAAAATTAATGTGTACTGTCGTCTTCGTCTTGGATTTTTTTTGTGTTTATTTTCGGGAAAGGAATGTCGGATGCATTTCTCGTAGCGGCCGGGGAAATTCCGTAGTTTGTCGTTGTAGGTATAAGTGAATTGCTAAATTAATAATATATGTCGATATCTTGAAAAACTCGGGCTACACTTATCGTACTGTTACGCCAGTAAGAGTAACGCCATCTATCTTCGAATATCGAAGGTACTAGTAAAATAGAGAAGGACAACGCCATCTACTGTCACATAGCAGAAACACACATCGAAGCTACTCGACTTGCCCAGAATGTTCTCGATAAAACTAGGGATGTCGTATCGAATTTAAAAGCGATACAGAAATGGCACGAAGTTAGTTAGTAATCGGAACTACTCGAAGTGAAAGAGCAAACGGATCACCTGAAGCGAAGCGGAAGAAGTGAATTAAGAATTTTAAAGTGTTGTGTAAGCGTTCTAAGGGTTAATACAGTGGTAATTTTTGGTAGAACTTTTATTACCCCGAACCGCAGCGCGTAACAATACGAGTAATATGTTGACACATGTAATACTAATGGCAACTGTACTTAGTCGGTTAAACAACGCGCATTTGTTTGAAATAAGGTCAATTGTGCAAATAATATTTATTGAATTTCTTAAACTACCTCGCTAATAAAAGATAAGTTCACATATGAAGTCTACAGTTCGTTTAGTAGTTTCTTAAGATTTGACGAGTGAAACAGTTTCTTAAAAATGCAATAAGAAAGATTAAAGTTTAATTTAGTTTTAGCTCTGATGCGCTGTTAAAAAAAATAATTTTTTTATTACGTAAATAACTGGTAACAAGTGACGCACGGTAATCTAGACGCAAATTTTGATTTTTTGTACATACTATGTTATTTTTCAATCAATATTTTTCGAAGGCTTTGAAACGATTACATCATTAAGCTGACGGAATTGCATGACTAAAATCGAGGGCGACTGGATATAATCCTCTAAAATTAAAATCTTCTGCTAAAAGTGATCGAAAAAACTGCTGTAATTTCAAAGAGTTGGACATGTTTTATTTCGAGCATAAGTTTTTTTCATTTATCGATATCGGCAAATTCGCCGGCCCTACAATGCTAAGAGTATTGATATATTATTAAACTAATTGAATATGAATCTTTTATAAAACCGTCATTTATTAAAATCTATTTTAATCTCAAAGTGGATATGGTCAGTCGCAATCGGATTAGCTACAGCAGTCCACTCTTCAAACTGAAGCGCATAATTGCATCACCAATGAAAGGACGCCAGCACATAAAGCATTACTGGTGAAACTGTTACGATTAGTTTTGTCGTAAATTCTGGTGAAATGAGTCGGCTATTATCAAAGGCGGCAATCTGACTTTTAGACAATGATTGGTAAATCAGAAAAACGAATTATTGACTTTGTATTCCATTGGCAGTCACAAAACTCTTCGGAACGACATCTTAGATAAATAACAGGTTAACTATTAACCTTTATTTAATGCAGGTTTTGAACCGTATTCTTTGAAGGAGACGATTATATTCAAATAAATCTGTATTGACATATCAATAAATTTTTTTTGTCCAAATGTATAGATTGCCACCTTTGATAATAGACGACGCAAATACACGTTCAATTTATTGCTGGAGATAATAATGTCAACTATATATGCGTCGATTTGTGCTATATTTTTACATGTCCGAGAACGTTCTTAAAAAAACATAGATATTTAGAAATCTAGTAACAACGTTGGTAATTCGTGCAGAAAAGCAGATCTACTGATTTGGGATGCTGATAGTTATGCTGTATACATATATTTAGGTTATATTTTTCGGGTTACTTGTTATAGTCAAAATTTAAAAAAAAACAAGGTAGGTGAGGAAATTGGGTTATGAAAGTGTAGAACATATTTAATCTTGAAGAGAAAATGATGACATATGGAAAAAAAGGTCATTTCGTCATATTTAGAGTCATTCATGGTATTGTGGCGTTTATGAACGCACATTTTTATGATGCGTAAGCCGGAACGCACGATAGGTGGGAAAAAGAATATAGTCTGTGACACGGGACCTTTTTACCGCCGAAAATTTAAAACGTAAAAGAATTTATAATGTGTCTAATAACTAATATAATATAATTACTTAGAATTGTTTATGCCGCTACAACAATAAAAATTTTGTTGTCCAACTGTGGTGTTATTTACGTAAAACACGACTTACGGCGAAATAAAGAAGGGACTCTATATGAAATCCCTCAGTATCATATCTAGAAGAAACACTCGGAAATGAATATGCAACAAGAGCTAAGTGATATATGAAAATAAAATCTTACAGTCTACGGTTTAAGTTCAGTCAAATCTACAGTTTACGTAAATAAACTGTAAGACATACATTACGTGTAGGTTATTATTTCGTTTTCATTTTCGAACAAGTGTTTCATTTTTATATAATTGTTTATGTGAACTAAAGCTGAGTTATCACTAAATAACTGTGAGTTATGATGAAGCGGAGTATCGCGCCCGTCCGCGCTCACGAGAGTTGACTATGGTGCCAGCGTTGAGCGATTGTGATGTCTGCAGGCCTCGACAATCGCGCGGAAGCGGAGCCGTGACCATATGCGCTAGTAGAGAGCTATTTTATTTTTGTCAAAATTGTATTTTATTATTTATGGGCATGGAAATACCTGGGGCGTGTAAAATCGTTCCTAAAAACAACGAGTTTTAGTCCATTTCACGTATTCCAACTGGTGATTTGACAATTAAAAAAAATTGGAAGTCACAGTCTGCCCGGCATGTGTTTAAGTCTACTGGATTCGAATAAAAAAGTTTACGGAGTATACAATTGAATGGTATACGCACATACAAGGCAGTCGATACATATGGAGTAGAGCTGGGAGAGGGGGCTACATGGCCATGGTCATTTAAGTCGATTTTACTAAGCATGATGATAGATGTTTTTTACTACTTTGTTCAATGCAATACTATTCAGAACTGACACACAAGCTGTTTTTCCTTTGTGTTAATCAAAGATGAATCCACAAAAAAGCAAAGTATCCTTGAGGTGTGAGAGATGGAGAGATATCGTGAAACGCGTCAAGTTTGCCTCCTCAAATACTACACGACGATCACGACCACTCTATCACAAGGGTAATCATTGAAAATAATCTTTGACGTAGAATAATGTTATTTCCAGTTCAGTGGCGGCTTCATCTTCGAGAACGGTTTCATGAATCTGTTTAAGCAGCGAATTGAAATATAATTGAATATCTATATGTTTGATTGTTTGCAGTTACGTGTAAGGGTTATACCGTAATTGTGCTATTGTTATTCATTCATAGTTAATAAATGCAGCAATGGACCCAAAATATTCTTTTTTAATATCGAATGAACAAATGATACAGACAAATGTTCGAAAAGGGTAGAAATCAAATTAATCTGTTTTATTGAGTTTAATATTAATAATGCACGTTTATACAAATTAAAGGAGTTACAATAACATATTATAGTATACAGAAAAAAGACAGTCACGTACAAGAAGCGTAAGCGTTGTAGCGTTAAAAAAAATATTGTTTTACCCTCCGTCACAACGACCGCGACTTTTTTTTCTTCAATGAAGTCATGTTTGTTGTTATTTCACGAGTGGATGATCTCACAACGTTAGATCGTTACGCAAATAAATCTTTGAATTCCTATTGCATTCAAAGTTAATCCGTTGCAATCGTCGGTTGTAATATTTTTTCTATTTTATTTTATTGTTAATTTATTGTTATTCCATTGCAAACGGAGCACTGAACTAGGGACTTTACTCAGGAGGCGGTGTTTATCTGTATAGCATAACAATTTTGTTAAATTAGAAGACATACGGAATGATCAAGATAAAAATGAAGATATAAAACAAAATATAAATAGATTTATTTTCAAAAACATAATTTATTTTAAATTATAGAAAGATGGAAAAAAATGAAGTTTTTATAGAAAAATAAGAATAGAAAACATGTACATCACTACTACTGTCACAAAAACACAAAAGCTTATCAGAACATGACGAATTTAAAGAAACATAATGTTTTTTTTTCTCTCCTGTGTTGCTCATGAATACGCACCGCGAAAAAAAAGACTTTTCGCCGATGTAGGAATCCAATAACATGACATTAAAATTTCAAACGAAATGTTCCGAGCGGTTTACATCCAAGTCTTTAACCTGCTCGTTTAGGTGTTGCATTTTTGATAATGAATCGAGTGAATTGTAATGTTGTTCCATGTGCCCATTGTTCGTAAATTTGTGAGATGCGGATTTGTTTGTCAATGTTTACATTTAAGGAACAGTGAAGTGAGAGAACACTTTTCTTTTTTTTGCCCATGCCATAATTTTTTTTTTTATTGTTTAAATGTGTGGGCGAGCTCACAGCCCACCTGGTGTTATGTGGATACTGGAGCCCATACACATTTACAAAGTAAATGCGCCACCCACCTTGAGATAATATAAGTTCTAAGGTCTCAAGTGTAGTTACAGCGGCTGCCACACTCTTCAAACCGAAACGCATTACTGCTTTACGGCAGAAATAGGCAGGGTGATGGTACCCACCCGTGCGGAGAATAACGTTATTGGTATGTAAACTTTGTGTTGTGAAAATACATGCAAGTCCTTAAATGAGTAAAATCGAAGCGTCTCTAGAAACTGCCACTTTTACTTATAGGGCTGCTGGTAATTCCTTACACGATTCCATAAAATAAATGCAATCAAGAATTATGAAATCTACCACCCACCTTGAGACATGAGGCTAAATACTCAAGTGTTTTGTTTCGTTAGAACCGTTCACCATGACTACTTCGCAGTAGAAATAATCAGGAGGTAGTGGAACCGAAGTCTCTATGGAGACCCTGATATTCCAATCGATTCGTTGGAATGAATGTCAAACTACCTTCACTTATTGTGATTTCTATTTCAGGTGATAGTATATTTTCTTAATAGAGCCGAATCTAAATGGACCATTCAAAAACACAGAATCGTCTGTTACATTTGCAACTTGGAAAATCTTTTCCAAATAAATCGATACTACTTTGTCAACCTAATACCGCTCACCTGCATGCGACTTTCGTATTTCCATTCTGCAACATATTATTATGTTACTGATTCAATTTGCGTCTACGCCTGACTGCAGATAACGAAGTCAGAACACAGTTTCAAGTTGCTTCGAGAAATACTCCACTGCTCAGAGCGTCATGAATAGAATTATGTAGACAGGATCCTAGGCCGAGTAGATTTTTATCCAATTAATTATCTAGATTCTTATGGGCTTCTGTTTGTTTCGTAGTACGGAAAATAATATCACGATCCATTTGATATCATGTGGCTATCGAAACCGATAGACATGGCTAAATGACAGCCATCATTGAGATACAAAATAGTAGTCACAATTGAAATGTAATAAGTATCCTTTTTTATTGTGAAGTTATTTAAAATAATTTACGACTCACGGCATGGTAACGGCTCCCCTACCTATTCGCTGGTAGCCTATGGGGATGTGGTTACTGGACCCCATGGACATCTACAACGTAAATGCCGCCACCCACCTTGAGATATGAGTTCTAAGGTCTCAGTATAGTTAAAGTGGCTCACCCTTCAAATCGAAACGCATTACTGTTTCACGGTAGCAATAGGCAAGGTGATGGTATCTACCCGTGCGGGCTCACAAGAGGTCCTGCCACCAGTAGCCGGGGCTGTTCCAGCTACTCTCGTACTGTTAGGTGAGCTCGCAGGCACAACATAGGAGAGTTGCCTAACACTGACCCTAGCAAGAAGCAGTGCTTTGCTGAATCTACCACCGGATCGAAATCGCAACCTACTGAGAAGATCCGTCGAGTAGGTTGCGAGTATGGGCAGGATGGTAAATGATTACTGACGCTCACGGATACTATCAATGTCAGGGTTATAGGCCAAGCCTCTGATTACCCAAATATCTATGTACTTGTAAAACCGGAACTCAAGACTGCTACTTCAGAAATAGGCAGGCTGGTGGTATATGCCCATGCTGTCTCGCTACATACGCCCAAAAAATTACTCTACTATCATAATACAAATTTATTTTTAGCCTTACGATATAGTTCGGTTGAAGATTAACGAGAAATACACAAAACAAGTATAAACTTACGTCCAATATGGCTTTATTGAAAATTCAATTTTAAATTTACATAATACCGAAATAAATATTCGATCGACCACGAACATTGATTGATGCATGTAAAATTGAAGGCTCTATCCGATGTCTAAAGTCAGTTGGGCGGTCTTGGATATTAGGGTCGGAAGAAATATCGTTCGACGTGAATTAAGTGCATTATTGCCGTAAGAAGCCGAAGTTATTTGAAGTCGTCGCGGCCTAAAAGATAATACGTCCGGTGCACTCGTATGTAGCGATGCACCGGTGTTCGAATTCAAACCCGCAAAATTATAATTTGCGTAATTACTGATGTGAAGTGTGGTGAGAAGATCTCGGAGCTTACATCTTGATTTGATGCAACGTGATCAATGTTAATAACATGGCCAATAATGACAATAATAATAATAAAACAGCTTTATTTGATTCCAAAATAATTAGAGAGCTTAATTAATTTAGTATTTAATAATTATATTACTAAGTAACCACAATAAATCTACTACTCGTGCAATTTAATATCCTTTTATTGTGGACCCCTCAGATTAAAAACCTCTTCCAAACAATTCGATTTTTCTTTACATTTAGCAGTGGTCATCCAGTTTTTTACTGGCGGTAGGACCTCTTGTAAGTCCGCTCGGGTAGGTACCACCACCCTGCCCATTTCTGCCGTGAAGCAGTAATGCGTTTCGGTTTGAAGGACGAGGCAGCCGTTGTAACTATACTGAGACCTTAGAATTTATATCTCAAAGTGGATGGCGCATTTACGTTGTAGATGCCTATGGGCTCCAGTAACCACTTAACACCAGGTGGGCTGTGAGCTCGTTCACCCATATAAGCAATAATAAAAAAGGATTTGTGGTGGTATTTTTTAATTAAGATGCAAGTGAATTCGTTTGATTTATATAACTATTTTGGATTTTACTCGCAATAGGCTGTCGGCTATAAAGCAAGCTGTTGTGGTAGGTATTGTCACACTTTTGTACATAGCAGGCGATGTCGCACCCAAAATCATACCCTGAATCCCTATGCTCTATGTCCAAAATCCTTTATCTATCCGGTTGTAAGCAATTAGAAAATTTTCTACCAGAAGATCCAAAATCTTAAATTATCTAAACATTCGAACGTTTAAAAGAAGATATTATAGGAAGATTACCTATTATTTCGATAGTGAAAATTTTGATCAGCTCTTAAAATTAAATTAAATTAAAGCCCATAATAAAATACAGAATTGTAATCGTTGATTAGTTAAACGTATACCGCAAAATTTATTCATGGCGCACGCTTGTAACTGTGTTTTCATAAAGTTATGTTTGAGAGCTTAGTTAGTAAACAAGATTCAGTGGAACGAAGATTCAGTGACGACGCAGCGGCACCCAGTCAGTTTTCATTAGTTTAGCGTCTAAACCAAGGAGTACACGAGTAAGCTTCAAGGCATAACTAGCTTTAGTATAAATATAAATAATAATAAAAATATTTATTAACAATCACGCCACGTTAACTGGTCCCGTGATAAGTTCGTAAAGAACTTGTGTTACAGGTACCAGATAACGGAAATAAATGTAAGATTTTTATTATACACATACATAATGTATTTAATATATATCCACAACCCTGGAAAAGACATTTATATTTATCATACAAATATCTTCTCTTGGCGGGACTCGAACCCGCGACCCCCTTGTGTAGTAACCATGTAACTTACTACTACACCAGACGGCCGTGAAATCCGTAAGTATGATATCAGATATTTTACTCAACCGCTACACTAACAAACACTTACTCGCTACCGACGCGTTTATACCAAAATGTAAAATTTGAACCTCATAATACATTTTTTGTAACAGGATTAGTTTTCATTTATACAAACTCGCCTATCATCAATGCGGCCACGCAAACTATATGAATTTCTAAAATAATTGAAGAGAACGAAGTGTTTTTATTTTAAATGCAACTATTTGACAATAGAAGAGCCTCATGATATTTTGATCTCTACACAGTCTATAAAAATAATGGTCGATTTAAAAAAAAAGCTATGAAAGCAGAATAGCAGGCGGGAACGTTTTGGAAACAAAAGCAAGAGAGGAGAACGACTAATTCAGTATGCATACGAGATCGTGTCCAAAGCAGCAAGAGACTGGATGACCACTGCTAAATGTAAAGAAAAATGGAATTCTTTCTTTCTTTTTACTGGTGGTAGGACCTCTTGTGAGTCCGTACGGGTAGTCGTATCGGTAGTACGGTGAGTCGTGAGTTCGTCCATCCATCTAAGATCATAAATAAAAAAATATCCTGATTTCGGAGATCGTCTGGTTCTTTGTAGCTTAAGATATTATGTATAATTAGCTGAGTCCCGCGATGTTACCCGTGACTATTGTCGTGCCGCGGGTGACGGCGCGAGGCGAAGCTAGTTTAAAAAAAACCTAAGTTACTCCTTATATCATCAGCTACCTATCAGTGAAAGTCCCGTCAAAATCGGTTTAGCTGTTTCAGAGATCAGCCGGAACAAACAGTCAGACAGACAGACAAAAATTATATTTTTTTAAATTTAAATGCATAGATAATGATAATCTTCCGATAAGCGTTTTTCAGTCTCATTCAAATCTAAATATCAAAATAAATGTTGATTCCGCATCGCCCTAAGAGTGTTCATCGTATATGCATTCATATTTTTAATATGACCATCCGATCCACTTGGTATGTCCCTGAAAGATAGGTCAGGAAGTCTTCGTCGTTTATTTCACAACAAATTTATTTTAAAGTAGGTCACAATATACCTAAGAGGCGAAGTGAACGGCACTCTAGAATAAGGCAAACAAAACGAAGAATTTTCCGAAGATGCTTGCTTGCTCAAAGAAGGTGGAACGTTTATGCGCAATAATAACTTTTTATCACATTATTACGCGCTGGGGTTCGGGATAAATAAAAAAAATCTAACGAAGTACAAATTAAAAACTGTATTCAACACTTAAAACACTCAACAAACACTTTAAAACTCTCAATTCGCTTCTTCTGCTTCGCCTCAGGTGATCCGTTCGCTGTTTCGGTTCGAGTAGTTCTGTTAACTGATTGACTGCGGACCATGTTTGCATCGCTTTTATAGCCGATACCACATCCCTGGAATTATCGAGAATATTCCATATATTTCGATTATTGTGTTTCCGCTATCTGACAATGATGACGTTGTACTTCTCGAGTAGCCCAAGAGCCCGTGGGCTCTACCTGTATGTATTTGACCAGACCTGAATTTTCGTACATTGAGACCCCTATACCTACCATGCATGGGGTGGGGACTCACTAAGCTCAAAGTGGTCGACGCGCCAAGCGCTCAGGTAGGACAGGTACCGATTTTGACGGATTTTAAATCCATTTGACCACGTCTGCCGTTTTGAAATTTTGAAAATATATGATTATTATTATTAGAAAATAAGAATGGCAGACCATTATCGCGCATTTTACTTTGTGGCAGACCACTTTGAAAATGCTAAAAAAATAAAATTTTGAAAGTAATTGACCAGATCTGCCATTGATATAATAATATGTTGTTTATTATAGTCTTAAAAACTTATTTTGATCACGGCAGACCTCTACATTGCGTACACACATCAACATATAATAAAATCTTAGCTACTACCCGGCCAGATGTATATTATGTTTTCCGTTCACTGTTTTAGAGGAATATAATTTACTTGCAATTTACTTTAGCAATGTATTTACCGAAATTAATAATTTTTTTATATTTTATATACTAAACTTCATTAGTTAGACAATAAAGAAGTGAATTTTTTATGGAATAATTACAAATAATACGGTATAATGCTGATCAAAAAATAATTCAATTCCTCATTTTTATCATTCAACATTTAACTTGCCAGTTATACAATGCCAAAAAATCTAGTGATGTAGATGATGGAAGGTTCCAGCTATTCGGAGGTCCAGGTCTGGTCAAATACATACAGGTAGAGCCCACGGGCTCTTGGGCTAGAGCGTTATAGGTGCTATTAGATCCTTCGATATTCGTTCGAATATTCGGCGATAGATGGCGTTACTCTTACCGGCGCAACAATATTAAACACGTTTTATTAGACTTCATAATAATAAAAAATAAATAACTAGGAACAAATCACGCGCTGTCGTCCGCTCCTAAATTAAGATTCCCTGTGTTATGGGGACCAGAACCTGACATAGATACTTATATACGTTTAAATATATACATACATTTACTGGTGGTAGGACCTCTTGGGAGTCCGCACGGGTAGGTACCACCACCCCGCCTATTTCCGCCGTGAAGCAGTAATGCGTTTCGGTTCGAAGGGTGGGGTAGCCGTTGTGACTATACTGAGACATTAGAACTTATATCTCGAGGTGGGTGGCGCATTTACGTTGTAGATTTCTATGGGCTCCAGTAACCACTTAACACCAGGTCGGCTGTGAGCTCGTCCACCCATCTAAGCAATAAAAAAAAATATTAGATCTAAAATATCGGGTTTTTTTGTTCTGTAGGTATCTTTATTCCTAAGAGCATACATTTTTGAGTGCTTTTAGAATACAGAAGTGCTACAAATAACATAAGCTTATGTATAGTTCCAATGCAAGTAGAATTACGAAAAGCACTTAGTACGAAATTAAATTAATAACTATGTAACTTGACTAATATCAACTCGTAGTTGTGTCGTTGAAGGCGTGTGAAACTTCTGATGGTCTAGCATTTATGGATCTTAATGAAAATAGTCTAACCTCTATTGATTCGAACTCTTTGTTTATTTCCCAGAGCTGACAGGCTCGCGGGCCAATTGGCTTTGAGAGGACGAGCGCCTAAAAATGCCCGAATTCCAGTTAAGGAACCAGCCTTCATTAACGCGACAAAGGCATATGTACTAAGTCATTTGAAACGAATTTCCGAAGATGTTTTTTTTTAAGGGATTTTATGACCTGATAACTGAGACCTTTAAGTCATGTCTTATTTTATTATGGAGTGAAATGAAATGAAGATGATTAATTTGAGACATTAATCAACTAGAATGAAATGAAATGAAATGGGATGAAATATAATATCAGTAAAATAGTGGTCATTTACTAAGATTTTTTCAGTGGACTTTTTGGAGGATCCCGAGAAGTTACGTCCAGCGGCTTTGTTTCATTTTCCCACATTTGTGCACTTTCACAGATATTAAACAGTTAATAAACTACCATGTGTAGGTATGGTGTAGATTGGAAGAGGCCTATGTCCAGCAGTGGACGACTGTGGGCTGTTCATGATGTTCATGAAACTACCATTATTACACATTTAAACTCGAAGAAACACTAAATAGACAAAATAAAACAAATCACACAACTTCACTCCTCGCGTTCCCGCCAAAAAGTCTCCGAAGATGTTATTATAATGTCTAAGTAGATTAAAAATGAGAGAATCAGAGACAACAGACTGAAAACAAAATAAAGATTTGAATGAGTTTTTTAATTATGAAATCGAAGCCGTTCCGTTATAATGGACTGACAAGAACCCGGTCTTGTTTATAATAGAATAATAAAAAGGAGAGACCAAGAAAAATGTACGCTTGTCGCGACTTTTAACAAAACCTTCCTAGATTTTCTGCGGAGGTAAAAAGGCAGAACCTAGTATTGAGCATTTTCCAATTTTAAAAATAGAGAGGTGTTTTAGTGAAATTGCCGATGACAAAGGCGCAAACGTTTTCTAACGCTCATTTTATTATTTGAAACTCTCTATCTAAAAATATTATAAGCTCTTTGCTTTTATAATAGTACAAAGGTGCTGAATGTCTAGTTGAGTCGACAATCTCAGTCTACCACTATCTTTACTATTTCAGTAATGACTGTCAGGTATAATGGCACTGTATGCGTGAATATGATATTAATCTTATGTGTCTTTTTTTGCATGCAATTATACACATAGCTGTTGTCTTTAAGCATATCTTAGTAGTGATCCAATGTCAAACTTATTCTGTGATTAGACCATATAAGTCGTTCACTATTCTCGATCACCGTAGTGGAACTTCTATCTGAAATTGAATTGCTTTTAACCGCGACCCATTGCTTCCTAACACTTTTTACGTTGCTGAAAAAGGATGTAATCAGAACCAATCTGGTTACATAGTCTGATTCTCAATAATACGTTCCATCTTCTGTCGGCGCGGCTTAGCCCCGCTTAGCTATCGTACTAAGCTGATATAATACTTAGAAAAAGTTACCGCCGTTTTTCTACTTATTTTAGTCTTTAACGAGACCCACTATAGAAATTCCCATCCATTAAAATATTTCAATACAAACTTTAAAACGCTGATGGCAAACTGAATTTTCTATTAGGAAATGTCCGTATCCTCATTTAAGATTGTTTCGACCGCGGTCACAGGAAGACTGTCTAATTAGATTTGATGAACCAACGATGTTTGCAAGCCATAGTAAATTAATATTGTTATTCAATTAGTTATTAGAAACGATAGGACAGCGTCAAAGACATGGTCCATTAAGCTAGAGAGAAGAGGAGAGGGAGAGAGAGTGCGCCGAAACCAAATTAATTATGTTTCATAGTGTAGTCTATAAATGAAAATTTCCACAGTCATCGTTCTCGTCGAACCCGTCGCTTGCGACGAAGCGCTCGGCTAGTAAATTAACCCACAGACAAAGCCCACTGAGTTTCTCGCCGGATCTTCTCAGTGGTTTTCGTTTCTGATTCGATGGTAGATTCTGTGAAGCACTGCTCTTGCTAGGATTCGTGTTCCCAACGTCGTCAGGTTTGAGCCCCGTGAGCTCACCTACTAGTTAAAGTTACGCTGAAGCATCTCAAGGCTATCAGCTTAGGTAGGAAAAAAAAATTTCGAAATTTCGTACAATATGAATCCGCAATATGAACCCGATAATAGGAACCCGTATAATGAAACCGCTACGGCTTCGGTAGCTGTAAGCTGAATCGATTGATCAAATCTGTAAAATGTATTAATTATATTTTAAAGCACAGCTCTGTAAAACATCGCTGATGTTTCGAAGAAATGAAACCAAGCCTCTTTTTAATTCTTCTGATAACGAGCTTCCTGGTATCATTTTATTACCGGAGCGCGTTGATACTGCAACGTAAATTATGTCATACACTATAAAACATAAGGTCGAAAATTTCAATATGTTGTATGATTGCTTTTCCAGTCGCGATAGTAAAGAGTAATATGGAAAGAGGCATATATACTGGCCAACAATGGAACACACTTATTGTTGACATTATTAATAAAGACCACTCATGACCAAGATCACGATACCTCCGAAGGCAAGAACAAAACCCTGCTCCTAATCGCTTGATTAGAAAGGATACTAATCATTTCTCTGACTAAAACCATCTGTTTTAGGTTTTTTTTAAATACAATATTTGTACTTAGAATGCGTATTGTGTTCAAGCCACTCTATCATAAACAATATGAACACAGTGTGTTTCTTCTTCTTTGTCTCCACGTTATCCCACTAGATGGGGTCGGCACAGCTAATTTTTCTATTCCATTCTCTTCTGTCAGCCGTCATCTCAATAGGCACTCCTCTCTCTCTCATATCATCATTCATACACTCCATCCATGTCTTCTTCGGTCGATCTTTTCCCCCTCTATCTTGCACTACCATTTCCATATATCTGCTAGTCACGGGTAGGTACCACCACCCTGCCTATTTCTGCCGTGAAGCAGTAATGCGTTTCGGTTTGAAGGGTGGGGCAGCCGTGGTAACTATACTGAGATCTTAGAACTTATATCTCAAGGTGGGTGGCGCATTTACGTTGTAGATGTCTATGGGCTCCAGTAACCACTTTACACCAAGTGGGCTGTGAGCTCGCCCACCCAGCTAAGCAATAAAAAAAACAAAATAAAAACATGCATCTCCTCTCTACGCATCACATGTCCATACCACGCTAACCGTCCGCTCCTTAATTTGTCAATCACCTGGGCTACTTTCCAACTTCCACTGATATACACACTAAATACTAAATGTATTTGTTTGAAAAAAACATTTAGTTTGACAGGCGTATCTAATTTCGTTGCAAATAAGTTGCGAAGACTGTTAGTTAAATAAATAATAATAAATAATAAATAAATAAATATTTACTAACAATCACGCCACGTTAACTGGTCCCGTGATAAGTTCGTAAAGAACTTGTGCTACAGGTACCAGATAACGGATATAAATGTAAGATTTTTATTATACATATACATATATTTAATATACATCCATAACCCTGGAAAACACATTTATATTTATCATACAAATATCTTCCCTTGGCGGGATTCGAACCCGCGACCCCCTTGTGTAGTGACCATGTCACTTACCACTACACCAGACGACCGTAGTTATTTAGATCAATAATAATCTACGTTAATGGGGACGTTGTGAAACGATTTTCAACGAGGAAATAATATCAGACCTGCTTCCTAGTGCCCTAGAAATATTTGCATATTGAAGCGAGATTACAGGCAGCGATTACCTGCTAATAGATTTTCCATCACGTTCAGTAGACGTACACAAAATAAGACAGCTTAATAAGTGAGGTGCATTCCCGAAGCGAACGCTAAGAAGGAAGCCGATTCACTTCTATTTCCGGACTGATAAAAACGTCGATTTGTAGACACGACAGTAAATGCAATTACGAGCTTTGTCTTCCCGTTAATTGCTTTAGCTGTAGACGCCCAAGACTTATTTCCGTTTTACAGTAACGAATATTTATTTACGATGGCCAATGAAAGCTTTGAATATATTAGGGCCTAGACAAATATGAGAACTTATCTTTTAGTAAACGGTATCTAATTTTAATCGTTGGTTTTATTTTTATTTTATTGGCTAGACGACCGAAAAAGCTTTCGGACCAGCTAGCTTTAAGTGGAGCTTATAGACATTACAAAGTGGATCCGCCATCCACCTTGAGGCTTGGTCTATATGTCAATCGTTTAGTAATTACGCATTTTACAATTTTGTTTACGGATTTGATTTTTATTACACGATATCGATACGACAGACAGACGTGATTCGTGAGCATGTGTGTTACTTAAAGTAAGTATTTTATTGGAAAAAATCGGAATAGATGCAGCGTTTCCAGGTTAGAACTTGCCGTGAGCTTGGATTGTTATCGTACACGAGATCATTGAAATTGAAATTGAAATTGATAAGCGTCCGTAAATAAACAACTGGCTCTACTTCTTCTATTATGCCGAGGGCGCTCTTATCGTTAAAATAAAATTCAAAGCTATATAAATGGCCAAACTTCAAGATTTTTTCTTTATTCTGCTCTATTTTAATATTAAATTTTGATGAATGCCATTTAGACGGCTGTGACTACAATAACTGAATTAACCGAAGCGTTAAAAATTGGAATATGAAATTCTACTATTAAAAAAAATCTCAGTCATATTGTCCTACTCAGACATATCCGCTTAAATAAACAATAATATTGTGTTCTATTTCTGTACTATACAGCTGCTCCGCATACATTTAGTTCAGCATTATATAAATAGTATTATCAGTATCAATTTATTATTCGCTCCTTATAGCTATTAAGTGGTACTAACCATCGTTAATAAAATTATAAATAGTATTTTTATTTATTTTTAATATTTCTGTCGTTTCGAATATTTATTTTCTATCAGTGTTTGTATGTTGTCAAATAAACATAACGTCCAAACTATGTGACACCGCTGCGTCTACATATAGTGCGTTTCGAGAGATCAATTAGCTTTGGACCGTATTGTTTGGTTGGCGATTTATAATTGCTACATGTTTTTTTTCAAAAGTGGCTCGAGAAGGATTTTTTTATTTGTAAATATTGGCTTGGTTGTATCCCTTTCGCCCGTTTATTTCGGTGATATATTTGTTTATTTGTGAAGTGAAAACTTCTTTAGCATCGTTGTGCCTAGCTAGCTAGCTACGCTAAGCTAGCTAGTTTAGCGTAGGTAGGTAGCTAGCTTAGCGTAGCTAGCTTCCTGCTTTTAATATAGGTACATACATATATGAAATGATTAAATTTTAATTATGTACCAAGTAGTTCAGAAATGTAATATTTTAACTATTTTTGTGAATGCATGTTATGTTTTTAAAGTCGTCGTAACCTTAAGAATAACAAGTCTATGGATTCGTATATAGCGATGCGACTGTACCGGGGTTCGAATCCCGCAGACATGTAAATTATTCTGATGAAATATGGACTTAATAAATGTTCACGAACGACTTTGACTTTTTTAACCATGATGGAATAACATCGTGTAATATAAATGTAACCCGGAAAAAATATAATTTGTGTAATTACTGGTGGTAGGACCTCTTGTGAGTCCGCACGGGTAGTTACCACCATCCTGCCTATTTCTGCAGTAAAGCATTAATGCGTTCCGGCTTAAAGGGTGGGGAAACAGTTGTACTTAGAACTAGATTCTCAATATGAGTGGCGGCATTTGCGTTGTTGATGCCTATGAGCTCCGGTAACTGTTTAACACCAAGTGGGAGCATGTTTACAAAACTTAGCAATAAAAAAAAACAATTTACTTAAAGTACATACTAACTACACCTAAAATTTCCTTACACTTCGTTTCGTTTTCAATTTCAACGGCCTTTCGTCTTGTTCTTTTATTTTGTTATTAAATTTGAAATTCCTCTCAAATTCACTTTAATTTTAATGGAGAGAGTATCATCAGCCAAACACCATGAATTACAAATAACTTAGTTACGACTACAAATTTGCAGTAATTTTAACATAATTATCTTAATTTTTTTTTTTTTTTTGTTTTTGTTATCGACGTCAGCTGAACCTGCAGTCTATTTGATTGTAATGAAACTTCTTATCGCTGTTTATGAACATCGACAATTTGAAGACATACACAAGTCGCAGCCTATTGTTGTATGATTTTTTTTTTTGTATCTCTGAACATACGGAAACCATCACAGCCAACCCAGTATACGTCGAACTTGTAAAAATTGAAATTCTCTTAGCAAAATGCTTTTATAACAAGTCCAACTGGGAACGAGCTACATAATAATTCAGTGGGTCCTAAAGATATTCACTTTAATCACCTAGAAGGGCTTTAAGTTTTCGCAAAACAATACGATTCGTAAAATCGCTTCCGGGACTCCACATTCGTTTTCATGTCTGCACAGTTTCCGTCATAGGCTGTTCAGTATCCGTTTTCAATTATTAATGGATATCTATGTTTTTTTTTGTGACATCTTATACATGAAATTACTCACGGAAATTATTACTCAATTTTTTTTTCGATACGTGTTTAATTTTAATTGTATACACTTCTAATTCTTTAATTAACACGTAATTTGTTTTTAATATATCCGATGTTAATACTAGAACACGCTGTCGAACTGGTTTGAGGTATGTAATAAATTTCTTAGATTTGATTTTTCATTACTTAACTCACTTATTGATTTTCAAATGTTTTTTGAAATATTAAGTAGATAAATTTTAATAATAAAGATTGGATTTTTTTTGCGTATTATTGAATACAACATATAATATTTTACAAATTTAAATTATACTATTTAACTAGAGCATAGAGGTATAAATACAGTCCTTGTATCAATCAAACTTCGACGTGTATACCGATAAATTTTTGTATTGAATGCTTTTTATAATGGGTTGTGAAAGGGAAATCTATTTTACGGCGATGTGACTTCCATTTGTCTCGTTAATGCCGAGAATGGCCGTTTTATAGGTTTGATGTTTATATTAATTAAGTTATACGCCAATTAAAATTAAAGTCTTAAGTAATTTGATTTTTGCTGGATAATGAGAAGCAGCCCACGAGCTGTTAAATGGTTAACGGAGTCCAGGGTCATCAACAACGTAAATATCGCCGCTGCTCTTGAGACATGAGTTCTAAGTTCTATAGAACGGCTGCCCCACCCCTTGAGTCAGAACACATTACTGCATCCCGGCAGAAATATAGGCGACGTAGTGGTACCTGAGCGGACTCGCAAGGCGCTCTACTACCTATTCTAATAATAATTAATCAAAATATTATATTCGTATTTCTTTCTCTTAAACAAAAGTAATTGACCCAGGATATACCCGAAGTAATATAAATTACTAAGAAAAGTTACTCGAATCAAATCACTCGGAAACTCGGTTTAGTGTTTTCAAAAGTATTATCTTTTCTTGCGATCTTTGATGTTATTTCGGGTCCCGAGTTGGGATTAATGCTTTTATAAAAATATAAGGTGCGTTTGATTCGTTATTCATAGTAAGCAAACAACAAATAATATAAAAACGACTTGGTTGTGTGTTTGTGTTCTTAAAAATCAACCTTTCCGTCTATCGCAATAAAATATGGAATCCCGTAATCGGTTCATAGCTTTAGGCCCTTTTTGGTATTGTTTTGAACTTAGGTTCTCGGTAGACAGGTTTCTTCAAAGTTTTTTTTGTAGGTTCATTTAGTGCTTCGTGGAAGCATTTTATTTTCCATCCATTCGATATCAGTGTCATTAAATCAAACTCTATTACGAGTACTCAGTTATAATATTTGTAAGTCTGCCTTTTCAAATGGTTGTACTATCCAATATTTCGATTTCAATACAATATTATACTAATATTACTATGCAATATTTTACAGACTAACATTTTTGTTTATGTATTAAAAAAATCTTTAGGCTCAAAACAAAGATATTAAATAAAATATAATTGTTTCTATGATCAAGGTTGTCACAATTGTGTAAGTGTTACGCAAACTCAAATTTTTGCGGGTTTGTTTTTTATAGCACAACTAGCTGACCCGGCAAACATTGTTTTGCCATATACATATAAGATTTCTAGGGAATTTCTAGTGTAGAAAAAAAAAACTAACTTATTGTAAGTGTGTAAGGATGTGCGCAATGAGTGAAAAAGGTATGTAGTTCTGTGAACGATGAGGGAATATATAATAAAAATAACAAAACCTCATTCAACCACATAATACCTCATTATAACAAAAAAAATGTCCAAATAAAAAAAAATATGTTAGGGGTGGACAACCCTAATCAATTAGGGGTATGAAAAATAGATAGTAGCCGATTCTCAGGCTTACTGAATATGCATAAAAAATTTCATGAGAATCGGTCAAGCAGTTTCAGAGGAGTATGGGAACGAACATTGTGACACGAGAATTTTATATTTAGCACAATGTTATTCGTTCATCGCGAAATTCATTCGTGAACATTAATTAAGTATGTAAAATAAAAAAGACTTCGCAACTTTGTAGTAGCTAGTTATAATGAATGCTAAAAAATACCCTAAATTCGGTCACTCTAAAGTTTGACTTTTTAGTAGGTATGCGTTGATAAATTAAACTCATAGGGCTAAAAGTATGCATAGATCTTCTGCAACTTTCAATTACCACTTTTTACTGCTGTAGAGTACACTGAGAAGTTCACACCCGCCTCACTTTTTTTGTAGCTATGCTGAAAGCCTTGAGTGGCTATTTCAGCTTCACCCTAACATGTGGGTGAGCTTACGGGGCTCAAATCGGAAGTGTTACTAACACTAGCTCTAGCAAGAGCAGTGCTTCGCAGAATCTACCGCCGGATCGGAAATGCGACCCACTGAGAAGTTCCGACTAGAAATTCAGAAGGCAATTCCATCTCACGTTCAAACACATTTTACACGCTAACAGTGAACTACCACGAATAATAAGAATAATTTATTTTTATTTTATTTATTGTTAGCATAGAAGTAGAAACACAATCATAATTTGTATCTGTGCTTGAACTAGGTGATAAAACCTGTATCTCAAGCAGAAGTGCTCCTCGTACAAAGAATACAAATATTGTATTTTTGTATTTCAAAATATTAATATTAATTGTTACTGTTGGCGACAGCGGCGTCGCCTCAGAATTATAGAATTTATAATAGATTTATATAGATACGTACATAGACATAGAGTTATAACAAATAGATAAATAACAAATAGATAAATTATATAGAGTGCACATAGATAGATAAGGATATAGATAACGTGCACATAGATTTTACTAAGAATAGAACGTAAGTTGCTTTGAAATAAATAGTATACACTTTTGCTTTATTATTCCCGATAGTTTTAAGATTAGCATATTAACTTAAATGAACACGCGCCCGGCCCGCGTCCCGAAACGATGTAACAAACAGCATTTATCTGTGTTCAGGACCGGGTATTTTGTCATTCTCGCTCACGACTCGGTCGTGCGCGGACGTGCTTTCCGATCCGTGGCCCGCTTGCGAGCCGCGTCTCTGAACTCACAGTTGTGCTCGACAGTGTAGTGACCGTGAATACATCGTGCGTACAATTCGGTAGTGCGGACGTGCCGATCCGTTGGTCGCTTGCGATCTGCGTATCGAGGTCCATTTTTGTGCGCTAAAGTTTTGTAACCGCGAACCCACCCTTACCAACTGCCTTTTTCAAGGCAACCAATCGCTACGTTCAGCTTCCTGTGGCACTCACAGGCTAGCGATTTCCTAACCCTTCCCAAAAACAACAGTCTTTTTCAAGACTAGACCCCCGCTCGCGATTCTGCCTGCTGTAGCACTATACAGCCCGAGCGGGTTCCTTTCCTTTTCCCCGCCGATTGCCGTTTTCACGGCATAGGCATTCCCCCCCCCTGCTCCTTGCTGTCCTGCAGCACAGGGGGGTTACAAATCCTATCCGGGGCCTCGCCTTTCGGCGAGTTCAACAAAAGTCCCGGGGCCGCCCCCCCCGGGCAAGAAGACAGCAAGATGATTGAAGATCGTGACAGTGTCAGTGATAGTGATTTTGTCGGGTTCCTCCGGGAAAGGTACCCGACAATTAGGGCCGAATATCTGGCATATAGGGCCTCTCGTGGCAATCCCTCCCCCCCCGCGTCCGTCGCCGCGTATTTCAAACGTGCCTCGGAGGCACGCCGCGCACCCCCCGCCGCCGCGTCAAGTTCGAGCGCACGTTCCCACGATGCGACTCACGAAGCGCCTAGCGCTACCCCCACCCCCGCGCCCGCGTCGGTTACGTCATCACGCGCTACGTCCGCCGCGACCTCGATCGTTTCAAGTTCAGGCTCCGATACCGAATCGGAGATGGATTTCGAATCCGCGTCAAGCCCTCAGCCTGGAACTTCGGATGGGTTCCAAACCGTAACGCGCGGTAAAAAGCGTACTCGCGCCGTGGAGTCCCGGAGCTCCACGACGAAGCAGACAAAATCCGCGACCGCCTCCCGCCCGCAGGTAGTCGTGACACCGGAGTCGGACTCCGCTCGCCGCGTAACCCCGCCGCCGCGTCCCAAGCCCGCGCCCGCTCCTAAAGCAGCTGCCCCGCCCCCGCTGATTCTCCAGGAAAAAACTGCGTGGAACCGCGTTTCCCAGGCCCTTCAGGCAAATAAAATTAATTATACCCATGCGCGTAACGTCGCGCATGGGATTCAGATAAAGGTCGCAACGCCGGGCGACCATAGGGCCCTCTCAGCATACCTCCGAAAGGAGAACATAGGTTTCCACACCTATGCTCTTCAGGAGGACCGCGAGCTCCGCGTAGTGATACGCGGAGTCCCTAAAGAACTCGACACCGACTACATAAAGGAGGATCTGACCGCTCAGGCCCTCCCGATAGTTAGTGTGCACCGGATGCACAGCGGGCGGGGCAAACAGCCCTATAATATGATACTCGTGGCGTTAGAACCCACCCCGGAGGCCAAAAAGAAGATCGCATGTCTCACGACAATTTGCGGCCTATCCGGGATCTCAATCGAAGCCCCCCACAAGCGTGGCACTCCCGGGCAGTGCTACAGATGTCAGCTTTACGGCCACTCGGCTCGTAATTGCCACGCGCGCCCCCGCTGCGTAAAGTGCCTCGGCGACCACGCCACACTAGATTGCTCGCGTGTTAGGGAAACCGCGACCGAACCCCCAAGCTGTGTCCTATGCCTTAAGCAAGGGCACCCCGCGAACTACCGTGGATGTCCTAGGGCTCCGCGCAAGCGTTCAACCCTCCCAGCTCCGCGAACCGTCGGCCCAAAGACTTCGGCACCCTCAGTGCCGAAACCTGCCTTCGTGCCGGCTGCAGTTCCCACGGTTTCAGCGTGGAAAAAGCCGCTGCCGTATACGAAGGCGGGAACACAAACCGCACCCCCGCCCCCGCTCGCGACACGCCCCGCGCCTCAGCCCCTGCTCGCACCTCGCCCCGCGCCCGCGTTCCGTCCCCCGCAACCCTCTGCCGCCAACGACTTCGCGCTCGTGCGCGACTTCGTCACCGCGGTGAACTTCGACCGTCTGCGATCGTTCGCTGACGCTATCCGTAGGTCGACAACCCCCGAACAGCGGCTCGCGGCCGCGTTCGATCACATGGACGTTTATGAGTCCGTGTCGCGTACGTTATAAAATCTTTACCGGTAATCAATGGCGCAAAAAGGTAGAGAAAAACCGTATTCCCTTACGTTAGCATTCTACAATGCTAACGGACTCGCGCGGCAACGCGATCAAATTTTCGAATTCCTCCGCGATAATCTTGTAGATATTCTATTAGTGCAGGAAACCTGTCTGAAGCCCTCGCGTCGCGACCCGAAAGTCGCGAATTACGTCATGGTTAGGAATGACAGACTCACCGCCTCCAAAGGCGGGACTGCCATTTACTATAGGCGGGCCCTGCACGTTGTCCCTCTCGATACTCCCTCGCTCTCACATATCGAGGCGTCAGTGTGCCGTATCTCGCTGACGGGACACCAGCCGATCGTCATCGCATCCGTTTATCTCCCCCCGGACAAGCCCCTTCTGAGCAGTGACATCGAGTCACTGTTCGGCATGGGAGACTCCGTCATCCTGGCAGGCGATTTAAATTGCCACCACACTAGGTGGAACTGCCACAGTTCAAACATAAATGGTAGGCGTCTCGACGCGTTTATAGACGACCTTACCTTTGAAGTAGTCGGTCCCCCAACTCCAACATGTTATCCGTATAACATCGCGCTCCGTCCGAGCACTATAGACCTGGCACTGCTGAGGAACGTAACTCTGCGCTTGCGTTCCATCGAAGCAATGTCAGAGCTCGACTCGGACCACCGACCTGTCGTTATGCAGCTCGGTCGCCCCCACAACCCAGTCACTGTTACGAGGACCATGGTGGATTGGAATAAGCTGGGCACGTGCCTAGCCGACACCGCTCTGCCAATCCTCCCTTACGGCCCGGATTCGAATCTATCCCCCGAGGACACCGTCGAATCCATAAACATCATTACCGATCACATATCTTCCGCGATCATTAGATCTTCTAAAGAAGTCGATGTGGAGGACAGCTTCCACCGCATCAGACTGTCCCCCGATCTTAGGAATCTCTTAAGAGTTAGGAACGCGGCAATCCGGGCCTACGATCGTCTTCCCACGCATTCAAACCGGATTCGGATGCGTCGTCTACAACGCGAAGTCCACTCCCGCTTAAGCGACGCGCGTAACGATAATTGGCATAGTTATTTAGAACAACTCGCGCCCTCCCACCAAGCATACTGGCGACTAGCTAGGACTCTCAAATCCGGAACTATAGCCACTATGCCTCCCCTCGTACGCCCTTCAGGCCAACCACCGGCATTCGATGACGATGACAAGGCTGAGCTGCTGGCCGATGCACTGCAAGAGCAGTGCACCACCAGCACTCAACACGCGGACCCCGAACACACCGAGTTAGTCGACAGGGAGGTCGAGCGCAGAGCTTCCCTGCCGCCCTCGGACGCGTTACCCCCCATTACCACCGACGAAGTTAGAGACGCGATCCACAACCTACAACCTAGGAAGGCACCCGGCTCCGACGGCATCCACAACCGCGCGCTTAAACTCTTGCCAGTCCAACTGATAGCAATGTTGGCTACAATTTTAAATGCCGCTATGACGCACTGCATCTTTCCCGCGGTGTGGAAAGAAGCGGACGTTATCGGTATACATAAGCCGGGCAAACCGACAAACGAAACTTCTAGTTACCGTCCGATTAGTCTCCTCTCGACGATAGGAAAAATTTACGAACGGCTCCTTAGGAAACGCCTCTGGAATTTTGTTACCGCGAACAAAATTCTCATAGACGAACAGTTCGGATTCCGCTCAAAACACTCGTGCGTACAACAAGTGCACCGCCTCACGGAGCACATTCTGATGGGACTAAATAGGCGTAAACAAATCCCGACCGGCGCCCTCTTCTTCGACATCGCGAAGGCGTTCGACAAAGTCTGGCACAACGGTTTAATTTATAAACTATACAACATGGGAGTGCCAGACAGACTCGTGCTCATCATACGAGACTTCTTGTCGAACCGTTCGTTTCGATATCGAGTAGAGGGAACTCGTTCTCGTCCCCGTCAACTGACCGCCGGAGTCCCGCAAGGCTCCGCGCTCTCCCCGTTATTATTTAGTTTGTATATCAATGATATACCCCGGTCTCCGGAGACCCATCTAGCGCTCTTCGCCGATGACACGGCTATCTACTACTCGTGTAGGAAGATGTCGCTGCTTCATCGGCGACTCCAGATCGCAGTAGCCACCCTGGGACAGTGGTTCCGGAAGTGGCGAATAGACATCAACCCCATGAAAAGCGCAGCGGTGCTCTTCAAAAGGGGTCGCCCTCCGAACATCACTTCGAGCATCCCACTCCGTAGTAGGCGCGCAAACACCTCCGCCGTTAGTCCCATCACTCTCTTTGGCCAGCCCATTCCGTGGGTCTCGAAGGTCAAATATCTAGGCGTCACCCTCGACAGAGGGATGACATTCCGTCCCCATATAAAAACGGTACGCGACCGCGCCGCGTTTATTCTAGGACGACTCTATCCAATGCTTTGTAGTCGAAGCAAACTGTCCCTCCGCAATAAGGTAACTCTCTACAAAACTTGCATACGCCCCGTCATGACGTATGCAAGCGTAGTGTTCGCTCACGCAGCCCGCACCCACTTGAAATCCCTTCAGGTTATTCAATCACGATTCTGCAGGATAGCCGTCGGAGCGCCTTGGTTCCTTAGGAATGTGGATCTCCACGACGACCTGGAGCTCGACTCTCTTAGTAAGTATCTACAGTCGGCATCGCTGCGCCATTTTGAGAAGGCGGCACGACATGAGAACCCTCTCATCGTAGCCGCTGGAAATTACATACCCGACCCAGTAGACCGAATGGTAAACCGTCGACGTCGCCCAAAGCACGTCATTACGGATCCTCCTGATCCATTAACGGTGCTTTTAGGCACCACAAGCACCGGTCACCGTCCTCGTCGAACCCGTCGCTTGCGACGAAGGGCTCGACGAGCGAACTAACCCATAGACACAGCCCACTGAGTTTCTCGCCGGATCTTCTCAGTGGGTCGCGTTTCCGATCCGGTGGTAGATTCAGCGAAGCACTGCTCTTGCTAGGGTCAGTGTTAGCAACTCTCCGGTTGAGCCCCGCGAGCTCACCTACTAACGTTAGGATGAAGCTGAAATAGCCTCTCAAGGCTATCAGCATAGGTAGGGAAAAAAAAAAAAAAAAAAAAAAAGGTATTTTGTTTATACGGGCGCGTCATATAGATTAAGCATAGAATAAGTTATATGTATCGATAGGGATTACAACATAGAATAGTTAAGTATAAGGCATTAGTATATACATTTATTAAATAAATAGATATAACGAATAAACCGAGCCGATCATAGTGAAAATGATCTCGACGAGAGCCGTATTTTACACGAGATCTCTGTAGGGTAACATTCCGAGGTAGTTAAGCGACCCTGCGACGCTGTCAGGTACCTGCCGACCTACCGACCGACCCTCGACCGACTACCTGCCAACCGCCAGCCGCCGACCCTCCGAACGAAGAACACCAAAAAACGCACGAGTAAAGACATCTGCGCCTCGAAGAATTTATTGAAATATTGAAGATATTTATTGAAGACTTGAAGACCATTGAAAAGATCGTCGGTTATTGAATTCGGTTGTATTGACAGATCGGTCGGCTCGGTATACGTTAATTAGTAAAGTTTTGAGTTTTAATTTCGAGTGAGCTTGTACGATACCGTACACCTCAGGACCCTACATCGACTGCTTCAGATCGACACGAATAATCGCCACGAGACGGGCATCCGGCGTCTTATAGGATTTCAAGAAATCTTATAAGATTCATAAACCCGTCCAACCTGGGTTGGCGTCACTCGCCTTATCGACACGGGTGACGTGCTGCGTACCCAACAGCTGGTCCTTCGAGCCGGATACAGCGATTATTCAACGATGCCGATCACCAGGAGCAACAAGGGATCATCGAGGGAACAGCCACTCGAACCTGCGGTTCAAGAATCCAGTCCGGAGGCAACAGAAGCGACGTCGTACGAAACATACGAGAGCTCCGCGACCGGTACGACCCAGAACACAAAACTTGAAGAGATAACGACGCGGACACGTGGTGAAAATAGACCCGCGTCGAAGAAATCGCTACGACGTAAGGAACTGGCAGCGAGAGCGGAGCTGGCGGAAAAAGAATTGATAGAAGCACAAGCAGCCACCATAGCCGCCAGACTCCGCCTGCAATTGATTCAGGCCGAAAGCGAAGACGACGATGATTCCATTATAGAAGAGCCAAAGGACCGGGAGGACCAGGTCAGGGCCTGGGTCCAGACGTCGGCGGGCAGTATGGACAAGGAGCCCGCAGGCGAGCACATTGAGAACCACCCCGTCAGCAAGGCCAACATGGAAGATTGCAGCAACAGGGACCTGGCTAAGGCGATAGTGGAAGCAGTGAGGAGCGCAACGACCAAGGAGCTGCCGCCACAACCCGACTACATGCACCAGTTGCCGACGTTCGAAGGCGACTGCAGGGAGTGGGTGGCCTTCAAGGCTGTCTACGAGGATACCGCTCCACTCTTCTCAAGCGCTCAAAACATGGCGCGGCTGAGAAGAGCGCTGAAAGGACAAGCCAGGGAAGGAGTCCGCAGCCAGCTGTACTCCGAGAGCACACCGGAGGAAGTAATGGAATCACTGCGGCGGTGCTATGGAAGGGCGGACGCTTTAGTCTTAGCGGAGCTAGACCGCATACGAAGACTTCCAACGATAAGCGACTCCGCCTACGACATTTGCTCACTGGCGAGCAATGTTAACAATACCGTCGCAGCGATCAGGGGGCTGCGGAAACCCCAATATTTGATGTCGCCCGAACTGCTGAAGAGCATCGTCGACAAGATGCCGACCATCCTGAGGTTCCGGTGGTACGATCACATTATCGAAAAGACCGAAGGAGACCCGGACCTCAACACGATGTGCGGCTTCCTGAACAAGATGGCGGACCGGTGCGGGCCACACGCCGTGGCTGAAGTAGCAACGAAAAGACAACCATCGAGGCGACAGGCGACGCACGCCACAACCGACTGCACCGAGCGCGCAACTTCGGACAGAGTAATAATAGACAAGCCGGCGTGCCCGCAATGCAAGGATGGACACCCGCTGTACGATTGTCCGAGGTACAAGGGCGCTACAGTGCAGGAACGATGGAGAATGGCAAAGGAGTCGCGCCTATGTTACAAGTGCCTCGATGGTGAGCACCGAAAGCAATCGTGTCAACGACCGCCATGCCGCACGTGCAAGCGCTGGCATCACCACTCGCTACACAACGAGAAGCCGGAGACAGAGCCAGCAGAGAACAGGGAAATCGCGAACAACGTGCGACTTCCCATCAACTGCACACAGATCAGCAGGGCGTACTTGAAGATGGTGCCCGTTGAAGTGTACGGGCCATCGGGATCGACGACGGTGCTGGCCCTGCTGGACGAAGGCTCCACTGTAACTCTCCTGGACTCGAGCGTGGCGAAGCAGATCGGCCTGAAGGGACCCAAGGAGACGCTCCGCCTTGAGACCGTGGGCGGGAAGACCCTGACAAAGAAGGACTCGATGAAGCTTAACATCCGAGTTCGAGGGCTTCACCAGCGGCAGAAGAGGACGATCGTCGGAGCGCGCACCATGGACGACATGAGCCTTGCACCCCAGCGACTGAAGAGGGAAACCATCGAAGGCTACGCGCACCTGAGGAGCCTGGCGGACCAGTTATGTCACGATGAACAATCCCCCCAGTTATTGATCGGGCAGGACAACTGGGGACTCATCGCCGCCAAGAGGACGCGCAGGGGCAGAAGGAACCAGCCGGTAGCCTCATTCACCCAATTGGGATGGGTGCTGCATGGCCTCGATGGCAACAACGCGAAAGAGGTCAACTTCCTCACCTGCGCCCATGTATCGATGCGCGAAGAGGCCTTGGGCAGACAGGTGAAGGAGCACTTCACGATAGAGTCCCACTCAAGCGTCCGAGCACGGATATGGAGGCGAAGGCGTTTGACATCTTGGAGAAGGAGGACGACAGAGGTTGGAGACGCGATGACGGTCGCTTCGAAGCTCGGACCTACAATCCCTGTTCGAAGCGTTGTTGCGGTTCCGGCAAAGGCTCGTCGTGGTTGTCGCGGACATCAAGGAGAAGTTCCTGCAGATAAGGATCAGGGACGTGGACCGCGACAGCCCAAGATTCCTCTATAGAGAAGATCGACGCGAGGCCGCTCCAAAGAGTATAGAATGACGTCGGTCATATTCGGAGCGATCTGTTCACCGAGCACGGCGTCGTTCGTTACAAATAAGAATGCCAAGGATTACGGACATCGATATCCAGAAGCCGCGCGGGCAATAGAAGGCGCTGCATTCTGGTGAGCCTCGCAGGTGGTGTGACCCCAGGAGACATAGAGCTGGGGTCGAAGGAAGAAAAGACCCCGGACCTGCGGTGGTTCTACGAGTCGGACGGGATGGGATTCCGGATCCATCCACGAGACTCAAAGGATATAGAAGCACGAACCCCGACCAAACGAGAAGAGCGTTTGGCGGAGTGGGATTGACTGGGACGACGTCATCCTGGAAAAGGACGAGGTGGCGTGGAAACGCTACATGGAGAACCTCCGCATGTTGCAAGGCCTCCGAATAGCAAGGTGCTTCTCGTGCTGCAGCACTGAGGGGGAGCTGCACACGTTCACCGACGCCAGCGAGAAGGCCTACGCGTGTGCAGTCTATTGGCGTCAGAAGACAGACGAGAGCACCTACCACGTCACGCTTCTAGCAGGGAAAGCCAGGGTGACCCCACTGAGACCAGTCTCTATCCCAAGGCTGGAGCTGCAAGCTGCGCTGCTGGGGACAAGGATGGCGCAGGCGATAGCGGACGAATTGGACATCGCAGTCGGTGTAAGGACGTACTGGACTGACTCCAGTACAGTCCTGACATGGATAAAGACCGACCCACGCACGTTCAAACCTTTCATCGCGCACCGACTCGCCGAGATAGAAGAGTCAACGAAGCCCCAAGAATGGCGATGGGTGCCTGGCTCGCAAAACCCAGCAGACGACGCAACTAGGGAGGCGCCGGCGGATTTCGACCACACGCATCGGTGGTTTAATGGACCCAAGTTCCTGACGTGGGATGGATCGCGCTGGCCCAAGCCGCGAACATTCAAGCAAGAACCGTCTGGAGAAAAGAAAGAGGCCTTCCTGGTCGCCACGGCGAGAACCGCTGACGCTCGACCCACGCCCGATCCGCACAGATTCTCAAGCTGGGTCAAGTTATTGAGAGCAACAGCCAGGGTCCTCCAATTTATCGAGCTGTGTCGACCTCGGAAGGAGAGCGCCTGCGTGTCCAGACAATTGGAGCAGCAAGATCCCACGTGGAGGACGACACGAACGAAGCAACCCCGATCCACATGGAAGTTAAGGACCCCGGAAGCACCTAAAGAAGCGTGGCTGCTGCTTGATCGAATCCACTTGAAGGAAGCGGAGAAGATCCTACTGAGAAGCAGCCAAGGAGAGAGCTTCGGTGAAAAAGATCCCGAACGTCACCCCAAGTTGCGACGGCTCGACGTCGTGATGGAAGATGGCCTGTTGCGCCTGCGCGGACGTATCGACGCAGCGCAATACATAGATGCAGGCTGCAAGCGACCGATCGTGCTGGACGGGAAGCACGTGATAGCGAGATTATTGATCAAACACTATCACGAGGCGTTCCAGCACGGTAACCACGCAACGGTGATAAACGAGGTGCGGCAGCGCTACTGGATCCTAGGTCTAAGATCGATCCTTCGAGCGACGGCCGTCCGATGCCAGTGGTGCAAGGTCTATCGGAGTACACCACGCCTACCGCCCACCGGAAACCTGCCGATAGAGCGGCTACGACATGGAGAGCCGCCGTTCACCTGTGCTGCCGTCGATTACTTCGGGCCCATGACGGTGACTGTAGGACGACGTCACGAGAAGAGGTGGGGCGTGCTGTTCACATGCCTCACCACGAGAGCAGTCCACATGGAGCTAGCAGCGTCACTGACGGCAGACTCAATGCTGTTAGCGCTGCGCAGGATGGCCGCCCGGCGAGGAACGCCCAAAGTCATTTACAGCGACAATGGGACTAACTTCGTCGGCGCCAACAAGGAGCTTAAGCAGGCAATCGAGAATGCAAGGGAAGCAGACGTCGTGTCACGGGCCGCTCAGATGAACATAAAATGGAAGTTCATCCCGCCAGGAGCGCCGAACATGGGAGGCGCGTGGGAACGTTTGGTGCGGTCCGTGAAGACCGCGCTGGCGGTCACACTGAAGGAAAAACACCCGAGGGAAGAAGTTCTGCACACTCTTCTGTTGGAGGCGGAGCACGTCGTCAACTCGCGACCGCTCGTCGCTAGGGAAGAGAGTTGGGAGTCAGAAGCACTCACGCCGAACCACTTCCTCATAGGGAGGTCCTGCGGAGCTCCGCGAATCGGTGACTACACAGACGAAGACCTGACCGGCAAAAGGACATGGAGAGTGGCGCAGCGTATGGCAGACCACTTCTGGAGTAGGTGAGTCAAGAAATACCTGCCTACGCTGCTACCCAGGAAGATCGATGGGAGAGCAGCCGGCGAGGACTTGCAGTGTGGTGATACCGTCCTCATAGTGGACTCCACGCTGCCACGCAACACATGGCCGCGCGGACAAGTTGTCCACACCTACCCAGGCCCCGACAACCGTGTACGAACCGTCGACGTCAGAACGAGCGGCGGTCTGCTTAAGAGACCTGCCTCCAAGATGGTCCTGCTGGTGCCTGCATCGAGCGACGAGCCCCGCCCATAGAGTCGCCACTACAAGGAGTCGGTGCTACGCACGAGGGGGAGGATGTTGGCGACAGCGGCGTCGCCTCAGAATTATAGAATTTATAATAGATTTATATAGATACGTACATAGACATAGAGTTATAACAAATAGATAAATAACAAATAGATAAATTATATAGAGTGCACATAGATAGATAAGGATATAGATAACGTGCACATAGATTTTACTAAGAATAGAACGTAAGTTGCTTTGAAATAAATAGTATACACTTTTGCTTTATTATTCCCGATAGTTTTAAGATTAGCATATTAACTTAAATGAACACGCGCCCGGCCCGCGTCCCGAAACGATGTAACAAACAGCATTTATCTGTGTTCAGGACCGGGTATTTTGTTTATACGGGCGCGTCATATAGATTAAGCATAGAATAAGTTATATGTATCGATAGGGATTACAACATAGAATAGTTAAGTATAAGGCATTAGTATATACATTTATTAAATAAATAGATATAACGAATAAACCGAGCCGATCATAGTGAAAATGATCTCGACGAGAGCCGTATTTTACACGAGATCTCTGTAGGGTAACATTCCGAGGTAGTTAAGCGACCCTGCGACGCTGTCAGGTACCTGCCGACCTACCGACCGACCCTCGACCGACTACCTGCCAACCGCCAGCCGCCGACCCTCCGAACGAAGAACACCAAAAAACGCACGAGTAAAGACATCTGCGCCTCGAAGAATTTATTGAAATATTGAAGATATTTATTGAAGACTTGAAGACCATTGAAAAGATCGTCGGTTATTGAATTCGGTTGTATTGACAGATCGGTCGGCTCGGTATACGTTAATTAGTAAAGTTTTGAGTTTTAATTTCGAGTGAGCTTGTACGATACCGTACACCTCAGGACCCTACATCGACTGCTTCAGATCGACACGAATAATCGCCACGAGACGGGCATCCGGCGTCTTATAGGATTTCAAGAAATCTTATAAGATTCATAAACCCGTCCAACCTGGGTTGGCGTCACTCGCCTTATCGACACGGGTGACGTGCTGCGTACCCAACAGTTACTAAATGTACTCGGTCAACTGAATAATATACATACATTCGTGTTGGATTCAACGCGGGGCGCTTTTAAATGATTAAATATTAAAATATCCATAGAATATGATTCCTATTATTATGATAGTTTAATAACGATATCCTATTTATTGTTATGATATTGTATTGGCACCGATAGACTCACCGACTGATACCATAGCCGATTGAATAGGATTGTTCACTTTTATCTATCTATGTAACGGTCTATTCAATGTGATGTTTATAAGCGTGCTTTTTATTAGATTGATGGACGAGCTCACAGCTGACCTTAAGTGGTTAATGGAGCCCATAGACATCTACAACGTAAATGTGCCACCCACCTTGAGATATAAATTCTAAGGTCTCAGTATAGTTACAACGGCTGCCTCACCTTTCAAACCGAAACGCATTACTGCTTCACGGCAGAAATAGGCGGAGTGGTAGTACCTACCTGTGCGGACTCACAAAAGGTTCTACCACCAGTAATAGTGGTCCTACCACCACTTAAATTTGATTTACTTTTATTGCTTTAGACGAGGGCAGCTGTAGGATTACTTAAGTGATTTATAAAGCTTATAGAGATCATAACGCAGTCATCCACCCAGAGATATGAGGTTAAAGCATGCCTCACAAAGCGCTCTACTCTAGGTTCTCTTAAAAAAATAAAAGAGTCAAAGCAAATTTTAACGCTATGTTACTCCAAAGTATGTAACTTTAATTAAAAAAGAAAAAGAGCTTGTGAACTAATAGTGATTCTTGTGAAACTTATCTAATTTCATGACACTTAAATTATTTCGAGTACCTTTTTTTTTTCACGGAACGATGTATAATCTTCTTATTATCTTTTATAGAATTTATGAAATAGAAACACGGAGTAGTTACTCAGTATTTCCCTGATCATTTAGTAGTTTAGGCGTGTATACTGTGTGTGAAACTTAAAATTTTTATTTTTTAATAAAATGCAATCAACCCTTAATCTTTAGGAAACATTTTTCTTTTACAATTCATTATAAAAATTTAACTGTTTGATGACTTTCAACAAATATATACATTTAGGAACAACAAAAACGTTTTTATTTTATTTGAACCTGTTTTTAAGCACGATACTGAAGTGAGCTTACGAAAAAGCACAAATACTTTTCGGATACTTTCAAAATCGATTTTGGTGCAGATCAATGAAACTGTACTATAGTTTTGTTATTTCGATGAGCGTGTATGCTAAACTGTTTTGTACAACTAAAAGAAAATGCTTACCAAAAAGTGCATTAATGAGTGTACCACTAGCCAGCATGACAAACATACGAAACAAAAGTTCGGCCTTCTGAACCATGGAGAAAATTACCCATACGAAACATATTATGGATACAAATAAGTCACTTGTGCTGAATTCAGCTAGCAGTAACAGCAAAATGAATATTTTTCTCATTGACAAAGCTATTTTGGGTGGAATGGTTGAAAAGGAACCTTCTAACGTGGCTTAGAAGGAAATGCGCGCGCGATCGCGGAGTTGGCTTCTAGGACCGTGCGCTCGGACAAAGAGATAACTGTTTACTGGCCTTACGTGGGCTTGTAAGATCCAGTGGCGTCAACGCGCATGTGTAGCCCGCGTCATACGAATTGTTCACGGGAAATTTGCAGTGGAAATATTTCGTCAGAAACCGATTTTTAGTCAAATTAAGTGCTCTGAGCAACTGTTCGAATATATAATTTCATCTTCTTTTTATTATCGCATCGCCCGCCCTTGTAACAGAGTTCATCACTCCGTTCAATCAAAGTTCTCAGAAATCATTTTTGAGATCATCTCGAGCGCTACGACACGTTCTTCTTTAAATAAGGCCTTTTTTCCTACCAATTCTCTGGTAATAGCCTAAGGGGCTATTCCAACTTCGCGCGGACAGATAGGTGAGGTCACGGGTTCAGCCTGAGAGAAGATGCACTAGCTCTACCAAGAGCAGTGCGTCGCGGAATGTACCACTGGATCGAAATCGCTACCCACTGAGAAGATCCGGCAAGAAACTCAGTGAGCTGTGTCTATGGGTTAATTCACTCGTCGAACTCTTCTTGTAAACTTCTTGTAAACGGTGTATATATGTTTATTGTATTTATATATTTTTTATTGTCTATAGTACACCGCAACATAGCTGCTATATTTTTATATTTTCCAGAATTTCTGTAAATTAAACGGTTGTCTGGAAGAGATCGCTTTTAGCGATAAGACCGCCTATTGTACAAATATTTGCTTTTGACTGTTTTTTTAATGTAAATTGTGATTTGGTGTGTAATAAAGTGTATTCTCTTTTTCTCTCTCTCTCTCTCTCTCTCTCTCTCTCGTCGTCGTAATGGACAAATACGGCGAGGACGGTGACCAGTGCTTGAAGAGCCTAAAAGCATCGAGAGTGGACCAGGAGATCCGACAAGACATGCCTTTTTTACTGCTTCACGGCAGAAATAGGCCGAGTGGTAGTACCTACCTGTGCAGACTCACAAGAGTTCCTACCCCCAGTAATTATGCAAATTATATTTTGCGGGTTTGATTTTTATAACACGATGTTATTCCTTCACCGTGGAAGTCAATCGTGAGCATTTGTTAAGTGCGTATTTATTAGAAAAATTGGTACCCGCCCGCGGGATTCGAACACCGTTGCATCGCTAGATACGAATGCACCGGACGTCTTATCCTTTAGACCACGACGATTTCAAACTGTTTCGGGTGACGTCGGCCTTGCGTTGTCCCACGACCTGGATCGGATATGTAATTAGTGCCGGCCACGATAAGGTGGTTATCGGGTCGTGCTGCTTTGTCGAAGCAGTGCGAGGTTTGAAAAGAATACTCAACAGTAGGCAGCGGTTTGTCCGTGCCCCTAGTATTGATGACGTCAATGAGCTACGACGACCATTCGCAGCCAAACGGGTCGTATGATTGTTTGTACATAAATAAAAACGTTTCTACTTTTTACGGAATTTCCTATTCACGAAGGACTCAAAAGTAAAAAAAAAATGCTAGAATGGACAGTCGTTTTAATCGGACGATCGGTTTACCAATCGCTCTACTGTTTGAACAGTAACGGACTACGCTATCTGCATTTGAATGTAAAATTTAAAAATCGAGTGTGAAATAATAACTCGTCCAAGCGTGCGTTGGTTTACGTACAACGGAGAGTTCGGTAGTTGCGAAGAACTTATCATCATCATCATCATTATCATCGTCATCATCATTATCTCAACCTGTCCACTGCCCGCTCGTGAACATAGGCCACTCCAATTGATGTCCAGTGCGGCCGGTCCGTTGCCACTTGCATCCAACGTGACCCAGCGACTTACACTAGGCCATCGATCCATCTGGTAAGTGGCCGTTCAATTTACCATACACTGTAGGTAGTAGTCGGGTTTGATCTACGCCACGCGAAGCCTGTGTCACTCCTCGACTTACGCGTACTCTTTTGCTTTGTTACGATCTGTTGCTCGTACCTATCTTTAATACTGTTCATGGACTTACTACCGCTTTATCTCTGCCTTCTGTTCTCCGTCTCTTCCTTCTCCATTTCTCCTTCTGGTAAATATACTGTGTGTGAATTGGGAATAAACTGTCTACCCTATTACTGACTCCTTATTGTGCCGCCCGGCACTTGTGACCCTACCACCAACTACATCCAAATACACATACAAGAACACATGTGTATGGTATATTTACTATGCTAAAATAAGACTGGATGACGTCATCATATTTGTACCGAACATCGGACTCCCAATTTGTTTATTGGACTCAAGATATGTTGGAGAAGTTACGACGTAAATTATTTTATTATCGTCTTCAAGGGTTGTTAATAGCATGACGTATCTTAGTTAGCGCAGTACTACGGTGGCCGATCTTCAGTTGTGTACTCCAAGAAAAAGACTTGTGTGAAACCTTAATTCAATAGATCAACAGAGCTAGTTAGTCATTGTCAACCATTAAAATTTCCACTTAGTTTTTTACTAAGCAATTGTAACACAAGGCCAAATAAACGAAAAGACCCGGTACGGATTAGACATAAGAGGAATCTTTGGGACAATTGCGTTGCCGAACACTAAAATTGAAAAGATTGGTGTTTTAGTAATGCACTCAGAAATTCTAATGGAGCGCGGCCCTATTAAAATGCGTGTTTATGCATTCATGCGCTTCCACGAACGAATAGTAATGTATATTGCAGTGTAACAACGTGTGAGAATGTTATATTTTGTAAATTATGTCGATTTTTTCTTTATTTATTTTTTCTTCTTCTTATATGGGTGGACGAGCTCACAGCCCACCTGGTGTTAAGTGGTTACTGGAGCCCATAGACATCTACAACGGAAATGCGCCTCCCACGTAAGTAGGTAATATAAGTTCTAAGGTCTCAAGTATAGTTACAACGGCTGCCCTACCCTTTAAACCTAAACGCATTAGTGCTTCACGGCAGAAATAGGCAGGGTGGTGGTACCTACCCGCTCGGACTCACAAGAGGTCCTACCACTAGTAATTACGCAAATTATAATTTTTCGGGTTTGATTATTACACGATGTTATTCCTTCACCGTGTAAGTCAATCGTGAACATTCGTTGAGTACGTATTTCATTAGAAAAAATGGTACCCGCCTGAGATTCGAACACCGGTGCATCGCTTCAATACGAATGCACCGGACGTCTTATCCTTTGGGCCACGACGATTTCAAATTTCTTTAACTTAACTTCATTTATAGATTATTTCGTAATAAGGAAAACAAAAGGCAAGAATAAATAACATTATTGCATTTACTATTTTCTGATCTAGTCGGCAGCAGATTAGCTCTGCTCCTGGCATTGCTGACGGTCATGAGTGATGGTGATCACTCACCAATAGGTGGACTGTATCCTTTTCTACCTTCAAAGGCAATAAAAAATATTAAAAATAGGTGTAGAGGAAGATGATCTTACCGAGAGTTCATTACATCTTTGCATATTCACATTCGGAAAATGAATTTGATTAATCCAATCGAAATTGAGATTAAGTTAATGATAATAATTTTGATTTTATTATTTAATATGAATGTCCTGTGTTGTGAAATCCGTTACGATTTTAAATTATCGAAGAGTTCGCATTACCTCAATAACAATAATAATATGTCACCAGTATTTAAAAACTTCAGAAGTCGTCGTGGACTATAAGATAAGTAACTCGGTGTACTAACTAACTGGTGTTCAAATTGAAGTTTTAAACTAATTTTTCCAATGACATGTGCACTTAACTCACTTTGATGAATAACTTCTAGGATGAACGAATTACAAACAATCTTTACTAATATTATAAATCTGAAGAGTTTATTTGTTTGTTTGAACGCGCTAATCTCAGGAACTACTGGTCCGATTTGAAAAATTCTTTCAATACTATACAACGAAACATGGATTTCAAGTATCAAGATGGGTAGCGGCATTCCCGTTGTCTATGGGCTCCAGTAGCTACTTAACATCAGGCGGGCCGTGATTTCGTTCATTCTTTTTCTTTGTCTCCACCTTATTCCACTAGTTGGGGTCGGCACAGCAATTTTTTCTCTTCCATCCTCTTCTATCAGCCGTCAACTCAACATTCACTCCTCTCTCGCTCATATCGTCATTCACACACTCCATCCAAGTTTTCTTCGGTCGACCTCTTCCCCTTCCCTCTATTTTGCACTACCATTTCTATACATCTCCTAGTCGAATGCATCTTTATTTATTTATTTATAACTTTATATACTAGACAGTATAAAGGCGGACTTAATGCCATAGGCATTCTCTGACGGTCTATCTTAGGGGAGTGCAGAGATGAAGCTTGGTAGGTGTAGTGTGATAGTGATATTACTTAAACATATGTGTATATATAACATACATAATATTTATAGATACAAATACTCGTACTTAAATAAATACATTTTCTCTCAACGCATCACGTGTCCATATCACGCCGTGCCGTGATTTCGTTCATTATGTTTTTTTTTTTAATTTAATTTGAATCTCACCCTGCTAGGGTAGCACGATGCCAAAATCGCGAATTACCGTTATATCGAAAGGTCACAGTGATTAATATTATGAAATTCGAGCCAAAATTTTGAAGACAGTAAAACAAGCTATAAGGTCTTATTAAAAAATTGGCTAGCCTTAACTAGTCTGCCGATCTAGGCTAATATGAAAATAGCGGCCAATTGGAACTGCATTCAATTAGTAACTTTGAGCAATAATTAATGTCTATACATCGAAACACTGATTCTAGACGGAGCCATTGAAACTAAATGACACGACCTACCTCTTTATTTGTGATACTGGGTTCGACTCTCCACTGCATACTCATGAATTAAAGAATGTTATGATCTTAAAACGAAACTGGGCGACTGCGTCATTGATTGAATTTATCTACATTTTGCATCTCTCAAACAGCAATAGGAGGTGTGAAGGCTCAGTAATTTAGACTTGTTTTATCTAGTCTTTTTTTTATTGCCTTATAGAGCCAAGCCGCTGCCTACCATTGTCATAGTCATAGACATTGTAATGAAAAAAGTTATTTTAATGTAATGAACATAATAATTTCATCTCAGAAACTTGCATTTCGTATCGCTGTTAATGATATGATTATTTGGAGAAGCTTGTCAAAGCATGTTTGAATATAAAACTATTTAATTTTAAATTAGTATATTGAGATGATTGTCCGTCTCCGTAGATAAACATATATTATTAATTAGGCTATTTTTCTTCTAAGTATTCCTGAACTGCATTCTTCTTTTGTATCGTGAGTGAAGAACTTCTCGTGTAAGCTTTCCTCTTTTAATTTAACCTCTTAAATATGAAGTAAAAAAACAAAATATAATTATTAAAATACGCTGATAAACATGTTTTTTGTTAACGTAGGTATGTTGTTTTTTTTCTATACAAAAGTAGGTGCTTATAAATGTAAAATTTCGTTTTGCTCACTTTGAAAATAACGGACTCCCATACTATCTTTACCTCTTATTTTACATTCTTAAATTTTTCAAAAACTATTCCTTGATTTCATGAGTTCCTGTTCCAAAATATGAGTTCTAAGACCTCAGTATAGGTACAACGGCTGCCCCACCCTTCAAAACCAAAACGAACTACTGCTTCACGACAGAAATAGACGGGGTGGTATCTATCAGTGCGGACACGTTAGAGGTCCTACCACCAGTAATTACGCAATGGCACCCGCCTGCAAGATTTGAACACCGGTGCATCGCTAGATACGAATGTATTGGACGTCTTATCCTGTAGGCCACGACGACTTCAATTTAATTTAAATCTCAGTGCATTTGATGAGCAGACGAGCTTATAATAATCTACTTTGTGTTGAATATTTTATGGAGCCTACTTGGCATAACAACAAGCCGATTTTCTTCTATTCGGAACTCGGTTATACAGTAAGAAAAATATATACATCAAGTAGAAAGATCAATAGCTATTCTTAAACGCCAAACATTGGGTTGGAACAATAAACAATACAATTTTATTTTTAGAATATATTCTGTTCCAACTCTGTTTACGACAGTTTGAGTACCGCTGTTAAACATGTTCACAATGATGTGAAATTTTCATTACATACAACAAAAAATATTTAGTTTTGTCATAATTTTTATGACGATGGCTTGTATAGAATATTATACATTAATTATTCATAAAACAAATTATTTATGTTCATTGTTCGATCGCTGCGTTCCAGTTGATGGTTCAAGGGGTTTTTAAGTTTACTTTAAATAAATAAATTATACAAAAGTCATTTAATATCACTGGTTGTCGTACGAGTCTACAGTTTATATTTATCAACGACGGATTTACAGCTAACATATACGTTATGGTATAAATGCAATGTATTAGGACGATTCCAACAAGATATTTCCAGGCTGATCTCACAGCTGATTTGAGTAATCTTATAACAGTTACACGTCGAGGCTAGCAGGCAATTATTTTTTTATTGCTCCTGTCTTACTAAATATATATCTGATTAAAGCTTTTCTTCAATATTCACCGTACGAATAAATAGTTTTTCACAGAAATGGACAGACTGGTTTTGAATATATGTGTGAACCCACCGCAACTAAAAGAACCCCAGTAATTAATCCTTACAAATATTATACCGTTTTTACTTTCAATAATACTTGATTTTATTACTGTTTACAGAACCTCTTGTGAGTCTGCACGGGTAGGTAAAAACCACCCTGCTTATTTCTGCCGTGAAGCAATAATGTGTTTCGGTTTGAAGGGTGGTGCAGCCGTCGTAACTATACTGAGACTTTAGAACTCACATCTCAGGGTGGGTGCCGGCGTTTATGTTGTAGATGTCTATGGGCTCCGGTAACCACTTAACATCAGGTGAGCTGTGAGCTTGCTAAGCACATATGCAATAAAATAATAATAAAAATAGGACATCATAAACAGATGCAATTTTTTTATCCCCATTCAATCTGTTAACTATAATATTTGATAATGTGTTACTTTTATTACGAATACACACGAACATAAGCCGAGCATAGTCCAAACTCGAATTTCATGAGACAAACAAACGTAATGATAAAAAATCACAGCACTCAGCCCTTGAGGGTACATACGAAGCTCAACTGTGGCAGAGACCGGGTAAAACAGTCGGTCGATGGCTTTCAAACTATAGCCTTTTTTCCAGTTGAAATATTGAAATTTATGAGTTTTCAAAGTTTTTCAAAGCTATAACGACGACATTTAATGGGGCAGGACTTTAATTAAAAGATAATTAAGGTAATTAAAAGGTTCGCTTATAACTAGTCAACTGACTAACTACATATTGCTTCACACTACAATCCCCTCTAGACCATAAGTTTATTACTGATCGGTCTGATATTCTGTCACTCCACCACACACAACACACCAATGAATAAATACAACGAAAAATATTTATTAGGTATACGATAAAAAAAAAAAAAAATTCTATTGCCTTTCTAGGCAGACGAGCATACGGCCCACCTGATGGTGAGTGGTTACCGTCGCCCATGGACTTCAGCAATGCCAAGGGCAGAGCCAAGCCGCTGCCTACCGCTTAATACTCTCCACAAGCCTCGTTTGAAGAAGGACATGTTACAGCGCTCGGGAAACACCGCGGAGGGGAGCTCATTCCATAGCCGGATGGTACGTGGCAAAAAAGATCTCTGGAAACGCACTGTGGATAACCGCAGTGGCTCCAGGTAGTATGGATGAACTCTACTCCGATGGCGGGCGGTGCGATGGTAAAAACGAGACGTTGGTATCATCTCGATCAATTCCTCAGAGCACTCCCCATGGAACATGCGGTACAAAATACAGAGGGAACCGAAGTCCCTCCGCAGACCCAGAGGCTCCAAGCGATCCGTGAAATGTGATAAAATAAAATAAATAAGTAGGTAACTGAAAATCAGCGCTGTTCGATTCATCTACTTTGAACAGCATTAGCTGAGCCACCTCATTTTGCCTTTTATTTTTCTTTTCTTTTATTTATCTAAATGTATTAATCTGTATCTGTGTTGAAGGCAATAAATTATTTTATTATTAATCTATACTAATATCCGTTATAACTACTGAACTATCCATCCGATTGACTTGAAACTTACAATGTAGAAAATATATGTACTTAATGGATGAGCTAATATTTATATGAGTATTGGACTCCCTAATGATAATGACAATAAATAAGAATGTTAATTTTAAATGCCCAGCGAAGGGCTAGTACGGCTAGTATCATTATAAATTAACTAAGCTTGTACGATTCATGGATTTTCAAAAAGATATCTAATAGTAATTGATTGTAATATTCTGCCGCGTAGCATTGAGAACATCGTTATAAGATAACCGTTGTTGAAATGCGATTGAATTAGCAAACTCATACCTCAGGATGATCTTAACGAGATCTAGTTGAGTTAAAATTGTGATACGTAGACTTTGTCCCTATGATATTTATTATTTATGGTTCGGTTTTTGGTTTAACGAAAAACCCTGTTGTTCTCTGAAAGCTTAATGCAACAATAATAAAAACTAAAAAGCTGTAAACCTAATAAGACACGAAAACTTCACACAATCTCATTTTTATACCCAAGTATGTATAACTTAACAACAGTTGTTTGTTGTTTTTCGTCTTGTGGAGCGTTAAAAGTTTGAGAGCCGCAGTCCAGCATAAAGCTAGATGGGACATTAATTTCTCTTCGGCCGCGTACGTTGCTGTGCATTTATGAAAGATATCTTGGTTGAAACTATTCCCGTTTCAGGTTGCCTCGGAATCTGGTGAGGGTTTTAAGGTTTACGGTTTACGATGCAATGGCTTCGATATTTTTATGCATTTAGGAATGAGAAGGAGCATACATTGTTGCATTGTGATTTATCGATTAAAATATTACTTGTGGTCCCCCGGTAGTCAAAACTCGACTATAGTTTATTGAAGTTATAAGTTTATACATTAATATGATTCTATTGTCAAATTCTATAATCACAGATTTCGCCAAGACTATGTATGTACACTTTAGACAAATATTAATAAAGACAAACAATATTGAATCTATTCTCAATTTGACCACTGACTGTAAGAAATAAGAAAAGTTTGACAATAATCAAATAGTATGCATGCGCTGTTTCAAGTACATGTTAGTATGTGTAATGTTTTTTTTATTGATTTAATGTATTATTAACGCATTATTAAAAAAATTATTAACATTCTGCACTCCTTCTCTATATTCTCTATAAGTGTGGGAAATTTCATACTTCTCCATCTGCGCAAATTTCGTAAAAAGGGGTACAAAGTTTTTGCTTCGCGTATTAATATATAGATATTTGTGAATTTGTTGGTTGAGTCTTAATTTATATACATAATAGTTCATTTATTTGATTTTAAACACGTACAATAATCTATGATACCTTGGTCCGCACCTCCCTGCATAAGACTGGTCAAAAATATTAATTTAATTAAGCAGTCCCTTATTAAACAGAGTTAAAAAAAACAGTATTGTTCTTATTGCTTAGATAAGTGGTAGGATATAGAGGAAGAGGTAGACCTAAGAAGAAATGGATGGATTGCGTGAAAGATGATATGGGTAAGAGGGGACTGAGCGAAGAAATGGTATATGATAGAAGAGTATGGAAGGAGAAAACATGTTGCGCCGACCCCAGGTAACTGGGAGAAGGGCAGGATAATGATGATGATAAGTGGACGAGCTCACGGCCCACCTGGTGTTAAGTAGTTACCGGAGCCCATAGATATCTACAACGTAAATGCCACCACCCACCTCGAAACGTGGGTTGTAAGGTCTCAGTTTTAACAGGACATCGACTGCTCCACCCTTTAAACCAAAACGTATTACTGCTTCACGGCAGAAATAGGCAGGGTGATGGTGCTTACCCTTGCGCACTCACAAGACGTCCTGCCACAAGTGAATCAACAGTATTTATCATTGATAGTAATAGTTTTTTTAAAGTATATGAAGATTTTCTTTTCTCTGTGTAACACTCTGTGTCTAACATTGTTTGTGTCCAGTTTATGTGTAAGGTCACCTATGCCCCGTTGTTTCAGGGCTTAACGATCTTAGCTACTGCACCGGGGGGTCTGCGATTGATTCACGATCGGAGCCAGTATCTCCGTGACAGACATTTGGTATCTGAGTTCTGGGCGTACTTTTTCTTATTTGTTATATGTTTATGGCATACACAACACCGATCAAAACTATTCTAAGGCAGATAGCGTTTTATTCTTAACTGGTTTTCAAACCTCGATTACCTAACGATTTCATTAAAACATATAATTTAGTTATTTAATTCCTAATGACGATTGCTGGTTATTAAAAACCATTAAAGTGGTAAAGTTGATTAATTGAGAAGCAAAAATGCTTGTAGTCATGAAATGTTGCATGCCAGGCGCAGTAACACATGTCAGAGAGTGTTTTTTGATGAATTTAAATGAAAGAAAAAATAGTAATTTAAAATAAACTTTCGCGAAAGAAACTGTCACACCGGCAAATTGAAGCTGCCGATATTTGAATACTATCGATCTCAGAGCATAGTGCGCGTAAATACGACCGCACATCGTGATTTTCTGATATGATTGAATTTTCAAATCTTCTTCTTTTTCTCCACCTTATTCCACTAGGTGGGGTCAGCACAGCAAATTTTTATCTTCCATTTTCTTCTATCTGCCGTCATCTCAACCCTCACTTCTCTCTCTTTGGTCGACCTTTTCCCCTTCTACCTTGCACTACCATTTCCATACATCTTCTAGTCACATGCATCTTCTCTCTACGCATCACATATCCATACCACGCTAACCGCTAAACGCTGATTGGATTTTCAGATGAAAGGTATAATGCCTCATCCTTCAAAGGGGTATGTCTGACTTGTTTTGATGCTTTGCAACAAACTAAGTTCTAGTTGCTTTTTTAAAATGACAATGCAGTTTCAAAATAATTTCAAATGCACCTTTCAAAGTATTGTACATTACTAGTCACTACTTTTTCCTGTCTTTCTGGAAGAATTTGAATACCTAAATGGCAGGATTGCTCGACTTTTAATGGTAATAAATAGCTCTATCACCAAAAATCACGCAAATTTATATACCTACTAGTAACCCGCCCTCGCTTCGCTTCGGAAACATTATATTTTATTATTGATAGCTTAGTCCCGCGATGTTACCCGTGGTTATTGTCGTATCGCGGGTGAAGCCGCCGGGCAAAGCTAGTCTAAAAAAAGTAGCCTAAGCTACTCCTTATATCATCAGCTATCTATCAGTGAAAGCTCCGTCAAAATCGGTCCAGCCGTTCCAGAGATTAGCCGGAACAAACAGACAGACAGACAGAGAAAAAAGGAAAAAAATGTTATTTTGGTGTATGTACCGTATATATATATATTCATATGCATGTAGTAAAAAAAGGTTATTTCAATATTACAAACAGGCACTCCAATTTTATTTATATGTATAGATTAAAAACATGCGTTCTCACGACATCGTGAACAGGTTACTTGGAACTTGGGTCTAAGCAAACATTGCAGATAAAAATGCAAGAATGTATTGAAAAGCAATGCGGTCACATATACGTTGGGACGTAAGAACTCTGCAGTCATAGAAAAACACACTTCATAGACTTTGTGTTCGTAGCTTTCGTACTTCAGAGGACAGTACCGCGATGGAGCTGATCATCCACCGAGCTGGTGACATTGGTCGTTAAAGCGACGGTCGAAATTTTGTTCACTACTAGTATTTATTCAGGGTTATCTTGTATATAACATTGGGCAGTTCAGATTATTACCAGATTTCGTATATTTTATGACTAGCTTTTGCCTGCGACTTCATCCGCGTGGAATATTTACTTTGGCATAACGCTAAATTTTACCCGCCCCTTCATTTACGTAGAAAGTGAAAATATTTTTGAATATTAGAATGTTAAGGAGCTATTTATAGTACTAAAATCACGCTTTTTAATCGACTCCAAAAAAGGAAGTTATCAATTCGACCATAATTTTGTATCTATGAATGTTCACCCCAAAAAACCCCGATTATGCAACATTCTTCATTCATCTTCATTGGTATTCCGTTTGTGTTGGTATTATCGTGATGTTATATTATATATTAAGTTATAGCCAATAGCCTTCTTCAATAAATAGGCTATCTAACACTGAAATAATTTTTCAAATCGTACCAGTAGTTCCTTAGATTAGCGCGTTCAAACAAACAAACTCTTCACCTTTATAATACTACTAGTATGGAAGATATGTACCGCTATACTACAAAACTACAAAAACTAATGCAAAGATAATTAAGATACGTTCTATGTAAAACCTGTTTACAGCTATTGTCTTTCGTCAAGTGGCACTTGCGACATGCCAGATGGTAAAATCAAATAGAGCTCGTTTTGGTATCAAGGCTAAAGTTGATGAGGTAGTAAAATGTCAATTTTTTTTAATAAGAAACGTTTCTCATTTCTGCGATAATTTTATTTTATTTTTATTAACCATAATATGTAATATTAAACGATTATGCAATACGCATGCAACTCAATAATTAAACCTTCCATAAATACGGTAGGCAGCGGCTTGGCCCTGCCCCTGGCATTGCTGAAGTCCATGGGCAACGGTAATCACTCACCATCAGGTGGCCCGTATGCTCGTCTGCCTACAAGGGCAATAAAAAAAATAAAAAAAATTTGCGTAGACGTACGAAATTGTCTTGTAATAAATTTCCAAAAACAAAAAACATATATACCTAATTATAATTTTTTAAGGCTCTTTCTAAGGCTTTTAGGTTAGATCAAAAGAAAAAAAAGTTAAACCTTTGACTGCTACGTGGCGTACTGAAGTAATTATGTCGATTTCTGATTCGTGTTGTAATGCAAACATAATATCCTTCTTACGGGGAAACCTGAGCCGGCTTCAATTCATCAAATAGAAAAAAAAAGGATTAGGTATATCTTTTATGTATAATTAAATTTGATTTCTACATTCTACTCACCGTCTCTAACGCATCGATGTACTTATGTCATGACAAAATAAATTTCTTACCTGAAACAGAAATAAAAACATTTAATTTTCAGTGACAATGTTATTAACTACGGCGGTAAGCTCATATTAACAGTTTCAAACATTTATTGACTCCATCATTTATGTATCAATTAATGCACGAAGCGGTGTTGCTACATGTGAAATAATTTCTCAAACTTAAGCTCGATGGTTGATTTCTTGCGTGTCTTATTTTCATTAAGAATAATCATCGTCGTTTGAAATGGTCTCACTTCTTCGCTTTTACTGGTTGAAATAGCTTGGGTAAGAAAAATTGCGTAATGCGCCACCTATGAGTGTTACGTGGAACTCGCTGTAAGCTCAAACAAAGCTCGTTTTATGTAGTTCCGACTAGCAACAACATGTGGCGCTACGACTGTCACAATTTTGAAATTCATTTACACTTATTACCTTATTCTTATTGTAATAAATGATAATTACGAAATTTTCTACTACTATTACACTAGTTTTTACCTTTAGGTTCGTTTGACAGATTTTTTTTACATCAATATTTTGTATTTTTCTTAATTATTTAAAGGTTTTTGAAGTATGGGCTATTAAACTATTACGTCTTACTATATATAATTGTGTTTTAAACCTCACGTCTAGAGGTGGGTCACGACACTCTCGTCACGTCTAAGGGTGGTGGCATTCACATTGTCATGTCGATGGGATGCAGTAACCACGTAATGCCAGTATGGCTGTTAGTTTGCAAATCTATTCAAAACAAAAGAATCTAACACAGTACGCAGTGTTTCATATTAATAATTTAGCCTCGAAGGCTCTTCGTTTTATTGTCCTTTTGATAAATGAAGTGAAAAACAGCTAGAAAACTGAGTTACGTAGCAATAAAAATACAGCTTGTACAAATTGATGGTTATATTATTGTTAAAATGTCAGTGTTCGCTTGCCGAGGCAAAAATGTGCTAACATAATTTCCATCACACACTAAGTCCAGCGTAAATTGTATTACAATGTATGAGTCTATTGGGACAATATACATAAATAAAAACAATTTTAGAATCAAACTATTAAGGCTATATGTCATTTATTTTACGATTAGAATTATTTCGATTATCTATATATATAAAAATGAAGTACTGTTCGTTAGTTTCGCTAAAACTCGAGAAAGGCTGGACCGATTTAGCTAATTTTGGTCTTGAATTATTTGTGAAAGTCCAGAGATTTGTTATTGAAGTCGTCGTGGCCTTAAGGATAAGACGTCCGGTGCATTCGTTGTTGCGATGCACCGGTGTTCGAATCCCGCGGGCGGGTACCAATTTTTCGAATGAAATACGTACTTAACAAATGTTCACGATTGACCTCCACGGTGAAGGAATAACATCGTGTAATAAAAATCAAACCCGCAAAATTATAATTTGCGTAACCACTGGTGGTAGGACCTATTGTGAGTCCGCACGGGTAGGTACCACCGCCCTGCCTATTTCTGCCGTGAAGCAGTAATGCGTCTCGGTTTGAAGGGTGGGGTAGCCGTTGTAACTATACTGAGACCTTAGAACTTATATCTCAAGGTGGGTGGCGCATTTACGTTGTAGATGTCTATGGGCTCCAGTAACCACTTAACACCAGGTGGGCTGTGAGCCCGTCCACCCATCTAAGCAATAAAAAAAAAAGAGAATAAAATATAAATATAAGATAAATATAAAGAAAAATAAAAATAACAATTTTGTTTTTCCTTTGATGTCCCCCCCATCGGACGAATTCCTTTCGTTTGTTTTAAGTTTATTTTAAGACTACGAAGTCTGCCGGGTCAGCTAGTAATTTATATATATTTGATTATGAGAGATTTTGTATCTTAATTTTTATAATTGGCAGAAACTCTAAATATATTCTTTTAATTTACTTTAATGTAGGTAGTCACTATCACGTGAGAACAAAGAGATATGTATTACTTTCTTAAACTATAAACTTAATATTTGCGTTTTTTGTTTGTTTTTGATAGTTGTTGTTGGCGCTTCAAAGAAGTTTCTAGATAGCTAAAGGTGGACAGGTGACGTGTGAGTCGATTTAAAATACTAGAAACATTCAATATTTAACAGAGCATACAACGAATCTTGAATCTTCCACATTCAAGATTTAAATATCAAAATATATTCATATTACTATATGAAATTTGAGCATGCTGAAAATAGATCGAAAAAATGTGAATAAGATTTAAAAACAAAATTGGTGGTGTGCAGTATTGTGATTTTCTTCATTATTCATTTTTAAATATTTTTTTCTTGTAGTAGGGAACGCTGTATGTAAGAGAAACGATCTAGCTCGCTTTGTCGTTCTCCTCTCTCCGCGGTCGAGTGGTTCAAGAGACGCTCTGTCTCTTTTCTCACTCCCACTCTTCCTAAATTGTATATTTTCTCTCTAACCGTAACGAATCTGTCGCGAGTTAAATTTTACTCTCAACGCGCCTAAAGAAGTTTCACTTCAAAAATACCTTCTAAAGTAAAATCGAATATATAAACAATAACATTGGATCGAAGTTTTTTGTTGTTGTATAAATGAATATTTATTCAAAATGAAAACTTGCTCGAGTTAGGAAAATGAAGTCTGACAATAACAATGTGCCTCTGCGTAGAAAGAATATGGATTAGGCGCCCCGGTTTTATTCAGTCTGGGACATTTCGTCCTTGCTTTTCGAGGTCAAGGTTATTATGTAAATGTGTTTCGAGTCGCTTTAGTGTCGGCACGATATGAACGAACATCCTTGACCAAATGTTTTCGGCGTGGTGTATTATGTAACGTGATTGCGATCCAATTGCTGTTGATGTAGAAACAAATTATCACGGAACCTTTTTTGAATTTCATTGATTATATACATAATATAAGGGGTTATAACTATTTGTACAATAAAGATTACAGCATTAGGTTATAGCTACATGCATCGCGATAGTGACTTTTCTGTTTTTGAGACATTTTTTTATTGCTTAGATATATATAAATAAATAAATAAATAAATAAATATTTACTAACAATCACGCCACGTTAACTGGTCCCGTGATAAGTTAGTAAAGAACTTGTGTTACAGGTACCAGATAACGGAAATAAATGTAAGATTTTATTCTACACATACATATATTTTATATACATCCATAACCCTGGAAAATACATTTATATTTATCATACAAATATCTTCCCTTGGCGGGATTCGAACCCGCGACCCCCTTGTGTAGTGACCATGTCACTTACCACTACACCAGACGGCCGTTAAATACCGTCGTATACCGAAATAATGGATCGGCTTCTGGACTTATAGGACTAATCAGTACAAATCAATCCTCAAAATGTAAGTTTAGTAGTAGAAGATGTTATGTAGGTAGGCGATGTAAATAAAATACGAGATTTTACTGAGGTATGAGCGCGTCTGATTGTCGTTCGCGCGGTGCCGATGTATCTGCCCGACCGGCTGTGTTAAAAAATGCCACAGTTCTTCAGATCATCGTCGACGATCGAGTGCGCTCGTGTATTTATTAAAGAAATAAACGTGAATCATAATTAACAATGAAAACATGTAAACTATTATAAAACACATAATTCTAAGTGTCACTAAATAAATAATTAGAATATTGATATGTGTCGCCTACAGTAGGTAAAGTTAAACTATACCTATTCAGAATGTCGAGTTTGTGAGTGATCAAATCTAGTTGTATAAAATTTTATCTTAATCGCTAAACGCAATAAGTCCCTTTCACAGGCTGCATGTTATTAGTCAAACTGCATCGGCTACTGACGCTAACGCGATTTATGTCAAATCTCGTTAGGCGTGGGCGGCACTTGTGTAGACTCACGACCTCACGTAACTCATACTGATTTGTATATGCTAAACGTTATTCATTATGCTGGTAGAGCGATATATTTATCTCTTTATCAGTCCATTGACGTCCACTACTGGTCATAGGTCTGCTCTAAGCCTCGTTACAACGACCAGGCCTGTGCTGCCTACATCCAGCGCATTCCCGTGAACCTCAATAGGTTATTGGTCCACCTTGTGCTTGTTTTCGAAGTCGTCGTGGCCTAAAGGATAAACGTCCGTTGCATTCGTATCTAGCGATGCAACGGTGTTCGAATCCCGCAGGCGGGCACAATTTTTTTTAAAGAAATACGTACTTGACAAATGTTCACGATTGACTTCCACGGTGAAGGAATAACATCGTGTAATAAAAAATCAAACCCGCAATATTATAATTTGCGTAATTACTGGTAGTAGGACCTCTTGTGAGTCCGCACGGGTAGGTATCACTACCTTGCCTATTTCTGCCGGGAAGCAGTAATGCGTTTCGGTTCGAAGGGTGGGGTAGCCGTTGTAACTATACTGAGAACTTAGAACTTATATCTCGAGGTGGATGGCGCATTTACGTTGTAGATGTCTATGGGCTCCAGTAACCATTTAACACCAGGTGAGCTGTGAGCTCGTCCACCCATCTAAGCAATAAGAAAAAAATTGCTCCACTTAGAATCTTCTCATCACTAATAACACAGTGTCTCAAGACAAGTCTTTGACCAGCGTATTTCGTTAAAACGCTGAAAATAGCCTACGTGATTGCGCTTTGGAATATATTGGGACTTGCGACATCGTTCCACGATTAAAATGAACGTCCCGTACCTCCGGGTATTTAAATATTCATGTCATCTTTACTTAATTACTCCATCGAATCTAAGGCCCTCGAGCAATTTAAATTCAAGTTGAAATAGATATAATTATCAGTAATTAATAAAATACATTTCCGATTTTACCTGTGTACACCCTTAGCCTAGAATATATGCTATCTTTTGCCCTGCCTGTCGTAAAAGCCGACTAGATATTCACCGGAAAATGGGCAGTGACCTTCTTCGAGCAATATACTGTCGTAAGGCGACTGCGAGATAGGTGTTAATGGTAGCAAGAGGTATTGTAAGCCTGCACAAGTAGATACCACTACGTTGCCTATTTCCGCCGCATAATATTTCTGTATAAAGGGTAGGTTAGTCACTGTACATTTATAACTTTAATGTTACCAGTGATTGTGCAAACTATATTATAGCTTAATTAAAAACATTTTTTTTGCGTCGGTACAAGCTCCCAGCCCGTCCGCTATTGAATGCTTACTGCTGTCCATCTAATATGACCGTTGTTAGCTCAAATGTTATTTTGTTCATTCTGTCATACACACCCTAACGTCAGCAAGAGTAGAGCCCCTTCGAGCACATATAAAGTCCATCCTCCACAGCTCACATATAAAGTCCATCCTCGATTGACCAATTACGTCGTAATTACGACGAATTTTGATCTTTAAGCGGAGTAAAATGTCCCTTAGAACCGATACTTTACAAACTTGCATACGACCCGTACTAACCTATGCAAGTGTTGGTGTTCGCTCACGTGGAACACATCCACATAGACACACTTCAGTCTCTTAAATCCCGTCGGGGCACCGTGGTTCGTGAGGAACGTCAATCTCCATGGCAATGTGGGCTTTGAATCCATCCAAAAACACTTGAAGTCAGCGTCGGAACGGTATTTCGGTAAGGCGGTGCATCATGAAAACCATCTCATCATATCTCACCCCGCCTGGGTGAGCCTGAGCCCGCCCACACGTCCTGGTGAAACTAGAAAGGCCTTCGGGCCAAAAGTAATCCTTCCATCTTCAAAAAAAGTACCTTCGACACAATAACAAATATCATAAAGAATCTCAATTTAGTCAACGCGCCTTTTGTTTTTAAGCTCAGAGTAAACTGGAATGAAGAATAGCTTTGTTGTGTAAAACGAGCTTTTCCCGGCGAGTGCTCTTTGTGTTGTGAAGTCTCGCGCTGTCACGCAACTGTTGCGGATGTTAACACATTATGAACTCTGTGGACATTGAGCTCAAATTTAGAGGGAGTGAAGGGCTTTTAATCTTTTATCTTTGTTTTTCACTTTCACGAACAAGGCTTAAAACGTGTAGTGGTCTAATGAAAGTATATTTATGGAAATGTTTTGAGAAATAAAAAAAATTATCGTAATACTATCGATATATATCTATATTTAAAATGAATTGCTGTTCGTTAGTCTCGCTAAAACTCGAGAAAGGCTAGACCGATTTGGCTAATTTTGGTCTTGAATTATTTGTGAAAGTCCAGAGAAGGTTTAAAAGGGAGATAAATAAGAAAATGCTCGAAATTAAAAAAAAATTACAATGTTGTTTTTCCTTTGATGTATCCCCGTCGGACGGATTCCTTTTGATTGTTTTAAGTTTAATTTGTAAAAAAGTTTAAGTCTTTAATTTATCGATTGAGGCACTACGAAGTCTGCCGGATCAGCAGTACTATCTATATAGTTTAAGAAAGGTTTTACTGCTTTTTGAAGTGAAACTTCTTTATCGGCGTTGGAAAAAAATTTACCGTCACATTTTTCGGTTACGCGTCACATTTTTCCGTTACGCGCCATCTTTTTTGTATTCATGTCTATGATAATAAAATCCTTTTGTTTAAACTTTATCTAATTTAACTTTTTTGTATTCATGTCTATGATAATAAAATCCTTTTGTTTAAACTTTATCTAATTTAACTTTATTTAACCAATTTCTAGAAAGTTGCATGTAGATCATTTTTCGAAAAATAAGGCCATAAAGAAGTTTCACTTACGTGTGTACACTAGTACACGCACACATTTTTTTTATTGCTAAGGTGGCTGAAAGAGCTCGAGACCGATATAGGTTAAATGGTTATCGGAGCTCATAGACTTGAAAAAAGTAAATGCTGCCACCCACCTTGAGACATGAGTTTTAAGGTTGTAGTTTTAACAGTACAACGACTGCCCGACCCTTCAAACCGACACACTTTACTGCTTCACGGCAGAAATATACAGGGAGGTTGGAGTCTAACCTATAGTTCAAAAGACGCCCTACCACCAGTAAATTAAATTTATAATAACAAGAATACAATAATAAAATCTAGTTAGCTCGTATTATTTATTTATGAAATTAAATTAACATGGCTCTCAGGAAGAAAACTCAAATGACCAAAACGACATCCGTATAATAAAGAAATATAAGAATAACTAAATTAAGTTTCACGAAATAAATACTTAAGAAAATCAAATTATGAAAGACTAGCGACCCGCCCTCGCTTCGCTTCGGAAACATTAAAACACACATGAAACTAAAAAAATAATTTTTTTTTTTTTTTAAAAGTAGCCTATGTTCATCAGGGACAGTGTGGGCTTCTAATGGAAAAAGAATTTTTCAAATCGGTCTAGTAGTTTCGGAGCCTATTCGAAACAAACAAACAAACAAATCTTTCCTCTTTATAATATTAGTATAGATAAATGTTGTTGTTGTTGTTGTAGTCATAGGGTACGCCGCTGGTACATAGGGCCCTCACAAGTTGTCTCCACTTGACCTTGTCCTGCGCTTGCTCGTTGACATCACTCCAGGTCACGTTGGCAGTCCTCTTCTCGCTGTGGTCCACGGTGCGTCGCCAAGTGTAGATACAGGGCGATCAGGTCTTCTCCTGTCACGCGATTGCCACTCAACCGCGATTGATGCTGCGTTGACTCCGCTGCACCATAGAGTGTGTCCTATCCAACGCCATTTCCTATGGGCAATGTCTTGCTCGATGCGGGCTCGGTCACATTTAGTCAAGAGGTGACAATCGATATAGTATCTGGCCAGAATATGCCGACTATCGACCGATTATAAAAATAAATAGAGAACACTATTTATTTAAAAGTTAAAATAGAAAGAACGAAATGAACCAAACAGGAAGTCAATAGTGTATCAAGTTTTTAATGTAAAGATAAATTATTGATAATGTATTTACCATTAACGAAATAATATTATTATAACAAATAAGATACAGAAGAATAGTTAAAATTGTCACAAGAATCCATTAAATAATTATGTGTGTTATGTATATAGACAGGCCCGAGAGCTTAAAGCAATTTGTAGTAGGTGAATAAAATTAACACGTTGAACGCTTAACGACCCAACCAACGGTGGGCATAGCGTATTATATATTACGTATACCATTCGGGCCATAACTAAATCAGGGAATCAGTGATTTTTATCAACTTGAGATTTTCATTCTAAAATTTATAATTTCCAGGGAAATTAAAAATTAGCGACTTTGAGCTTTTAGTTTTTAAGATATTTTAAAGGCTATATTATTATATAACCGGGATAAAAACTACAAGTTTCTATTGAATTTGAAAACCACTCCCTTTAGTTGGGCTACAGGGCCATGCGGCTCATTTCCATACGCATTTTGTTTGATAGTTACAATCTGTGGCTAGTAGGAAACGTTTCACCTTCAAGCGACTCACGGGTGACCCTCATGGTTCAAACGGTTCAGAAGGATAAGGCTCACCGGTGAACACTGTGGTCTGAATAAAAATACCCGATTTTTCATATGGCGTTCGACGTGTTGAGAACAGAAATATAAATAGTGTGTTACATTAAGTTCGCTATGTTAATATAATTGCGTATATCAAACTAATTTCGGTAAATAAATATGTCAAGCCAAACTAATATTGGTTTTTGCCTACGAAATTGCCGTATAGGGAATAGAGAACAAGCCGTATAAGGAAGGTTAAAGTATTTTTTTTGTAATATTTGTATTTTTTTAATGCCCTTATAGGCAGACGAGTATACGGCCCACCTGATGGTGAGTGGTTACCGTCGCCCATGGACTTTAGCAATGCAAGGGGCAGAGCTAAGCCGCTGCCTACCGCTAATTTTGTTTCTTACTATCAGAATAAGGTATTGATGCATCTCGACCAGCGCAGTTTTCGATGCCCTTCATGAAGAAGTCAGGCATACTCGAGTAAACAAATTATTTAAAGGCGTTTTGTACAGTCTCTTGTATCGAATTTTACTTTGAAGAGAAGCTGTCCAAACTTTGGCTGACGGCGCTAGTCTGGTGAAGACGGTGGATGACGCAAAATTTCCAACCCTAGCTTTGTAGCTTATAGACCGTCTGTTGTGGTGTATGAGATCGAGCGTTGTCGTGTAGAAGCAGCTGAGCGGAGACTAGAGATTAATCAAGGCTGGCCGGAGAATCATGAACTTCTCCGTCATTGTGTCCAGTTCCTCACAGTAAGACTGGTACTATTTGGTAAGTTGTGATGAATTATACCGGCACGAGACTACCGAACAGTGACCATTATTATTACGCTTTTATTAGCTTCAAACGTATGTATGTTAGTATGTAATGGAATCTTTGAACATGATTTTGACCCCCTTCAAAACGTCGGTCTTACACGAAATTTGGCATACTTATTAAGGAACGGTGACAATTTAATATCTACCAGGCGCGCCGATCACCTATTTTTCGGATAAGTTACCGACTGATTCAAACGAAATTTTTGAAAAACTGAAAACAATAAAATAGTTTAAAAAAATTTTTTTTTTTTTTTTTTCTTTTTTTCTTTTTTTTCCTACCTAAGCTGATAGCCTTGAGAGGCTATGTCAGCGTAACCCTAACTTTAGTAGGTGAGCTCACGGGGCTCAAACCTGACGATGTTGTTAACACGAACCCTAGCAAGAGCCGTGCTTCGCAGAATCTACCACCGGATCGGAAACGCGACCCACTGAGAAGATCCGGCGAGAAACTCAGTGGGCTGTGTCTGAGAGTTAATTTACTCGTCGAGCCCTTCGTCGCAAGCGACGGGTTCGACGAGAACGGTGACCGGTGCTTGAAGTACCTAAAAGCACCGTTAGTGGATCGGGAGGATCCGAGATGACGTGTTTTGGGCGACGTCGACTGCTTTCCATTCTGTCCGCAGGATCGGGAATGAATTTAAAAAAAACTAAACAATATAAGCTTTTATAGTAAATCCAACTAAAAATAGAAAATAAATTTGAATAAAAAATAGTGTGGGGTGCTTTTCAGGATACTATCAAAATAACCCTTCTACTCATATCTGTTCATAAAATATTTATAACTATTGATACAGGCAACCCACGCTTTTTTTACAATAAAATAAAATTTTCTTACACTATTTTTAATTCTAATAAAATTTATTTTCTATTTTTTAGTTGGCTTTTCTATAAAAGCGTATTTTTTTAGCTTTAAATTCAGTTTGCCTGATCCAGGGTCTAATCAACATAACCACCATTTACGATTACCAAAAATAATCTATTTTTCATCGCAAGGAATAATGCGGTTAAAAATACCTTCGTTTCTTTGTCTGTTAAGCAGCACAAGGCATACCTTAACGTGTTTGTCGCGTATTTCATAATTAAATATGTACGAGTATTTGTGAAAATAAAACACTAGTCAATAAAGAAATGAATGAATGTGAAAATAGAATTCCATATTTTTGAATAAAGATTCATTTGCATTTATTGTTTTTAAATTACTTTTCTATTTCCAGTATTCTAAAATGGCAACTTCATAGATAAATACGTAGTCGTTAGGCAAACATACAATAATATATCTATATTCTCGTTACAATGTTCTTTGCAAATGATATTATTAATGTGAACATAGTTAGCCTATTATTTAATAATAAATTAGACAAATACATATATTATTATTTTTTTATTGCCCTTGTAGGCAGACGAGCATACGGCCCACCTGATGGTGAGTGGTTACCGTTGCCCATGGACTTCCTCAATGCCAGGGGTAGAGCCAAGCCGCTACCTACCGCTAATTTAAAGGTACATTGTACTTTGGAATGAAATGTCCGCGTTATTTCTTATTCACTTTGATATAATACTTTCTACGCTTATTTAACACTAAATTTGCTTAGTATTATAATACTTAAAAATAACATTAACAGTTTAATCTCGCATTTTTAGTGATAACTAGAGGTCCCGCAGTAGTCGAAATTCGACTACAATTGATTGGAATTGCAAATTTGTACACTATTATGATTATATTTTATAATTCTATAATCACAAATTTCGCCAAGACTACACTATAAAAGATATTAACAAAGACAAACAATATTTAATCTATTCTCAATTTGACAACAGACGTCAAGAACAAAAGTTTGAAAATAAATAGTATGCATGCGTGTGTGCGTCGAATACATGGTATGTAGTGTGTGTAATGTTTTCTTTATTGATTTAATGTACCTTTTATGCATTATTTTAAAAAAACATTAGCATTGTGCACTTCTTCTCTATATTCTCTATAAGTGTGGAAAATTTCATACTCCTCCGTCCGCGCAATTTTCGTAAAAAGGGATACAAAGTTTTTGCTTCCCGTATTAATATATAGATATGATGAATATTATATCTGACGTCTCGAATGTTTTTCAATTTTGGTGTTCACTAGTAGATGACGTGAAACGTAAAAGTAAAAGTCGTCGTGGCCTAAAGGATAAGACGTCCGGTGCATTCGAATCTTGTGATGCACCGGTGTTCGAATCCCGCAGGCGGGTACTAATTTTACTAATTAAATACGTACTCAACAACTGTTCACGATTGACTTTCACGGTAATAACATCGTGTAATAAAAATTAAACCCGGAAAATTATAATTTGCGTATTACTGGTGGTAGGACCTATTGTAAGTCCACGCGGGTAGGTACCACCACCCTACCTATTTCTGCCGTGAAGCAGTAATACGTTTCGGGTTGAAGGGTGGGGCAACTGTTGTAACTATACCGAGACCTTCGAACTTATATACCAAGGTGGGTGGCGCATTTACGTTGCAGATGTTTATAGGCTCACCGGGTAGGCTGTAAGCTCATCCACCCATCTAAGAAAAAAATTAATAAATAAAAAACTTTTTATTATTTCCACTACTCGTGAAAATCGGAGAATAATCGAAGATATTGATTAAAAAACCACAGAACATTAACTACACAACAAAAAATACCGCGTATTGACACTTAAATAGATTCTAGGGGGATAATAACAGAGAGGGTGATCCGTTAAGGGTTTCACTTCTTCAACGCTTAGTAATAACAGTCCAGGTTATTATTTAAATATAAACTTATTCTTAGTATTGAGGATATTATAAAAAGGAACAGGTTATTGACGGTTTGTAAATGAAGAGCACTGAGTAACAGAATGTCTAGGAGCGTATGAAGAAACATAGCCATGTATAGTGCTTTATGTTTTTAACATACAATCTCAGATAAAATCTATTATTGTTTACATCAGGTTCCCTATCTTAGTAAGCGACTATCTTTAATAATAAATAATAGTTTAAAAAAACTAAAAAAAATATGCTTTTATAGAAAATCCAACTAAAAAATAGAAAATAAATTTTAATAAATTTGAATTAAAAATAGTGTAAGAAAAAATGATTTTATTGTAAAAAAAGCGTGGAGTGCACGGTATCAGTAGCTATAAACATTTGATGAACAGATATGAGTAGAAAGGTTATTTTGATAATATCCTGAAAAGCATGCCACGCTTTTTTTAGTTGGATTTTCTATAAAAGCCTATTTTTTTGTTTTTTAAGCTATTATTCATTTTTCAGTTAAATTTCAAGTATTAAAAATATTTTTTTAAATGTAGAATTGTCCTCGGTCCTTAATGAGTATGGCAAATTTCGAGTTCATCCGACATTTTGAAGGCACTCAAAATCATGTTCAAAGATTGCGCTACATACTAACATACATACGTCTGAAGCTAATAAAACGTATTAAAAGTATATCATAAACTAATCTGTTAAGAATTAAATTTAATCGAGGAATCATGTCATCTCGCTCGGTTTCAGCCAATTTACATAGCGATATTGGCACAGCGCCGGCTGCCAGCATCACTAACCGCGGCCACTCGGATTCCAACCAGGACATATACTAGCGGGAACACATCATTAGGTGAATTCCAGATTCCACAGGGGAATGTAGGAATGCTTTCGCGAATCGTCGATTTATTGTTGAACAAACAAACTTTTATTTTATTTTATTGCATAGATGGGTAGACGATCTCACTGCCCACCTGGTATTAAGTGGTTACTAGAGCCCATAGACATTTATAACGCAAATACGCCACCCACCTTGAGATATAAGTTCTAAGGTCTCAGTATAGTTACAACGGCTGCCCCACCCTTCAAGCCGAAACGCATTACTGCTTTACGGCAGAAACAGGCGGGGTGGTGGTACCTACCCGTGCGGACTCACATGAGATCCTACCACCGGTAACTTACGATCAAACTGTTGGGTAATGTTTACTGAAATTCACAGACGTGAAAACATGAGTGTCACTATACGCCACGTAACTAGATTGAAGATAGAGTCGTAACTCTGAACTGCTCTATACGCATCTACAATCTTGATACCGCAAACAGAATGTTTTATTTATTGCTTAGATGGGTGGATGAACTCACAGCCCCTCAGAACCTGGTGCTAAGTGGGTTACTGGAGCTCATAGACATCTACAACGTTAAGGACGATGTTCAGTAATATAAATCCAGTTATAGTTTGGTTTATGCTTTCAAAAACATTGATAATGTTCTGTCTTGCAATTCTACCAATGTAAAAGAGAAGATCGTTTGTCGCTTGTTATTGTAAGTCAATGAGAAAATCTATATATATTCCGCATATACTTACGAAAGCTCAAAAACTTATTTAAGCTCCACTTGAATAAGAACATTTTGACTATTTCAACATTTGACCTGGAAAGTTTAGCTGCATCGGTAAAGTATGACGATTGTTACTAATGCAGCGAGCTTAAAATAGGCCTCAATCCCAATAAAGCTGCTTTGTTTCGAAGTGGTTTTTTTCAATGATCAATGACGGGTTATTCGAAATATCTATCATTTTTTTAATTGCTTAGGTGGGTGGACGAGCACACAGCCCACCTGGTGTTAAGTGGTTACTGGAGCCCATAGACATCTACAGCGTAAATGCGCCAGCCACTTTGAGATATAAGTTTTAAGGTCTCAGTATAGTCATTAAGTCCGCCTTTATACTGTCTAGTGTATAAAGTTACAAATAAAAATAAAATAAATAACGGCTGCCCCACCCTTCAAACCGAAACGCATTACTGCTTCACGGCAGAAATAGGCGGGGTGGTGGTACCTATCTGTGTGGACTTACAAGAGGTCCTACCACCGGTGAATCAAACAGGAATCATTCAATTGCCTCTCAAATTTACTTTTTGTCAATATTCCCGGTAATCCAACAAAATGATGTTGGGAGATTGTTCGCAATCTGTCACGCATAGAGCGAGTTAATCGAAAAATTGGGCCACTTGTGATATGAATCGCTTATCATGTCACAGACCGGAATATTTCTATTGACCCGTAGTAGGATTATAGATTTGATCCTCGATAGCTGGGAACAAGACGAGGTAATCTTTCATACCTGTTTATGTTTAAGTTTTAAGTCAATTTTGCTTAGAAAAGGTTGCAATTAATTTTTAGTGACTAAAAGTGATTTATCTGTAAAACTTTCAGAACGTCTGAACTTAGAGAGACAGATTTTAATATATATATATATATTATATAAGGTTCATTGAAACTTGAACTCAAGTTTTATTTTGATTTGATTAATTTTGACATTTAATCAGATATATTTCTAAATAAATAAGTAAAAATTTAAGTTATTATCGTATATTATCCGTTATTTGAGTCAATAAGAATATATTAACTTATGTTACAAATAATTCAAACGTATTTCAATTTTTTAATTTTACTTCGGATATATGTAGTATTTTTGCTTTATAGATTTTGCTAGAGCATTGGTTAATTTATATATTAATACGTGAAGCAAAAACTTTGTACCCCTTTTTACGAAAATTGCGCGGACGGTGGAGTATGAAATTTCTCACACTTATAGAGAATATAGAGAAGGAGTGCACAATGCCAATTTTTTTTTTTTTAAATAATGCATAAAATATACTTTAAATCAATAAAGAAAACATTGCACACACTACCATGTAATTGATACAACACATACATAAAAATATAGTCTTTACTGTCAATTGGGAATATTTTTTTATTGTTTAAATTGTTTATTAATTGTTATTATAATAGTTTATAATAACAATTAATAAACAATTTAAACTTAATTAAATTTAATTTAGTTAAATATAATAGTTTATTAATTGAATATTTACGCCTCATCCGATATTTAAATTATTCTAATTATTCTAATTTAATTCTAATAATTTAATCTATTATTCTAATTTAAATAATTATTCTAATTTAAATAAGATCTACTGTCAGAATAAAAGTAATCAAAATCATCTTATTTTATCATTATCTCTTCTATTTAGCAGAGAGAAATTTAAAACAGAAGAAACTGATTCAGCTCCATTTTGAGTCTCTACAAGATGCTTTCTGTGAAACAATTGCTAACAATGCTTTCCTTACGCTTCTTCATAAAAGATAAATTAAAACGTTTTGAAATAGATTAAAGAGCCTTTTTCCTCTGGCCAAGCATATCAGACGTACGACGTATTGATAGTGTGGAGCTGATTTAATATAGAACTCTTTGTTTTCCTGTTTGAGGAAAACTTGTTTACTGGTCTTTATTGAATAAGAGTACAGTTAGTTTAAGCAACTTCTTTCTTGTTTAGTTCTGAAGCAATAAATGATAAGAGCCCAGGCATTTTAAAGGGTTACTGGAGTTCACGTGGATCACCATGTGAACATCGCCATCTACCTTGAGATATGTTTTATTTATTTATTGCTTAGATGGATGGACGAGCTCATAGCCCACCTGGTATTAAGTGGTTACTGGAGCCCATAGGAACCGAAACGCATTACTGCTTCACGGCCGAAAATAGGCGGGGTGGTGGTACCTACCCGTGCGGACTCCCAAGAGGTCCTACCACCAGTGATTACGCAAATTATAATTTTGCGGGTTTGATTTTTATTACACGACGTTATTCCTTCACCGTGGAAGTCAATCGTGAACATTTGTCGAGTACGTATTTCATTAGAAAAATTGGTATCCGTCTGCGGGATTCGAACACCGGTGCATCGCTACATACGAATACACCAGACGTCTTATCCTTTAGGCCACGACGACTACACTAATGTGATATGAGGCCGGTTTTCCGTTGTATTGTATATCGACTAAACTATTCCTCAAAGCAAAACTCATCAACGCTTCGAAATAGTCAATCAGTCAACTTTGGTGGTACCTACCACTGCGGTCTCTCAATTCGCCCCACCACCACCAAAGTGTAACGTGACCTTCAGCAACGTCTTCGGATGCGTTTAAGCAATTATTTTCACATCATCGAGCTTCCTTGCTTACAGAGATTTTCGTTATCCGTAACATTCTATTTCTGTTATACAGTAATATGAAGATGTCGATTTCTCCGTGGAATCGCATTATTACGGTTGAATAAACTAATTCAATTATGTTCAGATGACGAAATAAGTATAGCACGAAGGAAGTTTTCGAAGTTATATATTCTTTAGTTATCTTTAAATATCAACATCTTTAGTCATCAAAAATTTTTTTCGGCTGACTGTCATTTGTTTCGTAACGAGCACGATCATTAGGATTAAATATGATAAACATATAATTAAATAAAGTACTAAATAGTATGTTTTAAATATATGAGATCGATATATTGTTTCTAAAGAATAGCAAACAAAAATGTTTTGAGTGTCTTCTTAACGTTTATGTGATACTGCTGATGTAAAAAATTAAAGACACACACAAAATTAAATCATTCTCCTGCCCGTCTTCCAGTCACCTGGGGTCGGCGCAATATGTTTTCTCCTTTCATCCTCTTTTAGCATATACTTCTCTTATCTACGTCTCATATACTACTCTTACCCATATCGTCTTTCACGCAATCCATCCATTTGTTCTTAGGTCTACTTCTTCCTCTATATCCTTCCACATTCATAGAAAATACTCTCTTACCAACCTCATTTTCATTTCGTCTCAACACATGTCCATGCCATCCCAAACGCGCACTTTTCAGCTTCTCTGTCACAGGTGCCGCTTTCACACTTCCTCTAACATATTCATTCCGTATTCTATCCATTCTCGTTACTCCACACATCCTTTGCAACATTCGCATCTCTGCTGCATGCGATCGCCTTTCATCCGCCACTTTAGTTGTCCACAAAAGTCAAATCGTTTTTTGTTTATTTGTTCGAGCAACACGCAAAACTACGAAATCGATTGAGTACTTTTTATTTTAATTCTATAGTTAGGTTGAATTAAATTATTGTTGAGAAATGATGTAATAAAAATATAATTTGTTTTTTTTATGATTTTTATGCCCGGAGGCCTTTCCAGTTTCACCAGGACATGTGGGCGAGCAAGGACTAAGTCAGGAGGGGTGAGATTTGCTAACAGCTGCCCAAGCGCCTCCGAAGGAGATCTAGGAGACCTAGCAACTCAAGAGCAACTGTTTCGCGAATGAATCTACTACCGGATCGGAATCGCGACCCGCTGAGAAGATCCGGCGAGAAACTCAGCGGGCTGATACATGGGTTAGGTTGCACGTTGACCTCTTTATCTAGTTCGACAAGTACGGTTACCGGGGTCCCTAAGCCTGCTCCTAATGTTAGAGCTGAAGGCGTCTAATGTAAAGGTTATTGGATCTGTAAGGACGTGAATTTGTAATCGTTTAATAAGATTTTACGACTGTACTTCACTGTACCCTATTATTGGTTTTGTTAAAAAATAATTAATACTTCAAGAAACTTAAAGGCGCAATTGTTTCTACAAACAGAACACAATATGTTCTCAAGGAAATTGTGTAGGTACATTTTAAAAACTTTCATTAAATTTAACAGGAAAGCGTACCCACGAAACATTACACTTTATTAACGCGGTAAAGTTTAAAACAAAGTTTCGTACTTTCAAGCTTTTAGAGAAGAGGGTTTCTGACGTGTTCTCGAGAAGATCAAGCGCAGACTGTCTGTTAAGTTTTATAAAGCTCTAGATTTACAACAGCTTTAACTTTTAAAAAAAATGTATTGAGGGATTATAAATGATTGTTATTTACAGATTTATGATTGAAAATTACGTTATTTTTATTTTTTTATGATGTAGGTCAGTAGACGAGGTTAGCGTCCACAACGGCAGTTTCATAGACACTGTAGACATGGATTCATTGTCTGTCCCCTTCTCGAGAGACGAAATCGAAGTCCCATCCTCCGTACCGAAAGGCATGGGTGCCTCATACTTATAACATATTACATACAAATTAACAGACATGCAAAAATTTGTTTGACTAGCCGATGCCTACGCGCGCATTGCTGTTAGCGTAGACCTATATGATACTTATGACGACGCTTGTAGCTGAGAGTAAGTATTGTACTTTTTGACGAAGCATGTTGCTGATAACTCTATTTCTGTAATCTGACGAAGCATGTTGCGGATAATAACATGTACTTTTAGGTTAGGAATATTATGTTCTTTTTTGTATAATTTCCATATCCTCTTCGCAAACAGCCCGGAACACCAAATTCACAGTAAACCACAAAATACTTACAAAAGTCCTGCCTGCCAGTCGGACTTTTAGTGAAAGAATATGTCAAAAACATAAAACATCATGTAAATTTGTCAGTTATAATACATGTTATAACGAATATACTACAAAAAAAAACATTTAAGAATGATACTAAATGAGCATATACAGCTTAAAATCTCACAACATCAGAACTTACATCATCAGAACAACATAGCAACAAAACCTTTGTGGAAATTGACTTGTAAAATCTTCTATTAGGAATACGTTAGTCTTGATCCAAGAATCCTTTGGAGGGCATTAAATTATAAATAAATTGTTACGCCATTATAAATAAATGGGTGCACGAGCTCACAGCCGACCTGGTGTTAAGTGGTTACCAGAGCCCATAGACACCTACAACCCAACTTGAGATAAGATCTCAGTATAGTTAGAATGGCTGCCCCACCCTTCAAACCGAAACGCATTACTGCTTCACTGCAGAAATAGGCAAGGTGGTGGTACCTACCCGTGCGGACTCACAAGGCGTCTTGTCACCGGTAACTCACAAGACGTCCTACTATGATGATTTCAATTCGCGTTCATTACTGTCGTTTCGAATTTATCACACATCTTGATGTCGAGTGAAAATGTTATAAATTGTATAAATTAATAAAAACAATAAGAAATTAATAAAGTGCAGTCGGGATCTAGGAATTTTCAGTTTATAGATAATTCTTCTTACTTTTTATGCAATTGCATAGCTTTGATCGTGGTGGTTGAGCGCGGCGACCGAATCAAGAAATTCCGTAACGAAAATAAAACCTAACACCATGCACTGCATGCGCATCATCAAAAATCTGCCCATGCCTCTTTTTTTTTTTTTTTTTTTTTTTTTTCCTACCTGTGCTGATAGCCTTGAGAGGCTATTTCAGCTTCGCCCTAACGTTAGTAGGTGAGCTCGCGGGGCTCAACCGGATAGTTGCTAGCACTGACCCTAGCAAGAGCAGTGCTTCGCAGAATCTACCACCGGATCGGAAACGCGACCCACTGAGAAGATCCGGCGAGAAACTCAGTGGGCTGTGTCTATGGGTTAGTTCGCTCGCGACGTCGACGGTTTACCATTCGGTCTACTGGGTCGGGTATGTAATTTCCAGCGGCTACGATGAGAGGGTTCTCATGTCGTGCCAACTTCTCAAAGTGGCGCAGCGATGCTGACTGTAGATACTTACTAAGAGAGTCGAGCTCCAGGTCATCGTGGAGATCCACATTCCTAAGGAACCATGGCGCTCCGACGGCTATCCTGCAGAATCGTGATTGAATAACCTGAAAGGATTTCAAGTGGGTGCGGGCTGCGTGAGCGAACACTACGCTTGCATACGTCATGACGGGGCGTATGCAACTTTTGTAGAGAGCTACCTTATTGCGGAGGGACAGTTTGCTTCGACTACAAAGCATTGGATAGAGTCGTCCTAGAATAAACGCGGCGCGGTCGCGTACCGTTTTTATATGGGGACGAAATGTCATCCCTCTGTCGAGGGTGACGCCTAGATATTTGACCTTCGAGACCCACGGTATGGGCTGGCCAAAGAGAGTGATGGGACTAACGGCGGAGGTGTTTGCGCACCTACTACGGAGTGGGATGCTCGAAGTGATGTTCGGAGGGCGACCCCTTTTGAAGAGCACCGCTGCGCTTTTCGTGGGGTTAATGTCTATTCGCCACTTCCGGAACCACTGTCCCATGGTGGCTACTGCGATCTGGAGTCGCCGATGAAGCAGCGACATCTTCCTACACGAGTAGTAGATAGCCGTGTCATCGGCGAAGAGCGCTAGATGGGTCTCCGGAGACCGGGGTATATCATTGATATACAAACTAAATAATAACGGGGAGAGCGCGGAGCCTTGCGGGACTCCGGCAGTCAGTTGACGGGGACGAGAACGAGTTCCCTCTACTCGATATCGAAACGAGCGGTTCGACAAGAAGTCTCGTATGATGAGCACGAGTCTGTCTGGCACTCCCATGTTGTACAGTTTGTAAATTAAACCGTTGTGCCAGACTTTGTCGAACGCCTTCGCGATGTCGAAGAAGAGGGCGCCGGTCGGGATTTGTTTACGCCTATTTAGTCCTATCAGAATGTGCTCCGTGAGGTGGTGCACTTGTTGTACGCACGAGTGTTTAGAGCGGAATCCGAACTGTTCGTCTATGAGAATTTTGTTCGCGGTAACAAAATCCCAGAGGCGTTTCCTAAGGAGCCGTTCGTAAATTTTTCCTATCGTCGGGAGGAGACTAATCGGACGGTAACTAGAAGTTTCGTTTGTCGGTTTGCCCAGCTTATGTATACCGATAACGTCCGCTTCTTTCCACACCGCGGGAAAGATGCAGTGCGTCATAGCGGCATTTAAAATTGTAGCCAACATTGCTATCAGTTGGACTGGCAAGAGTTTTAGCGCGCGGTTGCGGATGCCGTCGGAACCGGGTGCCTTCCTAGATTGGAGGTTGTGGATCGCGTCTTTAACTTCGTCAGTGGTAATGGGGGGTAACGCGTCCGAGGGCGGCAGGGAAGCTCTGCGCTCGACCTCCCTGTCGACTAACTCGGTGTGTTCGGGGTCCGCGTGTTGAGTGCTGGTGGTGCACTGCTCTTGCAGTGCATCGGCCAGCAGCTCAGCCTTGTCATCGTCATCGAATGCCGGTGGTTGGCCTGAAGGGCGTACGAGGGGAGGCATAGTAGCGGTAGTTTCGGATTTGAGAGTCCTAGCTAGTCGCCAGTATGCTTGGTGGGAGGGCGCGAGTTGTTCTAAATAACTATGCCAATTATCGTTACGCGCGTCGCTTAAGCGGGAGTGGACTTCGCGTTGTAGACGACGCATCCGAATCCGGTTTGAATGCGTGGGAAGACGATCGTAGGCCCGGATTGCCGCGTTCCTAACTCTTAAGAGATTCCTAAGATCGGGGGACAGTCTGATGCGGTGGAAGCTGTCCTCCACATCGACTTCTTTAGAAGATCTAATGATCGCGGAAGAGATGTGATCGGTAATGATGTTTATGGATTCGACGGTGTCCTCGGGGGATGGATTCGAATCCGGGCCGTAAGGGAGGATTGGCGGAGGGGCGTCGGCTAGGCACGTGCCCAGCTTATTCCAATCCACCATGGTCCTCGTAACAGTGACTGGGTTGTGAGGGCGACCGAGCTGCATAACGACAGGTCGGTGGTCTGAGTCGAGCTCTGACATTGCTTCGATGGAACGCAAGCGCAGAGTTACGTTCCTAAGTAATGCCAGGTGTATAGTGCTCGGACGGAGCGCGATGTTATACGGATAACATGTTGGAGTTGGAGGACCAACTATTTCGAAGGTGAGGTCGTCTATAAACGCGTCGAGACGCCTACCGTTAAAGTTTGTACGATGGCAGTTCCACCTAGTGTGGTGGCAATTTAAATCGCCTGCCAGGATGACGGAGTCTCCCAAGCCGAACAGTGACTCGATGTCACTGCTCAGGAGGGGCTTGTCCGGGGGGAGATAAACGGATGCGATGACGATCGGCTGGTGTCCCGTCAGCGAGATACGGCACACTGACGCCTCGATATGTAAGAGCGAGGGAGTATCGAGAGGGACAACGTGCGGACGAAGCGCGCGATGACGTACACGACGCGGGCGCGGGGATGGGGGTAGCGTTAGGCGCTATGTGAGCCGCATCGTGCCGGAACGTGCCGGAACGTGCGCTCGAACTTGACGCGGCGGCGGGGGGCGCGCGGCGTGCCTCCGAGGCACGGTTGAGAAACGCGGCGACGGACGCGGGGGGGGAGGGATTGCCACGAGCGGCCCTATAGCTGAGATACTCGGCCCTAATTGACGGGTACCTATCCCGGAGGAACGCGACAATGTCCCTAGCACTTTCACTGTCACACACAAAATCTTCGCTCATCTTCGGTCTTCTTGCCCGGGGGGGGGCGGCCCCGGGACTTTTGTTGAACTCGCCGAAAGGCGAGGCCCCGGATAGGATTTGTAACCCCCCTGTGCTGCAGGACAGCAAGGAGCAGGGGGGGGGGGAATGCCTATGCCGTGAAAACGGCAATCGGCGGGGAAAAGGAAAGGAACCCGCTCGGGCTGTATAATGCTACAGCAGGCAGAATCGCGAGCGGGGGTCTAGTCTTGAAAAAGACTGCTGTTTTGGGAAGGGTTAGGAAATCGCTAGCCTGTGATAGTGCCACAGGAAGCCTGATCGTAGCGATTGGTTTTGCCTTGAAAAAGGCAGTTGGTAAAGGGTGGGTTCGCGGTTACAACACTTTAGCGCACAAAAATGGACTTCGAGACGCAGATCGCAAGCGACCGACGGATCGGAACGTCCGCACTACCGAATTGTAAGCACGATGTATTCACGGTCACTACACTGTCGAGCACAACTGTGAGTTCAGAGACGCAGCTCGCAAGCGGGCCACGGATCGGAAAGCACGTCCGCGCACGACCGAGTCGTGAGCGAGAATGCCCCATGTCTCTCTCGCGCGTTCTAGCTTTTGAGTGTGAAGGGGACAGTTAATATTTTGCTTTTTTTAATGTTTATAAATATAGTGTGGTCTTATTTTATTATTGTTTTAATATTACATTATTAGTGTCTAATTATAATTGCATAAGTTGATAGAAAATGCTATGCAATAGCTTTACCGCGGCAGAGCAGTAGCGATCCGAGTGCCACACGTGTTTTTTTTTTATTCTTATCCCACATTGAGTGGAGTCGGCGCATCATAACCTCTGTTTTCATTCAGGCCTGTCATAGGTCATCTCTACACTCACACCCATTCTTCTCTCGTATATCCTTTATCAAACAATCCACTAATTTTTTTTCGCTATGTATACATAAGTTTCATAATGAAATTATTGAGGACTGGTTCAGCAATACCTAAAAACAGGCTATTAGGAATTTATAGCCACTTTTAGCAGATCTGGATTTATGAGCACTTTTGTATCACACGAGATTTGACGCTAGACGGTTGACCTCGTGTATTTTTTAATTGAGGGATTTCTAAACATCCAAGAGCATCAGAGAGGGTGAACTTGGGCACAGCTTTACTGCTGCGAACTGCCGAAAAAGAATCCGCCATCATTAACGTGTTCTAAACATTTCCAGATCGATCTCTTACCGAATTATAAATTCATTATATCCCCTAACCCACCGATCAAATGAGTTCAATGTCAATGCAAAATCGTATGCTATCCAAATTCGGATAGTTTAAATAAATAAAAATCTAATCTCATTCTAAAACGCCTCAACCCAAAGTGAGATTATATAAATCTATAACCAATGAATTTCGCACTTATTCCTCACACAATAAGAGTTGTTGAAAGGAACAGTCACCCCTTATTACCGGAGCTAAATTAATCTGCAAACAATCCTCGACCGTATTGTTTACGGTATAAGATTGATACGTGCAGGCTGTGTACAGTCGGAAGTTGTCTGACGTAGCTTTTGATCTCGAGCTGAGCAAATGAGCGCTTGTCTCAGAACGCCGTTTTGATTCTTCACCTACAAACGCTACACACGCTCTGTAAATGTGAACAACATTTGAAACTTAAAGAACTAAGCTTTTATTGTTTTTTTTTATCACTCTTGAACTCATGATGATCAGTTTCTTCGTTAGAACAATAAAATGTACTTTTGATATTTATTCTGTTCGACTGAACAAATGTAAATAATAATATAAATACAATAAAAAAATAATATATAAATACTAGCGTCCCGCCCTCGCGTCGCTTCGGAAACATTAAATTTTATTATTGATAGTTGAGTCCCGCAATGTAACCCGCGGTTAATGTCGTACCGCGGGTGACGCCGCGGGGCGAAGCTAGTCTAAAAAAAGTAGCCTAAGTTACTTCTTATATCATCAGCTAACCTATCAGTGAAAGTCCCGTCAAAATCGGTCCAGCCGTTCCAGAGATTAGGCGGAACAAATAGACAGACACAGACAGACAGACAGACAAAAATTGAAAAAAAAAATTTTGGTGTATGTATTGTATATATAGGTATATTTATGTAGTAGTAACAAGCGGCTATTTCAATATTACAAACAGACACACCAATTTTATTTATATGTATAGATATGGTTGTAGCTGCTAGATCGATCAATTTATTTGTAATACCAATTAAGCCTAATAATAGTTGTTTGTTTGTGCCGCGTTAATTCGGCGAGTACAGTCCTTGAGCTGAGTGGTTATTTCTGGAGTAAATGTTGAGAAGTAAGTTTTGGCGAATGACACATGGCGACACATTTGCGAAGCAAAATGGATTTTTCTGAATTTCGTGAGTTTCAATAATTGCCAGTTAGCAAAGCTATCAAACTATTAAAAGTTTGTATCATACAATATTGATCAAGCTAACCTTCATATGTTTAGCATCGTATGTTAGTATATAAATTAGCATCAAGATTAACAAATAAATTTTAGACGCAAATAAACGGGTATTTCGAAAATATATTGCATCGATGCGAAGCTCAGCACAAAGGCTCTTAAACAAAACAAAATTCGTGGATTTTGAAAGCAATCAAAATGTTATATTGTGGCGCGCTTCACAAAGGGGCCGTGTATCTCTTTTTGAAGCTGCTAAATTCATTTTGAACTTTTTGTATGTTACAAAAAAGCTGAATTTCGCAAATTAGTTGCATGAGACCGTTTCATGCTTTGCTTGACAATGGAAGAAGTTAAACGTCGTGTATTATTCATGCTCTTTCCTTCGATGTCTAAGCCTTTGATAAATGATAGAACTTTTTATTTCTGGCGTTGTCAGTCGAATTTTGAAATTTTGAACTTTAGTTTTAAATCCGGAAAACAGATTAGGGGAAAACTACATATTAGGCATTCCACATTCAGACTTCAAGCTAGGATTTCCTCAAGTATGGAGATCAGAAATATCCATAAATTCCAGATATTTATAGTAACAAATATATTTTAACCTACCCGGGTCATTAATAACTAGGTCAACAACCTGATCAAATGTTTTAATAAATCTTCAAATAAGTGGAGCAAAATAATAATAAAATATAAAATGATAAACGAATCCGTTATATAATATGAAGATAGTTTAGTGCAGCTTCCAACATTTCTTCGTTCCACACGTAAGACTAGCTCCAAAAAGGCATAAGTGGCATTTTAATAAATATACTCTTTATCGTAATATAACTAAGGTAGCTATAAAATTACAAACGCAATTCTGTGAAAATAATAAATTTTATCTTAGTTATTTTCATTTAAGGTGTAGGATGGTGTGAAATTTAATTTTCCGCGTCGCCGACCAGATACCTGTTAACTAGCGTTTCAAAGCTAGCGCCTTTAACCTTTTTAAATAAAAAAACATATTAAACAGAAAAAGGATTATATTTGGTGAACATTGGTTCATCATCATCATCTCAGCCTGTCCATTGTCCACTGCTGAACATAGGCCTCTCCAAGTGATCTCCAGTGCGGCCGGTCCGTTGCCACCTGCATCCAACGTGACCCAGTGGTTCAGGAATAGCGGGGCTGCCGGGGACTAGGGGCTTGGTCTCTCTGTTACTTTCCATGGAGGTATATTTTAGCCTACTGTACCACGCTGGCTAGACGGGTTGGTACAGGGTTTAATTTCGAGTTTTCCTTCTCTTGCACTGATGTCTTGTGCATATTCCCTTAGTCGGTTCTTATGACTCCCTGGGATAGTATAGGGGTGGTGACACAGTGTATTCTTACTCCGTCACCACACGGAGGAGAATATTGGTTCTTTATATAAATATTTTTTTCAAGTCAAGTCTTTTTTTTATTGCCCGTGTTGGCAGACGGGCATACGGCCCATCTGATGGTAAGTGATTGCCGTCGCCCATGGACTGCCCAGGGGCAGAGCCAACCTGCTGCCTACAAAGCTGTCTAGGCTGCCTGCCTATGTTACTACAAAAGGTTTTTTTAAGTAGAGTTTTTTATGTGATGCCCCCTATATTACTACTCGTATGTGGAGTAATTAATAAATCTTACTGGCCGGTGGATTATTCAAGCAAATGGCTATCAACAAGAACAGTGACGTCACATCCATGTCTCCTTTATGTAGTGCACAATGGTTTCTCGGTACTACTGTATTTCCTTTGGCGGTGGTTTAAGTAATAAGCGACAAAGGGAAAACTGTATCTATATTTTTGTTGTACTTGATCTCGATTTTACAGGGTAGCCTGTACAGAATTTTTGTGCAATATTCAGCAGTAAACTGCTAATCTGCAGAGAAAAAAAAATGTAATCGCGTGATCTATTATTAAAAAAATGAAATTTAATGATTTATCAACATATTTCTTAATTAAAATTACTTGCACACAAAAAAGTCTAGTTGGTTTTTTACATCTCAGTTACGATAAAATTTATGGAATTTTACCGCCATTATTTTTATGAAATATAATCGCCTCTTTAAAAATTCTAATTGTGTAGTCCAAAAAGTGTTATAGTAAAACTACTATTGTACGAGTATTATGGAGATATAATATTTTTTTCCACTGATATAAGTTAACAGTGAGTTCCAATATCATCACCAATACAATAGTTTCGGCTATTCTCTTCACCAAAACTTATAGAACTCGGGTTTGCTGTATAAATTGGCTTATAGATTGATTCGCTGGTGCAGTAGAGGGTTCTGGGTTCGATTACGACATAGGGCAAGCATTCGTGTGATGAACTTTCGTGATGATGATTCGTGGTTTGTTTGCTCTTTGCCTGGGTGTTCAGTATCTTTATATTTATATGTCGGAAAAGTCACATTATTAACACCATCGTCAGACATCATAGGGGCGAATAGGGTGATCGAGCTAAGAGAAATATTGAGTACGCCAATCACGTTTGTTGTCTTAGAACAATTTAGAAATCTCCTCTTGACGCTAGCAAACGAAAACGAACGATAGTTTTAAGGACGGCGGTACCGCTCGTCAAGAAGGCTGGTTGGTTAGTGTGATGGCGTCTACGCGCACCCATCGGCTAGGCTCTGTCGTAGCACGAAGCTAGCCGAGTTCTGACGATACCGCAATCGTGCTGCCATCTCTCAGGAATTGTACTGCGTTTCGTTTAGCTATCAAACTAATGACCGTCTCCGATATATATATTTAAACGTATATAAGTCAGTCTCTGGTACTTACCACACAGTGAATACTAATTTGGGACGGGACGAGCGTACGTGATTTGTTCCCTGTTATTTAGTTATTTATTTATTCTAAACAGGTTAAGCATAGGAATCTTACTTAAGATAGAACAGAAAAATAGAAAATAATAAATGTCTTCTCAGTCGAATACTCTTGGCTGAGCTCTTGTCGTGGATGTCGAAGGACAGTTCGCCGACCGCTTCCAAAGCAGACGCACGTCGACCGATGTTCTTCCATTGGAGGCGGATGTTAGCATTGCGAGCACATTGTACTTCTGTGGCTTTCGTGGTGCTGGCGATGAGGTCAATCCAGCGCGTGGAAGATTAACCTCGAGGTCTTCTGCATTCTACACGGCCATGAACGACAATTCTGTCCATGGAATATTCCTTTTTGGAGATGTATTAACTATACTGAGACCTTAGAATTTATATCTCAAGGTGGGTGGCGCATTTACGTTATAGATGTCTATGGGCTCCAGTAACCACTTAACACCAGATGGGCTGTGAGCTCGTCCACCCAACTATGCAATAAAAAAGGGTGCGTGTACTTATGTACGCGCGTAAGAAGTTATACTTTATTTTTATTAAATTTATTACTTTTTTATTTATTTAAATTTTAATCAATTTGAAAAAAAATCGATTAAACAACATCCTCAAACAGGCATATTGGACATCCCTTTTCTTGACATCGTATAAATTCGGTAATTCTCGGTATGGTTCGGAAAGTTCTCCTGCGGCTATATTCAGACTCGCCAAGTTACGTCGGTCGTATTGTAATGAGCGATTTAGTGGGCAACTTCATTGTGTTAATTTTGTGTCACGGTGCGCGCGCATCGTGAAATTTCACTCTCATCAATTTCTCATAACGCGGCTAAAGAAGTATAACTTCAAAAATAAAATAAAAAAGATGTATGTACCCAAAGAACTCAAATAAATGTCACTTAAACGAGCACGTAAATTGTTGCACAAATGCTTTTCCGCCTATAACTTGTACCAATCGTCAATATCGACGTTCTGGCATCAAATCTGTACGTATGTACGACAAACAACGTTTCATTACTGGTAAATACCGCACGTAATTACGTCGGATTCACGATAACACGACGCAGTTGAATATGGAATAAATTTGGTTTCACATAATCGAACTGTACGACTGTGACGCGTCCTGGATAATGTTGCGGTGCATATTATTATATCTACAGTAATGAAAATGGAAATACGAAGTTAGGTCATCATGAGCATGATTAAAAAAATAAGCCTTTTATTTCACACCTAATAAGATAATATACATTATACATTTACTGTTTTTTATTATTTATAAATTTTGATGATTCTATTATTTTTATTTAATTACTTTGAAATGATTTGTTTTAAATTTGGAATAGCGTGAACCCCTCTGGTTTTTTTTATTTTTTTTATTGCTTAGTTGTGTGAATGAGCTCACAGCCCACCTGGTGTTAAGTGGTTACTGGAGCCCATAGACGTCTACAACGTAAATGCGCCACACACCTTGAGATATAAGTTCTAAGTTCTCAGTATAGTTACAACGGCTGCCCCACCCTTCAAACCGAAACGCATTACTGCTTCACGGCAGAAACAGGAGGGGCGGTGGTACCTACCCGTGCGGTCTCACAAGAGGTCCTACCAGCAGTAATTACGCAAATTATAATTTTGCGGGTTTGATTTTTATTGCACGATGTTATTCCTTCACCGTGGAAGTCAATCGTGAACATTTGTTAAGTACGTATTTCATTAGAAAAGTTGGTACTCGCCTGCGGGATTCGAACACCGGTGCATCGCTAGATACGAATGCACCGGACATCTTATCTTTTAGGCCACGAAGACTTCTAGAGAGTTTGAGAGTAAAAGCTTCCTCCAAAGATACCCAATAGTCTCTATCTGTGGCCTTTTCTTACGATTAACTTCTATTAAATGGTCATTTATTTGTTAAACGCTTACTTGAAACCGAATTAAGATCTATAAAGTATGTAGTTCCTTAGTTTCTGATATGTCTCAGTTATCAATATTTAAAAAGGATCTATTTGTATTATATGATACTAAAGTTAAGATATAAAACTATTTACAGAAAGTCGCAAAACAATTGAAACATTGCTGATTTATAGGAATATTTAAGCTTGTTAAGGTTTTTTGCAATTTTTTTTATAATTAAAACTTCATTTACAGTCAAATCTCATATTTTTATTGGTATTATATTATTTTCGACGCTTAAGAAAGCATCCGGCTTTAGAATTTTGGTGGTAACGGACGACCAAGATGTTATTCTTTGACATATATCGTACTAACCGACATTTCTTTTTCTAAGAAAAATATTTTTAGACCTTTACGTTTCTTTTCTACTTTCATTTTATTATATTTCACATTTTTTGTACAATCATCTTATGTGTGGGCGTAGATAATGTTGAACGCAAATGAAGTTAAAAGACCTCAATCTTGAAATAGCGTTAACAAAATAAATACTATTAAAATTTCGAAGGATTTTTTTTAAGGGGTCGCAAATAAAATAAAATAAATGATTTGTTTATTTTTACGTTGAAGTTGGCGTTTTTCTGGGAGATGACCGGGTACAGTAAAATTTGAAATAGCTGCAAATAGGATAGAATTAAATATCCTAAGCCTTTAAAGTATTAGCATTCTTAAACAAGTGTTTTAATTTAATAAAAACAAGCTCCTTAGTCGAGCTTAGTTGGTATTTAAAAAAAAACGAGTGTTTGGGTTAAATATGACAATCACTAAACATTTTAATGCGTTTCTAGAGAATAAATAAATAAATAAATATTTACTAGCAATCACGCCACGTTAACTGTTCCCGTGATAAGTTCGTAAAGAACTTGTGTTACAGGTACCAGATAACGGAAATAAATGTAAGACTTTTATTATACACATACATATATTTAATATACATCCATAGCCCTGGAAAAGACATTTATACTTATCATACAAATATCTTCCCTTGGCGGGATTCGAACCCGCGACCCCCTCGTGTAGTGACCATGTCACTTACCACTACACCAGACGGTCGTCAAATGAATGAAGGCGTTGTTTAAATTAAGCCCTGGGGTCACGTGTGTTGTTGACAGCAGTGTAAAATGAAATCGAAACAAGCAATTTTCTGTACCGTAAACAATAACAATGTCCAAAACGTAGTTCTGAATTAAATTGAATCGAAATTGTGTTTAACTTGTGGTCTTTCACGAGCGGAGTTTCGAGTGTTCCTGACACTATTTGCTATGTAATATGAACAGTGCACAACATGAATATTCCGTGTTCGTCGCGTTGAAAACACGGCCGCATTATTATTTCGGCTTGTTATCTCATATGCGGTGATGATGTATCCAGGCCTAGCATTGATATTCCGCTGGCCCGGCGTCCCGAGGGGGAGGGTGATGGGAGAGATGTGCTCCGCACTAAACGCTTCACTCTCCGCCCCTTGCCTTTTCATGAGTTCTGTGTCATGCGAGGGTTGGACGTTGGTTGTTGAGCGACAGGAGGTTTTAGTTGGTTCGACTCCGACATGCCCCACCCTCCATCCCCAGTGGAGGGTGGGAGTCTGGCGATTTCCTCCTGGCCAAAAAAAAAAAAAAGCATTGATATTCACTGATCTTCATATTATTAGTAGATGTTCTTGAGCTCGTTTCAATAAGCACGATTGACCTTCGACCACTGTATTCAATATGTCAATAAGCAAATGTTGAGCATTCGTGATTCCGTATTGCGTTACGCAACAATTCTAGAATCATAGGCGGTTATCCGAGAAATGTATATTTGTAGTTTGTAGTTTGTCTGAAATATTTTTGCCAAACTTTGTAATCACACAATCGATCGAATACAATAGATTTCGGTTGCAAATTTAAAATATATTTGTAGTGAGTCAGAAACTTTAGCTTTTTTTTCAATCAAATAGTTTCTAATTAGTTACAAGAAAATAATTTAAAAACACTATTTTACTGCAAGCACAAAAAAGAAAATACATTTAGCGCAATGGGCAGAAAAATAAAGTAAAGTATCTTAATAAATTATAGATTTCATGTGTATTGAATATTGTTCAATGGACTGTACTGTAATAGATATAAAGGAAAGAGATACAACATACAGCAAGTGATTGTGATGTGTTTTGTCTTGCTATCTTATTCCCTTACGGCAAGAATATAAAATTCGATATCATCATATGCATGCACTTGTCCATTGCTTTATTGGTAAGAAACTGGTGTCTCCGTATCAAGAAATAAGGCCATGTCCGGATTAATATCCTCTGGAAAATATCTTATTTACACGAACAAGATTAATCTACACGTGTTTCATGTTGGCTTCTATGATGAATAAGCAATTTGGTAAATTTTACAAAAACAAATATATTTACATAATGGGTTTTGGCTGTAAGGATTAGACTGACATTGGGGCAAGGCAATCGCAAGTTTATGTCATATCTTATATCTGCCCATTGGAAGTAATAAAGTAACGAATTATTCTAGATAAAACGGGTGCTTAGGGAGAACAACTACATGCTCTTCCTAAATATTATTCTAGCAACTATTCCCTATTCTTTCTGTATTTCAATCAACATTCAAAAACTATTTAAAATACACTTTTAATTAATCGCTGCATCGTATTACTTAAGCAATATTCTGTTTGAGTCTACATATGAACGTTTCCGGGAATCTTCTACAAACATGTTTTCTCATATAGGATATTGTGGACTAATAATTCTCAAGTTGACTCAGACTACGTACGCATTCTGAGATTTTTCTGTGCGCACATGCTTTGAATATGAAGTTCTGATTCGTCTTGAAAATATTTTGTCTCAGTATGTCTATATTCTCAAATTAAAGTGACACAGGGGAGATAACTGTTGTCTTAGATTTTAGTATGTGAGCTACTTAAAACTGATATTCACACAGTCACAGACAGACCGTTTTTAAAAAAAAAATGTATAAAGTGTCACTCTTACGTGTACTGAAACATTATGTTAACGACGCAAAACGTATTGTACATAATTTTAGTTTTAGTTCATATTTTGTAAATTCGCAAAACACGAAGGTAGTTAGCAGTTGCCCCGCCCCCGCGTTCCAGCGCGACCGTTGACCCCATGTGCTAACTGTTCCTTTATAATCCAGAAATACCGGAAACGCACTATAAAAATTAAATCGTGATAAAAAATTGTTCAAAAGTGTTTATAAACTTAATAGTTCCGAAAGCTTTAAACAATTGTCAGTGTTAAATATTCGGCAATAAATATATTATAAATGTGTTTATAATGAGAATATCACGTCATGTATTTCACGGTTACATCTTCCGTCTCATATGTTTTTATTCAGCATCATAATTTCTAACGTAACACATTTAATTTTTACCTTGAGGTTATCCAAGGCTTATTTTTAGTAGTGGTAAGGTGTCTTGTGAGCTTGAAGGAGTTAGTACTAGCACCCTGCCAACAACTATCGCGAATCAGTAAGGCGTTGAAGAATAGGAAAGACGTGTCTATAGAACTGGGTCTTAGAGCTCAAGTATCAAGGTGGGTGGCGATATTTGCGTTATTGGTGCCTATGATCTCCTGTAGGCTGGGGTTCATTTCACCCGCCTAAGCAAAATTATTTTTGGCAAGGATAGCTTTTCTTAAGAAGGGATCTGATTGTTAAAAAAAAACCAACAAAGCCCTAAACTTACATGTGATCCGAACAAGATGAGACCGCTTATACACATGTACTAGATTCTCACCAATCCGATAGATTATTAGTATCCTTAGCTCCATTTCCTTAAGAATCAATCGTGAAGTCACACTGCTTAAATGTTGATACCTTTGATTCAAGAAAAGTGTACAAAATACTTTTTATCCGGATTAAACATGTCGTCCCACGGGAAATCATTTTATTTTTGTGTATGCAAATGTTCTGCATATGAATAACGCCGCATTCACACTGTCAGAGCACACACAAAGTTTTTCATTTACAGAATTTCACGAATAATTGTGAGCCAAAAAAAAACAAAAAATAACCTAATGATTCACTGTGCTGACGGTTGTTTATATTCAATTTCCATGAATTCTTTTATATTTTTTTGTTACAATAATTAACAGCTGCATAGAAAATAGCTCTCACTTATTTGTAAGCTTAGAACTAAGTTATATACATTCATTAAGCTTAATTATTGAATTTTATTTGTCGTTAGTTTATTGTTATTTGTAGTGTCGTCCTGGCCTAAAGGATAAGACGACCGGTGCATTTGTGTTGAGCGATGCACCGATGTTCGAATGCCAGGCGGGTACCAATTTTTCTAATACGTACTCAACAAATGTTCACGGTTGACTTCCACGGTGAAGGAATAACATCGTGTAATAAAAATCAAGCCCGCAATATTATAATTTGCGTAATTACTAGTGGTAGGACCTCTTGCGAGTCCGCGCGGGTAGGCACCACCGTCCTGCCTATTTCTGCCGTGAAGCAGTAATGCGTTTCGGTCTGAAGAGTAGGGCAACCGTTGTAACTATACTGAGATCTTAGAACTTATATCTCAAGGTGGGTGGCGCATTTACGTTGTAGATGTCTATGGGCTCCAGTAACCACTTAACATCAGGTGGGCTGTGAGTTCATCCACCCACCCACAAGCAATAAAAAAATTTTGAGACTAATACAAAGAAAATTTCATCATACCCAAAACGATATTGTAATAAAATTATTAAAAAGCTGCAACAATAAAATTGTTTGAATTTTGATTTTCGATTTTAGTTTGCTAGTCAAACATCCCAGACAAAGAAAGTCAACTGAGGTCGTGTTACGCAACGGACTTGCGTAACTTCGATTACGTACGTTCAGTATTAAGAAGCTACGACGAGCTACGAGACTCTACGGCGCTTGGGCGCTACGCCGTAGCAGGATCGAATAAAAGTTTGATGAGACAAGCAACATTATTTCGCATCTCTTTCGTCCGATTAAAGTATGAATTATAAGATTGATTTTAATTTAGGTCTTTTTGAAAATTGTCTGGTTGCTAGGAGAAACGTAATTTTTGAAAGGCAGGACGTAGGTTTAATTATAATATTTCTACAACATAGAGCCTTTAGATATATTCCATAAATAATTGAAGCAAAGGAATGTGATTATGAATCTGTTTTTTTTTAGTATAGTAACTACATAGATGTGAATTTATTGACTTGGGCTATAGGAGAACTAATAAATTAAAGTGGATCCAAATAAAAAGCACATCATGGTTATTGTTATGTTTTTTCATCAATTTCAAATATTACTAATAAAGTTTTGATGCATTGCTTGAGATACGCGCATAATAATAACTATCTGAGTCAGAGGCACCTGTTAGGTATCTAAATGAGCCCTTAGCTATGAAACAATGAACGCTATTGTCCACCACAAAATTGTGAAAAATACAAAAAGAATTATTCTCTAGAACAGGGTTCGATGAGAATTACTGGTGACGGAGCATGTGAGACAAGAGACTGCTGCGGACGGTCAGGCTTTCCGGCTTGGATAAGATAGACCTCATGTCTGAGCATGACCAGTGGCATTAATGTTGTTATTTTTTTTTCTTTTTTATTGCCTAGATGGGAGGACGAGTTCACAGCCCACCTGGTGTTAAGTGGTTACTGGAGTCCATAGACATCTACAACGTAAATGCGCCACCCATCTTGAGATATAAGTTCTAAGGTCTCAAGGTCAGTTAAAACCGAAACGCATTACTGGCAGAAATAGGCAGGGCGGTGGTACCTGGCCGCGCGGACTCACAAGAGGTCCTACCACCAGTAAAGGTCCTACCACTAGTTATGTCTTTGAGCACCGATAAGTGCTTAACAGAAGATGGGCCACTCCACTCAACTAGCGCGGCATAAAAAACTACTTTCCTATAATTTATTTGTAGCAACATTGTTGTACAAGTGCGCTTGGAAGGTAAACCATTACCATAAATAAAAACTTTAAATATTTGAGTACCTACTTATTTAAGCTTATAATTATCTACTTAACTAGGAACTTACCGTCTTAATTACAAAAATATTTTGACAAACCTACCACTTTTCTCTATTATCCCCATACGTCGTTCTTATGGACCCTGATTTACGAGCAAATTGAAATTGGCCACTTTTTTTTACTTTTTCACTTAAGGAGGTGATAATTTAAAGTTCTAACAGTGATATGGCGATAAAATAGCATTAGACTCCCCCTATTAAAGCAATTTTAATATCTGAAACATATAATTTTGATTATTAAAATTGGTTTGAATGGCTTATTAGCCCCATTTTACGGTCCTTTACTTATTTTCACTAATGTCATACCTTTCGATTTGTATGGTATTACGAAAATAGTACAACAAATTTTATGCTTCAAAGTGGACAGTTTTCACAATTTGTCCACCCATTACAAATTGAAGGCTTAAGCGACAAAGGGAAGATCTTCCACCGAGCGGTGACATTGCTCGGTAGACCGACGGTTCGAATGTCGTGGTTCGGAACTTGTATATATGCGCTTTATCTTGAAAATGTCGTAAGCGAGATTCAGGCATCTGTCAATTATCTTGCGTTGGATGATGGCTACCCGACACAAAGCCCGCTTCCAAAGTCCCGATGATTTAAAAGACAACGCTAACATCGATTCTGACGGTTTTGACCACATCTACACGTTCAGATGTTAAAACCGTAGAAATATTTAAGTATTAAATAATTCAATGCGTAATAAGTAATCTAGCATGAAGATCGTTGCGTTAAGCTGAAGCTGGAAGACAAATTGACAATTCAGGACATGCTCGAAACAGAACTATGCAGAATTGGAATCCGGTCGCCAATTACGGAAGTTAATCCGTAGCAGAGACTATTACGAGCACCACTGCACGAAGGGTATCGTGAAGATTAACATGAAACATTATCTGTGTAAGGCCGAGCAATTAAAATAACAATAAATAATGTAACTAACTAAAACTACTTTTACGACTTAATCTCATGTTTTTTAATATACTAGCTTTTGCCCGCGACTTCATCCGCGTGGAATAGTTCACAAATAATGCTTTATTTTAGAACAAATTTGGTTAGCATAAAAAACGTTATAGTGAGCCAACCTTAACATATTATAGACCTATGCTGTCCTGGACTTTATTTTAAATCTTAAAAAGGGGAACAATTCTGTGATACATTATTTTAGCGAAACTTTAACCGTTTCTGCAGCGCACGCAACGAAAGCTCTCAGAAGGGAAAAATACCTTGATTTTGAAGGATTATTTATTGGTGCTCTGCTTGTATTGGCCTTAGCGTGATGTTATATAGTCTATAGCCTTTCTCGATAAATGGGCTATCTAACACTGAAAGAATTTTTCAAATCGGACCAGTATGTAGTTCCTGAGATTAACGCGTTCAAACAAACAAACTCTTCAGCTTTCTATTTTTTTTTTAATATATTAAGAGTACCTATTGGCACGCCGCAAATAATATAGGGAGAACAGAAAATGCGATGTTCGCAGAAAATACAAGAATACAATATGATTCAAACGAACTCTTCGATGTTTAGTCTTTTGTAAAGTACAGTTATTCTTTTTTTTTTATTGCTTAGATGGGTGGACGAGCTCACAGCCCACCTGATGTTATGTGGTTACTGGAGCCCATAGACATCTACGACGTAAATGCGCCACCGACCTTGAGATATAAGTTCTAAGGTCTCAAGTATAGTTACAACGGCTGCCCCACCCTTCAAACCGAAACGCATTACTGCTTCACGGCAGAAATAGGCAGGGCGGTGGTACCTACCCGCGCGGACTCACAACAGGTCCTACCACCAGTAAAACCAGTAAAAGTTATTCGAATATCAGCGATCCGAGATTTATCGAACAAAAATTCCATTGATCGTTTTTTGGTTACACAATTAAAAAACTATCGAGCCACGGCTTAATGGAAAGCGGTCACGCTCCAATACATTCAGTGTTTTATTCGAAAATCTGCTGAACTAACAAAAAAATATCGGGTGTGCGGATTCAGCCTAGATTAGCACCACATCTCTTCCCATAGGTATCGTATAAAACCCGATATTGGATGCGACCATAGAATAATCAACAGAGATTTTTGAATATGATACCAACATACTTCGACCACCAACTGGCATTCAGTGGTCGAGAGTAATCGGAGCCCACACCGTACACACCATCGCACCGCCCGCCACCGGAGTAGAGTTCATCCATACTACCTGGAACCACAGTCACTGCGGTCATCCACAGTGCGTTTCCAGTCTTTTTTGCCACGTACCATCCGGCTATGAAATGAGCTCCACGATGTTCCCCGAGCGCTATGACATGTCCTTCTTCAAACGAGGCTTGTGGAGAATATTAAGCGGTAGACAGTGGCTTGGCTCTGTCCGTGGCATTGCTGAAGTCCATGGGCGACGGTAAACACTCACCATCAGGTGGGCCGTGTGCTCGTCTACCTACAAGGGCAATAAAAGAAAAAAAGGTGGGTAGCGCTATCCTACCTATTTCTAGTTAACCACTTAATACTAGGTGGGCTGTGAGCTTGTTCAACCATCTACGTAACGTGCTCTCTGTAACCCGCAAACTTTGAGCTCAGTCGTGGTGAGGTCGTGACATGTAAACGACTGTTCGGTTGACGTGAAATTTGTATGTGTTATTTCTGTGAGAAATCTTTCTGAAATAATTATAATACTTTGTATTTATATTCATACAATAAACATTTTTAAGCTTTGACTGACTCGGTGCAGTAGTTAGCGCTCCTGACTGTGGCGCTGAAGGTCGTGGGTTCGATTCCCACATCGGACAAACATTTTTGTGATGACCAGATTTCTTTGCTCTTTTTCTGGGCGTTTCATATCTATATATGTATATATTTAAAGTTGTATGCCAGTTTCTGGTACCCATAATAGCTCACAAAAGTGTTTTTTTTCTTTTCTTAGAGAAATTAAATTTAAAATATTTCAACAACTTGCAGACATAAAAAAAATTGCGCGATTTATAATTAGACAGGTAAATAAAATTTGTATGTTTAATATAATATACATTATTTTATGTAGAGAGCCGGAAGAAAAATACAAAGGATAAGAAGCGAATACATTAGAGAAAAAACAAAGCTGATAGATGCTCTCAGGTACGCTCTGACACAAAAGTGGCGCTGGGCAGGACATCTTGCGAGATATACGGATAAAAGATGGACATTAGAAATTACAACATGGGAAGGACCAGCGGGCAAAAGAAGAAGAGGACGACCAAGAAGCAGATGGATCGACGAAATAACAGCAGCAACTGGAAAAGAATGGAGAAACAAAGCCAAAGATAGGGAAGAGTGGAGCAAGCTGGAGGAGGCCTATACCCGAATGGGGTTCCAAGCACAAGTTTATATTTAATTTTATAATTTTTATTTGATAAGGTGTTTTTTCTTTTTTTCTATTTGTGTTTTGGAAATAAAATGGGCTTATTATTATTATTATTATTATTATTTTATGTAGATTCGTTAAGAAAGTACGGAGTTGTAAATGTAAAAAGTTTTTTCTAGCACTACGATAAGGTCGAGAAACGAAAGAGCTTAAGTCTTTGTGAACTGAAACTTAGATAGTCATTTTTATGAAGATTAATCACGTATTCGGGATGAGAGCGAAAAAAAAACTATATTTTCGTTGGAGGGCGCACCACGAATATTAATAACTGCTCTAGGGTCGCCGTAGACCGCGGTCTCTGTTATGATGGAAGAGACCGCGTGGAATTATATTCAAATTCAACTAACAAAAAGGTCAAAAGAATCGAAAATGCCACAAAAAGTTAATGAATATAAATATATATATATTAAATCTATTTTTTATCGCATTACACACATCCTTAAACGAATTATTCTAGTTTAAATCTGAATTTGTACTTTAGGTTTTTTATGAAAAATAAAAAAAAACAAAAATAACTTTTCATAAGCGTACATTTTTATCACGTAGTTTTTCTTGTATAGCTCACTCGCAGGAAAATATTCTTGCAATTTTAACTTCAAGCTTCTCAGCCTCAGAGTTCAAAGCCGAATGAAGGACTTATTCAGTTTGACAAATGTGAATCTGCGTTATTTTAGTAAAAAATAAATAACAGTTACAATGAATACAAATAGAAACATTTTCATAAAATCAGTTACTACTTAAAAACTACTGGTGGTAGAACCTCTTGTGACTCCGCGCGGGCAGGTACCACCACCCTGCCGATTTCTGCCGTGAAGCAGTAATGCGTTTCGGTTTGAAGGGTGGGGCAGCCGTTGTAACTATACTGAGATCTTACTTATATCTCAAGATGGGTGGCGCATTTACTTTGTAGATGTCTATGGGCTCCAGTAACCACTTTACGCCAGGTGGGCTGTGAGCTCGTCCAAACACCTAAGCAATAAATAAATAAAAAAGTTCTAAACGTTATATATTGCTTTTAAATTTTTACCACGTCCACATTCGTCAGCCCTGAAATGAGTTAATTACCTTAATATAAATTGTAAGCACTTAAATCACATGCAACATTTCGGCGGTGATACATTTCATTTTTATTCTGATTTATATTACGGAACGTCAAACGCTAAATTTTTTAGTAGAAGTGAAATGATTGCTATTAAAAAAAATCGTTAGAGTGACTTACGAAATCATTCAAAACATCAATGGTTCTCAAGTGTATTTATTGTACTTGTCCAAATATTCTAAGCCGCTTCGTAAGTCTATATCATAAATAGATTAAATTTGGTAGTAGCGAAGCGAATGACAATCGAGATGCCATGACGAGGATGCGACTGCGGCAGAGGGTCGGCGTGCCAAAAACGAGTTGCTATGTACTGAATTTAATTAAATAATGCGCACAGTACGGTCCCGTCGGGTCGCTCGTCACCGCTACGCCGTCTCGTCGGGCCGACGGTGATCTGCCGCCATCCCGTCTCGCGGACTCAATGGCGGCCGCGGTTTATCACGCACGCCGCAGTGCCGGGTTTGCGTCAAGTTCACGCGGCTAGGCACTCCTCGCGGGTTCCCTATATACCACCGTTTCTGTTATAACGTCGACTCAATTAGACATATACCACCGACTCTTGAGTTTTTAGGTCTCCTTTGGAGGCGCTTAGGTAGCTGTTAGCAAATCCCATCCCCCCTGGTGGTGCTCTTGCTCGCCTATTTGTCCTTGTGAAACTGGAAAGGCCTCCGGGCCACCAGTAATAATAAAAATAAAATAAATAACTTTTATTTCAAGACATCATAGTCTCATAGTGTGTTAGTATTACAAATAACTTAAGAACTATGTTAGCATTTAAATAAATCTATCAACTATCCCTGGCAGCCTCATCAAGCAGCATGTAGTACTTGATGAACCTATCCAGGGTCGGGCCATCCAGTCTTTTAGCTGATACCCTCAAGACGTTGTTGGTGCTTCCTCCTACTCTACGCATAATGGATGCCGCCTTTTTGCGCATTATCGCGAAGTAGTCATCGGTGTGTGCATCGGCGAAAGACCTCAATCATAAAAAAATAACATACACCACCTATCAATATTATTAATTGAATTGTTTCAAAAATAAAACGAAAAAGTTCAGGTATTCGTTGTTAAAATATTAAATAGTTTTAGTGCGTCACGAAATGAAACCGAAGGCGTATTATTCGATAGAATCTAAATAAAAGAAGTGTGATTACAGTTTTTATTTCTTTATTTTTTCATATCTGAGATACGACCGTCAAATAACTAAAGTACTGTGATGTTTTACCAGGGAAAAAATAACGTTTAAAAATTATCAAATATAATTTGAGTTGCTTTATGTATAATATGTAATGTTTGAAAATGCCACTACTACTTTTCCGTGTGATTTTAATAAATAGAGCTCCGAATTTAAATTTATCGTGTGTTTAAAATATTTCAGGTCACGTTGTGTTGGTTCTAGGGGATTTAAGATTGAAGTTAAGTAATAAATAGCAGTAGCTGTTCGCCTAGTGCTGGTAATTAAATAAAAAGTAATTCGATCCGTGAAGAAACCTCGTTTCTTACCATTAATCTTGCCACGAACCCATTATCTTAATTATCTTCACCACAATATATTCTGCTGTGGCAACATCACGTCGAGGTCACTAATTTAAAATATATATTGTTTTTTTGTACTCTAGTCTAGATAGAAGAAGTTCTCTCTTTGATTTTCCTTAAGGCGTTTGGTTTGATGATTTTAGAAGACGCAATCGTTCCTGAAGCTTTTCTTTAAAATTTTCCCTTAGCTGTCTAATGGTAAACGAATGCGTTGAATGAATCACCATCGCCACAAATATTAGCAATGTCAATGGCAATTAGATTGAGCTGTGTCACAATGCAATTTAAAATGATGTCAACAGAGTAACTTGATGACGGACTGTTTCATAACTTTCATTAAATATCTCATAGAGGAAACTTTTTCAGATTGTGTTTAAGGGTCATAAGCTAAAGTTCACTTGACATCGCTTGGCATAAGCTTGGTACGATGTATCTACCAGATTTTTAGCAATCGAGTTTTTTTAAATTATTTTTTTATTGCTTAGATGGGTGGACGAGCTCACGGCCCACCTGGTGTTCAGGGAGCCCATAGACATCTAAACGTAAATGCCCCATCCACATTGAGATATAAGTTCTAAGGTCTCAAGTATAGTTACATCCTTCAAACTGAGTGCATTCGAGCGAACCGTTTTTATTGAACTAGTGGTTTATTGAGCGAATCGTTTCGTTGGGTGAAACTCTAAGGAGGTTCTGGCTGGACCGGGCAGCGTCCATCCATCCGCATCCGCTCTGAGCAGCGCCGCTGACTAACCGGTATTCAAGCGGATAACATGTTTTTGATTTAACGACTTTTAACGTCTATCCGATAATGAATTTTATAAATTGCAACGATTTTTAGATTCCGTAGGGTAAGCGCTATCCCATGCGGTCTCCCAGATATGAATTAGATAAGCTCATAACTACGGCTCGCATAGAGGGCAAGCGCGCCGTTGGCAGAACACCAGCCAGATGATCAGATCTAGCAAGAGAAGCACTTGGTGGTAGTCTGTACCATGCGGTCCATGCCACACATGATCGAGCACATTGGAAGTACGTCACATGTAGTCGCGATCCTCAGTAGTGAGGGAACGATATAGAAGAAGAAGGGTAAGCGACGAGATACGTGCAGAAACGTCACGCATTCTTGTTCGTAATAGCTGTTGTGTTCATAAATATTTATTCGATTTCATACTGCAAACCTCATACCCTTGCTTCAAGGTGGCGCTTAAGTTCTGATATTTATAAGCTCCGTTAACTTTTTTAAGTGCGCCGTGATAATACTTATATGCAGGTAAAGAATGAACCCCTTGTGAAATTGGACTATGGCATGATGAAACTTCCTGATTTTAAATAGGAAATAATACGTGAATAGTCCACGAAAGTTTCCTTGTTAAAACGGCTTACAGTGTTAACGAAGCTTACCTTAAATTCGAGCTTTAAAGTTTCGTTTATTCTAGATTCGAATTACACTAATCAATGTATTTTTGACTCTGCTTTTTCATGGACACTAAATCGTGAGAGAATTACATATTTTCTTGTATTAGAAATGAGATACCAAATTATTTTTCTTTATTAACGTTTTCATTGACTAACACGCAATGTATTACCAATAAGGGACACGACATGGTGGCTATGACCTCAAAAACCGAGGATTTCATTCGCTAGCTGCTTGTTTTGTAATGCTTAGGAAATGTATAAGTCTTTAGCTAGTAAGCTATGTTTAGTCAGATAAAAGAATACAATTTCTAACACCTGTTAGGCTAGTATTGGCTTCCAAATCTCCTACTAGGTACATAATTAAAAATATTATAACAGACATCCTGATTACTATTATTAATATATACTAGCTGACTCGGTAGACTTCGTAGTGCCTCAATCGATAAATAAAATACCTAAACTTTTGTATAAAATAAACTTAAAATAAACAAAAGGAATCCGTTCGACGGGGGCCACATCAAAGGGAAAACAAAATTGTTATTTTTATTTAATTCCGAGCATTTTCTTAATTATCTACCTTATAAACCTTCCATGGACTTCCACAAAAAATTAAAAACCAAAACTAGCCAAGTCGGTCCAGCCGTTCTCGAGTTTTAGCAAGACTAACGAACAAAAACCATACAACGCATTTAGAGAGTTAGCAAGTGTTTCTGTAAAACTCATCGGTTCGATCGCGATGCTTTAGGTAACGTAGAAAAGCGCATGTTTATTTGTAAAATAAAATAAACAGAATAAAAATACAAACAGAGACCATTAAAAATACAATAGCTTTAAAAATTGCAACAGTCCCCTACAAGTTTTCAAGCGTGTATCGTGAAATTGGATGCATCGGAAACATGTCCACGTGTTGTTGTCAAATCTTCAGGGCTGGATGAAAGCGTCGACCGTTGCGGACCACGCGAACTGGACACGGCTACCTTGATGACTGGCCGTTGAAATTTAAGCCATTTTTGTATTATAATTAAGTTTTTTTATGATGATTATATTTATTATTTCACCTGATTCAAGAAATAGCTCAATACTAGATTTTTAAACTAGAATTACACTCTTGGGCCGAATTAAAAAAAATATACAAATACGGTAAATATATTATTCAATATTTTCCGCCCTTAACCTGTTAGAAGTTCAATGTATATATTGAAATATTGGAAATTACATTTATTGCATAAATAAACAAGCACAATCCTCGGAACCATTTTCTCCTGACAGCGTTTTTTTGTAAATATTGATGAGCTTTAGTTTTATATTTATAACAAAAGTAAACAGAAAAATAGTACATAAAATGATTTTTAAGTCTGAATATGCTAGTTAATATAATTCAATTTAGATTATTGAGGGAACACTAGTGATATCAGATAGGCAGGCAGCAGTCGCAACAAGAAAACCGTAAGACAAAATAAAACTGTACAAGTCCTAAAGCTAGTTAATCAAATTACAAATTAATTAGACAAAAACTCAATTTATAACCGAGAGAGTAAGCCTAAGCCTTTGTCGTTCAATTCCACAAAAAGCAACATGATTAATTGACGTGAATTCATTACCGAGTAAATATAAAGGCGATACAAAATCAAAATCGTAATGCTTTATGGAATTTTTTTGAAACGAATGAAAATCGACTTAATCACCCTTTTTCAAAGGTTATTTTCCTACATTCAGTCACTCACGCATTCGCCCTATTGTTCTTAATGTACATAATAATTCAAATAATGAAACAACCGATGTAGTTAACATACCACCATTTTTAATCTTGAATATATCAGTCGTAATACTCTATTTCCAATGTCAACGTCAGAATTTTATACAAACGTGTTTACCCAAATCCTATTCCTTAACCTCTTAGCTAACAATGTAGAGTGGTGCCAGTTTATACTTCCCTTGGAACAAGTTGGATACTGAAAATATTATAGCTAATATATCAACCATCTACCGACTTTGTAACTGTAGTGTTGGTATTCGTAGGTAATGTTTTATTTAAGAGTGTTGCTTCGATATACTAATAATTTGTTTGAATCCTTCTACGCCTTATTCTCTGTCTTTATTTCTATTGCTGATGGTTGTCTAGATCTAATGTTTCCAGGTCAATTGACATACATAGCTGTGGGAACGTTCATGAGTAAAAGCGGGATGAATATAGCGAAATTCTTTATTTTACATCACAATCACTTCGTACACGTCTTTCTAAAAAATTTCTTATCTTCCTACCGTCTCTAACCTTAAACTGCTATCTTTTTCACAGCCTAATAGAATATTACCACTGCAACAGGCTTAAACAAAATAAATAATATATTTAAAAAAAAAACCCGAAAAAACGTAATAAAAATAACACTCCCCTAATAAATGTGAAGCTTTATTAATTACTAGCGACCCGCCCTGGCTTCGCTTCGGAAACATTAAAACACATATGAAACCAAAAAAATAAATAAAAAAAGTAGCCTATGTTCATCAGGGACAATGTCGGCTTCTAATGGAAAAACAATTTTTCAAATCGGTCCAGTAGTTTCGGAGCCTATTCGAAACAAACAAACAAATCTTTCCTCTTTATAATATTATTAGTATAGATTTTATTTCTATTCCTCTGTAAAAGTAATCAAGTTTGGGAAGCAAGTGTAATCAGTTAATTCAGACAAATCGATTTACAACGCATAAAACGTTTTCCACTATAAAGCACATCGTTGTGTGAGTGAAAATTGCTACTATATTTCATAAAGCTGCCCGTCCACTATCACGATAATAAAATGGTACTTTGTCGTAAACTTGTTAACAAAGTATACGACTGCAAAATCCTTGGGGAGTATTGATCAATTCCGTCTGACAAATACGTGGGAAAGCTCTACCGATATTACGTAACATGACGTGTCTCTATAAAAATGTCTCTATCTAGACATTGTGTTTGGAACCGGAACTTGGAGGATTAACATGGAGTAACAAAATCAAAGCTACTATATTTATTTAATAACTTGGCTCGTTTATTTGTTCGTACGAGCGTCGGGTAAAAAGGATATGTGTATAGATTTATGAATACAAGCCTTCCGCAGGTGGATGACCTATTGAGGTTTGCGAGAATCTACTGAATGTAGGCATCGCAGGACTGGTCATTGAGGCGAGGCTTGGGGGAGGCATTACTGGTGGTAGTATGTCTTGTGAGTCCTCACGGGTAGGTACCACCACCCTGCCTATTTCAGCCGTGAAGCAGTAATGCGTTCCGGCCTGAAGGGTGGAGAAGCCGTTGTATTGTAAAAAACTGAGATCTTAGAACTCATATCTCGAGGTGGGTGGCGATATTTACGTTGTGAATGTCTATGGGCTCCAGTAACCACTTAACATCTGGTGGGCCGTGAGCTCGTTCATCCATCTAATCAATATAAAGGTCTATATGTTCAGCAATGGATGTTTGTGGGCTGAAAAATATATTTATGATTATTTTTTCTTCAAAGTATATCGTTACACTTAAAAACGGATATATTTTAGATCCCTAAGCTGATATAACCTCTTTTTTCACATGTACCATAGCAAGTAATTTCGCGATATAAATTAAAAAGAAAACCAGTCGATAACACAGCACTAAAAAAATACTTTTAGTCCAAATACATTACGTTTGATTTGTAACTTTTTTTACACCCCACACACACAGCTTTGCAGTTACAAAATTCAGAACCGACACTTAAACCATAGTATTGGTGTAATCTAACGCCACATTCGGTTATGTGAAATGTAACCAAGATAAATACAATGTCGTCCAATAACCGTTGATGTGGGTCGTTTGTGAAGTGAATTTATAGTGTCGCTAAACGCAGGGACTCTGTCCGCCCCAATTAGAGTTGACGATGTGTAATCGGGTGTGTGGTGCTTGTTGAAATTCATTTGTATCTCATGCTCCTCTGCTCAGGAATACTTGATAAGCTTCTGTTCTTTTATTATAACTAGAGGTCCCGCAGTAGTCGAAATTCGACTATAATTAATTGGAATTGTAAGTTTTTACACTATTATGATTGTATTTTATACTTCTATAATCACAAATTTCGCCAAGACTACACTATAAAAAATATTAACAAAGACAAACAATATTTAATCTATTCTCAATTTGACCACAGACGTCAAGAACAAAAGTTTGACAATAAATAGTATGCATGCGTGTGTGCGTCAAATACATGGTATGTGTGTGTAATGTTTTCTTTATTCATTTAATGTATCTTTTACGCATTATTTTTAAAAAATATTAGCATTGTGCACCGGGTATGACTGGGTGCTGAGGGGTGCCCTCCTCCCGGGCCTGAGTGTAATCTGTTACGCAGACGACACGTTGGTCGTGGCCCGGGGGGGGAGTTTTGCTGAGTCTGCCCGTCTTGCTACGGCTGGGGTGGCGCATGTCGTCGGCAAAATCAGGAGATTGGGCCTCGACGTGGCGCTCAGTAAATCCGAGGCCATGTGGTTCCACAGGCCCCGGAGAGTGCCACCTGTCGATGCCCATATCGTGGTTGGAGGCGTCCGTATCGGGGTCGGGGTGCAGTTGAAGTACCTCGGCCTCATTCTGGACAGTCGTTGGACCTTCCGTGCTCACTTTCAGAATCTGGTCCCTCGTTTGTTGGGGGTGGCCGGCGCGTTAAGCCGGCTCCTTCCCAATGTCGGGGGGCCTGACCAGGTGACGCGCCGTCTCTATACAGGGGTGGTGCGATCAATGGCCCTATACGGGGCGCCCGTGTGGGGCCAGTCCCTGGCCGTGGGGGTAGCGAAGCTGCTGCAACGGCCGCAACGCACCATCGCGGTCAGGGTCATCCGTGGTTATCGCACCATCTCTTTCGAGGCGGCGTGTGTACTGGCTGGGACGCCGCCTTGGGTCCTGGAGGCGGAGGCGCTCGCTGCTGACTATCAGTGGCGGGCTGACCTTCGTATCCGGGGCGTGGCACGTCCCAGCCCCAGTGTGGTCAGAGCGCGGAGGGCCCAATCTCGGCGGTCCGTGCTGGAGGCATGGTCCAGACGGCTGGCCGATCCTTCGGCTGGTCGTAGGACCGTCGAGGCGATTCGCCCGGTCCTTGTGGATTGGGTGAATCGTGACAGAGGACGCCTCACTTTCCGGCTCACGCAGGTGCTCACTGGGCATGGTTGCTTCGGTGAGTTCCTGCACCGGATCGGAGCCGAGCCGACGGCAGAGTGCCACCATTGTGGTTGCGGCTTGGACACTGCGGAGCACACGCTCGTCGCCTGCCCCGCATGGGAGGGGTGGCGCCGTGTCCTCGTCGCAAAAATAGGAAACGACTTGTCGTTGCCGAGTGTTGTGGCATCGATGCTCGGCGACGACGAGTCGTGGAAGGCGATGCTCGACTTCTGCGAGTGCACCATCTCGCAGAAGGAGGCGGCGGGGCGCGTGAGAGACACGCAAGCCCGCCGCCGTCGAGCGGGGGCCAGGGAGGCGGATCTCGCCCAAGCCCTGGCCCTCTAAGTGTTTCGGGTCCCCTTCATATGTCGGTCTGGGGACAGGCGAAGGGGGCCTAAGAAGACGACGTGCAAGCTGCTCTGCACGCGTTTTACGCAAGAGCATCCGGGTGATGGAAGGCCGGCTATCCTCGACCCACGCTGGTTCTGACCCAGCGGGGTATTCCGTAGGATAGACCATTCTAACCGGCGCCATCTAGGCGGGCTCTGGATAGCCTGCCGACCGAGAGGGCTGGTGGTCGTGGCGCCGACGACCGCCGGTCCGGCGTCCCGAGGGGGAGGGTGATGGGAGAGATGTGCTCCGCACTAAACGCTTCACTTTCCCCCCTTTGCCTTTTCATGGGTTCTGTCTCATGCGAGGTTCGGACGCGGGTTGTTGAGCGACAGGAGGTTTTAGTCAGTTCGACTCCGACATGCCCCGCCTTCCATCCCCAGGGGAGGGGGAAGTCCGGCGATTTCCTCCTGGTTGCTTGGACGGTTGGACGAGCTCACTGCCTATCTGGTGTTAAGTGGTTACCGGAGCACATAGACAACTGTAACGTAAATCCAACAATTTTTCTTCTACAATTTTATAGTTTCATTACAAACTTTTGTTTTAGTTTCGCCGAGTAAATTGCTTCCAATAAAGTTAGCAGGCGGTTAAATTAAAGTACAGTGACATTGTTGGCGTCGTAAAATACCTAAGACGTGCCCAGGAGCGACATCTACCGTAAAAGTAAGAAGATCGTCTAATAAATACGAAACAAAAATACCCACATTTACTTGTGCTAGAGTATATTGTGGAGCACATCTTCGAGGATCTTTACTGGTGGTAGGACCTCTTGTGAGTGTGGTGGGCACGACCACCCTGCCTATTTCTGCCGTGAAGCAGTAATGCGTTTCGGTTTGAAAGGTGGGGCAGCCGTTGTAACTATACTTGAGACCTTAGAACTTATGTCTCAAGGTGGGTGGCGCATTTACGTCGTAGATGTCTATGGGCTCCAGTAACCACTTAACACCAAGTGGGATGTGAGCTCGGCCACCCATATAAGCAATAAAAAAAAGAAAAAAAATAGAGTGGCTTAAAAAAGTTAATTATAACGATGACATAGGAGTAAATTTTACGTAAATAGGTTTTTTATGCTTTGATGGTTTTTTTTTTTATGAATACGTTTTTAATGTTATATTAAAATGGTACATGAATAAACTTTGTTAAAAATTTTGTTTATTCAGAAAGAGCGTATATACGGACCTCGACCTCGATCCACCGGGCTACTGCAACCTTTTTTAAATTAAAACTTATTTATAACCATGTACAAAGCCCATGTATAATGCTCACATAGGCACTCACCTTGTGAACAATAAAAAATAATTGGAGCGGCCATATTTTTGTATCTACAACTTTTTTTAAAGGGAAGTATGATGTCGTCTAAACATACTTGAATGTTTTGAATAGTGGTATAATGTGGAAGAGATAGGGAAAGATTATGAAAGGGCACTCATAAGAAATTATCATAAATTGTATTGTAATTTTAACGAATGTAATGTACAATGCTACGAGGAAAATTCTTATTCCATCATTCCTAAGCTAAAACGAATAGAATATGGAAAAATACTTCGGAATTGAATTACAAGCAATAATGAGACTTCCAGCAGTAATTCTGAAGTTTTAACTGCTTTAAAACACGTGAGAATAGTAATTGCTGTATGAGTTTTACGTTACCAAGCCATTTTATAAATGTACAGTCGAGATCAGAAATAGAGAGAAAACAAAAAAAAATTGTATCCATTTGACAATAATTTAAGTTGGTCGATTTTATTGTTTGTGGTTTTTTAGCTTAAATGTTTGCAGACGCGCACTTGGATTGTTTTTACGCTACCATGCGTAAGAGGTGTACATCTCTGGTAAGCAGAGTGAGGGCCAGCTCCAACAGTATCCTGAGCATGATCGCAAGCAGGCTGGACTGTGTATACATGGGTCGCTGTGGTGCCATCTCCCATGGGATGTTACGACAGTAATTCATTGTGATGTAAATATAACTACTAACATAGGTCTAAGTCTTATTAACAATTTATATGAGTCATGGTTACTTGCAATAAAAACATTATTATTATTATTAAATAATCGAAAATTGCACATATCACAAGATATCTAGCGGCAGAAGAATATTTTTGCACAACTACTATAATTGCTATAGTATAAATACTATAATTTCTCATAACACGACCCTTAACTAATACTATTAAACAAAATCAACAATTATATTATCAAAACGAAACAAATCTACGGGCTTCGACTGGTAGTTGATGAATAGACCGACATTACCAAATTCTAAGGCAGCGAACGCTAGTGGATTATTATGGTATTATTTCTGTGATTTAATTTCTATTACTTAGGTGAGTTACGAGCTCACAGTTCATCTGATGTTGAGTAGTTGCTGGAGCCCATAGACATCTACAACGTAAATGCCGCCACCAACCTACCTTGAGATATGTAAGGGAAGTGGTATCTACCCGTGCGGACTCACAAGAGATTCTACCACCAGTAATTACGCAAATTATAATTTTACGGGTTTAATTTTTATTACATGGTGTTATTCCTTCACGTCCATCCTTCACGTTGGAAGTCGATCGTGAACAATTGTTAAGTACGTATTTCATCAGAAAAATTGATACCCGCCTCCAGTGCATCGTTACATACGAATGCACTGGACGTTTTTTCCTTTAGGCCACGACGACTTCCAAAATTGAGAAATTGGTATTTTTTGTCATAGTTTGTATTTTTTATATTAAAAGCCGGCCGGTGGAAGACTTACCGCGCCAAAAGATACCATAAGATAAATTAGTGTTACCTTCCTTATGACGCTTAGTCAAAATTTCAGTTGCATTGGAATTAAAGCTAGCGATATAGTATCTAGTTATTTGGAAAGTAACAAACATTAAGTATAATAATAATATATTTCGAAAAGAGATTCCAATTAAAATTAATTTTAAGACGAAACTTTTTTTTTAAAGCGCAGCTACTTCCTAAATAACTTTGATGAAAATAAAGCAAAATACGACAATAGTTCGCTTAGTAGACTATAATTTGTCAATTTTAAAACAATCGTGGGAATCCCATTTGGCGTTCTTTGACTTGCTAAAGTAATATATGAATGATGAATGATTTATTTTATTTCAGACAACAGCAACAAGTCCATATATACTCGTATGTGTACATAGTATCATTGAAACATACTGAAAATTACCAAAACCAAACAAATAAAAAAGGTACATTTATTAAAAATAATTATCAGTTGAATACATTTAAAATATTCCATTCAACAGATACTTACTTCGAACCAACCATTCTTATTATTATTATTTAGTCCGCAAGTGAACCATGGTACAATGGTTCAAGTACCGACAGTCATAATGGTCTACGAATCTTACTGGTGAGTCCCCCTCTTGTGAGTCCGCACGGGTAGGTACCACCGCTCCGCCTATTTCTGCCGTGAAGCAGTAATGCGTTTCGGTTTGAAGGGTGGGGCAGCCGTTGTAACTATACTGAGACCTTAGAACTTATATCTCAAGGTGGGTGGCGCATTTGCGTTGTAGATGTCTATGGGCTCCAGTAACCACTTAATATCAGATGGGCTGTGAGCTCGTCCAACTATCTAAGCAATAAAAATATTAAAAAAAATATCAGGGATATGCACCTTCTCCGCAATCGAGCAATCGACTCATGCCTCGGCAAACATGCCCGACGCGCTACAGAACCGAGGCAGCCCCAACAACAACATATATATATGAAAATGGTTTGATGTTGTGCTATTTAAAAGACATCAAAACAACCAAACGCAATACTAAACATTAATTACTACTATCATAATTAATTCGTTGCATAAAACATTTATTGCTCCACAAACTTGTTAAAAATTCATAAAACCCGAACGCGTATGACCCAATAACGTTTAAAACGCGAACAATTTTGCATGCGACTGTACGGTGACCTTGCATTTAATGCACGGCGTCACGAGTACCCGACACGAAATGGTTATCCTGTATTTATTATAACTAGAGGACCCGCAGTAGTCGAAATTCGACTATAATTAATTGGAATTGTAAGTTTGTACACAAATTTCGCCAAGGCTACACTATAAAAAAAAATTAATACAGGCAAACAATATTTAATCTATTCTCAATTTGACAACAGACGCCAAGAGCAAAAGTTTGACAATAAATAGTATGCATGCGTGTGTGCGTCAAATACTAGTGGTATGTAGTGTGTGTAACGTTTATTGATTTAATGTATATTTTATGCATTATTTTAAAAAAATATTAGCATTGTGCACTTCTTCTCTATATTCTCTATAAGTATGGAAAATTTCATACTCCTCCGTCCGCGCAATTTTCGTAAAAAGGGTTACAAAGTTTCTGCTTCACGTATTAATATATAGATAATAATCATATATGACTTAACGTTCCGCAGTAAGGTTCGTTTTCAAATAGCAACAAACAAGAAATTCTTCGTTTAAATGGAATTCACGTTATTGTATTGAAGTTCGACCCTTTTCAAAGTCTTGTTTTACATTACTGTTTTAGTATTGGCAAAGTCTCGCTCGCGATGTTTTGGCGAAGCGATGTATATCAGACACATCGATTTCTTCATATTCCATTTCATAAATTATTTTGTTTTCCGAATCGTTCTTGCGTAATTCGCCGCTTTTCCTTATTTTCCCGGTAGTCGCACATACAATCTTTGTTTCTTTTCACAATGGCGCAATCTTTTTTTTTTTTATCAGGCAAACCCAAATCAATTGATTCTGATTAGCATACATTAGTGTATTCGCTATAGGCTGTATGTACCAGCGCAATGTTTATGATGGTGAAACAACAAAACGAACCGCCCCCTCAACCAACCCCCATCACCACAACCTACATATTTGTATTTGGATACCCTAGTACCTAGTACAAACTGGGCTAGTGATACTATAAAATTGCTACTTAGACCTCATATTTCAAGGTCTGTAGCGATATTCACAAAGTGATGTCTGTATAACAACCACAAGCTCATATGCACATCTGTAGCAAAACATAAATAGGCAGAGCTCGTTCTATGCTATATTCCGGGTCACAATTCCTTGTGGTATAAACGGGTAATACCAGATGCCTCGTGTCCTAGCTATCTACAGATAGAAAAGGCTAAAAATATTATTAATATGATCCCTTGAAAGTACCCCCCGGGGGTTTCAAATGATGCTTATTCGAAATATAATCACGCTATTCGACGCCGTCATAGCTGCTAGCGATCTAAGTGACTATACATACAAAATAATTAAATAAATTCGGTGCATATGCTCTAAATACCAAGTCATCTTTGTTTTTGTAAAACTTTGAACGTCCATAAGACGATCGCGATTAGCTCTATTGGAATACCAAAGTGAACGCTTTGGAACCGTTGTTTATTAAACACATTTCTGAGTATTATCAATATTAACACTACTTATTGAGCTTAAGCTGTAATTTTTTCAGTAGCCAAGTTGAATAAATGAGCTCAGGAACCCATAGGTACTAAGAAATGAGAAAGTCTCACGTGGCCTCAGAATAACGGCTGTCCAATGTTTAAGACGTTGAAATAGGAATGAAGTTTGATATAGCTAATAAGAAAATTATCCTACTGCTGTTGGATGACGGGTAACTAATTAGTGGGGAAGATGCTAGGACAGGTATATTCTTTTTGATTTACAGCCAAATAAACAATTTTAGTTAAACTCAAATATATATTTTTTTTATTGCTTAGATGGGCGGACGAGCTCACAGCCCACCTAGTGTTAAGTGGTTACCGGAGCCCATGGACATCTATAACGTAAATGCTGCCACCCACATTGAGATATGACTTCTAAGGTCTCAGTATAATTACAACGGCTGCCCCACTCTTCAAACCGAAACGCATTACAGCTTCACATCTGAAACAGGTAGGGTGATGGTGGTACCACCAGTAATGACTAGAGGTAAACCACCAGTAAACCTAACCTTATTAATCTAACATTTTATTTATTTATTTCACTTCTCTGTGGGTTTTTTATTATGTTCCATTGGACGTTATATTCACGTAGTATTAGTTGCATGATTTAAACATTGCTTATAGTATCATTATTTTTCCAATAACATTACCTTTTCAACTCTATAAAGCTATTTATATGGTTTTAAGTACTTCTACTTTATTTTATTAAATAATTTAATTGACTACAAGAATATAAATTTGAAAATAACACGGAGGACTGAATACATTACTCATTGCTTCCAAAGAATTCATAGCCTTAACGAGTGCTATTTTTGTTCTATTCCTATTCCCGAATACAGTATTAATTTCAGTTCAGTTATTGTACAGTCAACTTAGGCACCAGACTGGTTGTATCGCAAAAAAATAATTGTTGAAATTAATCTATAAATTCAAAATTGGGAAATCGTTGGTACATAAAACGCACTACCTAACTTTTAAAATGTGTATTAAATAATATTAGAATAGATAAGTACATAAATACTCTAATTTCTACACATGCTTACACATACCGTATACAGTAAATCCTGAATACCACATTTATAAGGTCATTGAATTACTGGTTATCACAATTGTCTTACCGAAGTTCTGGGCGAAATTATCTTTTTTAGGAAATAAACTGATCCAACAATCCAAACTCAAAGTGGTTGTGAACAAATAATGTAGAACGGAAACCACCTGAAGGTTATTACAGTAGTTGGTGTAGCCAATTTATTTGAACGAAGCGAAACCATGTGCTTCAGGGAGTTGATATGTGATTTGTGAATCAGAGTTTTTTTTTTTTTAATTTTTTTTTAAAATCAAAATATATTTATATTGTTACGTATTTTAGCTGAACTGCAATCTTTTATAATAACTATAATTGTAACTATACTTAAGAGCTTAGAACTTATATCTCAGGGTGAGTGGCGCATTTAAGTTGTAGATATCTATGGGCTCCAGTAACTATTTAACATCAGGTGCGCTGTGAGCTCGTCCACCCATCTAAGAAATAAAAAAAAAAAATTGTTTGTTCAAATTTCGACAAATTTATATTGATGTTAGTTGTATTTATTTCACGTCGTTTATTGGAACCATTCATTCATGCACAAAGTCACGGAAAAGTATTTAATTTCGTTCGTAATCCAGTGTAAAATAGATTTTTTTTTCATAATGGAAAGGTCAGATTTAGTCATGAGTTTTAACTTTAATTCAAAGGAGCCCCCGCGGTCTTTGTCTTTCTGTTAATCGGTTTCTTTTGAACTCACACTTTTAAAACAAAAAGGGGGTTTGCTACAAAATAGTTCCTCTTGAATGACTAACTTTATTTGTACTAATACTATTATTTCAAACTCTTGTCTCAAAGTGGGCGAAGGCATTATTGTTACAATGACTATGGGCTACTGTAACCACTCACACGACATCGCCTCATTTAAATATCTATACTTAATATTATATTGCTGAAGAGTTTGTTTGTTTGAACGCGCTAATGTCAGGAACTAATCGTCCGATTTGAAAAATTATTTCAGTGTTGATAGCCCATTTATTGAGGAAGGCTATATAACATCACGGTAAGACCAATACAAGTGGAGCACCGATAAAGAATGTTATAAAAGATTTCCACTTTCTACGTAAATGAAGCGGGGGGTAAAATTTAGCGCTATGCCAAAGTAACTATTCCACGCGGACCGAGTCGCGGGCAAAAGCTAGTTAATATTATAAAGCTGAAGAGTTTGTTTGTTTGAACGTGCTAATCTCAAGAACTACTGGTCCGATTTGAAAAATTCTTTCAGTGTTAGATAGCCCATTTATCGAGGAAGGCTATATATAGGCTATATAACAACACGCTGAGAGCAATACAAGCGGAGCACCAATAAATAATGAATGACCATCAATGAAGAGGCGGGTAAAATTTAGCGTTACACCAAAGTAACTATTCCACGCGGACGAAGTCGCGGGCAAGTATATAATAATTATTATGTACAATTCCTTTATTGACAATGGATATACTTCACCTTACACCTTTTTTATTTGTATTGCCTTTGTAAGCAGACGAGCATACGGCTCACCTGATGGTTAGTGGTTACTGTCGGCTCATGGACGTCAGCAATGTCAGGAGTACAGCCAAGTGGCTGCCTACCGCTGAGTGCTCTCGCAAGTCTCATTTGTAGAAGGACATGTCATAGCGCTCGAGGAGCACCGTGGAGGAGAACTCATTCCAGCGCCGCATGTTACGTCGCAAAAAAGATCTCTGGAAATGCACTGTTGATGAACGCCGAATCGTTGCGTATAGTACAAGATTAACTATATTTCGAAGTCGTCGTGGCCTAAAGGATAAGACGTCCGGTGCATTCGTATGTAGCGATGCACCGGTGTTCGAATCCCGCAGGCGGGTACGAATTTTTCTAATGAAATACGTACTCAACAAATTTTAATGTTCACGATTGACTTCCACGGTGAAGGAATAACATCGTGTAATAAAAATCAAACCCGCAAAATTAAAATTTGCGTAATCACTGGTGGTAGGACCTCTTGGGAGTCCGCACGGGTAGGTACCACCACCCCGCCTATTTCCGCCGTGAAGCAGTAATGCGTTTCGGTTCGAAGGGTGGGGCAGCCGTTGTAACTATACTGAGACCTTAGAACTTATATCTCGAGGTGGGTGGCGCTTTTACGTTGTAGATGTCTATGGGCTCCAGTAACCACTTAACACCAGGCGGGCTGTGAGCACGTCCACCCATCTAAGAAAAAAAAATAAAAAAAAAATGTCGGGAAGTGTGATTGTTAAAAGGATATAGAGGGATCATCTCGAAAAATTCCTCAGAGCACTCCTCATGGAATATACGGTATCAAGCACAGAGAGAGCCAAATTCGCCCCCCTAGATTCCATCTTCTTGCGTTAAAACTTATCTATCGCCTCTGATCTTACTTTTAAATAAGTTTTAAAATGTGGAAAATCTTGCAATACTCTTATCACTAAGCTTTTTAAAATATGTACTTTAATATGAGGCTTATGAATGTTTTCTAAAAACTTACCTGACTAAATTGACTCTGTTAATTTTCTTCTTTTATAACATACTAGCGACCCGCCCTCGCTTCGCTTTGGAACATTAAATTTTATTATTGATAGCTGAGTCCCGCGATGTTATTGTCGTACCGCGGGTGAAGCTGCAGGGCGAAGCTAGTCTAAAAAAGTAGCCTAAGTTACTCCTTATATCATCAGCTGCCTATCAGTGAAAGTCTCGTCAAAATCGGTTCAGCCGTTCCGGAGATTAGCCGGAACAAACAGAAAGACAGCCAGACAGACAGACAGAAAGACAGACAGACAAAAATTGTAAAAAATGTTATTTTGGTGTATGCACCGTATATATATTCATATGCACGTAGTAAAAAGCAGTTATTTCAATATTACAAACAGCCACTCCAATTTCATTTATATGTATAGATAATTCAACTTAGATTTTTGACTTTTTTGTAAAACGGAACACTTACAAAGACTAGATCGCGTAAACTTTCTAAAATAGCTCGTTTCATAAATCTTTGAAAGCTGTAAAAGTCTTGATTTACACCAAAGAATCGGGTCGAGCGGTTACTATTACACCACTAAACGTGAAATTTGTTGAACTTTTTAAAAAGTTTCACAAGGTTATTCGTTTCAAAGTAAAGTTTTTTTGAGTATCTCTTACACTGTCTTACAGGATGCTATAATATCTACCATTGCCTTAACTGGTATTCTAAACTTTCTATCCGATGGACTGCAATCTTTGTCTATTGAGAAAAATACTAAACTAGTCACATTTACTAACTCCCCCTTTTTTATTATCTATATATATATATATAAATGAATTGCTGTTCGTTAGTCTTGCTAAAACTCGAGGACGGCCCGACCGATTTGGTTAATTTTGGTCTTGAATTATTTGTGGATGTCCAGAGAAGGTTTAAAAGGTAGATAAATATGAAAATGATCGGAATTAAATAAAAATAATAATTTTATGTTTTCTTTTATGTGTCCCCCGTCGGACGAATTCCTTTTGTTTGTTTTAAGTTTATTTTATACAAAAGCTTAGGTCTGTTATTTATTGATTGAGGCACTACGAAGTCTGCCGAGTCAGTTAGTTATTAATAAAATAATCATACGTTTCAGTGTGTGTATAGCTTAATGTTTGAAAATCATTCTAATACATATATTTTATGAATACCGTTCTAGTGACTGACTTTACTAATTCTGTGAAGTAATCAATAAAAATATAACTATATATATATATTCATAAAATGCCTATTACTTACGTGAGTTTTAGAAGAATTTGTTGAGCTCAGAAATTAGAAAGAGATCCTTTTTTTTTGGCAAATATCTGTTTGAGTGTGTACTTTATATATTTTTAGAACTTTTTTTACGTGATTTTTCAGAGTCAATGTAAGAGACAATTTTAACATTAAATATCTCGAAGTTGTTTTTTTTGCTTAGATGTGTGGACGAGCTCAAAACCTACCTGGTGTTAAGTGGTTACTGCAGCCCATAGATATTTACAGCCCGTTCACACACGGTCTCCGTTTTACTGGTCCGTTTTGTCAGATACGTTTTTTTTCATCGATGGAGCATGGAGTTGTATGAGCGATTTCACATATGGTACAGTATTCAGTATACAGTAAAAAAAAAACGTTCCGGTAAATTAGGACATTCCGTTTTGTCATCGAACGCTGAATGAACGGAATACGTATCCGTCATGTTAGCGTACAATTTTACCGGATAGATTCAGTGCGGGGGTGAGGGGGCCGGCGGGCGGTGCAGCTAGACAAACAAGTTTCATCCTGGTGGAACAGCGGCGGTATACTACGAATTTGCTTGTGAACATCGTATCCAGTAATGACGGATACGTTGAACGTTATACGGTGCCCATGTGTGAACAAAGAATATGTTAGAACGGGTAGCGTATACACGGAGACTATATGTAACGTAGCTTTAATGTGCCACCCACCTTGAGATGTAAGTTCTAAGGTCTCAGTATAGTTACAACCGCTGCCCCACCCTTCAAGCCGAAACGCATTACTACTTTACGGCAGAAATAGGCAGGGTGGTGGTACTTACCCGTGCGGACTCACAAGACACCCTACCACCAGTAAAAAGCATTAAAAAGCTTTAAGAAGCTTTAAAATTAATGTTTTGAAGTAGGTGTAGCCTAGGCATTAGATGTTAAGTGTATTCGTATCGATACGTGCGATTGATTCGGGGTTAAAATTTTGCAGGAAGCATTTCGACCTGTAATAAATATTAAGACCACCAAAATGATTATTCGCTAATTACTAACGGAAGGGCGTGGGTGAGTCTGCAAGGGCACTTGTAGATACCATCAAACTGTCTATTTTTTGCCACAAAACAGGTATTTGTTTCCGTTTGAAGGGTTTGGTAGCAAATATGCTATATAATTAAGATTTAGACTACGAGGAGAGTGCCAGCAATCTTTCTCGTCATTTAAAGCTAGTAAAACTAGAATTAGCTCGCATTGCCACATGTCAGGTTCGATTGTTAACTATTGAGAAACTCGCGTAAGTATGTAAATATATATAAAACATTTCATCAAAATATCATTATATCTAATCGTTGAATCATTTTTTTTTTATTGAATTACACACAGTGTAGGTGGTTGACAGAAATCTCATTTATTTTAGGTAACAATAAAATATGAAAGTGATTATATTTCATAAACAAAAATAAATAAATAAAAAAGTCACGCGATTTTGACTTAAGATTACATAAGTTGTAGTGGGCAGAGCCTTAACGTCGCGACCTTGCTTCGAGACCTTGTACCAACTGGCACAAACGGACAAAGGCGCTCATTTCGATTATTATTACAGTTTCGTGCTACTTTCAGACTGTATTTTCACGTGTTCACGAATACATTAACGCCAGCGTGGAGGTGTGATTGTGCACGCACGTTCTTTTTTCGATTTAATAAGGGTTTTTCGGGCAAGGTCGCGATTGTTTCAGTCGATAATTTGCTTATTTCGAAGAGAAAAAAGGCAACAGCGGATCGATGAAAGTAATCAAGTTATTGTAAATACATAACCAATATATTACAGCATGAATTTGACACCTTACAAGTTTCCCACTAGGAAGAACTTCACAAAAAGTAAAAAAAATAAAATCAATGCAATCAATAAAACACATTTTGAGAAAGCCCGATACCCACCTATCAAAGAGAGGTCTGACCTGGAAAGTGTCTGGCAAGAGGAAAAGAGGCCGCCCCAGAACAACTTGGCGTCGCTCGGTGGAGCAGGAGCTAGGGGTCTTGGGCATGACGTGGGAGGAGCTAGAACAGACTGCCCAAGACCGATGTAAATGGAAAAATTTGATCCGAGCCCTACACCCCAGCAGAGGGTAATAGGAAGGAATGATGATGATGATGATGATGATGATGATGAATCAATAAAACGTGTTCATACTACTTCTGCACTATTGTTACCCGGTGGCTACAGGAAAAGAGTAATATTTTTCAAATGAATGATTATCTGATTCCTCGGCACACTCTACAGCGTCACTTTTTTGATGGCTTTCAACTAATGGCATATAATTAAATTATTTTAAGGCGGGGAAGGCACATAAAGTAAATTATAATATTAAATCATGATGTCCACGAAAAAAATCATTATTAAAATAATCAAATAATCTAAAGGTGACAATTTGAAAAAACAGTAATCTGTAGGCCATGTAAATTTGTCCATAATTGAAACACTTCTACCTGCAATTAAGTTTAGGGTCATATTTTTGTAAAATTATGTTATTTACGTTTTAGGATTTGAAAGAAATCGGTTTTATGAGATTTTTTTACTGTATGTGGCAAAACAAAGATATATTGGCAATTATTCAGATTTAATACGTTTGAATATCATGTTAAGTTACTAATGGTAGCTTAATACAGGAAAAGTACCACCGTCCTGCCTATTTATGCGGCGAGAAAGTCACACAATCTGCTTTAAGGTGGCTTTACGGCAGAAATAGGCAGGGTAAGAAAGACAAATCAAATCAAATCAAATCAAATCAAAAAAGTTTTATTCAACATAAATGAAAGTACATACTTGTTGAACGTCAAAAGAATTACCGCCAATTCACAAGAATTAGCCTCCGTCCTGAGAAGAATTGGCAAGAAACTCAGCGGGCATGTATTTTTTTTTTTTTTTTTTTTTAATATTAGATTTTTATTTTTATTTTAAATATTTTTTTTTTAAATATTCATGTTACAATAAGTAATTATAACATAACAATTTTACAATATTGAAATTCCCGGAGCGAGCAACTCATTCCCACTTTGTGCAATCTTCTAGATAATCATTGACTTTATAGTAAGCTTTATTGCACAGATGTTCTTTAATAGTTTTCTTAAACCTATGTATATGTAGGTTCTGAACATCTTGTGGGATTTTGTTGTACAGGCGCACAGACAAACACCCGAATGAATTTCGTATCTTATGTAACCTACTCATCGGCACAACAAGCTTGTGTTTGTTCCTAGTATTTCTATTATGTATGTCCGACATCTTAGGAAACTCCTCAATATGTTTACGAACATACATCAAATTATCAAAGATGTACTGGGATGGCATAGTGAGAACTTTAATTTCTTTAAATTTCTCCCTCAGGGATTCCCTTGGGTGCATGTTATAAATAGCACGTATAGCTCTTTTCTGCAGAATAAATATCATTTTTACATCGGCCGCATTGCCCCATAGCAAAATGCCATAGGACATGACACTGTGGAAGTAACTAAAGTAAACTAAACGAGCCGTATCCGCATTTGTTAACATTCTAATTTTTTTTACTGCGTATGCTGCAGAGCTGAGCTTACTCGCCAATTTATGAATATGAGGTCCCCACTGCAGTTTGGAGTCCACTGTTATACCAAGAAATACGGTTGACTCAACAAGCTCCAATGATTCCTCAGAAACAATTACATTACTATCTACTTGTCTCACATTTAAAGATGATTTAATACATTTTAAAGTAAATTTAATACATTTCGTTTTCTTACTATTCAATAATAGGTTATTGATACGGAACCAATGAACCACACACGAAATCGCATCATTCACTTCGTCATAGACTTGTAATTGTCGTTTAATTTTAAATAATAAAGATGTATCATCTGCGAATAATACGACCTCGTGTCGGGACTCAATAAAACTAGGCAAATCGTTTATATATATTAGAAATAAAAAAGGACCCAAAATGGAACCCTGAGGTACACCCATTTTCAACGTGGTGCCTGAAGATCTATTTCCTTTCACATCTACTGTTTGTATCCTTCCTGATAAATAGGAAGTAATAAGTTCCAATGCACCATCCCTAATACCATAGTGATGTAGTTTCCTCACCAATGTTTCATGTTCAACACAGTCAAATGCTTTGGATAAGTCACAGAAAATTCCAAGACAATCATGCGATTCCTCCCAAGATTGAAATATATTTTTGATTAGATAAGCACCTGCATCAGTTGTAGAGCGACCCCTTGTAAACCCGAATTGTTTATTATGAAGCAGGTTATTTGAATTAAAATGTTCTAAAAGTTGTGTCAAAATAATTTTTTCAAAGATTTTACTCAACGTAGGGAGTACTGAAATAGGTCTATAGTTAGAGGGGTCATCAGTACTACCAGATTTAAAAAGAGGAATCACTTTACTATGTTTCATTAAGTCAGGAAATACACCACACTTAATACAATCATTAAAAATACTAACAAGATGAGAAGCAATAATGTCTATTACAGACTTCAAAACCTTTACTGATATTCCCCACAATGACATGTAAGAAAGCAACTTTTCCGGAGGATTCGATTTAAAAATATACATACTTAAAGTCGTATAGACTTTTGTAATTTATATTTTACGAGTAAATATGTCTGGAAAAATGTCACGCGCTTTAAAATAAAAAAGCAGCAAGAATTTTTTAAATATGTATGTTGATAAAAAGCCCCTTAGTTAAAAAATAAGTACATAATGAGGTAAACGACCAGTTAAGAAAGAAATAATTATACTATGTATCTAATTATTTTTAAATAAGGTAGATTTGTTTATGCTCCAAATTAAAGTTTTTATTGCTAATACGGGTAAACGAGTTCGCTGGTTACCTGATGTTAAGCGATTATCGGAGCCCGTGGACATCAAAAACTACAGTCAGTTGCTGCACTCACTACTGCTGCTACTGCTGCATCAATAAATGCAGCCATCATCATTGGCAATTGAGTTATGAATTCTGGGGGGCAGGGGTAGATGGTACATGACTCATCCGGTCTTTCATGAATATTATTAGGTACCATTTTGTTTCTTAATTCTGCATTGAATATTATTAGGTACCATTTTGTTTCTTAATTCTGTATTGAATATTATTAGGTACCATTTTGTTTTCTAATTCTGCTGCGAAGCAGTCATGGACTTTGGTTTCAAGGGCTAATTGTTAAGTGTGGTAACGAAAAATCTATCAAATTTTGAGAAATAAGATTTTTGGTTTCGAACTTATCAGGGTAAAGTATTCTGTATCCCATTCTAATTAACAATTCGATCTCATTACTCAAAGCGAGTGACGGTATTTATACTGATGTTTATGTGTAGGAAAAACCATTTGTCCGGTTGTCTGGTCCAGTATATATACATATATATAGTTCGGTGTTATGATTCGGAATTATTTATCCGTCCTTTGGCAATAATCAGGGATTAGACTACAGATAATCTTTTATATGATGATTTAATCAAGGTTGTTCTTAGTTACATTAAAATTCATACAAAGTTCTTTGAGGATTATCCTTTATAACATCGAAAAAAATACACGGATTTATACGGTTCGTGGTGCTTTTAATTAAAATTTTTTAGTAACAATGCGAACGTACTGATTTATGAATGGGCTGTGTGTTTTGTTTGTAAAACTCATAAACATTAACAAAGTTAGGAGTAGGTACAAAAGTAAAACTTTTAATTAATAAGGCTTGTTTTAATTTGCGAAAAATCTTCACACCTTTTTAACAACAGCAGTTGTTCCTATATATATGTACAGCTGAGGTCACGGAGCTTACCTGGTGTTGAGTGGTAACCAGAATCCGCCACCTATCTTGATCCTTGAGTTCTAATTTTTAGTTTAATAGAATAACGAGTGTACATAAAAAAAAAAAAACAGTATGGTGTAACCTGCGTTTTAGTTCAGCGAGGTATTGAGGAACATCAGCGGCATCATCTGGGATGACCAGCAACTGTACCGTAACGACGTGAAGTCTTCGACTATCGCCTCAACGGCTGTACCGGTTGGGCGCTATTGTTTTTTTTTTTTTTGTGTAGGTGGGTGGACGATCTCACAGCCCACCTGGTGTTAATTGGTACTGGAGCCCTTAGACATCTATAACGTAAATGCGCCACCCACCTTGAGATATAAGTTATGAGGTGAGCTACACGTTTGGATGTAGTGTTGACTGTAGTGATCCTACCTTATCCGGATTCTATCTCGAGTGGGGATAGGACGTCAGGCAAGAGTACAGGGAAGCCGTTTAATCTATAGGCCCATCCGCAACCACCTTTCGCCCTGACTATTACCATATTCGACCCCCGAGTCCCACATATCCCGTATACTTTCTAGACATAAGACACCCGGCTCAAAAAGAAAGTGGTCTGTGGCACTAAGCCGTGCGAGCTCACCAAACAAACTTAATTTTTTTTTGCGTTTTTTTTTTTTTGACAAACGATGTTATTCCTTCATCGTGAAAGTCATTATTTATAATCTTTTTTTGTTTTGTTTCATAAGCAATAGTAACGGTGAGAATGTTGCAAGCTTGTAGAGTTAATACTATGAACCTAAATTACCGAAGATCCTGATTTTGTGTCGCAGCTTGTAACGTAAGATCCTCGCCTACCTCACGTTTCCAAGTTGTCTGCGATACATTCGTTCGATAGTTTGGTGTATGGGGACTGATAAAACTGTTCAACACCAGGTGACTCGTCAGCTTGATCATCTATTTAATTTAGGAAAGCTTTTTTAAATATAGGTAATGTTGAAGTTGTAACAGTCTGAAATTGCCTGTAAAGGCATACGTAAATAAAAATCCCATTATTTTTTTTGTATTTTTATTTATTAAGAATAGAAAATTTCGTGTAGGCTCCGAAAAGCAAAACAATATAAAATCTACTTTTTGTTAAGAAATGATTCTGAACTTTTCAGTATTCCCTTTTGTGATTTTCCTTCATTCCCAGAAAGTCTATTTCGATTAAAGCCGGTATTTCAATGTACAATGCAGCCGGACACGCTGCAAATAGCTCTTCCCCCCTCGATTCCCCCTGCATCAGTTCACCCCTGCCTTTCATGACAGGGAGCTTCTGCCCGGGTAGTGGGTTCACCCCGAGGCCCGTTCTGTGCCCCCGTAAGGGGGTAAGACGACCCTTTCTTATCTTATCTTATCTTAACAATCATGTTCTTTCACTACAGCTAAACCAACAGATCCCGTTGTAAATGAAAATGGAGTCTAAAAATATTTATAGTAGATTAATTATTCAGTTCTTAATTAATGCTATTAATGAGAATATAGATTAAATTGCTGGTACGTCACACGTTAGGAGCAGAAATAAGATGGTAGTATCTACTCGTGTGTACTAATAAAATGCTCTACTACCAGTAAATGCCGGTGGTAAACAATCACGGTACGCTAGTATAATACTTAGACAACGCTGCTGCGCCGGTAACTCCCTTAATAGCTTTTCACGACATTCACGGGAGGAGATGAACTGACGCGAATCTGGAGCGTCACTCAGATAAATAAGTATTAAGAAATTATTACGAACCCTAACGCAAAGTAATCTAAATGTTAGTAATAATTGATATCGTACTAAATCTACCCAGCAACCTAAGATTTGTTAGAATGGAATTTAATTATAAAACAACGTCTGTACTGGTGTGCTAGGACAAATTGTTAAGCTTCCTTGTAGCTCGGAATATAAAGGAACATTCCTCTATCTAATATTGTTAGTTTTATTAAAAATATTATATTGTAGAGGATTTGTTATGAGCATAAAAAATTACAAGGAAAATACGTCGCTTGTGATTTAATTAAAATGCTCTGGGTTCTCCTCTTCAATAAAATAATAATGGTGTATTGTGTTTTGTCCGAATATAAAGGTAATAAAAGGAGATAAAACTCACGTGAATAGGCAAATGAAATCATAGTTTATAATTCAGGTCCGTTTGGTAATTTAATTCAACAGTAAGTGGCATCCGTGGCTTCAACCTTAAAAAATGTCAATGTCCATCACGATGAGACTGGGAAAAAGGTTTAAATATACATGAAATTTCGATTTTATCGCATAGCCTAGAAAAATCTCTGAAAGTCCACGATTGAGTGTCTCAGTGAAAAATCAAAACCACAAAATTATAATTTGCATAATTACCGGTCGCAGGACCTCTTGTGAGTCCACACGGGTAGGTACTACCACCCTGCTTATTTCTGCCGTGAAGCAGTAATGCGTTTCGGTTAGACGGGTGGGGCAGCCGTTGTAATTATACGAGATATGAATTCTAAGACTAGAACTAGACTAGAAGAATTCTAGAACTTAGAATTCATATCTCAAGGTGGGTGGCGGCATTTATGTTGTAGATGTCTATGGGCTCCGGGAACCACTTAACACCAGGTGGGCTCTGAGCTCGTCCACCCATCTATGGAATAAAAAAAAACTTACTCCTCGAGTATAATTTATCCTCGAGCATGGTAATCTGGATTTTTCTTGCAGTAATATCGGTATCATCCGGGATGAGCTCAAACATACAGGCGGAGCACTACCCTTGGAACACAGACTATAAAGCACACGGATAACAAAACCCGGTGTTATCTTGAAATCGGATCCGATATACAAGTCAATGTGTTTGCAAATCAATATGGGCACCGGTTTGAATCAGCGCGAGTCCACACCATTTTTTGTCTTTACGAAAACTACTATCTGACTATTGTACCAACGATCATTAGTGACCACAATCCGTAGCACGGCAGTTCCAGTTACACAGAGTAAAATCCCTTATAAATAGCATGGTCTTTCAAAATCAAATAAAATCATTTTTTTTTATAAAAAACGTGTGATAAAATTACCGAAATCTAATTAAACTGAGACCGTTCTAAAACGGTCTTTTCATAACGAGTCAGAATGAAATATGTAACTAAAATAGAACCAGGAACTTTTACGATTTGCGACCGAAGTTGGGTCTGCATAATTATTGTCTAATCGCGTTAACGAGGAACGAAGGGGTTATTTTAGAAACGATCACACAATCTTGTTATCAATGAAATGGTCCTTCAAAGGTATGTAGCAAGCCACTACACATAATATATTTGTACCAAAACCTCAAGTTTTTTTTTTATGCTTAGATGGGTGGACGAGCTCACAGTTCATCTGGTGTTAAGTTATTACCTGAGCCCATAGACATCTACAACGTAAATGCGCCACCCACCTTAAGTAATAGTTCTAAGGTCTCAGTATAGTTACAAGTGTTATATTTGATGGCGAAATCTATATATTAATACGTGAAGCAAAAATTTTGTATCCCTTTTTACGAAAATTGCGCGGACGGAGGAGTATGAAATTTTCCACACTTATCTATACTAATATTATAAAGAGGAAAGATTTGTTTGTTTGTTTGTTTCGAATAGGCTCTGAAACTACTGGACAGATTTGAAAAAATATTTTTCCATTAGAAGCCGACATTGTCCCTGATGAACATAGGCTACTTTTTTTTTTTTTTAATTTTTTTTTTGTTTTCATGTGTGTTTTAATGTTTCCGAAGCGAAGCGAGGGCAAGTCGCTAGTAGAGAATATAGAGAAGAAGTGCACATTGCTAATATTTTTTTAAAATAATGCATAAAAGATACATTAAATCAATAAAGAAAACATTACACACACTACATACCATGTATTTGACGCACACACGCAAGCATACTATTTATTGTCAAACTTTTGTTCTTGACGTCTGTTGTCAAATTGAGAATAGATTAAATATTGTTTGCCTTTGTTAATATTTGTAATAGTGTAGTCTTGGCGAAATTTGTGATTATAGAAGTATAAAATACAATCATAATAGTGTACAAACTTACAATTCCAATTAATTATAGTCGAATTTCGACTACTGCGGGATCTCTAGTAAACATTATAGTGTCAATGGCAAGCGCTAAGTTCACTGTCTATCTTAGCTTACTAATACTATACGAATAGTCGAATCAGAAAAGAAATGGATTCGCTGTTCTATACCTGAATTCGAATAATTAATGAGTAATACATTGATATGGTAAATCTTAGCTGTATATTTTTTTTTTATGTTAATGCTCTGTCGATTGCACCTATAATTGAGGTGACATCTGCCATGAACTTTTGTCAATTGTTCAATGTTTTGTATTGATGATCATTTTGTTGGTGTAACTTAATAAATAAATAAATAAATATGGTAAACAGTTTTATATTGGCACGTTTGTTTTGCATGTTGATTTGTTCGTGTATTATGAGTTCACGTTAGGCATTAATACACACGTATGAGCTCACAACTAACTCAATTATGTACCTACTACTCATTAAATAAAATCATCATACGCGCAGATTGAAGTCGTTGTGGCGTCAAAGATACCCGATGAAATTGTATCGTGCGATGTATGCAACTGTATCGATATTCGCATATTTAATATAACTAGTGGCCCCGCAGTAGCCGACATTCAACTGTAATTAATTGAAAATATAAGTTTGTACATTACTATGGCTCTATTGTAAAAGACTATTAATTAAACTTCTATAATCACATATTCCGCCAAGACCACACTATAGACAATTAATATTAAAGACAAACAATATTAATCTATTCTCAATTTGACCACAGACTATAAACAATAATAAAAGTTTGACAATAAACTTATGCGTGTATTTGTCAAATAGTTGTTAGTGTGCGTAATGTTTTTTTTATTGATTTAATGTATCATTAATGCATAATTAAAAACAATTTTAACATTCTGCACTACTTCTCTATATTTTCTATACGTGTGGGAAATTTCATACTCCTTCGTCCGCGCAATTTTCGTAAAAAGGAATCCGAAGAAAAAGGGATACAAAGTTTTTGCTTCACGTATTAATATATAGATGCTCAGTTTTAACTAGTGACAACATGACAAAATGGCACGCTAACAATATACACTAAGTAAATTTACTATTGACAATATATTATTATGATACATGTGATGTCAAGGATTTATTTTCAAGACGAGATAACAAATACGTCTAAAATTTTATTTAAGTGAATTAATTAATTAATTAATGCCTTAATGAAGATCTTAATGCTGTAGGTGAGTGAATGATGACGTCACGGTCGACGTCGTTGCTCGTAACACGCACTCATATTGCTGACGTTAAGTTATTCTTTCAGTGCCTTTACAGTAGCGGAGTTCTTGTCCTTCAGATCAGCACCAACTAAGCAGTAATAGACAAGGTTATCATCAAGATAGTGAGTGGGCTATTTGCTAATCAGATTCGCAATGAAATTTTAAAAAACTACCCTCGAACGCGCAACTTAATACTATCTAAACTACGAACTGGTGGTAGGACCTCTTGTGAGTCCGCGCGGGTAGGTACCACCACCCTGCCTATTTGTGCCGTGAAGCAGTAATGCGTTTCGGTTTGAAGGGCGGGGCAGCCGTTGTAACTATACCGAGACCTTAGAACTTATATCTCAAGGTGTGTGGCGCATTTAGGTTTGTAGATGTCTATGAGCTCCAGTAACCACTAAACACCAAGTGGGCTGTGAGCTCGTCCACACATCTAAGCAATAGATAAAAAAGAACATAATTTAAGAAGTTTACAACGTTTATTAACATAAGGTCGAAAGTCGGAACTGGGCTAACACGCAAACACCTTTGGGTGACCTCAAAAATGTTTACAGACACGCTTTCACTAGCCTCTCGACCTGTCAACGGGTATATAAAGAGATATTACATGGGAAAATAGCTACCTTCGTTGAATGGAAATGAATAAGAGCGTAGTTAATGGGGTTTCAATGGTCTCTGAGTCTGTGTACGCGGTAATATGTAATTATTTATGCTCCAAGCCGATGGTTGTTGCGCGTTAAAAACGGTTTTTAATTAAATCTTGCATGCTTTAGAGATGGGACAGATAAATAAGAAACCTTTCAGAGTTAGTTTATGTTTATTAAGTCAAAAACTTTTTTTTTTTTTTTGGGTAGGCTGAGCTTCCCTTGCGTCTCTCGATCTTCACCGCTGGTCTTCCATGACACCCCGCTGGGTCAGAATCAGCTTACCGATTTTTCATAGACAAATACGCTCCACATCTGATGTTGTGTATTTAATAATGCTCGTGGACATCAGCGAGCCATAGCTGAACCGCGAGTGTTTTTTTACGCAATGGATAGCGTTCCAGAATAATAAACAATTTAGAGTATTTTAAACTATAATTATAATTTATATAATTTTACTAACATAGTTTCAAATAATCAAAGCACTTAGATACAGGACACACATTATTTTATCTTAAGACTTATTTAATTATTAATTATTTAATCTATCTATGATTTCTGCTCTATTTCTATCATACTCTACAATTTACATACAGTACAAAAACAGTACAGTCATCACGTGACCGCTGGCTTTTTAATCCGTTTGTTGAGAGGATTAATTAAGCTTTAAACAAATGCGCTTAAACGTGACCCCTTTTTGTGACGGTTTAGAAAAAGAAACAAGCTTAATCATCAAACCATATCTATTCAAGGGTCAAAGGTGATTGATATACACTTATATAAGGTTCATAATTTGCGTATTTTTGTATTGTGTAAATAATCACAGAGTGTTTTTTTGGGAAATAAACTGTGTATTTCATGGGGTAAACTAAAAGAAGTTGTTTGATATGACCTAGTAATCTCTCTTTATCGTCCCTCAAGTAGCCGAAGTGGAGGTTATAGGCCTATAGACAAAGACTGAGATATGTCTGTTTTGTGCTAAGTAAAAGCCGCCTTCGGAACGTACCCTCTTAGCCTACACGTCCTAGTTCAAGGGTGGCTTGATAGGTGTAATTGCTTACTCATCTATAACTACATATTTAAATGTTCGACGCGATAGTTAATTGAAAGAATATGAAAAAATTAAGAGTACATTTTATTTTCAATTTATTGTTTACACGAAGCACGTTTTTTTATTATAATTTTAAACTTTACATACTTCGATTACCTAAACGATTTAAGAGAGGTACACTTAATTAGTCTTAAAATTTATAAGCAAGCTTTGAGGAAAAACATCATATGAACGCAGCCGAAGCTTTTTTTTCAAGAATTTTCGTATTCTGTCTGAAAAACATAATTAGAAGTGCACTTTCATATCCTGTTCCAAAGCATAGAGCACAGTAAATCACAGAGCTTACTTTAATCCGTTCTCTATTCATATGAGCACGGTCTCCGCTCTACCATGAGAGGATTTTCAAACAAGATTAACGACTAATTGAGCAATGTTGACGTTTTCAAAACTTTGTTTATGTTAAAAAAACGTCGCATGATTTCGTGCTACAACAATTTCTTTAAATTCGATTAGAAACGTCACGATGACATTAATATTAGGTCCTTACCACTGAAGTAGGAATTCTTACCTATATAGATCTATGGTCCTTACATATGAAATTAGCGTTTTGTCGTACTGACCACTTTGATCTGGAATATCTCCTCTTTGGTTAAGAATTTCAAATTAAAATTTATAAATTCATTTACCTGATACATTCTAGTTTTGAAAACAGTTATTAATTTGTTCTTTCCTCATAATTTTTTTATTTATGGATTCTCGCCCCCGTAGTTTTTTTAGTAAAGAGATCAATGAACTACCTATGAGATGGCAAAAGTGTATAAATAACAACGGAGCATATTTTGATTAATTAAACATATTCTACAAAAAAAAAACTTTATTTTCCTCCCGTATAAAACGCCAATTTCATATGTAAGGACTTAATTAATATATTTTGTTAAATTACTAATTAACAAATCTACACACTGTTTATACTTTTGTAAGCGAACTTTCTTTAATTTTAACAATTGCTAGAAATATTTTGTTTGAATGGTTGATGCTATGATTTCGGCAATAATAATTTACTAGCAACATAAATTAGTTATTGTTGTAATTTGTAGCAAACGATAATCAATATATACTATCGATGACCAATTCTATATTCCATGATTTTGCGTTTTTTCATAAGACTAGAAGAGAGCTCTTAATTTTGAATATTTATTTGATATTAACTAAGCCTACACTTTCAAACAATATTTTTGGTTATGATAAAACCACAGAAAAATACTGGCTTGTACTGTAAAAGGTGTGACAGTGTGCGCAAATAATATTCGAATAACTTTGTAAATTACAGTAATAAATTTTCTAGAATGCACTGCTCTTTGAATTACGATTTCTCCAAAAAAATAAATGGACAAAATATTTTACTTAATATACTGGCTTATAGTTAGATAGAGTTTTCGAAAGCTACTTGCATAGAGTTTACTGAGCTTTTGAACTTTTGACGTCATCCTTTGCTACAAGTTTTTGAGTAGAAGCTGTGAAACACCCAAGTTTCAGCTAAGTTTAGTGACGATGTCAATATCGAAAGTTTTGTTTTGCACTTTTTTTTTTTTTATTGCCCTTGTAGGCAGACGAGCATACGGCCCACCTGATGGTGAGTGGTTACCGTCGCCCATGGACTTCAGCAATGCCAGGGGCAGAGCCAAGCCGCTGCCTACCGCTTAATACTCTCCACAAGCCTCGTTTGAAGAAGGACTTAAATTATACCGAAAGTTAGGTTTTGAAATGAAATTTGACCATATTTTAGGATACCTAAAGTCAAATTTATTGTAATAATCTAGTTCGACAGCTCATTGATAGTATGCTTAGCATAACCAAGCTAGAGAAGAAATATCAAGGACTAAACTCCAGGAAACAATTTTTTCTAATCATAAGATTTTAAAATGAGTTTCTCGGTTTGTGTTGGCGAGGAAGAGGAGGCAAGCAGTGGTGGTGTACAAAGGAAATGAATGCTTTTTTTTTCCTTCTAAATTATATTTTAAAATAACGGCTGTGACGATATACAGGTACACAGGTGTTACGCGTAAGGTGGTTGCGAGAGAAATGAGTGCGGTGGCAGTCTGTAGTGCTCCTTCACCGATGCTATTGTTTTTTTTTTTTGGTACTATTGGATTATTCGCTAAAATCCCTTTCGTGGGCGAATTATTAAGCGTGATCTATGTATGCCTGTATGATTTTATATAAGTGGTATTTTTACAACCGAACTATCCCCTTTTTAATACAATAACTATGATATAAAAAAAGAGATTTTAATCGTTGTGTAGTTTTTATCTACATAAAACTATGTCATAAATTCTTGGTGATCACTATATCCCTCTCAGTGCTTTCTTATCCCTTAATATTCATATGCATTAGTATTGTAATGGTTTCAGATATTACAGATAGAATTGAAATAGCTTTCACAACCTACGTCGAACTGTCAACCTAAGCTTTAAGCTTGTGGATTCGTTTCAAGTGCCAAAATAATAATTTTATAGAAAGGATTAATTTACTTGTTCGCTAATTAATTTTCGGGCCGCCTCGGCATATTGAAAATTTCCATTAAGCCAAAACCAGACATAATCACGTAACCGCAGTCTATTTATGTATTTTGTGGCTTAATAAATCTACCCGAATTACTGCATAGTGCTTCATTTTTAATGAATTTTATTGAGGGTAATTAAACGAGGCAGCATAATTTATGATTAATTAGATATTTTTTTTAGTATAACCATTAATGAGTAGCTTTTGAAGTTCAGAGGATAGTAAACTAATTAATAAACTAACCCACCGTTGAGTATACTTCATTCCACGTGATAAGGCGTTGCTAATGAAGTTGTCGGTTCACAATACTGGTCATTTGAAACGTAACGTATGTATGTATGACTGGCAATGAATTCTAAGATTCATATGAGTTTTATTTAAAAAAGAATGAAACTATTTTAAAATTTATTTATTGATTAGTGTTTAGTTTTCACTACATTTGTGTTTTTCGTCGGTATAGACACGATAAAAATAAAAGTAATTAAGGAAACACGAATTTTGTCGCTGCAGCAATTCATAAGCGGCTCACAACATGAATGCTATGTAACCCAGTGCCCAATATGAACGAAAGAATGACTTGTTATTAATTTGAAGGCTTTCGATACGGTTTTTTTTTAAATGAGCCCCATGGTCGGCATCACACTAAAGTCAACAACGATGAATTAAAAATGATAGTGAATGGTGACGATACTCAATGTATCGCTGACCTAGTAGGAGCTTTCATAGCATCATATTAATATTGGTCCATTTGCGTCAAATTGGTCATCAAGGTAAAAGAAAAACTTGATAAGTAGGTGTCACACGAACTGAGTGAGCGCCAGCGCGAGGATCGCGTTAAAGTATGCCTCGCGTTGCTTAATAGACACATAAACGAAGGGATTTTAATAGCATTGTCACTTGTGATGAAAAATGGATTATTTTTGATAATTTTAAGAGGGCATAATGTTGCTTGAGCCCTGAATTAGGACCTAGGCATGTGCCAAACGAAAAATACCCCTAAAAAGTTATAGTCACTATTTAATTTTGGTGGTCTAGTGCCGGTATTTTTTTTAATTTTTTTTTATTGCTTAGATGTGTGGATGAGCTCACAGCCCACCTGGTGTTAAGTAGTTACTGGACCCCATAGACATCTACAACGTAAATGCGCCACCCACTTTGAGATATAAGTTATATTTATAGTTATAATATAAGACCTTAGGTCTCAAGTATAGTTACAACGGCTGCCCCTCCCTTCAAACCGAAACGCATTACTGCTTCACGGCAGAAATAGGCAGGGTGGTGGTACCTACCCGCGTGGACTCACAAGAAATCCTACCACTAGTAATTACGCAAATTATAATTTTGCGGGTATAATTCATCATTGCTTACCAAATAGCACTAGAATTACTGTAGATGTGCACCGTGAAGAACTGGACATAATGATGGAGAGGCTTGCGAATCTTTAGCCAACCTGGGTTAATCGCTCGTTCCAGCTGCGATAGTCCTAAACAACAACGCTCGCAGCATGACAGATGGTTCCTAAAACTCTAAACAACGAGAGGCAGCGTTGAAACTTTGGCCTTACACCGATAGACTTCTACTTTTTCCACAGTTCAGACAAATTCTTGACACGAAAAAAATTAATACCCGAAAGGCGGTGAACAAACCTTTGGAGAGTTTGTTTGCTTCCGTACACCTGATTTCTTCAAGAAGGGCTTTGAAAGACACCATGGCTCAGACAGAGATGCATGATCCATGGGCGCATATTTTTATTGTTAGAAATAAAAAAATATGTATACAAAAATAGCTTTAACTTTATAGATAACGATCTAATGTTTGACAATGTGATTGTAAATAAGAGCGGCAATTAGCCATCTGCGAATCCATACAATAATGACTTCTCCGTTGAGTACTACTAGCCGGTTGTTTCCGAGGAACTTGAAGAGGCGACGATTTCTGATAATGGCCGAACCCGACACCAAATCATACAGTCGACGTCACCTCACAAATTCAAATGTCGTTTTGTGTGCGTTCAAACCTCAAAACACTTATTTTCATACCAATTCACAGTATTTAATCATAACAGTTGTATTATTATAGTGAAACATGAGTACACTAAAACAATATTTTCTTTCGTTACCACGATGAAAAGCACTTAAAACACGTCCAAGTAGCTGATTGGAAAACTCATTTTCCAAACTCAATAACGATCCAAGCTAAATGAATTAAACGCCTCAAATAAGTTATAAAATATTTGAGTGCGGACGAAAGTAAAAAATGTGATATCTAAAATTACATCCGAGTTTCCTGACTTCATCGCGAAGTTTATAGTCTTCGAAACGACGAGGTTGGAAAGCTGATTTCGGGTTTTGTCGTTGGGACGACGCCTTCATTATCCTAAGCCTTTTTAAAACAAACAATTCCGGTTTTCAAAACAAAAAGGTCAGACGGTCAATGCGATTAGGTATTGAGGTATGTTCAAAAAACTTTTTTTTTATTGCTTAGATGGGTAGACGAGCTCACAGCTCACTTAGTATTAAGTGGTTACTGGAGCCCATAGACATCTACAACGTAAATGTGCCAATCTTAAGATATAAGTTCTAAAGTCTCAGTATAGTTACAATTACACTTAGTATGTGGCTTTTTTTAAGTGATACACTCTAGCTCTATGTATAATTTAAGCCTAAATAAATTCATAATAAGAAATTTCCATACGTATCAAAGACCGCTAAGAATACAATAAGTTTATTACTCTGATATAATATTTTGAAAGCATTATTAAAAAACAAAATGTTAATGATTTCGATTGCTATCTTTTTTTCATTTTTGATCCATTTAAATTATGTACAATTTTGTTCTACTTTATTCTTGAAATAAAAATCTTTATTATTACACAATTTGGCGGATATGGTGTGATACCAGGAACCTGCCTATTTCTTCCACGAAACATCTGGACACTACTATCCCAAAGCTGGTGGTAGGACCTCTTGGGAGTCTACACGGGTAGGTACCACCACCCCGCCTATTTCCGCCGTGAAGCAGTAATGCGTTTCGGTTCGAAGGGTGGGGTAGCCGTTGTAACTATACTAAGACTTTAGAACTTATATCTCGAGGTGGGTGGCGCATTTACGTTCTAGATGTCTACGGGCTCCAGTAACCACTTAACATCAGGTGGGCTGTGAGCTCGTCCATTCATATAAGCAATAAAAAAAAAGCACCTGAGACGTCGTAATAATATCATATAAGCAGACGTTGTCGTAGATGTACCAAAAGCTCCGGTAATCGCTCAACATCCTATGAACTGTGTGCTTATCTACAGATCTATGCAAGTAAAGAACATGCCACACAAGTCAGAACATATAAGTTTTTTTTCAGTTATTGTTTCAGTAATTCTATTGTGAAGGCCACCAAATTGTCTGTGTAATAGCTATGTGGTACAATAAAACCTAACCTGATATCTAAAAGTGGGTGATTTTACACGGTCTAAAGCTATGTTGTAACCACGTAATAATATACTAGTTGATAGAAAACGAGCTTTAAGTGCTCTAACAAATAATGTAATGAAAACGGTTGCCATGATACCGAACAACGCTGGGGACACGGAAATCAAAACAAAGTTCTCCATCGACATTACTGGAATTGTGAATAAAAAATTAATGTTTTCCTTTACGCTTTGATTATATGAGTACGAGTCTGCGATTATGTTATTGAATCCAGTTATATACAAGGCTTTAAGATTCGTGAAAATGTTATAAAACATGAGATAAGATTCAGTGTTTTTTATTTTCAAAAAACTTTAAGAATGTTCTAACAAACTTTTCCACTTTACCTTAAGCATTTGATCAGTTGATTATTCTAGTACAATAAAAGTTGTTAACTTTATTGGCTTACCGTAGACATAAAGCAAAATAATTGCTCTTACCTGAAACAAAAAACAATATTTAATATGTTTGACTACCATAGATCAATCGCAGCTATAAAAACAGTTCCATTATTTTCTTCAATGCTAAAGTAATTCCAGTCTGATCGATGGGGCTGAAGGTACATCCTAATCCCTAACACGTGGATAGTTTTATGGTCAAACAAATCAAACACCACTCACCATTAATAGTACACAGCCTTAATAAAAAAGAAACCTGACCTCAATAAAATAGATGAGAACATCATCAATATAGTCGTTAAATATGATGCACAACTAAGAATATCTCCAATACTAGCGGTAGGGTCTTGAAAAAATTTAAACTTTGAGAAACACCAGCTTCCAAATTTAAATTTATTTATCAAAATGGGTTCAGTTTGATAAAAGTTCGGAGGTGACTTACAAAAAAACGCAGTCGAGTTTAGAACCACCTCCTTTTTTTGAAGGCGATTAAAAAAATCGGTTGTCTGTAAAGTCGGTTTACTGACGATAGTTGAACGTGACAACGTCATAAGAAAATACTGATTGAATGGTTTCATTTTTCAATTATCGCAATTATCGTTGCTATAAACAATTGACACTACATTCACTTTTCACTGAACTTCATACTTGACGAAAACATGTAAATGTATTATTGTATAGCAGCTGTCCATGCGGATGCATCGCTCGCTCAAGTAGGGAGAGACAGACGTCGAACGCTGCCGAACGTGGAGGCCGATTGTGCCTCTTTGTCGCTCGTTGCGAGCTCTTGCTTGCACTTCAAGCCTTAAATGGAACGCCTCAGAGCGAGATACCGCCGCATGAGTCATGTTTTTTCGTGCGTGCAGCCGGCTCCATCGAATTATAAGACGTTCTCACGTCAAAAACAGCGAAAGCTGACACTCGTGATTACTACTCCAGCATCCTATGGATTGCTACGGCGAAATCAGCGTGTGTCATAGCTACTGTTTTACTCTTTTAAGCAGATTATTTCTCGACATTGAATAGGAGCTTGCTTAGAAACGCAACGACGGAGCTATTTAATAGGTTTGATTCTTAATATTATGATAATTTTAAACTCCCGATCCAAAAAAATATTTCTCAAACGTGAACGTAAATATTTATAGAATAAATATAAAACTGGTAATATCAGTCGTCGTAGGCGAAACTGACTAAATTTCGTTCGGCTAATAATTAAATCAAATTTAAAATGTGTTTAACGCTATTTTTGCGGTTTATGTGGGTACCGTGCTTTAAGCTGACGTAGTTTGGCCTGTGGTCACAACAACAGTATTGAACGGTTACCGGAACTTATTATTATTATGACAATATACATATGTACGTACATAAATGAGGTTGAAGTTACAATAACATCGGCCATCCTTCCTATTGAACCAGAAGACACATTTGTTTTTTGGTACACTGTATTTTTTTGTTATTTTTCCTCTTCGTTTAGAGATGATTCTCGAACATCGATTGTTCGGCGATCAAAATTCAAGTATCAAACATAACGAATACAATGTCGAACATTGGCGTTGGTATGGACGAGTATCAGATCCGGTACATGATTCCGCATCCACGAGACTTACGCTGGTTCTTCTCAGGGCTGTGGTTTTTTTGGAACCAATGACAGAGATAACGTATTTCAGCTTGACACACATATCGAGCGGTGATACGCTATTTGGTTTAAGCGATATTTTGGTTATGTTTATTTTGGTAATTAAAGATCCGTTTTATTTGTTATTAGGTATTATTTGGTATTAAGTATTATTATTAGGTAATATTTATTAGGTACTAGTTGACCCGGCAGACTTTGTAGTGCCTCAATCTATAAATAAAATACCTAATCTTTTGTATAAAATAAACTTAAAACAAACAAAAGGAATCCGTCCAACGGGGTACACATCAAGAGAAAAACAGAATTGTTATTTTTATTTAATTCCGCATATTTTCATATTTATCTACCTTTTAAGCCTTCTCTAGACTTCCACAAATAATTCAAGACTAAAATTAGCCAAATCGGTCCAGCCGTTCTCGAGTTTTAGCTAGACTAACGAACAGCAATTCATTTATATATATTGTTGTTGTTTGATGTTTTTAATTGGATTTTATTTAAATTAACTACATTGAAATAGCTGAAGAAGAAGTTTTTTTGTTATGATATATTTTTCAAATTTAAAGTTTTAATGGCTCTCCTGTAAAATTGCCAAAATGTTGCTTAATCCAAATAAACCTTTCACCCCTCGATATATACGTTTTAATCGTATTTTATTTTTATTGAATTAAATAATTAAAATTGGCTCTTTTGTAGCATAACCCACACGCTTTCCACTATTGGTAAAGAATGCAGTCATAAAACTCGTATTTAATGGGTCAAGGTGTGAGGTATTGCAAAAATATCTATGTATCAAAAGGGTGAGCATAAAAATAAAAGCCCGTATTAAAGCTTGCACGCTTGTTCAAGGTAAATGTATTTTGCTCCGGCTTACCGCATTTTGCTTCTATAAAAAAATTCTCCAGTTTAACTCAGTAACTAAATTGGCAACTGCTTCGGGTTTAAACAACGGCTAACCGCTTGACATCTTGCCTATTAATCCACGGACGCTCTGAGTTTCATTCATTACCCTCAGTCTGGTCTATGTGGTCAAACTTACACACTTATGGTACGTACTGCACCTATCGTGTTATCTATACATATAAATAAAATTGGAGTCTCTATTTGTAGCATTGAAATAACCGCTTTTTACTACGTGCATATGAATATATTATTTTATACGGTACATACACCAAAATAACATTTTTTACAATTTTCGTCTGTCTGTCTGTCTGTCTGTTTGTTCCGGCTAATCTCTGGAATGGCTGGACCGATTTTGACGGGACTTTCACTGATAAGTAGCTAATGATATAAGGAGTAACTTAAGCTACTTTTTTTTAGGTTAGCTTTGCCTCGCGGCGTCACCCGCGGTACGACAATAACCGCGGGTCACATCGCGGGACTCAGCTAACAATAATCAAATTTAATGTTTCCGAAGCGAACCGAGGGCGGGTTGCTAGCTTACTATAAATGTTATTTTGTCTATATTTAATAGCTATGCAGATTAATTTGTTTCATTTCATTAAAACAACATGTTCCTCCAGTTGCCTACATCTGCCATCAAATTACTGTACAATATTTACACATTTCAGACCTCAAGCAACTTTTAATTGTTTTCAACTGTCGATTGCTCCACTAACGTTTTTTTTAATTAAACTAATCGTATGGCATGCAAGATTGCTTCAATATTCCTATTAATTTCTATTACTTCTGAGTTCAAAAAGTTAGATGTTAATTATTTACATACACTTAAAACATTCAACTCAAATCTATGAAACTCGACTAACATCAGCAAAAAATCACGTCAAGATTTTACGTAGATATCACCAGAATTCAAAAACAATTGGATATTGCTATAATTCAACTATATTTCCTATTCCATATCTTCAATCAAATATTTGACCATTCGTATATTGCTCGAAGAATGTACATAAAAGGGTACTTATTAATAGTAAGAGTATGGTTGCGTGAGTAAGGTTGCGTCAGTAAGGTACGATTGCATTTTAGTGTTATTAAAGTCGATAAAGAAGTCAGCATGCCCGATTTTTTTGTATTATTTTCTTTTCCTGAGTTCTAGAAAGTTTTAGCTGAAATTAATAATTTTGTTGGGCATTGAAATGTGAATTTTGATTGTGTTGCGATAAATGATATTCGTTTATCTATATATTAATACGTGAACCAAAAACTTTGTACCCCTTTTTACGAAAATTGCGCGAACGGAGGAGTATGAAATTTCTCACGCTTATAGAGAATATAGAGAAGGAGTGCACAATGCTAATTTTTTTTTTAAATAATGCATAAAAGATACTTTAAATCAATAAAGAAAACATTAAACACACTACCATGTGTTTGACACAACACATATGTAGGGGCCAGGTATGGATTTTAAATTAAATGACGATAATTTCGACTTATAACGTGTACTTTATTTTAAATAGTAAAAAATGCATTCAAAAGACTTTTACAAAATTGCAATATATGGCGTGTGCGCAATAGTGGGCATAGATTACAGAGAGTAGACGCCGATGAGACGCCATAATGATATGGAGCGGTGGCGCGAAGATTTGAATCCTTAACATGCCCCCACGCGTTGAAAGCTCGACTTTCAACTGGAGACGTCATCTTCAGGCAGCAATGGAACAATGTTGCTAAAGGATCTTCGAACAACGCCATTTCTGGTTTTAATATCAGCCACTCTGGTTATCTGGTCAGTACCAGGATATACCTCGACAATGCGTCCCAATTTCCACTTCATGGGTGGAAGGTTTTCTTCCTTCAAAAGGACTAGGGTGCCAATTTTCAAGGAATACTGACATGATCGCCATTTTATACGCTGCTGGAGTTGGGCCACGTATTCCTTACACCATCGAGTCCAAAAATGCTGGCGTATCTGCTCAATCCTCTGATAACGTGTGAGTCTGGTAATAGGGTGTTCTTGAAAGTTCCTTTCGGGCAGGGAAGTGAGAGGCCGGCCGATAAGGAAATGACCTGGCGTGAGCGGCGTTAAGTCTTCTGGGTCTGATGACAAAGGAGTTAGTGGTCGAGAGTTAAGGATCGCCTCAATCTGAACCAATGCTGTGGTGAGCTCCTCAAAGGTTAGGTTACAATTTCCCAGCACTCTATTTAAATGATGCTTAGTTGACTTAACACCTGCCTCCCAAAGACCTCCGAAATTAGGGCTGTACGCGGGAATAAAATGAAAATTGATGTTATCCTGTGCCGAATCAGCGGCCAAGGAATCACAATTGGCCTTGAGAAATTTTGATAGGTCATTATATGCGCCAACGAATGAGGTACCGTTGTCTGAAAATATGTCTCTAGGCTTTCCTCTACGCGATATAAATCTCCGTAACGCTAATAGATAGTTATTGCTCGTTAAGTTACCCACCAACTCTAAATGAACTGCCTTAGTAGTGAAGCACACAAAAATAGCAATGTACGACTTGATGAGTCTACAACCGCGACCAGTACGACTAGCGCAGGAAACGGGACCGGCATAGTCCACGCCTGCTGCACTTTCAAATGCGTAACCTCCAGGTTCGAGTCTCTGCTGCGGTAAGTTGCCCATTAACGGAGCGAATGACTTTCCTTTCATACGATTGCAACGCACACACTGACGGTAACATTTTTTCGCTAAATTACGACCGCCTATAGGCCAGTAGTTTTCTCTAATTGTGGCTAACAGGAGTTGAGGGCCTGCATGCATTAATCTTCTGTGTTCAAACTCAAACAATAACTTAGTGACATGATGTGTGGACTGTAATACGATAGGGTGTTTTTTCTCAAATGGAAAATTTGAATTATCCAATCGACCTCCGACGCGAATTAAGTTATCTTTATCTAAATAAACGTTAAATTTAATCAGCGGGCTTTTATTAGGGATTTTGTGTTTTCTAATCAATAAATCATACTCAGGGAACGATTTCATTTGCGAATGTCTCATAATCAAAACCTTAGCATTCTGCAATTCGTCAGCACTTAAATATTTATCATTACGTTTTGACCCTTTTTTTAAATTGTTTATAAATCGCAACACGTACGCAACGGTGCGCAAAAGCCTTGAAAACCTTGAAAAGCGACTAAAATCTATGAGTTCGCGAGGGGCGTTGGATAATGTTAGTAATGAAACTTCGTTTCTAATCTCAGGTAACTTGTCAGTGGCACATGGGTTAGAGGGCCAATGCGAGTCACTACGTTTTAAATAATCTGGACCATGCCACCATAACTTGTGAAACTGAAGAGAATTAATACTGACACCACGCGATGTCAAATCAGCGGTATTCTCATCAGTCGGGACATGTCTCCAAGTGCAGCTTCCAGTTTTATCTAAAATCTCTGCAATACGATTACGCACGAATGGCTGTAATTTAGATGGCAACATTTTTAGCCAGCCTAAAACAATGGTAGAATCTGACCAAAATATAACGCGGTTGATTTTAGCACGCAATGCAGTTACACATTTCTCATAAATTCGAGCACCAATCAACGCGCCGCAGAGTTCTAGTCGGGGTATAGTCGTTGGCTTTATGGGAGCAACCCGGCTCTTAGCGGTAAGTAGCTGAACTGAGACTGCATCGTCGTAGTCAATACTACGCACATAAACACAAGCACCATATGCACGCTCAGACGCGTCAGTAAAAATGTGTAACTCCAACTGGGAGTGAGAATCACAAATGACACGTCGCGGTATGCGCAAGCTGCTCAAATGAGGCAGGCTGTGGACAGTTTCGATCCACGCCTGGTATATCTCTGAAGGCAACTCCTCATCCCAAGATAAGCGTTGAAGCCACAACCTTTGTAAAATTAATTTCATCGAAATGATGAAAGGTGATAAGATCCCAAGTGGGTCAAATATTTGAGCTATGACAGAGAGGATGTCACGCTTTGTTTTTCCCTTAACAATGACAGGATTGACAGGAAAATGAAATTGGTCTGACTCTGAATCCCATCCGAGGCCAAGAGTCTTATTAGGTTCAGCATCTCCGAGTTTTAATTCAAGGGATGGTTGATGACTGGCTTGTGATAACAGTTGAGGTTCATTGGACTTCCATTTTCTCAAGGGCATGCAAGCTGATGCTAATTCAGCAGAAACTTGCTCACGGATGCGCAATGCTTCGCTGATGGAGTCACTTCCAGTCAACAAATCGTCGACATAAAAATCATGGATAATGATGTCCGCTATCGTGGGGTCCTTACATTCTATACCTATTTGTTTCAAACATCTACTAGCGAGATAGGGTGCGCTAGCAGTCCCATAACTGACTCTGTTTAAAGCATATGCTTTGAGTGAATCTGACTCGTTTTCGCGCCAAATAATCTGTTGTAACGGTCTGTCCGCTTCATGCACGACGATCTGCCTATACATTTTCTCCACGTCAGCTACAAGAACATACTTGTGCTGCCGAAAACGTAAAAGAATTGACAGAAGATCGTCTTGCACCGTGGGTCCTATCATTTGAATGTCGTTAAATGAAACCCTTGAGGAAGTAGGGCTGCTCGCATTAAATACGACGCGCAACTTAGTGGTCGTACTACATTCACGAAGGACACCATGACGTGGAATGAAGTAATGAGGCAACTCAATATTCGGTTTGCACTCTGACATGTGACCAAGATTTTTATACTCGCGCATAAATTCCTTGTACATTTTACTAAATGAATCATCACCTTTGAGTCGACGCTCCAAAGATAATAAGCAATGTTTAGCTCGCTGATAAGAACTTCCCAAAACGTCAGGCGCTTGTTTCAATGGGATTCTTACGCAAAACCGTCCGTCTGCGAGGCGAGTTGTATTTTTAACAAAATGTTCTTCACATAACTTCTCTTCAGGGAAATAATGATTTGACTGAGGACAGACTTCTTCAAGCTGCCAAAAACGCATGAGTTGGTTTTGGATGTCATCATTAAAATTATAAGAAGTCATGGAATCAACTTGAGTGAAATTGCATTTAATTTTACATGGCCAAGTCGATGTATGGCCGCTGGTTACTGGACCAGAGACTATCCAACCAAGTCTAGTCTCATAAAGAATCGGCTTGCCATTCCCTAATTTAATTCTTTGAGAACCCAAAATGTCCCAGAAAACATCAGCACCAATAATAAGATTGATGGCAGAAGGTAAGTAGTACTTGGGATCCGCTAGGCAAATATCTGAAGGAACCCTTAAACTTCTAACATCTATCCGACATCCAGGAACGTTATCAGTGATGGACGGCAGGATGAAACAACTTAGACAAGTTGAAAAATTCTCATTTAAAGATTTGACTTGTACGCGACACATCTGACTAATATGTGATGTTATATTATTTATGCCTATGACAGACTTATTTATGCAATTAACTGGTAAATTTAATTGTTTATACAAATCCTCAGTCATGAGACACGAAGTGCTACCGCTGTCGAGTATCGCACGGGCGATGACCTCACGGTTATTGCTGTCATATAATTTCACTAACGCAGTAGATAATAGAACATCACACTGACCTTGACCTGAATTCTCATTAGTGGTCATCACGGTTCCCGAAAGTACGACGCTCGGATTGTGAGAACTGCTCGGAACCACAGAAGGCTGAGACTTGATTGATTGACTCGACTCACTAGCATTGTTGCCGTTATCACAATCAGCTGACACCGATGCTGTCGACTGTCTCACGCCAAACTCGTTTACGTGTATGAGTGTGTGGTGTTTACGTTTGCAAACCTTACACCCTGACTTCTTACACGAGTTCGCATAGTGTCCACTACGAAAACAATTAAAACATATCTTATAATTGGGTAACAACTTGTACCGTGCTTCACTACTCAATGCGAGAAAGTTCGGACAATTATTTAAATAATGTTCACCATTACAGTTAGGGCATGGTTTCATTGGCGAATGATTTTTATAGTTCTTAGTAGTGGTCGAAGGATTATTGATATTATAAGAACCACCTTGAACAGAAACCATAGTCTTAATTTTTGTTGCACATTTACTACTACCAGTTTTTTGAGCATTTTGTGACATTTCAATGGTCTCAATTAAATCAGCTCGATTATGCAAAAATTCTAAAAAGGAATCAAATTTAATAGTTTTATCTTTACCTTTTCCTAAATTACCCTTGTACTCTTCCCACTCACGGTAAGTTTTTGCATCTAATTTTTGTGTGACGATGTGAATTAAAAGTGTGTCCCAATGCGTTACTGGTTCTCCTAACGACTCAAGTGCGCGCAAGTTCTTATTGATTTGATCTATCAAACGTTTCAAATTGACAGATGACTCCTTTGTGATCGGGTCGATGTTAAATAAAGCAGCGACATGATTTTGTATTAATAAACGTTTGTTGTCAAACCGTTCACATAAGAGCTTCCATGCCACTAAATAATTGGTTGCGGAAAAATCAACAGATTGAATAACTACAGCAGCCGAACCCTCTAACGACGCCCTCAAGTAATGAAATTTATTTACTTCATCGATATCATCATTGTTGTGAATTAAACTTGAGAATGTGTCGTGAAACTCCAACCATCCATCATATGAACCTCCAAATTTGGGCAGCTGGATGGTAGGTAACTTAACAAGTCTATGATTAGCGCGTGAATGTGAAGCATTCGATGCGTTTTCAATCTTCTCATGTAGCCTTTGGTAGGTATTTAGAATTTCATGTGCATGAGCGCATGTTTTATAATACTGAGTTTCAAACTCTGTTCTTTCAGCCATTTGTATATCCATGTTATCAGAGCTGCACTCTATTTTCAACTGTACCTCATCGTATAAGTGATATAAAGCTTCGATCTTACCAATGCGCAATTGTAACTCCCTGACCTCTGTGGCAGTGATCGTTGATTCATCTATTGTTTTCAGATGACTCGCGAACGCTGTTAATCGACCTTTGATGCTGCTACGTTTCTTTATTAGTTCCTTTTGCTCAGTCATTTTTGGGAGACAGGTATGATCGGTCTAGAATCAATACAGGTAGTATATGTTTACTTAAGTACTTTTATCAATTACATAAAATACATAGAAACAACTAATGATGAAATTACTTAACATCAAATACCTGATAATAATCACACAATGTTAAACAGTTGTTAAACGAGAAGCTCAGTAAAATAATGACAAATTAACATGTAAATAATAATGAATTTTGTGATTAAATTATAAATTGTACACGTTATTAACAATAAAGGATTAAATTACCATTTTGAGACAGAACAATGTGGGTACATAAGATTTTATCAATAAATTTAAGTCGATGCAAAATGTTACAAAACTAATGATAAATCGGTCAAAATTGATGTTAGTTAAACAAGTTCGTTTCTTATTTAAATAATAGAACAAACAAATACGCATAAAATATTTAACTAACTAACCTGGGTTTATCTAACATTAAAGCAATCGATGACATTGGTACTTATCTGTTTCACTGAACTTATCTGACGAACTTATCTGTTTCACTAAACAAAGAATTGGTTTACTAACCTTACCATTACGTCGAAATAAGCCTAAAATACCTGATTAATTGAGTGTTGGGTTCAAATTATACAAAATAATCATTTAACAAAGGATTTCCACACTTGAACTTTGAACTCTCGACCACTCTTCGATGGCGTGCAATCCCGTTCCATTAAATTTGCACTCCACGGCTTCAGTATTGTATGTAATCTTCTTTTTCAACAAAGTATGAGCTGGTAAGTATATCCATCCGGCTCGATCCAGGACCATGTAGGGGCCAGGTATGGATTTTAAATTAAATGACGATAATTTCGACTTATAACGTGTACTTTATTTTAAATAGTAAAAAATGCATTCAAAAGACTTTTACAAAATTGCAATATATGGCGTGTGCGCAATAGTGGGCATAGATTACAGAGAGTAGACGCCGATGAGACGCCATAATGATATGGAGCGGTGGCGCGAAGATTTGAATCCTTAACACATACATAAAAATATACTCTTTGTTTACTGTCAATTGGGAAACTTTTGTTATTGTTTAAAGTCTGTGGTCGAATTAAAAATTGATTAATATTGTTTGTCTTTAATATTATTGATCTATAGTGCAGTTTTGGCGAATACTGTGATTACATTATCGAAATATAATAGTGTTTGACAATAGAACCATAATAATCTTTAAACTTATAATTTTAATTAATTATAGTCGAATCTCGACTACTGCGGGGCCACTAGTTACATTTATTAAAGCACATTTGACGTTCGGAAGCTCTAGTTGACACTTGAAGATTCTGAGTGCGATTGCGTTTTTATTTTTACTAGAGGTCCCGCAGTAGTCGAAATTCAACTATAAGTAATTGAAATTGTAAGTTTGTACACTATTATGATTGTATTTTATACTTCTATAATCACAAATTTCGCCAAGACTACACTATAAAAAACATTAACGAAGACAAACCATATTCTATTCTCAATTTGACAACAGACGTCAAGAACAAAAGTTTGACATTATATAGTATGCATGCGTGTGTGCGTCAAATACATGGTATGTAGTGTGTGTAATGTTTTCTTTATTAATTTAATGTACTTTTTATGCATTATTTAAAAAAAAATATTAGCATTGTGCACTTCTTCTCTATATTCTCTATAAGTGTGGAAAATTTCATACTCCTCCGTCCGCGCAATTTTCGTAAAAAGGGATACAAAGTTTTTGCTTCACGTATTAATATATAGATTTTTATCGACGCCGCCAAATAATGGATCACTTTTTATAGTAACTTATAATAGTTAAGGTGCGAGCACAGGATCGATCTTTAATTGCGGCACATTTTACTTGCAAACGTTTCTCAAGGTTGACACCCGTACGAATTCAGTTCAATGTCACGGAGACCGCAACTCCGAATTGGCTAGCAAATTGGTCTAGAGCGAGGAAGACGCTTTTTGATGAATGCCCTTGTATTATTTGGCCTTATTAAGCGATAAGCTTAGCGGTCCTAGAAAACTTGGCTTTCTTCTACGTCTACTAAAGATTGATTTCGTTCGTTTTCTTTTTATACGGTTCAGATAAAATTTACCGTCATGTAATTATGCTATCGGTACTATAAATTTTAATTGACCAAACTTGATACCCAGTGACTTTTGGTGGCCAGCTTTAGTGTAGAACATTGTGCACCAAGGGAGAAAAGGATGAGATGTCCTACTTTTTTCCCGCGGTGCACATACTATTTTTTCTCCTACCAGACCGAAAGTTCGTGGAGTACCCAGCTGGGGTCCAGGGGCGAAGCCCGGGTGGGGGTAGGGGGGCGGAGCACCCCCTTACTCATAAAAAAACAATTTAACTGTTTTTTAATTTTTAAATAAACTACTACTAATTGAATAAGAACTGTCTGAAAAAGGAAAAGTTACACTTTCTTCCCTGTACAGCGCGAGGAAAAGTTAGACTTTCTTCCCTGTACTCCTCCTCCTTGCGTCGGTTTCCTCATTACTGAGGGTCGTGGTCATGGCCTTGAAACAGATTGTTTTTTATAGTGCACCGCCATCTGTTCCTATCTGCAGCTGAGTGCAGAGCATCGTGCACTGTGGTATCCAGGGCTGCACGAATCTGGTCCGTCCAACGGGTCGGGTTCCTGCCTCTTAGTCGCTTGCCCTCGACCTTTCCAGTGACCATCAATTTCTCTAAGTTGTCACTGTCTTTCCTTGCGATGTGGCCAAAGTATTCAAGAATCCTTCGCATACAAATGGTGGAGAGTCTGGTCCGGATCTTCAACTGAGCTAGGATGGATAAATTGGTGCGGCGTGCGGTCCAGGGAATACCCAACATCCTCCTCCAGCACCACATTTCGAAGGCATCAATCCGATTGCGGTCAGCTTTCTTTATAGTCCATGTCTCTGCTCCGTATATAAATATTGAAAACACTAGTGTGCGGACTAGGTTGCTCTTGGTGTTCATAGAGATATTTTTGTCCTTCCATATTTTGTCCTGTACAGCGGGAGGAAAACCGAACTTTCGGCGTAGGTAGGAGAAAAAGTATTTTGTTCTGCATACAGGATCAGACGAGCTCACGGCGAATCTGATCTAAATTTACCGATAAATATAATTAATCGGTATTGGAAAAAGGGTGTGTTTCAACACAGGATGGTCTTTCAAATTAAAAGCCCGATGATATTCTATTCTTGTATAACGTATAACACATTATATACTGGTGCCGTTATTACAGTAGACGAGAGATCAACGTACCACTTTTTTTAAACCTAAGCGCATGAGTGTTTTGGATAAATACCCGAGCGACTTCCCAATATCAGTATTGCAATCAATACATATTTTAATATAAGAAACAATGATTGATGGTGAGGACTACACCGTAGATCGGTATCTATCGTTACAAAGAAAATATGTTTGTTTTTGTATCAATTATGAAAAAATACAGTGTATCAGAGAGGTATTATAAAAACTGTTTATACATATCTGAAATATTTACAGCGGCTGAATGAAATTTTGCACATACATTTCAAGTATCTTGAACGATAGCCGATCGAAGACGTCGTCTGAATCTCGAAAGTTTCCAAGCATTCGAGAAACTTTTGACGCAGTCTATTTCAATTAAATATTCGTTAAAATTGTTGAAGGCTTCCTAGAGCGGACCTCGTTGACAGCTAATTTAAAAACGAGAATACGAAGTGTGCTCTCCTAATGAAATCTATTTTGAAAATAGAAACACTCATTTTTGCATCTTTGATTTATGTATAATAGTACGTGTTCCAGAAAAATAGTATATAACGCTATGTATACGTTTCTGATAGTAGTAGTAAGTAACGAAAACCATCTGGCGCACGTCAACAGGTGATTATGACGGTAACAGTGCGCAGTAAATAATCATAAATACCACAAAAATAGAGCGAGAGAACAAAACGTAGCACGGAATACAGTTATCAAGACTGTTCGTGATCTACATAGGCGATGAAAAGGTTACTGGCCAGTCGAAGATCTACCACTTTTTTCCTACCTAAGCTTGAGGGCTATATCAGCATCGCCTTAACTAGTAGGTGAGCTCACGGGGCTCAAACCTGATGACGTTGCTAATACGAACCCTAGCAAGAGCCGTGCTTTGTAGAATCTACCACCGGATCGGACACGCGACCCACCGAGAAGATCCGGCGAGAAACTCAGTGGGCTGTGTCTGAGGGTTAATTTACTCGTCGAGCCCTTCGTCGCTAGCGACGAGTTCGACGAGAACGATGACCGGTGCTTGAGGTACCTAAAAGCACCGTTAGTGGATCGGGAGGATCCGAAATGACGTGTTTGCGGCTACTTCGACTGCTTTCCATTCTTTCCGCAGGATCGGGGATGATCTACCGAAGGGTGGGCCGCGGAATGAGTGGAAACTCACCTCTTCCTGGGCTTGCGTCTAGGACGACGCCTCTCGCCCTCGAGCTCATTCTCGAGGCCTCGTCGCCTCGGGCCCGCCGCGGCTCGACGTCGCTCCAGCTTGCGCTCTTGTTGCGCTTCCCGGATTGCCTCGACTACGGCCACGCGCGGCACGCACTCATCTTCTTCTATAGGCTTTGGTGTCTGCGGTGCGCCCATCCGAAGATGGCGTTGACGCCACCACAGCACCCACGAGCTGATGTTGTCGCGAATCTTGGATATCGAGCACCCGGCAGGAGTTAGGACGTCCTCTCGGATCTGATACGGTCGGAACTTTTCAAAAATACGAAAGAAACGACGGCTAAAGCGTTCGCAAAGCGATGGACTGTGATCTGAGCTGAGGTCGCGCGCGGTCCTCGTACATCACAAGCGTGAAGCGTCGATGTTTTAATCTACTTATTATCTAAACTTATATAATTTGGCAGGAATGTGTCGGCAGTCGATGGTTTCGGAGTGCATGTTACGTGTTGCCGCTTGGGTGTTGCACGGTAGCCATGGCGACGGCATCCGTGGGCGGCGTCGCGGCGGGCGGCATGACGGTGCGCGGGATGGTCAGCGGTGCAAGCGTGCCGCGAGCTGGCTGGACTCAACAGATGCCGGAGTCGGTGCCGTTACGTAACGTATTCGTACCGGACGCGCAGACGTTGGTGCGCGACGGCGTCGAACGCGCGAGTGTCGCGGAGCCTTCGCTCGCCGCACCGGCCGCCCCGCGCTCCGCCGCCCGCCCCACCCGAGCCTACCTGTCGCTATTGTCCTACCGAAATTACACATTGTACATCCTTAATGAATACGTACCGATAAAATTGCATATGTAAACGGGCTCGTGTAAGTTAGGTGGCGGGTTCGGATCTAGCCAAGGTCAGGGCGATCGTTCTCAACGGGTTAGTTTATGGCGGCCAGACGTGCGGCTGCTTTCGGACGCACTGCGTAACATTTATAGGTATTAAAATGTTAGTTTTAAATTATCGCGTCTTGTGAGCGATAAAAAGTGTTGGAAGCGCGTCATAGACAATGCGGCCTGTGTCAGTGTTTTATGGGCGTCGGTTAAGTGGTCTTCTAAATCTTTTGAACGTTCTGGGCAGCGGTTTTCCGGTACGCCACGAGCGGTTCTTTAGACATTTGTGTATCTATTTTAAAAGTAAACAGTTTCTTGATTTAGACATTTCATGTTCGTACACAAAATAAGAGAAGACATTTTCATTTTTCACATCACATGTCAGTGCTTCTGAGTTATAACATACATTAGGGATAATCGTGTGCAACGTGACGAATGAGGATGTTCTGTTTATTTACATATAGTGCGCCATTTGGATGGTGTGAAACTGGATTATGCCGGTTACGTCGTGTGCACACTTGGTAATAAATAGATCGATTTTAATACACATAGAACACTAACATATTATTATACTAATTGGCAGCATTGATAAAAATAAATAGATTTTATTTTTTTATTGCAGTAGATGACTCGTCTGAGTCTAAATAATAACTGTATTGTGTAAGAAGAGCATTAGAAAGTTGTTATATTTTTAATAACAATTTTATATTTTTCCAAAATGTATTCATCATACTAGGTGGCTTATCTTTTTATTTATTGTATAGATGGGTGGACGAGCTCACGGCCTACCTGGTGTTAAATGGTTACCGGAGCCCATAGACACCTATAACGTAAATGCTGCCACCCACCTTGAGATATGAGTGGTAAGGTCTCAGCTTTTACAGAAAAACGGCTTGCCACCCTTCAAACCGAAACGCATTACCTACTGCTTCACGGCAGAAATAGGCAGGGTGGTGGTACCTACCCGTGCGGACTCACAACACGCCCTACGCACCAGTAAAATCTGATTGCTTATAGCTTACAGTTTAAGCCTTTTCTTGACATCGGTATGATATTTAAGAAGGCAACCGGACAATAATAACCCACCCGTGCGGACTCACAAGACGTCCTACTACCAGTAAAAAACTTTGGAAAATCTAGTTCTTTTTTAATGATATTGTTAATGAATGAATGAAAATATCATTTAATACGTCTTTAATATAAAATATTGAACGATATTTGATTGTAACGTCACTTTTTCACTTTGAGTTGTTTTAAACACATTTTTACTACGAAAAACCTACAAAAAACAATATGATTCAGTCTACTACTAATTTTCCGAGTATGGACGCGAGCAATCTCCGGAGAATATCCGATCTCGATAAAACTTATATGTCTCGTTCCAGGTGTATCGATATGATTTAAGACCGAGCGCTTGCGAGATTGCTTCGAAAAATATTTGACTGGATTGTGGCCACCACAACTGAACATTGGGATGAATTTAAAAAAATAATATGATAATACATAATATACTTCTTAGTACAAAATATCAAAAATCCTTGCTGGTGGTAGGTAGGTGGTAGGTACCACTACCCTGCCTATTTCTACCGGAGCAGTATTGCGTTTCGGTTTGAGGGATGGGGCAGCCGTTCTACAATACTTTAGACCTTAGAACTCATATCTCGAGGTGGCATTTACGTTTTAAATGTCTATGGGCTGCGGTAACCACTTAACATAAGTTAAGCCGTGAGCTCGTCCATTCATCTAAACAGAAAATTGGTTATAGATCACTTTAACTCATAAAGTGAACTTTAAAAATAAATAAAAACTTTTTGTTTCGAGACTTCATAGTCTCATAGTGTATGATATCGAGATCCTTCGTAAAGTAGAAACTCAGAGATCCTTTGCCTATTCGTGAAAGTTTATACAACTAACATATACACCGAATTATTTTGGGGGGAGAACACCATTAAGAACCTACTGCTGCTATATGGGCTAATGGAATGCAACAGCAGAAACTAAGGAAGGCGAGGGTCACGTACCTGTTTCTCTTTCTGATCAGCTGGATACACTAATATGAGATCCTCCGAGCTAATAAGACAAAATATTTGTGATTCCGATCTGATAGTATACACCGGAGAATTAACGCTCTTGAGCAGAAAGACTTGCTTCAGACACGCGTTGTGGCGGTTGTTAGCGAAAATCTACCCCTATTGAATGTACTCGTGCTCACTCATTCATCCCTATAAAACCGGAAAGGCATCCTGGCCACTATCAATAAAGAAATCTAAAGAAAAAATCCACTTCGAGCCATCTACGGCCTTGAGAATGCGGCCTTTACCGCTCACATATTGCACCGAAAATATCCCAATAGGTCTCATCGTACTTCGAAACCCTTCAAACATTATCAATAATCTCTCGTAAACAAACCCTCGTGGGTGTTCAGAGCTCGCGTTACGTTTTACAGCTCAATTAAGTAAGGTAAATTAACCTTACCGAGTGCCTTTATAAAGAGGTTTCACACTGTCACTTATGCTATAATTAACTCGGCAGACAACAACACGTCGGAACTCGCCTTGATCAAATTGCTTGAGTATTTAGCACAATTTAATAACGTAACTTAGCGTTAAACGTATAAAGTAAGAACACAATTTTCGTTTTATTGTCTGTTTTAAGGTTTTTAATTAGATTACCTCTTCTTTGATTTTTAATCCAAGAATAAAAAAAAATAAGCACAAAATAAGATTTTTTTTTTCTTGTGAATTAAGCAATTTAATCTTTATAGGTCAGTCAGTCAGTAGCCGTTTTTGCAGGAAAACGATGTGCATTGCGCCGTTATTGGTGCATTTCATTAATAACAATGCAGTACAGTGCCGTCTCCGATTCTAGAAAAAAATTAAAGCCATAACTTCGATGTATGTGATACATTATAAACACAATTATTTTTTAAATATAATTTTAAAACGTAGGCAACCGTTGAACTTACAGGAGTCGAATTCAATTCTGAAGCATGGACGTTCCGAACTCATGATGGGTACAGAAAGGTACATTGGTCCATGGATGCTGTATAACAATTATCGTGGAAACGAATAGAAGTGTACAGATGACGTTCTGAGTTCGAAGCGAATCCAACACCGCGATTACAGTTTGTCGAACATCCAAATTAAAGGTACCTTTAATTGGATTTAGTGGGTAGTTATTCTATCATCCCACCCAATTGGAACATTTTAATTATGATAGAACTTCTATCATAATAACTGTTCCAGTTTTGAAGCTGGTGCGGTATTTAAGACTGTATTGTTGGGAAATAGGGTAGGCACCACTCTAACATGAAAGATACAAGGACCATTATCCTAATTCAATTGAGCCTGTCTCGCGGTGCCGGTCAAGATCAATGTTGTGAGCTGCTCTGCTACTGAATACGAAAATCGTTGTGACGTAATAGGCAAGGCAGCCTGGTGTACTTGTGTATCGGGCAATGCGGCGGATGGGATACACGCGGGATGCGAGTAAATTAACCCATAGACACAGCCCTCTGAGTTTCTCGGCGGATCTTCTCAGTGGGTCGCATTTCCGATCCGGGGGTGAATTCTGTGAAGCACTGCTCCTGCTAGGGCTAGTGTTAGCTGATATAGCCTCTCAAGGCTGTCGGCATAGGTAGGAAAAAAAATGTAAATGAGACTTCAACTTCATATTCAAAGGAGGACGGTGGCAATGCTGACTGTTGATTCTGGTGACCACTTAATCGTGTGTGTGTGTGTTTAACACATTAGTGTAAGCTCCATTTCTCATATAAAGCTAAGAACGAAAAATGGATATAAATATAGAGTAGAACGACGTTAGCCGTCAACCGATAATAAAATTTTACTTTAGTAACGATAAATCAATCACTCGTACTGTTTCACTTTAAAATTACAAAAGCACAAAAAAATTAAATTCGCAAATAACAAGCTAATGTTTATTTTTTTTAATTGAATGTTTTAATATTGATCAAGTGGACACGAACAACAGAGTTGATTTTACGAACAATTAAACAATATTTTCCGATAAGGTTCATTAAATAAAAAACGGATTTATTTAACATAGATTTTATTGATACTACCACTAAAAGCGAACGGTTCCATGCTAGAAGAAGCTGTTAATTCATCGACTACTATCTCGCGGGAATTTGATCTTGTAATCCCATAAGTGTGTGAATACGCATACATTAATAATATATGGCACAAGGATACTTTACATATAGATGAATCTATTTAAAAATCGTTTAAACCATCTAATGTTTCTTCGATGTCTACGCCGGAGCCTTCTACATCTCCTGGAGATGAATCGATATATTATTCTTATTATCAGGAATATTAGCAAAATACACGCGAGCACAGACATTTTTGCTGAGCACCTGAAAAGAGTTAAATCAAATTAATTTAACTTGCATATACAAAATAAATTAAATACATCAATTAAAAATAATGTGTAATGGCTTATCTACGATGCGTCGATATCATGTCTTCCTTCAAACGAGACTTGAAGGGATCTAAGCGGTGATATCATCTAGTGTTGCTGATACCCATGAGCCTCGAAAATATATTCCCATTTAAGTCATGCGAAGTCATGTCATATGCAAAATGAAACGCGAGTGAGCAGCGTAGTATGTGTTTAATCATATCTGAATCCCTATAATTTAAAAAAGTTTTTTGTTCATAATAAACAAATTTTCTTTGATGATACAAAATTAAAACCACTCGCGTTTTATCAACGTAATGTTTTGTTTGAAAATGTTTTAACAATTAATAATCTAAACAAACAGATTTTTGTTGAAAAAAACCAAAATCAAGCTTTTCCAGTCATCCAATTAAAGTTCATTAGTATTACCATAACAATAAATTGTTTGGTAATAGATCACGAACATATCATTATCATTATTACATTAACGTTATTTTTCAGTAAAATAATATTGTATATAGTATTTTGTATAAACCGTATTTTTCCCATGCCTACAGAGCCCTCTCGATTACGATAGCGCTGTCATATCGGCGGCTCTCAAACTAGAGCGCCCCTGCATAGCTCACCGATTTAAAATAAAGGTTGTTTCAAAAAGTATATGCAACTATTCTGATACTGCAAATATTCAATGCATAATTGTTATATATCAGTACAATACACCAATATTTTTTTATTGTCGAATACCCAGACCACAATTGAAAACCTTGATAATTCACATTAATTTATTAAATGAATAATTGAAAAGCTTAGTATAGTAGTAAAAGATTAAAGAAGTTGAAACATCAATTGTACTGCCTTAACATATCTAAAAGAGTGAAGAGTGATTGGTCTGTTTTTTTAGAAATGTTTCAGAAACGATGAGCTATGCATTTTACGTAAGCTCACATCTGTGTGACAGGGGATTTCAATCGTTCAATTACATTAGTAGCTCCTCTGACCCGGTTTCATGAGACCTATTTAAAATTCAAGGAATTGCCGCAATTTGTAGCTACGTCTGAACCGACAGAGTGTTAATGAATTGCCTGGCATTTACCTTTTTCCGATCCAATCCATTATTGATGATTAAGGGATTAGTTGAATTCAAAGTTATTAGATAGACTAAACCACAAATGCAATCAATTAGTGCTGTATTTTTCTTTCTATAAGCTCTTAAAAAATGACGCTAATTATATTGTCTAATGAATTCACTCAAAACGTCTTAGGCTTGGAGCTTCTACACGATTTTTAGTCAACTATTACACTTTAATACAGGAATTTATTGAAGTAAAATTTAAATGAATAGAATTAGTATTTGTGAGCAGCTTACAAAAACATACATAATGACAGCTATAAAAGCATTTTGTTTATTTACGATACTCAGAATTTAAGTAATTGGTCACTTATTGCCGTTCAGGACTGTAAACAATAAAAAATAGGTCACTAGAACTCACCTGTATGCTATGTGTTGACAATGTGGCTCGTCGTTTCTAACTATGGTGTGTTCCCTTTTTAATTCCATGAACGTGTGGAGCGGTGTAGCAAGAATATGCGACACGTCTGCGCAATAGAATGAACTGCATCTGAAACAAGGTGGGATCTGGGGGGCGTATCCACAATTAAGCTCATTTCAAGGAATCAGCGAAAACCAGTAACAATAGTGATACATTAAATAAATATATATAACGACACTTTATGTTTTAATGCAAAAATTTTATGAGAATTTACTACATTACCATTGAAAATTAAAATTGAAGTAGTAGGTAGTTTTTTTTTTTTTTTTTTCTTTTTCGACTTCTACTTAACACAATTTTTTATTTATTTCAATTATACACTTTTAAATTACTTACCTTTTTATGGAATCTCATCTTTATTTTTCTCTGTGGTTATTTCCAACCATGAGAGTAGTGTCTAGACAAAATTTTCCCATTCTTTTGTTCTTAGACTTATTTATTAATTAAGTAAAGTTCTCAGTAAATGCTGTTTATATAATGCTATGCTTAATTAACTATATTAAAACTGCCATCAAGTAAAATTTTATAATAAAAATATATGTTTGTAATTTTATCTTATAATAGTAAAATAAAATGTAATAATAGTAAATATTTTGTAAAAAAAAGTGGTCTGCGGGAATTAACGATAGCCGAGGACAACTCGCATATCAAATTTTTTGCTGAACTATTTAGAAAATGCAATGATTAAAGTAGAACATAAATATAATGCAATTATTTTATTATTAGTAGCTTTAAAAATATATAAAACTTTAGAAAACAAATCTTCGAAGAATCAATATTCAAGGACAGTAATTCTGGGAAGGTATACATAGTGTCTAGCCGCTACGAGAAAATGCGTGTTTCCGTTTCATATATCAAAAAGCTACTTTAAATTTACTACGTCTTTTCATGTCTACCACATTTACTACATCTTTTCACGTCATCCCTTATTGTTGCCGTTGTTAGCTTCAATCTGGAACAGGCTCACGCAGCATCCACCGTAGACATATTTTGATGAGTCCACCTTAACTCTCAGCGTTGTTGGACGCCACTAGAATGGGTTCGATGTAACTTACGGAGTTCATAGCATAATTCTGCTGAACTTTTTATCTTCTCAGCGGGTAACGATTCCTAACAGATTATATCTCACCGGTAATACAGACTTCAATTAAACCGTAATACCTTTAAAAACATAACCATACCTTCAAACCTTACCAGTTTTATTACCGTGATGCATTAATTTTTTCCCTTCTCGTTTTACCTTGGTTACATCTAATATATAAAATTCTCGTGTCACAATGTTCATTCCCATACTCCTCCGAAACGGCTCGACCGATTTTAGTGAATCTTAGCGTGCATATCGGTCAGGGTTGAGAATCGGCTACTATCTATTTTTCATACCTAAGTGAAAAGGGTTGTCCGTCTACCCCAAACGTTTATTTTTAATTTTAATTTTTTGGATATATATTTTTGTTTATGATGAGGTATTATGTGGTTAAATGAGGTTTTTTTTTCTACAGTAGAATTTCCATAGCAATCTTATTTAAGGCAACACAACGTTTGCCGGGTCAGCTAGTATTATTATAATATATAATTTTCCTGAATATTTACTGTTTGAAAAGTAATCGACATATTTCATAAGTATCCGTTTACATCATTTATATTCCGTTTATCCATTTTAGAATGGAAATATGCATTATTGTTTGGAAATGTTAGAACAGGTTTTGATAAAAAAATTAAATGATTTTTTGTATACAACTTGCAAGGTCTAAATAAACCAAAAACGTAAAATGAAATAATACACATCATTTTTTTATTTTATTTTTTATTTCCAATAGAATTTGAGACACCTGGTTTTTATTCACATACAATAATCTGAATCATACGAGCCGTCTTACAATTTATCTATGTATGCCCCTCAACATTACACCTTACAACATTCGTACATTTGAGAACCGACGTCTGACTGCCGCGTGGTGACTGGGAAATGAATACGTATTCAAAAATAAATGTCGATAAATTAGTATATTTTCGTTCTTGTGATATTATTGAGATATTGCTTAATTTTAAAGATGCTGAACTAAAGCTTACATTCAACGTAACAAAAAATTTACACATATCTGAATGAAAAATGGTAATGATACAGAACGCTTTAGTGTTTTTTTTAAACTAACACGGAATTTTACTAATTCCTTGTAATATTTTGATTTAAAAAACTAAAAGTTATTTATTGGGGTCTTGATATACATATATTATGGTTACCCTATTCATGGGTCTCAATTTGATTAAGTAGACGACATAACAAATTGTATAAAGTAAATATTATTGTAGGCAAGTGTTGTGAAAACATAAAATAATTACGAGTACTATAATATTATCTAACATGTTCTTACTATGAAAATTACTTTCAATTAGATTAGAACGTTGAGTGATTATGATCGAATTAAATAATTATTTTTATATTGTAAGTACGTAACATAAAACAGCCGGTAATAACGTTGAATTTCGATGAGTTGTGAAATTTTAATTATCCAATTTGCGACGTTTTGGGTTTATTCTTGAAGGTCCTGCTACGGGACCTTTTAGTGTTTCACTGACAATACTCTCTGTTTCAATTTTGATTTTCTTGAAGCCAAGTGTGACACGACCGTTTAGACTTCGTAAGACTTCAGCGGAAATATGATCCAGAGTGAATTTTACAATTTCTCCCCATTCTCCATACGTAGTTTTCACTACTCTCCAGTATTCTGTGTTCAGACCACGGTTTTGGATACTCAACAAATTAAAAGCGCTGCTGACGGTTAGAGCTTCGCTGTATGGAATGTATGCGGTTCCTGTTGTGACGTTGGGTATGTCCCGTGTTTCTATAATAGACAGTTCTGCGTCCGGCCATGGTTCCAAGGTAGGTAAAACTCTTTTTAACCACCGCTCACTCTTCGAGTTGTCACAAACAATCATGATCCAATCAGTTTTGTGAATAAAGCCTGAGAAACTCGGTCCTGATGCTTTTATATTTATATCTTCAATAAGATCACAGAGAGATCTATGAATCAATTGCATTTGGTATTCGCTCATGGGGTATTTGCTGCGGATTCCAACAGAAGAAGCTTCGATTAACTCTCTCAATGGCGTTTTGATTTCTTCCTGATTGCGAACATTTAACGCAACTGTGGCCTGGGGAGAATCCTCAGATGAATCTGGAGTCCAACTTCGTTTAGGTACAGCCGAAGGACGAGTTGATTGTACTTCTTCAGAATCCAAATGCTGAGATAATCGTTCTTGTTCTAAGTTTCTACGACTATATGCACGTGATTCTGCGTCTGTCCAACTATCAGAACTCGAAGTGCTTCGAGCAGACGAAGATGATGTTAGATAATTTACCTTCCTTGATTCTTCGTCTTTTGCCTTTGATGTTCCAGGTATTGCATCAAGGATGGCATTAAAAGAGTACATATCATATTCGTTATTGTTGTCTGACTCCGATATAGTTCCCACGAGTAGCGCAGGAATACAATTTCACAAACAGCAGAGCCTGGCATGCCATAAGGAGGGCGTTAATAGTTCTTCGAGGTGCCCAGGTATCGAAGACACACCGTTCAAGACTGAGCTCCTTCTCAGCCACGCATCTATCGGCACGGTTCGTTTCACACCTTAGATTAGGGACGACCCATTTCGCCCACAATTAGCAAAATTGCAAAATAATTTCACGGGAATAGAGGCAAATATTTTAACTGAGATTTGAAAATGTTACTTCTTATTCATTTTAAGTAATCAACTGAAATGAGATAACAAATTTTTACATTCATTCTTACCACGAAATAGATTTTCGATAGAAAAAAATTGATCATCATATGAAACGTAAGAACCTGATATTTTTTTTTAACCGAAATATATTCCCCATTGGTTTGTTAGACATTATTATACAAAGTTACTAACTGTGACCCAGGACACACCGGCTATCCATTGTAAGTACCGGGAGACTCGAATCAACAGGTACCCAAAATGGCTTAGCACACGAGGAGGTAAGGTCGTCTTGTGTCCCATGCAATAATCTAACCTCGACATGGTACTATTGTTATGATTATAATCGTGATAATATCATCGTTTAAATATAAACCGTGTTTTCTACAAATATTTTGTTAGTGGCATACTCACGAATTTCATAATTACGAGTTTAACATTGACATTTAACTATTTGGGTCTTTCAAATACAATTTGACGGCACTGATTGAGGTTTGATTATTGGAAAACAATTTTATTTATTTATTGTTATTTTAACTTAATAAGCACATACTTTAAAATCACTAATTAAGTTTTATTTTACAAAACATGAAAATGAATATACAAATAATTATAACATTAGAAAGCTTTATGTCACGGACATTTATAACAAAACTAACAAATTTATAAATTACAATGACGAATACATTATCTAAATTAAATGAAATTAAAAATAGTGAGTTATTGAAAAAAATTTTAGAGTATGTAAGTAAATTAGAAAATTACATTTCAATCTTTTCATCTCATTAAAACTAAAACAGTTCATATTATCATAAATAATCTAATCAGATAGTTAATTGAATTATAAAATAATTAAAATTAAATACAAAATCTTAGTTATGACCACATTTGAAGGAACTTTATTTAAATAAAATGTTGCTTGGACCAACATGTTTGTTGTTTTTTATGCATCAATTGCGATGCTTAGAAACTGTGTTTTACTGTGAGCTTACAAGTTGTTGTTTAGTTATGATATCCCATTTTTTGTTTAACAAATTTGAATTGGTATTAGCACAAACAGAAAACACGTTGAATTTTCGGAATATAGCAAAAGCTCTTTTTAAATATTTGTCTATTACAGATTTTCCGTTCTTCGACGCTTTGGAGTGATTCCCGAAGGTCCTGGTACGGGGTCATCTAGAGTTTCACTGACATTACTCTCTATTTCAATTTTGATCTTCTCGAAGCCAAGTGTGATGCGACCGTTTAGACTTCGTAAGACCTCAGCGGAATCATGATCCAGAGTGAATGTTATAGTTTGACCAAACGTTTCAGGCCTAACACTCACCACTTTCCAGTGTTCTGTGTTCAGACCTCGATTTTGAATGTTCAACAAATGAAAAGCGGTACTGATAGTTAAAGCTTCGCTGTATGGAATGTATGCGGTTCCTGTTATGATGATTGGTATGTCCCGTGTTTCTATAATAGACAGTTCTGCGTCCGGCCATGGTTTCAAGGTAGGTATAGCTTTTTTTAACCACCGCTCACTCTCCGAATTGTCACAAACAATTATGATCCAATCAGTTTTGTGAATAAAGCCTGAGAAACTCGGTCCCGATCCTTTTATGTTTATCTTTTCAATAAGATCACAGAGAGATAGATGAATCAATTGCATTTGGTATTCGCTCATGGGGTATCTGTTGCGGATTCCAACAGAAGAAGCCTCGATTAACTCTCTCATTGGCGTTTTGATTTCTTCCTGATCGCGTTCTATTAACATGTCAATGGTATTTTGAGAATGTTCAGATGAATCCAGAGACAATCTGCGCTTAAGTACAACCGATGGACGAGTAGGTCGTACTTCTTTAGAATTCAGACGCTGAGATAATCGTTGTAGGTTTAAGTTTCTTTTATATTTTCGACTCTTCTCTGTAGGGTTTGATGTTACTTTGCGTTTACTCTGCTTAGCATTTTCTCCTTCGCTTAAATCTTTAACACGACTATATGCATGTGATTCTGCGTCTGTCCAACTATCAGAACTCGAAGTGCTTCGAGCAGACGAAGATGATGTTAGATAATCTACCTTCCTTGATTCTTCGTCTTTTGCCTTTGATGTTCCAGGTATTTCATCAAGGATGGCATTAAAAGAGTGCATATCATATTCGTTATTGTTGTCTGACTCCGATATAGTTCCCACGAGTAGCGCAGGTATACAATTTCACAAACAGCAGAGACTGGCATGCCATAAGGAGGGCGTTAATAGTTCTTCGAGGTGCCCAGGTATCGAAGACACACCGTTCAAGACTGAGCTCCTTCTCAGCCACGCATCTATCGGCACGGTTCGTTTCACACCTTAGATTAGGGACGACCCATTTCGCCCACAATTAGCAAGATTGCATAATAATGTCACGGGAATAGAGTCAAATATTTTAACTGAGATTTGAAAATGTTACTTCTTATTCATTTTAAGTAATCAACTGAACTGAGATAACAAATTTTAATATTAATTCTTACCACGAAATAGATTTTCGATAAAAAGAATTGATCATCATATGAAACGTAAGAACCTGATTTATTTGGGCCGAAATTGATTCCCCATTTGTTTGTTAGACATATTATACAAAGTTACTAACTGTGACCCAGGACACACCGGCTATCCATTTTAAGTACCGGGAGACTCAGATCAACAGGTACCCAAAATGGCTTAGCACACGAGGAGGTAAGGTCGTCTTGTGTCCCATGCAATAATCTAACCTCGACATGGTGCTATTGTTATGATTATAATCATGATAATATCATCGTTGAAATATAAACCGTGTTTTCTACAAATATTTTGTTAGTGGCATATGCACGAATTTAATCATTACGAATTTAACATTGACATTTAACTATTTGGGTCTATCAAATACAATTTGACGGCACTGATTGAGGTTTGATTATTGGAAAATTATTTTTATTTATTTATTGTTATTTTAACTTAATAAGCACATACTTTAAAATAACTAAGTATTATTTTACAAAATATAAAAACAAATATACAAATAATGATTACATTGGGAAGGTTTACGTTATGGACATTTATAACAAAACTAACAAATTTATAAATTACAATGACGAACACATTATCTAAATTGAATGAATTTAAAATAAGTGAGTTATAATATCATCATAATCGGTTGCTCTTGGCAGAACAGTCGTGGTCATGTGAAATTCTTGCTCATTAAAGCCTTGACAGATGTTTTCCACAGCTTGCAAACCGAGGCAATATATACCTATAAATACTGTTAAAATACTATATCGATCCAGTAAATAAATGAAGAGTAAGTAAATTAGAAAATTACATTAAAATTTCATTCCTCTCATCCCACTCAAACTAAAACAGTTCAAATTATTATTATTAATCTAATCAGATAATTAATTAAAACATAAAATAATTAATATAAATTAAATGTTACTTGAAACCAATATGTTTGTTGTAATTGCGATGTTTAGAAACCGTGTTTTACTGTGAGCTTACAAGTTGTTGTTTACTCATGATATCCCATTTTTTGTTTAACAATTTTGAATTGGTATTAGCACAAACAGAAAACACGTTGATTTTCGGAATATAGCAAAAGCTCTTTTTAAATATTTGTCTATTACAGATTTTCCGTTCTTCGACGCTTTGGAGTGATTCCCGAAGGTCCTGGTACGGGGTCATCTAGAGTTTCACTGACATTACTCTCTATTTCAATTTTGATCTTCTCGAAGCCAAGTGTGATGCGACCGTTTAGACTTCGTAAGACCTCAGCGGAATCATGATCCAGAGTGAATGTTACAGTTTGACCAAACGTTTCAGGCCTAACACTCACCATTCTCCAGTGTTCTGTGTTCAGACCTCGATTTTGAATGTTCAACAAATGAAAAGCGGTACTGATAGTTAAAGCTTCGCTGTATGGAATGTATGCGGTTCCTGTTATGATGATTGGTATGTCCCGTGTTTCTATAATAGACAATTCTGCGTCCGGCCATGGTTTCAAGGTAGGTATAGCTTTTTTTAACCACCGCTCACTCTCCGAATTGTCACAAACAATTATGATCCAATCAGTTTTGTGAATAAAGCCTGAGAAACTCGGTCCCGATCCTTTTATGTTTATATTTTCAATAAGATAACAGAGAGATAGATGAATCAATTGCATTTGGTATTCGCTCATGGGGTGTCTGTTGCGGATTCCAACAAATGAAGCCTCGATTAACTCTCTTATTAGCGTTTTGATTTCTTCCTGATCGCGTTCTATTAACATGTCAGTGGTCTTTTGAGAATGTTCAGATGAATCCAGAGATAATCTGCGCTTAAGTGCAACCGATGGACGAGTAGGCCGTACTTCTTTAGAATTCAGACGCTGAGATAATTGTTGTTGGTTTAAGTTTCTTTTATATTTTCGACTCTTCTCTGTAGGGTTTGATGTTACTTTGCGTTTACTCTGCTTAGCATTTTCTCCTTCGCTTAAATCCTTAACACGACTATATGCATGTGATTCTGCGTCTGTCCAACTATCAGAACTCGAAGTGCTTCGAGCAGACGAAGATGATGTTAGATAATCTACCTTCCTTGATTCTTCGTCTTTTGCCTTTGATGTTTCAGGTATTGCATCAAGGATGGCGTTAAAAGAGTGCATATCATATTCGTTATTGTTGTCTGACTCCGATATAGTTCCCACGAGTAGCGCAGGTATACAATTTCACAAACAGCAGAGCCTGGCATGCCATAAGGAGGGCGTTAATAGTTCTTCGAGGTGCCCAGGTATCGAAGACACACCGTTCAAGACTGAGCTCCTTCTCAGCCACGCATCTATCGGCACGGTTCGTTTCACACCTTAGATTAGGGACGACCCATTTCGCCCACAATTAGCAAGATTGCATAATAATGTCACGGGAATAGAGTCAAATATTTTAACTGAGATTTGAAAATGTTACTTCTTATTCATTTTAAGTAATCAACTGAACTGAGATAACAAATTTTAATATTAATTCTTACCACGAAATAGATTTTCGATAAAAAGAATTGATCATCATATGAAACGTAAGAACCTGTTTTATTTGGGCCGAAATTGATTCCCCATTTGTTTGTTAGACATATTATACAAAGTTACTAACTGTGACCCAGGACACACCGGCTATCCATTTTAAGTACCGGGAGACTCAGATCAACAGGTACCCAAAATGGCTTAGCACACGAGGAGGTAAGGTCGTCTTGTGTCCCATGCAATAATCTAACCTCGACATGGTGCTATTGTTATGATTATAATCATGATAATATCATCGTTGAAATATAAACCGTGTTTTCTACAAATATTTTGTTAGTGGCATATGCACGAATTTAATCATTACGAATTTAACATTGACATTTAACTATTTGGGTCTATCAAATACAATTTGACGGCACTGATTGAGGTTTGATTATTGGAAAATTATTTTTATTTATTTATTGTTATTTTAACTTAATAAGCACATACTTTAAAATAACTAAGTATTATTTTACAAAATATAAAAACAAATATACAAATAATGATTACATTGGGAAGGTTTACGTTATGGACATTTATAACAAAACTAACAAATTTATAAATTACAATGACGAACACATTATCTAAATTGAATGAATTTAAAATAAGTGAGTTATAATATCATCATAATCGGTTGCTCTTGGCAGAACAGTCGTGGTCATGTGAAATTCTTGCTCATTAAAGCCTTGACAGATGTTTTCCACAGCTTGCAAACCGAGGCAATATATACCTATAAATACTGTTAAAATACTATATCGATCCAGTAAATAAATGAAGAGTAAGTAAATTAGAAAATTACATTAAAATTTCATTCCTCTCATCCCACTCAAACTAAAACAGTTCAAATTATTATTATTAATCTAATCAGATAATTAATTAAAACATAAAATAATTAATATAAATTAAATGTTACTTGAAACCAATATGTTTGTTGTAATTGCGATGTTTAGAAACCGTGTTTTACTGTGAGCTTACAAGTTGTTGTTTACTCATGATATCCCATTTTTTGTTTAACAATTTTGAATTGGTATTAGTTAGTACAAACAGAAAACACGTTGAATTTTCGGATTGTAATGTAAATTCTTTTTAAATATTTGTCTATTACAGATTTTCCGTTCTTCGACGCTTTGGAGTGATTCCCGAAGGTCCTGGTACGGGGTCATCTGGAGTTTCACTGACATTACTCTCTATTTCAATTTTGATCTTCTCGAAGCCAAGTGTGATGCGACCGTTTAGACTTCGTAAGACCTCAGCGGAATCATGATCCAGAGTGAATGTTATAGTTTGACCAAACGTTTCAGGCCTAACACTCACCACTTTCCAGTGTTCTGTGTTCAGACCTCGATTTTGAATGTTCAACAAATGAAAAGCGCTACTGATAGTTAAAGCTTCGCTGTATGGAATGTATGCGGTTCCTGTTGTGATGTTGGCTATATCCCGTGTTTCTATAATAGACAGTTCTGCCTCCGGCCACGGTTTCAAGGTAGGTATAGCTTTTTTTAACCACCGCTCACTATCCGAATTGTCACAAACAATCATGATCCAATCATTTTTGTGAATAAAGCCTGAGAAACTCGGTCCTGATCCTTTTATGTTTATATTTTCAATAAGATCACAGAGGGATAGATGAATCAATTGCATTTGGTATTCGCTCATGGGGTGTCTGTTGCGGATTCCAACAGAAGAAGCCTCGATTAACTCTCTCATTGGCGTTTTAATTTCTTCCTGATTGCGTACTATTAACATGTCACTGGTCTTAGGGGAATGTTCAAATGAATCCAGAGATAATCTGCGCTTAAGTACAACCGATGGACGAGTAGGCCGTACTTCTTTAGAATTCAGAGGCTGAGATAATCGTTGTTGGTTTAAGTTTCTTTTATATTTTCGGCTCTTCTCTGTAGGGTTTGATGTTGTTTTGCATTTACTCTTCTTAGCATTTTCTCCCTCGCTTAAGTCCTTAATACGACTATATGCATGTGATTCTGCGTCTGTCCAACTATCAGAACTCGAAGTGCTTCGAGCAGACGAAGATGATGTTAGATAATCTACCTTCCTTGATTCTTCGTCTTTTGCCTTTGATGTTCCAGGTATTTCATCAAGGATGGCATTAAAAGAGTGCATATCATATTCGTTATTGTTGTCTGACTCCGATATAGTTCCCACGAGTAGCGCAGGAATACAATTTCACAAACAGCAGAGCCTGGCATGCCATAAGGAGGGCGTTAATAGTTCTTCGAGGTGCCCAGGTATCGAAGACACACCGTTCAAGACTGAGCTCCTTCTCAGCCACGCATCTATCGGCACGGTTCTTTTCACACCTTAGATTAGGGACGACCCATTTCGCCCACAATTAGCAAGATTGCATAATAATGTCACGGGAATAGAGTCAAATATTTTAACTGAGATTTGAAAATGTTACTTCTTATTCATTTTAAGTAATCAACTGAACTGAGATAACAAATTTTAATATTAATTCTTACCACGAAATAGATTTTCGATAAAAAGAATTGATCATCATATGAAACGTAAGAACCTGATTTATTTGGGCCGAAATTGATTCCCCATTTGTTTGTTAGACATATTATACAAAGTTACTAACTGTGACCCAGGACACACCGGCTATCCATTTTAAGTACCGGGAGACTCAGATCAACAGGTACCCAAAATGGCTTAGCACACGAGGAGGTAAGGTCGTCTTGTGTCCTATGCAATAATCTAACCTCGACATGGTGCTATTGTTATGATTATAATCATGATAATATCATCGTTGAAATATAAACCGTGTTTTCTACAAATATTTTGTTAGTGGCATATGCACGAATTTAATCATTACGAATTTAACATTGACATTTAACTATTTGGGTCTATCAAATACAATTTGACGGCACTGATTGAGGTTTGATTATTGGAAAATTATTTTTATTTATTTATTGTTATTTTAACTTAATAAGCACATACTTTAAAATAACTAAGTATTATTTTACAAAATATAAAAACAAATATACAAATAATGATTACATTGGGAAGGTTTACGTTATGGACATTTATAACAAAACTAACAAATTTATAAATTACAATGACGAACACATTATCTAAATTGAATGAATTTAAAATAAGTGAGTTATAATATCATCATAATCGGTTGCTCTTGGCAGAACAGTCGTGGTCATGTGAAATTCTTGCTCATTAAAGCCTTGACAGATGTTTTCCACAGCTTGCAAACCGAGGCAATATATACCTATAAATACTGTTAAAATACTATATCGATCCAGTAAATAAATGAAGAGTAAGTAAATTAGAAAATTACATTAAAATTTCATTCCTCTCATCCCACTCAAACTAAAACAGTTCAAATTATTATTATTAATCTAATCAGATAATTAATTAAAACATAAAATAATTAATATAAATTAAATGTTACTTGAAACCAATATGTTTGTTGTAATTGCGATGTTTAGAAACCGTGTTTTATTGTGAGCTTACAAGTTGTTGTTTACTCATGATATCCCATTTTTTGTTTAACAATTTTGAATTGGTATTAGTTAGTACAAACAGAAAACACGTTGAATTTTCGGATTGTAATGTAAATTCTTTTTAAATATTTGTCTATTACAGATTTTCCGTTCTTCGACGCTTTGGAGTGATTCCCGAAGTTCCTGGTACGGGGTCATCTAGAGTTTCACTGACATTACTCTCTATTTCAATTTTGATCTTCTCGAAGCCAAGTGTGATGCGACCGTTTAGACTTCGTAAGACCTCAGCGGAATCATGATCCAGAGTGAATGTTACAGTTTGACCAAACGTTTCAGGCCTAACACTCACCATTCTCCAGTGTTCTGTGTTCAGACCTCGATTTTGAATGTTCAACAAATGAAAAGCGGTACTGATAGTTAAAGCTTCGCTGTATGGAATGTATGCGGTTCCTGTTATGATGATTGGTATGTCCCGTGTTTCTATAATAGACAATTCTGCGTCCGGCCACGGTCTCAAGGTAGGTATAGCTTTTTTTAACCACCGCTCACTCTCAGAATTGTCACAAACAATTATGATCCAATCAGTTTTGTGAATAAAGCCTGAGAAACTCGGTCCCGATCCTTTTATGTTTATCTTTTCAATAAGATCACAGAGAGATAGATGAATCAATTGCATTTGGTATTCGCTCATGGGGTATCTGTTGCGGATTCCAACAGATGAAGCCTCGATTAACTCTCTCATTGGCGTTTTGATTTCTTCCTGATCGCGTTCTATTAACATGTCAATGGTATTTTGAGAATGTTCAGATGAATCCAGAGACAATCTGCGCTTAAGTACAACCGATGGACGAGTAGGTCGTACTTCTTTAGAATTCAGACGCTGAGATAATCGTTGTAGGTTTAAGTTTCTTTTATATTTTCGACTCTTCTCTGTAGGGTTTGATGTTACTTTGCGTTTACTCTGCTTAGCATTTTCTCCTTCGCTTAAGTCCTTAATACGACTATATGCATGTGATTCTGCGTCTGTCCAACTATCAGAACTCGAAGTGCTTCGAGCAGACGAAGATGATGTTAGATAATCTACCTTCCTTGATTCTTCGTCTTTTGCCTTTGATGTTTCAGGTATTGCATCAAGGATGGCGTTAAAAGAGTGCATATCATATTCGTTATTGTTGTCTGACTCCGATATAGTTCCCACGAGTAGCGCAGGTATACAATTTCACAAACAGCAGAGCCTGGCATGCCATAAGGAGGGCGTTAATAGTTCTTCGAGGTGCCCAGGTATCGAAGACACACCGTTCAAGACTGAGCTCCTTCTCAGCCACGCATCTATCGGCACGGTTCGTTTCACACCTTAGATTAGGGACGACCCATTTCGCCCACAATTAGCAAGATTGCATAATAATGTCACGGGAATAGAGGCAAATATTTTAACTGAGATTTGAAAATGTTACTTCTTATTCATTTTAAGTAATCAACTGAACTGAGATAACAAATTTTTACATTCATTCTTACCACGAAATAGATTTTCGATAAAAAAAAATGATCATCATATGAAACGTAAGAACCTGATGTTTTTTTGGGCCGAAATATATTCCCCATTGGTTTGTTAGACATATTATACAAAGTTACTAACTGTGACTCAGGACACACCGGCTATCCATTTTAAGTACCGGGAGACTCGAATCAACAGGTACCCAAAATGGCTTAGCACACGAGGAGGTAAGGTCGTCTTGTGTCCCGTGCAATAATCTAACCTCGACATGGTACTCTTGTTATGATTATAATCATGATAATATCATCGTTGAAATATAAACCGTGTTTTCTACAAATATTTTGTTAGTGGTATTTTCACGAATTTCATAATTACGAATTTAACATTGACATTTAACTGTTTGGGTCTATCAAATACAATTTGACGGCATTGATTGAGGTTTGATTATTGGAAAATTATTTTTATTTATTTATTGTTATTTAAACATAATAAGGACATACTTTATAATAAGTAATTAACTAATATTTTACAAAATTTAAAAACAAATATACAAATAATGATTACAATGGGAAGTTTTATGCCATGGACATTGATAACAAAACTAATAAATGTATAAATTACAATAACGAACACATTATCTAGATTAAATGAATTTAAAATAAGTGAATTATATAGATACTGTTAAAATACTATGTCGATCCAGTAAATAAACGAAGAGTAAGTAAATTAGAAAATTACATTAAAATTTCATTCCTCTCATCCCACTCAAACTAAAACAGTTCAAATTATTATTATTAATCTAATCAGATAATTAATTAAAACATAAAATAATTAATATAAATTAAATGTTACTTGAAACCAATATGTTTGTTGTAATTGCGATGTTTAGAAACCGTGTTTTACTGTGAGCTTACAAGTTGTTGTTTACTCATGATATCCCATTTTTTGTTTAACAATTTTGAATTGGTATTAGCACAAACAGAAAACACGTTGATTTTCGGAATATAGCAAAAGCTGTTTTTAAATATTTGTCTATTACAGATTTTCCGTTCTTCGACGCTTTGGAGTGATTCCCGAAGGTCCTGGTACGGGGTCATCTAGAGTTTCACTGACATTACTCTCTATTTCAATTTTGATCTTCTCGAAGCCAAGTGTGATGCGACCGTTTAGACTTCGTAAGACCTCAGAGGAATCATGATCCAGAGTGAATGTTACAGTTTGACCAAACGTTTCAGGCCTAACACTCACCATTCTCCAGTGTTCTGTGTTCAGACCTCGATTTTGAATGTTCAACAAATGAAAAGCGGTACTGATAGTTAAAGCTTCGCTGTATGGAATGTATGCGGTTCCTGTTATGATGATTGGTATGTCCCGTGTTTCTATAATAGACAATTCTGCGTCCGGCCATGGTTTCAAGGTAGGTATAGCTTTTTTTAACCACCGCTCACTCTCCGAATTGTCACAAACAATTATGATCCAATCAGTTTTGTGAATAAAGCCTGAGAAACTCGGTCCCGATCCTTTTATGTTTATATTTTCAATAAGATCACAGAGAGATAGATGAATCAATTGCATTTGGTATTCGCTCATGGGGTATTTGTTGCGGATTCCAATAGATGAAGCCTCGATTAACTCTCTCATTTGCGTTTTGATTTCTTCCTGATCGCGTTCTATTAACATGTCAGTGGTCTTTTGAAAATGTTCAGATGAATCCAGAGACAATCTGCGCTTAAGTACAACCGATGGACGAGTAGGCCGTACTTCTTTAGAATTCAGAGGCTGAGATAATCGTTGTTGGTTTAAGTTTCTTTTATATTTTCGGCTCTTCTCTGTAGGGTTTGATGTTGTTTTGCATTTACTCTTCTTAGCATTTTCTCCCTCGCTTAAGTCCTTAATACGACTATATGCATGTGATTCTGCGTCTGTCCAACTATCAGAACTCGAAGTGCTTCGAGCAGACGAAGATGATGTTAGATAATCTACCTTCCTTGATTCTTCGTCTTTTGCCTTTGATGTTCCAGGTATTTCATCAAGGATGGCATTAAAAGAGTGCATATCATATTCGTTATTGTTGTCTGACTCCGATATAGTTCCCACGAGTAGCGCAGGAATACAATTTCACAAACAGCAGAGCCTGGCATGCCATAAGGAGGGCGTTAATAGTTCTTCGAGGTGCCCAGGTATCGAAGACACACCGTTCAAGACTGAGCTCCTTCTCAGCCACGCATCTATCGGCACGGTTCGTTTCACACCTTAGATTAGGGACGACCCATTTCGCCCACAATTAGCAAGATTGCATAATAATGTCACGGGAATAGAGTCAAATATTTTAACTGAGATTTGAAAATGTTACTTCTTATTCATTTTAAGTAATCAACTGAACTGAGATAACAAATTTTAATATTAATTCTTACCACGAAATAGATTTTCGATAAAAAGAATTGATCATCATATGAAACGTAAGAACCTGATTTATTTGGGCCGAAATTGATTCCCCATTTGTTTGTTAGACATATTATACAAAGTTACTAACTGTGACCCAGGACACACCGGCTATCCATTTTAAGTACCGGGAGACTCAGATCAACAGGTACCCAAAATGGCTTAGCACACGAGGAGGTAAGGTCGTCTTGTGTCCCATGCAAAAATCTAACCTCGACATGGTGCTATTGTTATGATTATAATCATGATAATATCATCGTTGAAATATAAACCGTGTTTTCTACAAATATTTTGTTAGTGGCATATGCACGAATTTAATCATTACGAATTTAACATTGACATTTAACTATTTGGGTCTATCAAATACAATTTGACGGCACTGATTGAGGTTTGATTATTGGAAAATTATTTTTATTTATTTATTGTTATTTTAACTTAATAAGCACATACTTTAAAATAACTAAGTATTATTTTACAAAATATAAAAACAAATATACAAATAATGATTACATTGGGAAGGTTTACGTTATGGACATTTATAACAAAACTAACAAATTTATAAATTACAATGACGAACACATTATCTAAATTGAATGAATTTAAAATAAGTGAGTTATAATATCATCATAATCGGTTGCTCTTGGCAGAACAGTCGTGGTCATGTGAAATTCTTGCTCATTAAAGCCTTGACAGATGTTTTCCACAGCTTGCAAACCGAGGCAATATATACCTATAAATACTGTTAAAATACTATATCGATCCAGTAAATAAATGAAGAGTAAGTAAATTAGAAAATTACATTAAAATTTCATTCCTCTCATCCCACTCAAACTAAAACAGTTCAAATTATTATTATTAATCCAATCAGATAATTAATTAAAACATAAAATAATTAATATAAATTAAATGTTACTTGAAACCAATATGTTTGTTGTAATTGCGATGTTTAGAAACCGTGTTTTACTGTGAGCTTACAAGTTGTTGTTTACTCATGATATCCCATTTTTTGTTTAACAATTTTGAATTGGTATTAGTTAGTACAAACAGAAAACACGTTGAATTTTCGGATTGTAATGTAAATTCTTTTTAAATATTTGTCTATTACAGATTTTCCGTTCTTCGACGCTTTGGAGTGATTCCCGAAGGTCCTGGTACGGGGTCATCTAGAGTTTCACTGACATTACTCTCTATTTCAATTTTGATCTTCTCGAAGCCAAGTGTGATGCGACCGTTTAGACTTCGTAAGACCTCAGCGGAATCATGATCCAGAGTGAATGTTACAGTTTGACCAAACGTTTCAGGCCTAACACTCACCATTCTCCAGTGTTCTGTGTTCAGACCTCGATTTTGAATGTTCAACAAATGAAAAGCGGTACTGATAGTTAAAGCTTCGCTGTATGGAATGTATGCGGTTCCTGTTATGATGATTGGTATGTCCCGTGTTTCTATAATAGACAATTCTGCGTCCGGCCATGGTTTCAAGGTAGGTATAGCTTTTTTTAACCACCGCTCACTCTCCGAATTGTCACAAACAATTATGATCCAATCAGTTTTGTGAATAAAGCCTGAGAAACTCGGTCCCGATCCTTTTATGTTTATATTTTCAATAAGATCACAGAGAGATAGATGAATCAATTGCATTTGGTATTCGCTCATGGGGTGTCTGTTGCGGATTCCAACAAATGAAGCCTCGATTAACTCTCTTATTAGCGTTTTGATTTCTTCCTGATCGCGTTCTATTAACATGTCAGTGGTCTTTTGAGAATGTTCAGATGAATCCAGAGATAATCTGCGCTTAAGTGCAACCGATGGACGAGTAGGCCGTACTTCTTTAGAATTCAGACGCTGAGATAATTGTTGTTGGTTTAAGTTTCTTTTATATTTTCGACTCTTCTCTGTAGGGTTTGATGTTACTTTGCGTTTACTCTGCTTAGCATTTTCTCCTTCGCTTAAATCCTTAACACGACTATATGCATGTGATTCTGCGTCTGTCCAACTATCAGAACTCGAAGTGCTTCGAGCAGACGAAGATGATGTTAGATAATCTACCTTCCTTGATTCTTCGTCTTTTGCCTTTGATGTTTCAGGTATTGCATCAAGGATGGCGTTAAAAGAGTGCATATCATATTCGTTATTGTTGTCTGACTCCGATATAGTTCCCACGAGTAGCGCAGGTATACAATTTCACAAACAGCAGAGCCTGGCATGCCATAAGGAGGGCGTTAATAGTTCTTCGAGGTGCCCAGGTATCGAAGACACACCGTTCAAGACTGAGCTCCTTCTCAGCCACGCATCTATCGGCACGGTTCGTTTCACACCTTAGATTAGGGACGACCCATTTCGCCCACAATTAGCAAGATTGCATAATAATGTCACGGGAATAGAGGCAAATATTTTAACTGAGATTTGAAAATGTTACTTCTTATTCATTTTAAGTAATCAACTGAACTGAGATAACAAATTTTTACATTCATTCTTACCACGAAATAGATTTTCGATAAAAAAAAATGATCATCATATGAAACGTAAGAACCTGATGTTTTTTTGGGCCGAAATATATTCCCCATTGGTTTGTTAGACATATTATACAAAGTTACTAACTGTGACCCAGGACACACCGGCTATCCATTTTAAGTACCGGGAGACTCGAATCAACAGGTACCCAAAATGGCTTAGCACACGAGGAGGTAAGGTCGTCTTGTGTCCCGTGCAATAATCTAACCTCGACATGGTACTCTTGTTATGATTATAATCATGATAATATCATCGTTGAAATATAAACCGTGTTTTCTACAAATATTTTGTTAGTGGTATTTTCACGAATTTCATAATTACGAATTTAACATTGACATTTAACTGTTTGGGTCTATCAAATACAATTTGACGGCATTGATTGAGGTTTGATTATTGGAAAATTATTTTTATTTATTTATTGTTATTTAAACATAATAAGGACATACTTTATAATAAGTAATTAACTAATATTTTACAAAATTTAAAAACAAATATACAAATAATGATTACAATGGGAAGTTTTATGCCATGGACATTGATAACAAAACTAATAAATGTATAAATTACAATAACGAACACATTATCTAAATTAAATGAATTTAAAATAAGTGAATTATATAGATACTGTTAAAATACTATGTCGATCCAGTAAATAAACGAAGAGTAAGTAAATTAGAAAATTACATTAAAATTTCATTCCTCTCATCCCACTCAAACTAAAACAGTTCAAATTATTATTATTAATCTAATCAGATAATTAATTAAAACATAAAATAATTAATATAAATTAAATGTTACTTGAAACCAATATGTTTGTTGTAATTGCGATGTTTAGAAACCGTGTTTTACTGTGAGCTTACAAGTTGTTGTTTACTCATGACATCCCATTTTTTGTTTAACAATTTTGAATTGGTATTAGTTAGTACAAACAGAAAACACGTTGAATTTTCGGATTGTAATGTAAATTCTTTTTAAATATTTGTCTATTACAGATTTTCCGTTCTTCGACGCTTTGGAGTGATTCCCGAAGGTCCTGGTACGGGGTCATCTAGAGTTTCACTGACATTACTCTCTATTTCAATTTTGATCTTCTCGAAGCCAAGTGTGATGCGACCGTTTAGACTTCGTAAGACCTCAGAGGAATCATGATCCAGAGTGAATGTTACAGTTTGACCAAACGTTTCAGGCCTAACACTCACCATTCTCCAGTGTTCTGTGTTCAGACCTCGATTTTGAATGTTCAACAAATGAAAAGCGGTACTGATAGTTAAAGCTTCGCTGTATGGAATGTATGCGGTTCCTGTTATGATGATTGGTATGTCCCGTGTTTCTATAATAGACAATTCTGCGTCCGGCCATGGTTTCAAGGTAGGTATAGCTTTTTTTAACCACCGCTCACTCTCCGAATTGTCACAAACAATTATGATCCAATCAGTTTTGTGAATAAAGCCTGAGAAACTCGGTCCCGATCCTTTTATGTTTATATTTTCAATAAGATCACAGAGAGATAGATGAATCAATTGCATTTGGTATTCGCTCATGGGGTATTTGTTGCGGATTCCAATAGATGAAGCCTCGATTAACTCTCTCATTTGCGTTTTGATTTCTTCCTGATCGCGTTCTATTAACATGTCAGTGGTCTTTTGAAAATGTTCAGATGAATCCAGAGACAATCTGCGCTTAAGTACAACCGATGGACGAGTAGGCCGTACTTCTTTAGAATTCAGAGGCTGAGATAATCGTTGTTGGTTTAAGTTTCTTTTATATTTTCGGCTCTTCTCTGTAGGGTTTGATGTTGTTTTGCATTTACTCTTCTTAGCATTTTCTCCCTCGCTTAAGTCCTTAATACGACTATATGCATGTGATTCTGCGTCTGTCCAACTATCAGAACTCGAAGTGCTTCGAGCAGACGAAGATGATGTTAGATAATCTACCTTCCTTGATTCTTCGTCTTTTGCCTTTGATGTTCCAGGTATTTCATCAAGGATGGCATTAAAAGAGTGCATATCATATTCGTTATTGTTGTCTGACTCCGATATAGTTCCCACGAGTAGCGCAGGAATACAATTTCACAAACAGCAGAGCCTGGCATGCCATAAGGAGGGCGTTAATAGTTCTTCGAGGTGCCCAGGTATCGAAGACACACCGTTCAAGACTGAGCTCCTTCTCAGCCACGCATCTATCGGCACGGTTCGTTTCACACCTTAGATTAGGGACGACCCATTTCGCCCACAATTAGCAAGATTGCATAATAATGTCACGGGAATAGAGTCAAATATTTTAACTGAGATTTGAAAATGTTACTTCTTATTCATTTTAAGTAATCAACTGAACTGAGATAACAAATTTTAATATTAATTCTTACCACGAAATAGATTTTCGATAAAAAGAATTGATCATCATATGAAACGTAAGAACCTGATTTATTTGGGCCGAAATTGATTCCCCATTTGTTTGTTAGACATATTATACAAAGTTACTAACTGTGACCCAGGACACACCGGCTATCCATTTTAAGTACCGGGAGACTCAGATCAACAGGTACCCAAAATGGCTTAGCACACGAGGAGGTAAGGTCGTCTTGTGTCCCATGCAATAATCTAACCTCGACATGGTGCTATTGTTATGATTATAATCATGATAATATCATCGTTGAAATATAAACCGTGTTTTCTACAAATATTTTGTTAGTGGCATATGCACGAATTTAATCATTACGAATTTAACATTGACATTTAACTATTTGGGTCTATCAAATACAATTTGACGGCACTGATTGAGGTTTGATTATTGGAAAATTATTTTTATTTATTTATTGTTATTTTAACTTAATAAGCACATACTTTAAAATAACTAAGTATTATTTTACAAAATATAAAAACAAATATACAAATAATGATTACATTGGGAAGGTTTACGTTATGGACATTTATAACAAAACTAACAAATTTATAAATTACAATGACGAACACATTATCTAAATTGAATGAATTTAAAATAAGTGAGTTATAATATCATCATAATCGGTTGCTCTTGGCAGAACAGTCGTGGTCATGTGAAATTCTTGCTCATTAAAGCCTTGACAGATGTTTTCCACAGCTTGCAAACCGAGGCAATATATACCTATAAATACTGTTAAAATACTATATCGATCCAGTAAATAAATGAAGAGTAAGTAAATTAGAAAATTACATTAAAATTTCATTCCTCTCATCCCACTCAAACTAAAACAGTTCAAATTATTATTATTAATCCAATCAGATAATTAATTAAAACATAAAATAATTAATATAAATTAAATGTTACTTGAAACCAATATGTTTGTTGTAATTGCGATGTTTAGAAACCGTGTTTTACTGTGAGCTTACAAGTTGTTGTTTACTCATGATATCCCATTTTTTGTTTAACAATTTTGAATTGGTATTAGTTAGTACAAACAGAAAACACGTTGAATTTTCGGATTGTAATGTAAATTCTTTTTAAATATTTGTCTATTACAGATTTTCCGTTCTTCGACGCTTTGGAGTGATTCCCGAAGGTCCTGGTACGGGGTCATCTAGAGTTTCACTGACATTACTCTCTATTTCAATTTTGATCTTCTCGAAGCCAAGTGTGATGCGACCGTTTAGACTTCGTAAGACCTCAGCGGAATCATGATCCAGAGTGAATGTTACAGTTTGACCAAACGTTTCAGGCCTAACACTCACCATTCTCCAGTGTTCTGTGTTCAGACCTCGATTTTGAATGTTCAACAAATGAAAAGCGGTACTGATAGTTAAAGCTTCGCTGTATGGAATGTATGCGGTTCCTGTTATGATGATTGGTATGTCCCGTGTTTCTATAATAGACAATTCTGCGTCCGGCCATGGTTTCAAGGTAGGTATAGCTTTTTTTAACCACCGCTCACTCTCCGAATTGTCACAAACAATTATGATCCAATCAGTTTTGTGAATAAAGCCTGAGAAACTCGGTCCCGATCCTTTTATGTTTATATTTTCAATAAGATCACAGAGAGATAGATGAATCAATTGCATTTGGTATTCGCTCATGGGGTGTCTGTTGCGGATTCCAACAAATGAAGCCTCGATTAACTCTCTTATTAGCGTTTTGATTTCTTCCTGATCGCGTTCTATTAACATGTCAGTGGTCTTTTGAGAATGTTCAGATGAATCCAGAGATAATCTGCGCTTAAGTGCAACCGATGGACGAGTAGGCCGTAATTCTTTAGAATTCAGACGCTGAGATAATTGTTGTTGGTTTAAGTTTCTTTTATATTTTCGACTCTTCTCTGTAGGGTTTGATGTTACTTTGCGTTTACTCTGCTTAGCATTTTCTCCTTCGCTTAAATCCTTAACACGACTATATGCATGTGATTCTGCGTCTGTCCAACTATCAGAACTCGAAGTGCTTCGAGCAGACGAAGATGATGTTAGATAATCTACCTTCCTTGATTCTTCGTCTTTTGCCTTTGATGTTCCAGGTATTTCATCAAGGATGGCATTAAAAGAGTGCATATCATATTCGTTATTGTTGTCTGACTCCGATATAGTTCCCACGAGTAGCGCAGGAATACAATTTCACAAACAGCAGAGCCTGGCATGCCATAAGGAGGGCGTTAATAGTTCTTCGAGGTGCCCAGGTATCGAAGACACACCGTTCAAGACTGAGCTCCTTCTCAGCCACGCATCTATCGGCACGGTTCGTTTCACACCTTAGATTAGGGACGACCCATTTCGCCCACAATTAGCAAGATTGCATAATAATGTCACGGGAATAGAGTCAAATATTTTAACTGAGATTTGAAAATGTTACTTCTTATTCATTTTAAGTAATCAACTGAACTGAGATAACAAATTTTAATATTAATTCTTACCACGAAATAGATTTTCGATAAAAAGAATTGATCATCATATGAAACGTAAGAACCTGATTTATTTGGGCCGAAATTGATTCCCCATTTGTTTGTTAGACATATTATACAAAGTTACTAACTGTGACCCAGGACACACCGGCTATCCATTTTAAGTACCGGGAGACTCAGATCAACAGGTACCCAAAATGGCTTAGCACACGAGGAGGTAAGGTCGTCTTGTGTCCCATGCAATAATCTAACCTCGACATGGTGCTATTGTTATGATTATAATCATGATAATATCATCGTTGAAATATAAACCGTGTTTTCTACAAATATTTTGTTAGTGGCATATGCACGAATTTAATCATTACGAATTTAACATTGACATTTAACTATTTGGGTCTATCAAATACAATTTGACGGCACTGATTGAGGTTTGATTATTGGAAAATTATTTTTATTTATTTATTGTTATTTTAACTTAATAAGCACATACTTTAAAATAACTAAGTATTATTTTACAAAATATAAAAACAAATATACAAATAATGATTACATTGGGAAGGTTTACGTTATGGACATTTATAACAAAACTAACAAATTTATAAATTACAATGACGAACACATTATCTAAATTGAATGAATTTAAAATAAGTGAGTTATAATATCATCATAATCGGTTGCTCTTGGCAGAACAGTCGTGGTCATGTGAAATTCTTGCTCATTAAAGCCTTGACAGATGTTTTCCACAGCTTGCAAACCGAGGCAATATATACCTATAAATACTGTTAAAATACTATATCGATCCAGTAAATAAATGAAGAGTAAGTAAATTAGAAAATTACATTAAAATTTCATTCCTCTCATCCCACTCAAACTAAAACAGTTCAAATTATTATTATTAATCCAATCAGATAATTAATTAAAACATAAAATAATTAATATAAATTAAATGTTACTTGAAACCAATATGTTTGTTGTAATTGCGATGTTTAGAAACCGTGTTTTACTGTGAGCTTACAAGTTGTTGTTTACTCATGATATCCCATTTTTTGTTTAACAATTTTGAATTGGTATTAGTTAGTACAAACAGAAAACACGTTGAATTTTCGGATTGTAATGTAAATTCTTTTTAAATATTTGTCTATTACAGATTTTCCGTTCTTCGACGCTTTGGAGTGATTCCCGAAGGTCCTGGTACGGGGTCATCTAGAGTTTCACTGACATTACTCTCTATTTCAATTTTGATCTTCTCGAAGCCAAGTGTGATGCGACCGTTTAGACTTCGTAAGACCTCAGCGGAATCATGATCCAGAGTGAATGTTACAGTTTGACCAAACGTTTCAGGCCTAACACTCACCATTCTCCAGTGTTCTGTGTTCAGACCTCGATTTTGAATGTTCAACAAATGAAAAGCGGTACTGATAGTTAAAGCTTCGCTGTATGGAATGTATGCGGTTCCTGTTATGATGATTGGTATGTCCCGTGTTTCTATAATAGACAATTCTGCGTCCGGCCATGGTTTCAAGGTAGGTATAGCTTTTTTTAACCACCGCTCACTCTCCGAATTGTCACAAACAATTATGATCCAATCAGTTTTGTGAATAAAGCCTGAGAAACTCGGTCCCGATCCTTTTATGTTTATATTTTCAATAAGATCACAGAGAGATAGATGAATCAATTGCATTTGGTATTCGCTCATGGGGTGTCTGTTGCGGATTCCAACAAATGAAGCCTCGATTAACTCTCTTATTAGCGTTTTGATTTCTTCCTGATCGCGTTCTATTAACATGTCAGTGGTCTTTTGAGAATGTTCAGATGAATCCAGAGATAATCTGCGCTTAAGTGCAACCGATGGACGAGTAGGCCGTAATTCTTTAGAATTCAGACGCTGAGATAATTGTTGTTGGTTTAAGTTTCTTTTATATTTTCGACTCTTCTCTGTAGGGTTTGATGTTACTTTGCGTTTACTCTGCTTAGCATTTTCTCCTTCGCTTAAATCCTTAACACGACTATATGCATGTGATTCTGCGTCTGTCCAACTATCAGAACTCGAAGTGCTTCGAGCAGACGAAGATGATGTTAGATAATCTACCTTCCTTGATTCTTCGTCTTTTGCCTTTGATGTTTCAGGTATTGCATCAAGGATGGCGTTAAAAGAGTGCATATCATATTCGTTATTGTTGTCTGACTCCGATATAGTTCCCACGAGTAGCGCAGGTATACAATTTCACAAACAGCAGAGCCTGGCATGCCATAAGGAGGGCGTTAATAGTTCTTCGAGGTGCCCAGGTATCGAAGACACACCGTTCAAGACTGAGCTCCTTCTCAGCCACGCATCTATCGGCACGGTTCGTTTCACACCTTAGATTAGGGACGACCCATTTCGCCCACAATTAGCAAGATTGCATAATAATGTCACGGGAATAGAGTCAAATATTTTAACTGAGATTTGAAAATGTTACTTCTTATTCATTTTAAGTAATCAACTGAACTGAGATAACAAATTTTAATATTAATTCTTACCACGAAATAGATTTTCGATAAAAAGAATTGATCATCATATGAAACGTAAGAACCTGATTTATTTGGGCCGAAATATATTCCCCATTGGTTTGTTAGACATATTATACAAAGTTACTAACTGTGACCCAGGACACACCGGCTATCCATTTTAAGTACCGGGAGACTCGAATCAACAGGTACCCAAAATGGCTTAGCACACGAGGAGGTAAGGTCGTCTTGTGTCCCGTGCAATAATCTAACCTCGACATGGTACTCTTGTTATGATTATAATCATGATAATATCATCGTTGAAATATAAACCGTGTTTTCTACAAATATTTTGTTAGTGGTATTTTCACGAATTTCATAATTACGAATTTAACATTGACATTTAACTATTTGGGTCTATCAAATACAATTTGACGGCACTGATTGAGGTTTGATTATTGGAAAACAATTTTATTTATTTATTGTTATTTAAACATAATAAGGACATACTTTATAATAAGTAATTAACTAATATTTTACAAAATTTAAAAACAAATATACAAATAATGATTACAATGGGAAGTTTTATGCCATGGACATTGATAACAAAACTAATAAATGTATAAATTACAATAACGAACACATTATCTAAATTAAATGAATTTAAAATAAGTGAGTTATATAGATACTGTTAAAATACTATGTCGATCCAGTAAATAAACGAAGAGTAAGTAAATTAGAAAATTACATTAAAATTTCATTCCTCTCATCCCACTGAAACTAAAACAGTTCAAATTATTATTATTAATCTAATCAGATAATTAATTAAAACATAAAATAATTAATATAAATTAAATGTTACTTGAAACCAATATGTTTGTTGTATTGTATGAATCAATTGCGATGTTTAGAAACTGTGTTTTACTGTGAGCTTACAAGTTGTTGTTTACTCATGATATCCCATTTTTTGTTTAACAATTTTGAATTGGTATTAGTTAGTACAAACAGAAAACACGTTGAATTTTCGGATTGTAATGTAAATTCTTTTTAAATATTTGTCTATTACAGATTTTCCGTTCGTCGACGCTTTGGAGTGATTCCCGAAGGTCCTGGTACGGGGTCATCTGGAGTTTCACTGACATTACTCTCTATTTCAATTTTGATCTTCTCGAAGCCAAGTGTGATGCGACCGTTTAGACTTCGTAAGACCTCAGCGGAATCATGATCCAGAGTGAATGTTACAGTTTGACCAAACGTTTCAGGCCTAACACTCACCATTCTCCAGTGTTCTGTGTTCAGACCTCGATTTTGAATGTTCAACAAATGAAAAGCGGTACTGATAGTTAAAGCTTCGCTGTATGGAATGTATGCGGTTCCTGTTATGATGATTGGTATGTCCCGTGTTTCTATAATAGACAATTCTGCGTCCGGCCATGGTTTCAAGGTAGGTATAGCTTTTTTTAACCACCGCTCACTCTCCGAATTGTCACAAACAATTATGATCCAATCAGTTTTGTGAATAAAGCCTGAGAAACTCGGTCCCGATCCTTTTATGTTTATATTTTCAATAAGATCACAGAGGGATAGATGAATCAATTGCATTTGGTATTCGCTCATGGGGTATTTGTTGCGGATTCCAACAGAAGAAGCCTCGATTAACTCTCTCATTGGCGTTTTAATTTCTTCCTGATTGCGTACTATTAACATGTCACTGGTCTTAGGGGAATGTTCAAATGAATCCAGAGATAATCTGCGCTTAAGTACAACCGATGGACGAGTAGGCCGTACTTCTTTAGAATTCAGAGGCTGAGATAATCGTTGTTGGTTTAAGTTTCTTTTATATTTTCGGCTCTTCTCTGTAGGGTTTGATGTTGTTTTGCATTTACTCTTCTTAGCATTTTCTCCCTCGCTGAAGTCCTTAACACGACTATATGCATGTGATTCTGCGTCTGTCCAACTATCAGAACTCGAAGTGCTTCGAGCAGACGAAGATGATGTTAGATAATCTACCTTCCTTGATTCTTCGTCTTTTGCCTTTGATGTTCCAGGTATTTCATCAAGGATGGCATTAAAAGAGTGCATATCATATTCGTTATTGTTGTCTGACTCCGATATAGTTCCCACGAGTAGCGCAGGTATACAATTTCACAAACAGCAGAGCCTGGCATGCCATAAGGAGGGCGTTAATAGTTCTTCGAGGTGCCCAGGTATCGAAGACACACCGTTCAAGACTGAGCTCCTTCTCAGCCACGCATCTATCGGCACGGTTCGTTTCACACCTTAGATTAGGGACGACCCATTTCGCCCACAATTAGCAAGATTGCATAATAATGTCACGGGAATAGAGTCAAATATTTTAACTGAGATTTGAAAATGTTACTTCTTATTCATTTTAAGTAATCAACTGAACTGAGATAACAAATTTTAATATTAATTCTTACCACGAAATAGATTTTCGATAAAAAGAATTGATCATCATATGAAACGTAAGAACCTGATTTATTTGGGCCGAAATTGATTCCCCATTGGTTTGTTAGACATATTATACAAAGTTACTAACTGTGACCCAGGACACACCGGCTATCCATTTTAGGTACCGGGAGACTCAGATCAACAGGTACCCAAAATGGCTTAGCACACGAGGAGGTAAGGTCGTCTTGTGTCCCATGCAATAATCTAACCTCGACATGGTGCTATTGTTATGATTATAATCATGATAATATCATCGTTGAAATATAAATCGTGTTTTCTACAAATATTTTGTTAGTGGCATATGCACGAATTTCATCATTACGAATTTAACATTGACATTTAACTATTTGGGTCTATCAAATACAATTTGACGGCATTGATTGAGGTTTGATTATTGGAAAATTATTTTTATTTATTTATTGTTATTTAAACATAATAAGGACATACTTTATAATAAGTAATTAACTAATATTTTACAAAATTTAAAAACAAATATACAAATAATGATTACAATGGGAAGTTTTATGCCATGGACATTGATAACAAAACTAATAAATGTATAAATTACAATAACGAACACATTATCTAAATTAAATGAATTTAAAATAAGTGAGTTATATAGATACTGTTAAAATACTATGTCGATCCAGTAAATAAACGAAGAGTAAGTAAGTTAGAAAATTACATTAAAATTTCATTCCTCTCATCCCACTGAAACTAAAACAGTTCAAATTATTATTATTAATATAATCATATAATTAATTGAAACATAAAATAATTAATTTAAACAAAATATTACTTGAAACCAATATGCTTCTTGTTTTTTATGCATCCATTACGATGTTTAGAAACTGTGTTTTACTGTGAGCTTACAAGTTGTTGTTTACTCATGATATCCCATTTTTTGTTTAACAATTTTGAATTGGTATTAGTTAGTACAAACAGAAAACACGTTGAATTTTCGGATTGTAATGTAAATTCTTTTTAAATATTTGTCTATTACAGATTTTCCGTTCTTCGACGCTTTGGAGTGATTCCCGAAGGTCCTGGTACGGGGTCATCTGGAGTTTCACTGACATTACTCTCTATTTCAATTTTGATCTTCTCGAAGCCAAGTGTGATGCGACCGTTTAGACTTCGTAAGACCTCAGCGGAATCATGATCCAGAGTGAATGTTATAGTTTGACCAAACGTTTCAGGCCTAACACTCACCACTTTCCAGTGTTCTGTGTTCAGACCTCGATTTTGAATGTTCAACAAATGAAAAGCGCTACTGATAGTTAAAGCTTCGCTGTATGGAATGTATGCGGTTCCTGTTGTGATGTTGGCTATATCCCGTGTTTCTATAATAGACAGTTCTGCCTCCGGCCACGGTTTCAAGGTAGGTATAGCTTTTTTTAACCACCGCTCACTATCCGAATTGTCACAAACAATCATGATCCAATCATTTTTGTGAATAAAGCCTGAGAAACTCGGTCCTGATCCTTTTATGTTTATATTTTCAATAAGATCACAGAGGGATAGATGAATCAATTGCATTTGGTATTCGCTCATGGGGTGTCTGTTGCGGATTCCAACAAATGAAGCCTCGATTAACTCTCTTATTAGCGTTTTGATTTCTTCCTGATCGCGTTCTATTAACATGTCAGTGGTCTTTTGAGAATGTTCAGATGAATCCAGAGATAATCTGCGCTTAAGTGCAACCGATGGATGAGTAGGCCGTACTTCTTTAGAATTCAGACGCTGAGATAATTGTTGTTGGTTTAAGTTTCTTTTATATTTTCGACTCTTCTCTGTAGGGTTTGATGTTACTTTGCGTTTACTCTGCTTAGCATTTTCTCCTTCGCTTAAGTCCTTAATACGACTATATGCATGTGATTCTGCGTCTGTCCAACTATCAGAACTCGAAGTGCTTCGAGCAGACGAAGATGATGTTAGATAATCTACCTTCCTTGATTCTTCGTCTTTTGCCTTTGATGTTCCAGGTATTTCATCAAGGATGGCATTAAAAGAGTGCATATCATATTCGTTATTGTTGTCTGACTCCGATATAGTTCCCACGAGTAGCGCAGGTATACAATTTCACAAACAGCAGAGCCTGGCATGCCATAAGGAGGGCGTTAATAGTTCTTCGAGGTGCCCAGGTATCGAAGACACACCGTTCAAGACTGAGCTCCTTCTCAGCCACGCATCTATCGGCACGGTTCGTTTCACACCTTAGATTAGGGACGACCCATTTCGCCCACAATTAGCAAGATTGCATAATAATGTCACGGGAATAGAGTCAAATATTTTAACTGAGATTTGAAAATGTTACTTCTTATTCATTTTAAGTAATCAACTGAACTGAGATAACAAATTTTAATATTAATTCTTACCACGAAATAGATTTTCGATAAAAAGAATTGATCATCATATGAAACGTAAGAACCTGATTTATTTGGGCCGAAATTGATTCCCCATTTGTTTGTTAGACATATTATACAAAGTTACTAACTGTGACCCAGGACACACCGGCTATCCATTTTAAGTACCGGGAGACTCAGATCAACAGGTACCCAAAATGGCTTAGCACACGAGGAGGTAAGGTCGTCTTGTGTCCCATGCAATAATCTAACCTCGACATGGTGCTATTGTTATGATTATAATCATGATAATATCATCGTTGAAATATAAACCGTGTTTTCTACAAATATTTTGTTAGTGGCATATGCACGAATTTAATCATTACGAATTTAACATTGACATTTAACTATTTGGGTCTATCAAATACAATTTGACGGCACTGATTGAGGTTTGATTATTGGAAAATTATTTTTATTTATTTATTGTTATTTTAACTTAATAAGCACATACTTTAAAATAACTAAGTATTATTTTACAAAATATAAAAACAAATATACAAATAATGATTACATTGGGAAGGTTTACGTTATGGACATTTATAACAAAACTAACAAATTTATAAATTACAATGACGAACACATTATCTAAATTGAATGAATTTAAAATAAGTGAGTTATAATATCATCATAATCGGTTGCTCTTGGCAGAACAGTCGTGGTCATGTGAAATTCTTGCTCATTAAAGCCTTGACAGATGTTTTCCACAGCTTGCAAACCGAGGCAATATATACCTATAAATACTGTTAAAATACTATATCGATCCAGTAAATAAATGAAGAGTAAGTAAATTAGAAAATTACATTAAAATTTCATTCCTCTCATCCCACTCAAACTAAAACAGTTCAAATTATTATTATTAATCTAATCAGATAATTAATTAAAACATAAAATAATTAATATAAATTAAATGTTACTTGAAACCAATATGTTTGTTGTACTGTATGAATCAATTGCGATGTTTAGAAACTGTGTTTTACTGTGAGCTTACAAGTTGTTGTTTACTCATGATATCCCATTTTTTGTTTAACAATTTTGAATTGGTATTAGTTAGTACAAACAGAAAACACGTTCAATTTTCGGATTGTAATGTAAATTCTTTTTAAATATTTGTCTATTACAGATTTTCCGTTCGTCGACGCTTTGGAGTGATTCCCGAAGGTCCTGGTACGGGGTCATCTGGAGTTTCACTGACATTACTCTCTATTTCAATTTTGATCTTCTCGAAGCCAAGTGTGATGCGACCGTTTAGACTTCGTAAGACCTCAGCGGAATCATGATCCAGAGTGAATGTTACAGTTTGACCAAACGTTTCAGGCCTAACACTCACCATTCTCCAGTGTTCTGTGTTCAGACCTCGATTTTGAATGTTCAACAAATGAAAAGCGGTACTGATAGTTAAAGCTTCGCTGTATGGAATGTATGCGGTTCCTGTTATGATGATTGGTATGTCCCGTGTTTCTATAATAGACAATTCTGCGTCCGGCCATGGTTTCAAGGTAGGTATAGCTTTTTTTAACCACCGCTCACTCTCCGAATTGTCACAAACAATTATGATCCAATCAGTTTTGTGAATAAAGCCTGAGAAACTCGGTCCCGATCCTTTTATGTTTATATTTTCAATAAGATCACAGAGGGATAGATGAATCAATTGCATTTGGTATTCGCTCATGGGGTATTTGTTGCGGATTCCAACAGAAGAAGCCTCGATTAACTCTCTCATTGGCGTTTTAATTTCTTCCTGATTGCGTACTATTAACATGTCACTGGTCTTAGGGGAATGTTCAAATGAATCCAGAGATAATCTGCGCTTAAGTACAACCGATGGACGAGTAGGCCGTACTTCTTTAGAATTCAGAGGCTGAGATAATCGTTGTTGGTTTAAGTTTCTTTTATATTTTCGGCTCTTCTCTGTAGGGTTTGATGTTGTTTTGCATTTACTCTTCTTAGCATTTTCTCCCTCGCTGAAGTCCTTAACACGACTATATGCATGTGATTCTGCGTCTGTCCAACTATCAGAACTCGAAGTGCTTCGAGCAGACGAAGATGATGTTAGATAATCTACCTTCCTTGATTCTTCGTCTTTTGCCTTTGATGTTCCAGGTATTTCATCAAGGATGGCATTAAAAGAGTGCATATCATATTCGTTATTGTTGTCTGACTCCGATATAGTTCCCACGAGTAGCGCAGGTATACAATTTCACAAACAGCAGAGCCTGGCATGCCATAAGGAGGGCGTTAATAGTTCTTCGAGGTGCCCAGGTATCGAAGACACACCGTTCAAGACTGAGCTCCTTCTCAGCCACGCATCTATCGGCACGGTTCGTTTCACACCTTAGATTAGGGACGACCCATTTCGCCCACAATTAGCAAGATTGCATAATAATGTCACGGGAATAGAGTCAAATATTTTAACTGAGATTTGAAAATGTTACTTCTTATTCATTTTAAGTAATCAACTGAACTGAGATAACAAATTTTAATATTAATTCTTACCACGAAATAGATTTTCGATAAAAAGAATTGATCATCATATGAAACGTAAGAACCTGATTTATTTGGGCCGAAATTGATTCCCCATTTGTTTGTTAGACATATTATACAAAGTTACTAACTGTGACCCAGGACACACCGGCTATCCATTTTAGGTACCGGGAGACTCAGATCAACAGGTACCCAAAATGGCTTAGCACACGAGGAGGTAAGGTCGTCTTGTGTCCCATGCAATAATCTAACCTCGACATGGTGCTATTGTTATGATTATAATCATGATAATATCATCGTTGAAATATAAATCGTGTTTTCTACAAATATTTTGTTAGTGGCATATGCACGAATTTCATCATTACGAATTTAACATTGACATTTAACTATTTGGGTCTATCAAATACAATTTGACGGCATTGATTGAGGTTTGATTATTGGAAAATTATTTTTATTTATTTATTGTTATTTAAACATAATAAGGACATACTTTATAATAAGTAATTAACTAATATTTTACAAAATTTAAAAACAAATATACAAATAATGATTACAATGGGAAGTTTTATGCCATGGACATTGATAACAAAACTAATAAATGTATAAATTACAATAACGAACACATTATCTAAATTAAATGAATTTAAAATAAGTGAGTTATATAGATACTGTTAAAATACTATGTCGATCCAGTAAATAAACGAAGAGTAAGTAAGTTAGAAAATTACATTAAAATTTCATTCCTCTCATCCCACTGAAACTAAAACAGTTCAAATTATTATTATTAATATAATCATATAATTAATTGAAACATAAAATAATTAATTTAAACAAAATATTACTTGAAACCAATATGCTTCTTGTTTTTTATGCATCCATTACGATGTTTAGAAACTGTGTTTTACTGTGAGCTTACAAGTTGTTGTTTACTCATGATATCCCATTTTTTGTTTAACAATTTTGAATTGGTATTAGTTAGTACAAACAGAAAACACGTTGAATTTTCGGATTGTAATGTAAATTCTTTTTAAATATTTGTCTATTACAGATTTTCCGTTCTTCGACGCTTTGGAGTGATTCCCGAAGGTCCTGGTACGGGGTCATCTGGAGTTTCACTGACATTACTCTCTATTTCAATTTTGATCTTCTCGAAGCCAAGTGTGATGCGACCGTTTAGACTTCGTAAGACCTCAGCGGAATCATGATCCAGAGTGAATGTTATAGTTTGACCAAACGTTTCAGGCCTAACACTCACCACTTTCCAGTGTTCTGTGTTCAGACCTCGATTTTGAATGTTCAACAAATGAAAAGCGCTACTGATAGTTAAAGCTTCGCTGTATGGAATGTATGCGGTTCCTGTTGTGATGTTGGCTATATCCCGTGTTTCTATAATAGACAGTTCTGCCTCCGGCCACGGTTTCAAGGTAGGTATAGCTTTTTTTAACCACCGCTCACTATCCGAATTGTCACAAACAATCATGATCCAATCATTTTTGTGAATAAAGCCTGAGAAACTCGGTCCTGATCCTTTTATGTTTATATTTTCAATAAGATCACAGAGGGATAGATGAATCAATTGCATTTGGTATTCGCTCATGGGGTATTTGTTGCGGATTCCAACAGAAGAAGCCTCGATTAACTCTCTCATTGGCGTTTTAATTTCTTCCTGATTGCGTACTATTAACATGTCACTGGTCTTAGGGGAATGTTCAAATGAATCCAGAGATAATCTGCGCTTAAGTACAACCGATGGACGAGTAGGCCGTACTTCTTTAGAATTCAGAGGCTGAGATAATCGTTGTTGGTTTAAGTTTCTTTTATATTTTCGGCTCTTCTCTGTAGGGTTTGATGTTGTTTTGCATTTACTCTTCTTAGCATTTTCTCCCTCGCTGAAGTCCTTAACACGACTATATGCATGTGATTCTGCGTCTGTCCAACTATCAGAACTCGAAGTGCTTCGAGCAGACGAAGATGATGTTAGATAATCTACCTTCCTTGATTCTTCGTCTTTTGCCTTTGATGTTCCAGGTATTTCATCAAGGATGGCATTAAAAGAGTGCATATCATATTCGTTATTGTTGTCTGACTCCGATATAGTTCCCACGAGTAGCGCAGGTATACAATTTCACAAACAGCAGAGCCTGGCATGCCATAAGGAGGGCGTTAATAGTTCTTCGAGGTGCCCAGGTATCGAAGACACACCGTTCAAGACTGAGCTCCTTCTCAGCCACGCATCTATCGGCACGGTTCGTTTCACACCTTAGATTAGGGACGACCCATTTCGCCCACAATTAGCAAGATTGCATAATAATGTCACGGGAATAGAGTCAAATATTTTAACTGAGATTTGAAAATGTTACTTCTTATTCATTTTAAGTAATCAACTGAACTGAGATAACAAATTTTAATATTAATTCTTACCACGAAATAGATTTTCGATAAAAAGAATTGATCATCATATGAAACGTAAGAACCTGATTTATTTGGGCCGAAATTGATTCCCCATTGGTTTGTTAGACATATTATACAAAGTTACTAACTGTGACCCAGGACACACCGGCTATCCATTTTAGGTACCGGGAGACTCAGATCAACAGGTACCCAAAATGGCTTAGCACACGAGGAGGTAAGGTCGTCTTGTGTCCCATGCAATAATCTAACCTCGACATGGTGCTATTGTTATGATTATAATCATGATAATATCATCGTTGAAATATAAATCGTGTTTTCTACAAATATTTTGTTAGTGGCATATGCACGAATTTCATCATTACGAATTTAACATTGACATTTAACTATTTGGGTCTATCAAATACAATTTGACGGCATTGATTGAGGTTTGATTATTGGAAAATTATTTTTATTTATTTATTGTTATTTAAACATAATAAGGACATACTTTATAATAAGTAATTAACTAATATTTTACAAAATTTAAAAACAAATATACAAATAATGATTAAAATGGGAAGTTTTATGCCATGGACATTGATAACAAAACTAATAAATGTATAAATTACAATAACGAACACATTATCTAAATTAAATGAATTTAAAATAAGTGAGTTATATAGATACTGTTAAAATACTATGTCGATCCAGTAAATAAACGAAGAGTAAGTAAGTTAGAAAATTACATTAAAATTTCATTCCTCTCATCCCACTGAAACTAAAACAGTTCAAATTATTATTATTAATATAATCATATAATTAATTGAAACATAAAATAATTAATTTAAACAAAATATTACTTGAAACCAATATGCTTCTTGTTTTTTATGCATCCATTACGATGTTTAGAAACTGTGTTTTACTGTGAGCTTACAAGTTGTTGTTTACTCATGATATCCCATTTTTTGTTTAACAATTTTGAATTGGTATTAGTTAGTACAAACAGAAAACACGTTGAATTTTCGGATTGTAATGTAAATTCTTTTTAAATATTTGTCTATTACAGATTTTCCGTTCTTCGACGCTTTGGAGTGATTCCCGAAGGTCCTGGTACGGGGTCATCTGGAGTTTCACTGACATTACTCTCTATTTCAATTTTGATCTTCTCGAAGCCAAGTGTGATGCGACCGTTTAGACTTCGTAAGACCTCAGCGGAATCATGATCCAGAGTGAATGTTACAGTTTGACCAAACGTTTCAGGCCTAACACTCACCACTTTCCAGTGTTCTGTGTTCAGACCTCGATTTTGAATGTTCAACAAATGAAAAGCGCTACTGATAGTTAAAGCTTCGCTGTATGGAATGTATGCGGTTCCTGTTGTGATGTTGGCTATATCCCGTGTTTCTATAATAGACAGTTCTGCGTCCGGCCATGGTTTCAAGGTAGGTATAGCTTTTTTTAACCACCGCTCACTCTCCGAATTGTCACAAACAATTATGATCCAATCAGTTTTGTGAATAAAGCCTGAGAAACTCGGTCCCGATCCTTTTATGTTTATATTTTCAATAAGATCACAGAGAGATAGATGAATCAATTGCATTTGGTATTCGCTCATGGGGTGTCTGTTGCGGATTCCAACAAATGAAGCCTCGATTAACTCTCTTATTAGCGTTTTGATTTCTTCCTGATCGCGTTCTATTAACATGTCAGTGGTCTTTTGAGAATGTTCAGATGAATCCAGAGATAATCTGCGCTTAAGTGCAACCGATGGACGAGTAGGCCGTACTTCTTTAGAATTCAGACGCTGAGATAATTGTTGTTGGTTTAAGTTTCTTTTATATTTTCGACTCTTCTCTGTAGGGTTTGATGTTACTTTGCGTTTACTCTGCTTAGCATTTTCTCCTTCGCTTAAATCCTTAACACGACTATATGCATGTGATTCTGCGTCTGTCCAACTATCAGAACTCGAAGTGCTTCGAGCAGACGAAGATGATGTTAGATAATCTACCTTCCTTGATTCTTCGTCTTTTGCCTTTGATGTTCCAGGTATTTCATCAAGGATGGCATTAAAAGAGTTCATATCATATTCGTTATTGTTGTCTGACTCCGATATAGTTCCCACGAGTAGCGCAGGTATACAATTTCACAAACAGCAGAGCCTGGCATGCCATAAGGAGGGCGTTAATAGTTCTTCGAGGTGCCCAGGTATCGAAGACACACCGTTCAAGACTGAGCTCCTTCTCAGCCACGCATCTATCGGCACGGTTCGTTTCACACCTTAGATTAGGGACGACCCATTTCGCCCACAATTAGCAAGATTGCATAATAATGTCACGGGAATAGAGTCAAATATTTTAACTGAGATTTGAAAATGTTACTTCTTATTCATTTTAAGTAATCAACTGAACTGAGATAACAAATTTTAATATTAATTCTTACCACGAAATAGATTTTCGATAAAAAGAATTGATCATCATATGAAACGTAAGAACCTGATTTATTTGGGCCGAAATTGATTCCCCATTTGTTTGTTAGACATATTATACAAAGTTACTAACTGTGACCCAGGACACACCGGCTATCCATTTTAAGTACCGGGAGACTCAGATCAACAGGTACCCAAAATGGCTTAGCACACGAGGAGGTAAGGTCGTCTTGTGTCCCATGCAATAATCTAACCTCGACATGGTGCTATTGTTATGATTATAATCATGATAATATCATCGTTGAAATATAAACCGTGTTTTCTACAAATATTTTGTTAGTGGCATATGCACGAATTTAATCATTACGAATTTAACATTGACATTTAACTATTTGGGTCTATCAAATACAATTTGACGGCACTGATTGAGGTTTGATTATTGGAAAATTATTTTTATTTATTTATTGTTATTTTAACTTAATAAGCACATACTTTAAAATAACTAAGTATTATTTTACAAAATATAAAAACAAATATACAAATAATGATTACATTGGGAAGGTTTACGTTATGGACATTTATAACAAAACTAACAAATTTATAAATTACAATGACGAACACATTATCTAAATTGAATGAATTTAAAATAAGTGAGTTATAATATCATCATAATCGGTTGCTCTTGGCAGAACAGTCGTGGTCATGTGAAATTCTTGCTCATTAAAGCCTTGACAGATGTTTTCCACAGCTTGCAAACCGAGGCAATATATACCTATAAATACTGTTAAAATACTATATCGATCCAGTAAATAAATGAAGAGTAAGTAAATTAGAAAATTACATTAAAATTTCATTCCTCTCATCCCACTCAAACTAAAACAGTTCAAATTATTATTATTAATCTAATCAGATAATTAATTAAAACATAAAATAATTAATATAAATTAAATGTTACTTGAAACCAATATGTTTGTTGTATTGTATGAATCAATTGCGATGTTTAGAAACTGTGTTTTACTGTGAGCTTACAAGTTGTTGTTTACTCATGATATCCCATTTTTTGTTTAACAATTTTGAATTGGTATTAGTTAGTACAAACAGAAAACACGTTGAATTTTCGGATTGTAATGTAAATTCTTTTTAAATATTTGTCTATTACAGATTTTCCGTTCGTCGACGCTTTGGAGTGATTCCCGAAGGTCCTGGTACGGGGTCATCTGGAGTTTCACTGACATTACTCTCTATTTCAATTTTGATCTTCTCGAAGCCAAGTGTGATGCGACCGTTTAGACTTCGTAAGACCTCAGCGGAATCATGATCCAGAGTGAATGTTACAGTTTGACCAAACGTTTCAGGCCTAACACTCACCATTCTCCAGTGTTCTGTGTTCAGACCTCGATTTTGAATGTTCAACAAATGAAAAGCGGTACTGATAGTTAAAGCTTCGCTGTATGGAATGTATGCGGTTCCTGTTATGATGATTGGTATGTCCCGTGTTTCTATAATAGACAATTCTGCGTCCGGCCATGGTTTCAAGGTAGGTATAGCTTTTTTTAACCACCGCTCACTCTCCGAATTGTCACAAACAATTATGATCCAATCAGTTTTGTGAATAAAGCCTGAGAAACTCGGTCCCGATCCTTTTATGTTTATATTTTCAATAAGATCACAGAGGGATAGATGAATCAATTGCATTTGGTATTCGCTCATGGGGTATTTGTTGCGGATTCCAACAGAAGAAGCCTCGATTAACTCTTTCATTGGCGTTTTAATTTCTTCCTGATTGCGTACTATTAACATGTCACTGGTCTTAGGGGAATGTTCAAATGAATCCAGAGATAATCTGCGCTTAAGTACAACCGATGGACGAGTAGGCCGTACTTCTTTAGAATTCAGAGGCTGAGATAATCGTTGTTGGTTTAAGTTTCTTTTATATTTTCGGCTCTTCTCTGTAGGGTTTGATGTTGTTTTGCATTTACTCTTCTTAGCATTTTCTCCCTCGCTGAAGTCCTTAACACGACTATATGCATGTGATTCTGCGTCTGTCCAACTATCAGAACTCGAAGTGCTTCGAGCAGACGAAGATGATGTTAGATAATCTACCTTCCTTGATTCTTCGTCTTTTGCCTTTGATGTTCCAGGTATTTCATCAAGGATGGCATTAAAAGAGTGCATATCATATTCGTTATTGTTGTCTGAGTCCGATATAGTTCCCACGAGTAGCGCAGGTATACAATTTCACAAACAGCAGAGCCTGGCATGCCATAAGGAGGGCGTTAATAGTTCTTCGAGGTGCCCAGGTATCGAAGACACACCGTTCAAGACTGAGCTCCTTCTCAGCCACGCATCTATCGGCACGGTTCGTTTCACACCTTAGATTAGGGACGACCCATTTCGCCCACAATTAGCAAGATTGCATAATAATGTCACGGGAATAGAGTCAAATATTTTAACTGAGATTTGAAAATGTTACTTCTTATTCATTTTAAGTAATCAACTGAACTGAGATAACAAATTTTAATATTAATTCTTACCACGAAATAGATTTTCGATAAAAAGAATTGATCATCATATGAAACGTAAGAACCTGATTTATTTGGGCCGAAATTGATTCCCCATTTGTTTGTTAGACATATTATACAAAGTTACTAACTGTGACCCAGGACACACCGGCTATCCATTTTAAGTACCGGGAGACTCAGATCAACAGGTACCCAAAATGGCTTAGCACACGAGGAGGTAAGGTCGTCTTGTGTCCCATGCAATAATCTAACCTCGACATGGTGCTATTGTTATGATTATAATCATGATAATATCATCGTTGAAATATAAACCGTGTTTTCTACAAATATTTTGTTAGTGGCATATGCACGAATTTAATCATTACGAATTTAACATTGACATTTAACTATTTGGGTCTATCAAATACAATTTGACGGCACTGATTGAGGTTTGATTATTGGAAAATTATTTTTATTTATTTATTGTTATTTTAACTTAATAAGGACATACTTTAAAATAACTAAGTATTATTTTACAAAATTTAAAAACAAATATACAAATAATGATTACATTAGGAAGGTTTACGTTATGGACATTTATAACAAAACTAACAAATTTATAAATTACAATGACGAACACATTATCTAAATTGAATGAATTTAAAATAAGTGAGTTATAATATCATCATAATCGGTTGCTCTTGGCAGAACAGTCGTGGTTATGTGAAATTCTTGCTCATTAAAGCCTTGACAGATGTTTTCCACAGCTTGCAAACCGAGGCAATATATACCTATAAATACTGTTAAAATACTATATCGATCCAGTAAATAAATGAAGAGTAAGTAAATTAGAAAATTACATTAAAATTTCATTCCTCTCATCCCACTGAAACTAAAACAGTTCAAATTATTATTATTAATCTAATCAGATAATTAATTAAAACATAAAATAATTAATATAAATTAAATGTTACTTGAAACCAATATGTTTGTTGTATTGTATGAATCAATTGCGATGTTTAGAAACCGTGTTTTACTGTGAGCTTACAAGTTGTTGTTAATTATGATATCCCATTTTTTGTTTAACAATTTTGAATTGGTATTAGCACAAACAGAAAACACGTTGATTTTCGGAATATAGCAAAAGCTGTTTTTAAATATTTGTCTATTACAGATTTTCCGTTCTTCGACGCTTTGGAGTGATTCCCGAAGGTCCTGGTACGGGGTCATCTAGAGTTTCACTGACATTACTCTCTATTTCAATTTTGATCTTCTCGAAGCCAAGTGTGATGCGACCGTTTAGACTTCGTAAGACCTCAGCGGAATCATGATCCAGAGTGAATGTTACAGTTTGACCAAACGTTTCAAGCCTAACACTCACCATTCTCCAGTGTTCTGTGTTCAGACCTCGATTTTGAATGTTCAACAAATGAAAAGCGGTACTGATAGTTAAAGCTTCGCTGTATGGAATGTATGCGGTTCCTGTTATGATGATTGGTATGTCCCGTGTTTCTATAATAGACAATTCTGCGTCCGGCCACGGTCTCAAGGTAGGTATAGCTTTTTTTAACCACCGCTCACTCTCAGAATTGTCACAAACAATCATGATCCAATCAGTTTTGTGAATAAAGCCTGAGAAACTCGGTCCCGATCCTTTTATGTTTATATTTTCAATAAGATAACAGAGAGATAGATGAATCAATTGCATTTGGTATTCGCTCATGGGGTGTCTGTTGCGGATTCCAACAAATGAAGCCTCGATTAACTCTCTTATTAGCGTTTTGATTTCTTCCTGATCGCGTTCTATTAACATGTCAGTGGTCTTTTGAGAATGTTCAGATGAATCCAGAGATAATCTGCGCTTAAGTGCAACCGATGGACGAGTAGGCCGTACTTCTTTAGAATTCAGACGCTGAGATAATTGTTGTTGGTTTAAGTTTCTTTTATATTTTCGACTCTTCTCTGTAGGGTTTGATGTTACTTTGCGTTTACTCTGCTTAGCATTTTCTCCTTCGCTTAAATCCTTAACACGACTATATGCATGTGATTCTGCGTCTGTCCAACTATCAGAACTCGAAGTGCTTCGAGCAGACGAAGATGATGTTAGATAATCTACCTTCCTTGATTCTTCGTCTTTTGCCTTTGATGTTCCAGGTATTGCATCAAGGATGGCGTTAAAAGAGTGCATATCATATTCGTTATTGTTGTCTGACTTCGATATAGTTCCCACGAGTAGCGCAGGAATACAATTTCACAAACAGCAGAGCCTGGCATGCCATAAGGAGGGCGTTAATAGTTCTTCGAGGTGCCCAGGTATCGAAGACACACCGTTCAAGACTGAGCTCCTTCTCAGCCACGCATCTATCGGCACGGTTCGTTTCACACCTTAGATTAGGGACGACCCATTTCGCCCACAATTAGCAAGATTGCATAATAATGTCACAGGAATAGATTTGCAATTTTAACTGAGATTTGAAAATGTTAGTTCTTATTCATTTTAAGTAATCAACTGAACTGAGATAACAAATTTTAACATTAATTCTTACCACGAAATAGATTTTCGATAAAAAAAAAAGATCATCATATGAAACGTAAGAACCTGATTTTTTTTGGGCCGAAATTTATTCCACATTTGTTTGTTAGACATATTATACAAAGTTACTAACTGTGACCCAGGACACACCGGCTATCCACTTTAAATACCGGGAGACTCAGATCAACAGGTACCCAAAATGACTTAGCACACGAGGAGGTAAGGGTCGTCTTGTGTCCCATGCAATAATCAAAACTCGATACAGTATTTTTGATGTAAAACTGATTCTTCCAAGGTACTCGATTCGTAAGGTATCTCTCTAAAAATGCATCTAAATATATGAATCTTGAAAATACACGAATACTGTACAGACAATGAATATCATCGGATAAAAAATAATAATATCTCAGTAGTCAATTACAATACTACCTAGTTTATAGAATTTGTTTTTGTTTCAATTATATTTTTTTCCCACGAATAACTTTCATCTGGCTATTGAAGCAAATTCTTTTCTTTTTTATGAACAGATAGTTTTAGATCGAGGTGTGATTATTTGCACATATATCACATATTTTATTAATTAACAGATTTTCCATAAGGTAATTAAAATATAATTGTTAATAAAATATGTCATATTTTAAAACATTGATTTTGCTTTATGTACCTAATGCAACATAGAGAAAACAATAGGAAACATTTGGACATGATACATGAATAGTGGAATTTAAGTTGTAGTTCGTTGTGGACAATTTTTACACTCAAGACAATACTCACAATACTGTTTTATTATGTAATTATTTGAAAGCCGCAACACTTATTTTAGTAATTTGGAAGATCTACCTGCACCTTCTGGGTCTAATTAGTGGATCCATGTGTAGACGTAATTCGAAATATTATAATTATCATTCATACCATACGTGATTTGAATGTTGTGTGAGATAATTATATTCCGCCACATTAATTATTTAGAACTATATGAACTTTATGAGTACTGAAGTATTTAATTTGATTTGATTGGAGGATTAACATATGGAAAATAAATTAATTCATTTAATTTTTTTAAATAAGAACTAGATTTAGGGCGTTGGACTCAGGTCAAAACCGACTCAGAAAATGCAGCGTAAAAAGTTCATTTGAAACCTGCAATCTTTTGATAGCTATGAAAAAATGTTAATGTAAAATACAGACTTGTACTATATATAACAGTACATTCGCCTTACACCTACGAGAATCTCCTTTTTCTATACATTTAAATGTACTATATTTACAAATTGTAAAATTTCATGGTTTTTATTTAAATTCAATAGAACCTCATCTTAATGAACTGTTTTTTTTTTTATATTGTGTTCGACATCAAGCGATCGAATGCTCGTAATATGAATTAACCAGTGAGTACCAGATCCAAAAGATTCTTAACATTAAAGAGTGTAGTCGTACATTACCCAAAGGTAATTCTCTTAAAATTCATTCGCAATTAAAGCTAAACTTATTTCAAATATATCATCAAGATAACAGGATTTCGCTAAGCGCAACTTAAAAAAACATTCGCATTTGCAAAATCAAAAAGACTGTTATCATGTACTCTTTTACTTTTTATAGGTTTATATTTTATAATGCACTTTTGTAGGCACGGGGCTTGATTCTACCCCTGGCATTGCTAACATCGATGGGCAACGGTAACCACTCACTGTCAGTTGGGCAAAACTCTTGGTACTGAGATTTTAAAAATATTACTGAGTAAGCCAATTTAACGATTTAACATATCTAAATGTTCCAAGTGCTGCTATAACACACAAAATACAAAAAAGTTCGCTTCGGTACACAAGAAAAGAATTCGCTGAATCAAGTAAATAATTTGATTTTAATCCGGCCAAATACGAGTGTATGCTGTATTATGTATTAATAATTGCGATCACGTGACCGTGTTTTCGGCTCTTTTAGAAAAAAGGAATCTAAATGTATAAATAGTTTTGAAGGAATTCTAGAAACCAGAACAACACTTTAATATTTAAAAAAGGTGTTGATTTTATTTTCCTCCCGCAGTACCTTTTTGTGCCAAAAAATTCAAGATCATATTCTCACTAGTTTTGTTGGGTACGCAGCACGTCACCCGTGTCGATAAGGCTAGTGACGCCAACCCAGGTTGGACGGGTTTATGAATCTTATAAGATTTCTTGAAATCCTATAAGACGCCGGATGCCCGTCTCGTGGCGATTATTCGTGTCGATCTGAAGCAGTCGATGTAGGGTCCTGAGGTGTACGATATCGTACAAGCTCACTCGAAATTAAAACTCAAAACTTTACTAATTAACGTAAACCGAGCCGACCGATCTGTCAATACAACCGAATTCAATAACCGACGATCTTTTCAATGGTCTTCGAGTCTTCAATAAATATCTTCGAGGCGCTGATGTCTTTACTCGTGCGTTTTTTTGTAATCTTCGTTCGGAGGGTCGGCGGCCGGCGGTTGGCAGGTAGTCGGTCGAGGGTCGGTCGGTAGGTCGGCAGGTACCTGACAGCGTCGCAGGGTCGCTTAACTACCTCGGAATGTTACCCTACAGAGATCTCGTGTAAAATACGGCTCTCGTCGAGATCATTTTCACTATGATCGGCTCGGTTTATTCGTTATATCTATTTATTTAATAAATGTATATACTAATGCCTTATACTTAACTATTCTATGTTGTAATCCCTATCGATACATATAACTTATTCTATGCTTAATCTATATGACGCGCCCGTATAAACAAAATACCCGGTCCTGAACACAGATAAATGCTGTTTGTTACATCATTTTGGGACGCGGGCCGGGCGCGTGTTCATTTAAGTTAATATGCTAATCTTAAAACTATCGGGAATAATAAAGCAAAAGTGTATACTATTTATTTCAAAGCAACTTACGTTCTATTCTTAGTAAAATCTATGTGCACGTTATCTATATCCTTATCTATCTATATGCACTCTATATAATTTATCTATTTGTTATTTATCTATTTGTTATAACTCTATGTCTATGTACGTATCTATATAAATCTATTATTCTATTCTATATTCTATTATATTCTTCAACTTATTCTATAATTATGGGGCGACGCCGCTGTCGCCAACATCCTCCCCCTCGTGCGTAGCACCGACTCCTTGTCGTGGCGACTCTATGGGCGTGGGCTCGTCGCTCGTTGCAGGCACCAGCAGGATCATCTTGGAGGCAGGTCTCTTAAGCAGACCGCCGCTCGTTCTGACGTCGACGGTTCGTACACGGTTGTCGGGGCCTGGGTAGGTGTGGACAACTTGCCCGCGCGGCCATGTGTTGCGTGGCAGCGTGGAGTCCACTATGAGGACGGTATCCCCACACTGCAAGTCCTCGCCAGCTGCTCTCCCGTCGATCTTCCTGGGCAGCAGCGTAGGCAGGTATTCCTTGACCCACCTACTCCAGAAGTGGTCCGCCATACGCTGCGCCACTCTCCATGTCCTTTTGCCGGTCAGGTCTTCGTCTCTGTAGTCGCCGATGCTTGGAGCTCCGCAGGACCTCCCTATGAGGAAGTGATTCGGCGTGAGTGCTTCTGACTCCCAACTCTCTTCCCTGGCGACGAGCGGTCGCGAGTTGACGACGTGCTCCGCCTCCAACAGAAGAGTGTGCAGAACTTCTTCCCTCGGGTGTCTTTCCTTCAGTGTGACCGCCAGCGCGGTCTTCACGGACCGCACCAAACGTTCCCACGCGCCTCCCATGTTCGGCGCTCCTGGCGGGATGAACTTCCATTTTATGTTCATCTGAGCGGCCCGTGACACGACGTCTGCTTCCCTTGCATTCTCGGTTGCCTGCTTAAGCTCCTTGTTGGCGCCGACGAAGTTAGTCCCATTGTCGCTGTAAATGACTTTGGGCGTTCCTCGCCGAGCGGCCATCCTGCGCAGCGCTAACAGCATTGAGTCTGCCGTCAGTGACGCTGCTAGCTCCATGTGAACTGCTCTCGTGGTGAGGCATGTGAACAGCACGCCCCACCTCTTCTCGTGACGTCGTCCTACAGTCACCGTCGTCGGCCCGAAGTAATCGACGGCAGCACAGGTGAACGGCGGCTCTCCATGTCGTAGCCGCTCTATCGGCAGGTTTCCGGTGGGCGGTAGGCGTGGTGTACTCCCCGAGGGACCTGGGCGGGCCCCCCGGCGGCACTCTGCGTGGCCGGGGGCTCCGTCTGTGGGGGAGTTTTGCTGGACTTCCACCGGGCGCGTCCGTAGGTGGCGGATAACGGGATCCTCTGGGAACAGTCCCACTCCCAAGGGGTATCGTCCGATCTTTTTCGTTGCAAGGATTCTTAGGTGTTAGGGAGGTAGGTTAGGTGTAGGTGTAGGGTAGCCTAGTTAGGCTTTGCAACGAAAGAGATCGGATGACGCGGACCAAAACCAGCAGGGGGAGTTGCGGGCTCTCCACGCCCTTCACTCGTTGAAGGGTGTTCCTCCTGGAGACGCTCGGGCTCCCTCTCTTTTCCCCTTTCTTCCCCCTTTTTCTTTTTTCTTCGGGTCACGTCCGACCCGTTTCGGACGTAACCCACGGGTGGTGGTGGGCCACTTTTGGCCTGCCCTTTGATGGAGAAGTGAGCCGGCGTTGCTTACGCATCTTCCGGCCGCTGGTCGCCATGTCCCCGGCTTCGGCTACAGGGGCACGCCCTCCAGAGGGGGGTACCGGTATACCGGCGTGGCTTCGTCGTCGTTGCTCGTTTGAGCGTTGGGCGGTGGTCTGTCGTGTTGCTCGTTGCACTCGGCGGGCTGCCGGCCAACCCGTAATCCTCACCGCGTGGGGGACGGGGGCCGCTGCCGCGAGGCACGGGGCCGCGAGGACGTAAACCTCTTTAAAAAATGCCCCAATCCTAAGCTCTGGTGCCCGGCGATGGGATGAATGGCTGGAGGGAGTCCAGTCCCAAGGGTACCAACCAGACCCCAGGGGACCGACCCCTGGTTAATAAAAAAGGACAAAATGAAATATGGCACCTGTTAAAGATTTATTACCCCAGGAGGGTACCTCCCGCTCCGCGGGGGGAGAATCCCTCCGTGCGGTCGAGCAATCGGCCGCACGCTGCCCCACCGTTTCTGGGGGGGGCAAACAATGCCAAAACGTAGTGGGCGACAACACGGGTCGCGTAAGGGACAGAGTCCCAACCGTGGTCCTAGAGCGCTGCGAAAGCTTAATCTCGCTATACTCGGCACGGAGCTCCGCGAGGGGCGACGCGTCTAGTGGGCGGGAGACGCCAGTGCTGTTCGCAGACAGCGTGCAAAAGCGGACTCGGCGGAAGAGGAAGTCGGCTCGTCAGCCGGCATCTGTTCCTCCGTCCGACTCCTCGGAGGGTGAGCCCGCCAGCGCCAAATATATGGCGTTGGCGGAAGGGCCGGCGGCTGCTGCGGCGCCGCCTGCCACCGATTGCGACACAATCTCTTTCCACGGACTGGACGCTGCCTCCTTGGCGCAGTCCAGAGCCGCCTGCCGAAAGGCACAAAACGGGACAGAGGTGGGAGAGGTCGAGCGACTGGAGCGCTCCCTAACGGAGGTGGGTCCTTCTGACCCCCTCCGAGCGTGCAATATTGTCAAGGAGATGGTTGCCACTATAGCCAAAAAATCGGCTAAAGGACTTAAAGGCGATTATGTGCGGGCCCTAAAATCCGGAGCGGCGACCCTGGAAGAGAGACTGCAGGACGTCGTAGACCGCACCACAACCACGGAGACGGCGGGCTTGCGGCAGGAAGTGGCCCTGCAGCACGTCCGCCTCGAGCAACTGGCCAAAGAGAATGGCCAACTTCGGGCGGAGAACGGACAGCTCCGCGTCGACATGGCCGAGTTGCGAACGATGGTTGCCGACCTCGTTGAGCGGCAACGCAGCTCGGCCCCTGTCCTTCCTCTGCCCGAAGCAGCAGAACCTGGCGATGAGGCCGAAGAGCTGAGGCGGCGGCTCTTAATCTTGGATGCACGCAGCTCCAAGGTGGAGCGTGCGAGACCGCCCCTCGCTCACGAGGTGAAGGGAAGTGTGCCTGTGCCAGCACCCCGCAGGGCCGCTACAAAAACATACAGCGGCCCTAAGAAGACAGCAACATCCGTGCAGATTCCCGCCGTGACTGTTTCTACGTCTGCGGCTACAAGGGCTTCGAAACCAGCCCCCACGAAAAAACCGGCGTCCGCTCCTGCCCCGCCCCAACCTGCGAAGGCAGGGCCCGGCAGGAGCCGAAACAAGAAGAAGGGGGGCGTCAACGCCGCCAAACCGGCACCGACCCCCCAGCCCCGCCCGCTGCCCTCGGCCCCGGCCAACATGGACGAGGCCTGGACGACGGTGGTGCGGCGAGGGCCAAAAAAGGTAGCGGCGCCTGCCGCGCCGCACCCCAAGCCCGCCCCTGCGGCCACCGCTCCCCGCCAAGAGGGTCGAGCGGAGCCGAGGGGCCGACCTGGACGAAGGAGGCCGCGCGCCCCGCGGTCGGCTGCAGTGGTAGTGGAGCTGCTGCCGGCCGGCAAAGAAAAGGGCATCACCTACCACGAGGTGATGACCCAGGCGCGCGGCGGCGTGAATGTGGACGCCCTCGGCGTGGAGGGGGGCATCAAGGTCCGGCAGACGGCCAACGGGGCTCGTCTTATAGAGTGCCCCGGCCCCAACACAAACGCCGCGGCCGAAAAATTGGCGGCCCGGCTGAGGGAAATCCTGCCGGATCCCGAGGTGGTGCGCATCGCGCGGCCCGTAAAAATTGCGGAGGTGAAAATTACGGGCCTCGACGAGTGTGCCACGAAGGAGGAGGTCGCCTCGGCCATCGCGTCGCAGGGCAACTGCGCCCTCGCCGACGTCAAAGTCGGGGAGCTCCGGGTAACCTACTCTGGTACCCGGACGGCGTGGGCGCGTTGCCCGATTGCAACGGCGACCCTCCTGGCCACCCCTCCACAGGGGCGGCCTTCCGACAGCCCAGGAAGGCTGCGCGTGGGCTGGGTAGTGGCCCACGTGCAGCTGCAGGATGCCAGGCCGTGGCGCTGTCTTCGGTGCTTCGGCACCGGCCACGGCCTCGCCAAGTGCCCCTCGACCGTGGACCGCAGCGGCTTGTGTTTCCGCTGCGGCCAACCGGGGCACAAGGCAGCCTCCTGCACCACAGCCGCGCCGCACTGCGTCTTGTGCGACGCGGCCAAAAGGAAGGCCGACCACCGGGCCGGGGGCCCGGCGTGTAAATCCGCCCCCTCCTCTACAAAAACGAGGAGGGGCGGAAAGAAAAAGAAGCCGGCTGCAAAAAGGGCAGCCGGTGAGTCAGTTCCCGCCGCGGCTGTTGTCGAGCCGCAGGGCGGGACAGACGAGGGAGCGATGGACGTAGCCCCGTAATGGGTTGCGTCCACCGCTTCCTCCAGTGCAACTTGAACCACTCCGCCAGGGCACAGGATCTCCTCGTCCACACAATGGCGGAGTGGTCAATCGACGTCGCTGTCGCCGCGGAGCCGTACTTCGTCCCCACCGACCAGGACTGCTGGATGGGGGACGTCGACGGCTCCGTGGCCATTGTGTTGAGACAGTCCGCGGCGTTACCCCCCTTGGATATGGTGGCCAGGGGACCCGGGTACGTCGCGGCTAGGATCGACGGGACCGTCGTGATCGGGGCGTACTTTTCTCCGAACAGGAGCCTCGCCGAATTCGAACGGTTTCTGGGCGGGCTCGAGGCGCTTTTACACCGCCTCGGGTCCCGCCCTGTCATCGTCGCGGGGGACTTCAATGCCAAGTGCACGGCTTGGGGTTCCCCCCGCACGGATGCGCGAGGCGAGGCCCTTTCGGAGTGGGCGATCGCGACCGGCCTCTGTCTCCTAAACAGAGGCACGGTCGCGACTTGCGTGCGGTGGAACGGGCAATCTCACGTGGACGTGACGTTCGCGTCCCCGTCCGCCGTGCGCCGCACCCGCGGCTGGCGCGTACTCGAGGGGGCGGAGACGCTCTCGGACCACAGATACGTCCGATTCGAGCTCTCCGCCTCCTCCTTGTCGTCGTCGTCAGCCGCGGGCGCCCGCGGTGAGGAAGAGCTCCCGCAAGGTGCGCCCCGTTCGTTCCCCAGGTGGGCCTTGAAACGAATGAACAAGGAGTTGCTGATGGAGGCGGCCGCTGTTGCTGCGTGGGCGCCAAAACCCGCGCGGCTCGCGGACGTGGATGCGGAGGTCGACTGGTTCCGGGGCACCATGGCAAACATTTGTGATGCCGCCATGCCCCGGGTCGGCCCCCGAGCACCACGTGGGGGTGCATTCTGGTGGTCGCCCGAGATCGCAAGACTCCGAGAGGAGTGCGTGAGGGCGCGCCGCCGGAGCGCACGCCACCGCCGCCGCCGTAGTCGCGACGCAACGTTCGCGGAGACGGCGGCCCGGCTGCACGCTGACTGTCGTCAAAAGCAGACGGCGTTGCAGCTGGCCATCGGCGAGGCCAAGAAGCAGAGCATGAAGACTCTCCTGGAGTCGCTCGACGAAGATCCCTGGGGGCGCCCATACAAGATGGTTCGCAGGAAACTGCAGCCGTGGGCGCTCCCGGTGACCGAGCGGCTCCAGCCTCGGCAGCTGCGGGAAATAGTTTCCGCGCTTTTCCCGCCAGCAGCGGGGGGAGACTTTGAGCCCCCCCAGATGGACGCCACGTGGGGCACGCCTCCGCGTCGCCCCAGCGTTCCCGCTGCCGAGGAGCCCCCTCCCCCTATCACGGGGGCGGAGATCCATGCGGCCGTTTCCAGAATGAGAGCGAAGGACACGGCCCCCGGCCCTGACGGTGTTCACGGCCGGGTCTGGAGCTTGGCCTTCGAGGCCCTAGGGGACCGGCTCGGGGGGCTTTTCGAAGCGTGCCTCGAGTCGGGACGGTTCCCGTCGAAATGCAAGACGGGCAGACTGGTCCTTCTGCGGAAGGACGGGCGCCCCGCGGACTCACCCGCGGGCTATCGCCCCATCGTGTTGCTGGACGAAGCGGGCAAGATGCTCGAGAGGATCGTCGCGGCCCGCATCGTCCGGCACCTGACCGAGACGGGTCCCGATCTTTCGGCGGAGCAATACGGCTTCAGAGAGGGCCGCTCGACTATCGACGCAATTCTGCGCGTGCGGGCCCTCTCCGATGAAGCCGTATCCCGGGGCGGGGTGGCGATGGCGTTATCCTTAGATGTAAGGAACGCCTTCAACACCCTGCCCTGGTCGGTGATCGCGGGGGCGCTGGAGTATCACGGCGTCCCCGCATACCTCCGCCGACTGATCGGCTCCTACCTCGAGGGCAGGTCGATCCAGTGCATCGGACACGGTGGGGCGATGTACCGCTTCCCCGTCGAGCGCGGTGTTCCGCAGGGGTCCGTCCTGGGCCCCCTGCTGTGGAACATCGGCTACGACTGGGTCCTGCGGGGCGTCATTCGGGGTCCCCTCCCCGGGCTGAGCGTAATTTGTTACGCCGACGACACGTTGGTCGTGGCTCCGGGGAGGGACTACCGGGAGTCTGCCCGTCTGGCGTGCGCAGGCGTGGCACACGTCGTCACAAGGATCCGACGGCTGGGACTCGAGGTGGCGCTCGACAAAACCCAGGCCCTGTTGTTTCACGGGCCGGGACGAGCGCCGCCTCTGGGTGCCCACCTCGTGATCGGAGGCGTCCGCGTCGGGGTCGGGGTGACCGGTCCTCGGTACCTCGGCCTTGAACTGGATGGTCGGTGGAACTTCCGCGCTCACTTTGCGAAGTTGGGCCCTCGACTGATGGCGACGGCCGGCTCTTTGAGCCGGCTGCTTCCAAACGTCGGGGGTCCCGATCAGGTGGCGCGCCGCCTCTACATGGGGGTGGTGCGGTCGATGGCACTATACGGCGCGCCCGTATGGTGCCGCGCCCTGACCCGCCAGAACGTCGCCGCGCTGCGACGTCCGCAGCGCGCGATCGCGGTCAGGGCGATCCGAGGATACCGCACCGTCTCCTTCGAGGCGGCGTGCTTGCTCGCCGGGGCGCCACCCTGGGACCTGGAAGCGGGGGCGCTCGCTGCCGATTACCGGTGGCGTAGCGACCTCCGCTCTAGGGGGGAAGGGCGCCCCAGCGAAGGTGTAGTTCGAGCGCGGAGGCTCCACTCTCGGCGGTCCGTGCTGGAGGCGTGGTCTCGCCGCTTGGCGGACCCGTCGGCCGGCCTCCGAACCGTCGAGGCGGTCCGCCCGGTTCTCGCGGACTGGGTGGGCCGCGACCGCGGATGCCTCACCTTCCGGCTAACGCAGATGCTTACCGGCCATGGTTGTTTCGGCCGGTACTTGCACAAGATAGCCGGAAGGGAACCGACGGCGCAGTGCCACCACTGCGCGGACCGCGACGAGGAAGACACAGCGGAACACACATTGGCGCGTTGCTCTGGATTTGACGAGCAACGCGCCGCCCTCGTCGCGGTCATAGGAGAGGACCACTCGCTGCCGCGCGTCGTGGCTACGATGCTCGGCAGCGACGCGTCCTGGAAGGCGATGCTCGACTTCTGCGAGTCCACCATCTCGCAGAAGGAGGCGGCGGAGCGAGAGAGGGAGAGCTCTTCCCTTTCCGCACCGATCCGTCGCCGTCGAGCCGGGGGCCGGAGGCGGGAATACGCCCGTACGTCCCGGCCCCTGTAGGTGGCGGCCTCCCCCCGGTGAAGGTCAAGGGGCGACCTGAGGGGGTGAGGCCGCGCGGCGCGCTACCAGCACTCTAGCGCGCTGCCGTGGAGTGAATAGAGCGACCGGTCGACGGTGTATCGCGTCCCGACCCGGCAGGCTGGTTCTGGTCCAGCGGGGTATTCCGGGACACCAGCGGCACCGTCTGGGCGGCCCGACGGGCTGCCGTACCGAGACGGCCGACGTTTCAGAGCCTTCGATTCGCCTCGAAGGCTCCGTCGGCTGGGCGTCCTTGGGGTGAGCCGCGCCGTCTGGTTGTAGTGTTGACCGCGGTAGCCCCCCTACCTCATCCGGGTTCTGACCTCGGAGGGGATCGGACGTCGGGTGTAAGAGTGCAGAGGAGTCGTTTAGTGGGTGGGCTCTAAAATCCTTGGGCCCGCGGTCTGCTCACAACACCATGCAGATCGTTGAGTCTCACATACCCCGCGCGCCCCTTTTGCGCGGGGACCTCGTAGGAGGTTCGGCCCTCTACCCGAAAAAAAAAAAAAAAAAAAAAAAAAAGGCGTGGTGTACTCCGATAGACCTTGCACCACTGGCATCGGATGGCCGTCGCTCGAATGATCGATCTTAGACCTAGGATCCAGTAGCACTGCCGCACCTCGTTCATCACCGTTGCGTGGTTACCGTGCTGGAACGCCTCGTGATAGTGTTTGACCAATAATCTCGCTATCACGTGCTTCCCGTCCAGCACGATCGGTCGCTTGCAGCCTGCATCTATGTATTGCGCTGCGTCGATACGTCCGCGCAGGTGCAACAGGCCATCTTCCATCACGACGTCGAGCCGTCGCAACTTAGGGTGACGTTCGGGATCTTTTTCACCGAAGCTCTCTCCTTGGCTGCTTCTCAGTAGGATCTTCTCCGCCTTCTTTCAAGTGGATTCGATCAAGCAGCAGCCACGCTTCTTTAGGTGCTTCCGGGGTCCTTAGCTTCCATGTGGATCGGGGTTGCTTCGTTCGTGTCGTCCTCCACGTAGGATCTTGCTGCTTCAATTGTCTGGACACGCAGGCGCTCTCCTTCCGGGGTCGACACAGCTCAATAAATTGGAGGACCCTGGCTGTTGCTCTCAATAACTTGACCCAGCTCGAGAATCTGTGCGGATCGGGCGTGGTTCGAGCGTCAGCGGTCCTCACCGTGGCGACCAGGAAGGCTTCTTTCTCTTCTCCAGACGGTTCTTGCTTGAATGTTCGCGGCTTGGGCCAGCGCGATTCATCCCACGTCAGGAACTCGGGTCCATTAAACCACCGATGCGTGTGGTCGAAATCCGCCGGCGCCTCTCTAGTTGCGTCGTCTGCTGGGTTTTGCGAGCCAGGCACCCATCGCCATTCTTGGGGCTTCGTTGACTCTTCTATCTCGGCGAGTCGGTGCGCGACGAAAGGTTTGAACGTGCGTGGGTCGGTCTTTATCCATGTCAGGACTGTACTGGAGTCAGTCCAGTACGTCCTTACACCGACTGCGATGTCCAATTCGTCCGCTATCGCCTGCGCCATCCTTGTCCCCAGCAGCGCAGCTTGCAGCTCCAGCCTTGGGATGGAGACTGGTCTCAGTGGGGTCACCCTGGCTTTCCCTGCTAGAAGCGTGACGCGGTAGGTGCTCTCGTCTGTCTTCTGACGCCAATAGACTGCACACGCGTAGGCCTTCTCGCTGGCGTCGGTGAACGTGTGCAGCTCCCCCTCAGTGCTGCAGCACGAGAAGCACCTTGCTATTCGGAGGCCTTGCAACATGCTGAGGTTCTCCATGTAGCGTTTCCACGCCACCTCGTCCTTTTCCAGGATGACGTCGTCCCAGTCGATCCCGCTCCGCCAAATGCTCTGAATGAGCGCTTTCCCTTCTATTAGCACGGGTGATGCCAGCCCCATAGGGTCGAAGGTTGACATTACCGCGCTAGTCACTTCTCGTTTGGTCGGGGTCCGTGCTTCTATATCCTTCGGGTCTCGTGGATGTGTCCGGAATCCCATCTCGTCCGACTCGTAGAACCACCGCAGGCCCAGGGTCTTTTCTTCCTTCGACCCCAGCTCTATGTCTCCTGGGGTCGCACCACCTGCGAGGCTCGCCAAGACGCCGCGCCTATTCGATGCCCAGCCTCTGAGCTCGAATTTCGCTCCACGGTGGACGACATCCACTTCGCTGGCTATGGTTATAGCCTCTTCTTCCGTCTCGAAGCTCTGCAGGTAGTCGTCCATGTAGTGGTTTCTTTCTATTGCCCGCGCGGCTTCTGGATATTGATGTCTGTACTCGTCAGCATTCTTATTTTTTACGAACAACGCCGCGCTCGGTGAACAGGCTGCTCCGAATATGACTGACGTCATTCTATACTCTTTCGGAGTCGCTTCGCGTCGATCTTTCCTCCATAGGAATCTCAGGCTGTCGCGGTCCTCGTCCCTGATTCTGATCTGCAGGAACATCTCCTTGATGTCCGCGACAACTGCGACGGGTCTTTGCCGGAACCGCAACAACACTCCGAACAAGGATTGTAGTAGGTCCGGTCCTGGCAATAGAAGATCATTGAGACTCGTTCCATCGAATTTCGCGGCGGCGTCGAACACGAGGCGTTTCTTGGCCTTCGTCGGGTGTGTGACCGCGAAGTGAGGCAGGTACCACTTCCGTTTTGATCCTGCTCCATCGTGTGGGACTTCCTCAGCGTATCCATTCTCGATGAGGTTAGTCACCTGCTTGCTATATTCCACTTGCAAGTCAGGGTCTCTGTGTAGCTTCTTTTCAACGCCTCTGAGCCTCGTCAGCGCGGACCTGTAGTTGTTAGGAAGCGTGGCTTCTTCGTCCCTCCATAATAATCCCACTTCGAAGCGGCCGTCGTCGCGTCTCCGACTCGTCTTCTCCAAGATGTCAAGCGCCTTCGCCTCCATATCCGTGCTCGGACGCCTGGGTGCGACTCCCAGCGACTCTATCGCGAAGTGCTCCTTCACCAGTCTGTCCAAGGCCTCTTCGCGCATCGATACATGGGCGCAGGTGAGGAAGTTGACCTCTTTTGCATTGCTGTTGTCGAGGCCGTGTAGCACCCATCCCAATTGGGTGAATGAGGCTACCGGCTGGTTCCTCCTGCCCCTGCGCGTCCTTCTGGCGGCGATGAGTCCCCAGTTGTCCTGCCCAATCAATAGTTTGGGGGATTGTTCTTCGTAATATAACTGGTCCGCCAGGCTCCTCAGGTGCGCGTAGCCTTCGATAGTCTCCCTCTTCAGTCGCTGGGGTGCAAGGCTCATGTCGTCCATTGTGCGCGCTCCGACGATCGTCCTCTTCTGCCGCTGGTGAAGCCCTCGAACTCGGATGTCAAGCTTCATCGAGTCCTTCTTCGTTAGGGTCTTCCCGCCCACGGTCTCGAGGCGGAGCGTCTCCTTGGGTCCCTTCTGGCCGATCTGCTTCGCCACGCTCGAGTCCAGGAGAGTTACAGTGGAGCCTTCGTCCAGCAGGGCCAGCACCGTCGTCGATCCCGATGGCCCGTATACTTCAACGGGCACCATCTTCAAGTACGCTCTGCTGATCCGTGTGCAGTTGATGGGAAGTCGCACGTTGTTCGCGACTTCCCTGTTCTCTGCTGGCTCTGTCTCCGGCTTCTCGTTGTGTAGCGAGTGGTGATGCCAGCGCTTGCACGTGCGGCATGGCGGTCGTTGACATGCTTGCTTCCGGTGCTTACCCTCGAGACACTTATAACATAAGCGCGACTCCTTTGCCATTCTCCATCGTTCCTGCACCGTAGCTCTCTCGTACCTCGGACAATCATACAGCGGGTGTCCTTCCATACACTGCGGGCACGCCAGCTTGTCTCTCAATGCTCTGTCCGAAGTTGCACGCTCGGTGCAGTCGGTTGTGGCGTGCGTCGCCTGTCGCCTCGATGGTTGTCTTTTCGTTGCCACCTCAGCCACGGCGTGTGGCCCGCACCGGTCCGCCATCTTATTTAGGAAGCCGCACATCGTGTTGAGGTCCGGGTCTCCTTCAGTGTTTTCGATGATGTGGTCGTACCACCGGAACCTCAGGATGGTCGGCATCTTGTCGACGATGCTCTTCAGCAGTTCGGGCGACATCAAATATTGGGGTTTCCGCAGCCCCCTGATCGCTGCGACGGTATTGTTAACATTGCTCGCCAGTGAGCAAATGTCGTAGGCGGAGTCGCTTATCGTCGGAAGTCTTCGTATGCGGTCTAGCTCCGCTAAGACTAAAGCGTCCGCCCTTCCATAGCACCGCCGCAGTGATTCCATTACTTCCTCCGGTGTGCTCTCGGAGTACAGCTGGCTACGGACTCCTTCCCTGGCTTGTCCCTTCAGCGCTCTTCTCAGCCGCGCCATGTTTTGAGCGCTTGAGAAGAGTGGAGCGGTATCCTCGTAGACGGCCTTGAAGGCCACCCACTCCCTGCAGTCGCCTTCGAACGTCGGCAACTGGTGCATGTAGTCGGGTTGTGGTGGCAGCTCCTTGGTCGTCGCGCTCCTCACTGCTTCTAATATCGCCTTAGCCAGGTCCCTGTTGCCGCACTCTTCCATGTTGGCCTTGCTGACGGGGCGGTTCTCAATGTGCTCGCTTGCGGGCTCCTTGTCCATACTGCCCGCCGAGGTCTGGACCCAGGCCCTGACCTGGTCCTCCCGGTCCTTTGGCTCTTCTATTATGGAATCATCGTCATCTTCATTTTCGGCTTGGATCAATTCCAGGCGGAGTTTGGCGGCTATAGTGGCTGCTTGTGCTTCTATCAATTCTTTTTCCGCCAGCTCCGCTCTCGCTGCCAGTTCCTTACGTCGTAGCGATTTCTTCGACGCGGGTCTATTTTCACCACGTGTCCGCGTCGTTGTCTCTTCAAGTTTTGTGTTCTGGGTCGTACCGGTCGCGGAGCTCTCGTATGTTTCGTACGACGTCGCTTCTGTTGCCTCCGGACTGGATTCTTGAACCGCAGGTTCGAGTGGCTGTTCCCTCGATGATCCCTTGTTGCTCCTGGTGATCGGCATCGTTGAATAATCGCTGTATCCGGCTCGAAGGACCAGCTGTTGGGTACGCAGCACGTCACCCGTGTCGATAAGGCTAGTGACGCCAACCCAGGTTGGACGGGTTTATGAATCTTATAAGATTTCTTGAAATCCTATAAGACGCCGGATGCCCGTCTCGTGGCGATTATTCGTGTCGATCTGAAGCAGTCGATGTAGGGTCCTGAGGTGTACGATATCGTACAAGCTCACTCGAAATTAAAACTCAAAACTTTACTAATTAACGTAAACCGAGCCGACCGATCTGTCAATACAACCGAATTCAATAACCGACGATCTTTTCAATGGTCTTCGAGTCTTCAATAAATATCTTCGAGGCGCTGATGTCTTTACTCGTGCGTTTTTTTGTAATCTTCGTTCGGAGGGTCGGCGGCCGGCGGTTGGCAGGTAGTCGGTCGAGGGTCGGTCGGTAGGTCGGCAGGTACCTGACAGCGTCGCAGGGTCGCTTAACTACCTCGGAATGTTACCCTACAGAGATCTCGTGTAAAATACGGCTCTCGTCGAGATCATTTTCACTATGATCGGCTCGGTTTATTCGTTATATCTATTTATTTAATAAATGTATATACTAATGCCTTATACTTAACTATTCTATGTTGTAATCCCTATCGATACATATAACTTATTCTATGCTTAATCTATATGACGCGCCCGTATAAACAAAATACCCGGTCCTGAACACAGATAAATGCTGTTTGTTACATCATTTTGGGACGCGGGCCGGGCGCGTGTTCATTTAAGTTAATATGCTAATCTTAAAACTATCGGGAATAATAAAGCAAAAGTGTATACTATTTATTTCAAAGCAACTTACGTTCTATTCTTAGTAAAATCTATGTGCACGTTATCTATATCCTTATCTATCTATATGCACTCTATATAATTTATCTATTTGTTATTTATCTATTTGTTATAACTCTATGTCTATGTACGTATCTATATAAATCTATTATTCTATTCTATATTCTATTATATTCTTCAACTTATTCTATAATTATGGGGCGACGCCGCTGTCGCCAACAAGTTTGTTAGGGAGCTGATCTTTTCTTCAATAATATGTCTAACTTATTTTTTTACGGTTTGGAACACATTCGTATGTGCCCGCATTTAAGATAATTACTTAAAATTAATTAATTATGCCACGCACGACTCGAACGCTGGACGGACGCAATATAAACAATTTGGTTGTAACTTCGATATAAATTCGCGCCATTATTATATTGATATGAAATTGGAAATAAAAAAGGGTTTTAAATACATAGTATACAACAAATTAATAAATTCCTAAGTTTTTAGCGTAGTGCCAATAGTGTTCGAAATATGAAGGAGCTGTTTTTTTTTTCAAAAACGCTCAATGGTTTGAAATTTTCCATTGCACTCGATTTTCGTACCCACTACGCTGCGTAGTCCACAGAATACAAATTTGACATCTAGATCCGAAGGTTGGATTGGCACATAAAGAGGAAGGTTATGATTTTCTGTAATTACGGATAGTGATCTTAAATAAATTTTCAACGTGTTCAACCCCGATGTTTGACCTACAGACTATGCCTTGCGTGTCGCGACCTGTTAGTAGAGCACCTAAAGCGGCGTGTTAATTTAATTATATAAGTATTATAATAATAACAACAACGGAGAATTGAATATCAATTAAATTAGTGCATTTTTAACAAACAAACGACGCGTGTCCAATTCTCATTTCAAATAAGGTTGAGAATAATTCTGTTCACCCCATCAACTTTCCCGAGCAACCAGTTTTAATTAATGCTTTAAGTAGTTCAAAAGGGCTCTAAATATTAAAATAAACTTTCAACGAACTACAATTTAAACAGCTACGTTTATAATGTAATGCTATCTATAAAATAATTAAAACGATGTAATGTAATTGAATTAACATTAGGCGGGTAATAATGGAACCTGCGGGCAATGAACTACCAAGGCGATCCACCCGGTCCTCTCGGACTGTGTGAATTGCGACGGAGGACGTCTCACCTTCCGGGTGGTGCGGGTAATCACGAGATACGGCTGTTTCAAGGAGGCGGCGAAACGGAAAGAGAGAGTACTTCTTTCTCGGCACCATGTCGCCGCCGCCAAGCTACATGGTCACCAAGCGACTTAAAGAGGTTGAAGCTGCGCCGCGCGCTACCGTTACCCTAGCGAGTTGGCACCAGGAGGATGGTATCGGACTTCGGGTGAGCGAGTGCCCTAAGGGTAGGGAGGGCCCTAAAAACTTCTTGGGCCCACGGTCTGCTTCCAGCATCTGTAGACCGTCAGGTCTCATATATACCGCGTGCCACCTAGGCAAGGACCCCTCGTAAAAGGTTCGGCACGTGCCCGAAAAAAAAGAGGCTAATACTGGAAATTTCGAATAAATATTAACTTTTTGATTAAAATATTTTCTTTTTTAAGCACAACCTTTGTTTTAGTGGCCGCATACAGAAGCGCGACCGTGGCCCATTTCAGTGCAGCTGTTGCCTTAGGTTAAACGTAATTCAGCCAATTTCATTTCACGATAAACAGAACCATGAAGAATTTTACGAGTTTCTCAACTTATCTACATATAATGCCATCTATTTATCGACCAGCGTCACTTTTTTATTATTAAATATGAAAAACAAACAAATAAATTAAAGCAGGTGCGTACATTAACTATTCTAAGAGCGTGAAGCAAGCGTGTGATTGGTAAGTAAAATGAAGCGTAGATTAAAACAAAATGTTTAGTGAATTTTTGCGAAGAATCATAGCAAATTTATAACATGGAGAATTCATAAGAGTTACCGTAATTCTGTGAAGATAAAAAACCTTTTAAATATCGAACAGAGATATGAACCCAAATATTTTTTTGGATTTTTTGTAGTCTCAAGAGATGGAATACATCACAATAAGGGAAACTTGAAATTTTTAAATATTTTAGACTTTTCAGAAACGATTTTGTTATTTCCGACTATATTTAATACTTAATCACTCAATGCAATAGAGTACTAATCTGGAAGGGTTTTGAGCCCTCAAAGGTTAATATTAGCGACTTTTCCTGTCTTTCGCTCAAAAAAGCGTATTATCTAATAACTCAATCGAGATTCCAACGTAAAATCTGGTGAAATTATTCACACGGTAGTATGTCTATGAGCTTAAATGTCACTTAAAAAAATGTTAGCCATTCTGTTCTCGAGAGATCGAAATTTAAAGCATTCCAGTCCTTCAGCCTAAATATATGAATAGATTCAATGACTAGGAGAGTTGTCAGCTTTTGGTTTTTACCGATTTGCAGAAAAACAACCAAACAGATGTCTAAACAAAGATCAGTGATTTAGATATTATGAGGCCTTAGGGCATTATTGTGTAATAATTAGAAGCATATTGCTGCGGTCAGAGGCATATGTAAATGCTAAACATTAAATAAATTAGCGGAGTTTTATTTTAGTGCTTTGGTATACTTAAAATCGATACGTTTTGCATGCAACGTTTATACGTTGAAGCGTGAACGCGAAATGCAAGTGGCACACCCTCCACGGTGTTTCCTGAGCGCTATGACATGTCCTTCTTTAAAAGAGGCTTGTGGAGAGCATTAAGCGGTAGGCAGCGGCTTGGCTCTGCCCCTGGCATTGCTGAAGTCCATGGGCGACGGTAACCACTCACCATCAGGTGGGCCGTATGCTCGTCTGCATACAAGGGCAATAAAAAAATAATAATACTCGATTGCTTTCTTACTGAAACACTAAGGTTTAGTTATTAGTTCTTGAGAAGCCAGTAATACGGAAATACAGAAAATGGACAAACAAACGTAGAATTTGCAAAGGAAACAAGAGGCTTGCGTGCGACATGTTCATGTTATTAAAATCCAATTAGTGGAAAGAACTGGGCCATAACGAACCATACGAAAAATATTTGCACTGACATGTATTCCTATTCTTTATTTTTTGCCTTAATACATCGTTTAAAATACTATTCAAATTCATTTAGCAATTAGGAAGATTATCGTAAACAAACGAACAGACAAGAAATATGTTTAAAATTTATTATAAGAAGATTTATCTATACTTATATATAGTTCTCGAAAATAGTCACAATGGTGTTTATATTTCTTATGATAAGCATAGTGTATACAGCTATCAAACAGAATTGGGATTGAAACAAGTCGTGTATGTGTAATAATATAAAAGGGAATTTACGTAAGTTACATTTGGGTATATTTAAACATCAATTTCAATTTGAGGCCAACAGCGTAAATGTGGCCTAAGCTTACCATAGTTAGTATGGAGGAAATTAGGTTTGAATTTTTAGGAATTTGAATTTAAGTAAGGAAAAAAGCAATACGCGCAAGAATAATGTTTACAAAGCTATCTGTTATTTATGGGTGAAACTATGGATAGGCCCGGTTTGGCATCAAAATTTATTATATTTATGACTCTGTACCCTCAGAGGCCGCATTCCACCAATCAGTGGAAGAGAGCGTAGCGAACCTACTCTCCTCCCCGGTGCCACCGTTGGGAGATGATGATTTCATCACTCCCAGCGAATTGCGCCTCTCCATTAAGCGGATGAAGAGGCGCAAGGCACCGGGTGAGGACGGTATTCCCTCCTTCGCATTATTCCATTTCCCTGAAACGGTCGTGTCATACATGACACGGCTGTTCAATTCCATTCTGTCCACAGGACACTTCCCTGGAATTTGGAGATTGGGCAAGGTTATTGCCTTGCCCAAAGCCGGTAAGGATAGGAGAAATCCCTCCAGTTACCGTCCGATCACCTTGTTGTCGCATGTGGGCAAGTTGTTTGAGCGGCTGCTGCTGAGAAGGGTGTCGCCGCACATCCTTCTCAGACCCGAGCAACTCGGGTTTCGTAGTGGTCACTCGACAACGCTGCAATTGGTCCGCGTTATGCATCACTTGGCGGATCGGTCCAACGCGCGCCAGTACACGGCCGCAGTCTTTCCCGATATCGAGAAGGCCTTCGACCGTGTCTGGCATGCGGGACTGATCTACAAGCTGGTGCAGAACACGGACCTCCAGCACGCCTACGTGCTACTGCTGGGGTCGTACCTGGAGGGAAGATCCTTCCTTGTCGCGGTCGAGGGCGCCAAGTCGTCGGTGCGCCCAGTCACGGCCGGAGTTCCGCAGGGGAGCGTCCTGGCACCATACCTCTACGCTCTCTACACCAACGACATTCCCACGCTCGAGCTGACGTGAAGTTGGCGCTGTTCGCCGACGACAGCGCCTATTTCGCGTCATCCAACTTCCCCTCTGCGGCCATTTCGAGGATACAGAGGTTATTGGACTTACTGCCTCAGTGGCTGGACCGATGGAGGGTCGCGGTCAACGTGGTGAAGACTGCGGCTATTCTCTTCGGTCCGGTCCGCACAACAGTCGTCCCAGGACAGCTCAGTCTCCGTGACGCTAATGTCGAGTTTAGATCCAGCGTCCGGTACTTGGGGGTCAATATCGACCGCAGTTTGAGGATGACCGCCCATTCCTCCTCCGGCCGGTGTTGGCCTCCAGGTTGCCGGTCAGGACTAAGCTCGGCATTTATAAGACGTATGTCCGTTCCCGTATCACGTACGCAGCTGCGGTCTGATATCACCTCATCCCGCAGGGTATGTGGGCGAGGTTACAGGTCCAGCAAAATCTGGCTCTTCGCACGATAGTAGGAGCAGGGCGTTACGTCAGAAATGCCGTAATCGCCCGGGATCTGGAAGTGGAGTCGCTCGAGGAGTTCATCCGGAGGCTAGCTCGTAATCTTTACGAGCGGGCTGACGGTGGACCCCACGAGCATCTCCACATTCTAGCTCCCTTGTACGCCAGGTCACCTGATGGTCGGGCGCTACCAAGGAAACTACTGGAACCCCCTTTTATGGTAAGATAGTCGGCTTAACCGGAGCGATATGGGAATGCTCATAATGAGTACCCCCATGGGACTGAGCTGTCCCCACTCGTCACTTCCCCCGACATCGTTGGGGTGCCCCCTTTGAGGACCCATTTCCCACCCCGTTGGGTGGACCACTCCCCCGTCTGGGGAGTGTTTCGGACCCTCCCTAGTTAGTTTAGTTAGTTAGTAGTTAGTTTTAAGGGGAAAAAAAACATGCTGAAGACAGCAGCCGGCGCCGGGGCGCGTTGCCCACGGGCGTCGCTCGACACAGCAACAAGCCCATCGTATTATGTTTATGTATATATCATTTTGTAGATGTAGTGCAGCCGTGCACGCTGCGAACAGCGTACCTCCCCCAACTACTTACTCCCTGCATCAACTTCACCCCTGCCCTGAGTGGCAGGGAGCGTCTGCCCGGGCAATGGGGTTTGCCCCGAAGCCAGTTTGCCCCGAAGCCACGACCCCTCTTGCTTGCTTTTATTATATTTTAAATTTAATAAATACCAATATACATCATATAAGCTTGAATTCAAAAAGAATGTGGGTTAGGCCACTTTTGCGCTGATGGCCAGATTTGATATTTCACTTTCCAGCTTAATTGTTTTTATTCATTAAGCATAAAATCGAAAACTGCTTTGGTACCAGTGACTAACTTAAAAGGCTTTATGCAATTACCCTATCGCATGATTTGTTAATCTGTTGGCCTTCGGTCACGATTCTACTAAACCCTTAGCTGAAGGCTGTAAATATAACGAAGAATTTAAATTAAAACCGATTTAATAAAGAGGGTTGCTAGTTGAATTTAAGCCTTCAGAATGGAGTGTTCTGAAGAAAATTGACTTTTTGATGTCAAACACGCTGAACATATAGGGTAAGCTTAGAAAGTTCTATTACAGAATGTATTATTGAAAATAAATAAATAAAGACATTAGTAACATTAGAGCCAGTACCCAGAAATCGTGGGTTATCTCCTAAAAGGGTGTAAACTTCTTTTTGGGAAGGCACGAGACAAAAATTCAACGTGAATTTATGGGCAACGATCCACTAACCAAGAGAGAATGAGAATTGTTATTCAATAAAAACCTACTAGCTGTTCAAGAGAGCTGATCTACTAAACGAGATATGGTCATAGCCAATTGCTAAATTATATATTTTTAGGTAATGCGGCTATGTTATTTTTATGATACAGTGTCATCGTTTGTTTCAAACAAGATTTGTTTATAACTCCTAACCTCTAGCTGCGAAGCAATAATGTTTTCCAATTTGTATAATTTGAATTCTGTTATCTGAATGCAGTTAATTCATATAACGGCCTAATACGAGTAGTATAACTAGTCAGCCATCTTTAAAGGCAATGGTTTAAGGTTATAAAAACGTTGGCTTATAAAACGTTTATTATAGAATTGTTTAAAAATATCACTTTTAGAATTTTAAAAATAATTTCGGGAAGAACTCCTGTAATTTTATGCTGACTAACCAAACAAATCTATATATTATTACGTGAAGGAAAAGCTTTGTATCCCTTTTTACGAAAATTGCGCGGACGGAGGAGTATGAAATTTCCCACACTTATAGAAAATATAGAGAAGAAGTGCACAATGCTAATATTTTTTTTAAATAATGCATTAAAGATACATTAAATGAATAAAGAAAACATTACACACACATACCATGTATTTGACGCACACACGCATGCATACTATTTATTGTCAAACTTTTGTTCTTGACGTCTGTGGTCAAATTGAGAATAGATTAAATATTGTTTGTCTTTGTTAATATTTTTTATGGTGTAGTCTTGGCGAAATTTGTGATTATAGAAGTATAAAATACAATCATAATAGTGTACAAACTTACAATTACAATTAATTATAGTCGAATTTCGACTACTGCGGGACGTTTAGTTAGTGTTAATATTCAAAATAGCTACGTTCATAATTGAAGTATATTATGACACTGTTGTACACCTTTTTTATTTATTGCTTAGATGTGTGGACGAGCTCACAGCCCACCTGGTGTTAAGTGGTTACTGGAGCCCATAGACATTTACAACGTAAATGCGCCACCCACCTCGAGATATAAGTTCTAAGGCCTGGCAACTTCTGCTGCAAAGCAATGCGTGCGTTCCGGCTTGAGGTATGGAAAAATCGTTATACAAGATAATAGAGCTTTCGACCTCATATCTGATGGATGGGTGTCTCTTAGACGGGTAACAGCAACCAGGTAGTGTTGTCTATGGGCTCTTAGTGATGTAGACTAAGTGCAGCGTCAGCTGATACACCCGACCATGCTATAAAAAAATAAAAATAAAACACACCTTTTCATCAAGCCTTAAAATGTACATTTTCGTAAGGAATCTACTAAATAAGTAATTAGTATAACAAAAGCCAAGCTTTAAGCGTTATCAAACGTTTATTTAAGGAAAATTAGTGATTTGCAAATGGAGGTCAAAGCACAATAAGCATTAAAACATCTTCGAATAGTAAATATGAAAACAGAAAACTTATTACATGATATAAAAAAGCAATTGGCCAACCGCTTAACTCATATGTCTCTTTAGGTAATTATTACTGCCTACGTAGGTGAACTAGCACACAGCCCACAAGAATATAAGTGGTCACGGGAGCCCATAGACATGGCAGCGTGAATTCCGCCACCCACTTTGAGGCTGTCACACCCTTCAGACTGACACGCATGATTACTTCCCGGCAGTAATAGGCAGATTAGTTGTAACTATTTGTGCGGACTCAGAATACACCCTATCACCACTAATTCCGTAAACAAAGCAACAGGGTGGCAGGGAAACATAACAATGATGCTATATATGCTATCGGAGCTAATTGACATCAACGTTATTATAGTCATTCTGGAACATGGAGGTTTTAAGTCGTCATGGCCGAATAGATAAGACGTTCGGTGCATTTACTGGTGGTAGGACCTCTTGGGAGTCCGCACGGGTAAGTTTTTTTTTTTTTTTTTACCCTACCTATGCTGATAGCCTTGAGAGGCTATTTCAGCTTCACCCTAACGTTAGTAGGTGAGCTCGCGGGGCTCAACCGGAGAGTTGCTAACACTGACCCTAGCAAGAGCAGTGCTTCGCAGAATCTACCACCGGATCGGAAACGCGACCCACTGAGAAGATCCGGCGAGAAACTCAGTGGGCTGTGTCTATGGGTTAGTTCGCTCGTCGAGCCCTTCGTCGCAAGCGACGGGTTCGACGAGGACGGTGACCGGTGCTTGTGGTGCCTAAAAGCACCGTTAATGGATCAGGAGGATCCGTAATGACGTGCTTTGGGCGACGTCGACGGTTTACCATTCGGTCTACTGGGTCGGGTATGTAATTTCCAGCGGCTACGATGAGAGGGTTCTCATGTCGTGCCGCCTTCTCAAAATGGCGCAGCGATGCCGACTGTAGATACTTACTAAGAGAGTCGAGCTCCAGGTCGTCGTGGAGATCCACATTCCTAAGGAACCAAGGCGCTCCGACGGCTATCCTGCAGAATCGTGATTGAATAACCTGAAGGGATTTCAAGTGGGTGCGGGCTGCGTGAGCGAACACTACGCTTGCATACGTCATGACGGGGCGTATGCAAGTTTTGTAGAGAGTTACCTTATTGCGGAGGGACAGTTTGCTTCGACTACAAAGCATTGGATAGAGTCGTCCTAGAATAAACGCGGCGCGGTCGCGTACCGTTTTTATATGGGGACGGAATGTCATCCCTCTGTCGAGGGTGACGCCTAGATATTTGACCTTCGAGACCCACGGAATGGGCTGGCCAAAGAGAGTGATGGGACTAACGGCGGAGGTGTTTGCGCGCCTACTACGGAGTGGGATGCTCGAAGTGATGTTCGGAGGGCGACCCCTTTTGAAGAGCACCGCTGCGCTTTTCGTGGGGTTAATGTCTATTCGCCACTTCCGGAACCACTGTCCCATGGTGGCTACTGCGATCTGGAGTCGCCGATGAAGCAGCGACATCTTCCTACACGAGTAGTAGATAGCCGTGTCATCGGCGAAGAGCGCTAGATGGGTCTCCGGAGACCGGGGTATATCATTGATATACAAACTAAATAATAACGGGGAGAGCGCGGAGCCTTGCGGGACTCCGGCAGTCAGTTGACGGGGACGAGAACGAGTTCCCTCTACTCGATATCGAAACGAACGGTTCGACAAGAAGTCTCGTATGATGAGCACGAGTCTGTCTGGCACTCCCATGTTGTACAGTTTGTAAATTAAACCGTTGTGCCAGACTTTGTCGAACGCCTTCGCGATGTCGAAGAAGAGGGCGCCGGTCGGGATTTGTTTACGCCTATTTAGCCCTATCAGAATGTGCTCCGTGAGGCGGTGCACTTGTTGTACGCACGAGTGTTTTGAGCGGAATCCGAACTGTTCGTCTATGAGAATTTTGTTCGCGGTAACAAAATCCCAGAGGCGTTTTCTAAGGAGACGTTCGTAAATTTTTCCTATCGTCGAGAGGAGACTAATCGGACGGTAACTAGAAGTTTCGTTTCTCGGTTTGCCCGGCTTATGTATACCGATAACGTCCGCTTCTTTCCACACCGCGGGAAAGATGCAGTGCGTCATAGCGGCATTTAAAATTGTAGCCAACATTGCTATCAGTTGGACTGGCAAAAATTTTAGCGCGCGGTTGTGGATGCCGTCGGAGCCTGGTGCCTTCCTAGGTTGGAGGTTGTGGATCGCGTCTCTAACTTCGTCCGTGGTAATGGGGGGTAACGCGTCCGAGGGCGGCAGGGAAGCTCTGCGCTCGACCTCCCTGTCGACTAACTCGGTGTGTTCGGGGTCCGCGTGTTGAGTGCTGGTGGTGCACTGCTCTTGCAGTGCATCGGCCAGCAGCTCAGCCTTGTCATCGTCATCGAATGCCGGTGGTTGGCCTGAAGGGCGTAAGAGGGGAGGCATAGTAGCGGTAGTTTCGGATTTGAGAGTCCTAGCTAGTCGCCAGTATGCTTGGTGGGAGGGCGCGAGTTGTTCTAAATAACTATGCCAATTATCGTTACGCGCGTCGCTTAAGCGGGAGTGGACTTCGCGTTGTAGACGACGCATCTGAATCCGGTTTGAATGCGTGGGAAGACGATCGTAGGCCCGGATTGCCGCGTTCCTGACTCTTAAGAGATTCCTAAGATCGGGGGACAGTCTGATGCGGTGGAAGCTGTCCTCCACATCGACTTCTTTAGAAGATCTAATGATCGCGGAAGAGATGTGATCGGTAATGATGTTTATGGATTCGACGGTGTCCTCGGGGGATGGATTCGAATCCGGGCCGTAAGGGAGGATTGGCGGAGCGGCGTCGGCTAGGCACGTGCCCAGCTTATTCCAATCCACCATGGTCCTCGTAACAGTGACTGGGTTGTGAGGGCGACCGAGCTGCATAACGACAGGTCGGTGGTCGGAGTCGAGCTCTGACATTGCTTCGATGGAACGCAAGCGCAGAGTTACGTTCCTAAGCAATGCCAGGTCTATAGTGCTCGGACGGAGCGCGATGTTATACGGATAACATGTTGGAGTTGGGGGGCCGACTATTTCAAAGGTGAGGTCGTCTATAAACGCGTCGAGACGCCTACCGTTAACGTTTGTACGATGGCAGTTCCACCTAGTGTGGTGGCAATTTAAATCGCCTGCCAGGATGACGGAGTCTCCCATGCCGAACAGTGACTCGATGTCACTGCTCAGAAGGGGCTTGTCCGGGGGGAGATAAACGGATGCGATGACGATCGGCTGGTGTCCCGTCAGCGAGATACGGCACACTGACGCCTCGATATGTGAGAGCGAGGGAGTATCGAGAGGGACAACGTGCAGGGCCCGCCTATAGTAAATGGCAGTCCCGCCTTTGGAGGCGGTGAGTCTGTCATTCCTAACCATGACGTAGTTCGCGACTTTCGGGTCGCGACGCGAGGGCTTCAGACAGGTTTCCTGCACTAATAGAATATCTACAAGATTATCGCGGAGGAATTCAAAAATTTGATCGCGTTGCCGCGCGAGTCCGTTAGCATTATAGAATGCTAACGTAAGGGAATACGGTTTTTCTCTACCTTTTTGCGCCATTGATTACCGGTAAAGATTTTATAACGTACGCGACACGGACTCGTAAACGTCCATGTGATCGAACGCGGCCGCGAGCCGCTGTTCGGGGGTTGTCGACCTACGGATAGCGTCAGCGAACGATCGCAGACGGTCGAAGTTCACCGCGGTGACGAAGTCGCGCACGAGCGCGAAGTCGTTGGCGGCAGAGGGTTGCGGGGGACGGAACGCGGGCGCGGGGCGAGGTGCGAGCAGGGGCTGAGGCGCGGGGCGTGTCGCGAGCGGGGGCGGGGGTGCGGTTTGTGTTCCCGCCTTCGTATACGGCAGCGGCTTTTTCCACGCTGAAACCGTGGGAACTGCAGCCGGCACGAAGGCAGGTTTCGGCACTGAGGGTGCCGAAGTCTTTGGGCCGACGGTTCGCGGAGCTGGGAGGGTTGAACGCTTGCGCGGAGCCCTAGGACATCCACGGTAGTTCGCGGGGTGCCCTTGCTTAAGGCATAGGACACAGCTTGGGGGTTCGGTCGCGGTTTCCCTAACACGCGAGCAATCTAGTGTGGCGTGGTCGCCGAGGCACTTTACGCAGCGGGGGCGCGCGTGGCAATTGCGAGCCGAGTGGCCGTAAAGCTGACATCTGTAGCACTGCCCGGGAGTGCCACGCTTGTGGGGGGCTTCGATTGAGATCCCGGATAGGCCGCAAATTGTCGTGAGACATGCGATCTTCTTTTTGGCCTCCGGGGTGGGTTCTAACGCCACGAGTATCATATTATAGGGCTGTTTGCCCCGCCCGCTGTGCATCCGGTGCACACTAACTATCGGGAGGGCCTGAGCGGTCAGATCCTCCTTTATGTAGTCGATGTCGAGTTCTTTAGGGACTCCGCGTATCACTACGCGGAGCTCGCGGTCCTCCTGAAGAGCATAGGTGTGGAAACCTATGTTCTCCTTTCGGAGGTATGCTGAGAGGGCCCTATGGTCGCCCGGCGTTGCGACCTTTATCTGAATCCCATGCGCGACGTTACGCGCATGGGTATAATTAATTTTATTTGCCTGAAGGGCCTGGGAAACGCGGTTCCACGCAGTTTTTTCCTGGAGAATCAGCGGGGGCGGGGCAGCTGCTTTAGGAGCGGGCGCGGGCTTGGGACGCGGCGGCGGGGTTACGCGGCGAGCGGAGTCCGACTCCGGTGTCACGACTACCTGCGGGCGGGAGGCGGTCGCGGATTTTGTCTGCTTCGTCGTGGAGCTCCGGGACTCCACGGCGCGAGTACGCTTTTTACCGCGCGTTACGGTTTGGAACCCATCCGAAGTTCCAGGCTGAGGGCTTGACGCGGATTCGAAATCCATCTCCGATTCGGTATCGGAGCCTGAACTCGAAACAATCGAGGTCGCGACGGACGATACGAGCGATGACGTAATCGACGCGGGCGCGGGGGTGGGGGTAGCGCTAGGCGCTTCGTGAGTCGCATCGTCGGAACGTGCGCTCGAACTTAACGCGGCGGGGGGCGCGCGGCGTGCCTCCGAGGCACGGTTGAAATACGCGGCGACGGACGCGGGGGGGGAGGGATTGCCACGAGAGGCCCTAAATGCTAAATATTCGGCCCTAATTGACGGGTACCTATCCCGGAGGAACCCGACAAGATCACTGTCACAAACACTTGCACTTTCTTCCATGTTTCTTCTTGCTTCTTGCCCGGGGGGGGCGGCCCCGGGACTTTTGTTGAACTCGCCGAAAGGCGAGGCCCCGGATAGGATAGGATTTGTAACCCCCCTGTGCTGCAGGACAGCAAGGAGCAGGGGGGGGGAATGCCTATGCCGTGAAAACGGCAATCGGCGGGGAAAAGGAAAGGAACCCGCTCGGGCTGTATAGTGCTACAGCAGGCAGAATCGCGAGCGGGGGTCTAGTCTTGAAAAAGACTGTTGTTTTTGGGAAGGGTTAGGAAATCGCTAGCCTGTGAGTGCCACAGGAAGCTGAACGTAGCGATTGGTTGCCTTGAAAAAGGCAGTTGGTAAGGGTGGGTTCGCGGTTACAAAACTTTAGCGCACAAAATGGACCTCGATACGCAGATCGCAAGCGACCAACGGATCGGCACGTCCGCACTACCGAATTGTACGCACGATGTATTCACGGTCACTACACTGTCGAGCACAACTGTGAGTTCAGAGACGCGGCTCGCAAGCGGGCCACGGATCGGAAAGCACGTCCGCGCACGACCGAGTCGTGAGCGAGAATCCGCACGGGTAAGTACCACCACCCCGCCTATTTCAGCCGTGAAGCAGTAATGCGTTTCGGTTTGAAGGGTGGGGTAGCCGTTGTAACTATACATCAATATACCTTTGAACTTATATCTCAAGGTGGGTGACGAATTTACGTTGTAGATGTCTATGGGCTCCAGTAACCACACCACATACTCCAGAGGGTCCCACAAACAAGTTCGAAAAGGAATGGCAGCGAGTGAGGTGCGGACGTATTCTCGTGTGTATGCTTCGGTGGTATCGGGTGAACTGTCGGCGCCCGAAAGGGGGCGCGCGCGGCTTGCCAAAAGGAAAGCCCCTCGGTCGCTACTCTTTGAGTCGCGCCGGAGCCGACAACGAGAGCCCCTGATTGGTCGCGGCGCGCGATCAGACGCGGCTGCCGACGCGGCAGGCGTTAGGGTTGCTATAGACTCAATTAAATTTTACAACACACTCTTCCATTTTTGAAATCATGTCAATCGATTGTTTCGTGATAGAAACAGACAGTGTATGTACGTGCACCGCCACAAATCCACTAGTACCCCCCGGACAAGCCCCTTCTGAGCAGTGACATCGAGTCACTGTTCGGCATGGGAGACTCTGTCATCCTGGCAGGCGATCTAAATTGCCACCACACTAGGTGGAACTGCCATCGTACAAACGTCAACGGTAGGCGTCTCGACGCGTTTATAGACGACCTCACCTTTGAAATAGTCGGTCCCCCAACTCCAACATGTTATCCGTATAACATCGCGCTCCGTCCGAGCACTATAGACCTGGCATTGCTTAGGAACGTAACTCTGCGCTTACGTTCCATCGAAGCAATGTCAGAGCTCGACTCAGACCACCGACCTGTCGTTATGCAGCTCGGTCGCCCTCACAACCCAGTCACTGTTACGAGGACCATGGTGGATTGGAATAAGCTGGGCACGTGCCTAGCCGACGCCGCTCCGCCAATCCTCCCTTACGGCCCGGATTCGAATCCATCCCCCGAGGACACCGTCGAATCCATAAACATCATTACCGATCACATCTCTTCCGCGATCATTAGATCTTCTAATGAAGTCGATGTGGAGGACAGCTTCCACCGCATCAGACTGTCCCCCGATCTTAGGAATCTCTTAAGAGTTAGGAACGCGGCAATCCGGGCCTACGATCGTCTTCCCACGCATTCAAACCGGATTCAGATGCGTCGTCTACAACGCGAAGTCCACTCTCGCTTAAGCGACGCGCGTAACGATAATTGGAATAGTTATTTAGAACAACTCGCGCCCTCCCACCAAGCATACTGGCGACTAGCTAGGACTCTCAAATCCGAAACTACCGCTACTATGCCTCCCCTCTTACGCCCTTCAGGCCAACCACCGGCATTCGATGACGATGACAAGGCTGAGCTGCTGGCCGATGCACTGCAAGAGCAGTGCACCACCAGCACTCAACACGCGGACCCCGAACACACCGAGTTAGTCGACAGGGAGGTCGAGCGCAGAGCTTCCCTGCCGCCCTCGGACGCGTTACCCCCCATTACCGCTGACGAAGTTAGAGACGCGATCCACAACCTCCAACCTAGGAAGGCACCAGGCTCCGACGGCATCCACAACCGCGCGCTAAAATTTTTGCCAGTCCAACTGATAGCAATGTTGGCTACAATTTTAAATGCCGCTATGACGCACTGCATCTTTCCCGCGGTGTGGAAAGAAGCGGACGTTATCGGTATACATAAGCCGGGCAAACCGAGAAACGAAACTTCTAGTTACCGTCCGATTAGTCTCCTCTCGACGATAGGAAAAATTTACGAACGTCTCCTTAGAAAACGCCTCTGGGATTTTGTTACCGCGAACAAAATTCTCATAGACGAACAGTTCGGATTCCGCTCAAAACACTCGTGCGTACAACAAGTGCACCGCCTCACGGAGCACATTCTGATAGGGCTAAATAGGCGTAAACAAATCCCGACCGGCGCCCTCTTCTTCGACATCGCGAAGGCGTTCGACAAAGTCTGGCACAACGGTTTAATTTACAAACTGTACAACATGGGAGTGCCAGACAGACTCGTGCTCATCATACGAGACTTCTTGTCGAACCGTTCGTTTCGATATCGAGTAGAGGGAACTCGTTCTCGTCCCCGTCAACTGACCGCCGGAGTCCCGCAAGGCTCCGCGCTCTCCCCGTTATTATTTAGTTTGTATATCAATGATATACCCCGGTCTCCGGAGACCCATCTAGCGCTCTTCGCCGATGACACGGCTATCTACTACTCGTGTAGGAAGATGTCGCTGCTTCATCGGCGACTCCAGATCGCAGTAGCCACCCTGGGACAGTGGTTCCGGAAGTGGCGAATAGACATCAACCCCACGAAAAGCGCAGCGGTGCTCTTCAAAAGGGGTCGCCCTCCGAACATCACTTCGAGCATCCCACTCCGTAGTAGGCGCGCAAACACCTCCGCCGTTAGTCCCATCACTCTCTTTGGCCAGCCCATTCCGTGGGTCTCGAAGGTCAAATATCTAGGCGTCACCCTCGACAGAGGGATGACATTCCGTCCCCATATAAAAACGGTACGCGACCGCGCCGCGTTTATTCTAGGACGACTCTATCCAATGCTTTGTAGTCGAAGCAAACTGTCCCTCCGTAATAAGGTAACTCTCTACAAAACTTGTATACGCCCCGTCATGACGTATGCAAGCGTAGTGTTCGCTCACGCAGCCCGCACCAACTTGAAATCCCTTCAGGTTATTCAATCACGATTCTGCAGGATAGCCGTCGGAGCGCCTTGGTTCCTTAGGAATGTGGATCTCCACGACGACCTGGAGCTCGACTCTTTTAGTAAGTATCTACAGTCGGCATCGCTGCGCCATTTTGAGAAGGCGGCACGACATGAGAACCCTCTCATCGTAGCCGCTGGAAATTACATACCCGACCCAGTAGACCGAATGGAAAACCGTCGACGTCGCCCAAAGCACGTCATTACGGATCCTCCTGATCCATTAACGGTGCTTTTAGGCACCACAAGCACCGGTCACCGTCCTCGTCGAACCCGTCGCTTGCGACGAAGGGCTCGACGAGCGAACTAACCCATAGACACAGCCCACTGAGTTTCTCGCCGGATCTTCTCAGTGGGTCGCGTTTCCGATCCGGTGGTAGATTCTGCGAAGCACTGCTCTTGCTAGGGTCAGTGTTAGCAACTCTCCGGTTGAGCCCCGCGAGCTCACCTACTAACGTCAGGGTGAAGCTGAAATAGCCTCTCAAGGCTATCAGCATAGGTAGGGAAAAAAAAAAAAAAAAAAAAAAACCACTAGTAAAACGGGTTCGAATGAGAGACAGTCTCAGATAAACGGTCGGTCTTCCTACAACAACAAGCACATTTTACAAACCGTAAGAGCTAAATATACATTTACGATTTGTAAAAGTAAGCAATTACATAGACGTATAACATGTCTTGCAGATTCAAATTTTTTTTTTGAATAATAACAATGGTTAATGTTTTTAAAGTAAAAATCAATCAATTCCGAATATTTTGTAAGTTGGCCGATTATCATATAAAACATGACTATCAGTAAAACTGAATTAAAATTTAAACAAAATGATAATCGGCCTTTAGGTAATACGTCTATGTTTCCCTCCTCTTTTTTCATCCGGGCTTGGGACCGGCAATGGCAGAGTTAACCTAAGCTACACAATATAAGCCCTAAAGCACAAAATCAACTGTCAAAATTGAACATAAATGAAATATAGCCTAACAATAGTAATTTTAGACGTGGCTTGCCTGAAATGGAATAGATACATTATAATCACTTTGTCTCTGAGTTTGAGATACCACATTGAAATCTTAGTGCATGTCAAATATGCTAAATAGGAGCGTTTGCTTCTCGGAGACATTGAAAGTTTAATACATCATTTATTACTCTCTATTCAAGCGAATTCGGTATTCCAAATGAAAAACATTCCATCACAATTAATATAGGTGAATAACTACAATTATCCTGTAAAAAACCTAAATAAAGAAAACGCATATGGAATGCACCTTAGCTCCTAGATTTTTGTTATAAAACCCGTTAAAATTCAGTGTACGGGAAAACATGTTTACCATAATGTATGTACTATTATGTACCATATGACCTATCTCTAAGATGCGACATAAAAAGACAGTGAAAACTAAAAATTACTATATTTATATTTTTATAAAATAAATCGAAGGTCCTAAATGATTTCAGATATATTTAAAGATAGTAAAGTGTAAGACGAGAAAAAGACTCAAAAAGTACTTATAATGCTTTATGTAAATCATAGAGTTGATTATCAAATAATCACAAAGGAGTTCCTTCATTGTTCCCTTAGATTAGTACCATCAGACCATAAGATCATTCGCTCCTTTTTAAACTCGCATGCAATACGAGAATACTCTACTCTACGAGAATAATATTATTTTGCTCTTTTATGATTATTTCATAAATTAAGCTTATATTTAGATTAAGACTAACATCCAATTTTATATTCTGAAATTCTTAATAACTATTTGATTATTACCTAAATTTGAAATAGTATAAAGTGCTGAATACAGAGAATGTAGATATTATAAAAAGTAGTTTCTTATTATATTTAGATATGAGAAGAGATATGTTAAGAGTAAAAGTAGAAATAAGTAATACATTTACATTTCTTGACAATATTATGTAGATTTTAAAATCACAAAAAAATCACACTACGAATGTGGTAATATAAAAAAAAATACAAAAATGTCTTCTATTCAATCTTAGATGTAAATAGTAGTATTTAATACATCAATATTATTCTAAAAACGTTTACTTAAGCTATAATACATTACATACATACAAATTACAATACAATACATTTACAAACCAAATAACATTACGTATTTTATTGAGATAAAAAATAACGATTTCTAAATTATAAAAACTTCAGAGGTGTCAAGGGACACACGGATGGAACGAAGTTCCTTTCGATTAATTAGTGAAGGAATTGTAATATTTTTTTTAAGTTATAATAATAAATTACGGCATTATGAAGAAGAAAAAAACAATACTATGAACTAAATTACTATTGTTGAAACGCTATCTCGAGAAACTGTACTCATTACGCGGACCAATCGGATACGAGCAATGTCACGCGATAAGCGCCTACACGTTGATTGGTCAGAATGACGGATCTAAAAAGTGTCGTGACAACTTTTCGTAAGAATTTTTTACGTCTAGCCCCCTTTCACAACGCGCGATAAGGAACTTCGTTCCAAAAAAAATAACGCGTTATCGTTTGCCGTAAATAAATTTTCAGTTATATTTTTTCTTAGTACAATTTTAAATTAATACTAATAAATTAGACGAAATATGTGTCCATAATTGAAAGATTATAGTAAAACAGTTCAACGGGCTAATCTATAACATAGTAGTCCGGATTTCAAAAAGAAGATGAAAGAATAATTGACACACGCTGCTATATAAAAGTGACTTGCAAAAATGGATTACATACTTCAAATGATGATAAGATGAACTATCTATCTCTCCCATCGCACTAAAAGCTATATATAGTATATATAGTATTGTTGAAGTAAATAATTTATTATTCCCTGATTTTACTTTTATTGCTAAAATTTCTACTCTGATTTTTTCAAACTGAAAGCCCGGTGCACAAATAAGCTTACTAATAAAGCGTTCGGCTAAGACCTATAAAAGTGTTAAACTGAAATCTACAATTTTGTTAGGACTTATTGTGACTTATTTATCGGTTATCTCATGTTTAAGTTAATGTTTGTTAAGTAAGTAATAATGTTTAAGTTAAATAATTAAAAAGTTCGTTTGTTTTTAAAACAAGAAGATCGTTCTTTTACGTATTTTAGTTAATAAATATGAACATGTAAAATGAATATTGGCGTTGTTAAGAAAGAAACTTAGAAAGAAATTAAAGCAATATTTTACGAAGCGAACACTAAAGAGTTATGTATAATATATTCGAAGCATATATACAGACACACAATGCGCAAACGTATGTATAAACGTCTCATACTCGTGTTCTCTAAATTTAGAACGATATCTAGTGTTTTATTATTTTAATAATTCTGTACTTAATACCTTTTAATGCTGTATAAACTATTATATGTATGTATTTATGTATGTATATCTCATTGGAAATATATATAAATTGTAATTTAATATATATTTCATGGCACCTACCACTATTTAGTCTGCACTACCTTTGGTTGACTGGTAGATAATGCCTTAGGCATTAAGTCCGCCAGTGTAAATTTTACATGAAATGTAATAAATAAATAGTTTCCAATTAGCTTTTTGTCTAACCTTGCTCGATTGTTTTTTCTTTACCATCATATACTTTCTTTATTCTTTCTTCTTTATTTATATCAGTAATTCGTGACTTAAAATCAGCGCTGTTCAAAATATCTATTTCGCACAGCATTCGCTGAACAATCTACTCTAATCTAATTTTGTTTTCCCATTTCTCTTCCCTTTCTTTTTTTTTTGGCTAAAGATTATTTTATTTGTTAATCCATTTCTTTTTTCTAGAAGTGGGATAACTTTTCTTTATACAATTATATAGGAACTTTATATACTGTGTGCTTTTAGTTAGATTAAATTATTTTTAATATTTAATTCAAATTTATATGTAATACTTTCCTAATGTAATAAATTTCTACTTCATAAAGCGTTTCGATTCATTTTACCTTCATTGATCTGAAGTTTTCTTAACATTCTATGTAACAAATTTTTATATTGTTAAAGTTAACTATGCTAGGGAATGATTATTAAACATATTATGCTAAATATCGAAATTAGGAAACTTTTGAATTTTACACGTGTATTTACCTGTTTACTAATCTATTTTAAATTACAAATTCTTAATTAAACTTAGACGAAAGAGCTCAATGTTTAATTAATAGTATACTTAAATTGATTTCCTTACTTTGGTATAACTCGATCCCTACTTAAAATACATAGTGAGTCTAATTTCTACGGTCCCGTAATCAAATCTAGACTTTAGAGTAGGTAAGGTCTCTGTATCTGTCTAATGATAAACAATAAACGTCAACCACTTCAATGTGCGTTCCACTCCTCTATCGTAAGGAGCATTGTGTAAGCATTAAATCAAGCCAACAAAATTCTAAAATCTATCATATGCGATCCGAAAAAACTTGTATCGTATATTTTTTATAGTATTTTACGTAAATGAATATCAGAAGGTTTTTTTTTTTTTTTTCGCTATTTATTCCCTGTTAGCGTAAAGGGCAATTCCAGCTATGCTGTGACTAGTAGGTGAGCTCACGGGGCTCAACCTGTGAGAATGTGCTAACACTCACCCTAGCAAGAGCAGTGCTTCGCAAAACCTACCACCGCATCGGAATCGCGACCCACTGAGAAGATCCGGTGAGAAACTCAGCGGTTCAATACGATAGTTAACCTAACTTACTATTATACTATTATTGTTAGATTATTACTAACTAGGGTCTTTTAACTTTATGAGCATCAGATTATGAGATCAAGAAAAAGAACTCTTACACATGATATATAGAAAATTAATATATAGATAGATGATAACGCAAATATCATGAATATTATACTTTGTTCTCACCAGTCTTTCTATCTGAACTGAGGCAGTTTGAATTAATTTTATTAAAATACGAATATCCTAATGTTGTGTTCTTTGAATAGTCGGACATTCTGACTACCGAACACGAATTTATAAAGGACGAAAATATGGCCTTTTGATAGATAAAATAAAAGAAAGATCGAAAGAAGAAACGGAAAAAATCCTTCACGCAATGTGAGCTAAGAGCAAAAAGAAGAAGAAACGATGGATGGATAAAAGGCTAAATAAACTCTTATGAAGCGATTCACTGGTGGTAGGACCTCTTGTGAGTCCGTGCGGGTAGGTGCCTATTTCTGCCGTGAAGCAGTAATGCGTTTCGGTTTGAAGGGTGGGGCAGCCGTTGTAACTATACTAAAGACCTTAGAACTTATATCTCAAGGTGGGTGGCGCATTTACGTTGTAGATGTCTATGGGCACCAGTGATTACACAAATTATAATTTTGCGGGTTTGATCTTTATTACACGATGTTATTCCTTTCACCGTGGAAGTCAATCGTGAAGATTTCTTAAGTACGTATTTCATTAGAAAAATTGGTACTCGCCTTCGGGATTCGAACACCGGTGGATCGCTAGAATACGAATGCACCGGACGTCTTATCCTTTAGGCCAGGATGACTTCAAGGTGACTGCTTAAATGTGTAATTTCTGTCAATAATACGATACGGGATAGTTAAGTTCTTCCAGTCACCTAAAGCAATTGAAAAGAACGGTTCAGCTGAGGCTCGAGGTCGCGGCCTCGGCTGAGAAACGATCTCCGACCTGCGACCGTTTCAGTGAGTGCCAACCTCTATTATTGCACCCCCCTCCATTACAGACCTTACTGTTACAAATTAAAGCTCAAAATTCAATTACACGAACACTGATTAAACATAACGTCACATAAACCGCTTAAGCACTAAATTTGCTCCGTGCAAATAGTGATAAATACAATTTTTTATTTCATTTTTTTACGTTATTGTTTTATATATCTGTGTTCTATACTTTTGGTACGGGATCATTGCGCTTGTCACTTATGGCGTCACCAACATCCAACAAAAAAGAAAATTCTTCAAAAATTTCAAAGCCTAAAATAAATAAATGAACTATTAAAATAAAGAAGCAATAAGAACGAAGTAAATAAGTAAATATCTCAAGCAGATCTTTCCTAAATGAACCAACCTTAGCTTTTCGTAAGATCTATGTTAAAAACAAGCTTGTAGAGTTCTCGTAAAAATGCGCAAATGTGGTCATTAATGTAATTTTCTTCTCTTAAGAAACTCTGTATCATAGGAAAGTTATCCATAATGTCTGAAATCAAATGTAAATAATGCTATCACAATCTTATATAAATAATATTTAAAAAGTCCATTACTTAGTTCAATTCTTGCGTCACCTATCGTCGCTAATACTTTACCAGAATCATTCAACTGCATCAAAGTTCAAAGAAATCCGACAAGCGTGCACACAAAGTAAGAGCAATCGAACATACATACAAATAACTATAAAACATTTAATGTAGAATATTAGGAAATGAAATTAAAAAAACTACAGATCAAACAATAATTTTATTCAGTATATTCCTATCGTTAAGGAGAAATAATAAGAAAAATGCTTTTAATAATTTAATATTAAAAAAAAACTATACAATGCTCTCCTAAAGTCGAAGATTCATTGCATCGAAGTGTTTATTTACAGATTCAAGAACAGAGACAGCTCTTCAAACGGGTCGAATTGGTACTCTGCTGGTTTCGCTTCAATGTTAGGAGACAAGTTACTGAAATTTTGTAAATTACCTGCACATAAAATAATGTTATTGTTAATGAGCCAAAATTGTATCGTATCTATACTAATATATAAATATAGTTGCGGGGGCGTTAATGATGAGAATCTTTGTGGGGGTGAGAAATAATAATGTTAATTTTAAATGCCCAGCGGACGGGTACAGCTAGTACTACTACAAAAATCCTCCACAAACTCCGACGAGGTGCAATCCGTATTGAAGTTAATAATTCTCAATAATATTTATGTTTATTATATAAAGGTGATTTATACACAACAAACTTTTGTTCGCATTTATTATAAACCTTATATTACTAACAGCCTCTTTGATGAGTTTGTGGGGGATAGGGCTCAACCAAATTTTCGATCAATAGTAGTAATTCTAAAATAATGCTGATATGTATTTTCCTTTTCACGAGTGCTTCCATTCTCAAATTTAGTTTAGTTTACGTTTTTAAGCTATTGCATAGCTTTTATGGCGGGCTTTGAGCGCGGCGACCGAATCAAGAAATTCCGTAACGAAAATAAAACCTAACACCACCCGCTCCGCCTACCATGTAGCTCGCGATCAACACATTCACACGTTGCGTTTGTGTAGTGTTTGTGAATATGCTCGCGGCGTGACGTCGCACTGCATGCGGATCATGAAAAGTCTGCCCATCTCTCTCTCGCGCGGTCTAGCTTATGAGTGTGAAAGGGATAGTTAATGTTTTGCTCTTGTTAATGTTTATAAATATAGCGTGGTCTTATTTTTTATTGTTTTAATATTAAATTATCATTGTCTAATTATAATTGCATAAGTTGATAAAAAATGCTATGCAATAGCTTTACCGCGGCAGTCCTTGAGTGCCACACGTGTTTTTTTTCTTACTTTATTCGTTCCTTAAAAATCGTTTTTGAAAGTGAAATTGATCGAAATTTTAGCCGAGGAAGAGTCTCCGCCATCGACTACTCCAGTGAGCTCCATCCACAACCTACGTGAGCCCCCCTCCTTTAACCCCCCACATTTATAACCTAGCATCTTACAGCTAGTCAATTTCGATAAATATACTACAGTACCTTTACTTACTACTATTATCTTAATATACTACGGTAAAGGCATAATACAATGTGAGCGACTAGGAAAAAAAAACAATATATAGCTTAAAAACATTTAGAAATTTAATTAATCGAAGCTGTATGAATTGTTTTAGTACATTTTACATGAATTATAATAATTATGAGTTATTAGAGTTACATATTATATTTCGAATGTTTTATAATAAAATCACGGAATACTTAAGCATATTTATGAATACTTATGAAACACGAGAGTAAAATGTTGTCCTAAATCTATATATGTATACAGTTATATGTTTAACTTTAAGTATGTGAATGCACAATTAATTAGTGATTTCTCCGACATCCTGAAAGTCATTCGTGAACTTGTATATCAAGCACGTATTTCATTATACTAAAAACTCCTTATTCGCACTTCCTTCATTCGCGTTTTCACTATACACGGATTAAAAAATGCTACCCAATTCCTATATTCGCAGCTAAAGATTTCTTCATTTGCAGATCTAATCGATACTACGGTATATACACATTGATAAAAGGATTCTAATATGTAAGTATCCAACTGAATATCCTTTGTAAGCGCGCTTTTCCATATTCAGGGTTTCTGTATTCGCGGTATATTTACGGAGCATATACCCCGCGTATGAAGAGCTTTTACTATATTAAAATTAATACCTGCCTGTATGACTTGATAATAGACATACCGTCATAGTTCAATACGAATAAATAGGCCATCTTAATCTTTAGATGATGAACATTTTGCTTTTTTTTGAATCTCTCTCTAAGGTTTCAAATCTTATAAAATTAAGATCAGTTGTTTCATATAATAAAATATCGCAATAACAGTCGCATCAATAATTGAAATGATTGAGTTTCAAAAAATATATTATAATCGAGCTTAGCCCTCTAATGTTTTAGCAGTGTTTCGTCCTGAACACGAAAATCAATTTTCATGTTATGTATAACATCCCCTATAATTAGCGGCTTCGTTCACTAAAAACCTTTTCCTACATATTCCTGCTTATATGTAATAATGATATGTAAATGTTTGCTTTATTCCTAGGAGAGTAGATGGGAAGGCGAAAGAATTTACGATTCACCTGATGGTCAAGAATGCCTTGCAACTGTTACTAATATACCAACAGTACCACATAAAATGTTTGTATGCATTAATCCCATTTAATTGTACGCCTGTAGTTATCATAATATTTTTTTTGGTACTCGCATTGAAAACAACTAAAAATGTTCTAAACTAAAATAAATCTATATTAATATTAATACAGAATATTAAGAAAACGAATATGATAATTATTATTAATACGGTTAGCTGTCTATTTTTGATAAGTACTACCATCTAGCGAAATCGAATAAAACAATTTAGTAAGAAGGCCTTAGTAAGAAGCGTCTCTCAACCACTTGAGGCTTTCACCAAGAGATGACGCTGTATTAAAAAAATATTTTTAGGTAAGTTACAGTTTCCTGGCATTTATGAAAATATCAAGGATACTTGTGAGAGCTGCTAGGTTTAGACTAGATACAATCTTATACGACTTCGTAATGAAAAAAAAACATTAAAAAATCACATAGTTTTTGTAACATATTATATAAATAAGACATTTTCAAACACCTGTTTAAATTTATTAAGAAGGACATTAAAAACTCAGGAAAGTATAACTATTCCCCCATTATAATTATTTAGCGTTGTGTGACTTCGAATATCAAAATCGGAGTAAAACTGCAATTGAATTTATCTGACTCGACCGTTCGAATCCAGAACGATGTTTTTTGTCGCCGGGCTGCGACACTGGGGCCTGGAGACGGGGGCGCTTCCCGTGCATTACGCGCGGCATAGCTTTCTCTGCTCTAGAGGTAATCGGCGTCCTGGCGAATGACTAATTTGAGCGTGGAGGCACCGATCTCGGCGATCCGTTCTTGAGATGTGATTTCGCCGCTTAGCGAGCCCGTCCTATGGGGCAGGGACCGTCGAGGTGGCTTACCTTCCGTCTGACACCGGTGCTCATTGTCACGATTGTTTCGGCTGGTACCTGCCGAGGAGGAGAACACCGCGCTAGCGGTCACGGTTCAGGTCGTTATCAACTATTGTGGCTACGATGCTCGGCAGCGACGCATCCTGGAAGTCAATGCTTGGCTTCTGCGAGCCCGCCATCTCCCAGGGGGAAGCAACGGAACGCAAAAGTCAGATGCTGATGATTAACTGCGCTACCTTCGTAGTCTGGTCCATATTCACGCAGCAGTTCACTCCTTACGTGATGAAACGATGATAGAAAATCAGCAGTATAGCTCGAACAGTCCAAAGTAGTTATCATCAGTAGTCTAGAGATGTAATTATTTTTCACAAGGCTAGATAGGCGTAGAGACAAGCTTTTTTCCAATCCATTTAGATTCAGATACTGGCTCAAATATATATCACTAATTCGTTATTCTTTTAGACTTCCAGTAAGTAGGCTTCGAACAAATGTAAATTAGTTCTTTTTTCACTTTTAGCACTCTGTATATTATTATACCGCTTTGTTTTCTGTGTCCACAAATTCATATTATGAAGCATAATTGGTCACTTATAGTTTTAGCACTGCGAGTCTAAGATGCACTACAATGTGCGATAGTGAAAAGTTCTTAGTCCATTAAAGATGAGTATATAATAGCTTAAGCTAATTCATTAAGACAATTAGTCAGCATTAAATAGTCATAGAAAAATTTCTAATTAGTTCCTTTTCACTTTTAACACTCTGTATATTGTTATACCACTTTGTTTTCTATGTTCACAAATTAATATTACGAAGTATAATTAGTCACGTATAGTTTTATTAGCACTGTAATTCTAAGATGCACTACAATATACAATAGTGAAAAGTTCTTAGTCCAGTAGAAATGAATATAGCTTAAACTGTAATCCTGAGAGAGATTACAATTTTGGTGTTAGTCCATAATATGATTGAGACTGTGCAATCAAATAGTCACTGATGACTGAATAAATTCGCAAAGAAGTTTGGTCTTCATTATGACAACTAGTCAGCATTAAATAGTCATAGAAAAAATTCAAATTAGTTCTTTTTCACTTTTAACACTCTGTATATTATTATACCACTTTGTTTTCTATGTCCACAAATTAATATTACGAAGTATAATTAGTCACGTATAGTTTTAGCACAATAAGTCTAAGATGCACTACAATGTACGATAGTGAAAAGTTCTTAGTCCAGTACAAATGAATATAGCTTAAACTTTTATCCTGAGAGAGATCACATTTTTGATGTTAGTCCATAATACGATTGAGACTGTGCAATCAGAAAGTCACTGATGACTGAATAAAGTCGCAAAGAAGTTTCGACTTCATTATGACAGCTAGTCAGCATGAAATAGTACCAGAAAAAATTCAAATTAGTTCTTTTTCACTTTTAACACTCTGTATATTATTATACCACTTTGTTTTTTATGTCCACAAATTAATATTACGAAGTATAATTAGTCACGTATAGTTTTAGCACTGTAAGTCTAAGATGCACTTCAATGTACGATAGTGAAAAGTTCTTAGTCCAGTACAAATGAATATAGCTTAAACTTTTATCCTGAGAGAGATCACATTTTTTATGTTAGTCCATAATACGATTGAGACTGTGCAATCAGATAGTCACTGATGACTGAATAAAGTCGCAAAGAAGTTCGGTCTTCATTATGACAACTAGTCAGCATTAAATAGTCATAGAAAAATTTCAAATTAGTTCTTTTTCACTTTTAACACTCTGTATATTATTATACCACTTTGTTTTTTATGTCCACAAATTAATATTACGAAGTATAATTAGTCACGTATAGTTTTAGCACTGTAAGTCTAAGATGCACTTCAATGTACTATAGTGAAAAGTACTTAGTCCAGTACAAATGAATATAGCTTAAGCTGTTATCCTGAGAGAGATCAGATCACATTTTTTATGCTAGTCCATAATACGATTGAGACTGTGCAATCAGATAGTCACTGATGACTGAATAAAGTCGCAAAGAAGTTTTGACTTCATTATGACAGCTAGTCAGCATTAAATAGTCATAGAAAAATTTCAAATTAGTTCTTTTACACTTTTAACACTCTGTATAAAATACCACTTTGTCTTCTATGTCCACAAATTAATATTACGAAGTATAATTAGTCACGTATAGTTTTAGCACTGTAAGTCTAAGATGCACTTCAATGTACTATAGTGAAAAGTACTTAGTCCAGTACAAATGAATATAGCTTAAGCTGTTATCCTGAGAGAGATCAGATCACATTTTTTATGCTAGTCCATAATACGATTGAGACTGTGCAATCAGATAGTCACTGATGACTGAATAAAGTCGCAAAGAAGTTTTGACTTCATTATGACAGCTAGTCAGCATTAAATAGTCATAGAAAAATTTCAAATTAGTTCTTTTTCACTTTTAACACTCTGTATATTATTATACCACTTTGTTTTTTATGTCCACAAATTAATATTACGAAGTATAATTAGTCACGTATAGTTTTAGCACTGTAAGTCTAGGATGCACTTCAATGTACTATAGTGAAAAATTCTTAGTCCAGTACAAATGAATAATCCTGAGAGAGATCACAATTTTGGTGTTACTCAATAATACGATTGAGACTGGGCAATCAGATAGTCACTGATGACTGAATAAAGTCGCAAAGAAGTTTGGTCTTCATTATGACAACTAGTCAGCATTAAATAGTTATAGAAAAATTTCAAATTCGTTCTTTTTCACTTTTAACACTCTGTATAAAATACCACTTTGTTTTTTATGTCCACAAATTAATATTACGAAGTATAATTAGTCACGTATAGTTTTAGCACTGCGAGTCTAAGATGCACTTCAATGTACTATAGTGAAAAGTTCTTAGTCCAGTACAAATGAATAATCCTGAGAGAGATCACAATTTTGGTGTTAGTCCATAATACGATTGAGACTGTGCAATCAGATAGTCACTGATGATTGATTGAATGAAGCCGCAAAGAAGTCTAGGACTGCATTATGCCAATTAGTCAGCATGAAATATACTGAGAAAATCATAACAATCAACATAATTTTTATTAAAGATACTGTCTTTTGGTGATGTATTGTAAGAAAGCCCATTGCATAAACACTGCAGAATGGCACAGTCATTCCATTTATATTAAAACTGTTTGTATACTACTCCATTGAGAGATTTCATTGTCTCATACTTGTTATTTTGAAGTTTAATTAAAGCTGTACAATCAATCATAGTCCATTAAAAAGTTCACATTAAGCCGAAGAAAATGTACCGAGGCTAACACATAATCACGAAACAGTCTAAGACAAATTGTAAAACAGATCTTTTACACTTTTAGTACACTATATAAACTGTTACTGCTTTGTTATCTGTGTTCACAAATTAATAAGTATTGCGCAGTGTAATTAATCACTTATCGTTTAAACACTGCTGATTTAATATTCACTCCAATGTTCAATCCTGAAAAAATATTAATCTAATACATACAAATGTCAGTGAGCAAGTGAATTTAGTTATTAAGAGAGTTCTCTGGAGCTAAAATGAAACGCACGTTCTCGTGGCTGTCGTCAGGAGAGTGCTTGCGATAATAATGCGTAGCCGCAAGAAGCACCCTTTGTGCATTTGATTGGTATATTTAGCTAATTTTCCGCTATTATTTCGATTTAAGGTTATTTATTATTTCGATTAAAAATCAAACCCGCAAAATTGTAATTTGCGTAATTACTGGTGGTAGGACCTCTTGTGAGTCCGCGCGGATAGGTGCCACCACCCTGCCTATTTCTGCCGTGAAGCAGTAATGCGTTTCGGTTTGAAGGGTGGGGCAGCCGTTGTAACTATACTGAGACCCTTGGAACTTATATCTCAAGATGGGTGGCGCATTTACGTTGTAGATGTCTATGGGCTCCAGTAACCACTTAACACCAGGTGGGCTGTGAGCTCGTCCACCCATCTAAGCAATAAAAAAAAAATAAAAAAAAAGTTTCATCTTATTATTCATACCTCTGTCGATCTTATCAGAACAGGTATTAGAAGAAGTCTCACGTACTCTATTACATATGCTACAACAATTTCAACTAGCGCTTTCCTTCTAAAGCCAAATATAAGACAAAAATCTTTGAAATCAAACAGAAGCATTTTAGTTATTTCTCATTCCAATTTGTGATGAATAAACAGGATATTAGTAAAAGTTTCTTTCCATAATCTTAACTGTTTATGTTCAAGTTTTTTCATACACTACTTAAGTTCACACAAAAACGTCCAACGACTTTCTGAATAAAGTTTTTGTATAGAATCATTGTATTTAAAACTTTCACGTAATTCACTAGCCAAGCGAAAATTTCTCGTACACTAAGTCCTCACAAACTCGGAAAATGTTTTTAAAGATCACAAAATTGTCATTGTTCAAAGAGACCTGTAAAAGAATTTTTATGATTGAGTTGAGCTGTTTGTTGGAGTTGTTTTTTTGCTATTGTTGTCAAGATTTTTAAAATCGGCGCTACAATTACTGAATAAGCAATAAAAATTTGCTTAGCCGGTTTTACTAAATGACCCTAAATCCCTATTGGCTCTCTTAGGACTCCTAAGCCCTAGCAGAGAAATGAGGCTCCCGTTCCACCGCCTCATTTGGTGAGTGCCAGCCACAAGTAGTTGCACTCCCCCCCCGTGTGCTTAGTGCGAGTTTTTTAACGTACTCGATAGCGTAAAAGTTAACTCTAATTTGTATGGAGTTGTAATAAATGCCTACGTTTGCCACTAGGAGCGCTGTTCTAACTGCATACAAATTTGAGGTAACTTCTACGCTATGGAGAACGTTAAAAAACTCGCACTAAGCACACTGGATAAGGTCATTTAATATAAAATCCAACATTAAGTTTCTCTGGTATCAACTGATTTAACATAAGTAAAACATTGAATATTTAGAATAAAACCACGTAACAAAAACTCATTATAATAATATTGAAAATGTACTTTGTGTCTATAAGGCATGAAATTCCAATGAAATATAATATGAAATTTGAATTCCGTGACGGCACTTATAGTAGTAATAACTAATCTGAGAAGAGACAACATCACCCACTCGATAGTAATCTTCTGTTCGTCCGTCCCTATGTCTATATATTAATACGTGACAAAAACTTTGTACCCCCCTTTACGAAAATTGCGCGGATGGAGGAGTATTAAATTTCCCACAATTATAGAGAATATAGAGAGGGAGTGCAGAATGCTAATATTTTTTATAATTTTTCCTAAAAAATACATTAAATCAATAAAAGAAACATGACACACACTACCATGTATTTGACACACACACACACACACTCTCGCATACTATATGCTTTTCGTTTATTGTCAAACTTTTGGTTATTGCTTTAAAGACTTAAAGCAGACTTAAGTGCTTTTACTTAAGACTTAGACTTAAGACAGAGCTTACAGATGTACTCAAATTGAGAGTAGATTAATATTGTTTATCGTTAATATTATTTGTTTATAAGTAGTAGTCTCGGCGAAATCTGTGATTATAAGTGTGAAGTAAAATGTCTTCGACAATAGAACCACGATAATAATAATCAAACTTATAATTTCAATTAATTATAGTTGAATTTCGACTACCGCGGGACCACTAGTTAATATTGACATACCTATTAATCAACTCAACAAAACATAATTATCATTAATGGTAAAAGAAAACAGCGCCACCTATATAAGAAAAACAGAATCGCAATCGGTTTGGAAATTTGCTATGCTTTGTTATGCTTAAGTTGCTATCCGCTAAGTGGCGCTGTTCTCGAGTATTTCTTAAGAGAGCTCCCTACGTTTATTTAGTAACAGTTAACGGGCTTTACTCGCACTTTAACAACTCTTTAAAAACTCTTTAAAAATAAAATTATGCGTGGGACCTACAACTACAATAATCTACGCCTGTCGTCGGTCAAAGACAAAGTTTGTGGAGTACATTTTTTTTATTTCACGTAAATTTTTAATAAAGCTTATTTTTCATAGCAATGATGACTGGAGAAGAAAAAACCGAGATATCGCCATCACAGTTATCTACCCTCCAAATTAGCGTGACTATATCAAATTTCCACATTCAAATAGCTCTACTATCGCACGTTCTCTCTGAAATTAATCTTTTTTTTCTTTCCTTTTCACTTGTAGCCTTTTTTTTATGATTGAAGGATTACTGGTGGCCCGGAGGCCTTTCCAGTTTCACCAGGACAGGTGGGCGAGCAAAGGCTCAGCCAGGAGGGGTGGGATTTGCTAACAGATACCCGAGCGCCTCCGGAGGAGATCTAACAACTCAAGAGTAGCTGCTTCGCGAATGAATCTACTACCGGATCGGAATCGCGACCCGCTGAGAAGATCCGGCGAGAAACTCAGCGAGCTGATTCATGGGTTAGGTTGCACGGCGAACTCTTTGTCGAGTTCGACGAGTACGGTTACCGAGGTCCCTAAGCCTGCTCCTAGAGCTGAAGGCGTCTAGTGCAAAGGTTATTGGATCTGATGGATCCGTAAGGACGTGACTTGTAGCCTAAGCGGCTATTCCAACTACGTGCTGAACGGCAGGTGAGTTCACGGGCTCAACCTGATAAAATTGATAACACTAACCCTAGCTTGGCTGAATCTACCACCGGATCAGAATCGCGACCCACTGATAAGATCCGGCGAAAAATTCAGTGGGCTGTGTCTATGGGCTAGTTCGCTCGTCGAACTCTTTGTCGTAATCGACAAGCTCTACGAGGACGGTGACCGGTGTTTGAAGAACCTAAAAGAAGCGGGAGTTGATCCGAGGGATCTGACAGGAGCTCTTTCCGGCGACGGCTGTTTTGCGTTGCCTCATCGCCTAGGGTCGTCTATAGGTAAATTAGCGGCGGCCTCGATAAGAGGAATATCGAAGTAGTGTTCTGATGCTACCATAACATACTTACGTATCAGTCATTAGGCAGCGGCTTGGCTCTGCCCCTGGCATTGCTGAAGTCCATGGGCGACGATAACCACTCACCATAAGATGGGCCGTATGCCCGTATGCCTACAAAGGCAATAAAAAAAAAGTTATAAATTTAGATCATTGTGGAGGTAGACATTCCTCAGTGTTCCGACGGCTATCCTCTTGAACCGGGATTGGATGACCTGGAGAAAGTTTATGTGCATGCGGGTCGAGTGAGCGAACACTATACTTTCATAGGCTATAAAGGAACGTATACAAGTTTTGTAGAGTCTCACCTTGTTTTGAAAGAGCAATTTACTTCGCTTGTATATTATGGATAGAGTTGACCGAGTAGGAACGCGGCTCGGTCGTGTACTGACCTAATATGAGGACAAAATGTCATCGCCGTGTCAAGGAGGTAGGTACTTGGCCTTCGAAGCCCAAGGTATGGGCAGCCCAGTTTTTAATGGCGGGAATGAAGCTACCGTACCTAATTTGAGCAATGATATTAGCAGTGGTGTCAGGAAGGCGACCCGTTTTGAAGAGCACGTGTGTGTTTTTCGTGGGGTTGATGTCGATGTGCTACTTCCAGAACCACTGTCCTAAATTTTTGTCTGCGATTTGGAGTTTATTAAATATGAATAAACGAAATCTTCATACTCGAGTAACAGATAACCGTATCATTGGCGACGAGGGCTAACTGGGTCACTGACTACCGGGGTTTGTCGTTAATGTATAAGCTGACAAGTAGCAGGGAGAGAGCGGAGTTTAGTGGAAGTCTAGCCCAGATGTGTCGCGGGAGGGAACGGGTTCCGTCTACTTGATACCCAAGCGAACGGTTCGACAAGAAGTATCGTGTGATGAGCATTCGACTATCTGGCACTCTCATGGTATACAGTTTATAAATTAAGCTGTTTTACCAGACTTTGTCGAAAGCCTTCGCGATGTTGAAGAAGAGGACTCCTGTGGGGACGGATCTGCTTAGCCCTACTAAGGTGTGCTCCGTTAGGCGGTGCATTTGTTGGATGCAAGAGTGTTTGGTGTGGAATATGAACTCTATGAGGATGCCTTTTGAGGTTCGAGGAGGTCTTAGAGGCGTTTACGAATCAGTCTTTCATACAGTTTACCAGCCGCTGGGAGGGGCTTAATTGGACCATAGATTGCGGGTTCTCTGTTAAATTTTCCACGTTTGTGTATGCCGATAACGAATACTTCTTTCCACACCTCGGGAAAGATGCAATTCGTCACAGTGACATTTAAAGTGGAGACTAACATGATTATTATTTGAGCGGATAAAATTTTTGAAACGCGGTTATGGAAGCTATTGTAAGCTCGCGATTTCTTCTTTGACTTCGTTAATGGTAACGGGAATAACGCGTCCGAGGGTGGCAGGGAAACTCTGCGCTCGACTTCCCTGTTGAATAGCTTGGTTTATTCGTAGATTGAGGTTTGAGCACTGGTGGTGCACTGCTCTTACAATCACATCAATCAGTAAGTCTGCCTTTTCATCGTCATCGAAAGCCGGGAGTTGGCCTGAGGGACATACCAGGGGAGGCATAGAGGCAATAGTTTCCAGTTTGAGGATCCTAGCCAGTCGCCATTATGCTTAGTGAGAGAGTGCGAGGACAGGAAGAACTTTCCCATCTTCTATTTCGGGTTTCGTCTAGACAAGCTATTTTGACGTCTCACTGTAAGCGACATATTCGAATTTGGATTGATTCAATGGGCATTATCGGAGGCCCGAATTAACGCGTTCCTAACTCTTAGGAGATATCTGAGCTCGGGGGCAGTCTGATATGTGGATAAAGTATTCGATGTTGATTTGGTAAGACACATTACTTATCGCGGTGGACAATTGATTGGTCAGGATGTCTATGGATGTGACGGTGTCATACAAGGACGGTGAGGAATTTAAGCTGTAAGAGAGATATTGTTAGGGAAGCTTCTGCCAAGCTAGTGCTCAGCTACTGCTAATACATGATGATCTTTCTGAGTTGGTCTGAGGTGTAAGGACGACCGAGCTGCATGTCGACAAGTCGGAGTTGAGCTCTAACATTGCTTGGATCGAAAGAATGATCGAGCGAACGATCGAGCGATCGACCGCACAAGTACGATACTGCTTAATGCCAGTTCGATGGGGCTCGGATGTTAAGCAATATTATAGGGGAATTGAGTCGTAGGGCCGAGGATCATCAATGAACGAGTCCAGTCACCTACCATTTAAGTTTGTTGTTGGGCGATTCCACCTAGTTTGGTGACAGTTAAGGTGTCCTGCCAGAATGATTTCGTCCACCATGTGGAGTAGTGCTTCGATGTCGCTACTCAGGGATTTTCCAGGGGGGAAATACACGGATGCGATGAGGATCGGCTGATGTCCCGTCAGTGAGATGCGGCACAATCAGGTCTCGATGTGAGACCTCAGTATGCAAGATGCGTGTACTAGTTGCGGGTGACACGCGGGCGTGAGAATCTTGCCAGCTTTTATGAGGGGCCACGGTTTTATCCATGCCGAATCAGTTGGCACCGGCTCTGGTACTAAGGCAGGCTTTGATGTCTTTGGGGGCGTCGAGGTTTTATGGCCGGTGGTTTGAAGGGTGACGCGGTGGTTTTAGTTTTTCTGCGAGGCTTGGGGGTAACTGTGTTAGTTAGCGGAGTGACCCTGTGTTTGCCACAAGACACAGCTGAGGGATTCGATTGCGGTTTTAATGTCGTCCATACAACGGGCAGTGGGGTGATCCCAAGCATTTCACGCAACGGAAGATGCGTGGCAGCTACGAACGGATTTCTTAGAAAACTGACAGTTGTGGCCCTATCCAGGAGTGCCACACTTGTGGGGATCTGTACTACGATCCCGGAGAGACCGCTTATAATTTTGAGGACGGAGGCAATACGTTTACCCTTTGGGGTGGGAACGAGGGTAATCCATACGATCTTATATGGGAATTTTCTCCGCCTGGTGCGCATGTGATGGACGCCAGTTACCGGGAAATATTGTTACTTTATGTCATTTTCGATGAGTTCCACGTCGAACTCTTTGGAGACACCGTGGATGACGACGTGTGATCGCTATCCTCCTGAAGCGTATAGGAGTGATATCCTATACGTTCCTTTCGGAGGTCGATTGATCAACCGCTGACCATTTACAGTGAAAACTTGGTTTATTTAAGAAATAAAGCATACCAGTAGGTATTATAGCTTTTATCGCTTGGATTTTAACAGTGTTAGAGTATTTTCTATAATTTTGTAAAATTATGATGGTTACGATTATTTTTGAGACTTTTTACAAAATTATGTTACAACCGGGACATCAACTTAATAAAGCATTTAAATAATATGTGCTGAACATTTTTAAGTTAATAGTAATACGACAAATGGTATTGAAAAAGAAGACATCAACGAGCCTAAGCGCTATGAAAGCTTAAAGTTTTCGCCTCGAAGCTTAGAGACGGCGCAACGAGACGAAATAGCTATCTACGGCAAGAGACATATGAAGCTTAAGGAACTGAAACATAGTCATAATAATTGATTTCGGCCGTAACGAGGTGATGCTCTAGAAAACTAGCATACGTTCCATCATGACCTTTGCAAGTGTAGTGTTCGCTCACGCGGCCTGCATACAAAACAATAACAATCCCGTTTCTGTAAGACAGCCGTCGGAGCACTGTGGTATGTGAGGAATGTTGATCTTGACGACGACGTGAATCTAGAGCTGATAGGTACGTAAGTATTTTAATAAAATGTTAGAACGCTACTTTGAAAAATGGCGCAACACGATAACTCTCGTATTGTGGCTGCCCTCAGTTAAAAGTCCGACCACGGCGACGGGGCAATACAAAGCTGTCGTCGTCCGAAATATCTTCACCATCTTCGTCACCATCGTCGATTATGAAGAAAAATAATGCCAAATATGTCGCTAGTAAAATTCAGGTCAGATGCTTTATTGACCCTTAGGCAAGAGGTCATTGAAAATGGAAACGAGCAATTCTGGGGCTTCAATAGCTAAGTCACAGCTTGCTTGGGACTGTTTTCAAATGTCACTCGAAGAAAGATATGTGATGGCGCTCATAAAACCGGTATCGGTAGGCAGCGACTTGGCTGTGCCCCTTGGATTGCTCACGTCCACGAGCGATAGTAACTACTCACCATCAGGTGGGCTGTATGCCCGTTTGCTTACAAGGTCAAACAAAAAATCCGTGATAGGAGTAAGTTTGTCACATACAATTGACATATCATTGGTAGTGAGTAGTACGTGGCAAAGAAGGTATCTGAAAACTAGCTCTAGTTGAGCGCATTACTCTCAGGTAGTAAGTAGCTATCTATTTTTCTTCGTATGGACGAACTCAGCTTTGGTAGCGGGTAACGCAATCGGAAAATAGAGATGATGGAGACATCTTCAACAGCTCCATTGAAGACTTCACTTCTATATTGAACACTGCTGGATATACCGATCCCAATAACTCCAGACTCTCAGAAAGATGCAGGGATACTCCTTGGAATTGCATAACAAAGGGGTACTTTCGCAGTGCAAATGCCTTCATGTTGAACTAAGTTCCATTTACTCTGTTCGCAGATAATTATCATAGGATTCTCCACTTCCAACAAAGTCTCGATCTTGCACCACGCTCCCAGAAAAACTCTATTGATAGCTATGATACTCCTTAGCAATACATGATTGAATAGTCTTTAAGCTTTGTGGAATAGACGACGAAAATACTCGACGTTAGTACCCAAGCGCCGCTCAGCCCAGGTGTATTCTTCTGCTGGCCTCGTTCTCGAACTGTAATGTACTCAACTGTAATGTGTGCCCCTGGTAAATATATTTTTGAACAACTTCGAGAGAACTACCATATACGGCAATCGGTTCCGACTGAACATATTGGTTACACATGATCTTAGTTTTGTGCAATTTCATCCGGAGACAGATGCGCTTAGAAGAGTCAGCTAGGCTGTTCAGCATTCGTTGCAAATCCTGAAACGTTTCGGCCATAATGACGACGTCATTTGCAAATCTCAAGTGTGAAATGTATTCGCCGTTTATGTTTATGCCACGTCCTTTCCAGTCCAGCATCTTAAACGTGTCCTCCAATGCATTTGTGAACAATTTGGGGATGTCTTGTCTCACTCCTCGATCCAGAGGGATGTGTTCAGACTGCCGGTTTTCTATTTGGACGGTTATAGTCGCGACGATGTAAATTCATCACTTGGATATATCGCCAGTCTAATTGGCAACGCTGCAAGGGTTCTAGAACTGACCAGATTTGATAAATTCAAGTTTCAATTCAAAGCTTCCTCAAAGGCAACGAAAGCTAAGCACAAGGTCTGATTATACTCATGGGTCTTCTGTATAATCTGCCGTATTGTGTGGTTTATGGTGCTGTATCCTCCTCGAAATCCAACCTGCTGTAGTGGCTGAATCTCATCGAGTCTCCGAGACGATTTGTGATGACTCTTGAAAACAACTTGTAAATGTGACTCAAAGGGATATGGGGCAAGCAAGTTTCTCGACAGGGTTTTGTCACCTGCTTACAGAAGCTCAGTCGTGATTTCATCCTCTCCGGGGGCTTTTCCATTCTTAAGGTGTCCAAGAGCCATCCCAATTTTGCTAAGGCAATTTTCTGGCAAGTTTTTGCTAATGTGGCGCATCAAAGTAGCTCTTGAATCGTCATTTTCGGGATCAGTACGAGAAACACGCGAAGCGTATAGCTGGCTATAAAAACTTTCAACCTCGGACAAAATCTCAGGGTTAGAAGTAACGACTCCTCTTCTGGATGTGGTCAATTTGGTTAAGTGGCTCCTCCCCAAAGATTGGACGAATACTTTCAACCCCCGATTTTGCTCGATCTCTACAGAGCGTGTATTGGAGCATGGAAGATCGTATCGTACCAGTTTGTAATTTTTTTAAGTGCACGGTATTCTTATAAAGTGACAAGTGAATGTTCATGTCACTCTCTCATAAAACTCCGGGTACATCCGAAAGCCTAACTTTTCCCTCGGTACCCCACATTTCACAAAATCTTGTACCTTCTTTCCTGAGGATTCTAACCATATTTTCGAGGGTTTTGTCAACGTTATTAACATTTTCAAGGCAGCAAATTGGCTCACCAAGTTTGACTGAAATATTTCAGATCCCACTGTGGTCTGCAGTAGGTGAGGTAGGAGTCTGGACCTCATCAAACGGACACGTTCATGCTTGAAGTCAATATTCAGAGAACCTCCCTGGTGACAGTTTGATCCGCTATGATGAAGTTGTCAGGGCTTTGTCATGTCCATTTCATTTGTCCACTATGATTCTTAATGCCAAAACCGTGGAATGCTACTACCGTTTCGCTGCAATTTTGTACTCCCATTTTTGCGTTAAAATCTCCCATGACAAACTTATAGGGGTCTTCGTGGTGTTGTTAAGAGCTTTTGATAATATATCTTCAAACATATCCACCACTTCATCATTCGGGTGTGTTGAGGTCGGAGCGTAAGCCTGCACAACCATGAGGCTATACCTCTCAGTCATTTTGATTACGAGATACACTTCCCTGTTCGACACACTCAAGATTTCCATAACATTGTCTGAAATGACTTTATTTATCAAGAACCCTACGCCACCTTGGGATAACTGGTCTCCCCCTCGGTAGTACATAAGATGACTCGATTCTAGAGTAACTGTATTCTCCTCCTCTCTTCAGATTTCACATAACCCCAAAATGTGCCACCTTATCTTCCCAATTTCTTCTTCGAGTTGTATCAGGTGCTCGTCAAGCCGTAACGTGCCGTCAAGCCGTTGTACCTCGCCAAGGTCAATTGTTTTCGGCGGCCGTAGTCCGTAACCCAGGGATTCTTCGCACCCCCTGCCGTGCTTTCACCGTGACCACCGCCGTAATCACGGGCAGTACGGCGACCGGGAAATGGTTGCCATGGATTATTCTGACTTGCCATAATTGGAAGGTTTGCCCATAATCGCCACGCTGGGCATGCGGGTTAGCGATCGCAGGGCGCTGTTACTCACGCTGATGGCGCAGCTGCTCGTCACGAGCTTGTTGCATTTTAGTAACTACACCACGTTTCGTGACGCCATCAATCGGTTGACGCGAATATTCGTATGTTTTGATTGATTTGTACATGACGTCCTTACCTTAGTCGCCTTTTACGACTTTTTACAACGGCACTGTAACAAACCCTTTTAAGGAGAGGAAGACAAATAAAGGTTTTTGTTCTTTGTTGTGATAAATATTGTCAGCGATATTAATAATGTTGACAACGTTGGTGTTATTGACAGTACTGTTCATACCAAAACAATATCCAACGAAAGTTCTAAAAGGTCGATCGTTTGAACGGTCTGGTTTCAGTAACAAGTCCAAATCTTAATGTAGGGTGACAATTAATTTAAAATACATTATATTTTAAATGCTACAAAAAAAAATTAATCAACATGCTCTGAAAACTATCAGTAAGTATCAAGTAATTATTAGATGCATGGACTTCGACTCTATCATAAATTTCACACTAGGTCACGAATTATTTCCATTGCCTAATGTGGAAAGGGATTCCGTATTGACATCAGAGCTGCACGTGACTCTTACTGTTTAGGTTTCTCTGAGATGTGAAGTCCAACTCTCAATTTGACGGAACTGTTATTTCTGAACGCTGCTGCGTATGTATGTTCCGCAGTAACAGACGAGAAGAGTGTGGTAGAGGGGTGTAAAAGTGGTAAAATATATGAATATATTATGGGAGATAACGGTAGGCAGCGGCATAGCGTCTGCCTATAAGGGGGCGATAAAAAAAAAGATAAATGAGAAGATTGGATTACATTGACTCATAATTTTTATTATGGCTGATATTATTTCAGATAATAGTAATGTATGATTAAGCAATTATAATTTGATAATAGTGAAATTGATTATGTAGGTATTTATTGATTATAACGATGATAATAATGATTACAATATAGTGATTAAGAATCAAAAACTTACTAGACTACGTCATACATTCGTATACAAAATATCGGAACCAAAAATTTTGGTTACAATTTGTTGATGCGATCAAAGAGAGAATGATTTTTCCCTTTCAATTTACCGTCTCATTATTTACCTAGTCGTCTTTTAAGGATTGGAAATAAATCGCGGACTGCTGTTTTAAAGCAATGCTAACGCTTTTTTTTCTCGTATATGTGCGACTTGTAAAAGACGACATAGGTATATAAATGATTACTCGAATTTTATAAATAATCAATCGGAATCAATTTAAATATGAATCCATTCTAATAGCATCCACGTTATTTGATATTATGACTATATTTGCCAAATAACTTTGGTAGAGACGAGAATATATATTTACTTTAAGGGATAAAATACCTTTTAATTAATCACCTGCCTTAGTGGCCTTAATCAAAAATTAATAATCGAAGACAAGTCTCACCCGGTCAACTGTTATTATAATTTCAATAAAATCATTATTTCGACAAGATAATTTAGTAAAGTATTTTTTTATTCAAAATAATCTCCGTAAATCAAAAATGCTCTGATGATGATAAAGAGAGTTGAACAATAGTAAAAATTCTCTTAAATGTTGGTTCTCTTTCGGATAGCCTAGCTTTAGTCTTGAGTATTCGAAGAGAATCTGTCTCGTAGCGGACAAATGATCTGATTCGGATAAATACTTAAGTCCCTGATCTAATTGCGGACGATTGGTGTGCGTGTGATACTAATATTGTACATAATTCGCGTAATCGGAATCTGGAGCAAATAGTATTGGCTTGAAAGTTTAACAGAACGTTTAATTCTAAGAATCCGTATTAAAATAATATAATATAAAATGAAATGCACTGAGTTCACTTGCTGTAAGTATTTGTGATAAAAAAAGTGTCACCAAGATTACTAGTAACATTTATTCACGTGGCTATTGTACTTCATAATTCAAACATTTACTTTTGGCTGGCCGATCCTGAAACATGGACGCAATTACAAATAGGATTTTGTTATAGCTATGCCACAAGAATCTTATGAGTGCGGTGAAAAAACTTTGATAATGCTAATCTTCTAGTATATCGTTCCCTCACTACTGAGGATCGCGACCACATGTGATGTTCCTCCACAGTGTTCGATCATGGGTGGCATGGATCGCATGGTACAGAGTACCACCAAGTACTTCCCTTACAACATCTGACCATCTGGCTGGTGTTCTGCCCACGGCGTGCTTGCCCTCTATGCGACCCGAAATTATCAGCTTCTCTAATTCACGTCTAGGAGACCGCATGATGTGTCCGAAGAAGCTCATAAACACGTTCCCGGCAGATGGCAGAGAGCCTTTTTCAGATGCTAATAGTGTTAACGAAAACCGGCCGATTCCAATAAGTATTTTAAAACATCAAAGATTTCTTATCAAAAGAAAAATATTTGAAAAATATCAGATTTTATTTAAAAAAACTAGTTCAACGACCTACCTAGTCCCCGGAGTCGTAACGTAAACGCATTGCGGTGTACCGCTTTGATTCATTCAAAAATGAAGGCTGGAAACATCAATAAGTGTGAACTCTTAAACCGCACGCTGTTTGAAAACATTTGTCAGTTACACAAAACGAACATCGAAAACATTGGCCCGTTTCAAGCCAATTTCTAATTTGAAATCGTTGTTTTAAGTTCTAATTTTGTTTGAGATCGGAAGTGCAAATATCGAATGCCCAGTCAGTTTTAAAGAACCTTTTGTTTACACATCAAACGGTATCGACGGCTTTGAAAATCATGAGAAATTTTGAAGCTCTTTTATTTATTTTTCAATGTACGAAGATCACGCGATCGGGTACATATGTTACCGCAGCTTGCGAAATACACAAGACGAAGACAGTTTAACCTTCATTATAACAGCAGCGGAATCCGGCGCGCACAATAAACGTTTTAGTTAATAACCGACTAATAAGTTATTAAACTTACGACCGCTAATAAAATAGCACGTGTACGCCAAATAAGTTCGTAATAGATCGTAAATTTATATGCGAAATGCCGTACGTAAATAAATGCAGCGCGTATCCAGTCGAAGTTGCCACTATCTCCGATGACCCTGAACAATTTTCAACCTGTCATTTTGCATGTCGTAAAATAAATGACTCACCAAGACGGAGCTACTTCGGTCGGGGTCGATGTGGTGTTAGCGTTCTCCCAGGGCGGCTTCGATTGTTTCTGGAATCCGGCACCACCACCCGCGAACATTAATACGGAATATTATATCACTAGAACACGAAATACACAGCACTGGCACTATTTTTTTTTGTCGCGTTTCAATTCCTCTCGGATAGCTAATGCACTACACAACTTGTCATTGTTTACGCATCAATGCGGTACCTATATTGCGCGCACGAAGTTTTTTTTTACGAAGTATCGTTCGCGTACCACACGGGCGGTCTCACTAGAATGTTTCCGTTGAATATTTTCAGTGAATGCGTAAAGTATTCCGGAGTTACCGTGTCTGCGCTTGTGGCGACGGCTATTTTTATTTTTGGTACTCGAATTTTTTATCACATTTGCGTAATTACCCAGCCCTCAGTGCTCTAGCCGGACAATCGGCTGTGCTCAAAGCAAACGTATTGTTGTGAGCTATTTATACGTGCATGGTGGTTTCTTTTTGGAAGTCGCTTCACGTATTATAGGTCAATGGCAACTCAAGCTTATATTAGATTCGTTCTTTGAATAATTCTCGTCACGCTGCGCTCGTAATTATCTGTTAAGTGTAGTGTAATTATGTGTTTTTTTACTAAAATATTTTAATCTGGGTGTCATAGGATGCTCCGTGTGTTTGTTTACATTCAATTAGGCTTTTTCTTAACAATTCGGGGTTTTACTGGACTATTTAATTTCATATTCTTGTTTTGCATGATATAATAAAAAACACAATATGTTTGCAATGATATTCTATGAAATTAATTGTGAAGCTCTCAAGCTTAGTTCGTGTTAGTGAAAGAGGGTAAATTAAAAACACTAAATCGCATTTTGTTATTGCGAATATAATAAATTAATTTACTATAGCAATGTACCGAAAATTTTTATGTTTAACACATAAGCCGTTTAAATCTCGTGTTTATTAAGTTGCCTTTTTTTGTCGGACATTTATATTAGTAAAAGTCGAACTGGCTAAAAATGTATATCTTATTTTATTTTCACCTCGCACAGTCGAATCTTGTTTTTTACTGTTATATGTAATAGCCATCGTCTGGAGTGTAAAATATTTAAAAAAAAATAGTACTTTAATGAGAGTGACTGTGATGAATAGACTCGCTTCTTTAACGTGGGAATCGACAGCGAAGTATGTTTATTTTAGTAATATATGTTTATTTTTGTTACCTTTACTACTGGCTCAAGCCGGCAGACTTGTTGTTGGTACGAAACCAGCCGTCACCTGTGTTACTAGTAGTTTCGATTGCAGGTTCATTATTAAATTAAACCTTTTTTAATTTGTTTTTATTGCAGGTGTTGAGGAGCGTTCACATAAAAAAAAACGTGAATCATTTACAAACTTGAGTTGTTATTTTCTTTTTGATTTTATGCTACGTGCTTTGAGATGGACCAGCAGATACTCCCGGAGTTCACAGATCGCGCTCATTTTTAAATATCTAAATAGTATTTGCGTGCACAACACAATTATATGATAGCGCGATTTATTTCTTGAATGCACATGCATTATTGAGTTTGTAAAAATGAACGATTTGCCTAGATTATTAGTATTTGGTACCGGAAACACTAAAAAGAGATTCCCGTTGTGTGAATTTCTCGCGTGTTTTGTTAGTTTATTTTTAGGAATTTAACATTTCGCGAGCAAAGAGCTCGTCGTAAAACTAATGTTTGCGCTTTCAAACGAGAGATCGTGTCACTGTGTCGTAATATACGATTTTATAGACGTTCGCTAATTGAGCATTACCAAAGTTTTAAATTACCAAACACACTCGGAAGATCTCGTGTGACGTAGCGATATGATTACCATGTGCCAACTCATTTTAGCATGTTATTTCATTTGCCTTGTTTCGATGAAGATATCGTAATCACTATTTTAATATGGCGTCATGTTTCAAACGTCTATTAATAAATTAACAATTATTATATGGGTATCAAATCAAACTGAATGATTAGTAAATTTAAATCAAATTTAAATCATTTTTAAATTAATAAAATCATCCATAAATTTATAGTCAAAATTAGTTTGTAAGAACCTGAATATAATAAATGAAATAGTGTTATTGTATATTTAATTAGCAACGAACCTTAGATGCATAAAATATTTCAAAAATGAGTTTTGTTTAAACTTTGCCTCTTACTGAGAACGGGCTTTGCTGTAGTAGACAAATCGACCGCTTTTATTTAGCTGCTATTTGGCTGCTTAAAACCGATCAATTTCTATATTAAGAAGAAAACCAACTACGGAATATGTTGTATTACGTAGCGCGCTTAAAGTAGCAATAAACAATCGTCTCTACCAAAGTTAATTTAATATTTTGCTTTTTGTTTTTATGCCTATCTTTATTATTGGCCACTTTTTTATTTAAAATGTTAACGGTGGCATAAATACGGAGAAAAGGACGGAGAAAAAAGAAAAATATGAAACGGATTGAAATTTTTAAAATTCGAGACGATAAGGTAATGTAAATTTTGATTTTGAAATCTAAACATTGATAAATTTAGTTTTACTTTCGGAAATGTTTTCATTTATTAGAAGCATTTATTGAAAATCTCTCTCCAAGAAAGATACATATATTTGTTTCGTTGAATTTGATCAATTAATTATAATTAATGTCTCACTTTACATCTCAACATAAGATGAATGATATCATAAGATGGATCTTGTACTCTAGTTCTGAAGTGTTTGTAATGTCCAATGTTATACATTTAAAAGTTAATTCAAATAATAGGAAAAAATGCTATCGAATTAATTACTTGACGAATGTAGCTACGAACACAAGTTCCACAGAATTACATTTATACATTTCTGGTATGATAAAAATTAAATTATAATTAATTATTAATTAGTGAAAAAAATTAAATATGTTACAGAGCTTACAGTGATCAGTATTATAACTGTAATCATAATATTCTTTTAAAATTATAGTGCTTGCAGTTTAAAATACATTTAAAAAAAGTACAGCGCAGATTTTAGCAGATGATAATACAATTTTTTTTCATAAATTTAATTTTTTATTTAAACACAAGTCAATGACGATATTTCATAGTAAGGTTAAGGATTTTAAGCAGCTACGGCAGACATGATATTTGTTTGTCGAAAAACATAGTACAAGGAGAATTTTTAGCGCTTTTCGAAATTTTTGCTTTAACTAATTTCATTAAACTTAAACTCATTAAAATTATTTCAAAATTAAATGATTTTTTTTAAAATTTTAACTCGCTTCCCAATTCAATTTGTTCCAAAATTTTCCAATCCAAAATTTTCGATTTTAAGATAATATCGTTAAGATATCAATAGTTTGTGTTAAAATAATACATAATTAAACTTTGTATTGAAATACAGATTCGGACGTGCAGCTTACTAGATATCAATTGTTCATTGTAGCCCATATAAAAGGCAATGTCAGAGACAAAGCCAGATCATTTCGTTCATTTTACATTCTTTGATGTTCGAACTGTTACATTTTTAAGTTAAATTTTCAACGGATAAAATTGTTTTCTTTGGTAATGTGTGCCAAAAATCGTTATGCACTAAAACGTTCAAAATCTAACCAATCTGTTTACGTGGTCTCTGTTTTTGGAAAGCTTTGTAAAACAATGCTTTTACAAAATCAGAAGTTTCCGCATGATCTTATTACAATCGATCTTATTGCGATCCATTCTCTTATTCTTAATGATATAATTTCGGCGCACAATGGATCTATTACCAATTTTGAGCTTTCAAAATAACTTGAAGCGGGCATGGCTTACCGACCTATGGATGGCCTGCCACAGACTGACGATTCATATGAACGGTCAAAATGAAAATATATGTGAAACCAATATTATTCGATTGAAAATGAAACTAATTTAAACATCATCTAATATGACTAAAGTACAGAACAAATTTTTTTGACTATTACAAATAAATAAATAAACTTTTCAATCGATTTAAAATAAAATACCTGATTATTGTTTTTTATTTACGATAATCATAAATCAAATTTGAAATCATTGTAATCATGACCGCTGATTCAATTCATTAACTTTTATTTCAAACAAGTACTTTGGAAACCAAAAACATTAATTTTAACATCCTATTATCTTGTGTTATTAAATCATCGAATTACACTAGCACATTCACAAACTAGGTAATTAATATTTAATAACAGCATTAACAAAAACATGTTCACTTCAGAGGGCGCTTGATCAAAGTTAAGTCTATAAATAGCTTTGACGGGTCAAGCTACGTGTCCAACTTTAGTGCTGATTTTTATTACGTCATACTGAATTCTCAAAGCGTAATTGATTGATATTGTATCTTCTTTAAAATGAATTTAAATCAGCGGCCGTGTTCTTACCTAAGACTTACCTCGATCACCCCCCAGGACTGGATGGATCTTACCTGCTACAAAGAAAATCTATCATTAAATTGATGTTTCAATAACGCATTATTGTAAAATATTTTTTATTTCAAAAACTATGCCAAAATTGTTAAATTATAATTAGTTTTCATAATGCTGTCTTTAAAAATCTATACATCATTCACGTATATGTTATATACTACATTATATTTTGGTCATTGATAAGTAGATTAGTATTATATTTTAATTTTTTTTTATTGCTTAGATGGGTGGACGAGCTCACAGCCCACCTGGTGTTAAGTGGTTACTGGAGCCCATGGACATCTACATCGTAAATGCGCCACCCACCTTGAGATATAAGTTCTAAGATCTCAGTATAGTTACAACGGCTGCCCCACCCTTCAAACCGAAACGCATTACTGCTTCACGGCAGAAATATGCAGGGTGGTGGTACCCAGCCGCGCGGACTCACAAGAGGTCCTACCACCAGTATAATAATATATTTTGAAACTTACCGTTGCGTGATGTTGTACTCTTCTTTTGCCGTGCTATTTTCATTCGTTGGATCAGTGGTGATTACCTGAGGGACATTAAAATGTTAGTTTATACAATAATTCGGGGATTTACTGTTGTGTAAGTTAAGTGTAAGTTGTTGAAGGAACAGAGAAAGAGAGCGTTGGATGCGTGTGTTTTAACGAAAAGGCTTGCAATCAGCCGATCGGTATCGTCGACAAAAAACATATTACTTTTACTGCACAGAACTTGAACGTAGCGTTTGGAAAAGTGTAACTTATAATTTCTCGTTTCAGCTTCAGTCCCCTAGGCGGCCGTAGTTCAAATATGGACTACAATCTCAAGCTATTAGGGTTGAGATCGTTTAGTTTTCCTCTAGCCATCAGTACGTACCCTGAAGAATATTTATTAGTATCGATAGTTTATAAGCTGTGGGTTTTATTTAGTTAGTAGGTTATGCTGAGGGAACCAATAGAAATAAAAATAAGGCATCTTTTTGTCCGTATTGACATGAAAGAGAGAGGTAGATATTTTTGTTAACTACTTTATTATTATTGACTTCGAAGGTAAATGGCACAATAGCCTAATTGATGTTGAGTGTAAAACTGTTGTTCGTGGACATCAGCAATTCCAGCAAAATAGTCTGGCCACACTTCACCCAAATAGTATAAAAAGGGTAATAAGATTAAAATAAAGGGATGTTTCCAACTGTGTAACAAAAATATTCATGTTAAACTTACCGTATCGTTTAAGGCTTTCAATTCTTCTAAGCCGTCACTGTTTTCTGCCTCTGATGTTCTTCGTTCTTCTAATTCCTATTATTAAATGAATAAGTAAAGCAAGTCGATAAACGATATCCTAGTGGTCCCAGCCAAAGTTAGATCACAAATCAAACTGACCATGATAATAATATATTGCTTAGTCTAAGCTTACCTGTCTTTTAGAAGCCATGGTTATCTTCGTAGCGTCTTCAAATGTTTCTTCAGTACTGGTTCCCTGCATGTCTATCTTCAGTTGTTCCTGTTATTATAATGGATTAGTTTCTCTTCTATGGCGGTAGGACCTCTTGTGAGTCCGCACGGGGAGGTACCACCACCCCGCCTATTTCTGCCGGGAAGCAGTAATGCGTTTCGGTTTGAAGGGTGGGGTAGCCGTTGTAACTATACCGAGACCTTAGAGCTTATATTTCAAGGTGGGTGGTGCATTTACATTGTAGATGTCTATGGGCTCCAGTAACCACTTAACACCAGGTGGGCTGTGAGCTCGTCCACCCATTTAAGCAATAAAAATAAAAATGATTTCAAAAATACTAGGATATAGCTAACACACGTTCAATAATTTAAGTTATAGTGTTGTAAAGTACAAAGTATATTCGAAATGGAAAATATAGGTTTTATTGTATGAACTTACCGATACTTTTACTGCCATTTTGTTGGTAATTTCTTCACTTTCTTCACTTTCTTCACTGTTATAGATCTGTGATATTGTTTCTACGACGATTGAAGCCTGTTAATTGTAGTTGTTTTTTTATTTTATTTTTATTGCACTAAACATCTAATAAATGGGATTTATCAAAGTGGTGGATTGTATGCTCTAACCCAGCCAAAATATAAATAATAAAAAAATTGTTCTACTTATTTTATTTCATGGTATTGACTCGCAATAATAAATATTTGATGATGAGTATGCTACATTCACATCATTTTGTTTGTTGCCGATTGATTTTCTGTTTGTCCTTCGTAAAAATACGTTTTTGTATCCACTACAAATTCGACAAATCGTGTTTAGTTTAAATAATGCGTTAGGTGTTTTTTTTTGTCACTGGTGCCAGCCCCTCCCATAGATAATACCCATAATTTAATCAAAGAGATATAGCTTCATCTGTAACTTACCCAAGCACTATCTGCCATCGTCTTTTCTAAGATTCTATTGACTTTGAATGCCACTGTTTCGTGTAAGGCGCCTGAACTCTGTTATTAAAGGATATTATAATTTGATATTGGTTAATAATCACAATAAAGCCATCGAGGTATCGGTCTGATTTTAAAAGCAAGTATCTAGTTTACCGTTCTTTTGAAAGGCTGTGCCTTTCTCGATGCCTCATCGGCTTCAAATTCTTCTGTGGTATTAAATGCTTCTAAGCCCTATAACAAAATAAACTTAATAAGCATTTTGTCTTCATAAAAACACAATAATTTTGAATTAACGTCTTACGTACACGAAGTATAGCCGCTAACAAATTTTCCCATGTATCAAACATTTCAATGTCTTTCATCTCTGGGTCCTGTCATCAGAAAGAGATGATTATATTATTCGTTTTTCGTAAAATGTAACATTACAAACAGTTAAATTATAATACATACCAATTTGTTGAATTCAATCGGTTCTATTATAAAGGCACCTCTTTGAACTCCTAATTTATGGCTTAATGCTTCCGGCTGGTAGAAATAAAATTGTTGTTTTAGTTTTTGAAACTAATGACTATAAAGTAATAAAGCTAATTCTTGTAATAACTAAATAGATGATTAACTTTAGATTTATTTGAAAACAAGCGGCCCGCTTCGGCTCCGCTCGGGTCTTTAACAAAAATTTCAACGATATTTGACTTTGTTTTATTTTTTTAAATAAAAGAACACTTATTGCGGCGTAACTATAATAGGCAGACATACGCTGTCGCGACACTTTTTGTAAATATTAATATGTTCTACAAAGTCGTAGTACATTATTTTATTCTATCATCAACAGTTTTCACAGGGCACGCGATGTAAAGAATATTTTAGGTAATTTTTTTATACCTTTGGTTACATTATTGGAGTTTTAGTAAGAATCCCTAATTTTTTTCAAAAAAGATCATAGCCTATGTCGCTCGTGAATAGTGTAGCTTCCAAACAGTGAAAGATTTTTTTAAATCGGTTCAGTAGCTTCGGAGCCTATTCAATACAAACAAACAAACAAATCTTTCCTCTTTATAATATTAGTATAGATAAAATGCTTCTGATGAATATACTCGTAGAAGTATATTAATTACATAAGTGACAAATAATTGAGGCACTTTTCTTACCTGTCCTGTTGGGGGTATAACTTTCGAATTTACTTTTAGCTGAAACAAATGAAATATTTTTTGAGAGTTGTATAAACCATTCATTTAATGTGTAAATATTGAAAAAAAAACTATTGTTTTATGCTGGCCTTAGAGAGAGAGAGAGAGAGACTTGAGCTATGGAAATATGCTGATTACTGAAATCCTGATTTTAGAATTATGTATTTACATCATAGGTATTCACAATTAGAAGTAAAAGTCCTTTCTCAACCTCAATCGCGTGATTGCTTCATGGCATAAAGTAACAGGAATTAGCATAGGAATTAAGACAGGACACTGTGAGTCTTGTCTATTTTAGGCATACAAGGTCATATTACTGTATTTCTATTGTTCTGTTTTTTTTTTGTAATTTTTCGAAGTGTCTCTATAATTCTTTCTATATGTAATATTGTAATTCTATAAGTATAATTTTAAAGCCAATAAATAATACTGATAAGGACATCCATAAAAAAAATATTTTCCAAATAATTTCACATCAACTCGAAATGAAAAAATAATGGTGAGTAAAAAAATGGATTAACTATAATACTCACCGCTCGATGTTTTGCCATTATCTAAAACATACAAAATAATATTAGCCAATGTTTTCATTTTTTTTTAATGAGAAATCTTTATTGTTTTAACTTAAGTATGAATCTCAGAAAAAGCGAAAAACAAGCGAAAAGACTTGAGAAGAGTTTGAAGAGTTAGTGAGAGAGTTAGAAAAAGAAGAAACTTCCTTTTTTTAGAGCCCAAAAAACTACTCATAGCGAATAGATAAAAAAAAAACTAACTAGAAAAATAAAATCCAACTCACTTTCCGTGGATCCAATCGAAAGTCAATGATCTCGGCATTTTTATTATCCGGTATCATGCTAGTACTATTCGGGTAAAGACAAATTGTTTTGTTGAATTTGCGTACTCCTATTAGAGAGTACGCAAAAAAACAATTTGGTTTTACCCGAAATTGCTTTTTTGCAAGCTCATTATCATCTACAGTCCTGTTCATTTTGAATTGCCGAAGAAGCCTTTGTTGTTCATCTGGAGGTGGTGCCTGCAGATGAGGCTTTGTAACTACCAGATACAACACAGCCGAGATCGTGATCAGTATAGCCGTTATTATCGCGAAAATTATCCATTTTAGTTTCGTAACGTTGAGAGTGGGGGAGACAAGCCGTGGTTCGTCGGGTAAATCGATTTCGTCTTCATAGTAAAAAATTTCACATAAATCATCCGCAAAATGGACGCAGTGATCTTTCTTTCTGACTGGGTGGTGGTAATCTGCCGCCATTTTGATATGTTTCTCTACTTCATATTTTTTTCGTACATTTCTTTATAAATCTAATCATTTTTCTCCATGATACTCCAAAATATAGTTCAAATATTTTGTATACGTATGTATTGTCCTATATTATATTTCAAAAACTACTTATACATATCACGAGCATTGTTCTAATTTGAGTTTATAATTTTAGATTTTAGTTTTTTCCATTTGTGTGATGTTGAAGTCAGTTATCGTTGAATCTTGCTTGTTCTTTTATTTTGCTGCATTTCTATTTTATCTCTGGGATCATCAAAGAGCTCATCCATATTATAGCTCAAATCAAAACATGGTTATGTACTTAATTCTAATTCTTAAAAGTACTTTAAATGATTATTTGATATTTCAATTTCGATGATGATGATTTCGGAGATGTCTCATTTCTCTGTGGAAATCATTGTGGGCTCGATTAACAGTTTGGATAGTATTATCGATTACAGCTAACATAAATCGTAGCAGAAACATCGAATCCAAAACCAAAAACAGGGTTACACAAATAGTGACGTCGTACACATAATTCAGGTGTATGATGCATATAATACTGATGGAATTGTAGACCACGTATAAAACGAAATAAAAACGCATCTCCCTCTGTCAAGCTTGGATATTCAACACCCACATACGAAACGTCATGACTAACAACCATAAGGAGAAAATGTACGTGTAAAAAGAAAAGCGCTGAATAAATGAAGTACTGTCTATTTTATGACCAACGATATTTAAATTTTCCATGATCGGGATGAAGTGCATGATGCAGGTCTGCAAAAAAGGAAAAATGATCTTGAATCAGACAATTCTATTAATTGTTATTAGGAAAAAATAAACAATAACAGGAAATATAAGCATGTAGGGAGAGGAAGGTAATATTTAGGTAATAATAAGAAAATACTTTTTCATTCAAGTTTAATGGGCTTAATGTTCAAATTTACTGGGCATTTAGGCAAAAACTTATTGTTTGACTTTCACTATTGAAAAATTTCTATTGAAGCAGTGACAATATTCAGTTATGCCTGGGAGAACAAAATTATATAGCCGCGTTGTAATTGCGCGCAATTAATATTTGAAACACATCACTATCGCAAGCTGTGAATGCTTACGTATTGGAAAATGAAATTTAAACTTTTTCAATCCAAAATCAAAATAAAATTGCGTATTTAGGGTGGAATATGTATTAATAAAGTTTGCAACATGGTGGTAGGACCTCTTGTGAGTCCACGCGGGTAGGTACCTCCGCCCTGCCTATTTCTGCCTTAAAGCAGTAATGCGTTTCGGTTTGAAGGGTGGGGCAGCCGTTGTAACTATACTGAGATCTTAGAACTTATATCTCGAGGTGGGTGGCGCATTTGCGTTGTAGATGTCCATGGGCTCCAGTAACCACTTAATATCACGTGGGCTGTTGGCTCGTCCACCCACCTAAGCAAAAAAAAAACATAAAATTTGTAGCTGAAATGTTTTCTCGATGTTCTACACTGTTCGAGTACCAACAAAATAATTGACTTAGGCATTAAAATGTGTTTTTATTCAGATCTCATTCCTCGTACTGAATAAGAAGTGATTAGTTGCCAAAGAGAAAGTGAGAACAGTGAGATATAGATTAGAAATTTAGTGAGAATTTGATGGCAGTATTAAGCTGTGCATATTATATGACAGTATTAAGAATGCCTAGAGCGCTTGCCTATAAGAGCTATTGGAAAGTAGGCTAATTGACGATGTAGTCATTATGTGAAAAGCTAACTCAGGAGTAAGCTTTCAACTATTGCATTTATTAGTATGTGGACGAACTCTCAGCTCACTCGTCGATAAGCGGCCGCGAGACCCGATTCTCAAATGTTATTTAATGGGGAGAAGGGGCTCCCTATTATTAGAGAATGGTCAGGGTATGTGCGTAGTAAATATATTAGAGGGGTTACCAGTTATTAGGGAAAGGGTGAGGGGTGTGTGAAGTATGTGGTTGTGGAGTTTGTTATTGGTGCAAGGGCAGGAGGATTATATTAAAGAGTATATGGTATATATTATATGGTATGTTATATGGTATAAGGTATATGGTGTATGGTGTATAGTATATGGTATATATGTTATGTGGTATAAGGTATATGGTGTATGGTATGTGGTATGTGGTATGTGGTATGTGGTATGTGGTATGTGGGATGTGGTGTGTGGTGTGTGGTGTGTGGTGTGTGGTGTGTGGTGTGTGGTGTGTGGTGTGTGGTGTGTGGTGTGTGGTATGTGGTGTGTGGTGTGTGGTGTGTGGTGTGTGGTATGTGGTATGTGGTATGTTGTATGAGGTATGATGTATGTGGTATGTGGTATGTGGTATGTGGTATGTGGTATGTGGTATGTGGTATGTGGTATGAGGTATGTGGTATGTGGTATGAGGTATGAGGTATGTGGTATGTGGTATGTGGTATGAGGTATGTGGTATGTGGTATGAGGTATGAGGTATGAGGTATGAGGTATGAGGTATGAGGTATGAGGTATGAGGTATGAGGTATGAGGTATGAGGTATGAGGTATGAGGTATGAGGTATGAGGTATGAGGTATGAGGTATGAGGTATGAGGTATGAGGTATGAGGTATGAGGTATGAGGTATGAGGTATGAGGTATGAGGTATGAGGTATGAGGTATGTGGTATGTGGTATGTGGTATGTGGTATGTGGTATGTGGTATGTGGTATGTGGTATGTGGTATGTGGTATGTGGTACGTGGTACGTGGTAAGTGGTATGTGGTATGTGGTATGTGGTATGTGGTATTTGGTATGTGGTATGTGGTGTGTGGTGTGTGGTGTGTGGTGTGTGGTGTGTGGTGTGTGGTGTGTGGTGTGTGGTGTGTGGTGTGTGGTGTGTGGTATGTGGTACGTGGTAAGTGGTACGTGGTAAGTGGTATGTGGTACGTGGTAAGTGGTAAGTGGTACGTGGTAAGTGGTATGTGGTATTTGGTATGTGGTATGTGGTATGTGGTATGTGGTATGAGGTATGTGGTATGTGGTATGAGGTATGAGGTATGAGGTATGAGGTATGAGGTATGAGGTATGAGGTATGAGGTATGAGGTATGAGGTATGAGGTATGAGGTATGAGGTATGAGGTATGAGGTATGAGGTATGAGGTATGAGGTATGAGGTATGAGGTATGAGGTATGAGGTATGAGGTATGAGGTATGAGGTATGAGGTATGAGGTATGAGGTATGAGGTATGAGGTATGAGGTATGAGGTATGAGGTATGAGGTATGAGGTATGAGGTATGAGGTATGAGGTATGAGGTATGAGGTATGAGGTATGAGGTATGAGGTATGAGGTATGAGGTATGAGGTATGAGGTATGAGGTATGAGGTATGAGGTATGAAGTATGAGGTATGAGGTATGAGGTATGAGGTATGAGGTATGAGGTATGAGGTATGAGGTATGAGGTATGAGGTATGAGGTATGAGGTATGAGGTATGAGGTATGAGGTATGTGGTATGTGGTATGTGGTATGTGGTATGTGGTATGTGGTATGTGGTATGTGGTATGTGGTATGTGGTATGTGGTATGTGGTATGTGGTATGTGGTATGTGGTATGTGGTATGTGGTATGTGGTATGTGGTATGTGGTATGTGGTATGTGGTATGTGGTATGTGGTATGTGGTATGTGGTATGCGGTATGCGGTATGCGGTATGTGGTATGTGGTATGTGGTATGTAGTATGTGGTGTATAGTATACGGTATATGATGGATGGACGACATCGAGGTAAGAAATTGAAAATTAATTGCTAATCATAATATGTTTGAATACCAAGCAAAGGAGGTGGTGAGTTACTCTTGAAAAAAAATAAGTTGGTAGAGGGGATGGGTGATTGGCTGTGTGGAGGTAGGAGGCTATTGAATTGCTGTTCACAATAGATAAGGTTGGATGGGAGGCGGAGGGGTGCTAGGTTGCTGTTGAAAATAAATGAGTGGGGGGGGTGTTCAAGAGGTGTTGTGAAGTGCCCTTCAAAATAAATTATGTTTATGATATAAGCCTGGTGGGGTGGGTGGGGTGGGTGGGGTTAGGGGTGTCGTAAGTTGCTGTATATATGTATGTACATGAATAAATAGCTATTTTAAAATAAAACAGGGTGGGTGGTGGCAGGGAGTTCGCTGTTGTTCACAACATTATGTACATAGATGGGAGGTGGAGAGGCAGTTTACTAAAAGGTTGTGGTGTGCGTTAGGGAGGCTGGTTGCGAGGGCCGGGGGCTTTGAAAGGGGCGGAATGAAAGCGGTGGGGTGAGGGAAATGACGAATGACGTACTGAATTTACAAGACTGATTATTCAATAAGAAAAAAAAAACAAGAGCAAAATTGCCTGTATTATATACATGATTGATTTTACAAGTTGTAACGAAATGAGTGCAATATTTTTGGAATTACGGTATATGTGCATCGAGTTACTCAGGCATTGTTAAAATTTTTAATAAATTTTGTGCATTGTAATTTCACCATTAATATCATCTGATTTTGTTGAAAGACGAATGATTACAAAAGCCTTTGCTCGAAACCATAGAAAATTACGCAAGTTGATTATTACTAATATCAAATAACAAAAAAGAAATGTAAGTTTGAACTCAGCGACGCGTAGAGCGGAAAAATGAATCACGGGAAATGTAGTTTGTGAAAGCCCGCAACAATACAAATTTTAATTAAGAACTTTCCAAACATGAAATATTCACTAAAATTTAAGTGTTGTAAAAGAGTAATATTTTTTCTTTTTTAAATTCTGCCTGCTTGTTGCGGGCTAACAGAAAACAGGAACACACTGCAATAATTGAGGCCGTACATCAATGTAAGCTCGGGATTTTAAAATTCCTGAAGTTTATTTTAACTCTAAATAATTATCGCAAAAACATTCATGTAAGGCCGACAAAAAAATTGAAGCTATGACGTACACTGATTTAACACATTTAAAAAGATCATCAACCAATTCCAATTTATTTTTTGCTAGTCCGATTAAAGTTAAAACTATCAGAGAAATAAAAGAGAATTAGTATTCTTAAATTGAAATTGTTTGAGCCAATTTAGAACATATAAATGCAAAGCACAACACTGAGAAAAGAATCGCTTGGATGCCCGCAGACTGCATGCATATTTCACTCGCCAGCTGACACAAAATATATAAAAACTTTAAACTGAAAATTAAAATATTTACGTTGTGGAGTAAATAAATTGTTATTTAAAAATATATATATTAAACTTCTTTTTTTATTATTTAAAAATCGTAAAACACAAATAACTAAATAAATACTTCACAACGCCATCGAATAATGAAGCCAATAGTTGAATTTATTTCGAGATGTGACTCGTCCAAATAAAATAAAAGTCCAAGGGCTCCATTAAAATCACCACAAAATTGTGATTATCACTTACTTGTTCTGTCCGGAATCAGCAATCGGCTGCAACGCCTTAGACGCCCTGGTTGATGCCTTTGGTAGAATCACACACAAAAAAAAAATTAATATAATTATTTCAACAGACTGATTCACTTAGATGAGCTTGGAACCAGAAGTGTTCGGCAGGAGCTCAGCGGTTTAGACCTGCTCGCGGCGCACTCTGAAGGGGAAGTGTGCCCCCTCGCCCCGGTCTGAGGCATTTATAGTCAAGGAGTGAAACAAAAATGCGCAGTTTCCCCCACTCTCCGCGCAGCCGTGAAACCCTCCTCCCTCCATTGATTCAGTCGCCCGGGAAAATAAAGCTGTTATTACTTATTTTATAACATTCGCACGATAGCTATTAAAGCTGATATTAGTGAATTTGCTAAACTCCTTAAGACATCATGTGTACTAAAAGCACAATTACTTTTATGTGCAAATTAGGAAATTAACATATAGAGCATTTTCTTTTTTTGGGGTTATTTTTTTTTCTAATGAACTTGCGGTATATTTCGATTATTATATAATTTTTTGTGTTTTTGAGGGGGTCACTTTTTGGTTGATTTTAAACGAAGCCGATGGAATCTTTGGCCATCGATAGAGTTCCATCGCGAGTTCTCGACTCTGGTGCGCGCGCATATTTTTTAGGCACCGCCCACTTCCATCAATACTCTGTAAAATGACCCTGGATGCTGAAAATTGTTATGCAACTACGCATTAGGTTCACAAAACGAATAAGATTTAACTAAAAACAGATTTTCAGATGTTTTTAGCGATGAAATTAGCCTATTTTAGAGAGATTCGTATAGAGCCTAAAATACTCATACAGACCAATCAGAAAGTTTTCAGTTTCAGTGGTTTGGGGTTTGAATTCAACGATTGGTAGATGGTTTTCATGCCGACTTCCTTAAAACAGTGCGCAACAGTTAAATACCTAACATCGATCACTCGATTAGGAAATTCGTCGAAGTTGTTAAAAACTAATTTATTTTTAATTACAAAAAAAAAAACGAGCATTCGAAGTAAAATTCCAGAATATTTTCAACTAGAACATCATTGCGGTACAGCAGAAGCGATATAAATACGAATCTATAATATGTTTCCCGCAAATTATCAATGTAACCTTTGTGATTGAAGTATGAGTATTCTAAGGCACCCGCCGTCGGCAGCAAGCTAAAAGGCAAACGTTACAAAATAAGTATGTATCCTTATTAATAACCCGTGAAAATATAATTCCTCACATCCTAAAATTATTAAACAAGTTGAATACCAGTAAAAAATAAAAAATTAATAAAATGAAAACAAATTCGCATACCCTCTTTTTTGACACTAAAAACTCTACAAATATCTATTATATTTTAAAAACATTATCCTGTACTAAAGTGAACGTGCCGTCGGACTAATTAAAGTGTCTGATATTCTTCGGAAAACTACAAAAAATAACCAAACTATATTTATATATAGGCCACGTATTCATATTTTATACATAATTTTTGTAGGTCAATCAATTTCACGATTTCCGTAGTTCTGTGATCACGGAAAAGATTTTACTCGAAGGATACATATATATATATATATATATATATATATGACTAGTTGTACCCGTCCGCTTGGCTGGGCATTTAAAATTAAGATTATTATTTCTCACCCCTACAAAGATTCTCATCATTAACGCCTCTGCAACTGGTGTAGGGAGTCCAAACTCATATAAATATTAGCCTATCCATTAATTACATGTATTTTCTACATGGATACTAAGTTTCAAGTCAGTCGGATGCATGGTTCAGTAGTTATAACGGAACATCCGTAAAAACCACTGTAAATTTATATAGTAGTTTAGATATCGCGCCTTTAGGTAAACATATTTGAATCCCGTTACAAAACGTCAATCATCCGATTTTTGAGTGACCAGTACACGCTTAAAATCAGTGAGCCTATTGTTAGAGTGAGATACAAAAATTTAATATTTACACAACTTAAAAACTCACGTAGACCACTATCGTGCACAAACCGATACGCGGTAAGATAATTGCATCCGAAACTCAAAGCCAAAGTGCACATTGAACGATTACTTAAAAGTTAACTTTTGCCGACGGCACGCAAATAGAAGACGTTTTGATAAACTTGCTGAAGTCTATCTTCAAAAATCAGTTAACGTATTTAAATTAAATATTTTTAAAGGGTTTTAGAAACGCATAAGCTGTCTAAAGAACCTTTGATTTGCATCTGAATTGAATAGACTTTATATAATTTCTTCACTCATGCATTTTCTAATAATAACTTATTTTCTTATAACAAATTCCGACTCTTTACGTTTTTATAATGCGAATGATAATCACAGAGAAATAGGCCTAGAAGCACTTAAACAAGATTTGGACACTTTTATTCTCAGATACATATGTAATTTTTTTGGGACAAAATTAAAAAAAAACAATATGTTCATATCTTAGTTAATTTGCTGAATACAGAGACAATACTGGCATTTTACTTAACAAAGAAGTTGAACGCGCTTCTTGAGTATACAACGGCTCTTCCCTTTACCATTTTTCATTTTGCAATTCATAACAGCAATGACATTGAAACAAGCAAACAATGACAATTTTTTTTGAAAATTTTCGTTAATAAATTTGTAATTCCTATTAAATTCCTTTTTAAACGACACGTTCAATTATATTAATGCGTCTTTTAATTTAGATTACAAATTAATTGTATCACGGCAATGATTACAAAATCAATAAGGAAGTTTTTGAATTTTGTAATCTATATTTGTAATTAATCATTTGTAATTTAAAAATAGCCTAAGATATTAAAATTAATTCGATTCGACTTAAACATTATTATAGATAAATAATTGTTCTATGTCATTACGTTTATTTAAATAAATTATCTCGAAAAGCCACTGAGTTATAACAAAAACAGTTCACCGCTATATTTATCTTGGTGAGCTTCATCACGCACACGCGTGCACACCGCCGCGCGTTGTAACTCCAGTTACAGCATAAGTACCAAACCCTGAGGTATGAAGCTTCACAATAATTTAGACAAGCTTAAAAACAAACTACGTAATTAGATTTGAATGTAATAACAGTTGTAATTTGAAAAATATCTCGATTACAACATGTCGTCTGCGTCTCGTTGAAAACGAATGATACCCACCCATTGAATCTGTTCACGTATTAACTGGTCTATGTTTCTTTCTTGTGAGTCCGCGCGGATAGGTACCACCGCCCTGCCTATTTCTGCCGTGAAGCAGTAATGCGTTTCGGTTTGACAGCCGTTGTAACTATACTGAGACTTTAGAACTTGTATCGCAAGGTGGGTGGCGCGTCTACGTTGTAGATGTCTATGAACTCCAGTAACCACTTAACACCAGGTGGGCTGTGAGATCGTCCACCCACCTAAGCAATAAAATAAATTTAAAAAAAGCAGTTGAGTGGAGAATGCGCTAACAACCAAACAAGGGAACACGAACAAACTTTTAACTTTCTCTTTAAAATGACTGTATCCAAATTTTTTTCAAGAGTTTTATAAAAAATTGAAAATTGAATTGAATTGAAAATTGTGGTTAACGTAATAACTCTTGTTTCACTACCTATCTATATATTAATACGTGAAGCAAAAACTTTGTACCCCTTTTTACGAAAATAGCGCGGACAGGGGAGTATGAAATTTCCCACACTTATAGAGAATGTAGAGAAGGAATGCAGAATGCTAATATTTGTTTAAAATTTGGTATTTATAATATATTAAATCAATAAAAAGAATAGTACACACACTCTATGTATTTGACACACACACAGTCTGTGGTCAAATTGAGAATAGGTTAATATTGTTTGTCTTTATTAATATTTGTCTATAGTGTAGTCTTGGCGAAATCTGTGATAAAAGAAGTATATTAGTTTTTGAAAATAGAAACTTAGTAATGTTCAAACTTATAATTTAAATTAATTATAGTCGAATTCCGACTATTGCGGGACCACTAGTAATTATAAATAGACCTTAAATTACATCCGAGTGCCAAGCAAAATTCATTCACATACATTCACGCTCCTGTATTGATTGATTTTTCTCATTGCTATTTATTACATATACACTTTATAGTTAAGTCCCATAATTACATCTCAATAAGTTTGATAATGAAAAAGAAATACTTAAATTTTTTTTAAAAATTTTGAAAATTAATTCTTTAAAATTATATTTCCTTTAAATCTACAGAACGAAATTCCTTGGGAATATTTCGTTGATTTGATCGTGTCATTTGTTTTTCAATGAACAAATCCTTTTGGGATATCGTTCGAATTACTCCTTGTGTATACACTAGGAGTATAACTATAACTGAACACTTTCAGACAATATTGAATAAAATAACATGATTTTATTATCTCGGAATAGACTGTAAATTATGTGACGTCTCTAAGCGAATTTCATCGGAAAATCTTTAACAGATTTTTCTTTAATTAGCAGAATCAATCGCTCCGAGGGCGTGTTTGGTTCCGATCTCTTTGGCAAATACAAAGAACATATTATGATAATTGATGGTTTCATTTAAGATCGATTAAGAGTAATTTACTTAAAGGCTGGATTATCTTAAATAGTTATTTCAGTAGAAGCGGCAGAAGCGCAAATCAATTTCAATTCTCTGTTCACTAAAGGTTTCCAAAAGTCATGCCGTGACTATCTGAAAGCACATCTATCTAATATATAAAATTCTCGTGTCACAGTTTTCGTTGCCATACTCCTCCGAAACGGCTTGACCGATTTTGATGAAATTTTTTGTGCTTATCCAGTATCTATGAGAATCGGCCAACATCTATTTTTCATCCCCCTAAATGTTAGGGGTAGTCCACCCCTAAATTTTTTATTTTATTTTTTAGACAAAATTTTTAATTTCAATTTTTTTATGATACAACATACAAAAATACATACAACCCTAAATTTTCACCCTTTTACGATCAACCCTTATTTTTTATTTGCTAATTAAAAAAAAACTAAATTTTTTTGCAAGAATTTTGTTTTTATTTTGTTATGACTTAGAATAAAAAAAATATATATTACTCTCGATTTTCACTCTTATACGATCAACCCCTATTTTTCCATCCCGATTTTTATTTTTTTTATTCTATGCACAGATCCGCAATAAGGTTGCAAGATGGCAATCAAATATTATAATTGTAGTACGATAAATTCTTATTCAGAGTTTATAATTTCAAGTTCCTTTAATTATGATTTTTTTTTAAATTCAATCGATCAGTAATCTCCGCCAGGTGTCGCCACTCATCCAGCAAACATCACGTAGTAGGGATGAGGACGAAGCCGGTCTCCTGTCTTACTCACTATACATTTTTCAGCCATGTTTCTTTGGTTTTATTTGTGTATCAATCGTAGCTTGCCAGCCATGTTTTTTTGGTTTTATTTGTGTATCAATAGTATGTTCAGTAGGTCTGAGAATCGGCTACTATCTATATTTCATACCCCTAAGTGATAAGGGCTGTCCACCCCAAACATTTTTTCTTTTTTCTTTTTTTTCTTTGTTATATTGAGGTATAGTCCCCGGCACGTAACTTGGCAAGAGTCGCTAAATGCGCAGAAGTCGTTTTTTAGGTCTCTTTGGTTATCAAGCGGGACGCGGGGAAAGACGTAGCACCGTTCCGAGCGCGCGATTGGTAAGTCAGTCAACCCTCCCCTCCCGCACCGCGTCCACGTTCCGTTCGCTCCCGGTTACACATGCGCCTACTAAAGTTGTTTATATTTGTTTATATTGAGTTTTTGTTACGAGTTGTTATTATTGTTTTAAATTTAGTTTTTGTTAAGAGTGTTATTGTTTTAAATTTGCTTGCAAATACCAATGACCATAATTATAGTCGATTCAGTCACTGAGCGTTTTATTATTTACGCCAGTGACGACAGCGACTCTTCGTTATGTCGACGATGAGAAGCCAACTCCTTCCACCAGCTCAGGTGCTACCATAAATTTAATCCAAGGGGTAGCACTATTAGAAAATGATAGTGACGACGGCGACACATAATTTTTAATATTAAGTATATTTTTTTAAATAATTTTTTTTACTTTTAATTGTATTTTATTTATAACACCTAATACACTTCACGAATTCCTCTCTTTTCTTTAACTTTCTTTTAAACACACAGGCTTAAAAATAAATTATGGCAAATAAAAAATTTAATAAAATAAAATAAACATATATGCGGGCAATAAAAGTGACCATTTTTTTGTTGCAATGTACACTATGCGCGACATTACCCCCACTACACCAAAACCTTGCCAACTTACGTGCCGCTTACTATATTATGTGGTTGAATGAGGTTTTTGAGAATTTTATATATTAGACTAGAATTTCCCTAGAAATCTTATTTAAGGCAACACAACGTTTGCCGGGTCAGCTAGTACTAATATATAAATCTACAGTGGTTTTTACGGATGTTCCGTTATAACTACAGAACCATGCATCCGTTTGACTTGATACTTGGTATCCACGTAGAAAAGACATGTACTTAATGGATAGGCTAATATTTATATGACTGTTGGACTCCCTACACCACTTGCGGGGGCGTTAATGGTGAGAATCTTTGTGGGGATGAGAAATAATAATGTTAATTTTAAATGCCCAGCGAAGCGGACGAGTACAGCTAGTAATAATATAAAGGCATAGCTGTTTTTAATTTTTATAAATTTACAGTTCTACAAGGAGTCAGCGGAATGCGTCGCAATTCCAGTACCGACAGATGATTGTGGGTTGTTAGGCCTACACTTTTTTTTTGGTCCGTGGAACGACCTCACGACCCACCTCATTTTAAGTGACCACCAATGTAAAAGCAGACACTTAACTTGAAATATATTGTGATTAGAACCTGCGATCAGTGCAAGAGTGACGTACAGGCGTGGAAGGAACGAACCGCTCAAGATGAAGACCAAACTAAAGCGCACCTACGTTTTCTTCGTTTTCTTTATGGGGCTGATAATTTTACCCTAAGGTTTGCAGAACGCAGATTAGTGCCATCGAAATATGGTGCCGGAGGAAAATGCTGCCAATCCCGTGCACTGCATTTGGTCTCTACACATTAATACACGTTAACTCCGCAATTGAAACAAGGTAGCCGGAATGCATTACTATTTCGCGGCTGAAATAGGCAGAGTGATGGTACCTAACCGTGCGGACTTCTACCTAGCCTTAACACAATTACCAATCACATTCACTGCGTTTGGTATCTACGCATTAATAGTCGTGAACTCTGAAATTTAAGCAAGGTAGACGGAACGCATTACTGTTTCGCGGCAGAAATAGGCGGAGTGATGATACCTAATCGCGCGGTACTTCTAGCCCTACCACAATTACCAATCTCGGTAGACTAGCATATATATGTACGTCCTATCTGATTATGAGTGGTTACCGTAGCTATGGACTTCAGCAGTGGCAGGTCGCAGGCAGCCAAGTCGCCACCTACCGCTGAGTACTTTCCTCAAACTTCCTTTAAAGAAAGACACGTCATACTGAATGTGCTCCGTTCGTGCTTATACAATAGTTTAAGTAAATGTTACCCCACACATTTTCTATCTGTTATCGGTTTTGTGTTGATGTGAACGCTGCTTTTGTTAACATCTATTACGTAAATATATATAAATATAAATTATATACAATATCACTGGACTGTAGGAATGCGATTATCTCACAAAACCAATCGTAACTATTTATCATATTTATCTATGTGGTGTCTAATCTATCTATCTATAAGTATATAAAAATAAATTGCTGTTAAATGCTTAAATTGCTAAAATAATGAATAAAACTCGAAACATCATAAGCTGATACTTCCTAAAGTAAAGCTTTAAAATGAAACATTAACACATTCCAGACTCAAATAAATAATTATTAACTACGCTGCAAAAGTTAATACAGACTCACACAATTTGCAGTCGTTTCAGAGCGCTAAAGAACAAAAATATCGGTCAACAGGCAACAGACACTCGACAAATCGATATCCCGGCGCCAACTACGAGAACTCGCGTAGATTTATAAGTCATGACCTCGGTGAGAATGCGTATCGTAGTACAGACAGAGGCGAAGAACGCTTCATTCGAGTTACTTTATATTTTTACGATACTTTTTACTCAAAATGTGTTTTTTTATAACAATTAATTATCCTTGGTTCCTTTCAAACATTTAAACAAATATGTTAAAGTGAATTTTACCCGCATTTGTGTTAGGAGCTGTGGGATAGTCGATAAATGTGAGACTTTAATCTCGTTTTTTAAATTGGGTGCAATTTTGGTAGCATTCACATTGTGCTCGTCTCCACTTAACATCGGCCTGAGTGCTCCACATGAGCTTGAGTAGGTATCTATCGCAACAGAAATAAACTCAACTATCTCAGCAATTGTATTCGTAATAGCCAAATTATAATTGTAATAATAACATATATATCTAGCGTAGTGTCTAGAAATATGTAGTTTTTAAATGATTGTTTGTGACAAGAGAAAAATTTTCACTGTAAGTAGGGTAACCTCAAGCAAACAGTTACAGCCAACTTCTTTAGAATTAGGATAAAAATTGCCTCACTCAAGATGTAACTTAATTCTCTGTTTCTAGGGGGGTGAGGTGGGTGAGGTGGGTGAAGTGGGGGAGGTGGGTGAGACACTTAGATGTTCGTCTGTGTTTGCATTAAGCATTTGGATGACCTTATGATCGTCACAGTGCTAAGCGGTAACTGGAAGCTACCGATGGGAGACAGGCTTGCTATTTCGATTGAATTGTACAGCTGCTATCGAATCTTTAAGCCACAATGCGTGATTACTTCATAACAGAAATGAACCGATGCTACCTACCACTTGCGTAGTTCTCGTGCGGGTGAAATGTATATTACCACCGACAAAATAAAAAACACAAATAAACTTTTGACATTCCTAAGCTCTCAAGTAAACGCAGCTTAATCTACTTTAAAACACATTACGTTCGAAGAACGTGCCTGAAATTGAAGAGATTGTCGTATTTTACCACGCTTCGTCTGTAAGGTCTCGTTTATAGGCAGATTGCGATAGCTTTTGATACAAGAGCATTCTCGCGACCCCATCTCGAGACAAGACAAGACACTATTTTGCATGAAAATGGACTGCTTCAACTCAATTTAGTTTGCAATCTTGGCATCTTCAGTGCGATTTTCATAAAATCATACGTATATTGTTTGTTTTGAGCAAAAGGTAAAATCTGCGCTAGACAGAGACTTGGTTCATTCCATATCAGGTAAACTATGTACTCGCAGCCTGTGATGACAACAAGAATAATGATAAGTGAAGGAGCATTGGTGCTCAGGCTTAAGTTCCCTGCACTATCGCTAACGGCGTTCGATCTCTGCCCGGGGTCAGAACCCAGTCTGAGTAGAGGGGTTTCTGCGGTCAAAACTACAACCAGACTCGCGGTGCCACCCATAAGATGTCCAACTGACGCTCAATCGCCCAGCGACGCCGGTCTCCGCGGTACAGCAGCCCGGGTGATGCCGCTGGTATTCCGGGATACCCCACTAGATAGTTTGCTCTTCCGCAGTATGTTCGGCGACGACAGCGACGACGCCAACGCGGACCGCAGCTGTCGACGCGCCCATCCTCTTGGTGCCAGCATGCTAGAGTAACGGTAGTGTGCAGTACAGCCTCGAACCCCTCAAGTCACCCCGTAACCATCACCAGGAGGAGACTGCCTCCTCACAGAAGCTGGAGCTGGACAAACGCTCTCCTCCGATTCCCGAATCGGCGGCGGCGGCACGGCGCTGATAGGAAAGAAGAGCTCTCCCTCTCCCGTTTCACCCCCTCCTCTTGTAAGAAGAAGATGTAGAAGTCGAGCATCGTCTGCTTGGACTCGTCGCTGTAATGTGGTTGACGGCACGTCAGGATATATTTGTGTTCACTCGGTCGATGATCCGAAGACCAGCTGATGGTAAGCGGCGAGACCACAACTAATACTAGAGGGCATGGACCGCTGAGATTGGAGCCTCCGCGCTTTAATCACTCCATCACCGGGATGTGACTCCCCCTTATTGCAGAGGTCGCATCGGCACGTGTAATCGGTAGGGAACAACTAGGTACTGCGAGTCTGGTTGTATTGTTGACCGCGAGAATCCCCCTACTCTGATCCAGTTCTGAGTCAAGTCGTTTGGTCTAGCCACCAAACTAAAAATATCCTTGGGCCCGTGGTCTGCTTTCATCATTTGCAGATCGTCAAGTCCCATATACACCTCGTATGAGGTTCAGCCCATTAACCGTAAAAAAAGCGTCATATTTGTGTCCGCACAATTGTTCCTCCTCCTCCATTCTTGTTCATCGGATTAGTTTTTTAATTGCAATTTTTAATTGAAAACATTCATTCGTTCAGGCTGTTTTAATCTAGCTTTTTATTTAGATATTAAATTCTTTATTAATAAATATTCTGCAAAAAACTACAAGACGACTTTGTTATAGAGTTCAAACCGTTTTTATACCTAAGTTCTGAATATACTTGATTGAAATCTGCAAATAGTTTTTAATAGATAAATTGACTAACTATATTTGCATGATATAATGCCACATTCTGTGCAATAATTGGATAGATGTTCATCCTGATTTGAGAACACGGACACGTTCGCTTGCCGATGTGGCAACATAATCCTTTTTCAAACTGCCTTTCATTCTCAAAATTCGTTGTCGTCGTTAGCTCTTGGACTATTAACATAATTCATCGTTTTAGTAACTTCTCAACTTGTCTCAGACAATATAGATACGAGACGATATAGATTATAAAGAACCACCTAGATTTTACATACCTATACAAAGTTTTGCCTTATAAATTCGCAGACAAACAGATAAAAATGTTTATTGAACTTATAAGTTTATTGTGTATTTTATACACTAGTTTGTACATGTAAATAGTAGGTACAGATTTAACACAAAACTGAATCAAATCTGTGACTGCTAGAATTTGAAGTAATTTTAAAGTTGATTTTTGAAATAAACAAAATAATGACCACATAGACAATAACAATTTATCCTCAGAGCCACGTTTACAACTAACATAACCCCAAATTACATTATTAAAATAGAAAGACTTAATAAAACTTTTCGTACGTATAAAACTTCATAGCAAACATTTACTTAAAAACAGCTAGATGCAACACGTTATGGCAAAATGCCAAACGGCTTCGTGTTTCTCGGCAACCTGTAGCGCGAGGATTTCAAAGCAAAATCAAACAGCAAGGTGTTTAAGCTTTTGCATATTGCAATCCAGTTACGGCGAGACTTGGGGCTGGGCGGTCCAACGGTGGACCTCTGTGGACTAAAAGATAAATATTGCAAATGTTTAACCGAATCACTTTATATGCACAATATAAATTGGACCAAAAGCTTTAAGTATTTCCGACAACATGAAGCATCAAAAGGCAGTTTATCTAGAGCTTCTGAACGCTGCATGAATGGTCCTAACGCGATAAGCTCTGTGGCAGGGGTTGCCTCTGCTATTCAAACATCTTAACAAGCCTATACCGAACTTGAGCGATATGCTAGTTATTACTACAATAGGCTTACCGTATTGTTTGAACGTAGCCGGAATTAATTTCGGACGTTGTTGTCAAAGTGTTGGTATGAAATTTTAGTATCAAATCGTCGAATACTGTATTTCTCATATATCATCGTTTTTACAACTCATCTGCACTGTTTCAGAAATTTTTCGCAACAAATTCATTAGAAGCATTTATTTATATAACAAAGTATTTCATAAAGAGCAGTCGATGTTAGAAACCCATTGGTATGGTTTGATGTAAAATCTAAATCAAAATATATAAAACTACTACTATATCTGCTAAAAGGCAAGTAAAAACATGACTTGATGATTAAATGTAGACGAAGTAGCTATTTATATATAGAAGCATTAATTTTGAGAGTCTCTACTAATTATGAGGTTATTTATTGGGTTCGTATCAATGCTAAATTTAGCTTTTCACTTCATAGAAAAGTTTCAAATAGATGTGTATAATAAGCTCACCTACGTAGTATTTACAACATATTACAATAAAAAGATTGACACTTCTTGAATACACTAGGATGACCACTCTATAGTGCTCTAGAATAGAACTAACACCCTTTAATCCGGGATGCACAAATGCTTCACATCAGAAACACGTAAGATCTCATCACACATACCAAAGCAGTCTCAACAATTAATTTATAACCTTCCCTTCTTTCAATCAGAATTCAGTATTTTTATTATTAGACAAGCTCATGATAAAAGTAAATGTAAAATCCCAAACAATTCAGCAAGATTTAAATATACTGAATAATATGATGAATTTTAACTATTCATATAAAGTATACTTTATGCACATATAAACTACATTTTATATGCAGACTTGCTTGTAACTTAGACTTTTACACTCATTCAACATATATAAGTATATATATTTTTAATTAAATCAAATTATTTATCTAACTATAATTGATACCTATCGTAATTTTCTGTTCCATGACTAATATCGCACATTATTACTGCATTTAATACCGAGTGCTACAAACGTGTGGTAAAGCAACAAGTTTTCTAGTATAGTAAATATTTAGGAGTCAAAGTCCGCACATTTCTCTCTACTCCTCAGTTGCCATCGTGAAGCCGCAATGAACGCACGTCGCTTCGCCTTGTGTTCCGATTACGTAGTCGCAAAACTTTTTAGCTTTTTTGTTTTCTCGAGTTCTTTTATTTTTTTAATCGCTAATAACGTTGAAATTTGCTAAAAAAACCTTTTTTTATACTGCTTCATTAAATTGCTTCAAATTCCAAATTATTATATAATACATTTTTTACTTATTCTTTGACAGTATATCTAATATTATGTTCTTTAATAAAATTAACGATTGTAAACCAGCTTTAATTTATTAACACTGATATTATAAACTTGAATCTCATATTAAATTAATTTCAAGCATTTCTTGGAAAAACATATTTGAAAAGCAATTATTTGTTTTTTCTTATCTGTTTTCCGGCTTTCTCATAATGAATGAACTGACTGATTTTCTTCAAAACTTCATTTTATTCCATATAAAATCAAGTACGAATTAATAAATTGCCATCTTGTCAAATGTGATCATTCATAATAAAGTTTAAAGTTAAATATTGTTTATGAAAATATTAAGAATTCCTGTAAATCAACGACCTCACAAAAACAAGTAAAAAAATCTTCCTAATATGTATGTTAAAAATTGAGGTACAATGTAGAGATAGTACTTTCGTAGAGCATTAACCAAGCGCTACGGTGCTACGCCGTAGACCGGTAAGAGTGGACTAATCCACTTAGCGGCCGAACCAGTGTTATTAGCTGTATGAGCTAGACTTTACTTAAATTAAATTTACCGAGGAAAATGTTACATAGTAGCATTGTGACCAAGCTTAAATTTACTAACCAGTAAAATTGTAAAACCCAAGGCTTTAAGTCTTACTGCACTGTATCAACTAACCAAGAGAGGATCAAATTTTATGGGACATTAAACTAAATTTCTGTTATTAAATTAATCAAAATTAAGCTTGTTGTGTTTTTCCATTTACTTAGCGCTAGTATATAAAATTATTATTTACGCAATAAATAGCGGTAGGGTGTCTTGTCTTGTCGTCTTGGGCACGCATTTGGAAATAAGATTAATCTATAAAAAAATAGCTTATATGTAAATATTGTTTGTGCAATAAAATAAAAATTTGTCCGTGTGGTGATAAAGTAAGAATATAAAACGTCACCACTCCTATACTATTACAGGAAGTCGTAAGAACCAACTAAAGGAACATGCACAAGACGCCAATACAATACAAGGAAATAGAAAGGAAAAACAGAAGGCAACTCGAAATTAAACCTTGTACCAATCCTTCTAGTCAGCGCGGTACAGTAGTCCAAATACCTCAATGGCAATAAACAGAGAGACTAGGCCTCTAGCCTATGGTAGTGGCTACGACAAGGACTGGGCGGGCGGTGCTAAGAATCCCTGGCGGAGACCCGGCTAGCAGCCCCGAAAACGAGAACTACTGGCCCTGGTAACACACTACGTGCCCACTTTGAGATTGGACGAGAAGAGATTTGAGAAAGGACTTGTTGAGTTGGAGGAAGAGATGGATAAGTTGCGCTGGAACGTTATTTATCGGAACTTCGAAAACAAGGAGAGGATACGATAGCCTTGCAGTCCGACCACCTCCTTCAGAAGCTATTTAATTCCTACTTGCTCAAAGGGAAAACGCTACAGGCATGGAATAGGGAAGTTGTTCTCCTGTTTTTCAAAAAAAAAGCGACTGAGCCTTATTGAAGAACTACAGGCCTATAGCACTGCTGAGCAATGTCTATAAGCTGTTCTCGAGAGTCATTGTGAATCGTCTCGAAAGCAAGCTTGATTACTTACTTCCAGCTTATAGTATCCGATTAGCTGGAAGTAATCAAGTTTCCCAAGCAAGCCGTTTTCAAAAAAGCTTTAGCACCGTAGACCATATACATACACTGCGATAAATTTTCAAAAGACCGAAGAGTATATTCGGTATGCGTGGCTTTTATGGGTTATGAAAAAGCCTTTGATTCCGTAGAGACTTAGGCGGTCCTTAGATGTCTCCAGCGATGCCATAATCACTATTGGTATATCGAAGTGTTGAAGTACTTGTATAATAACGCCATTATGTCAGTTCGGGTACCGAAGTATTGCATGAAGAAAATCTGCTTCCGCTCAGCTTGATTTCATCGACATACCCGTCACTGCTTAAAAATTAGTGCACCCAAGTAAATCTATGATTGTACGACATCACAGTTAGCATTACTTGTGATATCTGGCGAGTTATTATTAGCATTAGCACGGTCGACAGTCGTGATCTTTATCTTGTTGCGGTTATTTTTAGGTCCGAAATCAAGACTGGCGTGTTCTACAGTGCTGCGTAGCTCTTCCATCTGGCTCACACCTGACTCGACTAAGGTGATGGCGTCTGCATATCGAAGGTTTGAAATCTTCCGACCTCCAATAGTTATTATATTCGACCAATTTTGGAAGGCGATTCTCATTATAAGCTCCGTGTATATATTGAATAGGAGCGGTGATATGACACACCCTTGGCGAACTCTTGTGCTAGGGATAACACGTCGTGCTATAATTTGCCATAATATATTCTAACGGAAGCTGTTCCTTCCTCATAGTCTATATGGCCTCAGCAGATAAACAAAGAAGAACCAGAAGAACCAAGTATTCGGGGGTACCCATGGCCAACAGAGTTTCCCAAAGTTTTGGCCATTTGACATAATCTATAAGACTCATAACCTAATTTATAAGGTACCATACACAAGCTTTCAAGATATTTATGGTATTTGATGTTGGAAACTATCATTTTGTTTGTGATCTATATCACAATTTTCTTAAACGGCTTGTAGCAGCTGAAATATTTTAGTTCACTTCAAATCGTCATATTTCATACTGTACCAAAGAAAAGGAAAACTACGTAAACTTAAATCACACTTGTATTTTAATTTTAGTAGTCAGTCTGTTAACTTTTATGACAAAAGTTGTAAAGACTACGACTTCGGTAGCTGACTTAAAGCTATTTGTTGAAGTTAAAACTTTGTCTATTTTTAATTAGTTTGTTCCTCAATGATGACAAGATAAATATTATGTAAGTTTTTTTTTTATTGCTTAGATGGGTGGACGAGGTCACAGCCCACCTAGTGTTAAGTGGTTACTGGAGCCCATAGACATCTATGACGTAAATGCGCCACCCACCTTGAGACGTGAGTTCTAAGGTCTCAAGTATAGTTACATAAATAATATAAATAGTATAAAAGTTATATGACATTTTTTACCTATTTGTCAAGCAATTTTCAATTAGCTCAACCGAAGGGGACCAAAAGAAAACGATATGCGCTCAACTATACACTTGAAATGATTGTGAATAAAATTATTATATGAAACTCACTGCTATAGATTTGGTTCTATCCTTAAGCTCCATTTAATTGGACTTTTATTTGTAATTTTTACCTTCGGTAGCAATTTGAGTAAGTACTGCTCATGAGCAAAGTGTTTAGTGTTTCCATTTGAACTTGTTTTAATCTCTATACGATTTAATTGCAACAAAACTTCACTTCAATAATAGCTTTTAAAATAAGTCTGTGAGTTATCTTATTAGGATTCTCTAAGTAGTCTATTGTATCTGTTATTATTCTTTTACTGTCAAAAACTGCTGTCTTTAATTAGAAAAGACATTTTCTAAGATTTTGTTTATAGTTTAGGGCTTACTACGTTTCACTTACTTACATGTGGTAGAGCCCACTACCCGGCCTAATTCTGCCGCGACGCATTAAGGCCTTCCGGATTGAAAGTTGAGACTGCCGTTACTGTAAGATTGAGACGTAAACCTCATGTCTCAAGGTGTGGTTCAAATTGTGACGTCTTAACACAAAGCAGACACCGAACTTGTTCTCCCTTGACACTGTCAAAAAAACTCATAATGGACCATCCACAAAGTGCATTTTAATTCTATTCACAAATAATTAGCCCATAAGTTAGCCGATAATTAGAGATGGAAGGGTCCGTGGTCTGAGTATTTTAGGACGTGCGCCGAAAGTTTTGTTAGTTAAAAGGGTACCGGGGGAGCGTCGGAGTGCGCTGCGTTCAAAATGACTAGGTAACTTCTAAATTGAATTAGTTTACATTCATTTTGAACTTTTGAACTGTTCACGATAAATGTTTTTTTTTCTAATTTTTTTTTATTGCTTAGATTTTGGACGAGCTCACAGCCCACCTGGTGTTAAGTGGTGACTGGAGCCCATGGACATCTACAACGTAAATGCGCCACCCACCTTGAGATATAAGTTCTAAGATCTCAGTATAGTTACAACGGCTGCCCCACCCTTCAAACCGAAACGCATTACTGCTTCACGGCAGAAACAGGCAGGGTGGTGGTACCTACCCGCGTGGACTCACAAGAGGTCCTACCACCAGTAAAAACTAGAAAAAGGCTTTAGTAAATGATTGAATGAATAAGTTTAAGTCGCCTCAGAAGCTAAATTGTTCATTAGTTAAGGGATTTATTTTCTTGCTGAGACTGATTATCGAACTGATAGCCCGTTAAGTGGATTACCGGATCCCATAGACTTCTCAATATTAATTCCATCTTGAAATTTAATGTCTATATATGTCTTAATTGTAGAGTATTTACAATAATTTTTTTGCAGATAAGATTTTTATTAGACGATTTTCAGATGCACACACAAACATTCGTAACATTCCTAAATTCATAAATTCATTCAAATTCTATTCATCCAAATTTTACAATACATATTTTATTGGTAAATCAATGACTTCGATGAGATTACCATTGTATGATAGATGGCACGCCATTCGTTAGCCATCGGTTAGCGTGGTATGGACATGTGATACGTAGAGAGAAGATGCATATGACTAGGAAATGAATGGAAGTGGTAGTGCATGGTAGAGGGGAAGAGGTCGATCGAAGAAGACATGGATAGAGTGTGTGAATGACGATATGAGAGAGATAGGACTGAGTGTTGAGATGACAGCTGATAGAAGAGAATGGAAGAGAAAAATTAGCTGTGCCGACCCCACCTAGTGGGATAAGGTGGAGAAAAAGAAAAAGAGATAGATGGCACGCCAGCACTTTCAAGAAATAAATGTTCTTCGTTTGAATTGCGGTAATCATAACTACGCGTTTTCAAGTTGCAGTAGTAACATAATATAATTTATATATTATATATATGTAACTAGTCAGGTTATAAGTATTGTCACACAGTATAAACTTTTCTTTTAGAATGCTGGCCACAAAAAAGTTTATTGAATTCGAATTTCGAATTGTTCATGAAAATAAAAATGTATACTTTTAGAATTTGACTCATTTTTAAATATGGAGTGGACGCTTAAAGAAGACCGTGTTGCAGTTATTGTGTTGCATCGTTGCGGTTACGCGCTAATTCAAATTTTTGACATACTGAAAAATTTTAATATAACCAAAAGATTCATTTATCGTACCATCAAACGATACAATGAAGACTCTAGTGTAGATGACAGGTCAAGAAGTGGTCGCCCTCGGTCTGTTAGGACTCCAGCAGTGATAAAAGCTGTGAAGGCGCGAATTCAAAGAAATCCCAAACGTAAGCAGAAACTGTTGGCCCTTCAGATGGGGTTAAGCAGAACCACGGTGAAAAGGGTGTTAAATGAAGACTTAGAGCTTCAGGCATATCGAAGAAAAACAGGACATCGTTTGAATGCTCGTCTAATGGACCTGAGACTGAAGAGATGCCGCGCTTTGTTGAAGCGGTACGCGGGAAAAAAATATCGGGAAATTCTTTTTTTGGATGAAAAAATTTTTACCGTAGAAGAGAGCTACAACAAACAAAATAATAAGGTGTACGCACACAGTAGTGAAGAAGCGAGCAACCGTATTCCGCGTGTCCAACGAGGTCATTTTCCATCCTCGCTCATGGTATGGTTGGGAGTTTCGTATTGGGGCTTAACAGAGGTACATTTTTGTGAGAAAGGTGTAAAAACGAATGCAGTTGTGTATCAAAATACAGTCCTGACGAACCTTGTGGAACCTGTTTCTCATACCATTTTCAATAACAGGCACTGGGTATTCCAACAAGATTCGGCGCCAGCTCATAGAGCGAAGAGCACACAAGACTGGCTGGCGGCGCGTGAAATCGACTTCATTCGGCACGAAGACTGGCCCTCCTCCAGTCCAGATTTGAATCCGTTAGATTACAAGATATGGCAACACTTGGAGGAAAAGGCGTGCTCAAAGCCTCATCCCAATTTGGAGTCACTCAAGACATCCTTGATTAAGGCAGCCGCCGATATTGACATGGACCTCGTTCGTGCTGCGATAGACGACTGGCCGCGCAGATTGAAGGCCTGTATTCAAAATCACGGAGGTCATTTTGAATAAACTTTAGGGTCATAAGAATCTATGTTTTGTTAAGTTAATTTTGGTATATGAATGGTTATATAATGAATAAACTTGATTCAATTATTTTACATTAAACATGTGACAGAATTTATGACCTGACTAGGTATATATTCATCACAGTACCCGAGAGCTCTGACTCCACTAAATTTAAGCTTCAATGTTCCCGTATAAACTTCGTTTGCCGTCGAAACATAGATAATCATTTGACCGAGCGCTTTTTGCGTTCGGTTACTAATAGGTTGGGAAAAAAGTCTTTTCGCATTATAGTATGTATGAACTTGTAATAAAATCTCGTTGGCTATACTATTTGTTACTAAGGCAATTCCAAATTCAAATTGGGAAAATGTGTGATTTTATTTATTTTTCGTACTGTCAAGATGTCATTGTGTGTGTGTGAATCTAATGCAGTGAATCTAATGAAGAAATTCAATACATTTTAAAATTTTACTACAAAAAAGGTAAAAATGCAACGCAAGCCGTGAAAAAATTTGCGATGTTTATAAACCTAGTGCAGTGTCTGTGAGAGTATCACAAATTTGGTTTAAGCGTTTTCAATCCGGAAATTTTGATGTCAAAGATGCACGTCGCTCTGGTCGCCCTATTACGGATAAAACGGATGCCATTTTTGAAAAAGTGGAGTAAGATCCGGCATATCAGTAGTTACGACGTAGCTGAAGAATTGGGAATTGACCACCATTGGCGCATTTAAAAAAACTGGGTACACAAAAAAGCTCAATATTTGGGTACCTCACGAGCTCACTGAAAGAAACCTAATGAACCGAGTACTCATTTGTGATTCTTTATTATGACGTAATGAAACCGAACCAAATTTGAAGAAGCTGATAACTGGTGATGAAAAGTGGATCATGTACGACAAAAACATGCGAAAAAGGTCGTGGTCAAAGGCCGGTCAGGCTTCACAGACTGTGGCGAAACCCGGGTTAACTCGCAACAAGGTGATGCTGTGTGTATGGTGGGATTGGAAGGGAATTATTCATTATGAGCTGTTACCACCAGGCAGGACCATCGATTCTGAACTCTACTGCGAACAACTGATGAAGTTAAAGCAAGAAGTTGAGAGAAAGCGGCCGGAATTAATCAACAGAAGGGGTGTGGTTTTTGATCATGGTAACGCTAGACCTCACACATCTAAGCCACTCAGCAAAAATTAATAAAGCTTGGCTGGGAGGTGTTAATGTATCCGCCGTATAGTGCTGACCTGGCACCTTTAGATTTCCACCTGTTTCGGTCTCTTCAGAATTATTTAGGCAGTATCATGCTAATATCACAAGAGGACTGCCAAAACCAATTGTCGCGGTATTTTGATCAGAAGGCCCAAAATGTCTATAGCAATGGGATCATGTGTGGTGTAAAATAGCTTAATTGAACATCTTCCTCTCTTGTATTGAAAAAAATTTACGGAATCTTTCCATCCTTGGGCTTGACAATAATGGATGCCAAGAATACTGCTTCACTTAACTGCTTAGTCGTTACTATACATTCGTCACGTAAGCCTGTCTGTATTAAATACGTAAATTCACATCTCACTGGTATTGTTAAGTAGCCATTAGAACCAAGCTTTTTTTTTATTGCTTAGATGGGTGGACGAGCTCACAGCCCACCTGGTGTTGAGTGGTTACTGAAGCCGATAGACATCTACAACGTAAATGCGCCACACACCTTGAGACATAAGTTCTAAGGTCGCAGTATAGTTACAGCGGCTGCCTCGCCCTTCAAACCGAAACGCATTACTGCTTACTTACAATTTTTTAGTTACATAAAACTTATGGTCAAACTCATAATTATCATTATTTAATTTAAGATAAACAAAGCCATCGCACATAACATGACATCCTATACCGTTTATTTTGATTTGCTACTTATGGAATGGAATGTGTAAGTTCTCTAATAACTCTTGCCGGACTATGGACAGTGACGCGCCGGTATCAAGTAACCAAAAGCGCGGTTCTTGATAAACGCTAAAATAAACAGAGTTAATGTTTTCACAATAAAAATGATTATGCACGAAAAAACTTCGTCTTGTTTTTACTTTAACTTAGTCAGCTTTGTTATAATTTCCGAGAATTTGCCTTAAATGTGTGTTGCTATTCGACTCGGCTATATTTATTTGTTGCTGTTGCGCACGACCTAGATATAGGGTGTGGCCACGAAAACCACTGCGCACGCGATTATTGTACGGCGTACCGAATATTATATTATAATATAATATTATAACCACGACCACGGTTATTGTAATTCTGGGTATTAGAAACATTTCTAATAACACCCCTGCTATAATTGTCAAAGTGATTATAATTGAATCTACCTCTATTATGACGGAAGGTCATCACCCGTTCTTCTCCACCACTTGAGAGCTTCTCATCCAATGCACCCTGGATCGCATCTTTTAGTGAGCTATAATTTCTTGCAGCTATTATTGTGCTAAGGCGAAGAATACGCAGGCCGAAAATCTCTTTATCGCTATACGCTCAAATATTGGCCTCAAAATTTGATACGCGTTAGAATCTCCGTTGGCCTGGGTAATTGTTAAATTGACTAATAACTGTTCTATCTCGTTACCATTATCCTCAATGTTCTTTTCACATTGCCTCGTACGTTGCAGCTGGCTTTGGATTGCAGTATCCGATTTTTTATGCAATAAAATTTGGCGCATATCCCTAATTAAATCTGTAACATTTAAGTAGGTACTGCTCATGCGCAGCTTCGTGCTTTCGGGCAGACGGAATTTTAAAATAAACCATATGAGTTGTTTTTTACTACCATCATCAATCATAGAGTCGTGCATGTCAATACTTGAGATCAATTGTTTGGTGATATGCTCATCACCGTTCACAATTGGTAATAAAGCAATTGCAGCTTTTAAATCAATTTTTTCCACGGTGCTCGTCATACTCTCCGTACTATCAGAACAAAGTTGAACTATTCTTGAGTATAATTTATTTATACCACTAAATAATGTCTTAAAAATATCAATTTAATTATCTTTAATTATTTCCTTGTTTTTTATCTTACGTTCAATAATATCACATATAGAAATAAATCGACTACATAAAACATTTTCATCTGCACTTTTTGCCTCTCTTATACTAACTGATCTTCTATATGGACCTAATTTTGTTAGATAATCTTTAATATATTGTAACTTCTCAAATATTTCTCTAATTTCATTGTCCATAGCTTACTTTTTCCTACACATAGTGAAGCCTATCCGGGATAAATTCAGTTTAATGACACATAAAAGCGGAAAGAAAAAAAAAACTAAAACCAAGTAAAATTTGCAAAAAAAGCCTTATTACATTACACAAGGTACATTGCTATTCTTAGTTCGTCAAAGAGTTTTACCAGCACATTGATTAATCATCAGGGTTTTTTTTTACCACTATTCACTCACACTGACGATGAACCCGTGGCAGCCATGATTGTTGCCTGCGGCTCAAACTCAAAGCCCTCCGTAGCTCGTATTCGTTAATATGACTTTGTATGCACTCTGAATGGTATTTTCGGTAAAAACGCAGAAATAATATAATTACTCTGACGATTAAAATGATACAAATTGTAACTAAAACATAGCTTGTTATGTTTGCATGGTACAGCAGTTTGTCAGGGCCGGCTGAATTTGCAACTCTATTCTGCACTTTAATTACGTCCTCCTTAGATTGGCCTTTTCCCATTATATAATATTTAAAACAAAATGTGTGCAATTCACACGTGGTAGAAGTGAAACCTTCCAAAATTAAAATACAATTATCCTAAACGTCTTAAGTATATGTAAAATTTTGTCATTAGTAAATAATTGTAAGGTAGCGCCTTCTGTGAATTGATATTTTAATTTCACGTATAATCCTAAATTAAAATTCACTACAAGAGCTTTCATACACACGTTAGTATTAAAAAATCTCACAGATGGTGCTGTATAAAATAGTATGTATATTTCTGTCTCATTCTTTGTATTTGTGTCTCTTACCTGTCGTTTTTTCCGTTGCATCTGGTTTGAAATCACAACGATTCTAAAGAAGTTTTCACTTCAAAAAAATGTACAAAAAAAAGTATCAGCGGCTCGGGCGCTTCGTATTTTATGGGTTTTAGAGTTACATTGTCCAAAAATTATTTAATTGTCTCCTGAACTGCACACTGCACTCATTGTTTATATTTTACTTTCCTTATACGGAACATCGCGAATGCGCTGGCAGGGTCGCCATATAAAGAATTGACGCCGCAGCGAATATGAAACACGTCTTTACTATTCAAATATTTATTTATTACTGTCTTATATCTTATTACACCACACATGTCCCTACCTACAAGATAGCAAAAAGTTATCGAATAAAATGGTACCTACATACTTTAGTTAAATGTAAATAAACTATATAAAAATATGTTGTGAATTTTCTTAAAAAATGCGAAGAAACTTTTCCCCGACCTATGATGTCACAGATAAGTATTATTCACAAAAATATATTTCATGAGCCAGTACGTCAGACGTTGCCCTCTCCTAAAAACTACACCTGCAACCTGATCGCATATAACCCAATCGAAACCCCACTTACCGAGTTTTGTTCTGAATTTATAGCATCCACGGACCCAATAAAACAGCACACAAAAAAAAAACAATTCACTCCGTTACGAAAATTTCATTAATTACCAAATAAATGTACAAAATATTTATGTCGGTAAGCATATCTGCGTTAGTAATATTAAAATTCTAAACAGTGAAATACTACACCGCACCAATTGTTCTTTTTAGAAGTGTGTGTTTACAATTTTAAAGAGGCGTTAGTGTTGAAACCTTTATCATCAAAATTTTACGGAAGAATCATTTTATAAGGTCTTGGATCAAATTTGTTTATATCAACTATAATAACTCAGTAGTGTATTTTCCGAGCATATTTACGGCGGAGAAATGAAATCAAGTGTAAAAAATCAGGTATTTAATATCTCGTGATCCTCTTTGGCCCCAATAAAGTTGAGATCGACTGAATAAAGTGCGTTTCAAAGGAAATTTTATTCCTTTCAAGTCTCATGAATATCGATTTATCAAGAATAGAGTTTATAACATATGCACATATGTTTTTACATTTTTATTGAATATACTGATGAACACTGATATTGCTAGATGAGTTTTGTACGTTGCATGTCAACAATACGACAAATGAGCTAACTCAATCTACTGTCTACCCTCTGTCTGCTCCGCTTGGGAGGTGCAGCGCCGAGTCCTGGTCACAAAGATAGGACAGAACTTGTCGCTGCCTGTCGTTGTGGATTCGATGCTTGGCGGCGACGAGTCCTGTAAGGCTAAGCTCGACTTCGGCGAGTGCACCATCTCGCGGAAGGAGGTGGTGGAGCGTGTGAGGGAAAGCTCTCCTCACTACGTAGAAATTCGCCACCGCCGAGTAGAGGGGTCGGGGCCGGGGTCCCATCCGTGACCCGGCCCCCTAAGAGCATCGGGCTTCATCCGCTTTATGCGGAGAGGGACCCAGGCATGGAGCGGCGTACTTTACACCCAGGGTGATAGTAGACCGCGTTCCCCCGATCGCTGCGAGGGAAAGTGCAGCGCGGCGCCATCAAGGCGGAATCCCGGTCCGTCGACCGGGGGAACCGGTGGTTGTGTCACCGGCAGCCGCTGGTCCGGCGTTTGAGGGATGGCGGAATGGATGTAATATGCTCTACGTCGACCCTGTCCCGCCATCGCAATGGCCCCGAGGTCCAGGGTCGGGCACCCGGTGTGAGCGGCAGGAGTTTTTAGTGAAATTCAACTCCCACATACCCCTCACCGCGCGGGTTGGGACGCGATAATTTTCTCCTGTATAAAAAAAACTGTCTGCCCTAAAATCATCACAAGAGAAACGAGTATGAGAAAATTTTACACAAACAACGTATCCGATATATTCGTATACAATTATTTGCAAACACAAATAGTGATATTTCGTTATTGAAGATGACTTTTCGTGTATAAAGTCGATCTCTTCGAGCTTGACTTTCACATGGATCCCTTGATCCGATCCAATCGATCTCCAATCGAGCCTCTTATTTGATTACGGAAATGAAATCTTCGGAACTAATTAAGTATTGTGGTATATTTTATCAAGATATTGTGTTGAAAGGATCGCAGAGAACTTAAAATGCAGCTAATATTTCAAAGTTTAATTGGTCTAATAGTGAGTAACCCTTCGCAGATTTGGCTTCGATTCAAATCAAAGTCCGTATGATAATAATTGATTTAAAATTTGAGGTGAACATAAAAAAATGTAACCGCATGTATTTATTGGTATTAGAAAAATGGTAACATTGATTGATGGTAACAACTGACCGAAGAAATAGTCACAGATCGAGCCGAGAGGCACAAAGTTGATTTCGATGAGACCCGACTATTACTAGGTGGTTTAACAATAAACAATAATCCACGAAACCATTTATCTCCGGTATTAGACAACACAAATCTATACCCCATTTTATAATAAATTCTCTTGGCCCTTCGCATGCCCTAGATAGGGGTCTAACGATTATTTATTACGCCCTAGGAACAGGGTTTGCCCCACCAAGTATCTTGCCTCCCCCTTGCTCCCCCCCGTTAAGTCGCCCGATCGGCGCGAGTATGGGTACCCACCTCCCGTCGTTTCAAACCCTCATAGATGCAATACCTTTATGGATGTAAATTGATGTCTGATGCTTAATGAATTTATGGTGAACTCGATGAAGTTAGAGTTTACTTCGGTCGTTACAAATTTAAAGTAGATTACAGTAAATTTTACTGCACTCCAAAACAAATTTTATATTTTAAATTCATCAACTTATAATATTTAAATCAAAATTATTGATACGATAATTAATAGCTCTAGTGTCCTGTGTAAAAATGCTGCCGCTGTCGAATAGAGTTTTATCCTGTAGAAGAGGGCTTGTGTTTATGCTTATTATTAATATGCCCACTATACAATCGTCGGAAGATAAATTGAAGGTAATAAAATTTGTAGCTTTAACGTAGCTTGACATTAATTTTTTTGCGGTTTCCTTATAGTCTGCGATCGAATGAAGACTAGAAAAATAAAAAAGACTTGTACTGCTGACGGCTAGAGGGGCCGTGTTTGAACTTTTCTACAAAATCTCACGAAGCGTTGAATTACGGGTTCGTTTATTTTAAAAGATATCGTGATATAAGGAACTAACTCCACTTGTACTCATAATAGGTAGGCAGGTACGAGGTTTTCTAACGACATATGTACTAAATAAGCACAGGCATGTTCTCAAATTATTTTTACGATGAAGGATTAACATCGTGAAATAACAATCAAACCCGCAAATTTTATAGTTTGCGTAATTAGTCTATTATTGAGACATGGACCTCAAGTCACAAGAGGCATTCGAGAGGCGCTTGTTCTGACCTTTTTAATTTAAATCTGTTGTAACTTTGTAATATTAAATACTATTATACTATTGTGTAGTTTTGAAAATTTAATTACTTTAGTTAAGTAAAAAAGAATCACAAGATAATTTTTTCTAAACAATTTTACACGCTGTATTTTTTTCGCAAATTCTTCTCAGAATTGTGGTTTTTTCGGAAACGATAATAGACATATGTAAATAAGACTGTTTAAAAAATGTCAGTTTAATTTTCAGTTTTATTTGACACAAGACGACGTGTATATATGATCACACATGTTTATTAGTTTATACTTTTTGAAGGTTTTGATTTTTATTGTGTACACGAAGCTATTCCTACGCTTTGAAATATTTTATTCCTAAGAGCATGTCAAAGAATTCAGAAGAATTTCGAGTAATGCGTTGCATTTCAACATTTAGATGTCAGTTAGCCTTCCTCTCTTAAGCTTCATTTAAAAAAGAAAGTATTCTATTAAATTAATAAATTAAATTTAAAAAAATAAAAAGTCGACCTTTCCCGATAATTGCAAGGAAGAAATCTCTCGATTGTTGGCCGATTAGCGACGGCCGACGAGGTGGAGAGGGGTCCCCACACATTCTGCTTCTTGTCTGGGAGATTGAAGCGCATAGTATAAACAAGTAACGGAATCTTTCATGTTTTTTTTTTATAAAAATTATGCCAATATCGTGAGTAAATTTATTATTATAGATGTAGAAATATAAATAAAATATATTTTTCATCTGAAATACTACTAGTGTTATTTCTAATATTTTAATGAGCCTAATTCTCGTGTTTTATATTTAATTTTTTTTTTTTTTTTTACGCTTATGTCGTCACTTATTTTGGCGTCAAATTTAAATGATGTCACCCGTAATTAACTGTTCCGCAGCGTTGCGTAGTTTGTCCGGCCAGTTTGAAAAATGGTTAAAGTCTGTATGTCTAGATTCTGTCTTTTGTATTTAAGAGCGGCGATTTGACCGATTTTAAAAATAAACAACGAACAGGACCGAGTGAAGTATGTTTTATCGAAAAAGTTTTCTTTCGCGTGGCGAGAAATGAGCGAACGCAGCTGATTTTAAAAATCTGATTCACATCATAATTTTGTTTTTTTTTAAGAACCGTGATCTGACCTCCTTATGCCTTAAGCCGTCGGCTAGTCTACTTTTGAAGGCAATAAAACCTCCGATGGTAAAGATGTTCATTTCCTTGTACTTTTACATTTCCGCAATGAAGCGGCATGTCTCTCCCCGTTCCGTCCTCGTGAAGATTAAATTTAGTGCTTAGATTTCCAATCGTTTTAGATCCGTTGAGCCTTTGGTTTAAGTAAGTACCTTTGAACATTTGTTTTGCATTTTGTTATATAAAGAGCTTCGTACAGAACCAAGTTCGTAAGTTTGACAGCATTGAGAAACACTGGTCGTCGATTAATTGAGAACAAACCAAAAAAATACCTTCGATACATCTCGAATTTGACGGTAGTTTTAAAGTATTCTGTAATATCATTTCTCACTAGCGACACGTTTTAAAATTTGCATGAGTATTTTGTTTTAATTACACTGATTCGACTAGGCAACGATTGAAAACTCCATACCACGGAAAGGATATGCACTGGAATGTTGGATTCAGGGCTTTGAAATTTGCACGCCCGCGAGCGAGGCAGGCGCTGAATGTCGTTCATATGCGCTGTTACTCTCGCGTAATCAAATACAGACACATACATACATGTACATACACATACATTCATGTACAATCACGTACAACCATACTTCCATAGTTAATAATGATAAAAATATAAAAGTGTTTTTATTTGTTTGTATGTTCTTCTTTCACGCTGAAACGAAGCAATGGATTGACTTTTTTTTTTTTAAAGTAATCGTTTTAAGTCAGGAGTGTGACATATTATTATGCTACTTTTTACCCTGACAAACCTTTAGAAAAGTTACGTGATACTTCAGAAATAATACGCAGAAGCCAGTCAGCTTCGACACCCTAGACACGTCCTTACGGATCCATCAGATCTAATAACTCTTGCAGCTGAGCAGGCTTAAGGACCTCGACAACCGAACTCGGCAGAGTTCGACGTGCAACCTAACCCATGCATCATCCCGCTGAGTTTCTCGCCGGATCTTCTCATCGGGTCGCGATTCCGATCCGGTAGTAGATTAATTCGCGAAACAGCTACTCTTGAGTTATTAGGTCCTTTAGAGGCGCTCAGGTAGCTGTTAGCAAAACCCACCCCTCCTGACTGAGCTCGTGCTCGCCCACTTTTCTTTGTGAAACTGGAAAGGTCTCCAGACCACCAGTAATCCTTCCTTCAGAAAAAAGAATACTAACACAACACCTGGACGAACCCGCGGATAGCAGCTAAATAAAAAGCATGTTTATAAATACTTTTTATATTATTTATCACGAACACACAGCCCAGTGAGTGTTTGAACTCCGATTTCAACCCTCCTATTATCTCCTATAATGACATGCAACTAACAAAGCGCCGGTAGTGTTTTAATTAATACGAACATTTTCTGTTATGGAGCAGCCGCGCGTTCCGGCTTGAAGGGTGGATCTAGCGTTAGAAAATCTCGTTAATCTAGTATTTTACAATCCCTTTTTAGCGAATTTTACTCCATGTCGGTTTCTGCATTTTTTTTAGTATTTTGTATTCAGTGATTGGTTTTTATTTGTTCGGGATTTATTATTTTTATCCGTACCTATGAGGCATGAGAAAATTCTAGTGTTCGGCCATTGAATGTGAAACGTTTGATCATTCATTGAAATCGATACTTTATCTCAAGGTTACGTGTTTGGGTTGCACTCCACCATGACTCCATGACTAACGGCATCGTCCAAAAAAAACCACGTAAGTAACTTCGGGTTTTGAAATCGAATTATTAACAGAAGCCACAACAAATCTTGCGAGTACACTTACACGTGTAAAGAATTTTGTTCGAAGCAGGAAATCTCGGGGATTTTTACTTCATATTCTGTAGATTTAACGGCGAGAAAATAAAACGAAATGAATGTGGTTCACAAACAGTATTGGGGTGAGGACTAATTGAAAACGCTTAGCGGAAGAGTCACGATTCCTGCGACGTCAATATCACGTTGGCTTACATAATTTGTGTTGTTAATAAATGTGTTGATCGAATTACTACAACAATGATGTTAGTTTCTATTTCTAATTAATTATCGACTCTAAATTGAAGACGAGAAGTTCTTGGTTTTAAAACATGTCGTAATCATTTCGTATTTTTGTCAATGGATTTTGGGTAAAAATTCAAGAGGAATGTAGTTTTTCGGCCTTAAGCTTAAGCTGCCTACTTTATTAAGGTTAAATTGAGAAAAAATGTTTGTCGAAATTAATCAATTATTTAATGATTCATATTTTTTTGTTACTAAAAATCGACGTACTCACGGCCCACTTGGTGTTCAGTGGTCACCAGGGCTATCAACTACGTCAAAAGCCCCACCCACCTTGAGACATGAGTTTTAAGTCTTCGTTTTTACAGTACAACGGCTGCTTCACCTTTCGAACCGAAACGCATTATTACTTCAAGATAAAAATAGGCAAGGGGGTGGTACCTACCGGTGCGATCACATAAGACCCTACCACTAGCAAAAAAATACCAAACATTTCGCAATACTACAACACTATTTTTCTTTTTCAATAGTAATCATTCGTTATTAGGGCAAACAAATAAACAAAACTTGCTTCGTTGTCACCTGGAAGCTACTTTGTATCCTCGACTAAAACCCATCAGGACTCATTTTCTGAGTGTAGATGAATCACACACACACAAACGTGGTTTTAGCTAGTAACAAGAGTTCATGGACATCTCCCGCCACCTGACCATTGCGGTATAGAGCCCGGTGCTTGAAAGCTCAAATACATTAGTATATTTACTATATTGCTACGGTTATAGAAGACTATTTCATGACGGCAACGTCCAAAGCGGTGACCACGATTTTAGGCTCAAAATTTTGCGCGTTTCCCAATTATATTTTTTGGTATTTTTTTTTAATTAGTTATTTATGCCCGCTCTCTTATCTACGGTAGAATAGTGTTAGATGAAGCATCGCCGGCGATTTTCTGATCTCTCAAACAAATAGTCAAGATAACAATGCCGTTATTGTGTAACCAGATTATGTTTCTTGTGAGGTTTCTTTTTTTCTTTGTTATTGGAAGCTTACTTGGTTTTCATATAAATTATTTTAGCTCTAAAGCTTTACATGTCCACAGAATGTATTTATTTAAAAAAATCCAATCTAATCATAAAAATAAAAATCGCATTGTTCTCGGTGATTTTTAAATATTTTTTATTGGTTAGATGGGTGGACGAGCTCACAGCCCACCTGATGTTAAGTGGTTACTGGAGCCCATTGACATCTACAACGTAAATGCACCACCCACCTTGAGAAGTTCTAAGGTCTTAGTATAGTTACAACGGCTGCCCCACCCTTTGAACCGAAACGCTTCTGCTTCACGGCAGAAATAGGCGGGGTGATGGTACCTACCCGTGCGGACTCACAAGAGGCCCTACCACCATTAAATTTGTATTTTTAACCCGAAACTGCTATACTATACTATACTATACTATACTATACTATACTATACTATACTATACTATACTATACTATACTATACTATACTATACTATACTATACTATACTATACTATACTATACTATACTATACTATACTATACTATACTATACTATACTTATACTATATAAACTAAATATTCACAGACGCGGCTCGTAGGCAAATAATAGTATTCTATAGACTTCAATAGAATCTACAGATAGTCCGACAAAATGTTGCCTCTTTCTAACTGGTGCGATCATCGACATAACGATATTGCAAGTCTTTTCGTCATTTGCATAATCTAGATTTTTATGATAGATTGTCGTTGTAATTAATTATCATATCACAAGACCAGCACGCACACATGATACAATGTATCACGTTTAGACACAGGTTACTTATTGTCCACTCGATGAAGAGATGATTAATAGAACTAAGCTGTATACGAGAATCGAGATACAAAACAAACAAGGCCAAATCAAAACTAATAATAACAAAATAATTTAAATCGAAACCACTTTTTCATACCCGTATAAGCTACCACCACCCCGCCTATTTATATCGTGAAGCAGTAATGCGTTTCGGTTTGAAGGGTGGGGCAGCCGTTGTAACTATACTTGAGACCTTGGAACTTATATCTCAGGGTGGGTGGCGCATTTACGTTGTAGATGTCTATGGGCTCCTGTAACCGCTTAACACCAGGTGGGCTGTGAGCTCGTCCAGCCAACTAAGCAATAAAAAAAAAAAAACAGACTTTTAGTTCTAACAGCACGCGGCCAATATGACCGACGTCTCCATACCCACTTTGTGCAAGGCGATCACTGCAATCCTATTTTCTACAATACACCCCACCCATATTGTAATTCCATATTGTAATTTGATAATGAACACGAAAAAATATGTGAAATGGCACAAAATGTTAATGCTGTTAAAGCCAGAATTCGTTGAATTCCCCCATTAGGAAGCAAAAAATCTTATCGCGAGAAATGAAGATTCCCGCTAGGACTCTGTCGGCTATTATAAAACAAGACCTGAAGATCGGTGCTTATCGTCGATATACAGGACATGCCCTAAATCAATCTTTACAATTAAGGAGAGTGGATCGATCAAAACGCCTTCTGTCGCGATACGCAGGTGAAAGGAAAAGAAATGTACTCTTTACCGACAAAAAAAATTTCACGATTGAAGAACACTGCAATAAGCAAAATAATAAAGTGTACGCTCACGGTTCTAAAGAAGCTGCTCAAGTGGTCGGAAAGGTACAACGTGGTCACCATCCTGCGTCAGTAATGGTTTGGTGGGGTGTGTCTTATCAAGGAGTCACAAACTACATTTTTGTGAAAAAGGAGTGAAAACTTCAGCCAAAGTGTATCAAGATACAGTCTTGGTATATGTTGTAAAACCTCCCAGCAATACACTTTTTTAAAATATACCGTGGACTTTCCAGTAAGACTCTGCATCTGGTCACAAGGCACGAAGTACCCAAGCCTGGCTTGAAACGAACTTTTCGGTCTTTATAAGAGCTAAAGACGGGCCCTCATCTAGCCCAGACCTCAACCCTTTAGACTTCAAATTATGATCAGTTTTATAAGACACTAGCGACCCGCCCTCGCTTCGCTTCGGAAACATTAAAACACACATGAAACCAAAAAAAATAAATTAAAAAAAAATAAAAAATAGTAGCCTATGTTCATCAGGGACAATGTCGGCTTCTAATGGAAAAATAATTTTTCAAATCGGTCCAGTAGTTTCGGAGCCTATTCGAAACAAACAAACAAACAAATCTCTCCTCTTTATAATATTAGTATAGATGGCCTGCTCTAAACGTCACGACGACATTGAGTCTTCTAAAAATCTTTGGAGCAAACAGTGGCGAAATTTCCCTTGGAAACAGTGCGTGTTTCCCCAGATTCGTGGCTAAACAGGTTAAAGCCCTGTATAAAAGCCAAAGGTGGCCATTTCGAATAGAATATTTTTTTAAGTTTTACTGAGACTTTAATATATAAAATATATAGGTATAAATTTTAATATTATATTAATACACTACTTCATTAAAAAATGCATTTTCATTTGAAACAGAACTTAAGACTGGACTAGGTTTATATAACTATATATATACAATTTCAAATACAATAACTAAGTCTTTCTACAATAATAAAAGGAACGGAAATTTTTTTTAGAAAATAAGAGTTCCGAATTAAAAGTTTTGTTTGATAAACTATAACCTTTACTTGTTTGCTAAAACATATTAAATAATCCCACTTCATAATAAATTAAAAAACGAATTATGTAAATTCAACACAATTCAACAAAATATGATTTCAAATAAAAGATAAAATATACAAAACATTTCAGACGAAACTTTCAATTCTTCTTATAGAAGAGCCCAGACGATTCGATATTGCTCTATAATACGTATATTTATAAAGTCTTAAGTCACTAAGTACAGAAAGGTAATTTGTATCAAGAAAAGAAGCCACCTACCTTTACAGTTTGAATTCGAACTATGAGTATACTTTTTTAACTGATTGAAATACAAATTAAAAATATCGGAATATAAAAGTACTTTGAATACATTGTCGTATATATCGGTTATGTTGCCTCATGAGCAGCGTCGCCTGCATTTTCAATGGTATAATTAACTACAAATACTTTCACGGCTTCAAGCATTCACTGCATAAAATATTTGATTGTGTGATCGTGTGTGATATTGTGAGATCTATTCTGACGTTTATGCGGATATGTTAATATTATTGTTCCGTGGATAACATGCAATTTTTAAAATTAATCAAAAAAAAATTATATAAAGTTAAATACAAAACGAGCTGAAGGTTACCTTGCGAACATCTACGGAAGACTAATATCTTGATTTCCATTACATTCTAGAATAAAATTACTATAACTACAACATGCAACAGTTTCAGAGCTAAAGCAAAAAAAAACACCGTGTCTATCTAATGAACATTTTCGACTATCCTGATACCTCAAACCCCATATTGACAAAATTAACATACCGTGGCGCGTTTGAAGCCTGGTCCACTGAATCACAAAGTGATTAAAAGCCTTTAAAGCTAGCGTAGTAACAATATGATTTAAAATTTACATTTAGTGCGTAACATAACTTAAAAAAAAAAAACAATTAATACTTTTTATAAACTCTTAAAACAAAGTTGTAAATATTTTGTTTATTTTTAAATTTTCTTCACTTTGCAATTTAAAAGAAAATCACTGCCAAATATGTAAGTTTCATCTTAAAAAAATGTAGCTACAACATCACATTGGAGTGTTCACTAAACGAAGTTTATTACTTCAAAAATATCGGTCTTAGAGTTGACAAATCGACGCGTGTCTTCCCTCTCGCAAGCGGGGAGTTACTGAGTTACTGACTGCGTAGATTTTTAAGCCTCACATCTAACACAATAGTCTAGACTGTTAACTAGAAATACTAGACTGGGAATTAATTAATAGTAATTTAGATTGCGAAGAACTGTATTGACATGGTGTCAGTTATAATATAGTTTGCTTCAAACGTCATCTGAAAAAAAAAAACCCGGGAGTATTTTTAATAGGGTAACTATTTAAAATACAAAATTTTCGGCTATAAATAATTTAATTTAAAAATAAATTTTTGAACATATATGTAAACTGTTCAATAAAGTTTTACATAAATCAGACGCAGTGAAAATAAAAAGGATTGATTGACAAAACAATGTGGTAATTAATTTTTTAGTGAAAACTCTTGACTTTTGAAGAAAACTCTCGAGATTTAAATTCAAAGAAAATCGGAGGAATATTAACAGGTTTACGACGAAAGGAAATATCTTCCACCGAGCGGGTAATATTTCTCGGTAGAGATACCGACGGTCCGTATGTTATTGTTCGGACTTTGTTTATGTTGTATATATGCAAGCTTATCTTGGAAATGTCTTATGCCAGATTCAGGCATCTGTCATATATCTGGTGTTGTATGATAGCTACCCGTCACGAGGTATTCGGTTGGAGGTAGGAATAGAAGCAGTGATTGGAACCGAAACTTCGTTTAATATCAAGTATCTAGTTTATTCTCTCAAAAAAACAATGAACATTCCTCTCCACTTTACCAATTATAGCGTTTCCAACAAACCTCCATCTAAAATAAATTACGATCGAAAACCAATAATGTAATTACAAAATAGATAAATAATGGATGCTGCAAGCTACGAAGCACTTGTGAGTAAAAGTTACTCCGGCACTTAATGGAATGTCGAAAGTGAATTTTAAATTTAATACAGTATGTAAAGGCGAAGTTCGGTCATAGAAAGCGCGCAGTTACTAGTTCGGCCAAGCTTAAAAGCTTTATTGGCCTGCACCGCCTGTTTGTCGGTGCGTTGATTTTACTCTCCCCTTCCGCACATCGATGTACAGCATATTCAGTAGCGTTGTACTGTTGTTTGTAAAATGGTGTTCTAACACACAAGCGATGAGCGTTTTAGGTTCTCGATTTGATTGTGCACCACTTCAATTATTCACAATGTTTAAAATATTACATGATGGGGCGCTTCAATATCAGATTAAATTTTTTTGCTTGTATCTTATACGGAGCAGTAGGTATGTAGGTATTGTATTATTTATTTTATAGTCTATATTGCAGTCACTGCTTTGCGTGTCTCCATGCTGCGAGTCACTTGTTGGAAGGGGATAGAAAAAAAATTCTTTCCGCACAACTTACCCGTAGTCTTCAATTTGCCGATATTCATGGACCTTGCATCAGAATTGAAATACCGAGAACACAATAAATATTAAAATGACTCGCAGGACATGTCCAACAAATATTAGAACAACAGTACATAATTAATTATTATAAAAAAGAACATATTATTCCTAGCCTAAAAGTTCATGTTATTATCCGCAACATGCTTCGTCAGATTACAGAAATAGAGTTATCAGCAACATGCTTCGTCAAAAAGTACAATACTTACTCTCAGCTACAAGCGTCGTCATAAGTAATTGTATGTGAATATTGAATACTGTCCAAAATAGTTTCGAGTTTATTTTGTCTTTTCACCAACTGTGAAGGTTTATTGGAGAAGTCTTCGTTCGACAGATGAAATGGACAACCTACGGCTAATAGAATAGTCGTTTAGTCCAATAGGTTTATGATTATGGTGACGGAATTTATAATAAAGAAAGTAAACGCAGATGATACTATGTAGCACTACTAGTAATGGAAAGAAAATCTCCATAATAATATAACGTCCTATTCTCGTATAAGGAATTGAAATACCCTAAAAGATTCTATATCGTTTTCAAGTTATTGAACCAGCGTGCTGAAGTGAATGTGTGAGTGAAATGTTTGAAATTGACAAATAGCACGCGAGAAATTTTCATGTATGCAATATTACTGATAATATGTAGGAGTGTGGGTTAACTACTCGTGTAGGAAGAAGTCGCTATTGCATCGGCGACTTCAGATTGCATTAGCCACCATGGGACAGTGGTTCCGGAAGTGGCGCATTGACATCAACCCCACGAAAAACACAGCGGTGCTCTTCAAAAGGGATCGCTCTTCGATTACAGCTTCGAGCAGCCCACTCCCTAATAGGGCGTTAACACCTCCGTTAGCCCCATCACCCTCTTTGGCCAGCCTATACCGTGGGCCTCGAAGGTCAAATATCTAGGTGTCACCCTCGACAGAGGGATAACATTCCGACCCCATATCAAAACGGTACGCGACCGTGCCGCCTTCATATTAAGACGTCTCTATCCCATAATTTGCAAGCGAAGCAAATTGTCCCTTCGAAATAAGGTGATACTCTACAAAACTTGTATACGCCCCGTCATGACTTATGCAAGCGTAAAGTTCGTTCACGCGGCCCACACCAATTTGAAGCCCCTTCAAGTTATTCAGTCCCATTTCCTAAGGAACGTGGATCTCCTTGATGACCTTGAGCTTGACTCTGTCAGTAAGTATCTACAACCGGCATCAATGCGCCACTTCGAGAAGGCAGCACGATATGAAAACCCTCCTGTCGTGGCCGCCGGAAATTACATACCCGATCCTGTGGACCGAATGGTAAACAGTCGACGTCGCCCTAAGCCCGTCATTACGGATCCTCCCGATCCATTAACGGTGCTTTTAGGTACCACAAGCACCAGTCACGGTCCTTGTCGAACCCGTCGCTTGCGACGAAGGGCTCGACGAGTGAATTAACCCATAGACACAGTCCACCGAGTTTCTTCTGTTCTGAGTTCTGAGTCGCCGGATCTTCTCAGTGGGTAGCGTTTCCCATCCGGTGGTAGATTCTGCGAAGCACTGCTCTTGCGAGGGCCAGTGTTAGCAACACTCCCGGTTTGAGCCCCATGAGCTCTTACACGTGCTACGCGTCAAAGAGAAGCTGAAATAGCCTCTCAAAGCATAAGTAGGAAAAAAAGAAAAAAAATTGTGGGTTGTGTGTGTTCATAGTCACATGAAGAGGAGGTCATCAGCTATGTTTAAAGTTTGCCACTGAACGCTACCCTTATTAGTCGAAGAACTAGATCTATATTGTAATATAGATGACAATGCGAAAAAAAAATAGGGAGGCATTTTTTCGGAGGCTGAGGACTGACTTCGCGAGTACTGAGCCAATGTGTATTCAAAGGCTTGGCTGTACCCTGCTATAGCTGGCCTTCATGAGCGATGAACGAGATTATCGGTAGAGGCCTCGAAGAATTTTCTGCCATCAACAACCATAAAAGTCTGGCAAATAAAGAGATATTATTATGTTAGCTTATGTGACATTTAAAATGTTTTTCTACAAAATATTTTCGTAACATGTTTCTCTAAGCATGTAGTTAGTCCATATTTATAAAAATGAATTGCTGTTCGTTAGTCTCGCTAAAACTCGAGAACGCCTAGACTGATTTGGCTAATTTTGGTCTTGAATTATTTGTGGAAGTCCAGAGAAGGTTTGAAAGGTTGATAAATATGAAAACACTCGGAATTAAATAAAAATAACAATTTTGTTTTTCCTTTGATGTGTCTCACGTCGGATGGTTTCCTTTTCTTTGTTTTAAATTTATTTTATACAAAAGTTTAGGTTTTTTATTCATAGATTGAGGCACTACGAAGTCTGCCGGGTCAGCTAGTATCTTATAAAACAATATGCTAATAAAACTATACGGTGTAAATATTGACGCATGTAGCAATACGATGAATATTTCTCTCGTTAAACATAAAATTAGTAGTGTTTCATTGCTGAAGGTTTGTTTGATTTTAACTGAAATTCCGTCGTATTCCTTAAGCAAGCGCCGCAAGTCAGACATTAGCAGTCAAAGAAAATATTTTTGTTTTCTTTTTTAAACGATAATTTTCTCCAGCTGAAAGATATCCACTGCTGGGCAAATACCAAAGACCGCCACACACAAAAATTCAGAAAACTTTAAATCTTTAAACTTTAAATGTTGCTTCGTAAAAACAGTCCTTTTCAATATTTTATAAATAGACCCCAACTTTATTTCTAACTAATAACAGGTCTGTCATTTTCTACAAATTATTTCATGCATGAACGATGGCCCAATTTTATTAATATTTTAAAGATAAAAAAACGATTTTAATGCCAAATGCGTGAATTCACGACTGTTTTTTTTTAAAAAGCTACATGTCAAAAATTGCTGCAAAGCCTAGGACTAATATCGTACTCTGTTAGTCGCCTGGTTACCGGACAACTTAGCGGACATTTCCAAATTTAAACTCCAAAATCAAACAATACGTATCAGCAATTTCAGTAAATTTATAATGGAATCTCTGAGAACAGTATCGGAATTAGGAGTCGGGTGCACGTGCAAGATAGGAACATCTCGCTATCTCTATCGCACCCGTATTCTGAAAATGGTTAACCGGTAAACCACAATTTTCAAAGGAGTTCAAAAAAGTTAACATCCTTATTTTAAAGCCGAGCGAATCCTATAACATAGAAATGGAGATCAATCTGTTCATTCATAGAACATAGATATATAGATAGACAAACACGAGTATTACGTTGCGGTCCACGGAAATGGTCCTTTGGCCACTAATTGGAGTACGGATATCGGAATTGGTCTGTAATATGTGCAGCCCTTCTCCCCTTTGTAACGGGGCTAACATCCAATAACCCACCAGGTGGGGGATCCTTGTAACGTCACATGCAAAATAATTTGAAATTAACAACGATTTAACCTAGGAATAACATTACATCTAAACCAGCCTTTATTGCTTCGTCAAAAACAAAGACTAAATTCGATTATCTAAAAGCATACGATCCAAGAATTATCTTCACATAACACAGAATTTAGGCACGCTATGATAAATTATAAGCGTTTCATTAGATTAATCATAATCTACAAAACAATGTAAAAACTAAATTAAATCTGTATTGTATGTTCACTAGAATAAGACGTATTAAGCGAAGTAGAAGTTTAAAAAACTTTGAAGCACACTTAAGTTAATTTAAGGCCCTGAGTTGATGGAAGCGGAAATTGACTCGTTCAGCGCTTGTAAAGCCACTGCGCGATCTAAATAAAAGAAATACTTCAACACTATTTTTTTTGTAATGTGAAATCTCTTTTTCGCGTCCGTCATGCTCACAAGGTTGATTTTGTAAAGCTAATAACTCTTGTCATTCGAAGCTATGGTTTTAATCTTGATGATATCGATAATAATGGTATGGATGTAAGAGCATTTCTAAAGCCAATAGTAAAATCTCTTAAAATAATTTATAAGCGAAAAAAGCCAACTGAGAATTAATATTAACGCAAAAATAAAATGCAGAGAAATTCGAAGTATAAAGTCAGTTTAAGTTACGCATTACGTACACAGATTGAGTTTGATAAATAAATGCAATCATTATTACATTTTTTATACTGTAAACAAATACTCGTTATCGGACTAAAAGTGAGAATGACAAACCGCCACACGGTTTGTTTTTGGTCGGTAAATTTATATAGTGCTGCTGACGCCGCAACGCTGATAAAGCATTTGTCAAATCACGACCTACGTAAAAAAAATCACAGGTGACGTAGATAAAACGAAGCTTGTACTGGATTCCGCATGTTGCTGTGCCGAAACACAACACCTTTACTGTTAGTGCTATTAATAACAGCCTGCACACAAAATATCGTTGTGTATGCGAAATACAATTTAAACGTACGTGTTTCAAAAAAAAACAAGTTTTCGTGATAAATCCACGTGATAGGGCGATCCACACGTGGTACAAATGGGGAGTCAGGTATGGCGCGTAGATGTTCATTGAAACCGCGATTGTTGCTCTAGAAATATCGATGTCGATAATAATTGTCGCAGAGTTGATTATATAATCCATTTGGACTAAAATTTTGAAGTCGTCGTGGCCTAAAGGATAAGACGTTCGACCGGTGCATTCGTGTTGAGCGATGCACCGGTGTTCGAATCCCAGGCGGGGATACCAATTTTTCTAATGAAATACGTACTCAACAAATGTTCACGATTGACTTCCACGGTGAAGGATTAACATCGTGTAATAAAAATGAAACCCGCAAAATTATAATTTGCGTAATTACTGGTGGCAAGACCGCTTGTGAGTCCGCGCGGGTAGGTACCACCGCCCTGCCTATTTCTGCCATGAAGCAGTAATGCGTTTCGGTTTGAAGGGTAGGACAGCTGTTGTAACTATACTAAGATCTTAGAACTTACATCTCAAGGTGGGTGGCGCATTTACGTTGTAGATGTCTATGGGCTCCAGTAACCACTTAACACCAGGTGGGCTGTGAACTCGTCCACCCCTCTAAGCTAGAGAAGAGTTTCTCTAAGAAGACTAATGAATTAGTAATGACATTAAAAAAATACAGTGTGTTAATTTTAAAGATTAATTAATAAGAAAGAAAGGCATATATCAAATTGATACCTAGATAAGAAGATAAGTTTAATTATGTCACTTTTAATTTTAAATTTGCGGCTAAGATCCGTATGCTTAATGTATTTCACACCCCACTGGATCTCCCGTTTCAGATCGAATTAGCCAACACATTAGTATGCAGGCGTTCCCGGGAATCAACTATAAGTATATACTGTTGGCCATATTAATTTACATTCTGATCCAATATTCAGTGTCCATTCGAGTCGCGAATAATTATCAGACATATTATATTAGTGTTGCAATGTCAGGGAGTTTGTAATTAAATGTTCGTATGTAATAATTTTCTTAAAACTAGCTACTGACGGATAGCAGTCAGAGAGCATTGCTTTGTTCAATACAAGTGACCAACCCTCCAATAGGAACGTTTAAAATCTGATTCAAATTCATGGCTATCACACTAAATAAGTCTAATCAACAGAATATCAAAATCAACTCCACTGCGATCCCAAAGATTCATATTTCAAAATTGCATTATTAAAATACAATTAAATTTAACTAAATTTCATATTCATTAGTTGGTGAGAATTTAAAGGTGAAAGTTCAGTGAATTCTAGCTTCGCGCCCACCGATCGAAGCTTTTACGTGAAATACGGTAAATAGATTTGCAGTGAACGCTTTTACACTAATAAAAACCCGTAACGAAAAATGAAATTATGGAATGGAAAAGTGAGTTTCTGATTGCTGCGAGACAGCTGCAGACAAGTCTCTTGCATTTTTGTCGAGGATGCTTAGTTAGTTATTAAAAGCAAAAAAATATTCCTTCTCATTTATTTATGCACCTGTTTTGCTTGTCTCATTTTTATTACACTTCGTAAATGAACAAATTGTAATGTTGTACTTTGGGAGGTGTTAAACGTTTTCTTGCATGTGTTCCATGTTTAATAATCATCTTAATCCTAGTTTACAAATTATGAAGAAGCCTATGTTTCTGGGCGGTCCGCCTTATTAGGGGGACATACGAGATTACACCTATTAATTATGTTATATACTAAATGCTATGCTAATACTATGCTATGTTATGCTATAATATATAAGTACACACACTTCACCTCCGGGGGTAAAAGAAAAAAAAAACATATATGTAAATACATTTTTTTTATATTTTATACTAGCACTACAAACTTATCACAATTTTTAAGTATCAAACTTTTTTGTCCTATTTTTATGTACTATATCTATTTTACTATTCTTAGTTATTTTAATATTTGGTCCCATATCTTCTAACACAATAAATGGACCATTAAATAGTTCATCTAGCTTTCCACCTGTGTGATCATTTTCCAACGCTCCTATAGATTGATGATGGTATGCGGTTGATGTCAGATTGATGATGGCATGCGATTAATCTTATTTTTTTAATATTTAATAGTTTACAAAGCTCAGCTATTGTTGAAGATGTGAACTCAGCTCCTTGATCAGACGCTATTATCTTAGGTGTACCGTATCTTAAAATAAAAGTATTTACTAGAGCTCTAGCTACGCTAACTGTTTCCTTATTTTTTATTGAATAAGCTTCTATAAATTTACTAAGTTCGCATTGAACCGATAAAATATATATATTATCGTCATAATCCTTTGGTAACGGACCCACGATATTCATAAATATTTTCTCGAATGCTTACGAGGCAGTAGTTGTCAAGGTTATAGGTTCTTTAATATATTTACATTGCTTAGATAATCGGCAGTTAGCACATTTTTTAACAAAATCTTTAACATCAGATTTGAGTCCTGGCCAGTAAAATCATCTTTTAATCTTATTCATCATTTTCCGAATGCCAGCATGGCCACTGATCGGTAGTACCTAAATGAAAATCATTTAATATAAAAGTTTTATCTTCATCATTTTCTATCCTAGTTACGCCTCTTAAAATACAAAGTCGTGGTCCGGACCACTTTTTAGCCGATGTTATTTCATCATTTAAATCATTAACAAACTTTTCATTTTTACTATCCTTTATCAGGCATATTTCTTCAATATTTAACTTTTTACAATAATTACTCCACAGTCTCACAAATTCGACTCGTTAAAATTGTGCCCTAAAGCTGAGATTAATGTAAATTATTTTCTTACTAGGACAATAAGAGAAACATTCATATTCATCACTTATTCTATTCGCCTTTCTTAATTTATCTATTTCGCAACTTCCGACTAATCTCATTTCTACAGAACCACACGGCATTCTCAATAACTCCACAACTCTTGGTTGATCAGGCCTTTCGTCTACAGAGTTATTAAAGAAGGGAGTTTCCTTTTCTATACCCTCCTCATTAAGTTTTTCGATTTTTCTCTTTTTTTCCTTGTAATTACTGCCATAATTTGTTCATTCATACATTTCAATTCATTAGACGTAATAAATAGTCTTGACAATGCATCGGCTCCTACATTTTCTTTACCTTTCACATATTCTATTTTAAAATTATACTCTTCTAATGTTAACCTAAATTTCATTAAACGACTCGACGGATCTTTCATACCGAATAAATATACTAATGGCTTATGATCAGTTTTAACAGTAAAATGTCTGCCAAATAAGTACGGCCTGAAATATTTAATACTTCAAACTATCGCCAATAGTTCCTTTTCTATAGTCAGATAATTTAATTCTGCTGCATTCAAAGGCCTACTTGCATACGCAATGGGTTTAAATTTTTTATTACTTAAAACTGCACCAATTGCGTTTCCCGAAGCGTCTGTGTTAAGCACAAATTCGTTATCTGGGGAAAAATCTGGGTATTGAAGAATAGGGGGAGATATCATAGCTTCTTTAAGAATAGTAAATGAATTTTGACATTCATCACTCCAAACAAGTATTGACTTATTTGTAGTCAGTTTATTGAGATGTATTGTTATATCAGCAAAAGAAGGGATACATTTTCTGTAATAGTTACAAAATGCTACGAAACGTCGCACTTCATCAGCATTTATAGGCACTGGATAATTTTGTAATACTGAAACTTTTTCAGGATCAGGTAAAATGCCTTGAGCAGAGGTTACATGTCCAAGGTACAAAATTTGTTTTTTCAAAAACTGACATTTACTAGGGTTTAATTTCAAATTTACTTTTCTAAGTCTCTCAAAAATATCATTCAAATTCTTAGTATGTGTTTCTAAATTTCTACCAAAAACTGTTAAGTCATCTAAATATATAAAACATTTTTCAAACGTAAAGCCTGACATAGGCATTGACATTACTCTACTAAACGCACTTGGTGAATTTTTTAGACTCATAGGTAGTCGTTTCATATGGTACTGACCTAAATTAGTACAAAAGGCTGTATATTTACGATCTGCCTCATTAAGAGATACTTGGTAATATCCTGAATTTAAATCAAGATGAGAAAAGTATATTGAACCAGCGAGTGAATCTAAAATTTCAGTAATATTTGGAAGAGGGAATTTATCGTCTTGAATATTTTCATTGAGCCTCCGGTAATCGATTACTAAACGCCACTTCTTTTCTCCTTTTTCATCGCTTTTTTTAGGGACTAATAATATCGAACTAGACCATTCGCTCTTACATTCTTCAATTATATCGTCTTTAAGCATATTTTCAATTTGTTTCTGAACTTCAAATTTAAGAGCTTGCGGAATCTTGTAAAGTTTTATATAAACTGGACTAACGTTTGGCTTTAATATTATTTTCTGTTCATATATATTAGTCATTATTAGTCTGTCACCCGGTAAATGAAAAATATCTGGGTACTTACTACAAATGTCACCTATAGATTTTTTCTCATTTGATTCTAAATGATCTAATTTTAAAATTGATGAAAGCGTATGAGCTCGTTCTGCGTTCGCTATATTTTTATTAAAATTACAAATAATATAATCTTCTAACATATGAACCTTAGGCACAAATGTCGCTAATTTAATGTCATTTTCAGTTGTATACATAATTTTAATAGGAATTTTGCCATCCTCCACCGTCACAGTTGCACTTCCTAGAAACAAACCCTTACCTCTTTTGCGCACACTACACAATCAGCTATCAAACCTGATTCAACCGCTACATAATGTATTGATTCGCATCAGGCAGGAATGAATACTTAGTCTGGCCATAAATACTGTTACAATTAAAAATAAATAAAAAATCTCTTGCAAATAACATTTATTACTTTTACAGTGTGTTAGCTTAATACATAAATAAAAAACAATTTAAAGTATAAAAAGCTTATTCGAAGTGGTCTCCATTGGCTGCAATACAGTCCTTTAAACGTTGAGGCCAGTCAGTTATCAATAGAAGCACGCACTCTTTCCATGGGAAAATTTTTCACTGTCAGTCGTACGGATTGTTTTAGGGACTCCAAATTATCGTGGCGTTTAGAGCAAGCCGTACACTCTAAAACTGATCATAAATCATAATCTAGCGGATTAAGATCGGGACTAGACGACGGCCAGTCTTCAGCTCTGATGAAGTCCGAAACGTTCGTTTCCAACCAAGACTGCGTAGACCAAGCTTTATGACCTGGCGCCGATTCTTGCTGTAAGGACCATTCTTGATTATTGAACATGGTGTTGTTATGGGGCTTCACTACCTTCTCAAGAATGGTATCTTGCTACATTTGTGCCGATGTTTTGATACCTTTTTCACAAAAGTATGGCCCATTCACTTCTTCATAGCTAATACCCCACCAAACCATCACTGGAGTCGGATACTTCCCACGTTGCACTTTGTCGACTAATTGGGAAGCTTCCTTAGAGCTTTGAGCACAAATACTGTCAATTTTGTTTGTTAAAATGTTGCTCAATTGTAAAAATTTTCTCAACCGTAAACAAAAATTTTCTATGACCTCCCTTTGCGTACCGCTTCAGTAGTTGTTTCGATTTTACCACCCTATTCTCTTTTAAATTAACAGCTAAGAAATGACCAGTACGTTTCTTATAGGCTGCAAGTCCTAAGTCATCTTTTAAAATACGCGACATGGTTCTAGGTGCTATCTTCATCTCCCGAGATAAAATATTTTGCTTTCGGGCAGGATTTCTTCGAATTCTTTCCCTTACTGCTTCCCTTTTTCGTACGAACACTACGTGGACGGCCAGATCTTTTTCTGTCACAAACAGAGGAGGTCTCATTGCACCTATTAATAGCCCGGTACACAAACATTTTAGTAATACCAAGCGTATGGAGCAATCATATAAAAATGACAGATTCCAAATTGAAATGTAATATTTTGTTTATTTTTAATAGTATTAAACAGTATTTATGGCCAGACTAAGTAAATAATCCGTCGTATAATCTGGTACTTCATAAATTAGTATAAAACTTTGCTTACCGCTTAACTTGAAACTAAAAACATTACAGTTCAATAAAATATCACACTTAAATTTACTGAAAAAGTCTAATCCTACAATACCGTCTACTTTCAACGCTAAATTAGTAAATATATAAAATTTATGATGAAATGAATCACCATTTTTTACCAACAGCGAGAGATACACATGACCTCGTGATTTTATTTGTCCTCCTATTCCATTTACAATAGTGTCACTTTTTTAAACACTAGTCTTTTTTGGCAGAACTTCGTTTCGTAAAACAGATAACGAAGCTCCTGTATCAAGTAAAAAGAAATATTTATAGTTATTAGTATTAAAAATAACAATTTTTTGTTTACTATTTATCGTGTATATATGATTTTTATATCCGAAAAAAACTGATCATCATCTTTTCTATTATGTTCATTATTGTTATCGTTAGTTATTGGAAATACATTATTCCTACCCCGTTTATTTATAAATTTACCGCGATTTGAACTTTGGAAACGCTGTTGATTTCCGCGATTCTAAAAATTACTATGCGTAAAACTTCTATTGTTGTTTAATAGGCCTCGTGGATTATAAAATTGACTCGGCGTAGAGTACCTAATATTAAAATTATTATTACTCCTACCTTGAAATCCACCTCGTCTACCGCGATACGATGTTCTCCTGATGTTTATGACATCAGCGCTAGCCGACGTTGATGGCATGAAAACCTCCTCATCCTTGGCAGCCTGTATTGCATCTTTTAGAGAAGATTAGTTTCCAGCTGGAATTATTGTGCTCAAATTACCGTTTTTTAAACCATCTGGAAATTGTTAAATTGCAATATTTTCGTATAAAGGTTTTAGAATGCTATAATGAGCAGAATTTCCTTCCGCTTGCGTAAATGTCAATTCCGTAAGAAGCTTTTCAATTTGACTACCATACTCCTCAATTGATCTCCAACCTTGAGTAATATTTTGAAGACGTGACTGAATAGCCGTAAAAGATTTTTTTGTCAACAGGAGAGTTTTCATATCATTAACCATATCTTTAACTGAAACATAATTGCTAAGGATACGCAATTTGGCATTCTCAGAAAGTCTATTTTTCAAAATAAATTTAATCAATAAACTATGATCCGAATCGTTAAGCATATCTGCATACATTTCTATACTATCAATTCATTTTTTTGTTGTCTCTTCATTACAGTCCATAGCTGGCAACAAAGTACAAGCCGTTTTTAAGTCGAAATCCATATTTGTATTTTTATTTTCTGATTAGTTACATATTTATTTTATTTTTAAATATATTATATTTATTTTTGAGCTTAATTCGACACATGTATTAATTAAATCAGATCTTTTAGTATGCCTTACATTTTCTACAATTAAATTACTTCTAGATATAAGGCTTTCACACTCTTTTAATTTATTCTCTATAATATTCCCCGTGAACCTTCTCTTTCCAGTTTTAATTAAATATTTTTTAATTTTTAAAACAGAATTACCTATTGAGTTTAACTGATCTGTCATACTAAAATATTAACTAATTTAACAAAACACTAATCCAAAAATAGAACGTCTTATCCATATTAAGATCTACTTGCATTGGAATGTAAAATCTTTCCTTTTCGGGCGGCACGTATCATATTCGCGAGTGTGCCTGCAACGATTCTAGCGCACTTCAATTATAGTTATACAATATACATTAATATCAATTAATAACATTTTTCTATAATAATATAATATTATTAATTGAACATTTATTTTCTAATATTTTAATTTCTAATCACTTTAGTATATTATCTAAATACTTACGTAAATGTTCCACCTACTCACTTTAGTTTTCAATTAGCTCTCTCGTCGGATGATTGTTGAGCTCGTCGTATTACACTCGTAGCCCGCTGCAACGTCAGAGAGCTCACTACCTGGTGAATCCATGTTCTACGGCATCGCTTGTATAAAACATAAGCTCCGTATATCATGCCCAAAAATAAAATCAACAGCACGAACCCGAGAAGAATGTTGAATATGCCAACTCGTGTATGAAAATCTTCTAGATTAATTCTGGAACTGGCCCCAGCTGCGTTTTGGCCGATTATTATATTTTCTTTTGACTGAGATGACTGACACATTTTATTCACTGCTTTTAATTTTAATTTAAACTGACAAAATTAACCGTTTGGCAGGGTCGCCATGTAATGTTGTACTTTGGGAGGTGTTAAAGGAAAACGTCTTCTTGCGTGTATTCCATGTTTAATAATCATCTTAATCCTAGTTTACAAATTATGAAGAATCCTATATTTCTGGGTGGTCCGCCTTATTAAGAGGACATACGATTACACCTATTAATTATGTTATATACTAAATGCTATGGTAATACTATCCTATACTATATATAAGTATACACATTTCAAAATTACTTTGAAAAAAAGTATAAGTTCTCAATTAGACAATCTAAATATAATATTCCTTCACCGTGGAAGTCAGTCGTGAACATTTGTCAAGTACGTATTTCATTAGAAAAAATGGTACCCGCTTGCCGGATTCGAACATCGTTGCATCGCTAGGTACGAATACAACGGAAGTCTTATCCTTTAGGTCAGGACGACATTAGGTCTGTATTTGCAAAAAAAAAACACATTTAATTACAGAATTCATTACAAAACTGTTAACGGATGCAGCTAGCTCTCCCGCAGGGCGCCTGATCGATATGAAACCGAAAGCTGCAAATTTCAACTCTCCGTGTATCAGATTACCGTACAAAATTGTGTACGACACTACTCGGCTCTGCACACTATGATTGACCAATACTAATTGCTTCTCCACTCTACGGTCATGTTAAGTGACGCACACCTGAATTATTGGACAGCGAGATTTTTTTTTAACTAATAACATGGCAGTCCTCACACCGGATGAAGTGTAAGCTGACTTTGACTTTATATAATTTTTTTATAATTTTTTATTGCTTAGATGGGTGGACGAGCTTACAGCCCACCTGGTATTAAGTAGTTACTGGAGCCCATAGACATCTACAACGTAAATGCGCCACCCACCGTGAGATATAAGTTCTAAGGTCTCAAGTATAGTTACAACGGCTCCCCCACCCTTCAAACCGAAACCTCAGAGTGCATGGTTCTCAATAAAAGGCCCTAGGCATTTCGAATACTAGGCCAGGTATTAGGCTTATATATAGGTAGTTATCAACATAATTTCACGTGTCTCTAGTTTGAAATACTCACGAGTGCTTCTGCAGGTTTATTTGAGTGAACTGTAACTAACTCATTATAAGCGTAACAATAAAACTATTCAGATTTTGTGCTTTTATCGGATCCGTGTTTAGCTTTTTGTCTTTTCCTTAAAACCTCATAAAGACTTTAAATAAAAAATAATCCCACAGACACACACATCAATATCACACATCACTTATTGCGCACACAAAAAAAACTCGAATAATAAACAATACGAATGGGTAAAACAGTGGACATCCGACCTTCTGACTCTTGTTCCAGATAATTTAATTTTATTTGGAAACAAGATTATTTTTTACTGGAACGATATGATTATACATTCCTTTGACATAATGGATGGAAATACAGAAAATAGGTGCATGATACAGGAGTATGGATATTGGTAAATTTGTCCACCAGTTATTCAGAAAAGAGCTGCGAAATGTAGTTGAAATAGGCTTTTGTATTTTCGCGTCGAGTGAAAACAGACCTCAAATGAGGAAAAGTGATATGATACGTCCAATTTACCTGTAAGAAACGGTGAAAGCGCTTTGAAACGTGAGTTAATGGAGATTTGATTTTTGCGCAACAGGTAATTGTGTTTAATTTGTTTATTAATTGTTTATGTATTATATAATATTATTTGTTTTCGGACATATCATAACTTATAATTTAAAATATGCTAAATTGTCTATTTTTAATGTTTTTGTAAAAATTATTATAACTTGTATAAAGTATCATTCGTAATTCGTAAATAGAATAAATATTGCTAACATTAATGAAATGACAACAAAGCAATTCAGGATTACGTGTTATTACTGGTGGTAGGACCTATTGTGAGTCCGCACGGGTAGGTACCACCGCCCTGCCTATTTCTGCCGTGAAGCAGTAATGCGTTTCGGTTTGAAGGGTGGGGTAGCCGTTGTAACTATACTGAGACCTTAGAACTTATATCTCAAGGTGGGTGGCGCATTTACGTTGTAGTTGTCTATGGGCTCCAGTAACCACTTAACACCAGGTGGGCTGTGAGCTCGTTCACCCATCTAAGCAATAAAAAAAAAAAAAAAAATATTAGTCTAAGAGAGCAATCAATGTGTATTAATTTTTAAATCCTTAATTTTCTGAGAGGAAAATTATGATGAAACGGTAAGGGTACCGTGAGAAAAAAATCATGTTTTCTTTTAGTTGTTTTTTTGTTGTTTTAGGAGTCGTTTTTTATGTTTTGAGTAGACGGACTAGTGTACTCATGGCACACCTAATGCGGAGCAGTTCCTAAGACATGAGCCTTCCTTTTGAACCGTAAAGTAAAATATTTATTCCAAAACAGAAACAGCTATCTAATCGATACCGGCTTACAACACAAAAATAATACTACTATGAATATTAGAGAAGCAGTTGAAGTCGTCGTGGCCTAAAGGATAAGACGTCCGGCGCATTCGTATGTAGCGATGCACCGGTGTTCGACTCCCGCAGGCGGGTACCAATTTTTCTAATGAAATACGTACTCAACAAATGTTCACGATTGACTTACACGGTGAAGGAACAACATCGTGTAATTAAAACCATACCCGCAAAATTATAATTTGCGTAATCACTGGTGGTAGGACCTCTTGGGAGTCCGCACGGGTAGGTACCACCACCCCGCCTATTTCCGCCGTGAAGCAGTCATGCGTTTCGGTTCGAAGGGTGGGGTAGCCGTTGTAACTATACTGAGACCTTAGAACTTATATCTTGAGGTGGGTGGCGCATTTACGTTGTAGATGTCTATGGGCTCCAGTAACCACTTAACACCAGGTGGGCTGTGAGCTCATCCATCCATCTAAGCAATAAAAAAAAAAAAAAAAATTGAGTTGCGTACATTTCCACATACATATGTACATATACCTTATGTATGGGCATTCTTACAGAAAGTCATTTAACATAAGGAAAAATTTAAAATCGCATTTAAATAAATATGAACATTTCAGTATAGTCCGTATGTGGCAATTTTAATAAAGTCGAACCGTTTCAAACCGTTTCCGATGTCGAAACAGGAACGAATGGTTGCCCATAGCAAACGGAAAACAGCGTTTATTTACATACACAAAGCTCGAAAACAAAACATATTTACATTGCGGTCGAAATTCGATCGTAGAATCACTAACATTTCATAGATTATGCATTTATTTTTTATCATTGCCATTCTTGTAATAAAAGTAGATAATTTTTTAACTAACCAAAATCCTTTGACAATTTGTCATTTGACATTTGACGTTTGACGTTTGACGTTTGACATTGGACATTAGACATTAGACATTGTTTTTTATTTGCTTGTTATAAAAATAATAATTATTATTATTATTACATATTATTTAAAACAAAGAATCATTATTTTAACACACACACACACACACACACACACACACGCACACGCACACGCACACGCACACGCACACGCACACGCACACACACACACACACACACACACACACACACACACACACACACACACACACACACACACACACAGCCCTGAAAACGGTATCTTTAAGATTTTAAACTTACTTACTTTAACTTACTTTAAGAAGTAATTAGATTGTTTCCTCCGTGCGTGTCAGCTTATCACGTTGAGTACAAGTATCAATGAGAGAATAATTTAAACGCCGGTCTTCATTCAAGCATCGAGTTCGAAATGTGAGGATTTTCGGAATTAACGAAAATAAGTTTAGAATTTTTGTTAATTTTGTTCACATTCGATAACTTAGTTATACATAGTTGTTTGATAATACATACATTGTATGAAATAGAAGATATTGATTTTTACTCGTTTTTTTTTACTACAAAACACGAAGGAGTTTCTGTATCTAAATATTATGTTCAAGTGGAGTGCGTACTCTGATACCTCCGGGCCGATTTGGGCGAAATCTTTAGAAAGTATTCAAATTAGCTTAGCGGGTGATCGCGGGTATTGAACAAATTAAAGTCATATCAAAAATTGGCCAGCAAAGCGGGACGTGTTTGACGTATGTTGACGCATTATATTTTCATTCCAGATTTCCTTAATGTCGGTATAATTGTATTTTTTTCCTTGAATGTAAGACTAGCAGACAACTCGACTGCATTTGAGGTTTGCTATATTTTATAGTAATTGTGTACTCTACGTACATACACACATTTAAAACTATTTATTTTGTGTTTAAAGCAGGTTTTATGATGATTTTAGAAATCCTCCATAATTTTTAATAAGTGTAAATATTAAAACTTTTGTTACTTAGTGAAGTTGTTTGTTTCTGCAATTCATACATAGTTCTTAAATTTATTCATTGTATTTTTATTCAATTATTTTTACTTTTCTATTACATATAATTTAAAAATGTTGTCAACTATTGCACTGTCGATTGCATCTATAATGGAGGTGACATCTGTCATGTAATTCATGTCAATCTGTCAATGTTTTATATTGATGATATCACTTTGATCGTGCTACAAATAAATAATTATCTTAATATAGGATACTAGAGGTCCCACAGTAGTCGAAATTCGACTATAATTAATTGGAATTGTAAGTTTGTACCCTATTATGAGTGTGTTTTATACTTCTATAATCACAAATTTCGCCAAGACTACACTATAAAAAAATATTAACAAAGACAAACAATATTTAATCTCAATATGACAACAGACGTCAAGAACAAAAGTTTGACAATAAATAGTATCCATGCGTGTGTGCATCAAATACATGGTATGTAGTGTGTGTAATGTTTTCTTTATTGATTTAATGTATCTGACGGCGTTAACGATATTTATGTTATATAGCACGTGCAATAGGAGTGACTCACACAAGCCAGGCGCGCCGGCCGTGTCGTTCCACTCGTAAACAACAGCTGCAACAGAAGTGACTCATAAACCAGCTGCGCCGGCTAGTATAAAAAGGCGGAACGTGCCTTGAAATGAACATTCGTTGGACTGCGCTTGCCTGGTGCACTTACTATATCCTCGTTACGTTGTGTGATTCAGTGACTGTTGTACGTACTGGTTAAAGTTGGACAAGTGTTAAAGTGAATTGTTAAGATAACATATTGTTGATTAAATCAGGAATCAAATAGTGCCATCGTTTTACTTGGTGTTCAACAAGATAATATCTACCCTCAAGCTTACATCAGAAGTGAGATCAGGACTCTACTCTCACTGGCGTGACGTGTTTGAACATGTTCGAAGTACAGCAAAAAAAACATGATGCAGATCAGAATACTAGTAGTGGTACGCCACAAGAGCGTGAATGCAGCATACGTAAGTCGTGTAATAACGTCTCTGTTACCTCGATGGAAGATCTGAGCCACGAAGAAATCGTCACATCTTACGTTCTGGCTCATGTTGCCCAGTTTGACTGTCGACGTCATCACATGGCGTTTACTAACGGAAATACAACACGTAACAAGCTATTGCAAGAAATTAAGGCAAGTGCAAATCTCAAGTGAAACTTCGATCGCAATAATGGATCTGTCATGACGAGTGGGTAGTTCCGACACGAATCGTTTTTAAGCCAATGACTACTGCTAGAGTTACATGGCACTAGTACAGTAAACCAGGACATGAGACTGTGAATTGTCGCTGAAATTTTAGAATCTACTCGATTCAATACCAATAACACTACACGTTCGATGACTTCGGGCTCCAGCAAGCAAGCAAACAAGAAAGCAAGCAAGTTTCCGTGGGGAAGAAAAATTGACACATCTGAAGTCGTCGTGACCTGTAAGATAAGACGTCCGGTGCGTTCGTGTCTGGCGATGCGGCGGTGTTCGGGTTCCGCTGGCGGATTCAGGTTTTTCCGGTGAAGTGCGTGCTTGTGCGTGCTTGACAAGTGTTCGCGGTTGGCTTCCTCAGTGTGGGAGGAACATCGTGTAAGAGAGGTGGAACCCGTAAAATTGTAGTTTGCGTGGTGGCTGGTAAGATTTGTTGCGGTAAGAAGTTTGCATGGTGGTAAAATGTCTTGTGAGTCTGCACAGGTAGCCAGAGGTGAAACTTCCGCGGTCGCGGCCCACCCAGTCCGCGAGAACCGGGCAGATCGCCTCGACGGTACGGAGGCCGGCTGACGGGTCCGCCAAACGACGAGACCACGCCTCCAGCACGGACTGCCGATATTGGAGCCCCCGCGCTCCGGCTGCACTTGCGCTAGGGCGCGCCGCCTCGTAGGAGACTGTGAGGTATCATTGAATAACTGCGATCGCGCGCTGCCGGCGTCGCAGCGCGGCGACGTTCTCGTGGGTAAGGACGTAGCACCAGACGGGTGCTCCGTATAGTGCCATCGACCGCACGGGTACCATCACCGTGCCTATTTCTGCCGTGAAGCAGTGGTGTATTTCGGTTTGAAGGGTGGGGCAGCGGTTGTAACTATACTGAGACCTTAGAACTTCTATCTCAAGGTGTGTGGTGCGTTTGCGCTGTGGATGTCTATGGGTTCCAGTAACCACTTAACACAAGGTGGGCTGTGAGCTCGTCCACACATTAATACGAAGAGCATAATCAAACGAAATTAGATACGAAGTTTAAAGGGCCGTTTAAAGTAGTTGAAGTATTGGATGGTGTCGATTTAATTTTGACTCTCACACATTCGCTTAAGGCTCGAGCTACTACTTGCCTCACAAAAATACAGCCTGCAAAACCTGAACAACCTCCTCATCCGTGGGCGCCCGGCTCTCGCCTGCAAGTCTGCTGTTACGTGTGCGGTGATGCGAGCCATGTAGCTTCTGGGTGTTCCATGCGCTACAAGAAGAAAAACGACACTGCTCCAGGTGCTGTGGCAGGTCCAACCAGAGACGTCAACGTGTGTTCCAGAGCTTCAGTGTGTTACAGATAAGTGGTTTTGGCTTCCCCTTTATGTTCCATTCAGGGTCAGAATGTAGTCTTATAAAACAAAGTCATAGTAATTTATTCAATGGTAAGCGGTTTCATGAACAAGTCACTCTTTGATCTGAAAGTAACTTAGACCAATCATGATGGCAAGAGCACTTAGGGGATATTCAACTCGCCCTTAATAGTGCACGTTGTCGAGTAACAGGGTTTACTCCAATAGAATAGACGTTTGCCGTTCAGGGTAGTTCACTTGAAATATCTAAAGTTTCAACAGAGTGATAATCCCTCTAGATTAGATCTTGATTTAGCACGGTCGAAGACCGGCGAAAACATAAAAAAGGGCACAAACAAGAGCTTGGTTTAGTCGAGGCAAAGCTAAAGTCAAACTCTTTTCCGCTGGGGATTTTGTTTTCGTAAGTTGACCGAAAATGTAAAGGTCCCTTCAACATTACTGCAGTTTTGGAAAACGATAGGTATAAATTGAGACATGTAAATAGTTCTAATAGAGTGTACAAATTTCCCCATGAAAACTTACGTGAAATACCTCGAGGCCCGTCAGGCCTACTAGAAATTTCTGAAAATTATAGTGACGATGACGTGACGGCGTACACAGATGGGTTAATTAATCTTGTTCATGAAACTGATCTTAATGATGACAATAGAAGCGACATTTTTGTCCGCAAATAGCGATACAGCAAACATAGTCTGTGGGTAGTGATACAATGTCTGTAAGCTCAGGCACCTCAGGTGCAGGTGTTGGAAATGTAGAAAACGATGGTCGGTCTCGCACTATTTCTGAAGAAATTCCGTATAAATGTTCTGGTTTAAGAAATGTTTTAACAAACGCTACCGCACACGCAGATTAAAAAAAAAAAAAAAAGAAAAAAAAGAGAATTGTATGTGGCTAGAGAGATGTTAATCCGGACTAGCAAAAAAAAAAAAGAGAAAAAAGAAAGAAAGTGTGAAGTCATTGAAGGGTCTGTCCGGTCCAATGGCTTGGCTATAGGGATTTTCATCCAGATTAGCCACAACAATTAGCTACAGGGATTGCGATTCGGTCTAGCATTATCCGGTCCAGTTCGAAAAACTGAAGGGATAACAATTCCGGTCTAAGTTAAAAGGGACATACTTACATACCTGAAGAGTTTTAAATGAACTGGCCCAGGTATGTAAGCAGTCTGAAGGTTATTTATAGCCAGTATAGGATTTTCTGAAGAATTATGCGAACCGAACCGTACTAGATTGTTAATATCATAGACCACGTTTTAAGTTGCATCCGTTAATGTCAGGATGAACGAACACGTTTGTTGTTCACAGACATACCATAAGAATGCGCGCACGAGGACGAGCGCACGTCAGTATGGCCGTGACGGCGTTAACGATATTTATGTTATATAGCACGTGCAATAGGAGTGACTCACACAAGCCAGGCGCGCCGGCCGTGTCGTTCCACTCGTAAACAACAGCTGCAACAGAAGTGACTCATAAGCCAGCTGCGCCGGCTAGTATAAAAAGGCGGAACGTGCCTTGAAATGAACATTCGTTGGACTGCGCTTGCCTGGTGCACTTACTATATCCTCGTTACGTTGTGTGATTCAGTGACTGTTGTACGTACTGGTTAAAGTTGGACAAGTGTTAAAGTGAATTGTTAAGATAACATATTGTTGATTAAATCAGGAATCAAATAGTGCCATCGTTTTACTTGGTGTTCAACAAGATAATATCTACCCTCAAGCTTACATATCATTTATGCACTATTTAAAAAAAATATTAGCATTGTGCACTTCTTCTCTATATTCTCTATAAGTGTGGAAAATTTCATACTCCTCCGTCCGCGCAATTTTTGTAAAAAGGGATACAAAGTTTTTGCTTCACGTATTAATATATAGATGATATCACTTTGTTCGTGCTACAAATAAATAATTCTCTTAGTATATAATATGACTGTTACCTGTTAGAGCGCCATCATAAAGCGTAGATAGCGAGTTCAGCGAAGTAAATGTTGTGAAAACTTTGAAGTTCACTATATTCAATACAAATCCTTGAGTTGATCGAAGTAAAGATCGAATCGTTCGGCGCTCCGTATAGTCGTACGTAGAGCACCGTTTTTCAATAAATAAAATATTTCAACATTATTGTCAGGCGTTCATAAAACGAAATCCAGCTTTCCGTATCGTGTTCAACATAAAATAGAATGTATCGACTCAAATATTAGAAAACGAAGTAATAAAAATCTTTCGTACAATTTCATAAATATTGTACTGAACCCATATTATATGCTTCGACAAGACAATCGAAGTAATATTGTTAAGGACTCTTCACAAAAAAACATAATATTTTGTTCGCGGTATTATTCTACTCGAAACATTTTTTAAAATCCTTAAATAATTAGAGTTCAATTTAGGAATATGTAACATTTTTATTTATACCTATTGCTAGTAGGGGATCCACTGGATGCAGGCAGCATATGAGTGGCCTTTGTGGCGAGGCTTGGGGGAGGCCTATGTATAAAAGTGGACGTATGTGAGCTGATAAGAAGAAGCTAGTAGCCTCGAGGGGCTATGCTAGCTTCACCGAACGTGTAAGCGAGCTCACAGGACTCAGCCTGCGAGACTTTGCAGATCGTTGTTTGTTATAAATAAATCGGTTCTATTATTTTAGTAGCCTAGACAGATAGGATAGTTTTTTTTTTGGGGTTTGAAGGATTACTGTTGGCCCGAAGGCCTTTCCAGTTTCACCGGGACAGGTGGGCGAGCAAAGACTCGGCCAGGAGGGGTGGGATTTGCTAACAGCTGCCCGAGCGCCTCCGAAGGAGACCTAACAACTCAAGGGTAGCTGCTTCGCGAATGAATTTACTACCGGATCGGAATCGCGACCAGCTGAATTAGGTTGCACGTCGAACTCTTTGTCGAGTTCGACGAATAAGGTTACCGGGGTCCCTAAGGCTGCTCCTAGCGTTAGAGCTGAAGGCGTCGAGATAGGATAGTCTATGAATCAAAAGACAAATGGTATGGATACAAAGTTATCTTCGTTTTATATCGCTCTCAGTACTGTAAGCTCTCCCGGATTGTTGATCATTGACCTGTAGCTGCGAATCAATCATGCGTGCTGCTAGTTTCAATGGTATGTTAGCTGTTGTAACATAAACAGCATGTATTCAGAACTTAGAATTTCGTTATAGATTTCCGAGTGGATAATGCTATTATGTAAAGCTGAATGATCAAATCAAATGGTTGAAATAATCGAAATCCTAATTGCCGACTCTAGTTCGATTTATCATCGTCAGTTTGAGAAATAGCTTTCTTTTTCATAGGTAATATGATAATATTTCTATTGTTTTAGTGTATTTATAAGCGATAGAAGAAGTAGGTGATGCAGACAGAAGCTATGATGGGTAGTCAAAATTTTGTGCGAACCGTATTCTGTTTGAATCCTACATTATTCACACCGTTGAATGTAATCACTTCTGGCGTGGTTTGAGAGAAATAACAAGTTATATCTTTCTGCGTACTTCAAAGAATGTAATGTACATGGTAAAATTAAGTAGTAAAGGTCTTGGATACATTTTGTATTAATGCAGAACCCGTAACTTATTACCAGCTCACTGCTTACAGATATTTTTATAATCGGATTCGCTTTAGAAAAACAGAAAGAAAAACAAACTTATTAAAAGTAATATTTCATACAAAGGAGGGATTACCTCCTTAAATAGAATTTCAAAGATTTATTTTCTCTTGTAAAAATTTGTAATGTTTAAATGACTGGTTTGTTTTCTAAGCTAGGTTGAGCTCACCTGGCGCTCGTAGTCAGGATACCCTACGATTCTTGGGATCTCGAGGCCCAGGTCTTGGCTGCGGTATACCAGCGAAGGACACAGTCCTTGATTCGGCTGTCGGTCGGTGGAAGCGTACTGCGCGTCATCTAGCATACGCTAAGTGGAGAGAGTGGTGGCTGGAGGAACTTGGCCGAACTTCAGCCACCAGCTAGTGCACCCTCGAGGCTAAGGTGCCCCTGCTGGAGACAATCGGATCGGCGACACGGCGTGCTCTCCTCCCACACCATACAAGTCCTCTCGGGACATGACTGCTTCGGAAGGTGCCTATGGGTGGTCTGCAGGCGAGAGCCACATCCGGGCTGCCACCAGTGTGAGCATCCGGATGATAACGCCCAGCACGGTTGCGGAGCGACTCGGGCGCGAGGCACCCGCTTACCCCCCGTAGGGGCTGTTTGTGGGCTCGATGGGCTTTAGTTAGTAGGCGCTTCTGCAGGGCGGGTACACCGCGCGTCTTTTCAATGCGTACTTAGTCTCTTGGAGGAGGAAGACGACTTAGATCTTCCTCTTCCCCCTCTTCTTCTTCGAAGGCGCCGGAATCCGACATAAGCCGGTATGTTACCCCCTCAACAGGATCCGTAAACGGATTCCCCAGCTTTAAAAAAAAAGGTTGGAACTCATTTCTGTAAGTGACACTATGGGTCTTCAGATTATAAGGAAATAGTAGTATTAGATCTAGGTTACGTAATGGTCATCTACCCGTGTCTTTTAATTAATAAGCATACTATTTCCAAATGTCTAGCATACTTTCCATTTCACGAAAAAAAAATGTCACTTTCAATCTTTGTTTTCAATTCTCCTGTTTGATTACATAATTTCAAGTATTTTTAAAGTTATCGTGTGTACATTCTATGCATAAAGTTTTCTTAAATAAATAATTAACACAAAAAAAATACCCTCTGAGGACGCCTTTTTTTTATTTCCCTGCAAAGTGTTTAACTGTTAATTTTTATTCATACATATAAATAATCGATTATGTGCAATTTACTGAAAATCATATGCAATAATAATTATTTCTTGAGTATGAGTTTTTTAAACTGTTATTACAGAACTTGGTATGTAGGATCTGAACGGCAACGCCGCGCTGTATCGCAGAATCAGTGAGCTGGCATCGCAGCGTTTTCTCCCGCATTTCAATCGCGCATTCTTAACTTGCAGTTCTCTATAACATAAATATATTTTATTATGATTTCGTGCAGCATAGACTAGATCCTGAACATAGATGATTTAGAAATAAACCGAATAATTAATTCCATTAGTATTATTGAAAACATAACGCGTAAAAATGTTTTCATATTTTTCATTTATTAAATAATTCACATTCATCTGTAGATACTATATATTCGTTTGAAGACATAGAGCATTTTTGAAATATATGACGAGTACTGTCGAGATAGCGCAATGTCACGATTCGAATTAATAGTATACTACACCCCTTGGGAAGGAAAATAAGAAAAGCCTCAGATCAGGTTTACTTTTTTTTGTCCGACAAAGGCGGAAAGCGGCATCTTTGTTTAGCGCAGGGAAAAATTAAGTTTTATTTTTTGCGAATCGTTATTTATCAGTGTCTAAAAATAATTGGCCACGTTTCGTTTTGATTATCACGAAACTATGAAAAATACATTTATTAATATTATATAGATTTCTCTTAATACAAATAGTCAGGGCTTACCTTTGTGTGATAGCGTGGTGAGAGGCGGCGGCGGGAGCTAGGCGTTAAGCTTGCGAGTTATCCTCGTACTTCTATTTAAGCGTTTAGATATGTTTTAGTTGTTGTAAACTATGGACGCTAATTTAAATACATCCGGAGACAATGAACGTATGACATGGCGTTCGAGAAATAAAAAGGTTGTTTTTTTTTTTTATAAGTAAAGATAAAAAAGTATAGAGTAAACAAAATCTAAAAAAACATTAAAATTGTAATGTCTGTGGAACACTCGTAAACTTAAATCCATTAGCCCTTGGAACAATTCGCTTGCCTTTCTATGACTTGGAAAAAATTATAGTATATAAACAATGATAGTGAATTTTATACTCGTTCAATTATATAAGCTTCGAAGATTATCCCCGATTAGTCTATATGGGAGAACAAGAATTATCTACCTTGCGTTAAGACCACTCACCATGGACACACACACACACTCGCATGGGACAGAATCCTCAATTTTATTTCATTGCTTTTTATTTTTTCGCGACAAAATCAGCAGAAGAGTAATTAATACCCATCCACGCAATTTCACAATTCGCCTGACCATCCATAAATCCCGGTTGGTAAGCGCAGTATACATAGCACTCAGAAAACGCTGCTATGAATTTTACAGTGAATTCCCAAGTCGTCTTTTATGACGCGCACGGGGTGAAACGGGCGCTTTACAAGGTCATATCTTTCTTCAAGCGAGGTGCAAAAATGGCTTTATGAATACGACATAGAATTAACTTATCTGTTTACTCGACAGTTTTGTAGACGTTAACTAGAAGACTAGTGTTAATACGTGTGTGTAAAAAACAGTTTTTGACGTGACAACGTCTTATAAATCGATGGAGCCGGCTGCACGCACGAAAAAACATGACTCATTGAGGCGTTCCATTTAAGGTTTGAAGTGCAAGCGAGAGCGCGCATGAGCAACAAAGAGGCACAATCGACCTCCGCGTTCGGCAGCGTTCGACATCCGTCTCTCTCCTACTTGAGTGAGCGATGCTTTCGCATGGACAGCTGCTATATAATAATATATTTACATGCTTTCGTCAAGTATGAAGTTCAGTGAAAAGTGAATGTGGTGTCAATTGTCCATACAAAATATCTATCAAACAAATAAAATTAAAATTTTCTTTTGAAAAATGAAACCATTCTATCAGTATTTTCCTATGACGTTGTCACGTTCAACTATCGTCAGTAAACCGACTTTACAGACAACCGTTTTTTTTTTTTTTTTCAATAAAATTATTTCTCATTTGTCAATCTTTTTTTTTCTAGAAATAAAACCAAGCGAAATAAGCAAACAGTTGTCGGTGAATGTAACTTGTTGCGGGCGAACAATACTGAATAATCGTTGCATTGTTGGTAGTGCAGTAAATTCTGAAATCGTTTTCGCCGCGTGTAAATCAAAACAATGGAGTTCGAAAACGACGATCAAACACAATTCAATCATCGACTCACACGTTCACCGAAAATGTCAAAGGTGTGAGAAAGCTGTTGTTGTACGTTTTAATGTATTGTCAACTTAGCACTACTATGATATTTAAAAAAAATGTGTGGTATCGTGGGTCACCGGATAGGAACGAAGTTCCTTATTGTAAAAATATTAATTTTATGTTCTATTCGAGGTATAAAGAAAATAATTATTCGAGTATACATTTTTTATTTTCATTTTTTTTATTGATAGAATTAAAATAAAAATACTTTACAAAGTTATCAACTTTATTTTATTCACAATGACCTATAAAAATATATAATAACAATAATATTTTTTGTACGTTATTACAAAGTTAAGTCGTACACTGTGTGCATTACTAATAAAAATCTTACGTTACGGACGTTTTTTCCCGGTTAGGGTACTCCTCCGCATCGCCCCATAAGTAACTTCGTTCCAAAACTTCGAAAAAAATAAAAAGTTACAAAATTCACTCGTCAGACAGTTTCTATTCTGACGTACGTTCAATTCGGCTTTGAGTTAAATCTCTGTGAATATTAATTGACAAAACCTTAATATTTGAATTTTTAAAGACTAACACACAACTTACAACAACACAATTATTTCATTGAACAGTATCCATCCATGATACCACTCGAACGCAAGTGTGTAAAAGTAACTTTTGGTTACAGATAACAAAACAAAAAATAAAGACGTGTAGTGTCGTGGGATAGCGGATAGGAACGAAGTTCCTTATTATAAAAATATTCATTTTAAGTTCTATTCGAGGTTTAAAAAAATTATTATCGAGTATACATTTTTATTATAATTTATTTATTGATTGAAAAAAAAAACTGCTTTACAAAGTTATCAACTTTATTTTATTCACAATGATTTATAAAAATATACAATAATAATATACAAAGAAACAACTATTTATATGAATAATAATAATAACCGTCATCACGTAGACTATACATTAGACACTGTATAGCCATCGTAATAAGACTATAAGTAAATAATAAAATAATAAAAATCTTACGTTACGGACGTTTTTTCCCGGTTAGGGTATCCCTCCGCATCGTCCCATAAGGAACTTCGTTCCAAAATGAAATATTTATTCAAGCAATTCTCTAACACTGAATAAAATGAGAATAAACGAAATAGCCTGTTACGAGAATATTACAAAAATATAATTGAGCTAGCCGCAATATGGTTTTCTTAGCTTCGGATTCCGACTAATGATGTTTTACTCGTGGCTGATTGCTTTTTTTTTTTTTTAATTTATTTATTTAAGGTCGCTTTTTAACAACTAGGGTCATTAACGACCACAGTTTACAGTATCATTTTAAGTTACATTGACTTCGACATCATACTAAATTATACAAACCAATGATCTTTAAAAAACTAAGGGTCTGCTTATACCCATCTTGAGTCAGACAGTCTGTTAAATTATCAGGGAGTTTACAAAATTGTCTTTCTATGTCATATGCTTTACATTCAATTAACAAGTGTACCACAGTTTGATCCAAACCACACTTACATTTGTTTTTATCTGTTTTGGTAATAAGATGTATGTGAGTTAAATTTGTGTGTCCAATCCGCAATCTTGTAAGAACCACTTGGTCTTTTCTTTTAGTTAAGGAAAAGGAAAGCTTATCAAAAATTGAATTTCTAATTTTAAATAAAAATGATGTGTTCTCAAATTTCCAGTGATGATCCCAAAGAGTTTTAATTTTGAACTTGAGATGTTTTTGAACATCTGATGCAGTGGAAATGATTAGCTGTACCTCTTCAAAATCACTTGTTGCATTTTTGGCTTCCTGGTCAGCTTTTTCATTACCGGCTATTCCTTGGTGACTTGGAATCCATATAATTTCAAATTTGTAACCATCTTTTAATAGATCTACCATTTTTTGTTTAATTTCTAAAATAAGACTATTTAAGTTGTTTAGGTTTTTTAACGCTGTCAAACATGATTTCGAATCAGTGTATATTATGTATTTGTCTGTATTAGGTTGACTGTGTATTAATTCTAAGGCCTTAAGGATAGCTATTCCCTCACAACTGAATATAGAATTAAAATTTACTAGTCTATACCTGTAGTAATTATTAGCAGATACTACTGAACAACCTGAATGTCCATCTTTTACAGAACCATCTGTGTAATAAATTTTGTAACCTCTATATCTATCATTAATTTCACAAAATAAGTTTTTATATATACACTGAGGGGTATCACCTTTTTTATAGTTGGCTAATTCAAGGTTAACTGGCAATTCTAAGTTTTCCCATGGACCAGAAGTAAGTAGTTTTTTTGTAAATAATTTTGGAATTTTAAGATTCAATTCATCTAAGTATTTGACTGCTCTGATTCGTAAGGGTTGAGGTAAATTAGGTTTGAGTTCATATTCAGTGTCAACTGCTGTTACTTTAGTGTAATAATGGTAGGTGGGATTTTCAGGTTGAGTTAATATATTTGTTACATATGTAAGTATAAGTTGTTTCCTTCTCAATTCTAATGGCATTTCACCAGCTTCAACTAGGATACATTTAATGGGGCTTGTTCTAAAACCACCAATACTTAGACGAAGAGCAGTATTTTGGATACTTTCTAAGGAATTTAGTGTTCGTTTTTTGGCGGAATCATAAATAATGCAGCCATAATCTATTTTCTGCCTAATCAGAGTACGATATATATTAATTAAGCAACTTTTTTCTGACCCCCATCCAGTGGATGATAAGGACTTTATTATGTTTAGTCTTTTATAACATTCTGATTTAAGGTTATTTATGTGTGTATTCCATGACAGTTTTTTATCAAATATCAAACCTAAAATTTTTAAATTGCTTACTTCTTTAATACTATGATTATTTAAGGTTAATTGTGTGTTTCTAAATACTTTTCTTTTATTTGTAAATATCATAAATTCCGTTTTTGTTTTAGAAAATTTAAATCCAACTCTTTCTGACCATTCCTGTAAATTATTAAGTGTATTTTGAATAAGCTTCAAGGTAGGGCATAATGTTCCGCCACTACAAATTATTGTAAGGTCATCGGCAAATAGGAAACCCTTCACTGGTTTTTCAATATTATTAAGAACGTCATTTATGGCCACTAAAAATAAAATAACACTTAGTACTGAACCTTGGGGTAGTCCATTTTCTATAGGGACAGGATCAGACATGTAGTCGTTAATTCTGACTTTCATCGTTCTACTTGAGAGAAAGTTCCTGATAAAAGCTAAAGTATTGCCAACAATGTTAATATTCTGTAATAACTTCAGAACTCTGTGCTTCCACACCATTTCATATGCCTTTTCGATATCTAAGGCTACTACCACTGAATAATTACTATTTGCAAAACTATCGAGTATTTCACTTTCAATATTGATCAAATAGTCAGTTGTTGATCTGTATTGCCGAAAACCATACTGAAACGCTGAAAGATATTTATTGGTTTCCACATACCACCTGATTCTTTTGCTGATTATTTTTTCCAGTATTTTACACATATTGCATGTCAAAGATATGGGTCTATAGCTGGATTGCAAACTTGGTATTTTGCCTGGTTTTAAAATTGGAATAACCAAAGCTTCTCTCCAACTGTCTGGGAATACTTGTTTTTTATATACAAAATTATAAAGTTGAAGTAAATATTCTAATGCCCTGGCAGGTAAATGCTTAATTATAATGTTTGGTATATTATCTGGTCCAGGGCTGGAGTTTTTGGATTGAGTAATTACTTGTATCAATTCATGTAACGTTATGTCATCATTAATTGGGTTAGAGTTTTCAGTAATATTAAAGTTTGAATATGTCTCTTGATAGTTTTTGTTATCAAGGAATTTTGGATCATAATTTTCAGAGCTAGAATTTGTAGCAAATGTTTTCGCCAATAAGTTAGAAATTTCCACAGGATTAGATGTAAATGATCCATTATTTTTTTCTAGAACTATATTATTAAATTTAGTGTTTCGATGACTAAGTTTTTGTATCTTTTTCCATATATCACCCACAAGAGTATTATTATTTATAGATGAGACCCAATTTTCCCAATATTTTTTTCTATTTTCTTTAACTAGTCTTCTGCAATAAGCTCGTTTTTTTTTATAATCAATTTTGTAATTTGAATTAGGTTCATTTCTGGCATATCGCTTAAACAGTTTAAATGCTTTTTTAGTTTCTTTAGTTGCAGTTTTACATTCATCTGTCCACCAAGGTAAGTTATTTTTTCTTAATATCCCGAACGTTTTAGGTATAGATTTTTGTGCTGCTTTAAGAATAACTTCAGTAAATTTTTCAAGGTATTCATTGACAGAATATTTAGGCGTATCTATATTTAAAGCAGGTAATTCTGTAATATATTTATTAATCTCTTCACTAAACATAATCCAATTGGCTTTATCAGTCTTCCATTTTTGTGGTACTTTAATATTTTCTGGGACATTATCATTAGAGATTTGAGATTTAATTAAAATTGGAAAATGGTCACTATCATATAAATCATCTAAGGCATTCCATTCAAAATATGACATTATATTTTGTGAAGCCATTGAGAGGTCTATATTACTAGTGCGACCAGTATTACTATCAAAATGGGTGGGTTGTCCATTATTTAATAAAGCAACATTATCATTTTCATCGAGCCATTCTGCTATTACTTTACCTCTACTATCACATTTGTTCGAGCCCCAATAAAAATGATGGCTGTTAAAATCACCTAAAATTATATAGGGTTTTGGTAGTTGCTCAATGAGCTTATTAAATTCTTGTTTATCTAATCGATGACTATTCGGTATATATATGTTACACATTGTAATTGAAAATGGAAATTTAATTTTTATTGCTATTGCTTCAAGGTTTGTGTTTAATTTTATTTCCTCAGGAATTGTATGAGGTTTAATATAAATGACTACTCCACCACTAGCCCTACCACTCTGTGTTCGATTTCTATAAAACTTTTCATATCCTGACATAAAAGCGCAATAGTTGGAGCTAAAATTAGTTTCTTGAAAACAGATACATGTTGGCCATGTATGATTTACCAATAATTTAATATTTTCAAGTCTCTTGAAATAGCCATTGATATTCCACTGCAAAATATCCATTCTAATCAGATATAGAAATTTATATTAATTATTTTAGTATATAGTTTGTTATAGTGTGTATAAATATATATTGTTGTTGTGTGTATAAATTATTTCCTATTTGTGTGAAAATAAAGTTTTTTATTCGTCTCTGTCTGACATCAAGATAGGGTTAGGGTTTAGCAATTCATGTAGTTTCCTAGATAGGCGTGAACATCTATTTTTCAAACTTTTGTTCATTTTACTATGTAGTTTGTTGCACATTTTTATGAGATCTTTAACATTATCTGTATATGAAAATACTAATTCTCTAACATTTTGTTTTCCACTTGAGTTTTCTAATAAACTGATAAATTGGTCTAAATTGATAGGGAAGGAATTTTCTTTAATTAAATCTGTCATATTTTCACGAATATTGTCCCAAATTTCCTCATTAGTCCGGGTGTCAGTTTTCTTTAATTTTTTTTGTGTTTTCTTGTTTATGTCAACATTATCTTCTATTGAGATATTGCTTCCTGTTTCATCAGTCTCAAATTCCATCTTATCTGATTCATCATTTTGTAGTTCTTCATTGATTCCAGTTTTTGAAGATTCGGTTATGGTAGGTGAGTGAATTCGTTTTTTTCCTTTTAATGGGGTCGGTAAGGAGAAACCTTGTAACTCATTGAAAGATTCAGTTATTTCATTGTCAGTTTCTTTTTCTAAGTTTTGTTCATTTTGTGTGCAATTCTTGGCTAAATGACCTAATGAATTACAAGAAAAACATTTCAAAGCATCGGTAGAAGTATAAATCCAATAGTTGGTTCCTTCGAATGTTACTTGAAAAGATTCTGGCAGGTGAATTTCGTCCTCGGGACTAATAAAAAGTTGTCGCCTAAAACTCAAAATGTGTGAGAAGCCTGGGTCACTCACACCAATTTTCATGAAGGTTATAGGTGACATAATCTTTATGCGTAGTTCTTCAAATTTTTGTTCTATAATATGATTGGGAATGACTGGACAGACGTTAGATAGGACGATTCTTTTATTTCTTGTAATTAACGGTTTTATTTCGAGTGCGTTGGATTTTATGTTAACTTTTACTTTTTTATCGATTAAGTTGTCGGCCGTTTTCTTAGAGTCTAAATAAATGCATATTCTAGCATTCGATATGCGTGATATAAAACGAATGTTTGCGGCTGGTGTTATAGCTGATAAGGCAACAAGATACTCTTTAAGGGTTATTCCGTCGATAGAATCCAATATTATGGCTTGATCTTTTTTTGGAAAACATGTTGAAGACGTTACGTTGGCATAACTTGATGGTTTGGGTGTTGATGGCATCATTGTGGGTTGTGACGTTGTTGGTTTTTGGGACGTTGGGTGACTAAACATTATTTTTGTAGGGGCTCCTGTTTCCAGGAGTAGCCCTATTTAAATACACTATGATCACAATTAATGTAGGGTACTTCACTAACTCGTAAGTAGACAAAACACGACTCCGACTGAACGACGTGCGGCACGCGCATCCACTGTGACTACTCGAATGAGACTGGCTGATTGCTTTCCTTCGAGGCGAAATCCACTAAAGCCAAAGGCGTTAGGAGTCTCTCTTGTCGCAACCAGCTTTATTCTAACTTAATTAAAACATTTCATATTTCACGAAATATTTCTCCGAAGCATTTTTATTATTATTTATCATCTAATCCTATCCTATTTTTCTTAATAGTATCTAAAAATATTTCTCCGATGAATTCTAGAGGATAATCATTTAGATGTGGAAACTTCAAATGTCAATGTGTTTTAGTCCGGTAGTGGACTAGTATGCCCTCGTTAAATAACTCAATATTAGGGTAAGGTTCATGAATGCAGGACACCTGCTCACGACGCGGACCACGTTGATTGATTTAATTAGGCCATGCTGTCATCATCGGTGGTTATCTGTCCCTATTGATTGACTGCAAACCGTACCAATACATTCTCTAAATGCGCCTACAAAATCAAATCAAATCAAATCAAATCAAATCAAAAAAATTTTATTCAACATAAATGAAAGTACATACTTGTTGAACGTCAAAAGAACTACCGCCAATTCACAAGAACTAGCCTCCGTCCTGAGAAGAATTGGCAAGAAACTCAGCGGGCATGTCTTTTTTTTTTTGTTTTTTTTTTAATATGAAATTATTATTTATTTATTTTTTAATATTAGATTTTTTTTTTTTTAAATATGAATTTTTTACAATGAGTATTATAACGTAACAATTACTACGATATTGAAATTCCCGGAGCGAGCAATCCCTGCTGAACACATGTAAATGGTTCTTGAATCTCTATATTACATGTCTCAACAAGATCTCCGTCTCGTCGCGCTGCTACAATGAATTATGCTTCAAAGCGCCGGATATTACATACAAACTGCATACTTATTAAGCTTCACTGGATATTACTGTACAGACCGTGATTAAAACTAAAGGCTGGTAAGGCTGCATACATACGATTTATTCGTGAGTTAATCAAATATCTTTTTAAATAGCAATAACGAAAAAACTCATCATAGTTCTCTTGGTTATAAGCAGTAGGTTCATAGACATCACAACGTAAATCTCAAACACATTAGATCGTTCGTCTATATTTAATTCGTAACACAAAAACTTTAAGCAAATAACTCTAAATCGGAATTAAAAAAATTAAAAAACAAACAAAACGAATGCATTATTTTTTTTAAATATCAAAAGATAAACCGGAAATAAGGCGGTGAGGAAGATCACATGATAAATAATAATTACTACTTATTATATACTATTAATATTCTACTTAATAAATGAAACTAATCATTTATCAACGCTCCTATGGGCGAGCCTTTATTTCTCTTTACTTCAATAGAGTGGGAGCAGTTGATAACAATCTCCGCCTTTCTACACAATGACACCTTTCACCTGCAATACAATATCTCAAGCCATAAGAATGAAAAGCCACAATAAAGCTATAGAACAATTTTATCAAGCTTTCAAGAAAAACACAGTTACTGTACACAATGGACATATTGAGTCAAGGTTTTATTAAGGTGGTTTTGAAAACTTACATTTCATTTTCTTGGAAAATTCACATTATTTCCGAACGGCTTCTATCAATTGAACTCAAAGCTCAAATAAAACATAAGTATACCGTTAAATTTATTTCTTCTAAGACTTTTACAAATATTCTGGGACAGGAATAAAATCAAAAAGCTTTATTTACGTAATTACTGGCGGTAGGGCATCTTATGAGTCCGCACGTGTAGGTGCCACCACCCTACCTTATTCTGCCGTGAAGCAGTTATGCGTTTCGGCTTGAAGAATGAAAAAGCCTTTAGATTATAAAACGTTGACTTTCGAACTCATGACCTTAAGGTGGGTAAGGCGGCATTTACGTTGTTGATGTCTATGGGTTCCGTAACCACTTGACACCTGGTGAGCCGTATGCTCGTCCACCCTTTTGAACATAAAAAACAGTCTACCTTTTCCCGTGGGCATTGTAAAAGATGAGTTTAGGGAGAATAGGCAGGTGTATTCTCTAAGTGTTTTTATTTTATTAGCTTGCATTACTGGTGTTAGGGCACTTTGAGGGGTCGTACGGGTACATACCACCCACCCAGCTAATTTAAGTCTCAAAGCGGTCATGCGTTTCGGTGTGAAGTGAGGGACAGTCTGTATACATTAAATAGAGATTTCGACCTTTGCCCGTGGACCGCGGCATTCAAATTCCGATAGCGAATTAATACCACGTGTATGCAATAAGCTGTTTTTTGTGCTAATAAAATTTTTCGTATACATATTCCGTTAACTTTAGAAAAATTTTCATTCCTTTTTTATTAGTCTGTGCAATTTTGTTTTCAAATCGCGCCATTGATAGGTTTCAATTTTATTATCTCTCTTTTTCTTTATGTAGTTTGAACGTCATCATAGAATTTTGTAAAAAAATAAATATGTATTTTTTTTTTTATTCTTTATGTACAACTATTATTACTAGTGGTCCAACACTCTGGTCGACTATAATTAATTGAAATTATAAATTTGAATATTATTACGGTTCTATTATCAAAGACTATTAAACTTCTGTAATCACAAATTTCGCCAAGACTACATACACTGTCCCCACTAAGCGTGGTCTCGCCTTGTCGTGACGGAGGGGCTTAAGCGTGCACCTCGACACCGTGGAGCAGCGTTGTCTGCACAGGGGTGCCGCGAACTAAGTAGACTGCACACCGTGTTCCCATTTCCCACCTTTGCAAGACAAAGGGTGCGTGAAGAGGGAGAGGGCTCCCTTCTGGAGCCCTCTTGGATGCTAGGCCATTTCTCTGGCGGCTCTCTGGCTGCTAAAGGGGAAGCCCTCCAGAGGGGGGCACCGGTACGCCGGCGTGGCCACAACGTGGTCAGAAGTGTGGGTCTGTCAGTAATGGTAGACCCACGTGGATGAGAAGTGAACCGGAGGGCATTCCCTTTCGGTCGCTGGTCGCCATGTCCCCGGCTGCCTCTTGGCAGCTACAGGGGAAGACTGGGTGAATCGTGGCCGAGGACGCCTCACCTTCCATCTGGTGCAGGTGCTGATTGGGCATGGATGCTTCGGGAAGTACCTGCACCGGATAGGAGCTGAGTCGACGACGAGGTGCCACCATTGTGGACACGACTTGGACACGGCGGAGTATACGCTGGCTGTCTGCTCCGCTTGTGAGGTGCATCGCCGTGTCCTTGTCGCAAAGATAGGACCCATGAGCAGTGGTCCTTTTGAACTTTCATTAAATTTTTAAGATTGTTTGGAATAATATATTAAGGAAGCTACTATGAATCACAGATTATTAGAAACTATTCAGAATATATACCTTAAATGTGAACTTTGAGACGCACCAAAATACACAGTTAATAAAATTAGAGTGATGTCCGCTTACAACTTTAGCTTGAGCTCGACTGCAGTCGCTTGAGATTCAATCCATCACAGCAAATCAGCGCGACGAATTCCGGTTATTTGTAGTTTTCGAAGCCAGAAAAAATTAATAAATTTACATCACAACATTATTAAAGAACACAAATTATAGTATAAAAAATAATATTATCATATTAAAACGGGTAACTATGTATTCTTATTGTTGTTGAAGACTAACTATCAGATAACATCACAACACTATGCTAAATTAATAACGAAACAATTTTGAAACTACTCAGTTTTGTGCCCTGTGATTATCTATGCAAATATTAAGGGGTACTCATTCGGCCCTTTAATTTGTGCAGTAGAAAGCACTTTGAGGGTAGCTCCCTTGTAACTCACCTAGACTGATCGATAAAGGGGTACCTAACTCAATATTCGTGTGCCGTTGATTGAATTTACCTCTCAATATAGTTTTAGAGGGAGCATAAACAAGTATGGATTTAATTAATTACCTACGAATACTGTTTTTTAATTAAGTCACAAACTATTTGTTTTTTCTTTTAGTTCTGTGACCAAGAATCACTGATTCAGTCGTCTTTGTAAATCTTTGACTTATTTATAATATGTACTATAAAAAGTTAAAAAAAATTTTACAATCTGACTACACTTTTCGTTAATCTTGAAAAACCAAGTAACAATTTCAGGTGAAAGTGATTAATTTATTTTAACTAGTGGTCACCCGGTAGTCGAAATTCGACTATAATTAATTGAAATTGTAAGTTTGTACACTATTATGATTATATTTTCAAAGACCATTATATTTCTATAATCACAAACTTCGCCAAGACTACACTTGAGATAAATATTAATAAAGACAAACAATATTTAATGGTTTCATACTTCAGTGTATTTAATCTATTCTCAATTTGACCACAGACGTCAAGAACAAAAATTTGACAGTAAATAAATAGTATGCATGCGTGTGTGCGTCAAATATATAGTAGTGTGTGTAATGTTTTTTTTATTGATTTAATGTATTTATTAGGCATAATTTAAAAAAATATTAACATTCTGCACTCCTTCTCTATATTCTCGATAATTGTGGGAAATTTCATACTCCTCCGCTCGCACAATTTTCGTGAAAAGGGATACAAAATTTTACCTTCAAGTATTAATATATATATCATTTTGATATGCAAAATTACATACAGTTCTAAAGTACTCATGTGTGTGCAGATCAGCTGTAGAAAAAACGTCGAGCAACAAGTATATTCGCTCTCTGATTTATTTTGTAAACATATTCCCGAAAACGAGGTCAAAAGGTCATGACCGCGTAACAAATACATCTTCACCTTTCAAGTTCAAGTACGCCCCCGTCCCACCCTACGTTTCAATTCATCCACTTGCTCTTTATCGAACTGAGTTACCAATTAATTTGAGGGTTTATCAATTCTAGTTAATGTTAATTTCTGTTGTAATGTAAACGTTAATTTATAATAATCGGCTCCTTGTTTCTCATACATAGAAGAATTGAATTATTTTTTTATGCTATATCAGAAACTTAGTTTGGTTTCGAGTGAAATATTCGTAAAATATATTTTGCGATTGAAGTCCAAGCTTTAATTTTTAAGACAGCTAGAAATATATATTCAATAATATAACACGCATACAAGGAAATAAAAAACCGAATAACATCGAATAAAATCAGTTGTGAGAGCTACGATTTTATTGGATAACAGGAGCGCTACGCCATAGCACGGGTTAAGCTTCTACGCCGTAGTGCGGGATGAGGTTCTACGAAAACTTCGCTTATAATATAATAATATAATAAGCTTAGTTTTTTTGTCTAAGGAACTCATAGAGTTTGATTTCTGGTCAAACTCATGATTTGGGTGTAACTTAACATCGGTATTTCTGATACCACGAGAAAACCAAACTTAAGGTTTTTGAATGTCGAACGCTTAATTGGAATATCTATTTTTAAATAATGTGATTTCATTTTTTCATAATATTTATCGCTGTGAATGAATGTTTGTGAATTCGTAGCGAAATTTGAATACCCTGATAATACTCCTGTGAACTGTTTAACGGGGACAGTATAAGCTTTAAGCGCTTTGCTTTTGTGTTACAGATTCGCTCAGCTGGGTACACTGTTTATTTCCGAAACAAATATTGAACAGAGATGGTAATTCTCTTTCAATTCTGGTAAAAGTTTATTGTTTATTTATTAATTTTCTAAATCACGCTACGGCTATGTTCCTTGGTTTTATACAAGACATTTCCAAGTTAAATCCAAAATTCAGTGCAGCTGGTACCTGATACTGACTTCATCCTACAGAATGTCAACTCCTAGTGGCTCTCGATGGATGCGCGCTAAAACCCCTGGAAGGGAGTCCATGTAGATTACGTGTATATTAAATACAAGTGGACAAAATAGCGGACACATTTAAGTATTATTTCAGCTATTAACACTTTCGTTTTTCTTTCAATCAATTAATCGATAAATATATGTAATTTTAACCCGGGTAAGATTCAATCATTGAATTTGCCCGGCAACAAAATACCGTGGCATTCACTGGCTTAAAAGCGCTTCTTACAAAACATAATTTCTATTCCTAAATTTTTTATTGCATATTATTTAGGTGGTAGAGCTCCGGATCCATCTAGTTATTATCTAGTTATTCTTAAGTGTTTTTCACATTGTGAATTACGTCATCAGGTCTCAATTGTATTATAAAATGGCTATCTCACCCTTCGAACCATAACGCATGACTGTATCCTGTCACAATATAATATGCAGATCGGTAGTACCTATGTCTGCGTCCCTATGCGACAACGTATATTTTCACGGTACAATCTGGCGCTTACGGACGACTAAGGCCTTACTCGTTGACAATTGAATGTATTGCGAAATGGTGCCGGACCGGATTAGTGCCGGAGCAACAAATGTTGGTACGAAGACGAAAAACAAAACACTTCAATCGAATTTGCTCTTTATGAAAAACAAAATGCATCGAAGCGGAAAAGCTCTTGTCCGGCGAAGCTCGCTGGAAGCCTAATGTAATATCGGATATCAGTTTATTGCATTCGACGTACAATTCGTTCCGCGGGGTTTTCATTTCATTTTACATTTGAATAAATTTAAAGGACAGATAATATTATGTCGTCTCACGGTATAGTGCCCTACGTAAATATTTTAAATTTCTACGCTTATTGCATTATTTAGACACAGTGGCGTCAAGAAGTAACTGTTTCACTTGGTTATACAAAACGCCTTATGCGTTATATAACCCACAGCAGCATTTTCTGTTCAAATTTACATTTAAAAAGATTGTGTAATTTATAATAGGAATTTCATAAACAAATGAATTAATAATTAAAAAAGGATTGTGTGATTTTATGAAACCACGGAAAAAGTGAAACTTTTTTTTCTCTTCTCTCGCGGTTAAAGTGAAACTTTTTTTAACTCTGAGAAACTACATTTACATTAAACAAAAAAAAAAAAAAAAATAGCGTGGAGAACTGAGCACAAATGAGTAATAGTCTATATATGCACTACACGGTCAGCTGCTGCGAACTAAAGGCGCCGCCATATTGGCCTTGGCTGCTCTGACGAGCTTTTCACTTTATCCCTCCTGCGGCCGACCGTCACGCGACATGCAACACACAGACGAAAAAGTTTGAGACGGTGTAATAAAAGTTTCACTTTAATAATATACTCCAAAAACTTTCACGAATGACGCTACGTTTATTACTCATGATAGGGTTAGTATCTTCTGAACTCACACCAGCCAGTACCATGGCCCTGCTTATTTCTGCTTTTAAACAGTAATGCATTGCAGCTTGGCTGAGACAGCCTTTGTACTATTAGATTTAGTGATGTGGTGGCATTCACCATTCAGTAATGCCTATGGGGTCGACTTCGACTTAAAACCAGGTGGATTGCGAGTTTGTTTACCCAGCAGCCGTTATTGATATATTTGCTGTTTTTTTATTATTATATTGGTATGAGGTTTTTCCCGAGGACGCCAATGCTATTTCATTTTAATGCCGGTAGAATGAAAATACGAGCACTCCTGTCTGTCGTTCATAATTTAAAAGCAATAAAAAAGACCCGTTATTTACTTTCGGCAGTCAAAACAACAAATTAAAATAAATAAATAAACATTCGCAGACTTGTTGAAGCAATTAAATACATTTATTAATAAATACTTATCCTTATTTTATTTCTTAAATCTAAGAAGTATATTTCTTATACTTTCTGGAATTGGAGAGCTGAATGATTGCTTAGGAAAAAATATACTTGATACAAGTCTGTTGCCATGGTGTAAAATCGCTTGAGAAAAATACTTACGTCGTAAAAGACGTTACAAGTGCGATATAAATAACTAAATCCCTTTTCAGAGAATGCTTTGTATTTTTTTTTTGTTATTCTTCCTTCAATAGCACCATACATTGAATGGTTTATTTCAAGATTTTCGTTATAATTCTCTTGAATATTATTCATAAACAAAAGTTTTCGATCGTTTTAGTATAATAATAATAATATGACAATTTTATTAATGGCATCTCAAATGCTTTTTTAGATTGTGTCAAGCTCTTAAATACGTATGATCTTTAGTGTTTTACTTTTATTGTGGGCTATGGGTTCAATTGTTTTTTCTAGCCTGGTATTAATTAGATAAGTTTTAATTATTTCAATGAAGACATCTTCTTACGCGAATACTTTTGTTCAAAATCATGTTCTTCGCGTTTTATAACATTTCAGCCGAACGTTTGCGAAGGATCATAATATATGTCCTACTTGAGTACGCTACATCAGCGATGTTTTTAGGGATGTTCATGGAAGATAAGTGATAAATTGTTATAGCACAATAGTCGGACCTATGCAAATTAAAGGCGGAATTAGCATGTTAAAATACTAAGCTTTTTTAATACTGCATTCAGCAAAAACTTGTGTGCTTTCCAGGGTTTCTTTGCTGTTTGATTTTTGTCTCGCAAGTTGAGCTTGTTCCGTCTGCTAACTTTAAATTAGTTAGAGATCTGTAGTCATATCAATGGCTTAAAAAAACACTTGGTACGTTCTTCTGTAGGAGAAAACATAATTAATTCTAGTGTTTGTGTAATTAAGACAAGCTGTATATTTACTGTGCTTCGCATATTTATCCTCACTACAGAGCGCAATAAGTATAAGACTTGTGACCTTAGTAGATACCGGACCGTGTGTGAAAGCATTATATTCACACTTCTTACCTGATAGTATACGTTTTGTGGAGGATAAATTTATAAAATAAAAACCATTATATTAATATGTCCCAAATAAAAACAGTATGATATTGAACGAATTAAAAAGTATTAATGGAAGTCTTTGGTATTAAAGACCTCATTTTTTAAACTTATCATTCGGCTGCTGTCTGTGGTACACGTGTATCATATTTTATCGTGGAAACTTTACACGTGCAGCGGTAATTATCAATGAACAGAGGAAATATGTTAAAAACTTAGATCGCGTTGACAATAGTTTCTAGATTATATTGCATATTATAATAGTAGTTCGGTGTTTCAAATAACGGCATTCTGACCGCTCCCTTTTTTTTTTTTAGCGTTGGGGAATCCTTTTACGGGTACCCGGTCGAGGGGGGTAAGAGATCGGGTTATGTCGGACTCCGGCGCCTCCAGAGAAGAACAGGGAGAAGAATAAGACAGGGGTCCTCCTCTTCTTCAAATTTCAGTCGGGAAACTTCGCCTTGAGAAAGACGCGCGAGGCACTGCACGGCGTCAGTCACGCAAGAGCTACCCCGCAAAACCGACTACCGGCTAAACCTCATCGAGTCCCACCACTCCGACTCCACGAAACCCACAGTACCGCACAGTGCAGTTACCCATCCTGATAATAGGACGGCACTCCATCCCCGGGAAAATCCCGCAGGACGTCGTCTCCGAGACACACCGTGAGCGGTGCACAGGAGCCACCTTGCGCCGCCTCACCGCCGGACCGACAGCCGAGTACCGGGCACCCCCGCACCCGGCACCTGACAGCCCCTACGGGAGATGAACGGCGGCTTCGCGCCCGTGCCGCCCACTCCGCCTTCTTCGCTGAGAAGCCGAAGAGGGATCCCACTCCCTTTCGCGCTCCTCAGCCTCACGGAATTCGGACCGCTCCCTAAACCATCACATATATTTTTGAGTAATTAAAATGAATTACATTATGATATTTTGTTTGTTTGTAGGTGTCTATCAAGTATACGATCGGGACTCATTGAATGCATTTTTTGTTGGCTGTTAGAATATCATCCATCTCTTGACAACCACGAAACTTAGTCGATTCCTATCGACTTTTTTTTATTGCTTAGATGAGTGGACGAGCTCACAGCCCACCTGGTGTTAAATGGTTACTGGAGCCCATAGACATCTACAACGTAAATGTGCCACCCACCTTGAGATGTAAGTTCTAAGATCTCAGTATAGTTACAACGGCTACCCTTCAGACCAAAACGCATTACTGCTTTACGGCAGAAATAGACAGGGTCGCGCGGAATCACAAGAGGTCCTACCACCAGTAAAAAACTGTCCTGTTTAGCTTAAAGAGTTTTGTTAGATTCATCCGTACCGGATGAGAAAGAGATGTGTTCAATGTGAAGCACATTGCCTGGAGGGCGGTTGTCGAGAGCATGGGTGACCTAACAGGTCCTATTGCATATACAGCGTCAACGCAACCACGACCACTCTGACAAGAGTGTCCGACTGAGAAGAAGATTCATCAGAAAGGGTCTTTTTTTTAACTATAATTGCAAACAATTACGAAGTCATGTTACGATTTTATTAGGCAAAATAATTAGATATGTATTTGATTATTTTTGATTGCATTCACGAATTTTAGGTCTTTACCTACATAACGTTGTAGCTGCGAACAATTTGCGAGAACGTGTCCCCTACCAATGGTATTGTGTTTGGGCCTGGGGCGCTCCCGTTGTTATAACAATATCAATTTTGACTATATTAACAGCTCTTAAATATCGCGGTGAAAAAGTTCAAACGTGAGTATAATTTTGGAGGTTATTTAGAAATTGCCTCGTTTGATTATTTAGAATTTACATTACCTTGTTTTGATCATTAACTTCAACGTAGATCATAATAATGGAATTAATAGTTGTTCAAATACATTTACGCCCGGTTTCTCTTCATAATCGATTAGCGATTGGTTTAGCGACTTAGCGACAAAAAAAACTCTATTTACAATCTGTTTTCGTTCGAAATCTTTTATGAAATATTAGAAATATTATTATAATTAGTTTAGGTACCAAAAAAAAACAATATTGCGTTCCAATTTGAAGGACGGGGCAGCCGCTGTATTATAAAATTGAGCCTTCGGACTCATGTCTCGAGGACCTGGCATTGCTTAGGAACGTAACTCTGCGCTTGCGTTCCATCGAAGCAATGTCAGAGCTCGACTCAGACCACCGACCTGTCGTTATGCAGCTCGGTCGCCCTCACAACCCAGTCACTGTTACGAGGACCATGGTGGATTGGAATAAGCTGGGCACGTGCCTAGCCGACGCCGCTCCGCCAATCCTCCCTTACGGCCCGGATTCGAATCCATCCCCCGAGGACACCGTCGAATCCATAAACATCATTACCGATCACATCTCTTCCGCGATCATTAGATCTTCTAAAGAAGTCGATGTGGAGGACAGCTTCCACCGCATCAGACTGTCCCCCGATCTTAGGAATCTCTTAAGAGTTAGGAACGCGGCAATCCGGGCCTACGATCGTCTTCCCACGCATTCAAACCGGATTCAGATGCGTCGTCTACAACGCGAAGTCCACTCCCGCTTAAGCGACGCGCGTAACGATAATTGGCATAGTTATTTAGAACAACTCGCGCCCTCCCACCAAGCATACTGGTGACTAGCTAGGACTCTCAAATCCGAAACTACCGCTACTATGCCTCCCCTCTTACGCCCTTCAGGCCAACCACCGGCATTCGATGACGATGACAAGGCTGAGCTGCTGGCCGATGCACTGCAAGAGCAGTGCACCACCAGCACTCAACACGCGGACCCCGAACACACCGAGTTAGTCGACAGGCAGGTCGAGCGCAGACCTTCCCTGCCGCCCTCGGACGCGTTACCCCCCATTACCACTGACGAAGTTAGAGACGCGATCCACAACCTCCAACCTAGGAAGGCACCAGGCTCCGACGGCATCCACAACCGCGCGCTAAAATTTTTGCCAGTCCAACTGATAGCAATGTTGGCTACAATTTTAAATGCCGCTATGACGCACTGCATCTTTCCCGCGGTGTGGAAAGAAGCGGACGTTATCGGTATACATAAGCCGGGCAAACCGAGAAACGAAACTTCTAGTTACCGTCCGATTAGTCTCCTCTCGACGATAGGAAAAATTTACGAACGTCTCCTTAGGAAACGCCTCTGGGATTTTGTTACCGCGAACAAAATTCTCATAGACGAACAGTTCGGATTCCGCTCAAAACACTCGTGCGTACAACAAGTGCACCGCCTCACGGAGCACATTCTGATAGTACTAAATAGGCGTAAACAAATCCCGACCGGCGCCCTCGTCTTCGACATCGCGAAGGCGTTCGACAAAGTCTGGCACAACGGTTTAATTTACAAACTGTACAACATGGGAGTGCCAGACAGACTCGTGCTCATCATACGAGACTTCTTGTCGAACCGTTCGTTTCGATATCGAGTAGAGGGAACTCGTTCTCGTCCCCGTCAACTGACTGCCGGAGTCCCGCAAGGCTCCGCGCTCTCCCCGTTATTATTTAGTTTGTATATCAATGATATACCCCGGTCTCCGGAGACCCATCTAGCGCTCTTCGCCGATGACACGGCTATCTACTACTCGTGTAGGAAGATGTCGCTGCTTCATCGGCGACTCCAGATCGCAGTAGCCACCATGGGACAGTGGTTCCGGAAGTGGCGAATAGACATCAACCCCACGAAAAGCGCAGCGGTGCTCTTCAAAAGGGGTCGCCCTCCGAACATCACTTCGAGCATCCCACTCCGTAGTAGGCGCGCAAACACCTCCGCCGTTAGTCCCATCACTCTCTTTGGCCAGCCCATACCGTGGGTCTCGAAGGTCAAATATCTAGGCGTCACCCTCGACAGAGGGATGACATTCCGTCCCCATATAAAAACGGTACGCGACCGCGCCGCGTTTATTCTAGGACGACTCTATCCAATGCTTTGTAGTCGAAGCAAACTGTCCCTCCGCAATAAGTTAACTCTCTACAAAACTTGTATACGCCCCGTCATGACGTATGCAAGCGTAGTGTTCGCTCACTCAGCCCGCACCCACTTGAAATCCCTTCAGGTTATTCAATCACGATTCTGCAGGATAGCCGTCGGAGCGCCATGGTTCCTTAGGAATGTGGATCTCCACGATGACCTGGAGCTCGACTCTCTTAGTAAGTATCTACAGTCGGCATCGCTGCGCCATTTTGAGAAGGCGGCACGACATGAGAACCCTCTCATCGTAGCCGCTGGAAATTACATACCCGACCCAGTAGACCGAATGGTAAACCGTCGACGTCGCCCAAAGCATGTCATTACGGATCCTCCTGATCCATTAACGGTGCTTTTAGGCACCACAAGCACCGGTCACCGTCCTCGTCGAACCCGTCGCTTGCGACGAAGGGCTCGACGAGCGAACTAACCCATAGACACAGCCCACTGAGTTTCTCGCCGGATCTTCTCAGTGGGTCGCGTTTCCGATCCGGTGGTAGATTCTGCGAAGCACTGCTCTTGCTAGGGTCAGTGTTAGCAACTCTCCGGTTGAGCCCCGCGAGCTCACCTACTAACGTTAGGGCGAAGCTGAAATAGCCTCTCAAGGCTATCAGCATAGGTAGGGAAAAAAAAAAAAAAAAAAAAACATGTCTCGAGGAGGATGGCGGTATTCACATTGTCGATGTCTGTGGGTTCTGTTAACCACTTAACACCAGGCGGGCCGTAAACAGCTTAAGCAAATAAAAAATAAATATAAATAGCCCAACATGAGATCACAAAGCTATAATACAGAGCAACAAAAACTAAGCCTACGTAAGATCTATTTCCGTGATCACTCCGCGTAGGCAGTCGTAATTACGATTCAATGGGAAATCTGACGTCGGCTTCGAGGTGGGCGGCGGAAATTAGAATGTCGTTCAGCTTCCGGTAACCACCTTAGGGCAGGGAAACTTAATTATCGATTTACAATGTCCTAAAGCATACCATATATGGTTCCGAAATTAATAGAAAATGTATCAGTTGCAAACGGGTCGACCAAACAATGGAGCGTTCAATTCAATGGATTTCATTGTGATACGAACGTCATTCGCTCAATACTGAATTTCTGGACCGGTCATGTTGTTCTGTAACAATGTACTTACTCATTAAATGAAAATAGGCACTGGACTGTGATGAACTATATGCCATCGGAGAACTGTATTGTTTGTATACGTTTTCACTGTTGACGGACAAAATAGTTCTTCTGTCTACCTAAAGGTATAATTATGATGTAAAATTAACATTATTATTTAGTGTCATTATTATTAGGGAGTCCAACACTCATATAAGTATTATCCTATCAATTAAGTACATGTATTTTCTACATGGATACCAAGTTTCAAGTCAACCGGATGCATGGTTCAGTAGTTATAACGGAACATCCGTAAAAACCACTGCAGATTTAAGTATACTAGCTGACCCGGCAGACTTCGTAGTGCCTCAATCGATAAACAAGAGACCTAAACTTTTGTATAAAATAAACTTAAAACAAACAAAAGGAATCCGTCCGACGTCCGATTTTCATATTTATTTACCTTTTAAACCTTCTCTGGACTTCCACAAATAATTCAAGACCAAAATTAGCGAAATCGGTCCAGCCGTTCTCGAGTTTTAGCGAGACTAACGAACAGCAATTCATTTATATATAGATATATAGACATATGTAAAAAAAAAATTCGCAAGGCAACCTGTGTGTTCTCCAACATATGCGAGATGCTCAGACGTATGGCCGTGACAGCGGAGCAGATAAAAAAAAATAAAAAAAAACCGTCGAATGTAATATACTCTATAAAGGTGTGATTCCGAACTCGGCAACAAGCAACATTGCTGTTGCTGCAGTGCTGCAACTACGGTGAATCGCTCGGTATTCCAGTAAACCCTATATGTAAAGCCTTTTTTGAAGTCAGTTAAAAATAATAAAAATTCAGTACGCAAATTCGTCTATGTACATGACCGAAAATAAAAATCAATAAAAGAACTGGTTTGTTAAATAAGAACACAAAGATATATGGAATTAAGTACATATTACAAAACTTCATGCTTAGTCAAGAATAATCCAATACATTAAAACGCGGCTGAAAATAATCTGTTATCTTACGTCAAAAATACCAATCTTAAAAAGGCACGTTAAATAGTTTGTCACCAGCGTATTATTTAAAATTTACCAAAAACAGTGCACGACATTTATCGTTACTAAGAGAATAAAGATATCATGAACTTAACCTCCTAAAAATAATCGCAAAAAGTAATAAGCTATTAACACCCTAGAAAAAAGATCACCCTTTGATTTCCAACGAGTAAAAAATCGCACCCCATAAAATCAGACTCTTTTCTGAAGTCAATGGAACGTTGAATGCAAATTAATTTTCTTGTTTTTCGCATTCGTCGGGGTTTGTAAGTGATCCGCAATGATCCATAATGGTTTCAATCCGGATTATTCTTTGTACATCGATACGGGTACAAAGGGGATTGTTGTCCGAGAATTTTAAAAAACTAAGTCTAAGATTTAAAATTCTGAACGGATTCATATCATAGATTTTCAGCATACTGTTTTATCATTTTCTTTCACAAGTCGTGATGTGTGTTATGAACTAAATTGTCATTAATAAAAATATACTCAATCTACTTTTCGATCTTGCGCCTACTTTTCCCAAGTCGACTTTTATTTTGCTCGCGCCATAAATCACGGCAGTCATACTTCGGTCTTTCTAATAACACAGAGGCTATGACAACAAAAGTATAATGCCAATCCAACAGCACACACAAAAACATAGCTATAGCCACCAATAAAATGGCAGACATTAAATAGCCGTCTATATCAATAAACCAATCAAAATTTTGAGAATTTCATAATGAAACTCTGAAATCTACTACACCGGAATTGTGGTTTGGCGGATTGAAGTAATACTCCATATACCATAAATATTGACGATGAGAACGTATCAGGTATGAATAACTCGCTGTCGCTTCTGCTAGGGTTGGTATTTGCTGAAAAATAAAATCCTAAAAATTTTGGTCAGTTTATTAATTTCATAATTTTAACTTTGCTTTATTAAGGATTACTTTAATATAATCAAGATACATAGCCCTAAAAATTATCTATGAAATACGTAGCTATGTAGTAATAACTAAATAGAAAAATATTTATAGAGCGAACTTTTTGGAGTAAGGCGATAGATAATGTTGCATAACTTAATAGTTTAATTTATTTGAAGATTACATTAATTTATTAGCAGATCATTACTTTCATCTAACTCTAGAATTAGACTTTGATGGAGCTGATTATCAAATAGATAAAGAAATAAATTTATAAAAATCTAAACAGAAAAAAACCATTAAAGAATTGTGTCATGAAAAAACAAGCTAATTTAACAGCAATTGGTGTAATTTCTTCAGGACTCTAAGGAATAAAATCGTTACGTAATCGACCTCTGTCTAGCCATCAGGGAAATGAAGAGAGATTGCAGCCCTTACGTAAAGCGTGATGTGGGGGGCTATTCGAACATTCTGGATGTTGTTAGCCGCTGCCACCCCATAAAGGGGTGGACGGACATCGCACATGACAATCATGGATGCGCTATTTTGATTCGAAGAATATTTCACATGGATGCAATAACATTCCATTACATCATTTTAGATACGATGCTTCACGAAATACCGCATTCAACTTTGAATTTTGAAATAATGGCGCGTCACAAAATAAGCATCTATAATAACAAATTTGACTAAATATGTACAATCTTTTTTTTTGCATTACTATTTCGCTCTTGACACCTACAGAAAACAAAATAATAATAGATCTCAGCTTATATAAATTACAGCAATCTTCTCAATGCTTTTTACTTTCATAGGAAATTCTAATATAATTTCACTACAATACAGGTGAATTAAATTTTCGCATTTAAATTATGTTGGACTGCTTCTAGATATTCCATTTCATGTTTTTAAATAACAGCTTGGGTGTACTCTTGACATTACAGACATCCATGAGCGACGATTCCTTCACTATCAGGTGGGCTAAATGCACGTCTGTCTACAGTTGTAATTGGAAACGACATTAGATTCTCAAAGACTTCAAAGAACTACGATCTTGATGCAAGACGATCTTTTTCATTTATTCGTTGTCTTTAAAGTGGGCTACGTCGAGACCGTGAGGAATTATGAATTAAAATCAAAGACGATTTAAAATATTAAATTAAAGTTGTTCTTCATAATTTGATTGTTTGCAAGATACGATCAAACCTTTTTCAACACATCGTCGGCTTAGTGGCCAATGACCCGCGGGTCTGGGCTGGTCGATCACTCAGTCATCGTCTTTACTAAAGATTTTTGATATTCAGACTCTCGGTAGGTGTACTTATCCTTAAGCCTTCGTCAAACAGAACGCGTACTTAGCGTCGCGTACTTACAAATTGACTGGATGAGCCCAACGCTCCTTGACGCAACGCATTCACCAAATCATAGTGCCTTTCGATAGCAGTGTGAAAATTTTAAAGTATTAAGAAATCGAGTGATTCAGATGTGGCATTGTATAAGTATGGATATTTTCTAACTATTTATATCATTTTTTCGGGCATTATATAGTATTTTAATACATATTCACTCCAACGCTAAAATAAAATTTGTAAAAAATTACAACGCCTGACGTCAAAGCGTCCTAACGCCGCGACAGAGCGCTGTGTACTTATAGCGCTGGGGCTCTGTTTGGCGGTATGTTACCATAGTAGTACAACACATCTCGGCATCATAGCGCGGCGTCAGTTTAGCGCTTTGACGAAGCCTTTATATCGTGTGTGTTCAATATGTTTTCCAGCCCTCCTTTCAAATGAAAATATCAAGTTGTGGACCTTGAATAAGCATTACGAATTTAAAACAAACTAATTACGCATTTGAATAGTTCAAATTTAGCTCAGCCTGTAGATACAATAAAATAATTAACCGAAGTGAATTAAACGGCTTCATACATTTTCTCTAACGTCGGAATTATTGGTAATATATATTATAACTGGCAATGCACTTCAGTAAATAAACTGCACGATTTCAAAATCTGCAGACACAAAGACCCTTTACAATAATTAAACCCCAACGCTTTCCGCCACCCGCTACACTACCTGCAGTTTATTGCGTATGTATCAGACTCATTTGAATACTATTTTGTAGGATCATCATAATTCAGATGATGTAAATCAAGATCTAATCGCATTAATGACAAGTTAGACCCATAAACATCATGGGTGTGTACGCTATCCTCTAACCGGCTCCGACCCAGTCTTCTTACCTTTAAATACATAAATAAGTTTGTTTCGTAATAAATTTTCTATATCTGACAAAACGCGACGCACTAAGTAATTTAATGAAATTTGTTTATTAACTACATCTAAGAAAAAGAGCGTGAATAATATCCGAGAATCTAATTGAGACAATATTTCTGACAATATTAAAATACGTTCCAGCATTTATTTAAATTATCTGTGAAGACATAATTTTAATTTTATGTTGAAATTTTTAAAAAGGATTTGTGTTTTGAGTTTTGCTGTAAATACTCTTTTATAAGATAATTTCCAAGCATCAAACACAATTTTCATTTACGTAATCTGACATTTTTTAAGTATAATTTACAAAATTCAATTGAATTTATTGCAACGTACGATAGCAAGCTCGCAGCGTTCATCAAGTAGTTAATTCACAAAGGGCTGTTCAACGAATAATTAAATGCATTTGAGGCGAGAGAACGTCACTCCCTGTCTGAACATTCATTATTAACTTCGCAGTCAATTTCCAAAAGCTTTTATGTACGCTTAAACTAGCGACCCGCCCTCGCTTCGCTTCGGAAACATTAAATTTATTATTGATTGTTGAGTCCCACGATGTTAGCCTAAGTTACTTCTTATATCATCAGCTACCTGTAGTGAAAGTCCCGTCGAAATCGGTCCAGCCGTTCCAGAAATTAGCCGGAACAAACAGACAGACAGACAGAGAGACAAAAATTGTAAAAAATGTTATTTTGGTGTATGTACCGTATATATATTCATATGGATGTAGTAAAAAGCGGTTATTTCAATATTACAGACAGACACTCCAATTTTATTTGTATGTATAGATAGTGCTTTAACGTTGAAAATAAAAACGGTCAAGTTTTAAACAAGTCAAAGGCAAGGTCTAGCGAAAAATACTGTAATAAGCACAACGTAGCCTCGAACAGAACTTTCTTTTTTGAACAATTTTCCGTTTCAATTATTTTATATATTTCATACTAAATCTGCCCAGTGGTTTCACACGCTGTTAGTGATTCTTTTATTTGCATATTTTACGTTGTTAGTGATTATTTTATTTGCTTATTTCATTGTTCAGGTGGATGAACAAGCAGACGATGCAACTACTCTTAGAATCTACTGGAACCCACTTACATACAAGAGATCCAAGACTAAATTGTATTTCACTCTCTGACCCGTCAAACTGGCCTCAATGGTGGCGCTAACCCTTGTGATACATACTACCACCAAAAATCTTGCCGAAAACTCACCCTCTATCCTTATATAATTAAAATAATAAAAACCATATCCACTTTACTACTTTCGTCTCGTCCGAAATTCATTATTAACGTTACACACAAAATGATAAAATCAAAACGGCATTCGATTAAGCTCTTTGTGCGTCAAAAGAAAATCATTTTCCAGTTGCGATTTCATTTAGACCTCAGCATTTATTAACATGTAAAATTACTTTTGGTTTGTCCATTCGTTACTCGTATGCTGTGTTTGACAGCGCACTTAGTCCCCTGATTGGAAAATAAATAGGAAACCGAACGAAAATTAGAAACGTTATTTAACTGTTCGTGTTGTTTATAATTGTTTTTGGTAAAATTTAAAACGAAGATAGTTTATTAATATTAATATTTTATAATATTATTTTATACTAGCTGTACCCTATCCTCTTCGCTGGGCATTTAAAATTAACATTATTGTTTCTCAGCTCCACAAAGATTCTCATCATTAAGGCCCGCGCAACTAGTGTAGGGAGTCCAACACTCATATAAATATTAGCCTATCCATTAAGTACATGTATTTTCTACAATGATACTAAATTTCAAGTCAGTCGGATGCATGGTTCAGTAGTTATAACGGAACATCCGCAAAAACCACTGTAGATTTATATATTAGTATAGATAATATTATTTTACATTCTAAATTCTAGTACTTTTTATTATTATGGTAATTTAATTAAACTAGAGGTCCCGCAGTAGTCGAAATTCGACTATAATTAATTGGAATTGTAAGTTTGTACACTATTATGATTGTATTTTATACTTCTATAATCACAAATTTCGCCAAGGCTACACTATAAAAAATATTAACCAAGACAAACCATATTCTATTCTCAATTTGACAACAGACATCAAGAACAAAAGTTTGACAATAAATAGTATGCATGCGTATGTGCGTCAAATACATGGTATGTAGTGTGTGTAATGTTTTCTTTATTGATTTAATGTATCTTTTATGCATTATTTTAAAAAAATATTAGCATTGTGCACTTCTTCTCTATATTCTCTATAAGTGTGTAAAATTTTATACTCCTCCGTCCGCGCAATTTTTGTAAAAAGGGATACAAAGTTTTTACTTCACGTATTAATATATAGATTAATAACGATGTATCGTCAACGATATTAAATAAAATTGAGTACTCCTTCGTATCTTAATAATTATTCCGTTGCCGTCAACATCTGCCGTCAAAATACTAAAGAGTTAAGTTAAGTTAAGGCAACCACGTGCATTACAATTTGGGTGTCGTTTTTTGGGATTAGTTACTAACCTGCTACTAGCTGCTCCGGAATAGGACACCGATAGTCATACCGGCACGTATGCCCAGACTTAATTCTCCAAAACGCTAATTTTGAGTACGAACATGCTCACTTATAATGATATAAATCATTTTTAACGCTGAGCATTCGTAGCTTAGACCAAAACACAAAAGGGAAACACGGCGAAACCCGCTCGGGGGATAAGGGTGTTGTGTTAGCTCGCCCGCCACCCAGAGAACGTTTTACACTGTTGAAACTTCACCAAAATCATGTATCATACAGATTCAAATCCGCTTATCGAAATTCGTTAGTCCTAATGAGAGTCTGGGCACTCTAAAATTAATTGGATTGGTTTGTGATTTGAATTAAATTGTTATATTAATGGAGTTTTTTAGTTAATTAATTATTGGCAGAATGAGAAAATCTTTTGAATTAAATTTAGAAAAAGTAATTTTAAGTTATTGTATGCAATTTCATAAAGTTCAAAAGTATTACGAAATGAAGGACAACAATGTTCAAAGCTACATGTTTACTTTCGAAGTAGGTAACTGGGTCAAGGGCATTGTTCGGAGGTAAAAGGAGGCTCCCCTCACTTTTATGCCGAAGTTTAAGGTCAAGGCGATTTCGGAGTACTGTTAATCACATGAGTCTATGAATCAGTAGACTAATTTCTTTTTTTTTATATTATAAGTTTGTTGTCCACCGAAAATCTTATAGAAATGTGGCAATTTGACCGCTTGACGAGCTTTTAATATCTCAATTTTGAAGCAACACAACACAAATGTTGTACTCTGCGAAAACAATATAATAAATTTCAATTAGAGTATGAGCTTACATCTAAGCTGAAACACATGCAAACCTTGGGATATTATCTATATATGAATATAAAAATCGATGTGTATGTCTCCTCCTTGCGTCGGTTTCCTCACTACTGAGGGTCGTGGTCATGGCCTTGAAACAGTTTTTTTTTTTTTATATGTATTGTTTATTTATATGTTTTTTATGTGTATGTATGTGAACCGAAACAACTGCACCGATTTAGATGAAGTTTTCAGGGAATCTGCAGATTTGGCTAGCGAGTGATCCTGTCATATTTGGTAACGGTTGGATTAAAGTCAAAGATCGGCCAGTTGAGAGGGCCGGGTTTGACTAGCGACTTAATATGTATACAACTTTATATATTTTTTGAAGTTATACTTCTTTAGGCGCGTTATGAAAAATTGATGAGAGTGAAATTTTCCGATGCGCGCGCACCGTGACACAATATTAACAGAATGAAGTTGCCCACTAAATCGCTCATTACAATATGACCGACGTAACTTGGCGAGTCTGAATATAGCGGCAGGTGAACTTTCGCGCATATATCAATTTATTTCACTTTTTAGTTATACGATTTATGAATTTTGTATCACGAACATATTGAAATAACGTTCGGTATATCGCTGCATAGCGCAGACGGATCTAATGAATTATCATATTATAATGAATTCCTCCAAAAGGCTTAAATCAGAGCGTGTTAAACAATAAAATATACACCATACATGCGTTCGCAAAATATTACCATCCTTTGGCAGTCTGGTACAAGGGAGACGTAAGCTTTGATATAAAGTATAAAGCCCGACAAAAAGCCTTTTAAAGTTCAAACTCAATTGTTCGTTTCTCATTTCACTTTACAATATGGCGTAATAAAAAAACTCTGACATGGGTTCCACGCTCCAAGCTCCAGAGTCGTACTCAAGAATTAAGGCGGGGGCGCGTTGAAAATGGTCCCCAACGGTGGGCAGCCGCTTCATTGTACCATGGGCTATCATTGTACTACTGGTATTACTGTCATCCATGAAACACGATAATTTCTTACCATCGAAGACAACAATAAAATACTCAGCCATTCTGACGTGCTCTTCGTTTAAAAATTCCACAACATTTTCTACGAAAGGTATACCAGATGCTACCAGACTATTATGGTGTTAGAACAAAATATTATACATTAATAATATTGATGGCAAATTTGAAATATTACAGGATATTTTTGTATACAATTTAACCTCACTTCAGTACAGATGAGAAAAATATACTTGTTTAAAGCTTTGTCAGTTGAGTTAAAAATTGTTTCTTTGAATTCAGAATAAGTTTGAAAAGCATTTGCTTCCAGATATTAAAGTCAAAGCTGAATCGACAATTCACACGAATTCCATACGAATAAATCGAGAACTTGTTTAACAACTTATTTTGTGTATTGTATTTCGTGTAATTTTTCTACACGTGTAGGATAAAGTATGTAATGCTACGTACTTAGAGCGGCTTAAACAGCGGCTTGGCTCTGCCCCTGGGATTGCTGACTTCCATGAGCGACGGTGACCACTTACCATCAGGTGGGCCGTATGATCGTCTGCCTACAAAGGCAATAAAAAAAACACGTTAATTCCTAATTAAGATTTCCTATTTATAGTTGACTTTAATTAATTTTTATTCTATTCTGAGATTCTCCTCACCGCAGGCACTCGTAGCCGTCGTAGACCAAGAGAAAGTTATTAAACTATTTTCTTACACTCTCGATACGCGCCCCATATACGATCAAAACAAAATCTAGGCGGGAGTTTTTGGCGGTCAACACTATAATCCGAGCGTCACCCCTAGGACGTTCTGTTATACGGGATACTACGAACTTCTTTTAAAAAAAAAACTAAATTATAATTCGCAGTGGATTTCATAAAAAGTAATAGACGCGAGCGCGGCGAAGGATGGAGACGAACTGATTGAGTGAGTGGGAACATTAATGAGGTATGGTATGGATAAGGTTACGGGAGAGCTGATGCAACAGGAATACGGTAGGGTCTGCATATCTACGGTACTCAAGCCCGGATATAACAGTTCGAACGATGGGTCATCTAGGCTGTAGTCTACGTTAGCCGTCTCGATATTGCCGTCCCAGGTGGTGCCGCTGATGTTCCAAAATACCCCACTTTGTCACAACTGGCCCACTGCATCGGAGTGGAATGCACCCGACCACACCTTTCACGACAACAAATGCAGTCGAAGAGTTGATATCCAGATGCCAGGAGAGTTGATATCTGCTTACGAGACTTGAACACCGGCACAGACACTTAATGCGATATGAAATACAAATTCATCAATCGTGAAATCACGAGGCAGATCTCGCATCTATAGTAATATTATAAAGAGGAAAGATTTTTTGTGTTTGTTTGTATTGAATAGCCTCCGAAACTACTGACCGATTTTAAAAATTCTTTCACTGTTTGGAAGCCACGCTATTCCCGAGTGACATAGGCTATAATCTTTTTTTTTTTTAATTAGGGATCCTTGCTAAGACTTCAATAATGTAACACAAGGTTTAAAAAAATTACGTAAAATATTCGTTACATCGCGTGCGCTACGAAAACTATTGATGATAGAATAAAGTAATCTATACTATCTATACTAATATTATAAAGAGGGAAGATTTGTTTGTTTGTTTATGATATAAATAAAACAAGAAAATTTTAATCCAAAAAAAAATCGATAGGAATTTGCTTTGTTTGAATTAAATCGCACTCGCGTGCTACAACCGTAGGCATCTTATAAGGTATATGACCTACGTCAGTATAGTGGTGTTAGCCGTTCAAAAACACACTAAAGAAGAAAAGCTCTTTTAGTTTTAATAAGAATTAAAGAAATATTTATTGAAGAAAATATTTTCAACTTTTCATTGAATAAATTAATTATTAATTCATTTTTAAACCTACTGTATCTTTGAAAATGTTTTTTTTTTGTAATACTGTCACAGCATATTTCAAAAAGTAATGATGAATCACGAGGAGCATTGATGAACTTTTTCCCTGTGTTGACTGACATTCAAAAGATACAACACATTGAACGCACCGTGCAGATATCAAAAACCTAAAACGAACAAGGTGACTCGAAAGCTGCTGTTGAAAGCTTGTTAGTCAGTTCGTTGGATGAGTTTGTGTAAAGCCCGCTAAAGTTCGCTAGTTACACTTCAAGCGTCGCGTCGACTACAGAATCCCGAGCAGATGTTATTAAAATAAAAATCAACAGAATATTTAACGTGCATTTTTGGTGCAGACCAAATCACTCCCTTTGTTGGGTACTACGTCGCACCTAATTGAATTTCGCGCAGGGATGTCACAAACGGTATTACCTTGATGAATGTACAGTAATATGTAGGGAAACCCAATTACGACAGATATTTTTCATTCTAAAAGTAACAAACACTAAGCAATGATCAAATAAGTGTATAATGATATATTTAAACAAATACATTCATGTAAAAAGCTAACATAGTAATGATTTTATTATGAGTATAATAAAAGTTACTGCATATTAATTTAGGCAAAACAGCATACCACATGAATACCGCGCCCTCACTCTTCCTCAGAATATCCCAACATATTGTATTGTAAACTAGCTGACCCGGCGGACTTCATAGTGCCTCAATCGATAAATAAAAGACCTAAATTTTTGTAAAAAATAAACTTAAAACAAACAAAAGGAATCTGTCCGACGGGAGACACATCAAAGGAAAAACAAAATTGTTATTTCTATTTAATTCCAAGCATTTTTATATTTATCTACATTTTAAACCTTCTCTGGACTTCCATAAATATAATAATTTAAGACCAAAATTAGCCAAATCGGTCCAGCCGTTTTCGAGTTTTAGCGAGACTAACGAACAGCAATTCATTTTTATATATATAGATTATCATCATCATCATCATCATTCTCCTGCCCTTCTCCCAGTCACCTAGGGTCGGCGCAACATGTTTTCTCCTTCCATACTCTTCTATGATATACCATTTCTTCGCTCACCCCTTCTTCCCCATATCGTCTTTCACGCAATGCATCCATTTCTTCTTAGGTCTACCCCTTCCTCTATATCATTCCACATTCATAGTTAACATTCTCTTACCAACCTCATTTTCATTTGGTCTCGTCACATGTCCATACCATCCCAAACGTGCACTTCTCAGCTTCTCTGTCACAGGTGCCACTTTCAGACTTCCTCTAACATATTCATTCCGTATTCTATCCATTCTCGTTACTCCACACATCCATTGCAACATTCGCATACAATCGCCTTTCATCCGCTACCTTAGTCGTCCAACCAGCTGATCCATACTAGACAGCAGGCCTTATTAAGGTCTTATAATATATCTTACCTTTTAGGGGAAGAGGAATGTGTGAGTCACATGTGGTGCCCGTGACCTGCCGCCATTTCATCCATCCTGCGTCAATTCTGTGCCTCACAGTACGATCGAGTTCACCGTTGCTTTGGATAACAGACCCTAGGTATCGGAAGTCTCGACATACTGGCAAAGGCTCCCATCGAGAGTAATAGGTGTAAAATTGGAGAAACCGCCAAAATCACAGAACAGATGTTCGGTTTTGAATCTGCTGATTTTTAAGCTAACACTCTCCAACCTGCATCGCGTCCGGGAGGGCTGTTCGACCGTGGATGCAATACTTCGCGTGCGGGCCCTTTTGGACGAGGCTGTTTCACGGGGTGGGGTGGCGCTGTCGGTGTCTCTTGACATCGCCAACGCATTTAACACCCTGCCCCAGTCCGTGATATGGGGGGGCACTAAGTTTCGTGTAGTCGGTGTGGTGGAGCTCGATGGGGTTTAGTCGGTAGTCGTTCTGCGGGCCAAGTGCTTCCGCGCGCCTTTTTCAAGGCGTAGTCTCCTGTGAGAAATTGGGGGAGGTGGAGGACCTCGGCCCTTCTCTTCTCCCCTTCTTCCTCTTAGGAGGCCCCGGAGTTCGACATAACCCGGTCCGTTACCCCCCTCGACCGGGTATCCGTAAATGGATTCCCCAGCGTTAAAAAAAAAAAAGGGGGGGGCACTAGAGAGACATGGAGTGCCCCCTCTACCTCCGCCGGCTAGTTGGCTCCTATTTGGAGGTCAGGTCGGTCAAATGTACCGGGTACGGTAGGACCCTTCACCGTTTTCCGGTCTTACGTGGTGTTCCGCAGGGGTCGGTTCTGAGCCGACTGCTCCCGAATATCGGGGCGCCAGACGGGGGAACGTGTAGCGCGGCGCCATCAATGCGGGCTCTTGGCCCGTCGACCGAGGGAACCGGCGGTCGTGTCACTGGCGACCGCCGGTCCGGCGTCTGGGGGACGGCGGGATGGATGTAATATGCTCTGCGTAAACCCTGTCCCGCCGTCTCAATAGCTCCGACTGGGTTCCCGCCCGGTCCGGAGTAGGACGCCAGCTGTTAGCGGCAGGAGTTTTTAGTGAGGTTCGACTCCCACATACCCCACCTGCCGTGCGGGTAGGAATCCGGCGTTTTTCTACTGTGGAAAAAAAAACCTGCATCGCCATTTCTCCCGTATGTTTTGAAACTCGAGCCCGTTTTCTCCGAAGAGCACTATGTCATCGGCAAACAGCATCCACCAAGGGGCCTCTTTCTGTATCTCCGATGTCAAGGCGTTCATCACCAGCAGGAAGAGATAGAGACTTAGCGCAGACCCTTGGTGTAAGCCCACTGCCACATTGAACTCGTCATAATTTCCTGCGGCAGGTCGTACATACGTCCTGGCTCGACTGTACATGGCACAGATTTGTAGTGGACTGTAGGATTAGGATGGGCAAGGAACTTGATAAATAAACTCTCGAGGATTGCACGTATAAAATTTATATTTTTGGAAATTTTATAATTCGCGTACAATAGCACGGAAAAAAGAAAATGTCAAATCTACGACATTCCAAAATTCAAAATTCAAATGTAATGTCAAAAACCACAACCACAACAATAAAAAAGGTTTTATACCAATTTGTTGGGTTTCCAACAGATTAACCACACATACTTACGAGGTATTATACCTTTCTCATTCAATGCTCACCACAAAACTGCTCTAGGTACTCGATCGTACGCTTTTTCCAGATCAACGAACACCATATGCAGATTCCTATGCACATCGCGATATTTTTCGCACACTTGGCGGAGTGCAAATATGGCGTCCGTTGTCCCGCGACCAGGCATGAACCCGAACAGGTTGTAGGTGATCTCACTTTCATCTCGCAATCGCTTTTCTATCACTTGCTCCCAAACTTTCATACTATAATAATATGACATAAGCTTTATTTCCCGATAACTGCCACAGTCTTGCACGTCCCCTTTATTTTTGTATATGGGCACCAGTGTATTGGTACTCCATTCCGTAGGGATCACTTCTTCGTGCAGCAGCTTATTGAATAATAAAGTCAGCCACTTACATCCGTCTTCTCCCAGTATCTTCCATACTTCCACAGGTATGCCGTCTGGTCCTTCCGATTTTCCGCTTTCCATACTTCACTGCTTCTCTCTCTTCATACATACTGATTTCATTCACAAGTCCGATGTTCTCTGGCTTCCTATTAATCACCCATTCCATTAGTTCTCTTCATTCACTAATTTTTTTAAATATATCTTCCAGCGCTCTGTTATTTCGTCATCTTTCATTAGAGCTTTACCTATTTCATTTTTCATAAATCTGATATGCTTAATATCTTTCGCTCTGTCTTCTCTAGCTCTCGTGATATGATAAAGTTCCTTTTGTCCATGAGGTCCATCCAAAGTGGCATACAACCGTTTCTGAGCATCAGACCTGGCTATAGCAACCGCTTTAGTGGCCCTTTTCTTACATTCTCTATACTCATTTTTCCTAGCTTGCCTCTCACTTTCATTTCCTCTTTTTAGTTGCCACTTTTTGAATGCATTCTTCTTTTCTTTCAATTCTCTCGGTAAATTCTCATTGTACCACCACCATCTATACCTAGTCAGGTCATAAATTCTGTCACATGTTTAATGTAAAATAATTGAAACAAGTTTATTCATTATGTAACCATTCATAAACCAAAATGAACTTAACAAAACATAGATTCTTATGACACTAAAGTTTATTCAAAATGACCTCCGTGATTTTGAATACAGGCCTTCAATATGCGCGGCCAGTCGTCTATCGCAGCACGAACGAGGTCCATGTCAATATCGGCGGCTGCCTTAATCAAGGATGTCTTGAGTGACTCCAAACTGGGCTTTGAGCACGTCTTTTCCTCCAAGTGTTGCCATATCTTGTAATCTAGCAGATTCAAATCTGGACTGGAGGAGGGCCAGTCTTCGTGCCGGATGAAGTCGATTTCACGCGCCGCCAGCCAGTCTTGTGTGCTCTTCGCTCTATGAGCTGGCGCCGAATCTTGTTGGAATACCCAGTGCCTGTTATTGAACATGGTATGAGAAACAAGGTCCACAAGGTTCGTCAGGACTGTATTTTGATACACAACTGCATTCGTTTTTACACCTTTCTCACAAAAATGTACCTCTGTTAAGCCCTAATAAGAAATTCTCAACCATACCATGAGCGAGGATGGAAAATGACCTCGTTGGACACGCGGAATACGGTTGCTCGCTTCTTCACTACTGTGTGCGTACACCTTATCATTTTGTTTGTTGTAGCTCTCTTCTACGGTAAAAAATTTTTCATCCGAAAAAAGAATTTCCCGATATTTTTTTCCCGCGTACCGCTTCAACAAAGCGCGGCATCTCTTCAGTCTCAGGTCCATTAGACGAGCATTCAAACGATGTCCTGTTTTTCTTCGATATGCCCGAAGCCCTAAGTCTTCATTTAACACCCTTTTCTCCGTGGTTCTGCTTAACCCCATCTGAAGGGCCAACAGTTTCTGCTTACATTAGGGATTTCTTTGAATTCGCGCCTTCACAGCTTTTATCACTGCTGGAGTCCTAACAGACCAAGGGCGACCACTTCTTGACCTGTCATCTACGCTAGAGTCTTCATTGTATCGTTTGATGGTACGATAAACGAATCTTTTGGTTATATTCAAAATTTTCAGTATGTTAAAAATTTTAATTGGCGCGTAACCGCAACGATTCAACGCAATAACTGCAACATGGTCTTCTTTAAGCGTCCACTCCATATTTAAAAATGAGTAAAACTCTAAAAGTATACATTTTTATTTTCATGAACAATTCAAAATTCGAATTCAATAAACTTTTTTGTGGCCAGCATTCTTAAAGAAAAGTTTTTACTGTGTGACAATACTTATGACCTGACTAGTTATATGTATAGATTACCAAGCAACAATAAAAATTTACGCATTAAAAAAAATGGTAAGAACGATCTCAACAAAGACTTACAAAAGAAATTTCGTAGTCTAGTATGCGAGTGCGCAGTGTACACAAAAGTTTTCCACGATGTATGTATGTATATTTTATTAATAATAAGCTAGACAGTAACACACACAACAAAAATAATTATGTGGTGTCGTGGGACACCAGGTAGGAACGAAGTTCCTTCGGCTAATGTAGAATCGACACAATTTGCAAAAAAAATATCGTGCTCAATTTTATGTTGGTTTTCTTGATTTTTCTCTTAAATTTTGCTGATTAGTTTTTATTTAAGTACAGGAAAGTATTTAGGAAATTCACTATTTTAGGAAATAATAAATTACGTAAAATAAAAATAAAATCGTAATTCAAATTATCAATTAAAATAACAAAATATGTCTTTATTTTTGTTTGATAACATAAAATTACATAGAAATAGAAATAATTACAAAATAGAGAGAGAAGGGATGAGAGAACGAAAAGAAAGAGGGAGAAAGAGAAAGGTATTATACACTACTCGCTTGTGTATGCGACTGTCGCGCCTGGGCACGTCTCATTTAACGGTTTTATTCCACGCACTTTTTTCCACGGATTTTTTAACGGTTTTATTCCACGCACTTTTTTCCACGGATTTTTTCTTACGGTTTTACTATCACATTTTTTTCAGTTCGGTCGCGCAGCAAAATCCCTATCCCCTCCAAGCCTGCCGTAAGGAACTTCGTTCCAAAAAAAAAAATAGATTCTCCATAACTGTTCTGGTTTGAAAGATAAGGTACAACTATTAATAAAGTACAATAGAAACGTCTAGCTCACGTATCAAGGCGGGTGGCAGCATTCGTATGATAAGCATAATTTGTAATGGATTCCCGTAACTAATTAAATAGTCTTGAATTCGCTTGCTTATTTATTTATCATAAGAAATCTTCATAATATATGATATAAAAAATATGAATTTCCTGTGTCATCGACAACCCTAAAAAGATATGTTTTGCATCGTCGAAGGGATGTTTTTACAAAAAAAAAGTAATTCAACATTTTTACGCTACATTTTTCGCGTCAAAAATGATATTTTATATTCCGTTTTGACAACTAACTTATTGACTTTAAGCATTGTGAACTTTAATAAAATTCCAGTTTGAAACCTATAAAGATGATAAACAGAAAATTTCCAAAGAAATAGATTTCTCCTTCTATCCATGATTATGAATTTGAAGTTTAATGAAGTTAACTAGTCGTTTTATAAGGAAAACAGTATATTGAAACACTTCTAGTTAATTTACTTCTAGTTAAATTATTTGAACAAAGTTTTGCAATAATTACCTCGATAAATAGCTATGAAACTAAACACAGTGAGGAATTTAACCAGACGGCACGTCGCTTATTTGATCAGAGTAATTTCAGTGAAGGCAATATATAAAATGATATGCTTGATATCGATTACCAATTTTGCTTTACTGAAAGTTACCACGATGTGGACGACCAGATTTTCAATTTTCGTTAAAGATCCATATATTAATACGTCAAGCAAAAACTTTGTACCGCTTTTTACGAAAATTGCGCGGACGGAGGATTATGAAATTTCCCACACTTATAGAAGGAGTGCAGAGTACTATTTTTTTAAATTATGCATATAAAATACAATAAATAAAGAAAAAGAAACTTTACACACACTACCATGTGTTTGTCACAACACGTATTTAACTAGACTCTTGGCTTATTGTCAAACTTTTGTTATTGCAGTCTGTGGTCAAATTGAATATATCTATAGTGTGGTCTTGGCGAAATCTGTGATTAAAGTTTAATAGTCTTTGACAATAGAGCGATAATAATGTTCAAATTTATAATTTCAAGTAATTAGAATTTCGAGAAAGTAGAATTTCGACTTATCGGGGACCACCAGCACTTTGGAAAATCAGAACACACCGCGTTGAGATGGCCACGGAAATATTATTTATCTAGTTTTCTTCACCCAAAACGTTTTAGAAGCTGCCTTATTAGTTTCTAGGTTACAGTGGAAATATTCAGTCTTCTGTAATGATTTGGTGGGGTGTTAGTCATCAAAGAATTGGCAAGCTACGTTTTTGCGATAAGGTGTATCAAGATATTAAGATTTTTGAGAAGGCGGTAAAGCCTCTTAAAAACACGTTATTTTATGTTTTATGGTACAAAAAATGGGCTATTAAGCGAATGTCCGCACCGGGCCACAAAGCTCGATTCACATAAGCATTGATGAAGAATCGTATCTGACTTTATAGGAGCTGGTGTAGTATATATTTTTGTACGAGTATATCATACTCTAAGGGGTCGTTAAAATTTAGAGTACCTTAGACATTCCACAAGATTGACAGCGGAAAATTTACCTTTGGAAGAAATTGCGCCAAGACCACTTCAGTAATAATTGTTTTACTTCATTTATAACAGAAAAAAAATAATACATATTGCTTGTAACAGTATTTAAGTAAAACCGAAAGAAGAAATTATTTGTCGTGGATTAAAATGTTAAATGACAACGAGCGTGTAAACAGAGCTTTAGCGTGCTGGATTATGCTAACATCGCTTCGAAGGGGATGATTGAGTTCTGTAACAGCGCTTCAATGTAAACTATGCGGCAGAACGAACTAATTTTCAACTAAAATTTAATGCATAGTTTTAGAGATGATTGTGCTCGGCGAAGATAGTTTTATATGTAAACAAGATTAGTTCTCAAGACGGAATATTTTAAGTGATATAATGATGCCACTAATATAAATAATTTACGTTAAAGTAATAATTAAAATGACATAAGTAGACGGCAACTTGGAAAAGACCATTAGTCGCTGGCAAAGTGGACGGAAAAAGACCACGAGGTAGAGACCCGACACGTTGGACTAACCAGATCCGCACTACTCTCGACACCACAGTCCACGATGCTCTACACTCGGCGGCAGACAGGAAAAATTAGCTTGGAGTGATTCACAATAAACCCTTGTTGCAAGGAGGTGGTCACGACCCTCAGCATTGAGGAAACCGAAGCGATAAGGACTAGCCCAACCTATCGTTGGCAATGATCCGGGCTGCCATGCTCTGCGATCTACATCAAACAATGCAACATATCACAGAAGTAAACAGATGAACGTGATAGAGAACCCTCGACGTCAAACTGCGTAAAGGTCAATTTTGTTTTCCCCGTGTCCGTTAAAATGATCAGTCCCCTTCTTATTTGGTTTGGATGACCAGATGCTTAGTCTCCTAGCGACGCATGACATAGCGTTTGATTGTCAGACAACAAAGACAGCATTACCTCCAGTGAGTCCCAGCACCATTTTAAAATGACCTACACAAGTCCGTCGAAATTAATCAAAAATAACAACAATGTGTAAGTATCGAAAAAAATTGTTATATGTAATTATTAATTTCACCGAACAGAGATGCTACAAAAATATCTTTTTAGTAGACGTAATTATATAATATTCAATTGTCATGAATAAAATCTAAATACTTGTATTATTTTTTCCCGACTCTTCGTATAATATATTATGTATTTTTTATGAATAAATCGGTGGTGATTTAAGCCACACCGATTGAATAAATCATATTTGAGCCGTGAAATCAAAGTGACCTAGTGCTGAAAGAGGGATACGCGATTTTAATTCATTTTCAACGCCAGTCACACTTCTGATCTAATATACCCGATTGGTTTACGGCAGAAATAATTATGACCATCGCAAAAACCGGATTGGGTGCGTTCAATGGGAAAAACCGCACTAGTAGGACTGTAAAGGTAATTTGATTGTGGATTGTCACACTGACTTATTCTCTCTTATTTCCTCTGTAGCCCCCAGTATTGCGTCTGTGTTACAGTTACGCTCCGAATGCTTTCTATATTTAATATAATGTTCATGACTGAATAAAAAAATGTTTATTTATTATACAGTCGATTCATTTTTCTTAGATATTTTATTAAGCTTTTACAACATCGCTTGAAAATACATAAAAATATTTTTATAAGCCAAATAATTATATTTAGTTACGTTCTATCAAGTCTTAAAATAAGAATTTAATATTTTAACAATTTATTATTTTACCGTTTGAAATTGAAACAAGCTACTCAATCCACTGTTACATTAATTAAGTCTTGGGCCAATTAAAAGGGTAAAACGTCTGGTGTAGCGTATTCAGTAACGGGACTCTGTCGGTGTTCAAATATCGCAGGCAGATACTAAATTTTTTTAAGAAAATGCTAGATGATTTGTTTACTAACAAAACTCACGATGAAGAAATGACATTATTTTAAAACGAATACCCATCAAAATTGTAGATTTGCGGAGTTACCTAATGATGACACGACGCATGGTAAAAGCTGCACAAATAATTAACATTAGCTCATACAGCATTCATTTCAGCAAAGAAAATTGTAAATAAAAACTCATAAAAAAAGCCCTAAGCATGACCAATCAACAAAGCTACCGTCTGGCATGCTTCAATAGGCTTTAATAACAACTTAATTACATTGTTCCTATAATACATTAAATGTGGCTCAATAAAGGTCGTTCAACGTAGTTCGAACCTGTTTTCTAATTCTATTACAACTAGTAAGTGGTGTCAGTTACGCTCTAGACACCCCTCTCGCAATCTTTGATGAGTTTATTCTGTGTACAATTAAATACGACTATAATAATATGGTATTTCTTTTCTTTTATTTAGGTATTTTTATATTTATTATAAATGATTAAAACCACTAAATTGACTCTGTCTCGCTGCAGATATTATACTATAAATAAACTATAGCTGGGAACAAATCACGCACGATTATCCGGCCTCAATTTAGGTTTCCCTGTGCTATGGGTACTAGAGATTGACAAACATGCTTAAATACGGTTGAATGTATAGATAATAAATACCCAGACAAAGGGCAAACAAACCTGTTCATCACATAATGTTGACTCGATGTGGGAATCGAACCCACGACCCTCGGCGCGACAGTCAGAGGCACTAACTACTACACCATCGAGTCAGTCTAAGTAAAAGTCCGTAAAAGAATTACAGCTATCGCCCGAAATAAGTTTCGATCGATGTTCCTCAACAAAAAGTTTTTTTTTCCTTATTTAGTTGCTGCAGTTGGTGGTAGGACCTCTTGTGAGTCCACGCGGGCAGGTACCACCACCCTGCCTATTTATGCCGTGAAGAAGTAATGCGTTTCGGTTTGAAGATTGGGGCAGCCGTTGTAACTATACTTGAGACCTTAAAGCTTATATCTCAAGGTGGGTGGCGCATTTACGTCATAGCTGTCTATGGGCTCCAGTAACCACTTAGCACCAGCTGGGCTGTGAGCTCGTCCACCCAACTAAGCAATAAATAAAAGGCGCTTTCAAAGACTGTCACCGAGTCGTTTTCCAATATAACTGTTGACCTCATGTTTCGAGGTGGATAACATCATTCCCGTTGCGAAGCCTAAGAACTCCGGTTACCACTTAACACTAGCGGAACTTTTTTTTTGTAATAATAATAAATTTTTATTTCAGAATTAAATTCCATATGAAGTGTTAGTAATACGAAAAAAAGTACATTTTATTTATTTTACATTGACCATGGCTGGTCTTGAGCCAACATGGACTTCATTCCAGTGCCTCAGTATAGAGCAGCAATAACTTTGTGCCCGTTCAAACACATATGCGACAAACGAAATCATGAAGCGGCCTCCTTATGATTTTTTGGAACATTTGGAATATTGGCAAATTATGACTCAGGGATCGTAATTGAAAAAAATAAAATATATACTTAGTGCTATTTTTTGTTTTCCGTATACGGTTTACGGGTTCCCGTTTGCATCTCGCATTGTTCTGCTTGTGATCAGATGTCTAGACTTTAGTATGATTTCCTCAAAAGCATCGTTTATAAGGTTTTGCAATGTTCTTTGTTGGTTACGAAAATAGAAATTAATTTGTCGGCTAGCCGTGTTGAGCGGCTCGATATTATGGAAATTGCTTTAGTTGAAATCCTTAAGTTTTACAACGACTATTAAATAAAATCGCACATAAAAAAGTTATGCTCTGAGGAATTGTTCGAGATGATACCGACATCTCGTTTTTACCATCGCACCGCCCGCCACCGGAGTAGAGTTCATCCATACTACCTGGAGCCACTACGTTCATCCACAGTGCGTTTCCAGAGAAGAGAGAAGAAGGGTCGTCGTACCCCCTTTCGGGGGCACGGAACGGGCCTCGGGGCAAACCCCACTGCCCGGAACGAAGCTCCCTGCCACACAGGGCAGGGGTGAAGTGTTGCAAGACGGGATTAGGGGGGCTGTTCGTATGCGCGTTCGGCGCACTCCACATCGACAAAAATATATACATAAACATAATACGATGGGCTTGATCTTAAGCGACGGCTTGATGCCCGCGGAGGAGTCACCCCGGCGCCGGCTGCTTTTTTTTTTTTTTTTTTTTTTTTTTTTTTTTTTTTCCCTAACTACTCACTATAACTAACTAAAACTAAACTACTACTAACTATTAACTACTACTATTTACAATATATACAAAGCGGGACAACAGTCAGCACCGTGGGGCCCGCCACCGGCCCCATGCCGCGGCCCCACCTCTACAAGTCAGAGGGGGAGCCGCGGCACTAGTTTGGCGCTCACCCGCTAAGGGCTCCCCAGAAGGGGAAGACCGTCGCGGGGAGGGACCGACGTAAATCACTCCCCTTAAGGGGGAGTGGTCCACCCAAACGGGCGGTAGAAATGGGTCCCCATAAGGGGGCACCCCAACAGTGTGGGGGGAGATGCAGAGTGTGGACAGCTCAGTCCCATGGGGGCACTCATTATGAGCACTCCCATATCACTCCGGTTAAGCCGACTATCTTACCATAGCCGGGGGTTCCAGTAGCTCCCTTGGTAGCGCCTGACCATCAGGTGGTCTGGCGTGCAAGGGAGCTATATTGTGGAGATGCTCGTGGGGTCCACCGTCAGCCCGCTCGTACATATTACGAGCTAGCCTCCGGATGAACTCCTCGAGCGACTCCACATCTAGATCCCGGGCGATTACGTCATTTCTGACGTAACGCCCTGCTCCGACTATCGTGCGAAGAGCCAGATTCTGCTGGGCCTGCAACTTCACCCGCATGATCTGCGGGATGAGGTGATACCAGGCCGCAGCTGCGTACGTAATACGGGAACGAACATACGTCTTGTAAATGCCGAGTCTAGTCCTGGTCGGCAACCTGGAGGCCAACACCGGCCGGAGGAGAAACCTCGCATAGCGGGCGGCCGCCAACGCCGACTTGGCGTGGGCGGTCATCCTCAAGCTCCGGTCGATATTGACTCCCAGGTATCGGACACTGGGCCTAAACTCGACATTGACTCCACGGAGACTGAGCTGTCCTGGGACGGCTCTTGTGCGGACCGGACCGAAGAGGATAGCCGCGGTCTTCCCCACGTTGACCGCGACCCTCCATCGGTCCAGCCACTGGGGCAGTAGGTCCAACAGCCTCTGCATCCTCGAAATGGCCGCAGAGGGGAAATTAGAGGACGAGAAGTAGGCGCTGTCGTCGGCAAACAGCGCCAACTTCACGTCGGCTTCCCACGCTTGGAGGTTGCCCTCAAGCGTGGGAATGTCGTTGGTGTAGAGAGCGTAGAGGACTGGTGCCAGGACGCTTCCCTGGGGAACTCCGGCCGTGACTGGGCGCACCGACGACTTTGCGCCCTCGACCGCGACAAGGAAGGATCTTCCCTCCAGGTACGACCCCAGCAGTCGCACATAGGCGTGCTGGAGGTCCGCGTTCTGCAACAGCTTGTAGATCAGTCCCGCATGCCAGACACGGTCGAAGGCCTTCTCGATATCGAGAAAGACTGCGGCCGTGTACTGGCGCGCGTTGGACCGATCCGCCAAGTGGAGCCTCCTCAGGCCCCTCTTCCGGCGAATAATCGCTTTCAGATGGGCCGGGAGTATACCTCTGGGCCCGCCGCTGGGCACAAGAGTCGTCGCCTGGTCGATCGCTCCCCTGATGGAGTCGGCAAGGCGGACTGCCGCGTCGTCGACCCCCTCAGGGGTGTTGGGGTCCTGAATTGCGGGAAGGTCGACTAGGCGTCTCTTAAAGAGCTCCCAGTCGACCCTCGGTCGTAGGGGCGAGGTCGCAACCCGGGTGAGCCCCATTCCCAGTGTGACCAGGATAGGGAGATGGGGGGTACCCAGGTCGTACAGTGCCTCAACAGTTAAGGGGCACCGTAGCCCCTTATGAACGCACACATCCAACACGTCGGGCTGGAGTTGCGCGGCGGTCGGAATGTGCGTGGGTTCGTCGGGGCCGACCACAGAGTAGTCGCCCCTATCGGCATCTTCTAACAGCCGCCTGCCCACTGCTGAGTTAAGTCGGGAGCCCCACGCGACGTGCTTCGCGTTGAGGTCCCCGACCAGCAGAGCTGGGCGGCTGTCGCAATTCAGGACCCGTCTTATGTCCCCGGGATGAAAATCAGGCCCCGGGGGTCTATACGCGGCATAAACCCGCATATCTCCCCCCGAGGTGTGGATCCTCACACCGATCGACCTTGTCGATGTGAAGGCCAGCAAATCCAACTGATCATGCACCACGTCTCGCCTGACGAGCGCCGCAGTGCCCCTGAACGGCGTCCCGGCAGGACTCACCTCGTCACGTCGGTACATGAAGTAGTTTGGAATCCTGAACACATCCCGAGGACGTAGCTTGGTCTCGCCCAGGAGCACAACCTCAGGGTTGTACTCCCGGGCGAGAACCAAGAGATCGTTCTTGCGGGTTTTTACCCCGCCGGGGTTCCAATAAATGATGCGCAGTTCCTGGCTAGCCAGTGAACTGCGCAATCATTCGGTAGAACCCCGACAAGAGCGCCCCGAAAGGGCTGGCTCCCGAGGCGATCTCGCGGATCACTCCGGAGACCACCTCGGATAATTTTTCCCAGAGCGCGAGGAGCCATGCAGCAAAGCCGGCAGGCTGTGAGGCCTGCCGACCGCTGCGCTGCTCGCGCTGAGGGCGGGGGGGAAGGGGCTGAGATGAGGTTGGTTGCGACTGAGGCAAGTTGACTTCAGTCACGGCTTGTACATCAATGGCTTGACTACTTTCGGGGATATGAGGGGTCTTAACATCGACCTCCATTGCTGTTGAGGAGGTTTGGGCCGTTTGTATGTTTGTTGCTACTGTTGCTGTTGCTAGAGAAGGGGGAGGAAGGACTACGGCTGCTTCTATCAATAGTTTTCTTTTTAATTTCCTTCTCTCTTTTTTATTTTTATTTTTCTTTTTATTTTTGCTGGCTTTATCATTAGCACTTATATTTCCTGGCTGCGACCCGGGTGGTTGATTCATACCTTGAGTGGTAGCGATAGTACTACGAGGGGCAGGAAGAGGTTTGTTACCCCGTCGCGGAGCATTGGCTTCTGCCATCAGCGTTGCCGCTGACGACTTAGCCTCTACAACAACGACGGTGTGGATGGATAGGGACTGGGGAGGGGGCTGGGGCTGGGAGGATTTCCCTTTCCCTTTCCCCTTCCCCTTAGGAGCTTGAGATGAGGACGGAAGTACCGGAGCCGGAAGCAACTCGGCCCGTGGAGCCCGAGGTACCGGAGGGGGAATGGTGACTCCCATCATCCTTGCCCTTCTGCGGAAGACCGGGCACCGTCTGTCGACGGCAGTGTGGTCCCTTCCGCAGTTGGCGCAAGAAAACGGGCCATCCCTCGGCCTCGGGCAGTCCGCTACTACGTGCTCTTCAGCACATCTAACGCAGCGGACCGCGCGGTGGCAGTTGGAGGATGCGTGCCCAAAGGCCTGGCAACGATGACATTGCGCCGGCCCTCGACCTGAACGCCATCCCTCCACTGACACCCCCGGCAAGTACAGCAGCTCTTCAACTGCGTACAACCGGGCGAGGTCGTCCTTGGAGAGGTGGTCCAAGGCCACGAAAAACACGCAGCCTGGCCTACCCCTCCTGGCCTCGATACATCGGGCATGCCGGGCCGGGAAGCCCAGCTCTCTTAGGGCCTGGGTTACGTCGGCCGCATCGGTATCGACAGGGAGGCCCCGAACGACTACCTTCGAAGGAATGTCCTCCGCCAGGGCATAACAGTACCATTTAATGGCACTGTCCCTGGCAGAGACCTCCGATAGGTAGGCCTGGACCTCCCTGTACTCCTCGATCGACGACGGGAGAAATCGGAACCCGGCGCCGTAGGGTCGCGCCGAGGGAGCTCTGCCGAGCCGCTCCCTAATGGCCGCCATATGGCGAGGCCAATTAGGGAGGGCCTCCACTACAATTGGTGGGTGACGGCGTAAGTCCACCTGGGCACGACCCCCCGACCTCGGGGGAGGGGCAACTTGGGCTTGAATAGAGGGCCGTTTGGGGCCGGATGATTGAGATGCAGCCATTGCTGCATAGGATGTGGATGGTTTTGGTTGGGAGTGTTGTGATTGAGCAGCGTTATATGGATGGGAATGGGTAGCCTCAAGGTCCACGTACCTTGTTGATTCGAGGTTGCCTGCCGTGCTGCTTAGGGCAGGGGTACCTCGAGGCCGAACCGCTGGTATGGGAGATATAGGAGGTGAGGGGGAACGAGGAGGGGTTCTCAGTTGCCTGTGGGCTTCCGCCGCCCTGGCAAGAACCCTTGGTTTGGGTATCGGTTTGGCAGGAGGGGAGGGTGAAGGGCTGCCGCTGGATGAAGGAGAAGAGGATGATGATGTGGCAGGGGAGGAGTACTCGTCGCTGCCACTCTCTTCCTTGGACCGTGGTGACGGTCCAATCCTAGGGCGCTTATCGCCCGCCCCAGATGAGCCCTGGTCCGACCCGGACCTGGCCTTCCTCCGAGGCCGAGGGATCCCCGAGCGATCTGCCGGAATTGGAAAGGAACTTTCCCCCGACCCGATCCTCGGAGACCCCCGGGCCTCCGAAGAAGGTCCAGGCCTGTTTGCCGGATCAGGGTCCATACGACCTGAGACAGGAATGAATGAAGGGCGGTGGGCAAAAATGACTGCCGCCGCTTTACGTCCCTTACGGGATGGGCCGGGAGTGCTGATTATGGGCGGAGACGAGGCCCCACCAGGCATGATTTGGCTATCCTGTCTGGTCACGCGGTCATCAGTGCTCTTACTGGAAGGCCAGCTGTTGGATGAATTAAGTTGACCTATGTCAAAAGGCCCTAAAACCTTCCCGGCGTAAGGTTGCAAAGGTTAAAGAAAAGGAAAGAAAATAAAAGAAAATTAACTAGTTAGTGTAATAGAATAAAATGAAATTATTAAGGTAAGAGGAAAAAAAAAAAAAAAAAAAACTTATATCAAATGCTACTCTAATGTGAAGTGGTGAATTAAACCGACTTCTAATAACTAAATGAAAAATCGAATCTAAATTTATATACTGAATGGACGAACACAACTTAAGACACAAGGATGGCCGCGACTGCCGGCTCCAGAAGCGTGCTATTGTGCCAGTATTAATACTAATAACTGTAATTTGTAATAAAAATAATTAAATTGATACTACTAACCGCCTATCTGATTATAATAGCAATGGAATTATTTGAAGGATGATATTAATTATAATAAGTAACAATAATAAAAACCTAGAGAATTTACGATTAGAATAAAAAGTTCAGATTAAAAGTAACAGTGCCAGTGGCAGCACAATAAGGGCACGGAAGGGGGCCGGGGTCCGATCCCTCAGCCTAATGGCTCACAAGGCCGAAGACCCCCGATTCAAGATCTCAAAACAAGTTTTGAGATCAGTAAACCGAGAGGACCACAGCCAAGGGGACCACAGACATCAGAATCACACCACCAGCTTCATCAACCGGCACTGGGCCTCGCCAACTGTTCGTTAAATTATAACTAAATATGTAAATCTAATAAAATAATATTATACAGAACTACTTACCAAGAGCAACACGACTGGAACCTAGAAAGCATGCAACCGTCGGTGATTCTACAAATAATAAGGGAATGCAATAGGGACAACTTATGACAGGTGGTCGGTATGCCAGATTATACTAATTTATGAAGTAAAATTAAAATTATTTGGTAAACAAAAAATATAACATCAAATGTGGGTAGAATTGAAAAAAGGGTATAAGTACGCTATATAATTAAATTTTGTTTGAGCAATTGCTCCTATTGGCTATCAGATAAGAAAACTATTGTATGTCTATTATTATAAGGAAATTAACTGATCTATTGTATTAATTACAAATGAATGGACGAGTAATTTAAGATTAATAAAAGCATTAATCAATAATGAATTAAACTAAACTAAAACTAAAACTAACCTACCTGTAAGGGCTCCGACGCCGCAAACCTGTGAAAGGATTGGCCTGTCGGGTGTTAGTAGCAGCCCCTCCTAACCCCGAAGGGTAGGGGAGGACTGGGAATAGACACGGGCGGCCAGACTCGATGGCGCTCACGAAAACCGATTTTTATCACTAGATAAAATGGCTTCGCAGCTTTCACAGGCTGATCTACACCTACCCGCAATTAACCAATGTTAAGGAATAGATGGTGTCGATCACTTACCTGTTCCCGGGTCCTTCGTCTCACTGTTCGGGGCGTTTCCGCTCCGAGACAGCAACTCCAGATTAAACACGCACACACTTGGGCACACACAATTGTACAGCACTAAACAATCGGGGCCTCTTAGCACTGGTGTCCCGGGCTGCGTTTCCAGAGATCTTTTTTGCCACGTACCATCCGGCTATGGAATGAGCTCCCCTCCACGGTGTTTCCTGAGCGCTATGACATGTCCTTCTTCAAACGAGGCTTGCGGAGAGTATTAAACGGTAGGCAGCGGCTTGGCTCTGCCCCTGGCATTGCTGACGTCCATGAGCGACGGTAACCACTCACCATCAGGTGGGCCATATGCTCGTTTGCCTATACAGCAATAAAAAAAAATCAAATTTTGTTTACTTGATAAACATAATAACTTCACCAAAGCTTAGGGAATAGCTTCTCTGTGAAGAGATAAGCATACAAAATTTATCGAACCGTAATGTACAAACTCGATGCGTGTTTACTGGAATAGTCGTTGCCGGATATTGTACAAAGCCTGAACCTTTGCGAGGCATTTGCATGTGCAAGCGCCGCAAGGTAACTACAAACCCAGGATTCGATGTGAGGGAGTTTAACGAGATTTTGCCCTCACTGTCAACATTGTAAATGAAAACCCGTATTGATACTGGCCGTCGCTTTGATGGTATATCGGATTCAGATATCATAGTGTATGTATTATTTGCTACAAGTCCACGCATCATTATTCTAGTCGATCAAAGTTATTGATTTTCTTGTTTTGAGTTTTTAAGTAGATTAGCATACGGCCCACCTGATTGCGGTTATTCCTATTCATGAACTTCGACAATGGCAGGGCTGCAAATTGTGCGATTGTAATCGTCTTGACAAAACTTTTACGATTCTCCTTCTTTTACGTAATTTTAATATTTCATGGGGGGTTCTGTTTTGATTCGTATTTTATTCTGGACATTGCTTATTTTCTTTTAGGTTTATTATCTACTGCTAATTAAAAATATATACCTGTTTATAATAATCTGTCTACATATTTTTTTTAATCTACCGTCACGTATATGATATGTATGATAAATAGTGATTAGGAACAGTTCTCGTTTGGTATTGATTTTTGATTAGAGACAACTTTATTGTGCATAACGTATCATTTTCATACAGTCACACAACAGACACCATACAAAGAAGAGTTCAAAAGTTTTTTTTTTATTGCCTAGGTATGTGGACGAGCTCACAGCCCACCTGTTGTTAAGTTGTTACTGGAACCCATAGACATCTACAACGTAAATGCGCCACACACCTTTAAAAAGTTTAATATTATATGATAAATTTACAAAATAATTAAAAAACGTGTCTTTGTGATTCTTCAGTCATTGTAAAGCGTAGTTAGTTAAAGTTCACGTATTTTGACTCCACAATAAACTGGAAAATATATTATTATATTCAAATTAACATACAATTCTGTAAAGAAAAACAATTTTTTATCACAATACCAATCAAAAGTACCGTTCTAAAACATAACTGTAGTTACATTGGTATTATTGTAAATAGCACTGGTTATAATATAGGAACACGATAATTCAATTAGTACACAGTCTAATTAAGTAGACCTGGTCGATGGGCATCCAAATTGGACATCGGAATTCAATGTCTGAAGCCGCACCTTTGTATTACTAGTGGTCAATTAGTTGACTTAAATTAGTTGAGATTGCATAGCAGAGCACACATCGACTAAAGACGTTTATACAAATAATAAGAATAAAAAGACCAAGATAATAAACTATTAACCGACCCAAAACATTACACATTTGCGTAATTACTGGTGGTAGGACATCTTGTGAATCCGCACGGGTAGGTACCACCACCCTGCCTATTTCTGCCGTGAAGCAGTAATGCGTTTCGGTTTGAAGGGTGGGGCAGCCGTTGTAACTATAATTGAGACCTTAGAACTTGTATCTCAAGGTGGGTGGCGCATTTACGTTGTAGATGTCTATGGGCTCCAGTAACAACTTAACACCAGGTGGGCTGTGAGCTCGTCCACTCATCTAAGCAATAAAAAAAAAAAAAAAAACATTTTAATAAAAGGAACAATAATCACTTGTTATGTAATGTAATGTAAAATGTAATGTAATATAATATTTACTAATAATCACGCCACGTTAACTGGTCCCGTGATAAGTTCGTAAAGAACTTGTGTTACAGGTACCAGATAATGGATATAAATGTAAGATTTTTATTATACACATACATATATTTAATATACATCCATAACCCTGGAAAAGACATTGATATTTATCATACAAATATCTTCCCTTGGCGGGATTCGAACCCGCGACCCCCTTGTGTAGTGACCATGTCACTTACCACTACACCAGACGGCCGTTGAATTTTACTACTTGTACTTGTACTTTTACTAACTTTATTTTACACAGTACTAAGAGGTTGTAAATTTTCAAATGATTGGTGATACATTGCGTTTAATTCGAAATGACTTGGGGCGTAAGCTCACGCTTCTTCTGGTTTTAAGTGGTTACCGAAGTCCACAGACATCGCAATCTCAATTGAACTCTGTAACGCCAGTCCTACCTTTCGAACCGAAATGCGTGGCGGTTACGTGGTAGAAATTGGCAGGAAGGTAGTACCTACCCATGGTGCGAGTAAATCAATCATGATTTTGAGGTATTGCCGTTTACTAACTCTAAGAACTGTCTTCGTTCTGAGTAACGAATACAAAACACCTAATATTACTACAAAAAATTCCGTATTTATATTAGCAAATTGTGGCTGTTTTCAATTTATTTGCTCAAATATTGTTAATGATATTATCGTTAGAGGTAGTGTAATCTATACTAATATTATATATTAATACGTGAAGCAAAAACTTTGTATCCCTTTTTACGAAAATTGCGCGGACGTAGGAGTATGAAATTTTTTACACTTATAGAGAATATAGAGAAAAGTGCACAATGCTAATGTTTCTTTAAAATAATGCATAAAAGATACATTAAATCAATAAAGAAAACATTACACACACTACATACCATGTATTTGACGCACGCACGCATGTATACTATTTATTGTCAAACTTTTGTTCTTGACGTCTGTGGTCAAATTGAGAATAGTGTTTGTTAATATTTTTTTATAGTGTAGTCTTGGCGAAATTTGTGATTATAGAAGTATAAAATACAATCATAATAGTGTACAAACTTACAATTCCAATTAATTATAGTCGAATTTCGACTACTGCGGGACCTCTAGTATTATATAAATCTACAGTAGTTTTTATGGATGTTCCGTTATAACTACTTAACCATGTATCCGATTGACTTGAAACTTGGTATCCATATAGAAAATACATGTACTTAATAGATAGGCTAATATTTACATGAGTGTTGGACTCCCTAATAATAATGACAATAAATAATAGTGTTCATTAATTTTAAATGCCCTGCGAAGCGGACGAGTACGGCTAGTATACTTATATAAATATATCTTACTTTACAATCAAGCAATACCAATAAAATGTAACGATGTTCTTTTATAAGGAACATGTTTAAACGAAAACCAAATAATTTAAATTCTTTGGTTTTCGTTTATTATTATTTATTTTTTATAGCTTAGATGCGTGGACTAGCTCACAGCCCACCTAGTGTTAAGTGGTTACTGGAGCCCATAGACATCTACAACGTAAAGGATACCCACCTTGAGATATAAGTTCTAAGGTCTCAGTATAGTTACAACGGCTGCCCTACCCTTCAAATCGAAACGCATTACTGCTTCACGGCAGAAATAGGCAAGGTGGTGGTACCTACCCGCGCGGACTCACAAGAGGTCCTACCACCAGTAAATAATAATTGAAACATAAAACTCTCGGTCTTCATATATATTTACTATTATTTTAATTTGAAGATGATTCAAGTGGAATGAGGATTATGCTTAAAAAAAGAGGCAATCCTACCTCTTCTGTGTAAATAAATACATGAATAAATAAATAAATACATAAATAAATAAATACATCTTACGCTGATACGAGTAACGCCATCTATCGCCGAATAGTCGAAGGAATATCGAAGGATCTAATAGCATCTAGAACGTTCGAGAAGTACAACGTCGTCTATTGTCAGATAGCGGAAACACACAATACTAGACTTTTGTGAATTATTCTCGACGATTCTAGGGATTTCGTCTCGACTATAACAGCGTTGCAGAGATGGCACGCAGTCAGTTGGTAATCGGAACTACTCGAAGCGAAACAGCGAACGGATCACCTGAACCGAAACGGAAGAAGCGAATTAAGAATTTTAAAGTGTTCTAAGTGCTAATACAGTGTCAACTTGTAATTCGGTAGATTTTTTATTATATTAATTTAATTTAATTATTTATTTTTGGAGTTTACTCCTTTAGAATCGATTTACATATATAGGCCCGGGGTATGAAAATTATGGGGACCAAAATCGTACTAGCATGTCACACGAAATGCGTTATGCGCCTGATTGGCTCCTGATTGCGTGATGCGTGCGCGCGCCAATCAAGAGCCAACGCGCGGCCGCGTTATCGCAGGTGACGCCGGGCTGCTGCGCCGGCAGTCCGCCACAAAGCCTCGTACTGATCGCGCGTTTCTCTCATTATTGTATTTTCATATATTTGTTAGTCGTTTGTTTTGTGTCTCGTTAATTTGTTAATAATCTGTAGTGTATCGTGTTGTCGTAATATAGAACTATTTCTCGTATTGTTTCGTTTAATTTTTTATATCCAGTAAACTCCAGTCGTGCGTCGGAGCGGACACACACACTTTTTTTTAATTTAATTATTTATTTTTTAATTTAATTTTTATTTTAATTTAAAGATAATCCAGGTGGAATAAGGATTATGCTTAAGAAAAGAGGCAATCCTGCTTGTGCTGTGTAAATACTAAGGGAAAAATATTTTCTTCTCCTTAAGTGAGCTGTGTACCCGCTGCCCAAAGAAGCTATAAAAACCTACATAGCTATTAAACAATTCAATGAAAACGAAAAAGCCTACTCCACATCATTGTATCTAATTTAAATGTTGATATAGTATTTAAATGGAACCATCTCCACCTCCCCTAAGCAGTCTGTTAGGGAGGTACGGCGTAATTGTTGAGAATTCTTCACAGATATATCAAATAGGGTTGCCTCAATATTTTTCTGGTTTATAAAAGTCTTAAATTATATTTTTTTGAAGTTGATGCATACAAATCTTTAGGATTCACGTTTTGTTTTTAATCTGCGCTATCAACACTTTAGTTTAATCTTAAGGAAATAATTAAAAACCATAATCTTGATAGCCCTAAAACTATTAGAAAACTGATGTACTAGAACGAATTCCTATTCAAGCTTATCTAAACTTCAAAGCTAAGACGACGCAAAACGGTTCTACGCCACCGATCACTCCTTCGAAGCATCATATTCCGCACTAAGGCCTTGAGGTAAATGTTCAGTGCCTTCAAATGGTCTCAATTCTATCGAAACCGAACCTTAAGAGCTAGAGTTGAGGAACAAAATTATCGATAGACGAGCTTAATAACTTTTACCGAGTAAACTGAGTGAGTACTCCGGTGAGTATACTCTACACACAACCTAGGAAAAACCATTGCTAGCATCTAAGTGCTAACCGTCTTCTCCCTAAAAGATTTTTGTACAATTTCGTATAATATATTAATATTATATGCGCTTGGTATAATTTAAGTCTCTCATGCGTTAGAACACTCAATATACGTAACACATCAAAGCAATTCACGTTTTCTGAAAACTATACATATTTAATATTTAGATATGTACATGAAATGTACTTATGAGCACTTTTCGTTTTGGACAGACCTACATCGTTTAGCAGGCTGAAATAACTATTATATTTTTAATTAAAAATAGAATATCATAAAAATATTCGCCTTCGTATCGATAAGCAAATATATGCACTTCTATTAGAATCCACGACATGTTACCCTCTACAAAAGGGATTAGAATACAGAGTGTTTTAAATCCGACGCTAATTATTATTGTTTCCACTTATGTTTCCTTTTACATTCGCGTGCATATCAATTCCGACTTAATATCGGAAAAAAGAGGATTTATTCATCTTTCTGACTTGATATTTTAATGTGTTTCGTTCCGGTATTCGCTTTGATGTTGATTTGAAGTACATACTAATTGCAAAACTATATTCAGTGCTTAGTTTCATAACATATTCCCTCTTCAAACGGGGCTTGTGGAGAGTGTTAAGCGGTAGACAGCGGCGTGGCTTTGCCTTTGGCATTGCTGAAGTCCATGGGCGACGGTAACCGATGGTGAGTACCATCAAGTGGGCCGTAAGCTCGTCTGCCTACAAGGGCAATAAAAAAAATGATTTGAGAGGATAATGACGTGCCTTTTTATCGTTAAACCGATGCTTGGATCCGTGAACTAGTTGTTTTTTTTTTATTGTAAGGGGTAATTATTGCGTATTCGTCATTATGGAATGTAAAGAACACATGGTATATGATATTGTTATGGGAGCCCGTAAAAATCACGATTCAAATTCAAATTCAAATTCAAAATCATTTATTTCAACTTAGATGTCAGTATGACACACTTGTTGAATGTCAAAATACAAATAACAATGTTATCTCTACCACCGGTTCCAAAAAAGCCACAGTCCTGAGAAGAACCGGCGAAACAAACTCAGCGGGCTTTTTTTTTTTTTGTTTTTTCTCAAATATTTTCTTTTTTTTAAATAAATAGAAATATTCACAATAAAAGAAAAAACAAGTCAAAAAAATACAATTAAAAAAATAATAATAATAATGAAAAATGAAAAGGCCAGGAGCGAGCGCCTTAAAAGCCATTAAAAGATGACTACCCACAATACTGCCTGTATTATACTGAGTTATTTAGAACTACGCTTGTGGCGAAGGATTAAGAATAAATTAAATATTACATAATAATAAGTCATAAATAAAGAAGAAATAAATAATTTCACGTTTAGCTGGTGAATTAGAGGCGTGTTTTTTTTTTAAATAGTTTTCTTACTTTTCTGTATGAAAACCTCAGAACAATAGAATTATTATTAGGCGACTTTTTTTCGTATTTCTCTTTCAACGGTTAACACGAGCGTCGCGTGTATTTTCACTAAGCGGATAAATACCGTATCACCAGCACTATTATAGGCTCCGTACTGCGTAATTGTTAGAGCACTCGGGGCAAATTAGTTTCCGACGCGGTAAAGTGACGCTATCTTTATACTGCCCATAGTAGTTGATACCGGAGTTGATTCCGAACTATACCTATTATGAGAATAGTTAAGTATAAACTTTATAATTTCACACTATAAAATTAAATGTAGATATTTTAACATTATATTATCTTATACCTTTAAATTATTATATACCTAGTCAGGTCATAAATTCTGTCACATGTTTAATGTAAAATAATTGAAACAAGTTTATTCATTATGTAACCATTCATATACCAAAATGAACTTAACAAAACATAGATTTTTATGACACTAAAGTTTATTCAAAATGACCTCCGTGATTTTGAATACAGGCCTTCAATCTGCGCGGCCAGTCGTCTATCGCAGCACGAACGAGGTCCATGTCATTATCGGCGGCTGCCTTAATCAAGGATGTCTTGAGTGACTCCAAATTGAGATGAGGCTTTGAGCACGCCTTTTTCTCCAAGTGTTACCATATCTTGTAATCTAACGGATTCAAATCTGGACTGGAGGAGGGCCAGTCTTCGTGCCGGATGAAGTCGATTTCACGCGGCGCCAGCCAGTCTTGTGTGCTCTTCGCTCTATGAGCTGGCGCCGAATCTTGTTGGAATACCCACTGCCTGTTATTGAACATGGTATGAGAAACAGGTTCCACAAGGTTCGTCAGGACTGTATTTTGATTCACAACTGCATTCGTTTTTACACCTTTCTCACAAAAATGTACCTCTGTTAAGCCCCAATAAGAAACTCCCAACCATACCATGAGCGAGGATGGAAAATGACCTCGTTGGACACGCGGAATACGGTTGCTCGCTTCTTCACTACTGTGTGCGTACACCTTATCATTTTGTTTGTTGTAGCTCTCTTCTACGGTAAAATTTTTTTCATCCAGAAATTCCCGATATTTTTTTCCCGCGTACCGCATCAACAAAGCGCGGCATCTCTTCAGTCTCAGGTCCATTAGACGAGCATTCAAACAATTTCCTGTTTTTCTTCGATATGCCCGAAGCCCTAAGTTTTCATTTAACACCCTTTTCACCGTGGTTCTGCTTAACCCCATGTGAAGGGCCAACAGTTTCTGCTTACGTTTGGGATTTCTTTGAATTCGCGCCTTCACAGCTTTTATCACTGCTGGAGTCCTAAGAGACTGAGGGCGACCACTTCTTGACCTGTCATCTACACTGTTTTTCTTCATTGTATCGTTTGATGGTACGATAAACGAATCTTTTGGTTATATTCAAATTTTTCAGTATGTTAAAAATTTGAATTGGCGCGTAACCGCAACGATGCAACGCAATAACTGCAACACGGTCTTCTTTAAGCGTCCACTCCATATTTAAAAATGAGTAAAATTCTAAAAGTATACATTTTTATTTTCATGAACAATTCGAAATTCGAATTCAATAAACTTTTTTGTGGCCAGCATTCTAAAAGAAAAGTTTTTACTCTGTGACAATACTTATGACCTGACTAGTTATATATAATCTGAATCTTGGAAACGGCTCCAACGATTTTCATAAAATTTAGTATACAGAGGATTTCGAGGGCGATAAATCGATCTAGCTACGATTTATTTTTAGAAAATGATGTTTTATTCGTGTTTTCAATAATCCAATTTATCGATAATCAACTTTATGACTCTTCCCGACATCTATTGGCGAATAATAATACTATTTTTACTGCTTTAAAGACACAAGAAGATGGCGTTATAAAAAAAGAAAAACGAGCAAAGCTCGGTCATCATCTAGTACCTATTTAAACTTACGGATTTTATAAGAATCATTGGATTATTGCATTCAATAAGTGTTTCAATTATACATAGAACAAATCAATCAAAAAACAAACACTCTACGCTGTGGAGAGTGAAATAATTGCAATTATCCAGGGACCCTTAGTGCTCTGACCTTCGATCCCCGGGCTTAACTTTAATTCTAATGTAAGTGAGTCTAATCTAATTTAGTTCCCGACCCCGTTCATAATATACACTAAAGAGTAAAATAATAATTGATTGTACTATGTTTTGTATGAAAACGTCCAGTTAAATTAACTTGTATTAGCAATTTTAAAATCGGTTTCTTTCCCATACCAATCGAAGGACCATAAATCAATTTATCTTGAAAGCTAAATGAATGGCCTAGAAAGAAATTTATTACATAAATAAAAAAAATTGTATCTAAAACACAATAATCAGTACGGTTGAAGGTGCTACTTGATAAAAGAGAATATTATGTATTATCACCTTTTTTTTGTTTTTTTTAAATTATTCTAATTTTATTTATTTGTAAAACCTCAAACCTATAAAAACTTAAAGTGCTTTTAAAAGTACTTTTAAGGTTTTAATTTTTATCTATGAAGTTACTGTTTTGCAATACTGGCCACTTGTAACGTAAGTATGCACCGCTGTAAATAAATTCTAAATTAAAATTAATTTTCAATTTTTTTTTTTCAGTTTTAAATTAATTTTCACAAGACCAATAATGTGTGTGTACTCAGTAACACTAAAACGCATCTGACGTGGAAATTTTGATCTAAATAATGAACCGGCCAGCTTTGATTACTCGCTTGCCAAGCCGCTTTGTTAGTACAAGACAACGCTTGATCATACTGCACAACAGATGGTCTCTAAGCTACAAGAGCTAGCTCTAGAGCCTCTGAAAAGTTTGTTGGCTGGCGTACACCTCACTTTTTTTATTGCCTAGATGGGTGGACGAGCTCACAGCCCACCTGGTGTTAAATGGTTACTGGAGCTCATACACATCCACAATGTTAATGTAAAGGTGGGAGTTATGTTAATGTAAACGTGAGATACAATTTCTAAGGTCTCAGTATAGTTACAACAGTTACCTCACCCTACAAACCGAAACGCATTACTGTTTCACGGCTAAAATAGGCAGGATGGTACCACCAGTAATTATGCAAATCATAATTTTACGGATTTCATGTTTTTTACACGATGTTATTCCTTCACCGTGGAAGTCAATCGTGATCATTCGTTAAGTACGTATTTCATTAGGAAAATTGGTACCCGCCTGCCGGATTCGAATGTCGTTGCATCGCTAGATACGAATGCACCGAACTGAAGGACTAGCAGAGTTACATCAATACCATAGATACATGTTTTTATTAATAAAAATGAACAACACTTATGTACAATAAATAACTTTATCTTTCTATATGCCAAGCGGAAATTTCGTACGTAAAGCTGTAATATTTTTCCAGCGTAGAGCTTTCCCATTAGTGTTGTATACTATACGAAGCATCTTATTGCGTCAACTGCAGCTCTTAGACCTAATTAGCGAGTTATTTTTCGAAATTAAGCAGTTTACTACTAGCTTAGTTTTAATTATGTTTATGACTTCCGAAAATTCTAGAAAATACCAGACACAGATAACATTTAAGTTTAATTATGTTTTTCCTTAAAATATCCCTAGAAATAATTTAAAACGCTATTCTAACTTAAATCCCGTGTTAATTGGCTTTAAGAGCAATATTTTTTTATTAAGATTAATCTCTCAATTATGGAATTAAATTTTCAAAACAGAGTACGTACTTGTAACGGATTACTTAGCTTTGATAAGCACTCAAAGTCCACATCAAGCTAAGCGGTTATAATTACGAGCTCACGGAATTCTGTTGCCGACGTTAAGTGCTAGGGTCGCTAGGTAATGGTACAGCAGTTGTCCTATCCTTAAATTTCGAAGGCATTATGAGTCGTGGTAAAATGTTACAATAGTGATACCCATTCGTGTGAGCTTCATGCCCTAACACTAACGTTGCTTCTGATACTTTGTAGTCTAAAATCACTTCATAGTTAATTAGATTATATGTAAGACATACCTATTTCAGATACATTTTAGTTTTTCATTGTGTAAAGCCGTCGCTTATTGACACCATCGATGCGAAAAACACAGCCAAACCAATGCTTGGCGCTTAAGACTCTTTTCAAATCTCAAAAACATGCAAAAATCAAATCGAAATTCCAATGCGATAAAGACTTAAGATTCGCATTCGTGATATCTCCGGTAGCCAATTAACGGTATTAAAAAAATTAAACTCTTGAGCAATGTAAGTTGAGATATAAGCTAGACAAAGAAGATAGCTAATTAAAATATCAGATTTAACAACAAAACACCTTCGCTCTTGTAGATAAATGCATTTATCCGAAGAGTTTAAGCCCTCCTAGCTGTAAGGTTGTGGAGAATAACTCCCAAGCTGGGTGGCTTAGTCGGGAGATAGGGTGGCACCCGGTGGGATTATGTAGGTTTCAAGGTTGACCCGCTCACCCAATGACAAATAGGGGTGTAGCGGAGAGCTTTAAGTATTTTTTTACTTAATTGCAGCCAGTTTGTGTGATGTTTACTTTTCTGACGAATCACGTTTTTTTTGGAACGAAGTTCCTTATGGGACAATGCAGAGGGATATCCTAACCGGGAAAAAACGTCCGTAACGTAAGATTTTTATTAGTAATGCACACAGTGTACTATTTAGCTTTGTAATAACGTACAAAAAATAACATATTTTAATTATATATTTTTTATAAATCATTGTGACTAAAATAAAGTTGATAACTTTGTAAAACGGTTTTTTTTTCCCAAAAAAAAAAACATCAAAATGTATAGCCGAACGATTATTTTCTTTATACCTCGAATAGAACTTAAAATTAATATTTTTATAATAAGAAACTTCGCTCCTATCCGGTGTCCCACGACACCACACTTCTTTTTTTTTTCAATTAAGACAGACTTCTTACAAAACAATGTGTTTAAAATTGTTCTGTATTCAATATTATCACAAACCATTTAGTAACTAGATTAGTAAAATATCTATTGGACATTTCTGCGTTACTATACGTTAAGAACGCGCACTAAAATTTAACAGATTTCAGTGATTTGCGTGCAAGCTAACATAGTGTTGAAAAAGGGTCATGTCGGAGCTCAAGAGTTTAATTAATTCTTCATTTACCTATATGACTATATTCTTACCTAACCAGTGGTCTACATAATAAAAGGGTAAGAATATTGAAAATTTCTGAAAATTCAAACGCTGATCATTAGTTCAGCCATGAAAAATTTAATGCAGTAAAAGAAAATAAAAACATTTATTGAACATTCGCAAGCCCTGACGTGCGACACCGATCAAGGCATCAAGGAGGTTTCAAAGCAATAGGGACTATCGCTAGACCCGTCATCCATTACCGTTCCATAACGAAAACTGACTTTCGTCTTGTTCTAAAAATCGTTAATGTATGCTAAAAAAACGTTCCAATTCGAACTAATGGCAATGTCACACGAGTATTTGGTAGATACAACACGATCCCTCTTGTCCTATCTATTTCAATGTTTATTCCATAATCGTTCGAGTGAAGTGATTTTGTAACAATTAGCTTGGAAGTTGTTGGCGCATGTGATAATACGAGTTAAGAATCATAATGGCGAATTGAATTTCTTACACGTGTACTCCTTACGTGTATACTGCATTTATTGAGTTAATAAGTAAATAGTCGTGTTGTGTGTTAATAAATAAAAGATCCAATACATTAGTATTGTTACGTCAGTAAGAGTAGCGCCATCTATCGCCGAATAGTCGAAGAAATATTGAAGGATCTCGAAGCACCTAGAACGCTCGAGAAGTACAGCGCCATCTATTGTCAGATAACGGAAACACAATACTCGAAATGTGTGGAATATTCTCGATAATTCTAAGGATGTGGTATTGACTTTAAAAACGTTGCAGAGATAGCACGCAGTCAGTTAGTAATCAGAACTACTCGAAGTGAAACAGCGAACGGACCACCTGAAGCGAAGCGGAAGAAGCGAATTTAGAGTTTTAAAATGTTTTAAGTATTCTAAGTGCTAATACAGCGTTAACTTGTAATTCGGTAGAATTTTTTTATTTATCCCGAACCCCAGCGCGTAACAGTATTCAGTCAACTATATTGAAGTTTTGAAATTAAGAATAAAACACCAAGGCCACGACGAAAGGGGTTTGTAATTAAATAGCGTAGTGTGGTAGTGTACCCTAAGGTTTCCGGCACTAGCCTAAATTCCTCACCTTGGTGCTTCGGCAGCACTATAACGTCACGACCTTCAAACTAGATGTAATATGATTATGCAACGGCGAGTTTTTGTTTTTTATTGCCTACCTGTTGCTTACCTGTTCTAGTAATCTCGCGGCGTTATACTAGGTTCGCCAAAGGTGTTGTTGAGCTCACGGGGCTCAACCTGACGAATTTTCTAATACTTGCCCTAGCAAGGGGAGTACTTGGCTGAATCTACTCGGTGGAATCGCGACCCACTGAGAAAATCTCACGAGAAACACAGTCGGATGTGCCTGTGGGGATTTTGACATTTAGGCAACAGTATCCCATAAAATGATGTGAGCTTTTAATATAAATATATGGGTAACAGATTTTTTTAAGGGATTTTATGATCTGGTAACTAAGACCTTAATGTCTTATTTTAATTTATATTATAATTTTTATGAAAAATGATAATTTGAAGTGAAATGAAATGTGAAATGAAATGAAATGAAAAGAAGATGATTCATTTGAGACATTATTCAACTGGGATGAAATTAAATTAAATGAGATAAGATGATATGGGATGAAATATAATCTCAGTAAAATGGTGGTCATTTACTGAAATTTCTAAAGTGGACTTTTTGGAGGATCCGGTGAAGCTATGTCCAGCGGCTTTGTTTCATTTTCCCACATTTGTGCACTTTCACAGATATTAAACAGTTAATAAACCACCGTTATTACACATTTAAACCTGAAGAGACACTAAATAGACAATAAAACAAATCACACAACTTCATTCCTTGCGTTCTCGCCAAAAAGTCCCTACGGGTGACAGAGAACGCACTATTTTCTTTAGTTTTGACAAGTAGTAGACATAATAAAAAAGAGGTGTCTTATGGACACACAGCTGGAACGATTTACTTTTAATAATTATATTTTTTTTGTAATTGAACTAACTAATGATTTTATAAAATAATGGATTCAGTATAAAAAATTAACGAATTCTAAAGCGTGAATAAAATATATGAATAAACTTGGTATTACTGATAAATTAAATGACTACTATATTATGAATACATATAATACTCAAAGTTCAGCGAAGTATTTTTTTTTTATTGCTTAGATGGGTGGACGAGCTCACAGCCCACCTGGTGTTAAATGGTTACTGGAGCCCATAGGCATCTACAATGTAAATGCGCCACCCACCTTGAGATATAAGTTCTAAGGTCTCAAGTATAGTTACAATGGCTGCCCCACCCTTCAAACCGAAACGCATTACTGCTTCACGGCAGAAATAGGCAGGGCGGTGGTACCTACCCGCGCGGACTCACAAGAGGTCCTACCACCAGTACTGCTCTCGCTAGGGTCAGTGTTAGCAATTGTTTCAGGTTGAGCCCGTGAGCTCATCTACAGGTCCGCGCATAGTTGGAATAGACCCTTAGACTATCTACGATTGGGAAGGGGAAAAAAACAATTAATCGAAAAATCGTTTTTTAAAATAAAATGCTTCACGGTTTCATTATTATATAATTGTAAGAAAAACTTTATTATTTAACAATAAATTGACTAATTAATTGACTAAAATATTACAGTTAATAAAATTCGAATAATTTGAAGCTTAAAATGACTATCCAAAATATGTATTTTCGTAAAGTAAGCAAATCTTACTTACATATTCTTAGTAGTTATATACTTATACTTAGTTACATATAAATTTTAGAGTTTCTGAGCAAAGACACAGATTATAACTATTTAAAACTATTTCAAAATGGATTAGAGAAAAAATATTCATTCATATACCTAACTCATGAAATCAAACAGCAGTATCCTATTTTACAAATACGGACACAATAATAAATAATACAAGAAGATTACCGAAGTCTCAAAAATCTGTTATAGCTCGGTGCACAACTCATCATTGTCAATTTGGTAATTAAAAAACCTAATGAAACTGAGAATTGTCATGTAAATCATCTACATTTTCTATTTTAATAAAATATAAATAACTAAATATAAATATTTATTTTACTTAAATATATTGAGCCTAAGTCACATTATAAATAGAATTACAACAGATTAACTAATTTACTAATTTGTACTTCACAGTTACACATTCGATTCACAGTAAGAGACAGTCTAGAATTTAATAACACTAAATGTAATCTTAGTTAATATCATGCTACATACAAACTCCCCATGGTAATTCGGATCACCTTTTTACAAAAATCGCTTCATATCCTGTATTTTTTTTGTCTTTTTTCATATTCTTCACAATATGTACACTTAAATTTCAAATCAGCTATCAAAATGAATATTTTCCTGAAACAGCCGTGTATATTAAATATACTGTAGTTCATTCGATCCAATTACAGGCGGTAGGGCGTGTCGTACGCCTTGCAAGGGCTTGTCCTATTTCCGCGGTGAAGCAATCATGCTTCACCGCGGAAATAGGACAAGCCACGAAGGACACGATTGCTGAACACGATATCACTTAGAAATTTCAACATATCAACTTTGAGCGATGATGTAACGCATTTAAATTTTCCTGCTTTACAATTTGAAATAGGTATATATTTGTTTATGTATTTATTCTAGGAAAAAAATCAATGATATGAAAGGCAAAAGGTGAAATAAGAGAATCCTTAATTACAGCTGATTTTGAGGCAATCTTTAATGCCATTAAGGGTACCGATAAAATTTTGAAAACCATCAATAATATATGCTACATAACTTGACTATTATAACAATATAACGTGCCAGAATATATTAAGATAGATACGTAAATAGTTATCGTTACGTAACTTTAAATCACTTTGTTATTCATTCTCGGCCGCCCGTGACTTGTTATTTGCTGGAATTCTTTATTTTTAAGTACCATCCTCATTGAGTACCCCATAAACCTCCTGCAAATCATTAATGGCAATATCGGTGCTAACCCTCTTGTAGACATGTACCACGGCTCTGATCAAATCCTCCCTATTTTCATTTAGTCCGTTAGGTATATTCTGAAATTCTGTTTCACTGAGACGCGTCAAACGATCAAAGTCTTCTAACCTCTTTGCGATAGATTCAATCTTTTCGTGCCGCTTCTTCCTTTCTGCCTCTAACAAATCCAATCTGGCATTTATTTCTTTATTTTTCGCCGATAAATTAGCGATCGACTTTTTAATTTTATGATTCGATTCTTTTGTCGAATCATTGCGTGCGTTTACTTTGGATACCTCTTTGGACAATTTTGCTGCAATTTTCATCCTTTTAATCTTAAAGTTTTTATTGTGATGTTTCCAGTAATTATAAGTCGATTGAAGACATTTTCCTTTCGGTGACGCAGCCGTTGCAGTCGACGTTTTTCCAAAATCCGTACCTGTACTCTCCATAGTTGTTGGTCTGATTGAACTAGAATTAATAATAATTAATCAATTAGATTAATTTGTGTGATATACGCATTACTCATGCAGCGGACGAAATAAAACAGCACATTTGTGGTTTCTCTTCCAGCTGATTTCACAGGACACGTTAATTTATTGAAGAGCACCTTCGATATTTTCGATATTTTGTGACAAATAACACATTTTGTAACACAACCGGAAAAACACTAAAACACCACAACACTTTAACGAATATCAAATGCTTAATGACGTGCACGTAGCTTTTGATTTGTCACTTAACAATTTGGTGACTAAAATTTAAACGTCCGTCAGGCTCAAGATCCGTGTGCTGAGTGAATAGATAGATACGCTTGATACAGAATACACGGAGTCTGTCTGCAACTTGCTCAATGAGAATTTTCCTTAATATAATTTTTCCGCAGACACTGAACGAGGAGGCGTCCAACCCCGCCGAAAGCGCTATTATAAATAGACTTATAATGCTTGTTTTTGTTGATTCTATTCAAATAACTTTAAGAAGTACTTAAGATTTCGAATTTTCCTTATGTCCAGGGGATCGTTTCTCGGGAACTTTTTGTCGAATTGGTCTCAAAGTTTATGGTGACTGAAAAATCATTATTGGAATCGGCTTAGCTTACTTTGCCCAATTTTTTTATAACGTTTGTAGACCTTTAGATAAGTGGACACTCATAAAATATAAGAATTTCAGGGGTGTAGCGACATCGAACCGACATTACCAAGCCTCCAGCAAAAAATCCATTACCATTTGTGTGCTATATTTATGCAATAAAATAATTTTAATTTAATATAATTTTATTTTATTTTCATTATTACAGGCTTTTGCGTTTGATACACATAAATATTATGCAGACTCTATCAAACAAATCCATGTTGCTTGCGCCCCTAAGGCGTATCAGGACGGGCGTGTGACTGATTGGATTTATGCAACACATGAATGAATACCGTAACAAACTTTCGCTGAATTTGAAATTGAATTCGTTATCAAGTTATGTAAAACGAAAATAACGTGTAGTGTTTAAGGTATCTAAATTTAGTTGGTATTTAGATAAATATTATTACTACATTTATTATTAGCTGCGATGAGCAACCTTACGGGTATTTGGCAGGACAGAAAAGTCTCCAATGCTACCAAGATGAGACTAGTCCGGACGTTGGTTTTCTCGATTTTCCTCTATGGTGCAGAGTCGTGGACGATTCGAACAACAGAACGGAAAAAAATAGAAGCGTTCGAGATGTGGTGTTGGCGAAGAATGCTCCGCATACCGTGGACCGCCAAGAACAAACAAATCTGTTCTTGAAAAACTTCGTATAGAAACGAGACTATCGACGATTTGCTACCAGAAGGTTCTTGGTTACTTTGGTCACATTGCTCAGCGGCCACCAGACAAACTTGAAAAATTGACTGTGGTGGGCAAGGTAGAAGGGAAAAGACCCGGCGGCCGACCACCAAGCCGTTGGTCAGATCAGATAACTGCGCTCACTGGACTCTCTGTTGCGACCGCCCTGAGAGAAGCCGAAAACCGAAGGAAATGGAAGCTGATGGTACAAAGAGCCACGAAGGGCTTTCAGGGACACGACCTTCAGCAATGAAGTATGCGACTAAGAAGAAGAAGAAGATTACTTAAACACACACTACATATGTGTACATATATTCCACAAAAAAGAACATCTCAACAATTTTTCGACAAGACATTTTCTTAATTTCTATCTTGTACATCAATTTTATTCTTAATAATTTGTGTTTTTTTTATTGCCCTTGCAGGCAGACCTGCAAATGGCTCGCCTGATGGTAAAAGCCGAATGGTATGTGGCAAAAAATATCTTTGGAAACGCTGGAAACGAAAAATAACTGTGAATGAACGCAGTGGTCTAGGTAGTATAGATGAACTCTACTCCGGTGACGGGCGATGCGATGGAAAAACAAGATGATAGGATCATCTCAAACAATTCTTCAGAGCACTCCCCATGGAACCAAATAAAGCGAGAACCGAAGCCCCCCGTAGACTCAGAGGTTCCAAACGATCCGTGAGAATAGGATTATAAATAATCCGGCCCTCTTCCGTATGGAATCAAATGGAAGTAGCCGGAGCCCCGGCACAGAGGTTTTTTTTATTGATTAGATGGGTGGACGAGCTCACAGCTCATCTAGTGTTAAGTGGTTACTGGAGCCCATATATATCTACAACGTAAATGCGCCACCCACTTTGAGATATAAGCTCTAAGGTCTCAAGTATAGTTACAACGGCACCCTTTAAACCGAAACGCATTACTACTTCACGGCAGAAATAGACAGGGTGGTGGTACCTACCCGCGCGGACTCACAAGTGGTGCTATCACCAGTAATTACGCAAATTATAATTTTGCGAATTTTACTCGATGTTATTTCTCCACTGTGGAAGTCGTGGAAGTGGACATTTGTTGTGTACGTATTTCATTAGAAAATTTGGTGCCCGCCTGAGATTCGACTACCGGTGCATCGCTCAACACGAATGCACCGGACGTCTTATCCTTTAGGCCACGACCTTATCCTTTAGGGCACGACTTCAAAGGTGGGAGTAGAGCTTTATGCGAGGCGTCTTTGTCCGGGTGCGAAGTACCGCTTCCCTGTGTTGAGGACTCCCAGCATTTTGAAAGCCAATTTGTCATTATTGCCCTATAGATCGAAACGCCGACCCCAAGTATTCCAATACACGTGGAAAGTTGCAGGGATACTAATAAGAATGGCACCATGACAAAGAGGGCCCTTTATCATTGTGCCGCAAATTGCAGTTTGCAGTGAAATTATAAAAAATTAAGTTAGGTATTACGATACACAAATATGTACAAAAACAAAGAAAGCTACCTATATTATGTTAAGACATTGTAATTGTTCTAATAAATGTTATCATCGTTATGGTTTCCACTGTAATTTTTTTGTGTGCTACTCTGGAAGTTTTTATTAAGTGAACCAAGTAAGAGGGTTATCGTGTCTCGCCGCTTCTTCGAAGAAGCGTTCCGACGCGTGAAGATCTACATTCGTTATACACCACGATGCTCCAACGGCTATCGCTAGAAACGGGATTGGAAAACCCGGACGGAGTTTATTTAGGTGAGATACAATAGACTTGTAAAGTCATGACCGTACCTATTCAAGTTTTGTTGAATGTCACCTTGCTATGACGGGACAATATACTTCTCCTGCAAATTATGGGCTAGAGACAACCGAGTTAGAACGCGGCTTGGTAGCGGATTGGCTTTGTGTGGGAACTGAATGTCATCCCTCTGTCAAGCTTCGCGGCCCAAAGAGAGTTATCACGGGAATAGTATTACCGGACCTAATACGGGGCGAGGGGGGCGCCTTTTGGCGAGTTGGTTATGCTTTTCATTGGGATTATGATTTTAGAACAGTCCCAGGCTGGTGGTTAGGATCTGCAATTTGACTGATGGTAGTGCATTAGTCTTGCAGTGCATCGGCCAGTAACTCTGTTTTTTCATGGTTATTAAAATCTAAGGTTTTGGCCTAAGGGACATATAATAAGAGGGAACATTTTTACGATACTTTCGGACTAGTAGGGATCCGGTGCTAACTAGTCTCCAATACGGGTGGCGGTGGTGAAAAGGCCAGAGGCCTTCTAAGTAATTGTCACACTTTGCATTAGCAAGCTTCATAATCTGGACGAGACGATTCAGTATATCACTCAGACACACTTATAACTCACATATCACTGATTAGGTGGTACAGTAGTTAGCGACCCTAACTGTTGCGCCGAGAGTTGTGAGTTCGATTCCCACGGTTGAGTTTTTTTTTTATTGTGTAGATTGGTAGACGACCTCACAAGTGGTTAGCGAAGCCCATAGACATCTACATCGTAAATGCCGCCACCCACCTTGAGATATGGGTTCTAAAGTCTCAGTATAGTTACAATGGCTGCCCTACCCTTCAAACTGAAATACATTACCTACCCGTGCGAACTCTTAAGATGTCCTACCACCAGTAAAGACGTCCTACAACCAGTTTTACTGTTATAACTGTTATTAAAGTTCAATTTTTTTGTTAACTATTTCTCCACCAAATGCTCGCAATTAAATTTATGTACGTGCGCACCCATCACGCTTTATTCAAATAATAATGACTGTTCTTATTTTTTATTTTTGGTCATTTTATAGATACAGAATTTCTCAAAGCAGCTTTTGTAATGTCCTTAATTAATAACAATAGTTCGTTTCTATGACGGGTAGTAGAATGTTATGCTTAGGTACATTGTTTTATGGTTTTCAAATTATTTTACATACGTTTTTATTTTATTAGGACCAAGTTATTACTTTAATTACAAATCAAATAATTGTATTAAAGCATTATCCGAATATTATTTGTTTTATTAATTTTATCATCAATTAAATTTAGGTAGAATAAGGTTTTTGTATATTTTTCGTATAATAATAACTATTAACCGAGGAAAAGGAATTATGACTGGTATACCTATAGTAAAATATATATAAATGGGCAAAAAATACGTAATAGGCGTTAAAGTATGAAATTGCCGTTTTATTAGTACGGTGCTATTCACTACAGTTTTCTCTGATCTGGTCAAGCAATAGCGGCAGATGTCTACTGTGCCGAACTCCGAACAATGATAGCAAAACTTGCAGTGAAACAGCCCCGACTCATGAATCGACCTTCACCATTATTGCTCCATGATAACGCGAGACCTCATACAACACGAGAAACCATTTTAACTCTAGAGGAACTGGAATTAGAAACCATTCGTCACTCTCCGTACTCGCCAGACCTTGCTCTAAAGGATTACTATTTTTTACGTAATTCGGATAATTTTTTACATGATAAAAAGTTATCTTCCCAGAAGGCAGTACAAAATGCTTTCACGCTATTGGTAGAATCTAAATCACCAGAGCTCTTTCGCAAAGGCATAAATGACCTTCCTATTAGATGACAGCAATGTATAGATAATAATGGTAGATATTTTGATTAAATAAATAATATGTTAACTAAAAAAAAAAACGAATTTCATTTTTTTAGTATCAATTAACCCCTAATATTAAGCTAACAGAAAACTAGTGTGATATAAAATTTAATATGCACAAAGGTTGGTAAGTGTGACGTATAGACATCAACCCAGCGAAAAGTACTGCGGTGCTATTTCAGAGGGGAAGCTCCACACGGATTTCCTCCCGGATTAGGAGGAGGAATCTCACACCCCCGATTACTCTCTTTAGACAACCCATACCCTGGGCCAGGAAGGTCAAGTACCTGGGCGTTACCCTGGATGCATCGATGACATTCCGCCCGCATATAAAATCAGTCCGTGACCGTGCCGCGTTTATTCTCGGTAGACTCTACCCCATGATCTGTAAGCGGAGTAAAATGTCCCTTCGGAACAAGGTGACACTTTACAAAACTTGCATAAGGCCCGTCATGACTTACGCAAGTGTGGTGTTCGCTCACGCGGCCCGCACACACATAGACACCCTCCAATCCCTACAATCCCGCTTTTGCAGGTTAGCTGTCGGGGCTCCGTGGTTCGTGAGGAACGTTGACCTACACGACGACCTGGGCCTCGAATCAATTCGGAAATACATGAAGTCAGCGTCGGAACGATACTTCGATAAGGCTATGCGTCATGATAATCGCCTTATCGTTGCCGCCGCTGACTACTCCCCGAATCCTGATCATGCAGGAGCCAGTCACCGTCGACGCCCTAGACACGTCCTTACGGATCCATCAGATCCAATAACCTTTGCATTAGATGCCTTCAGCTCTAATACTAGGGGCAGGCTTAGGGACCCCGGTAACCGTACTCGTCGAACTCGACAAAGAGGTCGACGTGCAACCTAACCCATGCATCAGCCCGCTGAGTTTCTCGCCGGATCTTCTCAGCGGGTCGCGATTCCGATCCGGTAGTAGATTCATTCGCGAAACAATTGCTCTTGAGTTGTTAGGTCTCCTTCGGAGGCGCTCGGGCAGTTGTTAGCAAATCCCACCCCTCTTGGCTGAGCCTTTGCTCGCCCACCTGTCCTGGTGAAACTGGAAAGGCCTTCGGGCCACCAGTAAACTTTCAATCATAAAAAAAAAAAAAAAAAAAAAAAAAAAAAAAAAAAAAAAAAAAAAAAAAAAAAAAAAAAAAAAAAAAAAAAAAAGTGTGACGTAGAAAATTATACAAACAAAACTATAATCTTGTGGACTAATATAAATTTATTGCTATCTTTTAAGATTGATATTACATAAATAATTTAAAAAAAAAAAAATTAAAAATGGCACTATTGATCAGAAAGCAATTTTTACCGTGTCTTCCTATATGATATATTCTTATAATTTAGCTTTGTGCGAAGTTTGAGTACACTTTTTATGTATTACTAGCTGTCCCGGCAAACATTGTTTTGCCATATATAAGATTTCTGGGGAATTTCTGGTGTAGAAATAAAAACTAACTTATTGTAAGTGTGTAAGGATGTGGTAAATGAGTGAAAGAGTCATTTAGCGCTCTGAACGTTGAGGGAATATATAATAAAAATAACAAAACCTCATTCAACCACATAATACCTCATTATAACAAAAAAAAAGTCCAAATAAAAAAAAATGTTAGGGGGGACAACCCTAATCACTTAGGGGTATGAAAAATAGATAGTAGCCAATTCTCAGGCTTACTGAATATGCATAAAAAAATTCATGAGAATCGGTCAAGCGGTTTCGGAGGAGTATGGGAACGAACATTGTGACACGAGAATTTTATATATTAGATTATTCTCCTGAAAAGTAGTAAGTAGATTTGTTTGAAGCGCCGACCTTGGATGCTGTTACACTACTTAAAATGACATAATATGTAACGTTATTCGTTACACCAACCGGTAGCCGCACTGGAGAGTATGTGATTCGACAATAAAAGTTTCTCAGGGCGCCATCTATATATTAATACGTGAAGCAAAAACTTTGTATCCCTTTTTACGGAAATTGCGCGGACGGAGGAGTATGAAATTTTCCACACTTATAGAGAAAAAGTGCACAATGCTAATATTTTTTTAAAGTAATGCATAAAAGATACATTAAATCAATAAAGAAAACATTACACACACTACATACCATGTATTTGACGCACACACGCATGCATACTATTTATTGTCAAACTTTTGTTCTTGACGTTTGTTATCAAATTGAGAATAGATTAAATATTGTTTGTTTTTGTTAATATTTTTTATAATGTCGTCTTGGCAAAATTGGTGATTATAGTGTGAGTATAAAATACAATCATAATAGTGTACAAACTTACAATTCCAATTAATTATAGTCGAATTTCGACTACTGCGAGACCTCTAGTACAAATAAAAGAAGAAGTGCAGTCGTACAAAACATTACACAAGGCACACAAAATAATAACAATTAAAATTATAAATGAACAAGATTGTATACTAATTAAATTTGGAAATTACAGTCTTAAATTAACGAGGGTAGATATATTATGATGGTTAGATACAAAGATCAAATACGTATCTTTACAGCAATAGTGATCCTGAAGCACAAGGTCATGGGATCCAATGAGGATACTCCAGCTCCTTAACGTAAGATGATCAGTAAAGGGCACAGATTCAGATTCCGGGACGTGACTGGACAATCCACGGAGCGAATTCCAACTATATATATGTCGCGATTAACGGGACTATTGGAACCCTATAATTATTTATTCATAATTAGAAACATGAATCCATGAAGATTGAACACAGTGAAAATGTAAAGAACTTACCGATATTACAAATCGGGCCCTTAGATATTAACTTGACTGTTTGACAGCTAATTATAACAGTGTGTGTCGAGTCGACCTTCACTGCAACTGTACAGCGCGGCTTCCGAATGAACGGCTACTGCATCCGTGCTGTCTCGTCCTGTCTTCGGCTATTCTAAACGCAGACGACGTATGGTTAGTGAGGACCTGGTCAGGCCAACGCTTTGGAATTTACTGTGAACGTAACAAAGAAAAAAAATGAACATACAAATTTCTTTACTCAAAAAACATCCAAGTTTTTCATTGGCGTTTATTTCATTTTAGTACGCACTACTAAAGTTTCCCATTTAAATTACATTACTAGCTGACCCGCCAGACTTCGTAGTGCCTCAATCGATAAATAAAAGACCCAAACTTTTGTATAAAAAAAACATAAAACAAACAAAAAGAATCCGTCCGACGGGGGTCATGTCAAAGGGAAAACAAAATTATTATTTTTATTGAATTCCGAGAATTTTCATATTTATCTACCTTTTAAACCTTCTCTGTACTTCCACAAATCATTCAAGACTAAAATTATCCAAATCGGTCCAGCCGTTCTCGAGTTCTAGGGAGACTAACGAACAGCAATTAATTTTTATATATACTTATATAGATTTCTATTAAACAAAAATAATGTGTATGAATGAAATTTGAATAATATGTTAGAAGTTTTAAGGATTTAGATTAATCTTAAGTCGTTTCTATTGCTTTAATTCGTTCACAGCGGCGGCAGAAAAACAATACGCGTTCGACGCAAGAAAAAACTTTCGCAATGTCTCTGCGCGCGGAATCAGCTCATGACGCCCAGTTAACAATCATTTCACCTAAATATACAAGTATTAGCTCCTCCCAAGCACTTGTTGCCGAAACAGGGCCCCTTACGTTGAGGCCCCGACCCTTATCTAAACAAAATTACAGAAACACGCCCCCGCGTTCCTTGAAGGTTGCGCGGTTATCAGTATAATCTCCATAGGGCCCTTCTATGAGTATATACTCGTACATAAAATGCTTCAGCTTCGCGCTTTAGAACGTTGACGCTTTTCTCAACACTTACTCGTGTTTACGTGTTACTTTTTTTATAATTGAAGTATTACTTGTGGCCTGAAGGCCTTTCCAGTTTCACCGGGACAGGTGGGCGAGCATGGCTCAGCCAGGAGAGGTGGGCATTGCTAACAGCTACCAGAGCGCCTCCGAAGAAGACCTAACAACCCAAGAGCAGCTGCTTCGCGAATGAATTTACTACCGAATCGGAATCGCGACCCGCTGAGAAGATCTGGCGAGAAACTTAGCGGGCTGATGCATGTGTTAGGTTGCACGTCGAACTCTTTGCCGAGTTCAACGAGTACGGTTACCGGGATCCCTAAGCCTGCTCCTAGTGTTAGATCTGAAGGTATCTAATGCAAGAGTTATTGGATCTGATGGATCTAGGGCGACGACGGTGACTTGCTCCTGCGTGATCAGGCTTCGGGGAATAGTCAGCGGCGGCAACGATAAGGCGATTATTATGACGTCACGGGTTACTATCATCCAGACAGTACTTCAGAAACAATATTTTTATTTTAGCACACATTAATAATTATGGGACAATTATGCGTTCTTCAAAGAAGATTTCCAAATTCTAGATTAGAGCCAATCGTCTATTTTTTCTCTTGGTGATCTTTACATATTCTTTAAGGATTTGTTTTAAGAGTATCTATTCTTTCTATCAAACGGTTTCTATGAAAATCGTGTTCTGGACATCAAAAACGTTTAAATTTGGGATCATAATAAAATAAATAATCAACGTAATTCGGAAGACTTGCTTTAGAACTTTTTTTAATGACCTACTCTGACCGGATTCTGATCCCGGGCGGAGACAGGACTTCGAGTGAGAGAATATAAGGGAACCGTTTGGTGCGGTAGGACCCCAAAAATATCTTTGGGCCTGCGATCTGCTCCAACATCTTCAGACTGTCAAGTCCCACATACCCCGCGTACCCCCTAGGCGCGGATACTTCATAGCAGACTCGATCCATTCCTCGAAAAAAGATATTTCAAAGTCTGCACGGGTATGCACCACCATCCGACCTATTTCTAACGCGAATCAGTCATTCGTTCCAATTTCAAGGGTTTTTCCGGCCGTTATGTATTAAAGTAAATCGCAGAGCTCACACGGTTCCGCTCGCCATTCATGCCTCGCCAATATGTGACGCACCGTGATGTCGTCCAACCGTTTACGCAATAACTAGAAGTAGCCTTTTTAATAGATTTTAAAGAACCATCAGCGCAGCGGGACAAAATTCATTCTCTAACTCGTGAATAAATGCTATTCCAAGGTTAAAACTTAATCCATGTCAATAACCACAATGATCAAAATTTTTATATTAAAAAAAAATATAATAATGAATTATGTACATAAATCACGATGCTTAAAAATTAATTCTTGTTTCTTAATATATATTCTAAGGGTTGACAGGTATTTGGTATCACATCTAGATAAAGATCGAAGATCGAAGATCACATCTAGATGTATAAGTACATGGCTAATGTCTACATACATACGTTCCTAGTACTAATCGTCAGTCAGTCTGTTCGTCAGTGCTCTTCATTTCAAATCGTCAATGTACTGTTCATTTTTATAGCGTCCTACAAAAGTAAGCTTACGTTTAAATTTAAATAAGAACACAGACTGTTATTATTAAGCGCCGAGGAATCAAAATCGCTTACCGCCCTTTCGTTAGCGGTTTTTTCTTAAAGTGTCTTTTTCTAAAAAATCCAATATATGTAGTATTTTCTCCGATTATCACGAGTCGAAAACATACCTCTATAAGTACTTTTACGACTCACGTCAACCGCCCGTGGCCACGAAAACTGTAAAGTACTCGAGTAAATAATATGGCGACAATTAAAAAAAAAAAACGCGAAATGAAATCGTAAAAGTTGTCTTAATGATATCTACAATTCGTGAAAGCTAAATGACATAAAATATTCAACAGTTTTGATAATCGTAGAAATGTGAACTTGGTCGGTTTTTCGTCTATATACTTTTTTATATTTGTATTTAAATATAGTTACTAGTTATAAAATTTTCATTTCAATTTACCAGGTAGATTGTATCCTCATATCGTCTTTTCGCATTAAAAGTGTACAATTTCCAAAAATATTCGAAATTGAGTTAATATGCGGAATCATTTGGTATCACCAGTATTTTTTTCAAATACTGTCAAAAGAGCCTAATTTAGTATTTTTTTTTTTTGTTTACCTATATTTTGACTGCTATCAACAAAATTAATACATAATTTTATCTTAATTTCTTCTTCTTAGTCGAATACTTCATTGCTGAAGGTCGTGGCCTTGAAAGCCCTTCGTGGCTCTTTGTACCCTCAGCTTCCATTTGCTTCGGTTTTCGGCTTCTCTCAGGGCGTTCGCAACAGAGAGTCCAGTGAGTGAAGTTATCTGATCCGACCAACGGCTTGGTGGTCGGCTGGCGGGTCTTTTCCCTTCTACCTTGCCCACCACAATCAATCTTTCAAGGTTGTCTGGTGGCCGCCGAACAATGTGACCAAAGTAACCAAGAACCTTCTGGTAGCAAATCGCCGATAGTCTCGTTTCTATGCGAAGTTGCTTGAGGACAGATTTGTTTGTTCTTGGCGGTCCACGGTATGCGGAGCATTCTTCGCCAACACCACATCTCGAACGCTTTTATTTTTTTCCGCTCTGTTGTTCGAATCGTCCACGACTCTGCACTATAGAGGAAAATCGAGAAAACCAACGTCCGGACTAGTCTCATCTTGGTAGTATTGGAGACTTTTCTGTCCTGCCAAATACGTGTGAGCTTGCTCATCGCAGCTTTGGCCATTTGAGTCCTTTTCTTGATCTCCCGTTCGCTTCCTCCCTGGTCAGTAAGTAGTGATCCGAGGTAGATAAACTCTCCAAAAAAATCTTACTTTAAAAGACAGATAATGTAACTGGTAAAAAATAAAAAATAAAAGTTGCAAAGGTCATTAATATTAAAAATATCACATATTAATAAACCTTTAAAACGCTCTCCTGTAAAATTAGTAAGCTTTGAGATTATACAGTTTTAATGCGAGAAGACGATATTATTATAGTGATTGAAAATTGAATGGTGGAATATTTTTATTGTCAATATATTTTATGAGAGTGTCATTTGTATAATACCTATAACGTAACAGGGGAAGAGGGAGATCTCATCCCACTACGCACCGTTCCCTTGTCACCGAGCCGGGGGCCGGAGGATGACCTTCACACGACTCCAGCTCCTATAGGAGGGGGTTCCTCCCGACGGCGAACTCGGGGTGGGGGGGAGGGGGCTGTGTGACGCACTACGTAGTGCACTGTTGGGCAACCTTGTGATCTAAAAGAACCAAACATGTATTATCTATATACACAATTGACATTTATTCAAAGAGCCATTTTTTTACCATGTATGCTTTGAGCTAAGAGAAATTATTCCGAAAATAATTTCATGACAATTAAATACGGAAACATTTTCCGGAAGAACCGTAGCTGAGGAGTCGAAAAGCCACATGTGTAGGTTGCTGACCACAGGTCTAGTAGGTTGCATACTCGCTGTCCCGCAAAACTGCAGCTCTGCGGAAATGCTGTGGAAAAGCTACCGGTTGGCGGTATATCGCGTTCCTACCCGGGAGGCTGGTTACAGTGCAGTGGGGTATTCCGCAACACCAGCAGCATCGCCTGAGGCGGCCTAACGGGCTAACGTACCGTGACGACCGAAGTACGGACAACAATTATCTATAAGCAGTAAAAAGGGTTGTACACCTTAGTCGTCAGTTTAATTGTGTACGACTCTTAAGTACAGAATAAAATAAATAAAAGATTTAATAATTTAAAATAGAAGATTTGTGGGATCATACATGACTTGTTTCGGGCGACGAGGCTTTTGTATTGCCCGATCTTCTGGATCGGAAATGTAATTAGACGTTGCCGCTTTTTCCGAAAAAGCGTTCGTCTTCGAGTACTTACTGATCGATTCGAATTTAAATCTCAATTGCTCACATTCCACGGTGATCCGACGGCTATCCTGCAAAAAACAGTGAAGAATGCGGCTAAGCTTTTCATGGGAATGTCAATATTTTATTTTATCAACTACTAGCGCCATCTCGTGGTACACAACGCAAATACTCCTGAAACCTTTTCCGTTGAAAAGTAGCTGTAGATTAAGATAAAGAATAAAGATAATTGTTTGTGTAGCGTTGACCAGGCATTCGTGTCTTAATGATTAAGACGCCCGTTACACCACCCACACGCCTCGCGCGACGCTGACTTTAAGCTTCAGAGTATTTTTTTTGTTCCAAATATATGCGTACGTAGTAAGTGTCATACAGCCCACATAAAATAATTATTTTCGTATAAACTACCCAAGTTAGAGTAGCATCGTCCTGCCTAATTATATCCTAATGAAACAGAATTTATTACGAAAAATCTGAGACAGGTTCAAACTCGTTTCACAAGGCGCTGTGACGTTTATTGACTCGTTAACCACTTCTTATCAGATGGGCCGTGAGTAACACCAAGACGTTTAAAAGAATTCAGCCAGATTGGATGGACTTAAAGATTAAATTCAAACAGGTAACAGCGAAGAGTTGATGGTACAAGAACGCGCGGGAGGTCACCAATTATTAAAGCTGCAGTGAGAGGCTCCCTAAATTAGTACAGTAGAATGGCCTCGAGCAGGGAGAGATGGCGGGACATCGTGAGACGCATCAAGTCTGCCCCTTGCAACACTACATGACGATCACGACCACTATGTCAAGAGTGACACGATTGAGAAGAAGAACTGCCAATGTTGATTTGACTTATCTTGAATCTGTCGCGATATACATTATTATGTAACGCTTCGAAAGTTAATCTGCCGTGATTATTTTGCATAAATTAAATAAAGCACTCCGTGTCACGTTGAAACTAATTCAAATATCCCTGCGAATACCGAGGCCCGGGCATCCAGGGTTTTCCAGCTTATTCCAGGAACGCTATCGATCGGAATTTGTCAACCGGGCGAGCTTGCATACATGCTGAGCTCGATATAGGAAACGATACCTACATACAACATAAAGTGTTGTTATTGATAGATAGTTATTAGGTACTCTTGAAACTACATTTTCCCTTCCCTCAATTTTTGGTATAGATTATATTGTACGTACACATTTAAGTGAGCGTGATTTATATAGGTATTTTATAGATGATTTAAAGATACTATAGTTATATGATTGGTTGTGGCTAACACGTTTTTAGTAGGTTCATTTTTCCCAGTGAATACCACGGAAGCTACCTACGCGCCAGACTGTAAATTTGGAAGATTTAAATATTTGCAAACAGACGCATTGATCTTTTAACGTATAGTTCAAAATGAACGCATTAACTATTTTTACCATAAGTAGGTATAATATGTATGTAATAAGAAATAAACTAAGATTTAATGGAACAAGGACATTGGTATTATAAAGGCCTCTTAAATCCATTTCCATCAATCTTTAGCTCTCAATCGACACTGCATGTTCGTATTATTTTCATTTATTGTTATCTTAAATTAACAAAAACATATCTGTAGACTACTCTGTGTCCTTAGCGCGTGTTTTTTAACGTTCTCGATAGCGTGATAGTTAACTCAAATTTGTGTGGAGTTGGAACGTTTGCTTACCTTTGCCGCTAGGAGCACTGTTCCAACTACAAACAAATTTGAGTTATTTTTTACGCTATCGAGAACTTAAAAAACTTGCACTAAGAACTAGTAAAAACACTGAGTGAATCAGCCATCCAATGCGTTCCAATTAGCAGGTTAGAACAGCCATAGTAGGATTTTAGAAGTCACCTAATGTTCACTGTTAAACAACAATATGCGTTACAAAAAATAATAATATTGCGAACGTGATCTTAAACTGCTTTTGAAGTCAGCTAGTAGATAAATTAGGAAATACTTTGAAAGAGACAGATCTTTTTTGTTTAGCAAAGAAGAATTACTGGTGGCCCAGAAGCCAATCCAATTTCACCAAGACAGGTGGTCGAGCAAGGCAAAGCATTTTTGTTGAGGAGTTTTAAAGGTTATATTATGTAAGAACAGGAAAATCTAAGTATTATTAAATAACCTCTAGCATTGCATATTCGCGTTATATTACACGATGATAATATTATTATATATCGACTTTCAATACGAATATATACCTACCGAAACACCATAATCAAAGTTCGGAAAATTGAAGAGAATCCGATTATATGTGTTAAAAATATATACACAAATATATTTATCTCGGAGAAGCCACAATTATTAACACCATCGTCAGACATCGTAGGGGCGAATAGGGTGATCGAGCTAAGAGAAATATTGAGTAGCTACACCAATCACGTTTGTTGTCTTAGAACAATTTAAAAATATTCTCTTGAAGAAATGTTCGAAAACGAACGGCATTTCTTAAGGCGGAGGCACCAGAAGGCTGGTTGGTAAGTGTGATGGTGTCTTCGCGTCTCCATCGGCTAAGCTCTGTCGTAGGACGATGCTAGAGTTCCGACGATACCGCAATCGTGCTGCCATCTCTCGGGAATCATGCTGCGTTTCGTTTAGCTACCAAACTATTATCAGTTTCCGACAGTTAACAGTTAAAGTTTTAAACAAAAGCATGTTAGAAAATATAAATATATAATATTATATGTATTTTTGTAGTTTTATAGTTATTTCTTTTTCAATAAAGAGGTGTACTAAGATTTCCACCATTAGCTACCTACTAATGTACTGATTATTTTAAAAAAGAAGTTCGTTAAAGCGCCATTTCAATCCAGATTATCCAAATAACCAAAATCCAAGATGAACGTTTTTTAATTCGATCATATTAATTCTGGCTTCGTAATCGACCTATTTTATGTTTACCAAACTATTCAGGTGTAAATTTGTCAATGCTATTGCAAATACGCAAATCAATTTAATCATACAACGAAATCATACAGAAACAAAGGTAATAGCAGCTTTAAATGTTGCCCAGGCTTCAGCTAATTCCGAGAACTACAACTCTATCGATTGGAACACGAAACCTTGCGAGTGCCGCGCCCTAGGTCCATTGCGCAGACTCACTAACGTCGGCTTTGTTTAAAATAACTTCACTAAAATATAAATTTGTTTATTTATGAAAGTTTGAAGATTGTAGGTATACATTAAAAAGACGATTTGATTTTTTTTGCTTTGTTCGTTCATAGCTGCCTGCACCTATCTCCATAAAACTTGATTGCTCTACTCATAAAGACGATACTCTATAAACATAATTTATGATACACCAATAATAATATAATATAATCAAATATTTGATCACTACGTTGATACAGTGATGTTTTTGACTGCATTATTATACAAGGGTCGAGCTAAGATTCAAAGTCGGGTCAAAATCTTTGTTAATGAAATTGGTAATCCGAGATCGTTTTCGATTTTCAAGACCATAAATACAGAAGTAATCTATATTTATTGCGAAGAGAAATTCTAAGTTTTGGAATCAAAGGTAAAATCAAAATAAATCTCCCATAAAAGATTGGAATAACTAGTTAGGGTCAAATCGAATGAAACTTATTATAATTTGGCAGTAGATTGCCAATGACCGCTTATTTCATCAAATTCAATTAAGTGATAAACATCTTAAAAGAAAATTATCTATCTAAAAAATAATATAGAAAGATAAACAAAAGTAAGATCAAAATTTTAAATTATCCAAAATAAATTTAGTTGCCTCAGTATAACGCAATAAATGAAACTACTGCGTGGAACAAAACAAAACACAAAGAGTACATCTATTCTACCCCTTTTTTATTAAGAAAGTGTTACTGGTGACCTGGAGGCCTTTCCAGTTTCACCAGCACAGGTAGGCGGGCAAAGGCTCAGCCAGAAGGGATGAGATTTGTTAACAGTTCTACCCACTAGGGTAGAGTATAATCCTTATTCCAGAGGTACTTTCAAGACCTCTAAGTATCTGACATCATCTAACAACATCATAGACAATTTTATGTTTGGTTATTTTAGTTAGACAAAGGGAAATATATCCATACTACATAAAACACAATAGGACCGAAGCCAAGACTTATGACCCAAAATTTCTATTTGTTAAAATTAACACAACTTTTTAGCAAACTTACTGTAGGTAAATAGTTTCTTTTAATATTTTCAATGCCGTCATTTCATATAGGTTAGAACTACGGATTTGTTGAATTTTGTTCGAATTGACATTTGACATGTTGTGACCTAACTAGTAGGTAGTAGGAAGGTCTATGGTAGGAATGTATGAATCTGTACTCTGCGACACTGTCACAAATATATGTCAGAAAATCCGATACCATCAACTGTCAAATGAAACTTAAACATAACCTTCAAATCGATGGATAATGGACTAATTTCCGAAAAAAAATCTTGTTTACAATTTATTTTGCGAAAGCTCAAACGGAATAATTGAAAAACTATAAAATGTTATCAGTGAAAAGGTTCCCGGCACTTTCAGCGTCAAAATTTCAAAATAAACTACATTTTAATCTGAGTAATTATGTCTTAGGAAAGCAAGTAAACAAACATTGTGAAAGTAAGATGTTGAAATTATGTAGATCGTTCTCTGTTTTACACAATTTGACCGCCAAATCTAAGAATCCGGTGAGTTGAACTTTATTTAAAAATAGTGAATATGGTAAAACATTACGCAATACTTACCTCACTTGTATTTTGTGAACAAAAAATGATTGTGAACTAATTAGACTTCAGAAAGTAAAAATATTACAACTACTGTATGAGTGGAGTATTAGCTCTGCTAAATGACCAGAGTAACTTGTCATCTAACATCTTATATGCATATCTGCTTAGAATAATCCGGATGTGCTATTACATGCATGTGATACAATAGTGCTATTGCATGAATATAGGCAGTGTGAATATTGTAAAGAAATAAAAAAAAATCATATGAATTCCCTCACTAAGCAGTAAATGGCATTGCTGACGTCCATGAGCGACGGTGACCACTTACCATCAGGTGGGCCGTATACTCGTCTGCCTACAAAGGCAATAAAAAAAAAAAAGTAACTTACAGCCATCAGAACAATTAGGACCTGACAACAATCCTCTTTAGATTTTTTTAATAGCAACTCAATTTGATAACAGAATTTGAGGCTTCATCATTTCGTGGCTGTAAAGACTAATGCTGACTATGTGTGTTCGACATTTATCAAAAGACTGGCTTCTGGATAGAAACCTAGTCTATGAACAATAAACTTCTAATTTAAAAGTTATTCTGACCCCCAATTAAACATAATATGATATAGATTGTTTAGCATCTTATAATCTGCAAATTATACACACTATGACATAATATGCAGAAAACCCAGAAAATGAAATACAAGTCTCTCATCTATGTAAAATCAGAGTTTCATTAGACATGCTGCAAGACTAAAACAACAACATAGTCAGATATTAAACTAATGATTACACCAAGTCTGAAGTCATATTGGCTTAAACAATAAGATGTCTGGTGTACCTGAATTGAGAGATGAGACTATACTACTGTTCAAATCTCACAAGCAGGTTCCAATATTTCTAATGAAATATTTACTATAATCACATTCATGACCTCATAATGATCTATACTAGAAATTTAACAAGCAATAATGAAAAGCTGTACTGGTAGTAGCATGTTTTGTAAGCACGCTAGGGTTAGTACCAACACTCTGCCTATTTCTGCAGAGAAGACGTAATGCATTTTGGTTTGTAGGATGGGCCAGCCATTGTAATGAAAACAAAGACTTAAAACTCATGCCTCTAGGTGGGTGGCGCCATTAAAGTTCATAATGTCTATGGGCCTCAGTGACTACTTCATACGGAACAAAGCATGAGATCATCCACATAATTACCCAACAAAAAAAATATTACTTCAGTGCTATAAGTGGATATATATGTCATCTCAATTCTTTGTTTATCAACAGCAACTCAGAACCTTCAATGCAGAATATAAAGCTGCTTGTGCATTACTTAAGAGGTCACAACTTCCAAGCTTGGACTCTTTCATCCACAGCATAAGCACAAGGGGCATCCACACCACACAAACCAACCATAACCAACAAGATGATAAAGATAAGGTCTGTAGTAATAATTCAATAAATATAAATAACCAGATTCAAAACTGATTAAAAAATTTATTAAAGTAGGATAATATTGAATCAACAGTTTTTAATTATTATGTTGGTGCATTTTTACTTTATATTTTTATTTAGATATCTGTCTTTTAAGAGATTTAAACATAAAATTTATATTTTTCGACATGTTGTTAGTGTATATGGTCAGCTTCAAGATTTTTTATGTTAAGTGGTTAATCAAGCCTCTTGATATGACAATGTCAAAGGTAAAATTTTGGAATGTTGATTACTTTGGTATAAGACAAATTGACCACTTTTATATCATGTAACTACATTAAGGCAGGAGTAGGAAATTTGCTTGTACTCCATTTTAATTTAATAGTGGAGTTGAAATGTTTGATTGACTTGTTTCATTATAAAGCATTACGATTTCATAATAATTGTATTTGTACATTTTGGAATTCGAGCTTACTGCTAATGTTAGAACCATATCATAAAGCATTTCGAACATATGTTTCGTGATTAAAGAAGATAAAGATATATCAGTAGTGTACAAGTTTGAAAATATAAAACTCATCAACATATTATGCTGGACATTTTTCAGGATAAAAAAGACAAGAAGAATAATGAACTCTCTTCTCTATTAATGAAAGCAGTTTTTTGGATGCTCACAACTTGTATTTTAATTATCATGAGTACTCTGCTTGTACCGAGTGACACTCCACAGAATGAGGTGAGTGTTTCAGTGTTAAATATTTTTTTTCGGTAAGTCAACTGGCTAACAGTAGTCTTGTATATTATAAGACTAGCTTGATATAATCAAGACTGGCTCATATTTTAAATTGATAAAGATCCAGTAGATAGCATAATAATTATCAAGAAGGGGACATTTTAAATTTCAGTTTTGTGTACACCCAAACCCGCTAATAACAAAGTGTTATATTTCAGGTAATACGATATGTGTCCTGGAATGAATTTGTTTACTCGATGCTGGCGAAAGGTGAAGTTCAAGAGTTGATAGTACGACCCGATATGGAAGTTGTCACAATTATACTTTATGAGGGCGCCATCATCAAAGGAAGGCGGGTAAGAGTTTGGTTGGATATACGCATATTATTTTAGAACGAGAATATCAAATAAAGATAAATAAGATGATTTGCAAAATAAAAATTAGACATTTAAAATATTTTGATCAAAATTATGACCATAGTTATAATTCATCTGCGTGATACTTTAACAGACAAACATTTAACATTAAATGCAATATTGGCCTATTTCTTGATATTTAAAACATGTCTTAAGGCAATTTTACGTGTGACTTGCGACTTCATTTGGGATCATAATGTATGTACATTTCAAGCAAATCAAGCTGTATATGAGTTGTCTATTATCAAAAGTGGCAATCTGTGCATTTGGACAAAAAATGTTATTGATATGTCAATACAGATTGATTTGAATATAATCGTCTCCTTCAAAGAATACGGTTCAAAACCTGCATTAAATAAAGGTTAATACTTAACCTCTTATTTATCTAAGATGTCGTTCAGAAGAGTTTTGTGACTGCCAATGGAATACAAAGTCAATAATTCGTTTTTCTGATTTACCAATAATTGTCCAAAAGTCACATTGCCGGCTTTGATAATAGTCGACTCAATTATATCAGTGCAACGATTATCCAAAGATGACGTCGCACCTTTAAAATTGAAGTGGCATAATCCAAAATTCTTGTGTTTTGGTAAACTTCAAAAGTGTAATTGAAGAATTGTAATTTTCCAGTGTTCATTTTAATACTTTAAGCCTTATTTAAAACGCGTACCTTAAAGTTTATTGTATGCGCTTGATTGAAACATTTAAATTTCATTTTTAATTTTTTTTAAATAATAATTTTATAAACTGATAGAATACATTTTCATAAGACGTTCAAAGAAAGCATAAAACTCATTTTCTTAAAAAAAGAAGTTAAGCCACTTCAATTCTAAATGCGACATGAGCACTGTGATTGGTGTTGAGTTTGTACTAGAAGAATATACTTAATTAAAGAAGTCATTTCTTTACTTTCAAATATTGTTTATTTATTTCTAGCATAGATTCGGTGGTTACTAGAACCTATAGACGTTACAAAGTGAATAATTCCATCACCAATATTGAGACACGTGATCATAGCTCATAGCATAGCACGTGAGCATAGTATTGGATTGTAATCCCACCCTCTAAATCGAAACGCATAATTGATTCGCGACCAAAGTGTAGCAAATGATGATGATGATTCATCCGACCGATTTCGACCATGGCGACCACTTTGACTCCTATCCGTCGATTTGGCGCTCGTGCGCTCGAAGATGGCTTATATAGCCTATCTTTGCGCCAAAACTCCTTGCGCATTGAGGGCACGTAAGCACGCCGTTCTCATAATTATAGGTTATGGCAGCAGGTGGGCGGGCCTTCAACTGGTCGCGTTTGTAATCAAGGTCAGCTTTACGCTGATCCTCGAACTCGCGTACTTTGCTGTTCACCATCCTGCGCCATTCTGGCCGCAGTGCTGCCAAGCGCTCCCATTGAGAGGGCTCTATATCACATCTCTTCATGACATCCTTGTACCGCAGGAGTTGTCCGCCATGCTTTCCCTTGAAATGATACTAATTAAAACTAATTAAGCAAATGATACTAATTAAAACTGAAAAAGCTAATTTTACTACAACATAATATAAAAAAAAAAAACATCCACAGGCAAACAACAGAGTCTTTCACATAAACGTTGGCGACATACACAGATTCGAAGAAAAGCTACGGGAAACCGAGAAGAACCTAGGAGTCAAAGAAGGTAAAATATGTCGTGGGGTGAAATGACGGCTCTGGCTGTTTTGGTTTAAGCTACATTTTTGCAACTTTACAGGAGAGACATTTGAAGTTTAAAATTTGGAAAAAAATATGTTTGGTGTCGTGGGACACCGGATGGGAACAAAGTTCCTTATTATAAAAATATTAAATTTAAGTTCTATTCGAGTTATAAAGAAAATAATTATTCGGGAAATTAATTATTATTATGATTTTTTTATTGATAAAAAAAGATACTCCAAAACAAATTAATATACACTAAAAACAATGATCATCGAAATCGGTTGGCGTGATATTGAGTTATTGAGTTATTTATCTATTTGTCGCGCACGTACTGAATGCTACGAATAAATAATAAGTCTATTTATTCGTAGACTGAATGCAACTTTAAGGCTTATATGGTTTTCTTACGTTACGGACATTTTATCCCGGTTAGGGTACCCACCCCTCCGCATCGTCCCATAAATAAGATCATGAACAAAAAACTTCTTCGGCTATTTGAATGGGGAAACACAATTGAAGTTCAGTTAAAAACGGAGCTTTATTACAAAGATAAAGGTCGCTTAAACCTTTCACACCTCGATATAACAAAATATTTCTTGAAAATAGTTAATGGCGGCTCCTTTCAGATTATATTTTGCTCCTAAGACACTCAAGGTTTTTTGTTAAAAGTCTACTGGGCCTTAAGCTTTAAGTTGTGTTTTTTAGTTGTCAGGATTAATCTTAGAAAAAACCATCGATATTACTGTATGTGTATACTTTGTTTTAGGTGTTCGTGTTATATACGACAGAAACGGGAGTGTAGCTGGTAAAGTTATAACTACCCTACTCATAGGCGCTGTCATTTTGTCCTTCTTATACTCGACTAAGAGTATGAAAATGAATATAAATCTCGGTGGATTCGTAAGTAATATTTGAATGCTCTAATGATGAATTTACGATAGGCTCGAATTTGAAAAATAAATAATAATTTGAAAAATAAATATAAATAATAGTTTAAAAAAACTAACAAAATACGGTTTGTTATCAAACAAATTTATTAAAATTTATTTTCTATTTTTTAGTTGGATTTTCTATAAAAGCGTATTTTGTTAGTTTTTTTAAACTATTAGGTATTTATTTTTCATTTTTAGTTGGATTTCAATTTTTTCAATATATTTTTTATATTGAATTGTCATCGGTCCTTTATAAGTGTATCAAATTTCGAGTTAACCCGACGTTTTGAAGGAGGTCAAAATCATGTTCAAAGATTCCGCTACATACTAAAATACATACATACTGAAGTTAATAAAAGCGTATTAAAAAAAAATATTTTTTTACACCCCGCAGAGCCAACTGGGCAGAGCTAAGTTCACTCTAGTGGATTCTATGACCGGTCAAGGCAAAGGTGTGAAATTTGAAGACGTCGCCGGTCTTAGGGAAGCCAAAATTGAAGTTATGGAATTCGTGGACTATCTAAAGAGGCCGGAGCATTACAAGAATTTGGGTGCAAAGGTAAGATATTCGAAGAAACAAATTGTTTAACAGGTATAATAAAATAAAGAGAGAAAAAACCGTTATTTATTCCAAAAACTTTAAAAAAACTAAAGCAAATCATCGGTAGTAATTAAGTAACCCTCAGAGATAAGAGGAACACGAGACAATCTTGTGATTACTGTCAAAAATGGGTATCTTACCCAAAAGACATTATTGAATTACTTCCCTGCCATAGTGACAAAAAACGAGAAATTCTTAGATTTGCATGCTGCTGGTGCTATACTATACGCATAGGTAGGTACAAACATGCTGCGTATATATGCAGCAAAGCACCCAGCCTTTAGAAATCATAGGGTAGGCCTTTATTCAGAAGTTAATTAAGTGTTTTAATGACCTTTGTTTCACTTTTTTTTGCAGGTACCAAAAGGTGCGCTTTTGCTTGGCCCGCCTGGCTGCGGGAAAACGTTGCTGGCTAAGGCGGTGGCTACAGAGGCCAACGTTCCGTTCCTGTCTATGAACGGTTCAGAGTTCATCGAGATGATCGGAGGCTTGGGGGCCGCTAGAGTCAGGTGAGCTAACGAAGCTAAGCTTTACTGGTGGCAGGACCTCTTGTGAGTCCGCACGGGTAGGTACCACCGCCCTACCTATTTCCGCCGTGAAGCAGTAACGCGTTTTGGTTTGAAGGGTGGGGCAGCCGTTGTAACTATACTGAGACCTTAGAACTTATATCTCAATGTGGTTGGCGCATTTACGTTGTAGATGTCTATGGGGTCTAGTAACCATTTAACACCAGGTGGTCTATGAGCTCGTTCACCTATCTAAGCAATAAAAAAAGTACTAGAGCTGACATATCACTGATCAAGTTAAAATCATGCTTAAATATAAAATTATACCTATACATGTATAAATAGGGAAGTACCGTTTTCTGGCTATGTTCGTCTATATGTTTTTTAATGGTAACAGAAATGTCATATATAATATGTATTATATATAATACAAAGTTGTAAAAACAAATGAAACCAATCGTTTCCACATTCCTTACCTTGCCGTTAATATCACTCCATCACAGAATTCGAATAAATGAATTTTTCATTGTTATTGCAAAACATGGCGTGTCGTTTACACAATTCGCCCACCCAGATAAGTAATAAAAAATAAACATAAAAAAGTGGTGAGATGTTAAGTGTAATTTTAGATAACGTTCAACCCTAAAGTAATGAATATTTTCCAAATAAGATATGACCTAAAGGTCTATGTTACCAGGTCACTAAATAAAAAAATAAAAAATAAATTTGAATTAAAAATAGTGTAAGAAAAAATGATTTTAAAAAAACCGTAGGGTGCATGGTATCAGTAGCTATAAATATTTTATGAACAGATATGAGTAGAAGGGTTATTTTGATAATAACCTGAAAATCACTCCACGCTTTTTACAATAAAAGAATAAAATAATTTTTTCTTACAATATTTTTAATTCAACTTTATTAAAATTTATTTTTCATTTTTTAATTGAATTAATTTTTTTTTTAATATTGAATTGTCATCAGTCCTTAATAAGTATGCCAAATTTCGAGTTAATATTACGTTTTGAAGGGGGTCAAAATCATGTTCAAAGGTTCCGTTATATACTAACATACATACGTCTGAAGCTAATAAAAGCGTATTAAAAAAAAAACGTTCACAGAGATCTGTTCAAAGAGGCAAGTTCTCGTAAGCCCTGCATCATATACATAGACGAGATGGACGCGGTGGGCAGAGCCAGGGCTTCCGGCACGTCCCCCTGGGGTCCAGGCGGAGGCGAATCGGAGCAGACCTTGAACCAGCTGCTTGTGGAAATGGACGGCATGAAGAGTAGGGAAGGAGTCGTTGTGTTGGCTTCGACTAACAGAGCTGATGTGCTCGATAAGGTGAAGTCATCTTAGAACATATCTAAGCATATATTAATACGTGAAGCAAAAACTATGTACTCCTTTTTACGAAACTACTTTTACTACTACTACTACTTTTTTATGTTGAGCCCCACCTGGTGTTAAGTGGCTACTAGACCCATAGACATATAAAACGTAAATGCCGCCACACCTCATGACTTCTAAAGTCTCCGTTTTACAGTAGAGCGGCTGCCCCGCCCTTCAAACCGAAACGCATTACTGCTACACGGCAGAAATAGGCAGGGCGGTGGTACCTACCCGCGCGGACTCGCAACGCGCCCTACCAACGCAAATTTTAATTTTTAGGCGCTACTAAATTACTAATGGCTTTAGGGGTATGTATAATATAGAAATTTTACCTTCCAATAAAATTTGTATTATGTTTCCTAAGACGTCCGAAGTCCATTATGAGAGAGTACATCGTATGATTTCCACTGCAGGTCACTAAATTTGACTACTTCCGTTTCCTAAGTCCCACCTACAGCGCCCTCTATAACGTCTGGAACCGAACCAACAAGCAAAGACAAGCCGCCATATTTGTCATTGTTCGGCTCATAATGATGGATGTAGCCCCAGGAAGACATTATCTGGACTTCGGACGTCTTAGGAAACATAATACAAATTTTATTGGAAGGTAAAATTTCTATATTATGTGTTCCGTTTGACGTCCGAAGTCCATTATGAGAGACTGTTTGTTATCTCCTGGTGGCTTGTATTTGAAATAAAATAATCTTTATTTAAAAAGCAACAATGTGACTTATTATGTTTAATTAAGCAAAGCTTAAATTAAGCACAATTTAAATTAATTGAAGGTAACCGTATAATATTACCCACTTAATTCAAATCGACCTAATAAGATTTAGGACGAAAATACTGAGAAAGATTTCCCAGAATTTATATCAGTGTTTGATGCATTAATAAGTTTTTGATAGAACTTTCTAAAAGTATGCTCATGTTGTCAGTTAGCTTTAGCTAAAATATCATTAATTTGGTAATTTCCTACCCAGTTTAAAGTTTTCACCAGTGCTCTACAGCTTCCAACTGAGGCCTGAATACCTGAGTCTCCTAAAAGACTTTTAGCCAACTACTAATCCTCGCTGCAGTAGCTGGCTTAGTGGAGCCTTTAGTTGCTAAGAATAGATTACTAATATTCCCACTGGTTTGCTGTGTCATATACACTAGATTGCGTAGCCAGTATACTGCATCGATGATCGATTGGTCAGGAGCAGCCACAAATGTCCAATTGGACTGTTGGTGTGAAGATCAATTAGTTTTCTCCCCAAATATCGGTTAATTTAGAAGGTGCAGGCTTTGTCAAGGAAATAGATTTCAGTATGTTTCACTGTCGGGCTCGAAGCTATTTTTATATCCGATATAGTTTCACAAACGGACGCTATATAACAGACTTATAAACTAGAATGGTCCGGTAGTAGAGACCATGAGATAAATACAGATAACAGAGAAATCTAGCTACATTTGCTAATTCGGGTACACGAGAATTAATACATTTTCTTGACAAAACCTTACCCCTTATTCCAAATAGGGGCATATGTTCTTATCGTAGACTCTCTCCAGCACGATAATAGTAAGTTTCTCTCCTGCCGATGTCCATGTCCCTGTCAGCGTGTCCCACCCAAAATGAGCCAAGCTTCCAGGTGTAGATTGCTGACTTAGCCTGGCGGTAGCATTGTCAGTGTCCACTAGACTGGTGTTCAGATCTCTGAGCTTCTTGAGTCGCTTGAGGGCAGGTGATTTCAGGTCTGGCCTCCACGGGGGCTTCTTGCACTTGGGTACCACTAGTATGTACCGACCTGAGGTTGAGTTGAGGTGGTCCAGCACTCTGGATATCAGACCGAGCGGCGGAAACGGCCATGCTAGTCAGTAATGCCAAGATCTGCTGAACGCGTTGTAGAGGCAGGCGTTCGAGTTTTGCTTTGATGGGTGGACGAGCTCACAGCTCACCCGGTATTAAGTGGTCACTGGAGCCCATAGACGTCTAGAACGTAAATGCGCCACCCACCTTGAGATATAAGATCTAAGGTCTCAAGTATAGTTACAACGGCTGCCCCACCCTTCAGAGACGCACTACTGCTTTAGAGCAAAATACCTACTCGCGCGGACTCACAAGAGGTCCTACCACGAGCAACATAGTTTGTTACCCATGAGCGGTCCGAGACGCGAACAAGTTCCCCACTGGCTGAATAGCCTAGTGGTTGCTTTTTCTGTGAGATACCACTCCAAGCCGCCGCGATTGCGTAAGAGGTGGCCGGCTTCAGTGTTGTACAGTCCCGGTAGGTGGTGAGGGAGAAGTACAACTTTGAGGTGGTCTATTAAGTTAATCAATTTTCCAGTCAGATCTAGCAATTATCGTGACCTGTTCTGTTGTTTACAAGGGTTCCCCACCCAATGTCCGACGCGTCGGTGATGACGTGGTTCGTGGCCATTCTCTGTGGATGAATTGGTGTGCTCTGACTGACTTTCTCTAACCACCAATCCAGCTCTATACGTACCTCGTCCGAATACTGCTTTGGTAAATGAGGATACCTCTTGAGCTTGTTGTTGTGGTACTGCAAGGACTCGGCAAAGCAACTTTCCCCGGTGGGTGATGAAAGTCGCAAAGTTGAGATATCCTAAGAGGCTTTGCGCCTGCTTTAGGTTCCAACCGCCGGCAGCAAATCGCACGAGCAAATTCTTGGGCAGGGACTTTGTCTTGGATTTGGTGTCCCATACGATTCCCAGAAAGTCTATCAAGCTCGTCAGTGTCATAACCGTTTGCTTAGATGGGTGGACGAGTTCACAGCTTACCTGGTGTTAAGTGGTTACTGGAGCCATAGACATTACAGCGTAAATGCCGCCACCCACCTTGAGATATGAGTTCTAAGGTCTCAGTATAGTTACTTGAGATTTCAACAAGTCTTTTGCCCTTGTGGGCAGACGAGCATACGGCCCACCTGAAGGTGAATAGTAACAGTCGCCCATGGACTTCAGCAACGCCAGGGGCAGAGCCAAACCGCTGCCTACTGCTTAATTCTCTCCACAAGCCTCGTTTGAAGAAGGACATGTCATAGCGCTCGGGAAACACCGTGGAGGGAGCTCATTCCATAGCCAGATGGTACGTGGCAAAAAAGACCTCTGGAAACGCACTGTCAATGAACGCAGCGGTTCCAGATAATATGGATGAGCTTTGCTCCGATGGCGGGAGGTGTTCTGCCCTGGTGTACAAGCAGATAACCACTAGTCGCAGACCCTTCTGGCGAAGTATTTCGGCTATTCAGTTTGCCACTGAAGCAAAAATCCACGGTGGTGCAGCTAAGCCGAATGGCAGACATATCATCTGAAGTAGACGACCCTGATAACTGATCCCGAGAAACCTCATTGATAGATGATAATAGGCCTGGCTCAAATCCAGTTTGACATTCCAATCTGTTATAAAACTTAGGAACTCGTTGATGGTGGAAAAGGTGAAAACGACTGTTTCATGTACTTGTTCAATGCCTTGAGGTTGAAAATTGTTCGATTTTTTATTGGTCTTGGGAAGTATGAAAAGTGGAAATATGAAAGACGGTGCCGGGGGTGCGGGTTCTAAAACTCTATTGAATTAAATTTTGGATTTTGATTGACCTCAAGTTATTATTAATTTCAATATTACGTTTGGTGGATCGAGTCCAGGTGTTTCGATATAGTCTTAGACATCCGCCTGAAAATGCTGTTGATTTATTTTTATTTCCTGATTTTCGTTCCACTTTGTACTTGTTCCCCCCTCCCCCGTTTTTCTTGCTGAGGAATTATTTGGATAACATCGCTCAGAATATCGGTTTTCGGCCTCTTTAGATGTATTGGAATGTGGCCTAGCTCGACATGGCTTTGCATTGGCAGTACAAGCCGAGGGTTCCGGCGATGCGGGCCAGATGCGAGTAGCAGATGGTGCCGCTTTTGTAATTTATCAATACCACCAATTTTCTGTATATATGCCAATAATAAGTTGGGGTTAAACATATAATCACAAGAAGATATTTTCTCTATATCTTCCCTGATATATCTATCCTTTAATTTCTTTATGAAATATCTACGACGCTATCGTATAACCTCGGCTCGCTTACCGAAAATTATTTGAAGGATATCGTTAGAAACTTTTATAGGCGAAATCGTTACCGAATAGCGGTTTAAACTTTTCGTAAATGGCGGAAGTATTAAGCTGAAAATTCTCTGAATTTGACCAGTCGGCAAGGTTTTGTATGGCAGCATAACGCATTCGTTCTGTGCCAAAAGAGCATTAGATAACGCAGGAAAACTTTTTGAACCTCTGAATACTGCACCGCGTTCCAAGTCGGCTAGTCAAATCTTTGCATATCTGGTTTTTTATAGAAACGCTCAAATTTCAAAACCTACCCGCTTCTGGTAACGGACGGTCTAGTGGCGGACGTAAAAACTATTCGTCGTTGTCTAATTTCGATTGGAAGTTGAAACCACATCAAGACATTATTATTATAAGATGTTGGTATTTGTAAGTGTAAAGGCTGGTGCACGACCAGCAATAGCATGATTCGAAGTTAAAATATTATTCACATGACTCACCCATTATTGCGACAGTAAGTCAAACCTTTTATTCAGATCTCGCGACCAGTCACGCTTTCGAAGTTTTCTTGCTGGTCCCTCGTCTTTATTTTCCGACGAACCCGAACAAATATCCGAAGAAATCGAAGAACTATCCTCACTTAAATTTTACTTTGAAAAGGCGCGATAACCTCATCACTCATTGTAGAGCCTTGGAGGTTTCACGAAACGGAAGATAATCATAACACTTGTTTGAAACAAACTTTCTACTTCAAATCTCGAAAGTTGCTTATAACATTTTAAATTACTAACTTCTTAAAATATTAACGACTGCACGTGGGAAAAAACGACGCAACAATGACAAATATGGCGGCTTGTCTTTGCTTGTTGGTTCGGTTCCAGACGTTATAGAGGGCGCTGTAGGTGGGACTTAGGAAACGGAAGTAGTCAAATTTAGTGACCTGCAGTGGAAATCATACGATGTACTCTCTCATAATGGACTTCGGACGTCAAACGGAACACATAATAAACGTTATTATTACGTATGATTACATAAATTTCCTATGTTTACCCTAGGAACTGACTCACATCAGATATAAGGTGGATATATCGCAGATACGGTGCGATAACGTCACTTATGCAAATTATGTATTTTTTCCGGAGAAACGTTGGAAAATTCAACATCTTATTAATATATAGTTCTGCTAGACTAAAGAAATAAAAACGATAATATTTAAACTACAACTTTAAATTTCATCAGTAAAAGCAAACATCTCACTGATAACTATTACAAATGTATTTTCTCATACTCAGTTCAGTTTTAACAAAAATTGCATAAGGGACTTTATAGCACCGTATGTGCGACAATTATGTAGAATTGGGATCTTGGCACATAAAACAAAACTTCCATTGTACCAAAATCTTCTGTTATAATAATAATTAAAAATTAATTAACACTTTTATTACATAAGCCTTGCTCATTTTTTAACCGATTTCGCCATCTTCCTTATCTCTATCATTCTCTTTTCCCTTTCTTATGGTTTTCTCTCACTCACATCTTAACGTTCCGTTCCACACATTTTCATACGTTTCGTTCTTACCAATCCTCCATACATAACAACTTATTATTTTTAGGCGCTCCTCAGACCTGGCAGATTCGATCGTCACATATTAATCGACCTGCCCACCCTCCAAGAGCGCGAGGAAATTTTCGAACGACATCTAAAAAGCATTGTACTAGAAGAGCTGCCAACGTATTACATAAAGAGGTGAGTGATATATTTTTAACGTTTTCAAAACTGCTTACATACCAATAGTTGTAGTCTTTTTAAGGGATTTTATGACCTGGTAACTAAGACCTTTAAGTCATGTCTTATTTTAATTTATATTCTTATTTTTATGAAAAATGATAATATGGAGGGAAATGAGATGAATATGATTAACTTGAAACATTAATCAACTGGGGTGGAATTAAATGAAATGAGATGATACGGGATGAAATAAAATCTCAGTAAAATGGTGGTCATTTATTCCCGAGAAGTTACGTCCAGCGGCTTTGTTTCATTTTCCCCACATTCGTGCACTTTGACAGGTATTAAATAGTTAATAAACCAAAAAAAGTCATTGTAAAGTCTTCCACATTTAGAACAAATCAGAGAATGCATAGAGTAGACAAGTTATAAAGTTTTTTTTTTTTTTTTTCATTTTCAGATTGGCTTATCTTACGCCCGGATTTAGTGGTGCAGATATAGCTAATGTGTGTAATGAGGCCGCCTTGCATGCCGCAAGATTCAAACAGAACATTGTGAAGGCAGCTAATTTAGAATACGCCGTTGAAAGAGTTGTTGGTGAGCTGAATTTTTTAATGTTTTTTTTCTGTTTTTTTCAGTCTAAATAATTTAAATTAGACTTAAATCTTGAGTCTATCGGACGAACAGATTTGGTGATCTGATACTATTAATATGCCTAATGTCCATACGAAATTATGATGGGATCTTCTAACATTCAATCCTTACGTGAAATTACAACTAAATGAAATTAGATGAATATTATACGTGACATTTATCTTTGTAATTAAAGGTCCGTTTTATTTAGTATCAGCATCTACAGTTCGATGTTTCTAATTGAACTTCAATTAAGTTTACTCCATTCAAATAGCCGAAGAATTTTATGTTATATAGAGTGGTCAAAGACTATTTGTTTTAAGCGACATTTCTTCATGTTTACAGTAGAGCCATTTAAAGTTCTTTGGAGAAAATGTTATAACAAAAAAACTTTGTCAGTTATTTGAATGGGGTAAACATAATTGAAGTTCAATTAAAAGCATCGAATTGTTGATGTTAATATCAAATAAAACGGACCTTTAATTACATAGAGAACTGTCGGGTGTTAAAGTGCAATGTCGCTTCAACCAAAAATAACCATTCTCGACATCTTGTAAAAAAAAAAAGTGTGCAATTCACATGTGGTAGAAGTGAAACCTTCCAAAATTAAAATACAATTATCCTAAACGTCTTAAGTATATGTAAAATTTTGTCATTAGTAAATAATTGTAAGGTAGCGCCCTCTGTGAATTGATATTTTAATTTCACGTATAATCCTAAATTAAAATTTACTACAAGAGCTTTCATACACACGTTAGTATTAAAAAATCTCACAGATGGCGCTGTATTAAATAGTATGTATATTTCTGTCTCATTCTTTGCTGGCTTCATCCTACACATTTTTGTATTTGTGTCTCTTACCTGTCGTTTTTTCCGTTGCATCCGGTTTGAAATCACAACGATTCTAAAGAAGTTTTCACTTCAAAAAATTTTTAAATTGTTCTACTGAAATACTTCAAAAATGTGGCTTAAAACCTTTCGTAATAAATAGCGATATACTTAATAATTTTGTCTACGCGAGACACTGTGGCTTTATTGCGCTTATAATAAAACCAATTGAATTCTTGCTACTTGCTTTAAATATCATTTACAATGCTTTGGTATTGGTAATTTATTGGTAATATATTGGTAATTTCTGATTGCACGTCAATGAATGTAATGAATGTGAATTTTCCATAGACCTATATAGTAGGGACACGACATATTGTTCTATACGTACAATTGCTTATATAAATAGCACCCATTTTGAAGGCACACACATAAACATATATCTATCTCGTTCTTACTCAGAACTTTAACTCGCAGGAAAACAATATAACAGCATTTCAGTGCGTACATAAAATAAAACATGAATATACGTAAATGTCTCCGTCTCCGTCTAATGAGGCCGAAAATCCGCCATGTTTAGCGCGCCAAATGTCATTGTCACGTCAGTTCGGCCGTCTGTTTTGGGTTGTACATTATTTATTGACTTTGATATCGATTTAATATGATTGCTTATATAAAATTTCTAATTTTATCATGCTTAAAACATACAAAAATAATAATTAAAACATATTTTATAGGATCTCAAGAAAGTCGATGCCCCAAAACTATTATCTATATATATTTAAATTCATTATGGAGCCCTCATCCGAAACATAGATTATACACTTAATATATTTGAATCCGAAATATCGGACACCATTTTTCGGTCGGAATCTATTCATCATGACACTAATCATAAATACCTCTTTAAAATATGTCATCAAAAGATATTTAGACATTCTGTTTAGATATTTCGGGAAAAAGGCTACCGACAAAATCTCTTCGGAACTATTTAAATAAAATAGTTTTATTCCGCAGTGAGTAAAACACTATTGTAAATTCGTTAAATATTTATTAATTAAGTGATTTTAGAGAGGAAGTCACAAGGAATGACGTTTGTAATTTTATTAACGAATAAATGTTCTGTAGGTGTTTTTTTTTTATCAGGCGGTCCCTTGATAAGTTTAAAATTTGCGTGCGGTGGGTAGTGCGGTGCACCTTCCTTGAGGTGCGCTGCGGTTGTGTGTTACAGACTTTAGAGTCAGCAAAACAATTAAAATAGATTGTAATAGTCTAAGAAAAACACGTACTCAAAATACGATAACATTCAGCATGCTAGAAATGGGCTGATGGCACTGTACTATGCCATATCTTTATGTTTTGTGGCAAACGACAACTTTATAAAATCAGTGTAGCAAATTTTAAAAATCGTCATATCGTTTACTTGGAAAATTTGAAGCACGAACTCGTCTTAGATTTCACATAATATCTAAATCACATCATCTTTGCACATAACAATATACTTACTTCCTATTGAAGTATACATTCTACAAATACATTCATACTCAACAATATTTAAAATAAAATAAGCCAAGAACGTTTATCGATAAAACCTACTAACATTAAAATCTTCTGGGCAGCACTAAAACCGCCATGTTTTGTGGCCAGATGACGTCACAGTGGCACGAATTTTTTGTTGACGTTTCATTTCCATAGGTTTCCTACTTCAGTGGAATTTTCTCGAAGATCTCTTGTCCAATAATGATTATTGTAAGGTATCTTAAGAATATTGTTGAATGCTGTCAGTGCGCGGTGCCGGTAGTAGTAAATGTTCCGGTATGACGTTATGGCTAGCTTGCTGTGCTAAACGAGTCAGGCGCCGCGACAATTTTTTTTTATTAAATATAAGGTATTAAATGTAAGGCCAAGGTAAGGATAGCTAAAACAAAAGAAGAAAATAATGGATGAAACGAGCTAAGAACAAAGAAAATTGGATTAAGCTGGAGGAGGCTTATACCCAAATAGGGGTTCCCATCGAAGAAACAGTTTGATGTAGGCAAATCAAATAAACAACAATAAAGAAAAAATGAAATCTAATATAAAAAATTATAATGTAAAAACTGAAAATAGATCAAAATGTAAAAAATCATAATATATACTTAAGAATATTTACATGTAATACTTAGGTGATGGGAAATAAAAGGCTCTATTATTATTATTATTATTAAATGCCCTTAAATATCTCTTCCAGGTGGTACCGAGAAACGTAGTCACGCCATGTCGCCGGCCGAGAAGAGGATAGTCGCCTACCACGAGTCCGGTCACGCACTCGTCGGCTGGCTGTTGGAACACACGGACGCTCTATTGAAAGTTACAATAGTGCCTAGAACGAACATGGCTCTAGGTTTCGCTCAGTACACGACGTCGGACCAGAAACTCTACACTAAAGAAGAGGTTATACATACTTTCACAGTTTTATCTCGCCTTTCTTTTATATTGGTTTAATTCGATCTTAGCGAGTGTAAATAAACGTTAACGTCAATTAATATGATTATATTTATTAGTTAAACGAGCCAACAAAATAGGTAGGGTACTTAGAGCAATATCTGAAGCGCAATATTAGACGGTATTTAGCAATTTATTAGACGGTACTTAGCGGTATATTAGACGGTACTTGTCGCAATATCTGAACGCACTTACCGCAATATTAGACGGGTGTTTAGCAATATATTACATGGTACTTAGCGATATATTAGACGGTACGTAGTGCAATATTCCTTATCATATTATACAATTATATTTTAATTTCGTTACGTAATCTTGAACCGGCAAAAACGTTTCTTAGCCGTTTTATTATAAAAGAAATATAAATAAACTAATAATTATATGTCAATTTTATTTGGTTTGTTGTTTTCTGTCAACAGCTATTCGATCGTATGTGCATGGCGTTGGGCGGCCGTGCATCTGAAGCCATAACCTTCAATTCAATAACAAGCGGTGCGCAGAACGACTTGGAGAAAGTCACGAAAATAGCCTACGCTCAGGTTGATAAAGCTGCTACTATTGCGACCGATCGGCTTTGAATGTGAAATGTGTATTTTTTTATTTGCCAACTTTATATTGAACTCTAGTGTATTCTAAAGTTTACTTAAATAGCTTTATATGTATATATAGAAATTAGTCTACATAAGTAAGTTCCTTTGTAGCCTATCGATTTCCTAGCTTAAAGATTTTTTCTCTTCGATTCTTTGTCGCTGCATCCACTGTTTATACGTTCTGCTAATCACTCAACATCAGATGGTAAATTGTATATGCAAGCAAATGCATAGAAAAAAGCTGATTGCGAAAATATATTTAAAAAAAAAACATTATTTTAATTTTTTGACGGTACTCTACAAAAATCAATGGGAAGCGAATAATTGACTAAAAATTGGATTGCTCAATAAAATTAAAGGATACTCTTGTCGCTGTGCTATGCTTCTAATTTAAATTTTATTTAATGAATTACGTTTCATTTTGTTTGTGCTTTGTCTCATAAAGTTGACATATTTTTTTTAAATATTTTTCACTATACTAATCCGATTCACTCTGAAAATTAAAAAAAAAGTTATCGATGTTATTTATTTTTTGTTGCTAATTTTCAGGTGTTAAGTTGTCACCTTAGGCCATAGACATCAAACCCCCTTGGAATATGAGCTCCGAGTATTTTATGAGTACAACGGCTACCCCACCCTTCAAACCGAAACGTATTACTGCTTCACGGCAGTGGTACTTATGGTGGTTGTACTTATCCTTGCGAGCTCTCAAGACATCCTAAAAAAGTGACAAAATAATGACATTTTAATAAATATCTGAATTCGCTTTTTTTTTTTTATTTATTAAATAAAACTTTATAATTTACTAGGTTGAATAATACTATCTTATACTATGCGTTCGAAATCCGAATAGTTTCAGTGGCTACTTGCTCATTAGGGATAAGAGGAAATCAATACATTATCAAAAAATCAACTAGACAATTTGCACCTGAATACTACTATAAAAGCAAAATTGTTAATTGATTGTTTTAACACCTAAAATCTAGAATATTCGTGTGTGTAAAATCTTTTATGGCACCAAATTAGTCTCTCAGAAATTCTGATCCGAACGAAAACGGCTTTTAAAAAGCTTGAACATAAAAAAAAACTTTTTTTTGCAGTCTGTACCTTTTAAATCTGTGTTGCTTCGATTGCCCCTTAAAATAGTATAATTTCCCTTAGATAACCGACCCTTGCTTGTAATATTGCTTCTCTGCTTATATTCTGTTGTTAGTATATTACCCTTATAAGTAAATAATAGTATAGTAAAGCTCTAAAAATAAAAATACATCAGTACGGTTGCACAGCGCAATATGCTAATGCTAATGCCACGAAATGCGAATTATTTATTTTTTAATCACGAGAAACACATTTCTGAAATATGAATGCTAATAAGCCTTAGTATATTTTACGAATGCTTACTTAAACATACCGTTTGCATGTTCAGGAATGGGTTTTTCACATAATGTAGTCCTAATATATTTATTTATAAGAAGTATGTAGTAGATTAAAGAATTTAAACATTGTTAACAAGATTGACATTATAAATGAATGGCGTCAATGTCATTGACATTGACACTGACATTATCAATTTCAATAAACAAATGAAATAATAAAGTGCTGACCTTGTCAGTGAGTGGGTGTTCAGGGGTCGGACTAAGGTTCTACCTCATGTCTCAAAGTAGGCGATGACGTTCACGTCATAGTGTACATGAAATCCAATAGGTAACACTAATTGGTGAATTAGGTATTTATTTATATAAGATTTTTAGACGAGCTCGTGGGTTTTTTGTGATAAGTGGTTTCTAGAGCCCATATACATAATAATAACGTAAGTGCGAATTTCGAAACTCATTTTCATTTTATTTTAGTCATCTTTAACTGCGAAATGAGCTTCTAAGTTGCTGGCCCAATTTAAAAAAAAAAAGTTTGATTTGCGAATTCCAAAAAAGCTATATGCCTCATGTACCTATTAAACAAATGTCACACACACATAAATATGACGCATATGTTTTGTTTTGTGTCGTATCTATACTAATATATAAATCTACAGTGGTTTTTACGGATGTTCCGTTATAACTACTGAACCATGCATCCGATTGACTTGAAACTTGGTATCCATGTAGAAAATACATGTACTTAATGGATAGGCTAATATTTATATGAGTGTTGGACTCCCTACACCAGTTGCGGGGGCGTTAATGATGAGAATCTTTGTGGGGGTTAGAAATAATAGTGTTAATTTTAAATGCCCAGCGAAGCGGACGGGTACAGCTAGTTTACTTATAAGAGAAAACTTTTCGTTCTGTTCAGGTGAGAGTCTATGGGATGTCGCCAACGGTTGGTCTCGTCTCCTTTCCCGATATCAACGAACGTGGCAAGAGTCCGTTCAGCAAGACCCTCAAGAACCTGATAGATCTGGAAGCCAGGAAGATAATAGCGAACGCTTATTACAGGACCGAAGATATATTGAGAACGAATCAAGATAAACTGAAGAAGGTATTTAGATAATTTTTTTTGTGGGTTGTATATTAAAGTACATTTTTAATAGTGTTTCTTTATTACCTTTTAATATTATTTTAAACACTGATGCTTATAATAAAAAAAGTAATTATTAAACATCAATGATGAAGGGATAGTTTGAGGGTATAATGCGAATGAAATAAATTCTTTGGGGATAGAAAAACCCGTTCTATAAACACACAAACAAATGTGTAACAAACTTTTTTTTTATTGCACAATAATCTGTGTTAGTCTTCCTATTCGTACAATCTTGACAGAGTGGTCGTGATCATGCATCAGTCGGATACGACCTACTCATGACTCTCGTGGGAAATTAGTGCAGTGATTTCCCGTTGCCTTCTGCATCACCAAATTAGGGGTTGGTTTCTGGCGCCTCTTCCGTACAGGTTGCTCTGACGGATGTGTATGAGTTATACCGCCATTGCTCGGTCGCCATTGCCCCGTTGGTTTTCTAGCAGGAAGCACCACGGCAACCTGTTGGTAGCCGCCGCCATTTGGCGCATGCAGGTGGGGTTGACAATAGGGCTGGTGTACGTAGCATTCCGATCTCCCTTTACTCCCCTGTGTTACCTGTCTGTATTAGTAAGCTAGATCATATCTACTCTGTATGGTATGTGTTTTATATTAAGGAAACACACAAACCCTATACAATCTATTCCACAGCTCGCTGAAGAGCTTCTCAAGAAGGAAACATTAAACTTCAACGAAGTTCAAGGTATATTAGGTCCACCGCCCTTCCCCGGGAAGAAGTTCATCGACCCCGTAGAATTCGAGAACAGCCTCAAGAATATGGAGAAGGCGGCATCCTCTGAAGAGGGCACGCCTGTCGGAGCGCCATCAGCGAAACCAGAGTCGCAGCCTGGGTTGTGAACCCACATATGGCCTCATTCGTGTAGAATATAACAGTATAGCAGCGTTTTATTTTGATGTAAATAACATATCGACGCTTGAAAGGCAAACGTGACTAAGCGACAATAACTTCTTTATGCATAAATGATAGGGAATAACCATATACGATGCGCAAAAAAAAAATATTTCTAGGTCTATTAAAATAATTTCAATCCTACAGCTAGTTTCGTTAAAATAGATTTTTTTTCAGGTATATCAACTTTAAATTAGTCTACTGTAAAGTTCACGCATTGTCGCTTAGTCATGTTTGCCTTTCAAGCGTCGATATCATTCGAGGTACCACCACCCCGTCTATTTCTGCCGTGAAGCAGTAATGCATTTCGGTTTGAAGGGCGGGGCAGCCGTAGTTAAAAGTGAGACCTTAGAACACATGTCTAAAGATAGGTGGTGGCATTTACATGCTAGATGTCTATGTACTCCGGTAACTACTTAACATCAGGTGGGCCGTGAGCTCGTACACCCAACTAAGCAATAAAAAAATCATTCAGTAAAGAGCTTGAAGTAATAATGGTTTCAAAAATGTTAAGTTACAGTCGGCGATTTTTCTAGTCCTTTTTTGACAGTTGACAAGTGGCTTCTTGTGAAGCCAATGTTGCCATTTTTATAAAAAAAAGATATTACTAAACCTACTTATACATACTACAGATTCGGTTTTCTGAAAAATGATGTAAGAGTGAAATGAGTTGAATTTGATTTATTTCATTTCATCCCAATTGACGATTATGAGTTCATAATCGTCAATTGGCATGAAATTAAATTTAGTACATTATAATCAAAATAAGAAAGAGATAATTTCGATTTAAAATGTGAAAATGCTATAACGATTTTGATAAAAATCTGTTAAAAGAAAACTGCTTCAAATTATTACAAAACAAAAACTGTGACTTATAATTCACTACGACTAATAATATTTCTTTTTATTTTCGAATGTGAATATGAAAAATTAAAACGCTGTTAAGATATATTAAAGAATAAGAGGGTCAATCAATAAATAATGTTATTAATGTTGCCTGTTCGTTTAATTAATTTTAATTAACAAACACGCAACCTGACATAGAATTTACATACAAAACTACATAGAATTACTTTGAAAGAGTCACCTCTAGAGACAATCCTTGTAAATTGAACGTTCTATTTCTGTATAGCAAATTGAATCTACGAAATTAGTGAAATTAGGTCGAAATTAGTGACGTAACAACCTGCGTCGAGGACTAAAACTACCCGCATTTATTGATTAAAAAAAACGACATCGCATTGCACACATAGTGTGTTATTGGTTATTGATTATTTTTATTATTTAGTATCATTATATTTCGTAACTTTATAAGAGGATTAGCCGGTGGTCATCCCTATTACTTCGATCGACTGCGTCCCACTCTCCATTCGACTTTGTTCTGTTTTTTTGTCTTGTCCAGTAAAAATAAAGGACTACAAAATTATGTACAAATGCTAAATTGTATTAAAACGTTATTCTTTTATTTTAATTAAATAATGTTTTTCATATTTAATTTATTTCATAATAATTAATTGATATTAACAAAATATGTGCTTAAATGTAATTTTGTCAACCGTACAATCCTTCGATCTTTTGACCATAAACGTTTTGCTTGCGAGTTGTATCGTATTAAACTTTATTTGAAGTATACAGCATTAGTAAGATACAATTGAAATATGAATATCAATATCCTCAATACTAAAGTATATACGGCTTCAGCGCGAATCATATGCTAAAAGATGCCACACCCTAAAACGATTATTTTTAAGAAGAATAAATTAAAAATAATTTGGTCCGAATTGATCTTCCGTTGTCGAAGTTGTAACTTTATAGGTAATAATGCGATAAACACAATGCATTTATGTTCTGGTCTCTAGAAGTGAGGTAGAAGAAATTAATATGACCGGTGTGTTACCAAGGCTCTTGTCGCCATAACAATAAAAGCAATAGAAAAGTGTGCAGCAATTGCTTCATTGCTTCATTGTTACTTAAATGATGACTATGAAACACAAAAAGAATTAACAAGTTTTTAAAAGTCAAGATATAGTTTCCCTTTTTTGCCGAAATCGAATTATATGTCAGAAATAAAAATGAAATGAGATTGCTTATAGAGAGAAAAGTCTATTAAATAAATGGATATTTTCTATCACCGTTAACTTTTGGTAGGCAGCGACTTGGCTGTACCCCTGGCATAGCTTACGTTCTTGAGCCACGGTAAACACTTAACACCAGGTGGGCTGTGAGCTCGTCCATTCATCCAAGCAATAATAAAAAATTCAAAAACTTCACAAGCGACGTCTGTTTTCAAAGAATTCAAAAAGAACATTTTGATGTGATCATCATTTGTTTTTTATTTACCAGGTTTTTTAATATTTTCTTTTGTGCAAGGTTTAATTTAGTTAAAAAACTAAAAGAAATATGCTATAAAGTTCGCAAATTTTCTTCTAGAGCTTCGATCGGCTAATTCAAAATGATCCAACTTGGATTAAAGAATTATAGATTCTTGCTCTTATGTAGTGACTAAATTAAATCTTTAATTTACGAAGAAAAAACGTACAACAAAAGCGGAGTCTTCGTATTTTGTGCTGTTCCTAAATTTGTTCTAGGATTACGATGTTTTGTAAACAGTCATATGACGCGGTACGAAAATGTACGCGTTTGGCGTTAAATGTTGACATGCCATTGTCAGATGGTGACTTTAGAAATCAATGTAGTTAGATTTGTTTTGTAATTTGCGATACAATAAAAGAAAACTTGCAAAGCGAATGTTATATTTACATGTTGTTCAATAAATGTTATTGTTTTATTTCAATACAACCTGAATAGGTTCTGTTTGGGGTTGCAAGATTTTAAACTTATTACGGCCACTGCTCGTATGCTTTTAAGTAAAAAAATTATACGTTATCAGATAGTATAGGGATGATAATAGCATAGCATTTTACTGGTGGAGGGACCACTTATGAGTCCGCGCGGGTAGGTACCACCGCTCTGCCTATTTCTGCCGTGAAGCAGTAATGCGTTTCGGTTTGAAGGGTGGAGCAGCCGTTGTAACTATACTGAGACCTTAGAACTTATATCTCAAGGTGGGTGGCGCATTTACGTTGTAGATGTCTATGGGTTCCAGTAACCACTTAACACCAGGTGGGCTGTGAGCTCGTCCACCCATCAAAGCAATAAAAAAAAAATTTCTTCGCTGTCAAACCAAAATCTACGATGTGCAAAAACTCTATTTTGAATTAAAGAGTAAAAATTTTTGTATAAAATTTTATATGAAGGTGAATTTTTAAGAACTATATCAAATGAAAACTGTAGATAAATACTAAACACAGTTTTTTTTATATGGTAGATAGGGCTGTGAACTATACGAAAAGGTCAAAAAGTGCACATAGTCGATTTTGGTTTGACAACGACGATATGTCGTACTATGAAAAGGGCTTTGTACAATAAGGTACTTTTTAAAATGTCTCTTATCTGTTTTAAAGTTCTTGGCGGACATGTAAACGGCCTGTCGAACGATAATTAGTAACCGTCGCTCGTGGGTATCACTAATGCTGGGAACACAGTACACACGAGGGCCCTCCTTAAAATTCGTTTGAAGAAGCACATATCATAGCGCTCGGGAAACGCCCTGAAGGGGAGGTCATTCCGAAGACGGATAATACGTGGAAGAAATTATCTCTGGAAATGCATCGTGGACGAACTCAGTAGAATCAAATCAAATCATATAAAAAAAGTTTTTATTCAACTTAAATGAAAGTACATACTTGTTGAACGTCAAAAAGAACTACCGCCAATTCACCAAAAACTAGCCTCCGCCCTGAGAAGATCTAGCAAGAAATTCAGCAGGCATGTCTTTTTTTTAAATATTAGTGTTTTTTTTTAAATTCATTTTTACAAGGAGTATTATAACGTAACAATTATTGCAATATTGAAATGCCTGGAGCGAGCAACTCATTCCCACTCGTTCTTCTTTCTTCTCCATCGCTACCTCATTGCTGAGGATCGTGACTCCGTTTTAGCTTGTCGACTGCCAGCCTCCATCGGCTCCGGTCAGTTGCCTGGTGTAGTGCAGCGCTAAGTGGTCCGCTGGTTTGCTCGGAGATCAGGTCGGACCTACGTTTGGAGCTCCGGCCTCTACCGGTCCGGTTGAGAAATAAATATATGCTAAATGTGGTACCACTGTTTTTTTTTTATTTAACTCATAATAACATTCAATTGTAGTACTCAAATTCATGTCTCAAGCACATCCGAATTTTCATTAATTATTAAATCAGCTTGATTCAGCATTTAAAGTTAAAACTGAATTTAGGTTTATATTCAACAAGCGGCCCGCTCCGGCTCCGCTCGGGTCTTTAACAAAAATTTCAACGATATTTGACGTTGTTTCATTTTTTTAAATAAAAGAACACTTATTGCGACATAATTATAATAGTGAGACATATGTTGTCGCGACACTTTTTGTAAATAATAATGTGTTCTACAAAGTCGTAGTACATTATTTTATTCTATCATCAATAGTTTTCGCAGGGCACGCGATGTAAATAATATTTTAGGTAATTTCTTAACACCTTGGGTTACATTATTGGAGTTTTAGTAAGGATCCCTAATTTTTTTCAAAAAAGATTATGTAAGATAGCCTATGTCACGCAGGAATAGTGTAGCTTCCAAACAGTGAAATAATTTTTCAAATCGGTTCAGTAGTTTCGGAGCCTATTCAATACAAACAAACAAATCTTTCCTCTTTATGATATTAGTATAGATTTAAAACCACGAGTACACCGTGAATAATGAAGAGTACATTGTGCTTGTAGCATTCGGGCATCAGGTGCCTCATACGCGAGGTCGCAGTTTGAACATATTGTTTCGAAGTATATCTACTTCGTTATGTACGTAACGTGAAATGTGTTTACGGTGGTTAGTGCGAATTTTTTAACGTTCTCGCTATCGTAAAAGTTAACACAAATTTGTATGCAGTTGGAAAAGTGCCCTTAACGGCAAACGTTCCAACTCCATACAAAATTGGGTTAACTTTTACGCTATCGAGAACGTTAAAAATATCGCACTAAGCACATAGATGCTCACATATAGCAGGACCTTAATAATGCCTGTACTAGCGCGAACGAATGTCGGTTACATGCCTATCATAGTCATAAAGACATAATAAGTTGCTGATCCTTGCTGATTTACTGACGGTAAGGATTGTTAAAAGCTGATTTATTACCGGTTATGGTGGTCGTCTTTTGAGCCCGCACTGGTAGACACTATCACCGAATTTCTGTCGCGAACCAGTAATGAGTTCCGATTTGAAAGGTGGGAGAGTCTTTGTACTATAAAACGGAGACTTAGAAATTTTGTCTCAAAGTGGGTTCCAGTTTTGATATTAATTTATATAGGCTACAATAGCCACTTAACACAGGGCAGGCCGTGAGGTCGTTCAAAAACTTATGCAGAAAATTAAGGAAAGATCGTAAAGTACCGCCGACTTATTTAAGTATTTAGATCCAGTTACGAAGGAGTCTCGTATTCCGAATTAAGGAAAATTATCTTATTGAGAAATCGATCCTAAGAGCGGCAGCAGATATACATATATCGCTTTTTATTTATACATATCGATGCTTGAAAGGCAAACGTGACTAAGCGACAATAACTGCTTTGTACATAAATGATAGGCAATAACTATATTCGATGCGCAAAAATAATTTATTTCTAGGTCTATTAAAATAATTTCAATCCTACAGCTAGATTCGTTAAAATATAATTTTTTTCAGGTATTTCAACTTTAAATTAGTCTACTGTAAAGTTCACGCATTGTCGCTTAGTCACGTTTGCCTTTCAAGCGTCGATATTATGATGATATCGCTAGTAACAGCCTAAGATTAGGCGAAACATTGGGTCATAGGCCCTTATTAGTTAATAAAAATTAAATTCTTGAACTACATATAAAACCCCTCCTCTATAATAAAAAGATACCATTTAGAAAAAAATGCAGTCATTTCATCAATTGCATGTAATCTTGCAGACAGCCAGGGTCTCCCGGCGTATCCACTCTAAGTAATCACATCGTGCAATCACGCAAATGCATTAGGTACTTTCTTGCTTCGAGTTGGAGAATGTATTTAAAAAAAAAGCTTTTACAGTTCATTTGATGGTTTCAGACGTTTGATTACTTTACAGTTTTCAGGTCACACGAAGATGGAAACTGCAATTTCATTTGAAACTAGATAGTAAGTAAACTACCTATGTACCTACCCGTTTTGTTTTTATAAGACTAAATGTTAGGAGCATCGGAGCAGAGTTCATCCATATTATCTGGAACCGCTGCGTTCATCGACAGTGCGTTTACAAAGATCTTTTTTGCCACGTACCATCCGGCTTTGGAATGAACTCCCCTCCACGGCGTTTTCCGAGCGCTATGACATGTCCTTCTTCAAACGAGGCTTGCGGAGAGTACTTTATGGTAGGCAACGGCTTGGCTCTGCCCCTGGCTTTGCTGACGTCCAAGAGCGACGGTGACCACTTACCATCAGGTGGGACGTAGGCTCGTCTCAGGCACACTCAAAGGCAATAAAAAAAAGATCTCTTTTTAGAATAATGTTGTATATACCATATTTCATATATCTAATATATACCTAGTCAGGTCATAAGTATTGTCACACAGTAAAAACTTTTCTTTTAGAATGCTGGCCACAAAAAAGTTTATTGAATTCGATTTTCGAATTGTTCATGAAAATAAAAATGTATACTTTTAGAATTTTACTCATTTTTAAATATGGAGTGGACGTTTAAAGAAGACCGTGTTGCAGTTATTGCGTTGCATCGTTGCGGTTACGCGCCAATTCAAATTTTTAACATACTGAAAAATTTTAATATAACCAAAAGATTCGTTTATCGTACCATCAAACGATACAATGAAGACTAGTGTAGATGACAGGTCAAGAAGTGGTCGCCCTCGGTCTGTTAGGACTTCAGCAGTGATAAAAGCTGTGAAGGCGCGAATTCAAAGAAATCCCAAACGTAAGCAGAAATTGTTGGCCCTTCGGATGGGGTTAAGCAGAACCACGGTGAAAAGGGTGTTAAATGAAGACTTAGGGCTTCGGGCATATCGAAGAAAAACAGGACATCGTTTGAATGCTCGTCTAATGGACCTGAGACTGAAGAGATGCCGCGCTTTGTTGAAGCGGTACGCGGGAAAAAAATATCGGGAAATTCTTTTTTCGGATGAAAAAATTTTTACCGTAGAAGAGAGCTACAATAAACAAAATGATAAGGTGTACGCACACAGTAATGAAGAAGCGAGCAACCGTATTCCGGGTGTCCAACGAGGTCATTTTCCATCCTCGCTCATGGTATGGTTGGGAGTTTCTTATTGGTGCTTAACAGAGGTACATTTTTGTGAGAAAGGTGTAAAAACGAATGCAGTTGTGTATCAAAATACCATGTTCAATAACAGGCACTGGGTATCCCAACAAGATTCGGCGCCAGCTCATAGAGCGAAGAGCACACAAGACTGGCTGGCGGCGCGTGAAATCGACTTCATCCGGCACGAAGACTGGCCCTCCTCCAGTCCAGATTTGAATCCGTTAGATTACAAGATATGGCAACACTTGGAGGAAAAGGCGTGCTCAAAGTCTCATCCCAATTTGGAGTCACTCAAGACATCCTTGATTAAGGCAGCCGCCGATATTGACATGGACCTCGTTCGTGCTGCGATAGACGACTGGCCGCGCAGATTGAAGGCCTGTATTCAAAATCACGGAGGTCATTTTGAATAAACTTTTGTGTCGTAAGAATCTATGTTTTGTTAAATTCATTTTGGTATATGAATGGTTACATAATGAATAAACTTGTTTCAATTATTTTACATTAAACATGTGACAGAATTTATGACCTGACTAGGTAAAATTCTCGTGTCACAATGTTCGTTCCCATACTCCTCCGAAACCGCTTGACCGATTCTCATGAAATTTTTTATGCATATTCAGTAAGCCTGAAAATCGGCTACTATCAATTTTTCATACCCCTAAGTGATTAGGGTTGTCCACCCCTAAAATTTGTTTTTTTATTTGGACATATTTTTTTTGTTATAATGAGGTATTATGTGGTTGAATGAGGTTTTGTTATTTTTATTATATATTCCCTCATCGTTCACAGCACTACATACCTCTTTCACTCACTTACCACATCCTTACACACTTACAATAAGTTAGTTTTTTTTTTCTACACTAGAAATTCCCTAGAAATCTTATATATGGCAAAACAATGTTTGCCGGGTCAGCTAGTATTTTCCTAAAAAAGAACATCTCTACGTCACTTGGAATATTGCACTTTTATAAAAGCTTGCAAATGATGAGCACAAAGAAATAAGACTATAAAATTGTCTTATTTGATTAACGTAAATGGGTAGATTGGTGTCTTGATCTCACTGACTGAGAGTCGATAGTGGCCGCTGGTCTCGGGTTTCTTCTTTTTTCCTACCTAATCTGGTAGTATTTAGAGGCTATGCCAGCTTAACCTAACGTGAGCTCACGGGGACCTAACCTGGGAATGTTGCCAACACTAGCCCTAGCAAGAGCAGTGCTTCGCAGAATTTACCACGCCACCAGAAGATACCACCAGAGTTTAAACGCGACCAACTGAAAAGATTCGGCGAGAAACTCAGTGGGCTGTGTCTATGGGTTAGTTTACTCGCCGAACCCTTCGTCGCAAGCGACGGGTTCGACGACAACGGTTGCTCGTGCTTGTGATACCTAAAAGCACCGTTACTAGATCGGGAGGATCCGAAATGACGTGTTTAGGGCGACGTCGACTGTTTATCATTCGGTCCCCAGAATCGGGTATGTAGTTTCCGGCGGTCACGACAAGAGGGTTTTCATGTCGTGCCGCTTTCTCAAAGTTGCGCACTGATGCCGACTGTCGATACTTACTGATGGAGTCAAGCTCCAGATCACGGAGATCCACGTTCCTCATCAACCACGGTGCTACAACGGCTATCCTGCAAAAATGGGTTTGAATGACTCGAAGGGGCTTCAAATTAGTGCGGGCCGCGTGAGCGAACACCATACTTGCATAGGTCATGACCGGGTGTATGCAAGTTTTGTAGAGTGTCACCTTATTCTGAAGGGACAATTTACTTCGCTTGCCTTGCCGCTATCATCGGTTAAAAAGTTTCTTCGTTTCGTAAGCGAGATGCGATCCGTGCTAACCGTTGGCCATAACGTGCCTCAATTGAATTCGGTGTCATCTGAGGTTCAGACAATAGTAGTTAAGCGCGATAAGGACTGAGTCGCTCAGACTAATTATTATTGTCTCATAACATTGTGTTTGAGCGGTGTTTATTTTTATTTATTTTTGTTATTTTAGTTTTTCTGAATCTGAAGATAAATATTTACTTATATAGTACAAATAGGGTTGCCCACCTAAACCGGAATACATTATTTGCTAGTTTCTTGCTGTACAGGGATAGAAGGACGCAATTGGTATTAACTGTTACGAGTCATTACAAAGATTACAAGGTGAGCTGACACCCAATTTCATAACAGCGCAAAGGTAACTACCATGCTCTGGTGGGCTCACAATTAGTAACTTTCAAGTTTATAGGGTCTGTCTCGCTATGGAGCGCTTAAATGAATCGTTCGAGATGATCCCTTCATTTCCTTTTTACTATCGCACCTCCCGCTAGCAGAGCCGAGTTTATCAATTCTATCTGGAACCATTGCATTCAACCATAGTGCTTTTACAGAGATCTTTTTTACACGCACCATTCATTTCATTTCATTTCACACAACGAACTATCTATCTATCGCATCTCAATTCTATCGACCGCATGATTAAAACTGCAATAATTGTATAAAGTATAATGCGTCCTTGAAAAGGGTAGTGAAAGGTGTCTACTTTTGATAATGCAGCATTCGTAAAAACTTAAGAACAAACCTTATTGATTTGTCGAACCGTTTATGATCCCGGTATTTTATCTATTTCAGATTAGGATGATTGCCGAGTCCGCAAGCTAACTATAAAGTAGGTATTGCGCAATATTTCAGAATAACGAAATTAATTTATGGACTTAATATTATGTTAACAAAAACATTATTATTAAGTTAACCTAGAAGTTAATATGCTAATGATTGTTCATGTTTTGCACACAACAGAGGTGAACTATGATAACATTTAGATAAGTTATGAAATCATTGAAAACAAGTAGGTAGACTAAATAGCTTCAGGTTCAAATTTTATTAGAAAATAAATCTTTTGGGTCATCATTTATTTACAAACTGCTTTTTTCTGTTTTGTTTATCGACCTGCCCGAGCGCCTCCAAAAGACACTAAGCAACCCAACAGCAGCTGCTTCGCAAATGAATTTAGTAATGGATCGGAATCGCGACCCACGGGAAAGTCAATGGGCTGATGGTTAAGTTAGGTTAAACGTCGAACTCTTAGCTTTGTTCAACGAGAACAGTTAGCGGTGTCCTTAAGCCCACCCCTAGTGTTAGAGCTAAATACGTCTAATGCAAGGGTTATTTGATCTGATAGATGCGTAAGGACGTGTTTAGGGCGTTGACGGTGACTGGCTCCTGAGTGTGCATTATTTGGGGAGTAGGGAAACAATAAGGGAATTACCATGACGCATGGTCTTATCGAAGTACCGTTCCGACGCTGATATCATGTCTTTCCGGATTGATTTGTAGCCCAGGTCGTCGTGTAGGGAAAATCAATTTAACTGCCAATGTGAGCCAAATTAAAAATATGTTTTCTCTGTTACGTGTCGGATACTCTGTATTTTTTGGTAGCCGCAGACTATTCATATAAGATATCGACGCTTGAAAGGCAAACGTGACTAAGCGACAATAACTGCTTTGTACATAAATGATAGGCAATAACCATATTCGATGCGCAAAAAAAAATATATTTCTAGGTCTATTAAAATCATTTCAATCCTACAGCTACTAGCTAGATTCTACTACGGCTAGATTCGTTAAAATAAAATTTGTTTTCAGGTATTTCAACTTTAAATTAGTCTACTGTAAAGTTCACGCATTGTCGCTTAGTCACGTTTGCCTTTCAAGCGTCGATATTATATTCTGGTCCATCTCAGGGTCTCAAGTGTTTTATTGGATATTACATTTAATTAAGTATAAAACAACGACCGTCATTATTTTAGTTAATTAATTATATAGGTAGGTGCTTATTGTATCAATACCATTTTCTTTTTTAATTAATTTTATGACCTGGTAACAAAGAGCCATCATCAGGTCATGTCTTATTTTAATTTATATTCTTATTTTTATGATAAATGAGTGAAATGAAATGAAGATGATAAATTTGACACATAATCAACTGGGATGAAATTAAAATCAATATCAGTCATTTCTAAAGATTCATTCCATTCAAAGTTCCATTGCGTCGTTGGTATACCAGGGGAAATAGTGAACGAATAACTTGAGACCTAAGCGATTACCGCAGATTTCTTTGCTCAGTGTGAATGCCTGCTTAGTTGGTTGATAAAATGTATTGTAATGATATCTATTCTTTTTTCCAATATAACTTTAGATGAAATTAAATCATTTTTAATGCTGCGTGTATAGGTTATACTACTTTTAACAATTTTAAATTGCTTACTGAGACCAGTGATTGAGTCGGTAATTTGAAGTGCGTTGCTTAAAAAGATACTTTTTACTAATGATATGTAATGCTATTGTTTGATTTATTTTTTAAAGTAATGTAATAAGCCCTTGTGTTATGCCATAATATACATGTTCAGAAGTAGGGTTGTGAAATAAAACCAAAAATGTAGGTACATAAACATTGTTTACTGTTGAGTTTCTTTCAATTCACATACAATTCAATATTGATATTATACATAATTTGGTACTATAATACGTTTGCCAAATAATTACACAAATTTACGGAGATAGGTACCGATGAAGTCTTGAAGAAAGTGAAAGAGAAAACTTCCCATATAAAACGTATCTATCTACACTACGTAAATTAAAAAAAGTTGTCATGTCGTTAGCGATATATTTTACTACTAGCATTCGATGAACTATCAACATAATATTGTTCATCTTGTCAGTCGCAAAACGTGCTTTGCAGGTCATAAAATATCATAGATAGCTCAAATTCTCGATTTCTTTATACCGTTCCCAAATGTGATTTTTTTTATTGCATCCGCACAAGTTATGTATGCTTCCTCGATGAATAACCATTTCTGACGCTTTTACTTGATTCCTTGCCAAAAATTAACTGCTTATAGCCATTTCAAATGGAATCATAACTCCGAGGCTGAACTCGATATCTCATCAACCTAAACTTTTAATTGTATATAGCCTCCGGTTGAAATTATTTGTGAGACAATGCTGTGGTTCAAATTAAAAAGAATATGAGTTACCACAATTTTACCGCCCTGCCCGTTTCTCCCACGAAGCAGTCAGGCGTTCCACTTAGCTTAACACCGTGACCCCATGTCCCAAAACATTCTTATTTGATTGATTTTCATCTGGTTAATTTAATTAAGGTCAGCTCACCCACTTTTACATTTCACCTTACAAACGTGTTTTGTCTCAGCGAATTTTACGTTTATATCCAGTTTACAGAGCGGGGATGTTTGTATCCTCTATTTTTGCTGCTGAAAGCACCGGTTGAGCCAATGACCATTGAATATTCTCGGATATTATACCAGCATAACTAATTGGCTTCCTATTATTGCCGCAAAGGTATCCAATCTTAAAAATGGATTTTAAGGTTTGGATCCTTATTTTCCATCTCTAGTCGTAAAGCCGGAAGACCACAGGCTCTGATTCAATTATCCATACTTCCATACTAATATAATAAATATAAAATGGATTGTTTGTTTGTGTTTTTATTTCTCCATCTTTCACGTCTAAACGAAGCAACCGATTAGCATTTTTTGTAAGTAATAGGATTAGGTCAGTAGGGTGACATGAGCTTCCTTTGATCCCGAAAAAACATCTTATTCCCACGGAACCAAACGGGCGAAGCCGCGGGTTGCAGCTAGTAGTGTACATATAATTTTTTTCTGTTTCCACGTTACTATTTCTGAATCTACATTACATTATCTACATACATTCAACTTTGTTAGCGGCGAACGTTCGTACCATAAAGAAGAAATGAATCTGGGGCCATTTTTTTTAAGAATCTATATATAAGGCCCTTTCTTTGGGTCAAATTATTTTATCACTATGGCTTCTCAACTTTAGTGAAGTGTTTGGGATAGCAGAACCTGGGTTTACCCTAAAATTAACCCAGGAAGGTGACAAATTGGTACAAGAACTAAAACCATTACAGAAATATGACATTGTATTTTTTTATTGTCTTGTAAGCAGACGAGCATACGGCCCACCTGATGGTGAGTGTTTACAATCGCCCGTGGACGTCAGTAATGCCAGGGACAGAAACAAGCCGTCGCTTTCCGTGAAATAAAATTATATTTATTAATTAAGTTGCATAACGCAAAATTATTACAATTTACTAATGTGCTTTGCATCGCGCCCAATAAACATAACTTACATGTAGCCGTAGCTATAACAGAATCCAAGGTTTTCAACTGGTGGTAGGACCTCTTGTGAGGCCCCAAGGGTAGGTACCACCATCCCGCCTATTTTTGTCGTGAAGCAGTAATGCGTTTCGGTTTGAAGGGTGAGGCAGCCGTTGTAACTATACTGAGACCTTAGAACTTATATCTCAAGGTGTGTGGCGCATTTACGTCGTAGATGTCTATGGATTCCAGTAACCACTTAACACCAGGTGGGTTGTGAGCTCGTCCACCCATTAAAGTAATAAAAAGAAAAAAGAAAAAAAAGGTATTATATTTAACAAAAAAACTTTTTTAATAAGTTTCAATATATATCTATCTACCAGCCCCCCATAATTTGGACCTTCGGTCTTTACCCGCTCGATCTTATTTCAATCTTTATCCAAACTACTTGACGCATGACTGACCCAACGGAATCCTGTATCTCGAGGACACATGAGACACGTTCTCCAGCTGCATTCTCTTTATTTTTCGGTTCCACGAAATATTTCTGGTGTCAATAAATGAACTTTGGTTTTTGTTCACGGTAGGTTAGTTGTGTTTAAAGTTTCAGTTTTGGCAACGATCGTCTTGAAAAAGGATGAAATTATATTAATTCGATTTAGTTTTTAATTTCGTTATATAAATAGCACGTTTCGCATCCAACATCCACAACTCTATATTTTATCTTTATGAAATCTGTAACCAGACTCCGAATATCGAATCTTTCACGAAGATATTGACTTCGACCAGGAGTCCAATCTTGACCACGCGGTACCATACGGTGGTAGGTATACAATTAAAAATCTTCATTAATGAAATTTCTGTTATGTACGTACATAATAATATGTACATATATATTTTATCAGTATTTCTGCAAGCAATACTGCTATCAGTGCGTTGGTCAGAGTATAGATACCGATTCTTTCATATTTGTACATATTTATTATTTGCTTCTGAAATTTACTGACCGTTTAACAAATTTATTTCATTAATACAAAAAACGAATGTAACAGAATTCCATTGCGGTTATCGGTATCCAAAAATGTTTTATTCTTGTTTTACTAAAAACTGCCTATATTGCATTTTTTTACTACATATTTTATAATCCCAATAAATTTATTCCGATGTTGGATTTTCAACAATTTAAGCTTTTAGTAAATATTTCGAGGGAATTATATATACATATTTCATGAAAAGTGGTGAAAGTTCCTGTTAAAATTTCCGTACTTAATCAACAAACGACATGACAAGCTTAGTTTTATACCAGTCATTGAAGTAACAAGCTATTTTCATTGTACAATAGATTAGATACCTTTAAAATTCTTAATATTAACATAAAGAACGCTTGTACCATGGTCCATTGGAAGAGACCAGTTTCATAATTAAAAATCGTCGTGGCCTATAGGTTAAGACGCCCGGTGCATTCGTATTTGTAGCGATGCGACTGGGCCAGTGTTCGATTCTCGCGGGTAGGTAAAATATAATGAAAAACTTAACACGCACTTAATACAATTTATTGAATTAAGGTCTTTCACGGTGAAGGAATAAAATCGTGTAATCAAAATCAAAAAATTATAATTTACGTGCAGACGGTAGGGGATTTTCTGAGATCGCACGGGAACCAATAACCTGTCTATCTCTGATATGAAGCAGTAATGCGTTTCGGTTTGAAGGGTGGGCGGGCAGGTGTCGTAGTCTAAAACGGAAATTATAACTCATATCTTAACGTGATTGGCGGCATTTACATTGTTATTATTTATGTAAACAATAAAAAAAGAAATAAAAAATCAAAAAAATATTAAAACAACCTTTATTTAAAATTAAGTACCACAATCATATTGTACTGCGAAATTTTAATTTAAAATTAATATTAATTAAGCCCTCGAAATGCGTTATTGTTAAACATTTTACAAAAATTTTTGCCGAAATGCGAAACTTTCACGCGCTCCCAAGCCTTTAAACGGCTCTCAATTAGAAACAACTAAACAATAATCAAATTAACAACACAAAGAGAATAAAAATAAATCCCCCAAACCAATAAATTAAGGTACATAACTTACTTAATTACAAAAAAAAAGTTAAATTATTCGATTAGAAGATTATTATTATGCATTAAAAGAATAAATTAATTGGAACTAAACTATAAGATAGACTAGGCGTAGGAGTTAAAAAAAATTCACAGACATGTTTCGAATACCGTTTTTTTTTTTCACGTCAACGAGCCGAAATGGATTATACAGGGTGTAACCAAACCGATCAAGAAGCCGAAACGAGAGACAAAATTCATTCCCAACGCTAAAAATGCTTATCCTTTCACTTAGTACATATTATTATTAGACGAACCCACGTAACAACGTCCGGCTTTCCATTGAGACCGTAACATATACTTATCAGATGATTTTTTTGCAATACAAAAACATTAGCGATATACAAATTTTCGTAACTTTATGGTGTGTTTTTTTTCTGGGAATTACGAACACAGTCTTTTGGGGTTTTGTGACTCTATTTTAATGGGTAATCGTTCCTGAGGGTGAAAGCCAAAAATTAATTTTTAATTTGATGTAAGGCAGTAAGCATTTTGCTAAATGCGGTATAAATCCCAAAATTTTATGCATAAAGACCACTGAATATCTGTTAATAAACACAAAAAAAAACCAACACGACTACTTCTGTTATGTTTGAGACAGATATGTGACCATTATAAATATTAAGATTTATTTAAACAAAAATATTATTAGACCTTTGAAAACAGAGAACACAAGGGAAACCGATTTATGCAAAAAAAACTACACATCAATCTGACTTCATATTGTTTGTAAGAGTTACTTTTGGCTTAATTAATTTTCAATTTTCTAAAATCGCACGAAACAATTTAAGCCAGTGCGTCAGTTTAATTTGTTTGTGACAAATTGTGTGCACCCCAAAACAATATCCGTAACCTCATTGCGTCTAGTACTGCTACAGTTACACCCGACACGTTCGACCCGGTTTTTTACCATATATCTATAACGAACACATTTTTCGGCTAAGAGCATTTTGTACTCCCCAAGCATTCTGCCTAAGTCTTATACTAACAAAAAAAAAAGTAAATTTGTGACGCAGTCATAGTCAGAGAGATTAACGGGCAATTTATTATTGTATTTTATCTACATTTATTCCTGAAAAGAGGTCTTGAAGGACTGCGCATATGACTTATATAAGTCATTTTAGCGCAGCCTAACAAGCGGAAAGTCATCACAGTTGCGGATATAGCTGTCGCCTATCATGAATTAAAATAGGGAAACCAACAGGTACCTGATACGTTCCAACATTCCGGAGAAGCCGTCGTTTCGATACTCAGGTCTCTTCCTCGCAAATGGACCATTTGACAAAGCGTTCAATTAACAACACTCCATTTATACGTCGGCTCCGCGCTGCGTTCGAGAACTAAACACCAAACGAAATCCTCCTCGGAATCGTGTAAAGTCTTTCAAAATGTCACACCCTGTTTCGCATTGAACAGTCTAACTAAATACCTACTAGGAGAAATTCGAAAATCATAAACGCAGCGAGGAAATCGACTTCGTTTTGAGAAACGAAGCCGTGAGAGAGTGACCTGTGTATTTTTTTTCGAATTTTACAATTAACAAATCAGAAAAAAAAAATACAACAAAATCTCAATATTCCCGAATACGATTCCTTTTTGATTTAACTAATGATTAAAATATGCCCATCCATGTTATGGCAATCTTTCTACTTTTGTGTGAAATATTAATAAAATCCCTAGGAGGAATCTTTTCTCCGAAGAGACAGACCACTAACTCTCACGGCCTTTACAAAAACAGTGTCATCTGAATTACAAAATAGATACATCGTTATTATAGACGACAAACATTGAGCATACATTAACGACTCTAACCCTACGCTACTGTTAAGTTTAAAAGTGCACTTTCAGTGCGACGACCATCAGACTTTCATGAGTCTAAAAACGCGTCGAATGCCGCCATCGAAAAATCTTTCCATTTTTAAAATAACGTATCCTTTCCGCAGCCTTTAGCGCGACTGCGTTCGATCGCTTTTCCAGTTGGTCTCTGACACAAGGAATTTTACCTAACACTACCAGTCCGTCTGACGTCACTTGTCAGTCAACAATATCATTTTACCGTCCTAAGTTGCCCGTACAAACGTGCGAGAATGAGCACGCGCCCGATCGTACGCAGTTTCGTCTTAACTACATGACAATGGGACGTAATTTGGTAGAGAGGACTTGATCCTTCACTAAACCAACACAGTATTCAATTCGATTATGATTTTACTGTGGCCTAATAAGCAAGATTCCCGCTGTGTCTCTTCGTGTTTAGTAACTTAGTAAATAACGTGATTCCTTAGGCATGTACCACGCTTCGACGGTAAATACATTTCAGAGCACAACATTTATTTTATTTCACAAACGACTTCTATGATCGAAATTTTAGCGTGCATGCGGCGATTAAGGTAACGGTTTTTGAGAATTAGATGCGACCATCCTCATCTCTGTCGGTAAGCATTCTTTTATTCCAGTTTAAAGACCAGCAAGCTGTAATTACATTACAATTGGGACTTCGACCTACGCAAAATTAGTTAAGTTTTGTCTTGCACAAACAATTTAATATATTTGAAACGTAATTTTGAACTATTGGGTCTTTTCTGCCGAACTAGATCCGTTACGTGGCTACATACGTGAGTTTCGTGTTATAGCAGTCTGTATCGAGCCAAATGCTTCTTGCATTCAAGCGACTCAAGCATCATCCGAGTTTTTAAATTGTTAACAGATCGTCAATCAAGGGCACTTGTGAACACATTTAAATTCACTTCAACTACTACGCATGACTGTTAAACAAGTCGCGAGCGATTTGCAATCAAAATTAAGATTTAATATGATAATCGTCTCTATTGACATCTTGCTTCATAATCGCGATCGATGCTATGTATTCGAATGACGTATTTACAAACCTTGCTGATTAGCCTATAATTTTTTTTAATATGTATAGGTCGATCAAATAACGTTACTATAGGGCAAATTAAATTATTCAAGGCCGAACTGATTTTAAGCCATTAAGAATTCCATTGACAACCTAACATGAATCGCGGCCATTGTGAACTGAGTTGGTCGCATTTGAAACAAATATGACTGCGTATAAAATCTATCTGCATTTTGATTATCACATAGAAAACTTAAAGTGCACTTTTGTTATTCAATTAAAAATTACATCGTTTTTATTTGAAGGGCTCGATTTGTAACAGAGTTATTGTTAGTGTTAACGAATGGTGGGATCCAAGTGGCCAGCACTGTACAAACGGGAGTTACCTTATTATAATTTACAAAAAAAAAAAAAAAAACACTTAATTGCCAAGGAACGACACGATCACGTGTTTAGAGAAACGGCTAAAAATTTTACACCTTATGAGATCTTAAATATACTTCGATTACAATATATTATCAACTAAGATTCGATATAATAATATATTACACATGAACGTAGCAAAAAATAATATCGTTAATTACATCTAATGTTTTTTTTTTTTAAATAAAATAGCAAAAGACCCGGCAACAAATGTCTTTATGTAGATCTAATGTAGACAACAAACCCTGGCTAGATCCATTTGTGCAGACATAAGGTTTTCTTGAGAATCTGTTGCCGAAAAGCGTTATCTTAACCTAATATTTATAAGTTGGCAATGACAGTTGCTAAAGTGTCTAGTTATTCAATAACGCGAAGGCAAGTGATGTCTATCTAGTAATCAAATATTAATCTTTATTAATAATTAATTGCAGTTTTAATGTTTTTTTTTTTTTTTATTCTCGACAATTGTATATTACAATCATTATAACATTAAAGTTAATTCTTTAAAATCTTTTAATTTAATAATATTTTTTTATATATTTGTTTTTGATTTTAACAGTAAATTTCATGTTAAATACAGTAAGTGGAAATTTTATGTGAAAATATCTCGTTATTCCAAGTAAATATAAATATAATATAAACAATGGCGTCCATATATTTTTCAACGTATGGATTAACTTCATATTACCGTCATATGTTCACATAACCCATCGCAAGCGAAGGAACGCTGATTTACGTAATTATATTTTGAATTCTTTTGTTTTTTTTTATCAATTTCCAAAAGAAGACATCACTTACCTGACGTTCAAATGAATTTCATACACATTATTATTTATTGCCTTTTTAGGCAGACGTACATACGGCCCGATGGTGATTGGTTACCGTCGACCATGGACATCAGCAATGCCTGGGGCACAAGTCGTTGTCGACTGCTATGTACTCTCCGTGAATCTCATTTGAAATTTTTATAGAAAGGAATTGCGGATGAACGCAATGGTTCTAAGTAGTACAGATGAGCTCTGCTCCGGTGGCGGGCGGTGCGATGGTAAAAAAGAGATTTTCAACAACTCCTCAAGTTACTTCCAATGAACATACGTTCTAAGGGAACATAATGAGCCGCTATTCCTCCGGAGAGTCTGACGTCCCAATCGTTTAGTGAGAACGAGAATGTCGACAATCCAAACCTCTTTTTTGGTATGGAGTCAAAGAAGTAGTAGCTATTTAGGAACCCCGACCCAGAGACGACAGCAGAACGCAATACCTAATCTATACTTTGTAAAAAATATAATAAAAAAAACCCACAATTTTTTTTATTTGCTTATTTACTAGTGTTATTCTACTGGTGGTGGGACCTCTTGTGAGTCCGCGCGGGTAGGTGCCACCACCCTGCCTATTTCTGCCGTGAAGCAGTAATGCGTTTTGGTTTGATGTTGAATAATACTTGGAGACTCCGCCCCAGAGAGTTCTCCAATTCGGACACATAATGTTGACGGCCGATTTCCAGTGGTGTGACTTCTCCCACGTCCAAAGCAGAATTCGAGACGAAAATTTGGGTCAGGAGGTCAGATTCCTTTTTCGTACTACGCATAGATGAAATAAATTTAAAACATTACATGTATGCACTTCTAATCAAATTAAAACAAATCCAAATAAAATGAGACTCTTATCCCTTTAAAAAAAAACCACTTAGTGATAAATTCATTTTTAAAAATCATTAATATTTGGTTTTGAAAATGTGTACCTTGAAAATAATAAGAACTAATAAAGAATAAAAGTTTGAGAAGTTATGGCAATATTATTATATAAAAAAAAAAAAAAATTGTACTAAGGCGTTTACAATAAGATAATTACATTTGTATCAATAGTATGTACAATTGTCATTTATCTAAATTCCAATGTTGTCAGGTTTTAAAGTGAATAAATTTGAGAAGCAACAAATTATTTATTCGATTTTTTTTTAATAACTAATACACTGGTGGTGAGGACGTCTTGTGAGTCCGCACGGGTGGGTACCACGACCCTGCATATTTCTGCCGTGAAGCAGTAATGCGTTTCGGTTTGAAAGATGGGGTAACTGATGTTACTGTATAACTGAGACTTAGAACTCTTTTTTCGAGCTCGGCGGCGGCATTTTCGTTTTTGACGTCTATTGGCTCCGGTGACCACTTAAAACCTAGTGGGCCGTAAGCCAGCCAACTAATCAATAAAAATGTTTATATGGGTCTAATAGGTTTATATAAATATCATGTTTATTTTTATACTAATCCTATAAGATATGTACAAATATAGATACATATATTTACAATGTACAATTATTTTAGATACTTATCCATTTTATTAAGTGAAGTAACTAGGGAGCTCAATTTTCACGGTTGGGAGAACTGAGTCACCTTTTCTTTTTTTCGGCTTTTCAGTAAACCAAGCCAAATATATATTATAACCATCCAAATATATATTATAACCACCCAAATATATATTATTATTTGTAAATATCATTTTAAGTATATTATTTACATTATAATAAATAGAATTACTTCAAAATAGTTTCGTATATATTTTGCGCAGACGCTATATATACACATACATACTATATACTCACTGCATTTGCAACGACCTTAACCATAAACAACTCGTGGCTAATTTTGTATAATATGAACGAGTTAACGAATTGAATTAATACGAAAAATTTAATACGTACTTTAAAGCCTGACACACACTGAACGATCGTTTCATATCAATACGGTATATTAATATATTAAACACCAACTATTTATATCAGCGAAGTCCGTAAAACTAGAAAACCACAACAACAACAACAAAAAAACCCGGAGACAACACATACGATTAATAACTGCCATCTCACTAAACTAAAATGTTTTTTTTTTTTTTTTTCTTGAACACTTAATCTCAGGGAAACATCATCCAAAGTTTTCGGGGGGGCTCGTGCTTCAGACACCCTGCTCCTTCGAACCCTCACATTTACTTTGAGGGTCCCACTTCATCGAGAGGATATACCTAAATAAAATCAATTAGTTAGCGTGTAAACGGCAATGGTGAATTGTTACTTGCGTATTCAAAATGAGACTGTTTAACAACGAGACGTGGCATGAAACCGAACAACAAAACACGTTAAAGAAAGTCATTTTCTGATCAGTAAAATTATCGAAAACTATTTCATTCAAAACATACGAATCACTTAACGTCTTGTTGTTAACAGTCCGAGAGCAAAACTTGAGCGACATTGATGACAATAATTAAATTAAAAAAAATAGAGGGTATTTCAAATCATATAAACAAAACTATTAGTATTAAGCAATGAAGTAGGAAACCTATGGAAATGAAACGTCAACCAAAATTTCGTGCCACTGTGACGTCATCTGGCCACAAAACATGGCGGCTTTAGTGCTGTACAAAAGATTTCAATGTTATCAGGTTTTATCGATAAACGTTCTTGGCTCATTTTATTTTAAATATTGTTGAGTATTATTTATTTGTAGAATTTATACTTTAATGGGAAGTAAGTAGGTATATTGTTATGTGCAAATATGATATGATTTAGATGGGTGAAATCTAAGACAAGTTCGTCCTTCGAATTTGCCAAGTAAACGATATGATGATTTTTAAAAGTTGCTACACTGATTTTATAAAGTTGTCGTTTGTCGCAAAACATAAAGATATGGCGTAGTTCAAAGCCATCAGCCCATTTCTAGCATGCTAAATGTTATCGTATTTTGAGTACGTGTTTTTCTTAGACTATTACAATCTATTTTAATTGTTTTGCTGACTCTAAAGTCCGTAACATACTACCGCAGCGCACCCCAAGGAAGGTGCGCCGCACCATTTGAATCACTTTCGCTTGAGTGATTCAAATTTTAAACTTATCAAGGGACCGCGTGAAAAAAAAACACCTACAGAACATTTATTCATTAATTACAAACGTCATTCCTTGTGACTTCCTCTCTAAAATCACTTAATTATTAAATATTTAACAAATTTACAATAGTGTTTTACTCACTGCGGAATAAAACTATTTTATTTAAATAGTTCAGAAGAGATTTTGTCGGTAGCCTTTTTCCCGAAATATCTAAACAGAATGTCTAAATATGTTTTGATGACATATTTTAAAGTGGTATTTATGATTAGTGTCATGATCAATAGATTCCGACCGAAAAATGGATTTTTCGGATGAGGGCTCCATAATGAATTTAAATACATATAGATAATAGTTTTAGGACATCGACTTTCTTGAGATCCTATAAAATACGTTTTAATTATTATTTTTGTATGTTTTAAGCATGATAAATTATGAAATTTTTTATAATCAATCATATTAAATCGATATCAAAGTCAATAAATAATGTACAACCCAAAACAGACGGCCGAACTGACGTGACAATGACATTTGGCGCGCTAAACATGGCGGATTTTCGGCCTCATTAGACGGAGACGGAGACATTTACGTATATTCATGTTTCATTTTATGTACGCACTGAAATACTGTTATATTGTTTTCCTGCGAGTTAAAGTGCTGAGTAAGAACGAGATAGATATATGTTTATGTGTGTACCTTCAAAATGGGTGCTATTTATATAAGCAATTGTACGTATAGAACAATATGTCGTGTCCCTACTATATAGGTCTATGGTATTAAGTACTACTAATAAATAATTCAAATTACAAAATGTTCTACATGTTGTTGGTTACTGAAAAAAAATTTCAAATTCTAAAAGAGGAAAAGGTTTTGTGCGAAAAAAATAAAATAATAATAAAAAAAGCTTTGCAGCCATCAAGCACCTGTCATCACCTCAACGGGTAAGGAACTACGTCGTGGCATGGCGCGGGCCAGCCACTGTTGGCAGGTACCGACCGGGCTGGCGCGGCGCCGCGAGCCAGCGTCGCGGGCACGAGACGGACCGCCTCTCAGTTCTGTGGGGCAGATCGGCGCCGGGGCGGAGCCTCGCCGTTGGGACTGCGTTTCCCTCGACGGCAGCATGTCGTCGTCAGACCTGATCGCTTCCTTCTGCTTGCCTTTCGTGACTAAAACATAACAATCTATACTAATATATAAATCTACAGTGGTTTTTACGGATGTTCCGTTATAACTACTGAACCATGCATCTGATTGACTTGAAACTTGGTATCCGTGGAGAAAATAAATGTACTTAATGGATAGGCTAATATTTATATGAGTGTTGGACCCCCTAATAATAATGACAATAAATAATAATCTTAATTTGAAATGCCCAGCGAAGCGGGCGTGTACAACTAGTCTTATATATAAAATTCTCGTGGTAGAGGAGGAAGAGGTCTACCAAAGAAGACATGGATGGAGTATGTGAATGACGATATGAGAGAGAGAGAGGAGTGAGGGTTGAGATAACGGCTGATAGAAGAGCATGGAAGAGAAAAATTAGCTGTACCAACCCCACCTTGTGGGGTAAGGTTGAGAAAAAGAAGATATAAAATTCTCGGGTCACAATATTAGTTACCATAATCCTCTGAAACGGTCTGACGGATTTTTATGAAATTTTATATGCATGTTCAGTAGTTCTGAGAATCGGCTACTATCTAGTTTTCATACCCCTAAGTGATAAGGGTTGTCCAACCCCAAACATTTATTTTTTTATTTTTTGGACATTTTTTTTGTTATAATGAGGCATTATGTAGTTGAATGAGGTTTGTTATTTTTATATTCCCTCATCGTTCACAGCGCTACATGCCTCTTTCACTCATTTACCACATCCTTACACACTTACAATAAGTTAGGTTTTTTTTCTACACTAGAAATTCCCTAGAAATCTTATATATGGCAAAACAACGTTTGCCGGCTTCGGTTGTATTGTTGATCGAAGGTTGCCGGGTCGTAAAACTCGAGAACGGCTGGACCGATTTGGTTAATTTTGGTCTTGAATTATTTGTGGAAGTCCAGAGAAGGTTTAAAAGGTGGATAAATATGAAAATGCTCGGAATTAAATAAAAATAACAATTTTGTTTTTTCTTTGATGTGTCCCCCGTCGGACGGATTCCTTTTGTTTGTTATAAGTTTATTTTATACAAAAGTTCAGGTCTTTTATTTCTCGACTGAGGCACTACGAAATCCGCCGGGTCAACTAGTAACAATATTAAATCTATATTTTAATAATATATACCTATAAACTGATTATTCATCTAGGTTAGGTAGGTAGGTAAAGTAAAATTTTTTGTACCTTTTCTTACGAAAATTGCGCGGATGGCGGAGTATGAAAAAGGGAGTGCAGAATCTAATTTATTTTTTAAATTATTCATAAAATTAAATAAAATTAATTAAAAAAATATTTAACATACACTATCATGTATTTGGCCCACACACGCACACATGGATTATACTCTTTTGTTTATTTTTAGGCTGTAATCAAATTGTGAATATATTCATATTGTTTGTCTTTAATTGTCTTTAATATTAATTATTTATGTATAGTGTAGCCTTGGCGAAATTTGTTATTATAAATGTCTATGGTAGTCTCTCTAACAATAGACCCTTAATATTGTTCTATAATTTAAATTAATTATAGCCGAATTTCGACTACCGGGACATCAGTAGTTATATTAAATAAATGCTCATACAGGTTTTGCTTGATATATGCATGGGAGGAATCGTTGTCGAAAGTATATAAAGACCGGCCGGTTTTTCGATAAATAAACTTCTTTCCTACCTTTCAGGGAGCACTTTAGGAATACCGGTGTGGTTGGTGTGGCATCCTGGTCTGACAGCTCTGATCTTTGCGTTACAGAACTGCCGTCAGCGGGGAGGGCACGAGCTATCGCTTGGCGATCATCTTCTGTTAAACCTCTACCGGATTCTTCAGTGACTGTCACTGGAGACTTTTGCATTTGTTCTAGAACGGTCGCTGCATCAGATCCAGCGGGATCAGCGGAAGCGCGTCGCGGGTACACTGTCAAATGTATTTTGTAGCTAGTGTCCGAAAGCGGCTTCAGCGTTTCGACTCTTCGCTCCATTTCGTTTATAGTGAGCCTCGTCTCTCTCCCCACCTCTTCTGTCATCAATAGTTCCCACTGCACTTCGTTGTAATTGAGATTCGCTCGCATTTCACTCGACAGCTTGCTGTCCAAGAATCGGTTCCACTCCGTTATAAGGGGAGTGACGATAAATTTAAAGAAGCCTTAAAAAAAACAAAACGAAATGTATTCAATAAACATTGTTGAGTTTACGAAAATTTTAAACGTAACACAATCATTACCGGTTTGTATTTTGGGGATCGACGTTGAGTCTCTGTCGCATAGTTGTGTGACAGGTAGATCGAGCATCTTCTCGTAGTCTCCCTGACGGAAGAATTCCTCACAAACCTTGACGCTCCATTTCTGGCTGACCGACCACGGCCGACACGGGTTAGAAATGTCGGCGCACTTCAAGGCGATCTGAAGCACCAGGATTCGGTGCTCCTGGATTCTCATATCCAGCGTATTTGTGTCTAATAATTTCTGTCAACAAAGAAAAATAGTCATTGACTCACACAAAATTTATTACTGGTGGTAGGAACTCTTGTGAGTCCGAACGAGTAGGTACCACCGCCCCGCCTATTTCTGCCGTGAAGCAATAATGCGTTTCGGTTTGAAGGGTGGGGCAGCCGTTGTAACTATACTGAGACCTCAGAACTTATATCTCAATGTTGTGGCGCATTTACGTTGTAGATGTCTATGGGCTCCAGTAACCACTTAACACCAGGTGGGCTGTGAGCTCGTCCACACATCTAAGCTATAAAAAAAACCATCTACCAGTATTATTAACATTATACCGGTACTATTTTGGAATTCATTTTTACAAATTCTACGACTAGACATTCATTCATTGTGGTTTCCCTGTCCCTTTCCCACAGACCACGATTTTACATTATTTTTACAAGCTCTATATCTTATTTGTTGATATTTTGTGATATCAAAGAATTTATCTAATTAAACAAAAGGGAATATGAGGATTACGAGTTCCGAGTAATGGTATAAGTAGTTTTAGATTGTAATTAATGAGTTTTAAAAAAATATGTATTTTTATTTTATGAAATTAAATGTTGTAAAAAGTTATTTAGAAAGCATCTCCTATATACACCTTTGAACGAAATCAAGTCACAAATATAAACAAATTTAATTATTTTTATATTATTTATTAAATAGTATCTATTTGAATTTCAGTATTACAAAAATATTAAGTGGTTACTGGAGCCCATAGATATCTACAACGTAAATGCGCCACCCACCTTGAGATATAAGTTCTAAGGTCTCAGTTAAGTTACAACGGCTGCCCCACCTTTCAAAGGGAAACGCATTACTGCTTCACGGCAGAAATAGGCAGGGCGGTGGTACCTGAACGTGCGGACTCACAAGAGGTCGTGAGTAAGTGAACGGAGTAAGTAAGTCTGGGAACGAACCCTGCAACCCTGTTCAAGGCACTTAATTCAACTCGTAACTTCTTACTGGTGGTAGGACCTCTTATGAGTCCGCACGGGTAGGTACCACCGCCCCGCCTATTTCTGCCGTGAAGCAGTAATGCGTTTCGGTTTGAAGGGTGGGGCAGCCGTTGTGACTATACTGAGACCTTAGAACTATATCTCAAGGTGTGTGGCGCATTTACGTTGTATATGTCTATGGGCTCCAGTAACCACTTAACATCAGGTGGGCTGTGAGCTCGTCCACACATCTAAGCAATAAAAAAAAAATTAAAAAAATCGTAAACGCTGAATCCATTTAAAATTTTATACGTCACACTAAACTCATGAATTGCAATGAAATCCCGTGAAACGTACATAAAAATTGAAACAATATCAGTTTTAATTCACGACCCGCTTTATTTCATAGTCGCACATAAACTTTCAACAACGAACTTACACAATAGCTTACAACGTTGCACGGACGTCTTTTAACAGCTTCTACTAAATATTTTATATTATATTTTTAGGGTTCTGTGACAATGTCCGGTCTGTATGTACGTCAGATATTCGTCGGTTACCGTCAGCAACTAAATACACTTTACAATATATTTGTTAATTTGTAAAGAATTGATAGTGATATTTTGTCAGAGACTATTACGAAACAAAACATTTCGATACATACGTCATTTACAGACATATTATTCACGGGACTATGGGCTGTTCTTAAAATTATGTACGGTGTATAGTTTATGCATATGTATATAGATATATTATATCATACCGAGGAGTCAAAGGCTATTTGGTTTAAGCGACATTTTAGCAACTTTGCAGGATTGAAATTTTAAATTTTGGAAAAAATATCACAACAAACAATCTTCTTTAGCTTTATAATGGGGTAAAATTAATTGAAGTTCAATTAAAAAGCATTGAGCTGTTGATTCTAATAACAAATAAAACGGACCTTTAATTATCTATATATTAATACGTGAAACAAAAACTTTGTACCCCGTTTTACGAAAATGGCGCGGACGGAGGAATATGAAATTTCTCAAACTTATAGAGAATATAGAGAAGGAGTGCAGAATGCTAATATTAAAAAAAATGCATTAACAACACATTAAATTAATAATAAAAAAATTACACACAATACCCTGTATTTGACACACACATATATACCTATACTCTTTGTTTATTGTCCTACTTTTGTTATTGCTTAAAGTCTATGGTCAAATTAATAATATGTTAATATTTTTTACCTTTAATGTTATTTGTCTATATTGTAGTCATGGCCAAGTCTGTGATTATAGAAATATAAGTAAACGTAAAAGTTTAAATAAAGTCGACATTAAAATCTTAATAGTATACCTATGTACAAACTTATAATTTCAATTAATTATAGTCGAATTTTGATTACCGGGGGACTACTAGTAAAAATAAATGTCGCGTGTTAAGCGAATTGTTGCTTAAACCAAATAGCCTCACCGTCGATATAATCATTACAGTGTGTCTAAATGTTCAACATATTTTCTAAAAACTACATCATGATGTTTAGGAATGACCTAAGTTTTACTGGTGGTAGGACCTCTTGTGAGTCCGCACGGGTAGGTACCACCGCTCTGCCTATTTCTGCCGTGAAGTAGTAATGCGTGTCGTTTTGAAGGGTGGGGCATTTACGTTGTAGATGTCTATGGGCTCCAGTAACCACTTAATACCAGGTGGGCTGTGATCTCACCCACCCGTCTAGGCAATAAATAAAAACCTAAGTCTTAAAAATATTTTGTTTTTTAATTTCACGTAAAACTAATAGACAGATTTAATTGAACCTTTTGATATCGACGCTTATTTAATAATTATTAAAAAAACGCATCTATTTTATTAATAAGTATTAAAAGTGCATCATTGAAACTGTTTTTAATGTATTATTTGTTATTACGTGAATGGTTGTGACATAGTACACTAGTTACCGCTGGATCTGTTCCAACCATTGAGTGTATATCATCCCATTATAGTTAGAACAATATCTAACCACACGAAATGTCGCAACGTTTAACTACTTATGAGAAAATGTAGAAAGGAAACATAACATAATGAGTTGTTTTTTTTTTCTTCCTACCTGTGCTGATAGCCTTGAGAAGCTATTTCAACTTCGCCCTAACATGTAGGTGAGCTCACGGGGCTCGAACCGGAGTGTTGCTAACACTGGCCCTAGCAAGAGCAGTGCTTCGCAGAATCTACCACCGGATCGGAAACGCGACCCACTGAGAAGATCCGTCGAGAAACTCAGTGAGCTGTGTCTATGGGTTAATTCGCTCGTCGAACCCTTCGTCACAAGCGACGGGTTCGACGAGGACGGTGACCGGTGCTTGTGGTACCTAAAAGCACCGTTACTGGATCAGGAGGACTCGTAATGGCGTGTTTTGGGCGACGTCGACAATGAGTTGTCTTTCTTAGCCTAATTTTTAAACAAAATGAATGATATATTCTCGTGTTCGAAACAGCGACTCCTCAATAAAGGGGAAACAGGCACGTTTTATTTTACGACACTTAACGCGCACAATTTCATTAAAACGCTCACAGCAACGTCTAGAGCCTGCAAATTTAATAAACGCCTCACTGTGTTTTATAGAAATTATGGCGCCAACAATCTGATCAGTTAATCGACTTATTGTGGGTCTTTCGTTTTTTGTAAGACGATAATATGAATTAGTGAGGAAGAGTGATTCAAAAAAGACAGGCAAAAGAGCATCGTCGTTTTTTACGCCGAAATAATATCTGGAAATACGCAGTCTGGGGCAATATCTGGGCAGAGTTCATGTAAAAAAAACCCTGCAAATCTTATGACTTTTAATTACTGCCGGTAATACTTAGTCTTCTTAATCAATACTTTCGTTCGCCCCATACATTCTAAATCATGTATATTAAATATTTCTTAGTATTACGTAATATATCTTTCTTTCCTCTAGCGTGGGTATCTGTAAAAATATTTTTGTACATTTGGCTTTGCGTACGTTGGCGTTATTTCTATTTTTATTATCCTGATTATTTATTATTGATTATTTATTATTATAGCTACGTTATCTTTCCCTAACACAAATATATTTGGGCTTTAATGACAATAATTATTACCTAAGAGTAACATAATCTGAAAGAATAAGCTTAGTCGCGACATAATGAAAGTTAGAATCGGCCTAAAGTTATACATATTAACCTTAAGGTGTCTATAATTGCAGTAAATTTTAAATTCTATATTTCCATAACATAGACTATGACAGCGCTCACTGAATCTAGATAATAACGATCTAGATTCTAATCGAAGTGATTTAATTAATGATTTTGGTCGTGCATCCTCGTAAACGCGGCCACTGGAACATAATTTAAACACTAAAGACAATTCAATTTGATAATAATTAATGCTGAGCGGTCGTTACGCTATAAATGTGACGAATATAAAGGGCGTCATATATTTTTGGATTCTGGCATTCATAGCGTTTTATTTTGGTACGGCCTTAACGTATACAAATACGTTACGGATGTCTGTGTGATTGTAGTGACTTGCGTTCACACAAAGTTTAATAAATAGTTTTAAGAAGTTTAATATTAAAAAATAATGACTTCTTTAGGTTTTTTTACTAATTAGATACGGGCTCTGATGTTATTCCTTAACATTAGTTGAGTCGAGAGCTCACATTTTAAGAACAATAGTAATAAGAGTTAAATCAATCCAATCCTTATTTTTTTTATATAAAAAAATTATAAATATAATATAATAAAAAAGTTTTCTTAACATAAAAAAATATGATTGGATTGATTTATAATAACTTTTTTTAATTTTTTTAGTAACTTTTTTAACTTTTTATTTAACTTATTTAACTAATTAACTTTTTTGTACCAAAAGCACGACTAGGAATGTATGCGTATTAAATTTTTCAGAAAATTTATCCCTATGATTCTGCTAGTAAGTCCTTTGTTGGAAAACATTGCTATACGACTAGTTAGTTCATCAACAAATTGACTTCATGAAATCAAAATTAGTTGTTTTAGAGGTCGCCCCTAAAGTTAACGGAGAAGAAACCATCAAAATGCATGGCAATAATAATTTCGTCACGGAACCGCGAGCAAACAACAGTATTTTGTTTCTCAATCGAGAGCTTTTCAATAAATTTTATAAATTTTGCTGTACAGTATAAACGTTTTGGCGAACTGCGCAAATGTAACTTCTACTTATAAGGATTCGCGTTTGCAAGGCTTATGAAATGTTTAGGGAGAGGTGTTGCCTAATAAAACGGATACCGTCCACAGTTTAATTAAGCTGGTCCTCAATAACAACAGAAAATATTATTTAATGAAATTATATAACTGAATGCGGAAAATAATTGTAGGTTTAGAAGTATATAAATATCGTTTTGAGTGGTCACTTCAAAGACATAGGGACGTCACACTGTTAGGTCACAACGAATTGTATTAATACAAGTATGTCATTGTGTCTCTTGAAAGAGGCGAACAGTATTCATGTTGTGGTGTCTACAGTTTCTGATAAATAATCTATATCACCTTATCTGTAAGTTCTTCTTATATATTATGGACTAATTAGAATTAATACTACTAATATTATAAACGCGAAAGTTTGTAGGAACGTATGGATGTTTGTTTGCTACTCTTTCACGCAAAATGTACTGGACGGATTTTGATGAAACTTTACAATAATATAACTTACACATCAAAATAACGTACCGGCAATCATTTCTAGTCAAGCAAGGAGGAGAAATAACCGCCCTCTTATTTTCTTAATCAGTAATAAATTAAATGTTCCCGAAGCGAAGCGGAGGCGGGTCGCTATGATATAATAAAATAATATTGGTCAAATAGCTGTCGCATTTGAGAAGAGTTAGCGGCAACAATTGTACTAACTGAAAGTACCGAAAGTTATCAGAGCTTCGGTTATTTTTTTTTATTGCTTAGATGGATGGACGAGCTCACAGCCCACCTGGTGTTAAGTGGTTACTGGAGCCCATAGACATCTACAACGTAAATGCGCCACCCACCTCGAGATATAAGTTCTAAGATCTCAGTATAGTTACAACGACTACCCCACCCTTCGAACCGAAACGCATTACTGCTTCACGGCGGAAATAGGCGGGGTGGTGGTACCTACCCGTGTGGACTCCCAAGAGGTCCTACCACCAGTGTCAGGGGTTGTCGAACGCTGCATCGTATTAATTTCTCCGAATTCCTACTGGTATATACAAATTCGAAAACGATTCATACAGAACTCGAATTCAATTACGCTTGCAACGGACCCAGACAGTTAATCAATACGAATGTTTGGAGCGAAAGCATCCGGAGTCAGTCCGAGGTTTGGCCGTCCAAAGTTTGTTCGTTCAATTTGTTTACTGGATCCGAAGTACGTGATACTGAAGTTGGTTGCGTACCGAAGCGTGGACGTGGATTGTTTGAATAAATTTATCATAATTTGATTCTGAAATACGAGCCATTATATGAAATATTACTGATTTAAGATCGAAGCGATAGACAAAATAGGAATTTCTAGATTATAAACATACGATGTTGGATGAAAATCCGGAATTGGCTTCAATTGGACTGCAATATCAAGCACTCATTGTTTAGCTGTTATTTTGTCATTATCGAACCTTAGGGAATACCTATGTTCAATAGAAAGGAAAACATGTCATTACTAGTATTAGTATAGAACCGGAGACACCGGTACCAGGCATTATCATCTTGTGAAATCAACTGAATCTTTAATTGTTGCAGTCTACCTAGTGTTCATCAGATCCTCCAACTCTGAACACAAATAACCGTTTGGCCAAACTAAGCCGGACGAGGATAGATGCGCTAGAAAAAATGAAAATTTATAACATTTCTAATACAAACAAAATATATACATATACATTATAAATCTTCTCATGATTTCTGTGCTTGTTCAATGCATAATATTAGAAATATTAGATCACGTTTCAACACGGAATAGTAAATGGAAGTAATATGGCTGTGGACGAATGAAAATAAACTACTTTCCATGCAGCGGACGTTATGATGACTATCTCAGTATGCAAGGGACGTTCTTGACATACATTTTAATGTGGCTCTGAAGAAAAATAAATGTGGAAAAACTCAATGGGCGTGTCGACCTTCGGGGCCTTTACGCTATGTATAATTACATGAAAACTAATGTACGTGTTTGAAGTTTGAAAAACATTATTTATTTATTATTGTTACATGTGTTTTATTGTGGTATTTAGTTTAATAATCTATTTAGTGTGTGTTTTTTTGAATGTTTATTCGAAATTGCCTCAACCGTTGTTGTGTTTAAGTCTTATTTTCAAAATGAAACCAAGATAACTAAATATTTCATTTTTATATTTTAAGTTATTTTATAATCACATATTGATTTGTAATGAGTTAGTAAAGTTTCTTTTAATTTGTGCTTATGACGACGCTTGCAGCTGAAAGTATTGTACTTTTTGACGAAGCATGTTGCTGATAACTCTATTTCTGTAATCTGACGAAGCATGTTGCGGATAATAACAAGTACTTTTAGGTTAGGAATATTGTGTTCTTTTTTTATAATAAATAAAATTTGTGCTTTTGTAGTTATTATGGACAACTTTTCTCAATATTCTTATGATTTGGATGTTGTATTATTTTTTAACTATTTTTAACAATTTTAATATTAAAATCGATGCAAAAGGTCTTGTTTTAACTTTTAATCTATTTTTAAGGCTATTTACAACCACCATTGTCAAACATAATGCATGGTCTCATAAAATCTCCAACTAATGCGTATGGTTTTTAGCATGAGCTGCACTAATTTCATCAATTTACTCTTCTCCAATTGTTATCCGCCAACAAAGCCCACGATTTTCTTCATTCACTGACAGATGAATTACAGCCAGAATCTACTCTTTTAGCTTGTATCTTAACAAGAATTATAAACGAAGCGAACGTTGTTTTAAAAAAGAAAAAATCTATTGTCTGTAAAGTCGGTTTATTGACGATAGTTGAACGTGACAACGTCATAAGAAAATACTGATGGAATGGTTTCATTTTTCAAAAGAAAATTTTAATTTTATTTGTTTGATAGATATTTTGTATGGACAATTGACACCACATTCACTTTTCACTGAACTTCATACTTGACGAAAACATGTAAATGTATTATTGTATAGGAGCTGTCCACGCGGATGCATCGCTCACTCAAGTAGGAGACAGACAGATGTCGAACGCTGCCGAACGCGGAGGCCGATTGTGCCTCTTTGTCGCTCGTTGCGCTCTCTCGCTTGCACTTCAAGCCTTAAATGGAACGCCTCAATGAGTCATGTTTTTTCGTGCGTTCAGCTGGCTTCATCGAATTATAAGACGTTGTTACGTCAAAAAAAGAAAACTATTGATAAAACACGACACAACAGCCGACAGCCGATGCAAATTTCTATCACATTTATAAATGTCTACTTTTATTTATTTATTAATATTAAGTTTTAGAAGTTGCCTATTTATTTATAGCCGACATCAAATCTATTGGAAATGATTGTTCACAAAGCTGTTTGGTTCATTGGCACTATCGAAATACGACGCAGACTACAAAGTAAACAAACAGTAGACAGTGATTGAATTCGAAACATAATCCGCAATTATGTTGCAAAGTGCAAGCTGCGCATTCGCCGTAATCAAATTACTTCGAGGCTCCAATCTAGTGCTAATTGCCGTTCAATTGTCTAAAGTCGCGAAACACCGAACGCGCTTCATTCGATCCGTATGGCGTGCACTAATTAACTAATCACACTGTTAGTGTTTATTCGTAAAACAATAGTTTTATCGTTTAATTAGACTTATTTGAGACTTCGATCTTGTGTCACGTTACGATACAATAACCGTTCTAAGCAAAATCGTTCATAGATACAAATGTATGTATGTTAATATTTGAAAGATCGTTTTTTTATTGTTTAATCGTGTCGCCTGGTGTTAAGTAATTACTGGAGCCCATAGACCCGCCGGCTGGCCACCAAACCGTTGGTCGGATCAGATAACTGCGCTCACTGGACTCTCTGTTACCAACGCCCTGAGAGAAGCCGAAAACCGAAGCAAATGGAAGCTTAGGGTACAAAGAGCCACGAAGGGCTTTCAAGAACACGACCTTCAGCAATGAAGTATTCGACTAAGAAGAAGATAGACATCTACAACGTAAATGCGCCACCCACCTTGAGATATAAGTTCTAAGGTCTCAGTATAATTACAACGGCTGCCCCGCCCTTCAAACCGAAACGCATTACTGCTTCACGGCAGAAATAGGCAGGGTGGTGGTACCTGGTACCTTTTTTTTTACCCGTACCCTTTTTCCTTGCTGTAGAAAAGTCGTAAACACTTGATACTTGATGTGGTGATGTATTGTGCTCATGTAGACTTGCGTATGAAAGCCACCGATCACCTTAAGACATGAGGTCTAAGGTTCACTTATATAATATTACGGCACGACATATTGTAATAGTGGCTTACTACCATACAAAAGAGAAAGTGCACAATTGAATTATTCAGTTACATTGATTTTTGGGGCGCCGTAGTCGAATGGCAAAAACTAAAACCGTTTGAATAGTCTCAAAAGTTTTTACGCAGTTAATAAATGCGGATACTTTATACAGCTATTGGGGACGAACATAAAATTTAGGGGTGAATATCATTACATAGACTTGATTCGGACCCGTTTTGATAAATGAAATAATAAATGAGCATGCACTTCTAAAATTAGAATATGAGTCCCTCTTCCTATATGTCGTTAGAAGTCGTCGTACCAATTTTTCTAATGAAATACGTACTCAAGAAATGTTCACGATTGACTTCCACGGTGAAGGAATAACATCGTGTAATAAAAATCAAACCCGCAAAATTATAATTTGCGTAATTACTGGTGGTAGGACCTCTTGTGAGTCCGCGCGGGTGGGTACCACCACCCTGCCTATTTTTGCCGTGAAGCAGTAATGCGTATCGGTTTGAAGGGTAGAGCAGCTATTGTAACTATACTTGAGACCTTAAAACTTATATCTCAAGGTGGGTGGCGCATTTACGTTGTAGATGTCTATGGGCTCCAGTAACCACATAACATCAGATGGGCTGTGAGCTCATCCACCCGTCTAAGCAATAAAAAAAAGATGTTTTGAGGTTATGAATATTGCTCAAGAAAATAGGCCGCGAGTAGTAGAAAAAAAATTAATGAAAAAAATTCCACAGCTTCTCGAATGAGTCAAACAATTTCAAACCTAAAGCTCGTTACGACGAAAAGCAACTTATAAAATCATTTCCCATTTCCCTAAAAGCTTCTAATTAATCTTCATTAAATTATTACCAACGAACAACTTAAGTTGAGTAAGATGCATTATTAATTAAATTGAAGTATAATTTAGTAAAATAAATTCTTGCAGATCGAAACATTTATTTAATGTGTAAAGCTCACCTATACATAATACTAGAGGTCCCGCAGTAGTCGAAATTGAACTATAATTAATTGGAATTGTAAGTTTGTACTTTTTTTTTTTTCCCTACCTATGCTGATAGCCTTGAGAGGCTATTTCAGCTTCATCCTAACGTTAGTAGGTGAGCTCGCGGGGCTCAACCGGAGAGTTGCTAACACTGACCCTAGCAAGAGCAGTGCTTCGCTGAATCTACCACCGGATCGGAAACGCGACCCACTGAGAAGATCCGGCGAGAAACTCAGTGGGCTGTGTCTATGGGTTAGTTCGCTCGTCGAGCCCTTCGTCGCAAGCGACGGGTTCGACGAGGACGGTGACCGGTGCTTGTGGTGCCTAAAAGCACCGTTAATGGATCAGGAGGATCCGTAATGACGTGCTTTGGGCGACGTCGACGGTTTACCATTCGGTCTACTGGGTCGGGTATGTAATTTCCAGCGGCTACGATGAGAGGGTTCTCATGTCGTGCCGCCTTCTCAAAATGGCGCAGCGATGCCGACTGTAGATACTTACTAAGAGAGTCGAGCTCCAGGTCGTCGTGGAGATCCACATTCCTAAGGAACCATGGCGCTCCGACGGCTATCCTGCAGAATCGTGATTGAATAACCTGAAAGGATTTCAAGTGGGTGCGGGCTGCGTGAGCGAACACTACGCTTGCATACGTCATGACGGGGCGTATGCAAGTTTTGTAGAGAGTTACCTTATTGCGGAGGGACAGTTTGCTTCGACTACAAAGCATTGGATAGAGTCGTCCTAGAATAAACGCGGCGCGGTCGCGTACCGTTTTTATATGGGGACGGAATGTCATCCCTCTGTCGAGGGTGACGCCTAGATATTTGACCTTCGAGACCCACGGTATGGGCTGGCCAAAGAGAGTGATGGGACTAACGGCGGAGGTGTTTGCGCGCCTACTACGGAGTGGGATGCTCGAAGTGATGTTCGGAGGGCGACCCCTTTTGAAGAGCACCGCTGCGCTTTTCGTGGGGTTGATGTCTATTCGCCACTTCCGGAACCACTGTCCCAGGGTGGCTACTGCGATCTGGAGTCGCCGATGAAGCAGCGACATCTTCCTACACGAGTAGTAGATAGCCGTGTCATCGGCGAAGAGCGCTAGATGGGTCTCCGGAGACCGGGGTATATCATTGATATACAAACTAAATAATAACGGGGAGAGCGCGGAGCCTTGCGGGACTCCGGCAGTCAGTTGACGGGGACGAGAACGAGTTCCCTCTACTCGATATCGAAACGAACGGTTCGACAAGAAGTCTCGTATGATGAGCACGAGTCTGTCTGGCACTCCCATGTTGTATAGTTTATAAATTAAACCGTTGTGCCAGACTTTGTCGAACGCCTTCGCGATGTCGAAGAAGAGGGCGCCGGTCGGGATTTGTTTACGCCTATTTAGTCCTATCAGAATGTGCTCCGTGAGGCGGTGCACTTGTTGTACGCACGAGTGTTTTGAGCGGAATCCGAACTGTTCGTCTATGAGAATTTTGTTCGCGGTAACAAAATTCCAGAGGCGTTTCCTAAGGAGCCGTTCGTAAATTTTTCCTATCGTCGAGAGGAGACTAATCGGACGGTAACTAGAAGTTTCGTTTGTCGGTTTGCCCGGCTTATGTATACCGATAACGTCCGCTTCTTTCCACACCGCGGGAAAGATGCAGTGCGTCATAGCGGCATTTAAAATTGTAGCCAACATTGCTATCAGTTGGACTGGCAAGAGTTTAAGCGCGCGGTTGTGGATGCCGTCGGAGCCGGGTGCCTTCCTAGGTTGTAGGTTGTGGATCGCGTCTCTAACTTCGTCGGTGGTAATGGGGGGTAACGCGTCCGAGGGCGGCAGGGAAGCTCTGCGCTCGACCTCCCTGTCGACTAACTCGGTGTGTTCGGGGTCCGCGTGTTGAGTGCTGGTGGTGCACTGCTCTTGCAGTGCATCGGCCAGCAGCTCAGCCTTGTCATCGTCATCGAATGCCGGTGGTTGGCCTGAAGGGCGTACGAGGGGAGGCATAGTGGCTATAGTTTCGGATTTGAGAGTCCTAGCTAGTCGCCAGTATGCTTGGTGGGAGGGCGCGAGTTGTTCTAAATAACTATGCCAATTATCGTTACGCGCGTCGCTTAAGCGGGAGTGGACTTCGCGTTGTAGACGACGCATCCGAATCCGGTTTGAATGCGTGGGAAGACGATCGTAGGCCCGGATTGCCGCGTTCCTAACTCTTAAGAGATTCCTAAGATCGGGGGACAGTCTGATGCGGTGGAAGCTGTCCTCCACATCGACTTCTATTATGATTGTATTTTATACTTCTATAATCACTAATTTCGCCAAGACTACACTATAAAAAATATTAACAAAGACAAACAATATTTAATCTATTCTCAATTTTACCACAAACGCCAAGAACAAAAGTTTTACAATAAATAGTATGCATGCGTGTGTGCGTCAAATACATGGTATATAGTGTGTGTAATGTTTTCTTTATTGATTTAATGTATCTTTTATGCATTATTTAAAAAAAATATTAGCATTGTGCACTTCTTCTCTATATTCTCTATAAGTGTGGAAAATTTCATACTCCTCCGTTCGCGCAATTTTCGTAAAAATGGGATACAAAGTTTTTGCTTCACGTATTAATATATAGATAATAATATAATCAACAGAAGTGGCTTCTAACAATTTTCGAATAACTACTTTAACGCAATTGAACTGTTCGAAACGCCACTAAACAAAACGGTTTATAGTCATTAGTGCAATGTTAAGACTCGGTAAAACAAGCACATCCCTTCGGAGCTTTTAAGCTGCACACTAACAAATCTGACGGACTGCCACGCTTCGTTGAACGACGAATAAGTGCACAATAAAAGCAAAAACACAGAGTGAAAATACAACGAGGGAAAATTCCGTAGCTACAGTTCGAAATAACCTTATTAGACGAGAGAAGAGCAGAGGATTTGAAGTCTTTTTTTTATTTTTAGTTGTCTATTTAACGTTTGACAGTTTGAAGTAGTTCATTTATTCAGAAAACTTATAGTATTAATTTGTTTAATTACCCACTAGAACTTGTATGGTATTTATCTCACTCAGCATTACAATAAACAGTGTGTATTTCTTTACGACATATTTACTTCAAAATATATCTAATATATAAAATTCTCGTGTCACAATGTTCGTTCCCATACTCCTCCGAAACCGCTTGACCGATTCTAATGAAATTTTTTATGCATATTCAGTAAGCCTGAGAATCGGCTACTATCTATTTTTCATACTCCTAAGTGAATAGGGTTGTCCACCCCTAACATTTTTTTTTTTATTTTGACATTTTTTTTTGTTATAATGAGGTATTATGTGGTTGAATGAGGTTTTGTTATTTTTATTATATATTCCCTCATCGTTCACAGCACTACATACCTCTTTCACTCATTTACCACATCCTTACACACTTACAATAAGTTAGTAGTTTTTTTTTTCTACACTAGAATTTCCCTAGAAATCTTATATATGGCAAAACAATGTTTGCCGGGTCAGCTAGTATTATATATAATCGTCTTGCCTTGTTATTAGTAAAGCGTTATTCAAACATAATTTTGGGGGTCTTAAGAAACTCTATACGAGATGTATAATCTTTTGTTTTGCAGTAATTGTGTCAGTCAGTCGGCATGCCGGGTTCGTCACCACGACACATATCCTATATTACAATACCATTACGAAATTGTAATCAGTAAGATAAAAATACAACACGAAACTACTAGTAAACGAGGTAGCGGTAGGCAGCGGCTTAGCTCTGTCCCTGGCATTGCTGAAGTCCATGGGCGACGGTAGCCACTCACCATTAGGTGGGCCGTATACTCGTCTGCCTACAACGGCAATAAAAAAAAACGATAAAAAATTAGTAAAATCTGAAAGTACCAAAGAGAATAATAATATGTATAACAAATTAATAAGTGTTGAACAAGTCAGGGTTTTAGTTGAATTACTTAATTTGAATGTTTCGATAACTGGAATGATTTACTGATGCATTAAAACTGTGTATATAAAGAAAATTAACAAAAATTTTAAAATCAAATACTCATCTAATGCTTATTCTAAACTAAGTTCTTAGACGTCCATTACTGCGAAGTGAATGTTTTCTAAACAACACCGAGTTTTAGATTACCAACGAGAACACGATGCATCTTAAGTGTGCAATAACATTGATCTAATTGACACCATATTGTAGCTAAAATTCCTTTGTTACCCGATATTCATCCAGTTAATGCAGGCGCACTGCTATATATCTATCTATATGAACTATAGGAACAAACACTATCTATAGGAACTAATAGTTTTATAAAATACTGTTTCTTTTTCATTTTATTTTAAACTAGCTGACCCGGCAGACTTCGCAGTGCCTCAATCGATAAATAAAAGACCAAAATTTTTGTATAAAATAAACTTAAAAGAAACAAAAGGAATCCGTCCGACGGGGGACACATCAAAGGAAAAACAAAATTGTTATTTTTATTTAATTCCGAGCATTTTCATATTTATCTACCTTTTAAACCTTCTCTGGACTTCCACAAATAATTTTAGACCAAAATTAGCCAAATCAGCCCAGCTGTTCTCGAGTTTTAACGAGACTAACGAACAGCAAATCATTTATATATATATTATATATGATAAGATCTGAAATCGTATTTTAGCTGAACAATGTATAACAAACATAAAAAATATTGAAAAATCGTTCATCGGAAAGGATTTGTTTTATTCATATAATATACAAGCCATTGGCTGAATTAACACATTTGTTCACGAACGACTTCCCCTGTAAAGAAACTACTTAGGACTACTAGGTACTGTTGATATTTTTTTATTTACTGTGTTTATTAGAACTATAACTAGTGAGAAGTAACTCTTGATATTTTTAAAATATTCTATAAGTTATAGTCTAGACTTACTCGTCTTTTCTCAAGGCATATTCAAACACATATTTATTTAAGCAGTACTTAGATGTACAGGTAGATAAATATTTTTTTTTTTACCTACATGTGTGGACGAGCTCACAGCGCACCTGGTGTTAAGCGGTTACTGGAACCCATAGACATCTACAATGTAAATGCGCCACCCACCTTGAGATATAAGTTCTAAGGTCTCAGTATAGTTACAGCGACTACCCCATCCTTCAAACCGAAACGCATTACTGCTTCACCGCAGAAATAGGCGGAGCGGTGGTACCTACCCGTGCGGACTCACAAGAGGTCCTACCACCAGCAAATATGGGACGATCAAGTCGTTGTGACTCCACTGGCTTTGGTAGGAAGAAAGTATGTACGAAGCCTGCGTATATCGGTGACACTGTATTCTCTACTTCCAATCTGAAGCAATTACGCGTTTCGATTTGAAGGTTAGAATAGTCGATTCTTTAGTAACATAAACCTTTGAGACCATATCTCGAAGATAACGGCAGCATTCAATTAAATATTATATTAAGATAGTATAAGTTCAATCCACACTGCTGTGTCCTTTTCAAACTGTACGCTTCATTGTGTGTTCTAAATCTTTCGAAGATTCGCAATATCACATTGAAAAGTTACCATTTGCTTTTGTGCAACAATATTCTTCAGGTTTCTATTCAGAAGGGAAAATCCGCTTAGTGCTAAAAGCTTTGTTCGTTTGAAACATTTTTCATAGAGCTTCAAGCTCCTTACTATGTACTATAAGACATACATATCGACGCTTGAAAGGCAAACGTGACTAAGCGGCAATAACTGCTTTATACATAAATGATAGGCAATAACCATATTCGATGCGCAAAAAATATATATTTCTAGGTCTATTAAAATCATTTCAATCCTATAGCTAGATTCGTTAAAATATTTTTTTTTTCATGTATTTCAATTTTAAATTAGTCTGCTGTAAAGTTCACGCATTATCGCTTAGTCACGTTTGCCTTTCAAGCTTCGATATGTACTGAATGAAATGAAACCCTTCAATGAATGAATTATAGTACAAACACGGTTCCCGTTAAATATTGTTTAAGCAAAAAAAATACAGGTGTTATTTTTTGTATGCCCGCACGTGTAGGTAATGCAACCCCGACTTTTTCTGCCGCGAAACAGTCGTTCGATTTGAAGGGTGGACAGCCGTTGTACAACATAATAGAGACCACGACATCATGTCTCAAGGGGGCTTTCACAATGTGTATGGGATCCGGTAACCGCTTTACACTTTACGCTTTTTATCCGGTCTAGACAATAAAAAACATAAAAGAAATTGTTCAATATGTAATATCGTTATTAAATAATAGCGACTTGTCTAGAACGCTTACGACTCTACGAAATCTAATATTGGTATTAGATTATTAACGTTTCACTGATTCAAATTAATATTATGGAATCGGTAGATCGTAGTCAAAGTTATTGTGATAGTCTTCAAGAATTATTGAGAGTACTGAGAAAATGAAATCGCCTTTTTTTTTTTTCAAAGGATCTTATGCTTGTTATTCGAATGTTTTATTTAGCGATTTCGCGGATGGTTAACGGTTATAGTTGTTTGTTTTTTCATCTTATGACCTACCGTCGACGTAACGAAATAAGGCATATTTCGATTTTTAAGCCTAATTTTAAATTTACGTTTTACGAAAAAATGTTAGATATTTGGAGCGAGCGTAAACCTTTTTTAAATTACGATTTCCACCAGTCAACCCGCAAATTACGTAAAAGTTTGTTAAAAAATAATGACATTTTTGTGTTATTGTCGTGTTTGGAATTACCAGTGCTGCTACGCGATTTAGCCGGGAATAGTTCCAACATCGATTGTATTTAATGAGCCACGCCGATCGAGATTCATTAGTATTTAAGTACACTCCATTCTTTATTGTAAACATAGAACTTTTATTAAGCGTATGCCATAATTTATACACCAGCATATGGCATATCTCCTAGGAGAGATATAATCGTGAGTTTTATTCCAGCTAATCACAAAAAAAATATTAGATGGCGACGGATGACTGCAGATAAAGAGTTGTAGAATCGAACGCCTTAAAATTCGTATTGAAATCCATACATGTGAGGCTATTTAATTTTTTTGTTTTGAACCAGAGTTAAGTGATTATTGGCAGACATTGCCAATAATCACTTAACTCTGGTCCAAAACAAACATCAGGTCGAAATATAATAAGGATGCAAAGCCTCTCCTACAATTCAAAGTGAAACGAATTACTGCTTCGTGCCAGGAATAAGCTGGGTACTGGTACTTTCTTGCACTACCTACAATACGCCTTGAAAAGTTTATAAATTTTACGGATGTGATTTTTACTCCACACGATGCTATACCTGGATGTTAGAAGTTGTCCGTTGTTCGTGAACATATCGACGCTTGAAAGGCAAACGTGTCTAAGCGACAATAACTGCTTTGTACATAAATGATAGGCAATAACCATATTCGATGCGTAAAAAAATATATTTCTAGGTCTATTAAAATCATTTCAATCCTACAGCTACTAGCTAGATTCTACTACAGCTAGATTCGTTAAAATAAATTTTGTTTTCAGGTATTTCAACTTTAAATTAGTATGCTGTAAAGTTCACGCATTGTCGCTTAGTCACGTTTGACTTTCAAGCGTCGATTTGTTAAGTAGGAACGTACGTTTGATACGAGTATGTCGGGCGTCTTATCCTTTAGGCCGAGACACCATGCGTTAACTTTTTGACATCATAAAACATGTTTTATGGTGATAAAAAAGCATCTATATATTAATACGTGAAGCAAAAACTTTGTATCCCTATTTACGACAATTGCGAGGACGGAAGAGTATGAAATTTTCCACACTTATAGAGAATATAGAGAAGAAATGCACAATGCTAATATTTTTTTAAAATAATGCATAAAAGATACATTAAATCAATAAAGAAAACATTACACACACTACGTACCATGTATTTGGCGCACACACGCATGCATACTATTTATTGTCAAACTTTTGGTCTTGACGTCTGTGGTCAAATTGAGAATAGATTAAATATTGTTTGTCTTTATTAATATTTTTTTAAAGTGTAGCCTTGGCGAAATTAGTGATTATAGAAGTATAAAATACAATCATAATAGTGTACAAACTTACAATTCCAATTAATTATTATAGTCGAATTTCGACTACTGCGGGACCTCTAGTTTTCTTAAATCTATCTCTTTCGTATTTAACGAATTCAAACAGCAGCTTCGTAATAAATTAATCAGATGATCGTTCTAGGCCTTCGTCGGTCATCGACCTGACATTAATCACATTTTAAAACATAGATATTTTTTTCCGTTCAGTAATTTGTCCATCACCATAGTTATTATACACGGAAGAGTTAAAAAATCTTAAAATCTATAACAGCACTGATGATTTATTAACTTAAGTTTTCTTCCGTGTTTTGTGTAAACTCTACATTAAAATTCGATTAGTTTTATTTAAACGCAATGCGTGTACCTAATGCGTTTGTTTATTTTATTGACTTGGGGTTTTAGCAGAATTGGCCTTCCACGCGCGTAAGTAAATAATTAGTTGCCACCTATGACGGTGTGCCCGTGCAATTGATTTGAAATCGCAGACACGAGTCATTATCTGCGTCAATCCGATATCAAGGTAATGTATTAAAATTGAAATGGGTTCGTTTGCGCGGAACTAAGATTTAAATTTTTGCTTAAAATCCTTATACTCGTATGTAGGAAGCAACGTAAGTTTGAATTGCGAACTTTTATAGCAATCCGATGTAAGTAAATAACACTTATGATGTATTAAAAGCCGTCTGGTGTAGTGGTAAGTGACATGGTCACTACACAAGGGGGTCGCGGGTTCGAATCCCGCCAAGGGAAGATATTTGTATGATAAATATAAATGTCTTTTCCAGGGTTATGGATGTATATTAAATATATGTATGTGTATAATAAAAATCTTACATTTATTTCCGTTATCTGGTACCTGTAACACAAGTTCTTTACGAACTTATCACGGGACCAGTTAACGTGGCGTGATTGTTAGTAAATATTTATTTATTTATTATTATTATTATTATTTATCATTTATTATCAAGGTATGATGTAACATTCAATTCGTGACAATTACAACTTTCATTTTAAATCTAGAGGGCCATCGTCTTTTGAGATTTTTTTCTACCAATTGTATATTCATTTGTCGTAAAGTCAAAGTATTCTCGGTGATCGGTAGCCCAATCTCGGAAACGATCAAATTTTTAGTACGTCGTCGTGAATTCAGGCCGAACAAACAAACAAACATAATTCCGCCTTCCCTGGCTCACGGATTTGGATTAGGCACACATCACAGTACAGGCATGCAGTTAGACCACCACAAAAATACGATACTTGATTTTGTTTATTAATATCTAAAATTTAATTAAACAAGAAAATTCAAGAGTAATATTAATTTAGGTAGTACTATTCATTTTGTGAAACATAACAACGCAAATATTTGACTTGTGATGCAAAATTTCCATAACCAAACAGTTAGTTATTGCCTTTGCTAGGTATTATATGTGATAAAATTCTAAAAAGTAAAAACATTACGCCTTTTCACACATTTCAGTTCTAATATTCAATACTAAGTTTATTAGATATTTGGAGAAATATTCCATTATCGATGGAGCAGAGGAAATCAAGTGATCACAGCTCACTTGATTTTATCTTATGATTTGCACCGATCATTATATTTGATAGAGCAGTAACACCTTTTTTTTTCCTACCTATACTGGTAGCCTTGAGAGGCTATTTCAGCTTAGGTGAGCTCACGGGGCTCAAACCTGGCGACGATGCTAACACGAACCCTAGCAAGAGTCGTGCTTCGCAGAATCTACCACCGGATCGGAAACGCGACCCACTGAGAAGATCCAGCGAGAAACTCAGTGGGCTGTGTCTGAGAGTTAATTTACTCGTCGAGCCCTTCGTCGCAAGCGACGGGTTCGACGAGAACGGTGACCGGGCAGTAACACCAATGTGATAATTAAACCTCCAGACTAAATTCAGTTTTTATTAACATTTCGGTATCTTTTAAAAAGTAAATTTCGTAAAATTGTGTCCTAAAATGAAAAAGAAATAATACCCCGAGATTAATTTGAATACGTCCCAGCAGTGATGATTGCGTGCCATCTGTCAAGACATTGCACGCCATTATCGCTTCAATGCTAAAACGTTAATGGCTGTAATCGCTTGAAAATTACAAGTTACGAAGTCCCTTATTTATTCACCAATTGTTGTTTAAGTTTTTAGTTTGCGAAACGTTTGTTTTTAGATTATCATCGATTTTCGTAAATTATCGCGGTAGTGAGAAAAAAAAATTAAGTTTTTTTTTTTAATGTATGATATTTAACTACGTTACTTTATTCAATTAACAATTTTAGTTCATTATCAATTACATTTTCGATTGAGTGTGTAAATGAATGTTATTAAAAAGTACGAAGGTCATACGGATTCTGTTCAAAATCAATTATATGAGTTTAATTCGTAACGCTTCTTCGGTCACTTTTATTGATATGAAATCCATGAAATTTCCATTGGTTTACGTATGAATAACATTTTCAGAGGTGTCAATCATTATATAAAGTCATTACGAAATTTAATCAACTTGGTAGTTCTTTCGGATTCGTAAACATGACTACTGTTATCGTCGTCGTGACTACGAAAACTGTAAATTATTCGAACCGTTGGGAATAATATAATAACAATAAAAACACGACATCAAACCGTAAAAGAAGTTTTAATTAATCAACTTAGTCAACTCAAAAGATGCGCTTTTTTTAAGCTTTTCGGGGGTAGCCTAAGAGGCTATTCCGGTTACGGCTGGTAGGTGAACTCACGGGCTCAACTGGAGAGAATTTGCTAACACCAACCCTAGCAAGAACAGTGCTTAGCAGAATTTACCACCGGATCGGAATCGCGACCCACTGAGACGATCCGGCGAGAAACTCAATGGGCATAGATGCGCAATAATATTCCATTGAAGTACACAATTACAACACCGGCAAGTTTTCCACTTAACAAAGACTAAGAATATGCTTCTTTCAAAACGACCACTTCGGAACCGTCCATAAACATCGAATATCTTACTGACTATTTAATTGAAGACAAAATTCCGCCCGGTTGATTGTTTTAAATATATTATTAATTATAATTATGAAATAAAGTATTTAAAATGTAATTTTACAGTAAACACTTTAAAAAAACCGAAAAGAGCTAACATGTAAAATACGATGCTTTTACTGGTTGGTACTCGTGAAACAATGTCAATTAGATATCGAGACACGAAGCTTCATACAGTAAAATAGAACACTACTATGTTAACGTAACACACTTTCATAAAACTAAAAAGATTTCTAAAAAAACTCGAAAATAAGTATATATCGTACGTAATACTCGTAATTACGCCTCAGTCTTATTTGTATCGCTTTGTTTAAGTTTCAACGGCATTAAAATATATTTGAAAAACAAAAAAAAAAATCTTTGTAGTGTTTTAGCGTCCTAAAAAGAGTTGTTTGCACCGTATGACCGTGTTCCGGGGAAAAATCGGAACGGTCGTGACTCAAGCGTACAGCGGCCAGATCAACGCACACTTACGCACCGACCGAACGCTCTATACACGACCCGTACCACTGCACATGCGACCGAAATTAAATAAAGATCGAAATTACTTTTTTTTTTTTTTTTTTGTCAGAGCACGTGAGTAAATTTTACTGGTCTCATAATGTTCTGGACTGTGAAGATAATGCGAAAGCTACCTTTTAATAAGCACTGTTCTCTCTAGAGACTAGAGTGAGATGCATAATTACATCGTGACAGGTAAAAGCAGGATAGCGAAACTCGCTCTCACCACGCTGCACCATCAGTAAGTACCGTTTTTAGAGTCGCTCCGCTAACACCGACTCACTACCCGCTAAATATCGCGCATCGCCCGGATATACTCGACATAGCGTTATTAAAAAACGTAACTCTGAGCTTACACTCGATCGAAGTAGTTTCAGAGTTAGATTCAGACCACCGTCCCGTCGTTATGAAGCTCGGTCGCGCTCCCGACTCCGTTCCCGTCACGAGGACTGTGGTGGATTGGCACACGCTGGGCATCAGCCTGGCTGAATCTGATCCACCATCGCTCCCGTTTAACCCGGACTCTACCCCGTCTCCTCAGGATACCGCTGAAGCCATAGACATCTTAACGTCACACATCACCTCGACATTAGATAGGTCATCGAAACAAGTTGTAGCGGAGGACTTCCTTCACCGCTTCAAATTGTCCGACGATATTAGGGAACTTCTTAGAGCTAAGAACGCCTCGATACGCGCCTACGACAGGTATCCTACCGCGGAAAATCGTATTCGAATGCGTGCCCTACAACGCGACGTAAAGTCTCGCATCGCCGAAGTCCGAGATGCCAGATGGTCTGATTTCTTAGAAGGACTCGCGCCCTCCCAAAGGTCTTACTACCGCTTAGCTCGTACTCTCAAATCGGATACGGTAGTAACTATGCCCCCCCTCGTAGGCCCCTCAGGCCGACTCGCGGCGTTCGATGATGACGAAAAAGCAGAGCTGCTGGCCGATACATTGCAAACCCAGTGCACGCCCAGCACTCAATCCGTGGACCCTGTTCATGTAGAATTAGTAGACAGTGAGGTAGAACGCAGAGCCTCCTTGCCACCCTCGGATGCGTTACCACCCATCACCCCGATGGAAGTTAAAGACTTGATCAAAGACCTACGTCCTCGCAAGGCTCCCGGTTCCGACGGTATATCTAACCGCGTTATTAAACTTCTACCCGTCCAACTCATCGTGATGTTGGCATCTATTTTCAATGCCGCTATGGCGAACTGTATCTTTCCCGCGGTGTGGAAAGAAGCGGACGTTATCGGCATACATAAACCCGGTAAACCAAAAAATCATCCGACGAGCTACCGCCCGATTAGCCTCCTCATGTCTCTAGGCAAACTGTATGAGCGTCTGCTCTACAAACGCCTCAGAGACTTCGTCTCATCCAAGGGCATTCTCATCGATGAACAATTCGGATTCCGTACAAATCACTCATGCGTTCAACAGGTGCACCGCCTCACGGAGCACATTCTTGTGGGGCTTAATCGAACAAAACCCTTATACACAGGAGCTCTCTTCTTCGACGTCGCAAAAGCGTTCGACAAAGTCTGGCACAATGGTTTGATTTTCAAACTATTCAACATGGGCGTGCCGGATAGTCTCGTGCTCATCATACGGGACTTCTTGTCCAACCGCTCTTTTCGATATCGAGTCGAGGGAACCCGCTCCTCCCCACGACCTCTCACAGCTGGAGTCCCGCAAGGCTCTGTCCTCTCACCCCTCCTATTTAGCTTATTCGTTAACGATATTCCCCGGTCGCCGCCGACCCATTTAGCTTTATTCGCCGACGACACGACTGTTTACTATTCTAGTAGAAATAAGTCCCTAATCGCGAAGAAGCTTCAGAGCGCAGCCCTAGCCCTAGGACAGTGGTTCCGAAAATGGCGCATAGACATCAACCCATCGAAAAGTACTGCGGTGCTATTTCAGAGGGGAAGCTCCACACGGATTTCCTCTCGGATTAGGAGGAGGAATCTCACACCCCCGATTACTCTCTTTAGACAACCCATACCCTGGGCCAGGAAGGTCAAGTACCTGGGCGTTACCCTGGATGCATCGATGACATTCCGCCCGCATATAAAATCAGTCCGTGACCGTGCCGCATTTATTCTCGGTAGACTCTACCCCATGATCTGTAAGCGGAGTAAAATGTCCCTTCGGAACAAGGTGACACTTTACAAAACTTGCATAAGGCCCGTCATGACTTACGCGAGTGTGGTGTTCGCTCACGCGGCCCGCACACACATAGACACCCTCCAATCCCTACAATCCCGCTTTTGCAGGTTAGCTGTCGGGGCCCCGTGGTTCGTGAGGAACGTTGACCTACACGACGACCTGGGCCTCGAATCAATTCGGAAATACATGAAGTCAGCGTCGGAACGATACTTCGATAAGGCTATGCGTCATGATAATCGCCTTATCGTTGCCGCCGCTGACTACTCCCCGAATCCTGATCATGCAGGAGCCAGTCACCGTCGACGCCCTAGACACGTCCTTACGGATCCATCAGATCCAATAACCTTTGCATTAGATGCCTTCAGCTCTAATACTAGGGGCAGGCTTAGGGATCCCGGTAACCGTACTCGTCGAACTCGACAAAGAGGTCGACGTGCAACCTAACCCATGCATCAGCCCGCTGAGTTTCTCGCCGGATCTTCTCAGCGGGTCGCGATTCCGATCCGGTAGTAGATTCATTCGCGAAACAATTGCTCTTGAGTTGTTAGGTCTCCCTCGGAGGCGCTCGGGCAGTTGTTAGCAAATCCCACCCCTCTTGGCTGAGCCTTTGCTCGCCCACCTGTCCTGGTGAAACTGGAAAGGCCTTCGGGCCACCAGTAAACTTTCAATCATAAAAAAAAAAAAAAAAAAAAAAAAAAACCGTTTTTAGACTAATCATACGGACAATTTATAAAAATGTGACGAGCTATTATAGAATTATAGCAGAATTTTCTTATTTCATCAATTCTTGTTTCAACAATTGAATTCGTTGATCGATCATTTGTTGAAGAGTTAGATTTAGATCAGTAAAGTCAATGACCTAACCGAGTGAATTACACTCGAGGTGACACTTTAAGACGATGTCACGAACACTAATCAATTTATTCTTAATAATTATTATCAATATTGTCGTCCATAATTATTATAAAATATTTTTCGTGTATCTCAGGAATGTGAACAAGATAGGACTATTATAACAAATTACATTATTATTTTAGCTAAAATAATAATGTAATTACATTATTAAACAAATTACAATTACATTATTAAACAAATTACATTATTATTTTAGCTAAAATAATAATGTAATTTGTTATAATAGTCCTATCTTGTCCACATTCCTGAGATACACGAAAAATATTCTTAATAATATTATTATCTTGATTCAACTAAACATATTAAATTTTAATAACACAAAAAGGTAAAAAATGAAGAGGACCTCCAGGAAAAAAAAAAAGAATTCCGTAAATTATACTCTCAATTCGATCGGACAAACGCCTCAAGACAACAACACAGAAAATCTACAATATACATAGTTACTTTCTTACAACCGCCTTAAGAGATATAACCGACTTCAATTTTAAGCATTGTTCCAAGTATTAAGAAGCCAAGCCAAGTATTAACTTGTTTGAAAGGCCAAAGTTAGAATAAATTATTATACGAAAGGAAGTTAATGAATGGGACTTAAAGAAGACTGTAAACTTAAGTTGTATGTGGTCTAGTTTAAACGCCTGCCTACCAAGACCGAGGACCAAATTTTATTGTGGATAATAAATAATAGAGAATGTCTCATTGTTGTTCTTGTTGTTGTTGTCGTAGTCCTTGGGTACCGCGCTGGTAAATAGGGCCCTCACAAGTTGTCTCCACTTGACCCTGTCTTGCGCTTGCTCCTTGACGATTGATTTTGTTTTTCATTCGAGAATTGTCCACAAACAGTGCGAATCCAGCATGAATTTTGAAACCATGGTACAAAATTGAACATCGAAACAGGACCCGTGGTAACGTATGACAGTAATATATTCATAGTTATGTACAGGAACGAGAAACGGCCGCCGACATGACGTTCCAAACAATAAATTACATCCATCCTTCATTCACGCCAATTAATATTCATACTGTTCTCGTGAAATCATATTACGTACGAAACGTGTTTCGGTGCAGCGTGATTGGATTTCGTTCGATTAAAATGTGCATGATAAATACATCCTTTTTTTAGGTATACGACAGGACGTGGATTTTTACCACTACTATAGGTGGGGCGTATTTTGAAAGGCCACGAGAAGAAATCATTTCGAGATTTTAATCTGAAGTTGGGAGGCGTTTGGGATGGTATAGACATGTGATGAGACGAAAATGAGGTTGGTAAAAGAATGGTAACTATGAATGTGGAAGGATATAGAGGAAGAGGTAGACCTAAGAAGAAATGGATGGATTGCGTGAAAGACGATATGTGTAAGAAGGGAGTGAGCGAAGAAATGGTATGTGATAGAAGAGTATGGAAGGAGAAAACGTGTTGCGCCGACCCCAGGTGACTGGGTGAAGGGCAGGAAAGTGATGACGAATCTCAAGTTGGGAGGCGACATTCATTTTGAAATGCCATTGAGGTCCTGTAATAATTTAGCATCAAATGGACTGTACGTGGTCAAGCCATTTAGTGCAGAATAGGCAAAACACCACAAGATAGAACACGTGCTTGCACTATTGCAAGATTTGAAGAAAGCTTGACCGAGTTTAGACCGTAAGTATCCATGTCCGTTTTATGATTCAAACAAATATTAAACTAGTAATAAAACATGTATAAAAGTCTAGAAGATTAATTCATAACATCATCTAGATTAATTCAAGAATAATTCATTTCAGAAGATTAATTCAACGGCCGTCTGGTGTAGTGGTAAGTGACATGGTCACTACACAAGGGGGTCGCGGGTTCGAATCCCGCCAAGGGAAGGTATTTGTATGATAAATATAAATGTCTTTTCCAGGGTTATGGATGTGTCTTAAATATATGTATGTGTATAATAAAAATCTTACATTTATTTCCGTTATCTGGTACCTGTAACACAAGTTCTTTACGAACTTATCACGGGACCAGTTAACGTGGTGTGATTGTTAGTAAATATTTATTTATTATTTATTTATTTAATGGCTGCCCCACCCTTCAAAAAAAAAAAATCTAATATTGAGTGATGAATGGTAACTATTTCTCATGAACTATAATATCAATCAAGGGACAGTCAATTACCTAAGTATTCCCTAAGTAACTAAAATCCGATTATTTAAAAAAAACATGAAACTTACAATTTTTCGATAGAATTTTTTGATTTAGCTAAAAATTTATAAGGATTTTATTCTATCAGACCACAGACGTCGACGGCTGGACATAGGTCTCCCCCAAGCCTCGCCACAACGATCGGTCCTGCACTGCTTGCTTCCAGGGATTCCCCGCGAACCTCAATAGAACGTCAGTCCACCTTGTCGGATCTATGTTATGATGTTTGATCTATGTTGTAATTTCGGAAGTATCGAGACATACTCTTACTATTTTAAAATATTTATAAGGTGATTTAGCCCGATAAGTATTATAGTTTTATAGTGTAAGTTGATGTATAAAATAATATGTGCGTATTGTGTTGCTTTTTTTTTTTTGTAATTTAAATTTCTCTTCTTGTTCACTTTCTACTGCGATTTTGATTGTGGAAACATATTTGGTTATTGTTTTAGCTATATTTTTTTTAGATATTGTATGTTTGTATTGTACTGTTTGTTTCCCAAATAAATAAATAAATACTTTGTAGTATATATTATATGTAATTATAGCTGCTACATTACAGGAAAGCAAGCAAAATCAGTTTGTAACAGTATTTTTGTTTGCAATATACACTTTTGCTCAGAGCTAAGCAAAGATTTTTAACGACATCCGCAAAGTTTCTTGTTTGATATTCTAAGTAACTCGCTATTCCGATCCAGTGTTAGTTTCACTGAAACACTGCTTTTGCTGAAGCCAGTATTAGCAAATTCTCTCAGGTTGAGCCCGTCAGCTGACCTACCAGTCCGCAGTCAGTAAACTGGAATAACTTTTTAGGCAACCAGAGATTATGTAGATAGAGGTTAAAGTATGAAATTGCCGTTCTATTACAGTAGGTACTTCGAATTGACATAGAATATTCATGGTTTGAGATGTTTCAGTGAAACGTTTTTCAAATGGTACCTATGAGGTGCTTCTTTTAAAGAATGTGCAACATTCGATTATCGGCTTTCAGTTGTTTTTTTATTCAGCTTAGACAAGAAAGATGGGTACTTCGAAAATTCGGGTGATTTATGAATACAAGTTCCGACACGAACTAACGCTGCAGAAACAACTCGCAATATGAATGTTGCGTTTCGAGAGGAGACTGCTAATGAGTTAACCGTGCGATTTTGGTTTAAGCGCTTTCGTGATAGAAATTTTGATTTGAAGAACGAACCAGTGTCCGAAAGCAAAGTTTACTAACAAAAAGGTAATGGAGTTACCATTTGGTGGTCTCAGCATGGTATTGTTCACTATAGCTTTCTCCGATCTGGTCAAGCAATAACGGCAGATGTCTACTGTGCCGAACTCCGAACAATGATATCAAAACTTGCAGTGAAACAGCCCCGACTCATGAATCGATCTTCACCACTGTTGCTCCATGATAACGCGAGACCTCATACAACACGAGAAACCGTTTTAACTCTACAGGAACTGCAATTAGAAACCATTCGTCACCCTCCGTATTCACCAGACCTTGCTACAAAGGACTACCTTTTTTTTGTGATTTGCACAATTTTCTACGTGATAAAAAATTTTCTTCCCAAGAGGCAGTACAGATTGCTTTCAGACATGTTTGTAGAATCTACATCACCAGAGTTCTATCACAAAGACATAAATGAACTTCCTAATAGATGGAAGCAATGTATAGATAGTAATGGTAGATATTTTAATTAAATAAATATGTTAAATAATAAATATGTTAAAACGACTTAACCTAATAGGTGCATGGCTCTAATAAAGAATAAAAAAAAAACCCTAATATATTCTCTGCCCTACCTTTGGTCGACTGGTAGATAATGCCTTAGGCATTAAGTCCGCCAATGTAAATTTTACATGAAGTGTAATAAATAAATAACTAATGACATAAACATCGTGTACAGTATGCACATTTAGGTTTTGAAGCGTACTGTAATGTAACAACACGAAAACAAACTGATAATGAGATGATTATGTCACTTCGTTATCAGAACGAGTGAATCAGATACGTCCTATGCAGACGTAGTTTAATGGGTTTCATTATTTTTACTGCTCACTATGTAATATTTGTATTATATTGTATTTAATAATGATTAGAGGTCCCGCAGTAGTCGAAATTCGACTATAATTAATTGGAATAGTAAGTTTGTACACTATTATGATTGTATTTTATACTTCTATAATCAATAATTTCGCCAAAACTACATTATAAAAAATATTAACAAAGACATACAATATTTAATCTATTCTCAATTTGACAACAGACGTCAAGAACAAAAGTTTGCCAAAAAATCGTATGCATGCGTGTGTGCGTCAAATACATGGTATGTAGTGTGTGTAATGTTTTCTTTATTGATTTAATGTGTCTTTTAAGCATAATTAAAAAAAAAATAGCATTGTGCACTTCTTCTCTATATTCTCTATAACTGTGGGAAATTTCATACTCCTCCGTCCGCGCAATTTTCGTAAAAAGGGATACAAAGTTTTTGCTTCACGTATTAATATATAGATATATTATTTTTGATTATTACATTTTCGTTTTTTTACTGAGATAGACCGGAGCGCAGACACCGGTTTCAAGTAAATACTGAAGACTACGTATCATAAAGGTTGAGTCAACCTTTTGTTGTTCAGATTTAACGGTTTACCGAATAAAGAAATAAATAATAAAGTTTTTATAGTTTTCAGATGAACCAAATGTGATGATGACTAAGTAAGAATCTTTAGAAGCACAAAATAAGGGCTTATATTATGCTAAAATATACCCCGCTTTTATTATATATGTACCTTAAAGGTACGGAGCGATGAGGTAGGTCCTCAAACAGTAGGGTTGAAATTTTTTTTAAAGAATAAATAGTTTCAATTGCATAATTTGACGCGTGAATTTAGATATGCATTTTACAGGGGGCCTTGTTCGTTCGTATGAATATATTCGAAGATAATATCTAGGTTTCGCTTAAAATTGCTTTTTAATTACGACCAGGTGAACGGTCATTCAACTAGGGGGTTCGGTTTTTTGTTTATGGCAAGTTTGAAAATTCATATGACTCTTGGTAGAGGAGTCATTTCTACTTGTATATAGGAATAAAGAGTTACTTAAGTGTTGGTTTGTTTTTGGTTTTATTCAACGGTTTGCTCGGGTTCCAGCGTGTTCGCTTTTTTATATCTTAAGTGATTGTTCTAGTACCTACAAATCGGTCACCTCTACCCACAGATCACCGGACCGACAATTTTATGCATCACGACAGTCGACCCTCAAACAACCAGCCAGGATATCATGAGACCTATCTACGCCTGGGTTACGGGTCAGAGCATGATGTTTTGTATCCCAGTAGGTATCTTTAAAACCGAGCCAAACAATATTGAGCCATAAAATATATTTCCAAATTCACTGAGTACATTCTTTGATTTGAAAGCTTTTTTCCTAATAGTACTATTTGAAAATTTGTTTAAATTAATATAAACATTGGTGCGATATTAACTAGAATGTCCATCGATTCAAGCATTTTTTACTCTTCAAGTATTATGAATACGAATATCTAGGAAATTATGTCAAATGCCCTAAATATATCTCTTTGACTCTTACCAGTTATCTTAAGGTTCTTAACTCAATTAAACCATGAAATTAAGGTTTAGGCCAACCAACATATGACAAAATAATTTACGATTACCGAACAATACAGCAAAACAAGAAAGTGAAATTTTAATTTTTGAATTCGTTATCATAGAGATTCGTTTCGTCAACCCTGAGTTGTTGTAGTTTGTGCTCAAGGACCTCTAGTTGAATAATGAACGAAGGATGCGAGCAAGCGATGATCGACCGAGCCAAATTGAGCTCTCTAAGTGTACATATAACAAGGGCACAGTTATATTTTCTGCAAAGAAAATTGCTCACAAGTCGGACTTGAACTTTTCTATTAGCTACCATTATGATATCTATTTACGCGTACTACGATACACATTTGTTTATTTTCGTAATACAATTATGTTGTTTAGTTTCTTCTAATATCCGATTGTTGTTTGTTGATTGTTGATCAATAATATTTTAATCCTTTTCTTATTTTTCGTTCCATTTTATTGTTAGCCTATTACGTAAAATACATTCTATAGTCAAAATATAAATAATACAATCCCTTCATATGGTAGAATCTGAGGAAAATATATATGTATAATTAAATAACATTGAGAATATTGTATTATAATGATTTCATATATATAAGAAATTTTCTTTTAAATAATATCACGATTCGATTTAGATTCATAAATAACATAAAATTTTAAAATAAATAATATAAACATAAATATTTAGGAACATCAACCTAGATAAGTCTACATAGATGTAATAAAATGTAATATTAAACAATCAGCATATGAAATGGCGCACATCAAATACTGTGGCATACACGGAATATATGAATCTTTCAGTTTCTCATTACGAAACCTTTAACAAATCCAAAACGATAATGACGGTTTAAAATAGTATATTCCTTTAAATATGTACCTACATACGCGTCTAGTACACAAACCTCAGATAAAAAGATCTTTACCTGGACGAGGGACGTAGTGTCCTTATTTGATTTGATTGATTCATTATTGGAGGATTAACTTGATCGACTTTTGAATGCGGCTTTGTCAGATTAAGCAAGCATGAACACTTAAAAAAAGATATCGTCAACGGTACATATTTTCTATGATTTGTTGGTTTATTATATTTAATAATTTTACATATTTTGATCGATTCACTAAACACAGCTAGTAAGCAGGTAGGACTGGAAATGAATCTTTCTAAAACAATGGTTATGACAAATAGTTTACAGAGAAGAATATCAGTGGACAACGAAACTCTGAAATATACAGAGAATTACATCTACCTTGGAAAACAAATTGGCTTGAACAGAAAACAAAATGACCTAGAAATAGAACGAAGAGTACAAAATACTTGGAACAAGTATTGGTCCTTAAAAGAGATATTCAAAAGTAACATGCCGACAAATATCAAAACAAAAGTCATGATGCAATGCCTCCTACCTTGTCTAACCTATGCATGTCAAACTTGGAAATTTACATGTAAATTAAAAAGCAAAATTACTAGCTGCCAACGCGGAATAGAACGAAGTATGCTCAATATAAAAAAGATGCAAAAAATTCGTCACACAAAAATTAGAGAAGCCACCAAAGCGACAGATGCTCTAATCTACGCTAAGAAACTAAAATGGAAGTGGGCTGGGCACGTGGCGAGGCTAAAGGATGAGAGATGGACCAACAGGGTAACAACGTGGAAGGGTCCAATAGGCAAACGCCGGAAAGGCAGACCCCACATGAGATGGTCAGACGAACTGATAAAAATAGCTGGTACCCGCTGGCCACAAATAGCCCAAGATAAAGATACATGGTATTCTTTAGAGGAGGCCTTCACCTTCATTTGAGGAGGGTTCATGTAAACAAACTTTTATATTTTAGACACTATAAACTTTTTTTTTTAAAAAGCACTATCTATATTTATATTTTTTTAAACGAGGGGATTGAGGGAAGAGGGATGAGAGGAGGAAGGAGAAAGGGGCAAACATGTGTAAACAGCATCACTATTATTTTTTCTTCTTTCCTTTTTTTTCTTTTTTCTTTTCTTCTTTATAATTTCTTCTTCATACTTGAAACGTGTATGTAACCTATTATTTGCATGAAATAAAAGGCTTATTATTATTATTATTATTACATATTTTGATCTCTCAAGATAAAAGAGTTGGGAAGTTAATTTGTCTTTTACCTTATAAACGCTCCCAAAGACTTCGAGATTGGTCAGATATTTTAAAATGTGATAAAAGAAACACACACATACAACAAAATGGTCGGTACAAAAATGTGAATGTGAATAAAGAAGTTTCCTTCCAAGATCCAAAGTTAAAAAACAGTTTTCAATCTACCACAAGCCTTATATAGGTTCGAATCGATCCAACTATTCTGAATTTATAATACGCAGTTCTAAGTCACGAATAGATCGCGTAGCTCGTGAAATTACGCGATGCACATTGAAAACATTCTAGAGGATTCGATTTGAAATGTTAATGTACGTATCTTTCTTGTCGGCAAGAATTATGTGAACGGAAACGTGCACTGATAAATTAAAAGGTCTCGTTGATAAAGCTATCATGACTTATGCATTTAATATCGTCAACATTGTAGAAATTATGACAATATTAATTAACACACAATGAAAGGACTACGCTATGTAATGTCATTTTTGTTTAAATAGGTGTATACAAATTAATGTTATGCTATTAAATATAGATGATAAAAATAAAAATCCGAGTAAAATAACTTTTCGAGTTACATAGATGCATAATTACTATTTCTGCCGCGAGCCGTCGCGTGATTCAGTTTGAAGAGTATAACAGCTGTTGTACCAATGCAATTTAGTAACCAAGATCCCGCGGTAAACAGGTGTACTCGTTTAAGGCGTGTTAGTTTAAGGGTGAAGATCTAAGCCTCGAATCAACTTATCAATAAGTATTTAAAGGCGAGATTGAAAAATTTAATATAGTTTTTAATTGGTATGTCAAAGTGTGGATCTACAGGCCTTCTTAAAGTGGCCGTTCTGGACGAGCTCAGTACAGAAGTATTCAGAAATCAAGATTGAAACGTTAATTAATTATATTTTCGAACGACTTTAAGGCGAGATTTTCAATTCAGCATTTTCTTTTTATATTCCACGCATCATACATAGCATTCAACAGTGTAAATTATTCTAAAAAAGATTAATAGTACATAAAACAGATTTTTCGAAAATTAACTTCATATTCAGTGTATCAAACGCTACAAAAACATATGGAATGTAGTCTGCGAACAGAGCGTGTCCTGCAATGATACGGAGTGGGGTAAATGCACTTGCCAACTATCTTTAGAAACGGTCTCTTCTACGCCAAGTTCGTCACTATTCCTCGATTGATATGTTGATAGCTTTATAGTGTTTACCATTTTGCTTACATCTATTTTTGTATAATTTGCTTTGCTTTGAATTAGGGCAAGAAGTGGAATTAGAAATTTTGACTTCTCTTTATAGTTGAAAAGAAAATATTATGATGCATGCAGGCAGTTGGAGACTTTGCCGAAGACAAGGGAACAGTAACCTGTTACGCTAGGATAAACACTAAGCAATATTCATTTACTAACCTAAGCACAAATCGTATACAAAATTAATGATCTATGCAGTATACTTCGGTAAGTACAAATCGTGTTCGATTTGAAGTACATTCATGAAATTGCCCGACGACTATTTATTTTTCTATTATGGTCCACTGGGAAGCAAATCAGTACAACACATTCAAATGTTTCAAACACAGGAAAACAAAAACCAAACAAGTTTCAACAAATAATACCTCCATGAAAAGAAACAAAACACATAGTGAACATTAATTCTGATGTTCACATCAATGATTTAGTTTTACAAAGAAGTACCATTACAGAACAAAACAACTATTAATATATATAAATCTAAACGAATCATTTTACAAAACATTCAAAAATTCCCTTATATTTAAATACTGTTATGTTAAACAATAAAAAAAGATGTCAACATTAAAGAAGTTCGAATCTTGTACCTTACACGGTTTATGAATAAATGTATCAGACCCATAATTCGTTCGAAGCGTGGACAGGCGGAAAGTTTTTTTAGAACGCGTGGCTATACGAACTACACTTGAAAGAGAGTTTTGTGCAGGTGTAACTGAATTTAATCTGATTATCAATTTATTATATTTTTGTATAATATTAAAACATTTGATCCAGATAATCCTACGATCGGCCAGAGTTACGTTCTTCGTTTATTATTGTCTGTTTTTGTGCTCACTGAAAATGAAAATGGATATATAATTTAACTACGTATTTTTAAGTGTTTTTATTTATTCATCTTGCACGATTTTTTTTTTGTATTATTCATTAAAATAGTGAATATAAAATTTGGAGAATAGAATTTTAACTACAACTACTATTATCAACTTCATCAATGATGAATAACTATTATGATAATTCTCCACAACGTAAAGCGTGTAATGATCTCTCGAGACGTTTCCTGGTACATGAAGATTTGTAAGAATATTTCTCAGGGCAGTGTCTCGAGTCGAAGTTACTACGCGAACCCTGTATCTTCATTTAAAATTGAGAAGTTATAAAATTAAACAAAAAAAAAACGTGTGGCATTCGGGAACTGCCGCGGTAAAGCTATTGCATAGCATTTTTTATCAACTTATGCAATTATAATTAGACAATGATAATTTAATATTAAAACAATAATAAAACAAGATCACGCTATATTAAACATTAATAAAAGCAAAACCTTAACTGTCCCCTTCACACTCATAAGCTAGACCGCGCGAGAGAGAGATGGGCAGACTTTTCATGATGCGCATGCAGTGTGACGTCACGCCACGCGCTTATTCACAAACACTACACAAGCGCAACGTGTGAATGTGTTGAACGCGAGCTACATGGTATGCGTAGGGTGCAAGGTTTTTTTCGTTACGAAATTTCATGATTCGGTCGCCGCGCTCAAAGCCCGCGATAAAATCTATGTAATAGCTTAAAAAATACAAATATTTGCATAATAGCCATTTCCCAAGCAAAACTATTGCTATTGAAAAACCGTGAACATTTTTCAAAATAACCTTAAACATATATGTCGTTTATATTTCGACATACCAAAAGATAAGGTGAATGCAGCGAGGGGACCATAGTTGTTTTTAAATTAATTTACAATGCTAAGTAGGAGTATATTACTCACTAGCTTTCTTTTTCGGAAACAATTCAGATATAACCTGTAGATTTTCCATAAGTAGCAAATTGTAGACGAAAACGTTGCAGTGTATATAAAATTAATTGTTTAATAAGCTCTTTGTAGCCTGTTAACACATGAATCGTGAACGAGTTGACGATCAATTAATTCATAATTTAATTAAGATAATGTACCATGATTTCGCCAATGAAATTTTCGTGCATATGATGTTGTTCAATGTTGTTTCATTAATTATTTCGCTGTTTTCATCTCTTTGTCAAATTATTTCTGGGCATATTGTTTTCGATGCTACAGTGGTTTATTTGATATTGCGTTCAATTAATTTAAGCCAATCCCAAATGACCAATCAAATTATTTTCAAAAATACAAATGTACGCATTATGGATCTTCTTTCTGCTTTCATCGTAAACTTCAAACGATTGTGTTACGGCATCGTGACCTATTGTAAAGATAGTTTTAAAATAAAATGCTGGTGGTAGGACCTCTTGAGTCCGCACGGGTAGGGATACCACCGCCCTGCCTATTTGTACCGTGAAGCAGTAATGCGTTTCTGTTTGAAGAGCGGGGCAGCCGTTCTACTGTACTTTAGACCTTAGCACTCATATCTCGAGGTGGGAGGCGGCATTTACGTTGTGAGTAACGTACGTACAAAAAATAGGGTTTTTGTTAGATATTTACAAATGGGTATCCAATACTAACAATAACGACAATTCGATTATATGAGAACGTATATTTATATTATGTTTTTAACGAATCAAATTAATTATTTTCCTGACACGCATTTTATCGGAGATTGTAAACAAATATAATCAATGTAATACGTTTTATTTGTATTTCTTTTTTGCTACCTCATCGCCCTTAGTTTCTAATAGCTATTCTTGCTTCGCCCTAACTGGTCTAAGAGAATTTTGCTAAGTAATGCATCGTTGAATCTACTACCGGATCGAAGTCGTGACTCACTGAGAAGATTTGGCAAGAAACTTAGTGAGCTATTGAGTTAATTAACGATGCCTAAATAAGATTTTTATTTAGTATCTTCGACTGGTCCCTGACTGTTTTAAACCATAGCAATATTTTGACATTATTCCATCCCATAAAGTAATTTTCCTGCGCACGAATTGAATTAGAAGCCAAAATAAATAGTTAAACGAAAATACGAGCGGAAAATCGAATTTCGAAGCGAATCATCCAAACAAAACCCATATGGAATAAAACAAAGGAAATTCTTTTTTTTTTTATTGCTTAGATTGGTGGACGAGCTCACAGCCCACCTGGTGTTAAGTGGTTACTGGAGCCCGTAGACATCTACAATGTAAATGCGCCACCCACCTTGAGATATAAGTTCTAAGGTCTCAGTATAGTTACAACGGCTACCCCACCCTTCAAACCGAAACGCATTACTGCTTCACGGCAGAAATAGGCGGGGTGGTGGTACCTGCCCGTGCGGACTCACAAGAGGTCCTACCACCAGTGATCTTTGACAGAATCTATATATTAATACGTGAAGCAAAAACTTTGTATCCCTTTTTACGAAAATTGCGCGGACGGAGGAGTATGAAATTTTCCACACTTATAGAGAATATAGAGAAGAAGTGCACAATGCTAATATTTTTTTAAAATAATGCATAAAAGATACATTAAATCAATAAAGAAAACATTACACACACGACATACCATCTGACGCACACACGCATGCATACTATTTATTGTTAAACTTTTGTTCTTGACGTCTGTTGTCAAATTGAGATTAAATATTATTTGTTTTTGTTAATATATTTTATATAATGTAGTCTTGGCGAAATTAGTGATTATAGAAGTATAAAATACAATCATAATAATGTTCAAACTTACAATTCCAATTAATTATAGTCGAATTTCGACTACTGCGGGACCTCTAGTACAAATAAAACACCGAACCTACAATACGGACATACGGTAAAACGGTTTTATATATTTTTTAAATAGGTTACGCAATAAATTCGGCTCTTCGGTAGTGCTAAGCGAAAGTGGGTGTGAATTTACGATCCGACCACACGGGACGCGATTACCGCTACTACGTTTAACGATCGTTTTAATGTGTTATGGTTTCGATAATCGTACGTTTGATTTCTAACAAGCATAATACATACGATTTCTAATGTTTCCCGTACTAAGTGACTAGTCTTCATTCAAACTAAGATTTGAAAAGCATCCTAAGCAGTGAACCGCAGTTTTGTTTTGCCCAAGTATTATTGATATCTACGAGTGACGCTGTCCAGTTTGGCGATAGCTCATCTATACTAATATTATAAAGCTGAAGAGTTTGTTTGTTTGAACGCGCAAATCTCAGGAACCATTATATAACCCATTTATTGATAACATATATGACATCACGGTAAGGCCAATACAAGTGGAGCACCTATAAAGAATGTCTCAAAATAGGGGTTTAAAAAGCTCCTTAACATTCTATAATTCAAAAATATTTTCACTTTCTACGTAAATGAAGTGGGGGTAAAATTTAGCGTTGTGCCAAAGTAACCACTCCGCGCGGACGAAGTCGCGGGCAAAAGCTAGTTATTTATAAATGTATTTTATTTTATTCCTTCGAAATTACTTAGCACTAACATAGATGAGCTGATTAAATGGTGGATGTTAATACACAGTCTCGAAGTTATATAAAATACGACTGGGGTCACAAGTGATCATCTTTAATATCTGGTTTGAAGCGTTTTTGTTCCGAACGCTATGTGTAAACAAGACCTAAGCCATCGCTTACGCTACGTTGTATGTGCGTGAAAACGTGATCAGTTCATTCACACGAGTGCCACAGAACAATAGTAACACAATAGGTACGTTAGCTCATTGAAACGTGGACCTGTCGCAGAGGTAAAAGTAATTAAACTTAATTTTTGTTTCAAACTTGTCAAACTGTTCGATTGACTTGTACATGATAAAATTTTACACAGATGAATTATCGTAACAAGGACTCAAATATATTTTTATTAAATTTAATTTGTAAAAATAATAATATTCGCATTAAAACAGTTAACCATATGCGAATTATAATTACGAAGAATAGCACGGACTTAAAAATCTCTTATGAAAGATTTAAGTGAATAATATTATATTATGATGACGTCATAAGTACATCGCTTTGAACCTTCAGCGAAATCATTAATTAAAGTCAATTTATACTTAAAAAACGTAAACTACATAAAAACGTAGAATTGTATAACTGTCTCAAATAAAACTGTAATCATTAGACAAAGATAACCGATGTTGCAACGGCCGATTTCGCAAAAGGTCGCGGGCGGCATGCGGTTCGTTCCTGCCTTTAACATACATTTTAGACAGCTACTAAAATACCATTATAAGCTTTATCATAAGAGGCATTGGATAAAAAATGCACTGTCTCACATTTATATGTTTAAAACAGAGCAAAGGAATCGAATAATTAAAAGATTTTACGAAGATAGATGCAGTAAAGTATTACTCTGAGATTTTTCTGGGGTAAGCTTCAAATAGATAATATGTTGTTGCCTTATATTAAATTTAGTATTCATTTACTATTGACCATCGTTTTAGACATATTTCTTCTGTGCGTGTGTTAGTCACTGAACTCCTCCTAAACGGCTGGACCGATTTCAATGTTTTTTTTTATATGCATTTGGGTGGCACCCTGGTTGGTTTAGATTCACAAATCAGCCCGGCAGATGGCGCTGCAGTCGGTATCTAGGTTATTTATCTATACTACAGCTAAAGGGCTGGATCGACTTGAATGAATTTTTGCAGGACAACATCTGTCGGGTCCGCTAGTTTAATTTTATAGTTTTACTGACTGACCCGATGGACATCGTCCTTTCCAAGTTTCAACGAAGTTTGTGCTTTACGAATTTATTATAGAACTCTTTTTCGCACAAGCAAAGAACTAAATTGGTGTTTTGGTGCGGGCTGTACGGGCCGGTTGCTGATATAAAACAGGAAACTTGTGCTTTGCTGCAATACGGTTTATTTGTATGTTTATACACTTGATATTTTATTAATATGATAAACACGTCCGCTTGCGGTGAAAAGTAAAAAAGGAAGAGACTGACATCAACAATGTTGCCAGTCATGTAATTTTATTTTCCACACTAAAATGTTGGAGTTGCCAACAATCGGAGTGATTCGAATATTAAAAATTCAAATTGGTCCAGCTGTTTCCAGTTGATGCCCATACGAACGATATCTTCTTGCGGTTTAAGTGCGAAGATCTTTAAGCTTGTCAGAATGTTTTGTCAAGAGTTATTCCTAGCCTCCAGTTTGCCGGTAGTGTTGCAGACAGCGCGCCGGCACCGGCAGCTATTAATGTTCATTCTCGAGCTTAGGGCACACAATAGATCGTAACTCTTCTCAATTAAAGTTCACGGCGTTCTATTTCGAGTCAGAATTATGTGATGTTATTAATAGAAATTGTTTCATATTATCTTTGACTTTTGTGGTTGTTAAAGGTTACTAGACGTTCCCAACAAATTTCACAGACGCTAATTTAATAAATGATGACCACGACCGCTTTGCTAAGAGTGCAAACGACTACGAAGAAGAATTTAATGAATTAAAAAGAATGATACAAGTTGCATTTTCCCGGGATAAAGAATTGCCTTCGTTACCTTGTAGTCCGTAAACTATCAATCTAATTATGGCGGTTACCATGGCAACTTTGCTACATGTAAGCGTTGGTATTATTCTGAATAGGATTTACGTAAACTCTGTTCTTAGTTTGCTCCTACATCGTAAAAGGAATATCTTTTCTAAATTTAAAATGTCTTCTCTAAATTTAAAAATATTATTCTAGTTTATTTACTAGTTGATTGGTGAACGCATTCACGGTTTACCTGGTGTTTAGTGGTTTTCGGATCCCAAAGACATCAACGACTTAAATACCACCATCGACTTTGAGATATAAGTTTTTACTCTCAGTTTTATAATACAAAATTTTCAAACCGAAACGCATTACTGTTTCTCGCAGAAATGTACAAGTAAGTGGTACCTACCCGTGCGGGCTCACAGGACGACATAGGTAAAATATTGCAAAAGTGCAAATATTATGTATTATATAATTCTCTGAAATACCAGCCGTAAGATTCACGTAAAAAAGCTCTAAAACAAACACGGTTAAGTGGCGATCAACTGAAACATATTCAAATTACAAACTCGTGCTCGATTAGTAATTAATTACATTTAACACAACACGGCCCGTGAAACTGTCTACTCATTGAGCGAAATAAAAAGCGGATTCGCGTCTTAAATCACTGGTGGTAGGACCTCTTGTGAGTCCGCGCGGGTAGGTACCACCGCCCTGCCTATTTCTGCCGTGAAGCATATAATGCGTTTCGGTTTGAAGGGTGGGGCAGCCGTTGTAACTATACTTGAGACCTTAGAACTTATATCTCAAGGTGGGTATCGTATTTACGTCGTAGATGTCTACCACCAGTAATATATGTTAGAAAGTTCATAATGCGCGGACCAGCAATGTAAAGTGTAGAGGATTTACCACTCTAAGCCTTTGGGCTCTCGCGTCAGATGACAATTAACGTTTTTTCATTACAGCGACATCAGAAACGAGAATGGACTGTTTGGTAAAGTTAGCGATTTTACCACCCACCGAAATTAAAAGGAAAAACCAGTTATCTTTTAAAGTAGCGAATGTATTTGGCAAATGTGGCAATTCGTCCGGTCACCGTCCTCGCCGAACCCGTCGCTTGCGACCAAGGGCTCGACGAGTAAATTAACCCACAGACACAGCCCACTGAGTTTCTCGCCGGATCTTCTCAGTGGGTCGCGTTTCCGATCCGGTGGTAGATTCTGCGAAGCACTGTTCTTGCTAGGGCCAGTGTTAGCAACACTTCCGGATTGAGTTTCGAGAGCTCAACTACTACTACACCTTAGGATGATGCGGAATTAGCCTCTCAAAGTTATCAGCATAGGTAGAAAAAAAAGGATTTCTAAGCAGACATCCTCAAGAGCTATGAGAGATAAACAAAGATGCCATGGTTATACACTATTGTACGGCGTTTGAATACGTACGAATCGGATCTGGGGTAAAATTAGCATGCGCGATGTTGCACATAGGTCCTGGAGCATTGTTTGACCTGCTCGGATCAAGTTAAAGGTTGACCTAGTTTACTTATAAGACACGACATGACAGTTCTCTAAGTACGTTCTCACTGACGCCCTAAATGAACACAGGATATAAAAGCAAAAAAAATTAAATAGTTTTGCGAACTCAATGCGCATTTCCAGTACTTCTTCTGAAGTAATATCCATAACTGTATTCGAATATATATGCATAAACAGGTCGCGGCATTCCGAACAAATAGAAGCAATTTCCTTTAGAATCCTACCTACAGAAATCCTTCAACTTTAATAACGGAACGCTTCCAATTTATTCGGAAGCTTTTATTCACGTGAAACATCCCATTTTATTACTATTCCTTAGTTTCTATAAGAGAAATGTATTTTATTCGAGAGAAAATATAAATTTCACATCTCGGTAAGATTCGACTTGTTTTTTGTAATAATAATACGTATTTTAATAAAAATACTCTTACGGTTTATAACCTTGCGTTGTTTACAGTAATTATATTATTTGCGTCCGTATATATTATTTCAGTTGTCCACGACCACGAAAACTGTGGAGTTATTCGAAACGCCGCCGCGCCGCAAATAATATAATGACAAGTGGATAATGCGAGATGAAGCGATAAAACTAGTTTGAATTACATCTACGACTCGCGAAAACCGAAGTGAATACTACAAACAAACTGTCCTGAGTTAAAAAGTTTAAATAGTTCGTCTACACTGTTGTTGATGTTTCAAAGTCACGGTGCGTTTCATCTTAAAAAGTCAACGAACCATGAAAATTTTTATTAACTGTAAACTTTTTGATGGGAACATTTTCAGATAAATTTTTGATGAAAATTTTTAGTAGCGCAACCCTGTGCTTATAATACTTATAAAGAATGTTGTTTGTTACGTTGCGTCGATTGCACGGCTTTTATTAACGGCGTCGCCTTCTCGACTCGTTGCTCTGAACTATTTTGAAAGAAAACAGTATTCTTTTGTATTTGTAAATGACATATTTCAATTTAATAACATTTCTGTTCCTGTACCATGGAATTCTTATAGGAGTTATGTATGACATTTCATTTCTTTAGGAGTTCTTTTATTCTTTCACACCATCTTGAGTTTCAGAATCAATACTATACTAATATTATAAGGCTGAAGAGTTTGTTTGTTTGAACGCGCTAATCTTAGAAACTACTGGTTCGATTTGAAAAATTATTTCAGTGTTAGATAGGAATTTATATTGTGGAAGGCTATATATAGGCTAATCACGCTAAGATAAGAGCACTAATAAAGAATGTTTCGAAATCGGGGTTTAAAAAGTTCGTAAGCAATTCTATAATTCAAAAATATTTTCTTGCTACGTAAATGAAGTATTTAGCGTTATGCCAAAGTAACTATTCCACGCGGACGGAGTCGCGGGCAAAAGCTATATTTTACTATTTCCACTTTAAATCCAATTTAAAATCAAGCTTAAAATATACCTACACTCATTCGACTTCTTAAAATAGCATCAATCACCATATCTTGAAAACGTTCGTTATTTAATGTGCCGTATAAATATTTGTTCTTTCACTCACTCAATTTTCAGTTTCACGAAAAAGACAACAACACTATGCAATACATCGCCTGCGCTTAATTCGTCATTACTGTTATTTATATATATTGAGAATTCAACATTTATAGCTTAGTTAGAGAGATGTTTTGTTTGTTTGCATTTTGTATGTGGAAGTGATTCAATGAAAGTTCGCTTTAGATTAGGTATATCATTCGTTTATTTCTTTGTTAAATCAATTTTAATTTCAATACTATTCAAGAAGAGGTTGTGAATTAAATGAAACTTTTTAGTTACTAACTGGTGTTCCAATTGAATAAAAACAATACGAAATGCAGACGTACAATGAGAATAATGTGTGCGAACAACCACAAATCTATTTCCTTAACGTCATACTACATTGTAAGCCGGCGATTTATTCCAATCGAACGTACTCTGAAGCGTTAATTATTGAAACAGTTCCCGAACAACGGACAAGTCGAAAGGAGTTAGTTGTTACACGGCGCTCCAGGCGGATTTACTGGAAATAGACTATTTGGACTGAATGGAAAATCGGATTTCGTCGTAACTGGAAATTCAATGTTTCGTTCCAGTCACAATAGCTTGAAGTCATTTGTTTTAAACAGATTTCGTTTAAAGCTCCGACAAATAAAATTCAATTTTTTTTACTTCTTTTTTTTTTAAATATTGTTTCATTCTCACGTTTGGTTGGTGGTTCAGTGACGTGTGTATGAATGATCATATTATTTAAAATATAGTACATATTTATTGATAGAATAAGTTCATTTGAAATGAATAGTACCGGTATCGAGGATTGTATAATAAAATCTTATGTAAGACCAGCGGCCCGCTCCGGCTCCGCTCGGGTCTTTAACAAAAAATTCAACGATATTTGACGTTGTTTTACTTATTTTAAATAAAATAACGCTTATTGCGACATAACTATAATAGTTAGATATAAGCTGCCGCGACACCTTTTGTAAATAATAATGTGTTCTACAAAGTCGTAGTACATTCTATCATCAATAGTTTTCACAGGTCTCGTGATGTAAAGAATATTTTAGGTAATTTATTTACACCTTTGGTTACATTATCGGAGTTTTAGCTAGAATCCCTAATTTTTTTCAAAAAAGATTATAGCCTATGTCATTCGGGAATGTGTAGTGTAGCTTCCAAACAGTGAAAGAATTTTCAAATCGGTTCAGTAGTTTCAGAGCCTATTCAATACAAACAAACAAACAAATCTTTCCTCTTTATAATATTAGTATAGATTAGACATAACGACGCCCTGTATATATGTTCAAATAATATATTCACATGTTAAAAATCGAGCATAAAATTCAACTAAAACGATCACTAGTATAATAAATTTTAGCTATATTTAAATTATTTAATACTTATATTAAATCAAATTCGTTATCAAATATTGAATTAATCTTTAAGAAAAACTTTATTTCGTACTAGCGACCCGCCCTCGCTTCGCTTCGGAAACGTTAAATTGGTATTGTGGGATATCCATAAGAGATAGACATATACCATCGCGGAATTTTCTGTAGACCTTTTCAATGTGTACAATACTTAGTACATGATTATATTTTGATATATCTCGTAGGGTTCAACCTGCGTTTGCAATGTAAGCGGAAAAAATTTAATTATTTACGACATCACACTAGAAACCTCAAAAATAACAGTAATTCTCCACTATTTTTAATGAATGTTATTATACATATAAACCTTCCTCTTCAATCTATCTATAAAAAAAACCGCATCATAATCCGTTGCGTAGTTTTAAAGATTTAAGCTTACATAGGGATATAGGGACAGAGAAAGCGAGTTTGTTTTATACTATGTAGTGATGTGTTCTTTCAGCATTGGATAGTGGACGGGATAAGCTTACAGATTAAAAGTTCTGAGCGTTTTAATGAAACGTCGGATGAGTCTTACCTGATTTACCTTTGTGCTGCAAGCTCATTCGATGACGTCAAATGACAAAGCATAAATGATATTACACATCATACGATATCACACGATGAACCATACGATTCCAATACTATATGTTTTTTTAATAAGTAATAGTAATGTTGTATTCTAATCTTTTATGAACATTTTTGGGACTTCAAGTCCATATTTGTATTTTTTAGTACGTATTTATTATTCTCTCATTTAAGCTACGATGAAAACGAAAATTTACTTTATGAAAATAGCTTCTGTACAATTATTTGAAATAGATTTTTTTGCGTTTTAGTAATCAATGCACATTGAGAAACTTATCATGGTACTACGTTACGAACTTATTTTTATTCCCAAACATAAGTAATGTACTGAAATTCACACTTTTTTTATTCTAACGTTGAATCATATGTTATTTGCTCTGAAATAAGTAGTAACAAAAACATTCGAACAGCATTAACTACCACGCGCTGAACTCACATGTAAAATTGTATACCTTTTTACCAATTCATTTTCTCTACATGATGCTTGTAAATAGTTTAACGATGTATTTTTAATATGAAAAATCGATTTAATTTTTATTTCATATAATTTAGATAAGCCTAAGCGAGAAAAAACCGGTGTCGAATAATAAAACTAGATAGTAATAAGAGTATTAAAAATGTAACTTAAATTAGATTGTTAATAAAGGCTTATCTTATCTTATCTTAAGCGAGAAAAAAAGAAAAAGGAACTTACCTTAAAACGACTTAAATAATCGTGCTGGCGTGTGATGTCTGTCGCCATGATTAACACTTTTAAATGTTTCTTCAACTCTTCTTGGAGATCTGGTCTTTCTTCCAAGAGACCGCTCTCGATGATGCAACTAAGAGCGGCACGCCAATGATGGCTTTCCAATACGGAAAAGTTCTGTTGGAATACACAAAACATTCTTTAAATGAACTTTTTTAAATATTATTGAGTAATAATCAAATCTAATTGCCTGAGTAAGCGGTAACATGCGTGCAAAGTCACTTCTTGCGGTGAACGAACAGACAGTTTTCACCACTTAGATATATTTTAAGCGGTAAATAAAAAAAATCAAACTTAGTTTAATATTTTTTTAAAAAGCAAGTACATATATAGAAAGCGTTTTATTATTGTTAAATATCTTTATTCTTATGATGTAATAATATTATCAGATCTTTTTGGTTATACGCGGAACAGTTGATAGTCTGATAATTCTAAAGTTACCCTACTGTTTGAGAAAGTCAATTATCGAACTATTTAAAATGATTAAATTTTTCATTAATAATAATATATATTTTTTTATTACAAATAGAAGAATCTCTCTATCAGCGGTAGCGCGTATCAAGCTACTATGTTCAACAAACTATAGCGTGAGCTGGTATACGACCAGTCTACTAGGGTCGGTATGGGTTTATGAGCCCGCACGACTGCTCAGCACCACGGTCTGCCGAAAACTAGGCATTCGTTCCTGTTTGTTCGATAAAATAGGCATTATATTAGCATAATGCATATATGACTACAACCTAACGCTTTAAGGGGACCCGGTCCATCCACGCTTTCATAACCTATGCAATATGCAGTTCATCATATTCATATATGAAAAAAAAACAAGTTAGGTTATTGAACTCGTCTTTTTTTACTCGACTTCTTTCGAACTTATCTAGACTAATACGCTAAAAAGTACGTTGATATTTGAAGTTGATCAAAATTTACATTGATAGATAGCAAGCTAACATTAGCATGTAAATTTGGTATTTCTAAACGAAAGAGGATGTAGTGTGCAGACTATGCTTGAAGCGTGCAACCAAAGCTCAATCCGCTACCACCAGAGCACTATGTAAAAAATCTGACCTCTGATGTCCCTTCGAGTATCTGATAGGAAACAAAAAAATAGTTTAGTTATATATGTCATGTTTTAAACTTACTAAATTTTTATTTCATACAATCTATCAAAATTGAATATTGGGGAAGAAAACCGTTTTTAATCTGATTAAGCGATTTAAAACTTTAATAGATTAATGAATCGAATTATAGGGATCTATTTTACTACAAGTCACACAAATAACACATTGAATGTGTTCTCCGCCAATTTAAGACACAGCATAAGTGCACTTTCGCCGTAATACTGATGTCCTTTTTTTATTATATTGTATTCTCTTTTACCCCCATAACCCTACAAATCTCAAAGAACGTTTCGAGTTCCTAGGTGATACGCATAATTTTTCCCTGAGATCATATAGCCTGAGACTTAAAATGCAAAAGCGTTCATCGTCATTCTTTGATAACTCATTCACCATCCAGGCGGTTCGATTGTGGATTGTGCAGTAAGAAATGCTCCAACTTTAAACTGCTTTAAAGGAATGGTGAAGGAACATTACCTACCCGCCTAGTGTTGTTTGCTTGTTTATGCTTTATCCATACTGTTGATTTATTATGTGTATGTTAGTATATTGGAATAAAAATCATATAGTGATTTCATATTATACATACATTATACCTACATACATATGTATATATTATTTTAATTTAATTTAATTTATCTATTTATTGTGTGTATGTATTTTCTTTAATAATGTATTTTTTTGCATTTTATTCTGTCCAGAATTTCCGGTAGTTAAATGGTTATCTGAAAGAAATCGCTTCTATTGTACAAACGTATCTGCTTGTTCACTGTTTTCTAATGTTAATTGTGTTTTGGTGTGCAATAAAGTATGTTCTCTCTGTCTCTCTCACTTGCTGCTATAGCTATTATATTATCGAGACTTTAATTTCAAGTCTTTTAGAGAATAACGGTATTCAAAGTCTATGGAGTCCGTGACCACTTTATACCAGATGGACTGTAGGTTCTTCTATTAACACAAATACACTCTATGTTGTATTGCATAGTAACAACAGCGGGAATATAGTAATCGGAAGTGTTCGGTTGTAACAGGGGAAGTCCGCATATTGTATCTGCGGTCACAAGCTAATCGGCACGCAATTCGACCGTACGCCTTGCGGTAACCATATTATTATAGCCACTGTCATTGACATGTGAACGGTCCTATTTAGAGGAGCTAACAGAGTTCCCCTGTAAATTGTCGATTAGGGAAGCAATCAAGTCGTGGTCTGGCATCGAATTGGAAATAGATTGAGGAACGTTAAGGTTATTAGTACTGTCAATAACAATTCAAGCTTTGCCTTTTTAAATATAAATTTTTTTAGTTATCCTGTTTAATTCTATTTTACATATTCTTTTTGATTAGATTTTTTTTATTTATTACTTATATGAGTGGACGAGCTCACGACCCACCTGGTGTTAAGTGGTTACTGGAGCCATAGAGATCTACAACGTAAATACCGCCACCAAACTTGAGATATGAGTTCTAAGGTCTCAGTACAGTTACAACGGCTGTCACACTCTTCAAACCGAAACGCATTACTGCTTTACGGCAGAAATAGGCAGGATGGTGGTATCTAAGCGTGCGGACTTACAAGAGGTCCTACCACCAGTAATTACGCAAATTATAATTTTCCGGGTTTGATTTTTATTACACGATGTTATTTCTTCACCGCGGGAATCAATCGTGAACAATTGTTAAGTAAATATTTCATTGCAAAAATTGGTACACGCCTGCGGGATTCGAACACTGGTGCATCGCTACATACGAATGCACCGGACGTCTTATCCTTTAGGCCACGACGACGACAAAATTGGAGTTCGAGAGTTTAAAATATTATTTGATATATTCTACATCTGATATTCTAAATAAATGGAATACTTTCCTCTAACAAACACGAGGCAGCTTGGTAATCTTTAGAGTTTAGAAAGCTTTTAAGTAGGACGCTTTTAGCTCAAAATTTTAATTAGTTCTTAACTAAAAGCGCTTTAAGGTTCCAAGTAAAACGCGCTAGGTTATTTCCTCTTTAGACAGGATCTTTCAAATTTACTGAGATGTAAAACTAAGCTTTGAGTGTGCTTTAAAACTGTCTTGGTAATTTTTTTATTACTGAAATGATTTCTAGGAAATCTCTGTAGTAAGGATGAACTCTGCTCCAACGGTGGGTGACGCGATGGTTAAGTGGAGATAACCACCCTTAGGGACCATCTTGAATAATTTCTTCCACACCCGCCCCTTCTCGGCGTCATAGGAAAATAATAGTATTTATTTATTTAATTCACTTTTTCAAATATGTTTTAAAAGATTTTAATAAATACTTTGTAAATAAAAATAAACCCATAAGATCAATATTTTGTGCATTAGAAGTTTTATTTCCCCTCAGTTGCAGAGATTAATCATTTCTTTAGTTAGCGTATTGAACGTTAGCATTGTATCATTGTGTGCAATTTTAAAAAAACTATTATTTATTACATCTTATTATTTTTGTAGAATGCCTTTCGAATTTAGAAATAGTGTTAATAGTCTCAGCGTATTGATACAATACGAACATAACAAAATCGCTCTTCGATCGTTTCGTTATGAAAGCTCTCGAACTTAAATTGCTAAGCCGTAGTTGAATAAAGCACACGTCTTTCGAGGCGACTAGACTGCGCAACAAGTTGCTAAGCTCCTGAACGTTGTCGAGGTCGATTGTAATTGAGAACAGACCTTTAATGAAACATGGGTTTATACGACCACATTGTAAGTTTTACATTCGATTTTACTTTCGAACTATGCTTTAATTGTCTACTTTGACTGTAGGTATTTGTTTTAAAAATAACAAAAGTACAACCGGGAAAAATGTATTTGTAAAAAAATATTCATCTAATACTTTATTTCAATTGCAAGATTATAAAGTAACAGTGATATTTGGCTTCAGAATTTCATTGATTGTATTACATCAATTTCGAAGATTTATAGCGCTGAACTTAATTTATTTCCAACGCCATATCCTACCATTTATGAATCGGTGGCGAAAACACTAGTGGCGTGTTATAGAGAAAATTTAATTGAACAATTATTTTAAAATTATCTGTTTGAGCTTAATGTCAGACTGGCACAATTGCGGTCTGTTGTATTGTATGTGTGCGTTTATGTGGTTTGTGTCGGTTTGTTTGTGTGTGTACGCGCATGTGTGTATATGTGTTTATGTATTATCTGTGAAAGCGAATAGATGGAAGAATTTGAATCTTTTTTTTTTACAACCTCCTGTCCCTCAACAACCCGCGTCCGAACCTCGCATGAGACAGAACCCATGAAAGGCAAAGGGGGGAAAGTGAAGCGTTTAGTGCGGAGCACATCTCTCCTCAAAGAATTTGAATCTAGGGATCAGTGTTAGCCCAGAAATAAACATCAAAAATAACTCTCAAAATGGTCGTACAACAGGCGTGTCACGAGGGTACCTTATCTTAAAGTTGTGAAGCCTAAGAAAACATTGACGTTTACTTTAGCCGCAAAAAACACAGCCAAGTTACCGAAACACTATTTTTCTGAGTACGCGTACGTGCGCCGTCGAAATTTAAGGTATTATATAATAATAATAATATAATATAAGCCTTTATTAACAATCTAATTTAAGTTACATTTTTAATACACTTATTATCTAGTTTTATTATTCGACACCGGTTTCTTGATCGTCTTGCTGTACAGCATAGGCCTCCCCAAGGGTTCTCCATAATATTCTATCCTGCGTTTTTCTCATCCAAGTCGTTCCTGCCACTTTTTTGATGTCATCTTCCCATCTACGTTGCTGTCTTCCTCTATTTCGCTTTTTATATCTAGGACGCCATTCTGTCACTCCTTTGGCCCATTTTTCTGTTTTATTTCGAATTAAATGTCCAGCCCATTTCCATTTCAGTTGTTGTATTCGGTATTTTATATCTATGATCTTTGTTTGCTTTCTTATTTTTGTTAACCGTATTTTATCTTTTAATTAAAATTAATTTAAGGTATTATGTTGGGTTTACTATAAAAAAGATAACAAAATTGCATATGTCATACGTAATTTTATTTTTAGTTATTAACTAAGTGAGATGAAAGACAAACATAACCGACAATAATGTTCCTCACCACATCGAGATCTCCACAGGCCACTGCGTCTTACGCTTATTGCGGTGACGGGTTCGGATTCTAAGCAACTTTAACTGACAGATATCATAACTTATTAAACAGGATGTAAGAGGTCCTGGAAATCAAAATGAAATGAAAATTTTACGATCTCAAAATAGGACAGCATTCATTTGCTTAATTTAGATACGGTTTTAGTGAGTTCAATTTCACGAGCCCAAAATTGTGAGCGAACCTCCACTGCGTTCCCCGATATCTTGAGCTGATATTTTTTTTTCTGTATTAGATACATCGAGTGCCTTTTAAAAATAATGAAAAAGTACGTTTTCGATCCCTTACATTGATACACTCAAAGGTTTCAGCCACCAAACGAACTTTAAGAAGGGCTTATGTCCACAAGTACCATAACATTCTTAGCATTATAGGAGAATTGACATAATAGGTGAATAGAATACCAGGAAGAGATAGATGGTAGGGCATTGTAAAACGCGTCAACTTAGACTCTTGCAAGGTTACATAGCGATCAAGACCACTCTGTCAGGAAAGAAGTCGTTAAGAAGAATAAGAAAAATTCTGTAAAGATGTAATGTAAAGTTTGAAGTCAGTTAGCAGTGTTACATTTTTATAACGTTGATGACGGCTGTGTAATAAATATATATATATTTTATAGCCTTTATGGTTGGACGAGCTCACGCCCCATCTGGTGTTAAGCGGTAACCGGAGCCCATAGACATCCACAACGTAAATGCCGCCACTCACCTCGAAACATGAATTATAAGGTCTCAGTTTTAACAGCACAACGACTGCCCCGCCCTTCAAGCCGAAACGCATTACTGCTACACGGCAGAAGTAGGTGGGGTGGTGGTACCTACCCGTGCGGACTCCCAAGACGTTCTACCACCAGTTGCTCTTTATATGTAAAAAAATAATGTAATAACAAATGTTTGGCTTCTGAAATTTGAGCTTCATTTACGAAAACGATTCTCGAACACATTCATAGCGAGAATTTTCTTAGAAACAGTAATATATGAAATACTTGCTATGTTTTCGACATACGAGTGGAATGAGTATGGATCTTGCCTTGCAAGTCACTTAGAATATTATTTAATTATCTATATAAATACAGCCAATGAGAAATTAATATGGGTTTATGTGCTCGCAAGGGTAGGCCCCACAATCCACTCATTGTCTCTCGTAATAACAACTTTCGTAAAAGTCAAAACAAACAGGATTTATATGCTTGTAGTTGAATCAACGATTTTATGACATATCTGACGGGAGGCGATTTCTGGAGTTAATAGACATCATAACGTAACCGCTACCCACTTTGAGACAAGAGGTCTAAGTCAAAGTTGTACTGTATAAAAGCTATAGCCCCTTAAAACTGGAGTGCAGACAGAGTTACAGACTTACAGCAGAAACATTTAGGATAGCGATACTAACTCGTGCTGGCTTACAATAAGCCCTACCAGCAATTGGTGACGGCAATCACGCTGTCATTGTGTGTGGGATTCAGAAACCACTTAACGTCAGGTGAACCGTGAGCGTCTACTGCTTTACGACACTAAAATAATATTTTTAATATAATTAGAAATCACCAACCGCTCAAAGCAGTTCAACAGAACGCATTATAATTCTAACAGACAACATATTTTATAAAAAAAAGCTGACCGAGCAGACTTCGTAGTACCTCAATCGATAAATAAAACACCTAAACTTTTGTATAAAACAAACTTATAACAAACAAAAGGAATCCGTCCGACGGGGGACACATCAAAGGAAAAACAAAATTGTTATTTTTATTTAATTCCGAGCATTTTCTTATTTATCTACCTTTTAAACCTTCTCTGGACTTCCACAAATAATTTAAGACCAAAATCAGCCAAATCGGTGCAGCCGTTCTCAAGTTTTAGCGAGACTAACGAACAGCAATTCATTTATATACATATATAGGGGAAGAAGTAAAAAATATTCTTTAAAATTTTTTATCGGTTACATTTATGAATCAATTCTATAATATACTACAGTATAATGTGTATATACCGCTACTAAACACTAAAGCGGTATAAAACATACAACACTCAATAAAAATAGTGTTTGATGATCGGGTAAATCGTATACGAACGAAATATTGTCGGCTAAGAAATATATCTTTATTTTTAAAATTTGTTTGTTATTCGAAGATCGATCCCTTTGTTAACGTAACCGCTAAATCAATCAATTCCGTAGCGTTTCGATTGAAATGGAAAATCAAAACGAGACCGAATCCCCGAAATTTGATTACACAATTTCGTAAATCTGACGAAGCATGTTGCGGATAATAACATGTACTTTTAGGTTAGGAATATTGTGTTCTTTTTTTTTAATAATAAATAAATTAATTATGAAAATTACTAAAATAACTCACAACAGTTATCTAAATAACAATATAATATATTTCGTAAAGGTATCTCGTGAAATGCGGTTGTCTGTATTTATATATGTTGTTAATGCAATGAGCCGCAAACGCGTCGAGGGCCGCTTTCGAAAACCGTACACTAATATGACGAAAAATGTCAAATAGAACACGAAAGGAGTATATTTACTTAAAGAGAAAATTCTGTTTATTTTCTCGCTTGCATTCAATTCGAATCGGGTTTGAATCTATTACGCTTTAATAAAACCAATGATTCATAAAACCAATTTTTAGTAGTAAAATATCTTTATACGTGGTGTGCTCTGAGGAAACGATTGGTGTTTCCCATCATCCTACTTTTAAAATCTGGAAAAGTGTCTAGTAGCTAGTCTAGTCACTGGTACAGAGATATTTTACTGCCACTTGATATTAGAGATTTTGAACCGAGCCTCGAAACAGTCCATTGACATTATTTAAGTCTATGTGCATCGATGACTACCCACTATTTACTGGGCCTTATGCCCTTTTTTATTGTTTAGATGGGTGGACGAGCTCACAGCCCATCTGGTGTTAAGCGGTAACCGGAGCCCATAGACATCCAAAACGTAAATGCCGCCACTCACCTTGAGATATAAGTTCTAAGGTCTCATTATGGTTACAACGGCTGCCCCACCCTTCATACCGAAACGCATTACTGCTTCACGGCAGAAATAAGCAGGGTGGTGGTACCTACCCGTGCGGACTCACAAGAGGTCCTACCACCAGTATGCTATCTATATCTATGCTCATCTGCTATCAAAGGAAATAATTTAAAGCGATCGGACAACTGACCACAAACCGCCTTGTTTGCATACTAATTGTGCGGTTTACCGCAATGAGAGTGAACGCTTATTCGTAGTGCACACATGTATGTATGAGCACATATCGTCCGGAATCCTTTCTCAATTTCCGCCTGAATATTATTTGTAAGTTCCAGAAAATTAATCGAATTTCAATTAGCTTTTCAGAATTACTAATGAAGCCTTTTAATTAAAATAAAACAGAACAATTCGACCAGGTTATAACGTATCTATATCATAACCTGAACTAATATTTCTTCTAAAGAGGGATAGTGTAAAAGTTCTATTAAATATTCAAGAAATCAACTATGAAAAATAAACAAACATTGGCGCTGAAGTTAAATTGAGTGATGTTCGATGAATGGCGTGTAGGATCAATATTTATGCAAATGAGAAATAAATAGTATGGGCGGTCTCCGCAGCTCCATCAGACAAAACTTGTTTGTGTTTTAATCGACCGCGACTCGAAGACGAGAGGTCTTTGAATGTCTCAAAAGTCTATGAAGGTAGTTTGGCTTATAATTAAAATTATAAAGATTTATTTAGAACCGGTAAAGACCTGCCAAATGCAGACGCCTTGAAGACTATCATTGATTTGGGAAAATAAATCGCGCGTCTCCTTACTGCGTTTTGTGTCTCAGAGCTTTAGAGAGCTTCAGAGCATTTTAAGCAAAAAAACAGTTGAAAATTCACGTCCAAGAAGTGAAATACTTGCTAACGCATAGAAAACGAATGAACGTATTTTTTTTTAAATACATAATATCACATTTGCATTAGTTACCGGAGCCCATTTTTCAAAGTGAATGACTACGCTAAAATATAAGAGCATATAGTTCATAGCAGAACAATATCGCACACCATACATTGTTATAGACAAGTTCACACTGTACTGTACTATATATTATTGGCTAAGTATAGGCTGCTATACTATATGGCATTATAGTATAGCGTAGTCTGAAAGCAGCATTACATGTGGTCGATCCTCAATCGAGCCTTCACGCATGACTGATTCACCGCAAAACTAGGTACGGCAGCGATACCCTACCCTTATGCAATAACCGGATATAGATCCGATGTTGATCGGATATCGCTCGCCGTAGTTTCCGGAACGCGTCCAAGTCCGCCTTCCCGTGAAATTAAACTTGGTTTTTACTAGCACCGCGCCGGCGAACGATCACCGCCCTAATTGATTTCGTGAATCAGATTAAGGTTTCATCGACGTGACGACTTTACGCTGTAGCGTGTTGCTTCACAGATGTTTAAGCGCTTGTTAATTATATCCATCTGTATTTAAATACTAACAAAGCAGTTATTTTTTTTCTCTTTTCTCATTTTCGTTGCTAAGTTTTTAAGTTATTGCATAGCTTTTATCGCGGGCTTTGAGCGCCACGACCGAATCAAGAAATTACGTAACGAAAATAACACCTAACCCCCCACTCCGCCTACCATGTAGCTCGCGTTCAACACATTCACACGTTGCGCTTGTGTAGTGTTTGTGAATAAGCGCGCGGCGTGACGTCGCACTGCATGCGCATCATGAAAATGCTGCCCATCTCTCTCTCGCGCGGTCTAGCTTATGAGTGTGAAGGGGACAGTTAATGTTTTGCTTTTGTTAATGTTTATAAATTTAATATAGTGTGGTCTTATTTTATTATTGTTTTAATATAATATTATTATTGTCTAATTATAATTGCATAAATTGATAAAAAATGCTATGCAATAGCTTTACCGCGGCAGTCCCCGAGTGCCACACGTGTTGTTGTTGTTATTTAATTATAAGTTTTAACTGCGAATAAAAAGAGCGTCTTTGAGTAGCAATCAGCCTTTACCGCTGCTATATTGAAAAATAAAATAGTTCCGTTAAATTATTAACATCATCTAATGCCATTATTGGGCAGCTAATTTAAAGACCTTCCAAACGATTGACGTCCAGTTTAGAGCGCATCAAAGATTTGTTAGGGGTCTTTAATAACACGAAATAAACTAGAGGCCTATATATTATCCGTCTGTTAATCTGAACATAAAATCTTATATCACGACATCCGACTTCAACAGCTATCTCAAAGTAAAGTAAGTAATGTACATAATATACACATTTTATGTACCAGCATCGTGGTGACTATTTCGAACACAAAAAGCTATGACGTATTCCGTCTCAAAGACTACGATAGATGTCATTTTCATATTTGTCGTAAAAATATTGCGTACAATCATATTATATGTATTATATTTGTTTATTAATGAATATACATTTTTTATGAAACCTACACTAGAGACAAAAGGCCTTCGCCGTTATTAGGATGACTATATATAGTGCGGATCCAAAGATTAAAAACGGTTTCATTCCCATTGCAAATACATTAATTACACTAGTTTTTCAAAATCGATTTTGTACTTAAGAAGAAAACGTATTTACTCGTTTTCAAGCTACATAAGTAGTTCGTAAATAAAACATTAGATTTATGTATTAATAATACAAATAAATTACTGATAGACTTACCCTGTATAGGTCTGCTAGATGGTTGCAGGTTGCAATCAGGAAGCCTTGATTAACACCCGGATGAAAAATATCGTGCGCGATTGCTGATAGCAAGCACGCTATAATTTCAACCGGGCGAATGAACGCCCTGATCTGTTTGAGAAAAAGATACATTATATTAATATGTGTACATTCAAGATATGTGACTTTTTTCAAATTTTTGGTACACCTGGTGTTGAATGGTTGGTGGAGCCCATAGACATCTATGACGTAAATGCGCGGCCCATCTTGAAATATAAGTTCTAAGGTCTCAGAGTATAGTTAAAACGACTACCCCACCCATCAAACCAAAACGCATTACTACTATTATTATTAATACATTATTACTACCCGTGCGGACTCAAAAGAGGTCCTACCACCAGTATCTTTGTAACAACATGGTTATATTTGTCTTACGATTTATAAATATTACTAGTTTCCGGTGGTGGAGCGCTTGCGTCCCAGTTTGATGATTGATGCTTGATCTTTTACAAGATGATTGAAGCTTCTACAAGATTTTAACGGTGGGAAACGGTTCGGCTCTGCCCCTGGCATTGCTGACGTCCATGGGCGACGGTAACCTCTCACCATCAGGACCGTATGCTCGTGAGACTACAAGGGCAATAAAAACAAGATGATACTAATTGGACTGCGATCTTTATCAGTTATGATTAAATTTAACGCAAAGCTACGATAGTGGAACGAGATACGCCAAATAGATCAAGACGGACATATAGACATATATGTCAATCATCTGGTGTTAAGGGGGTTATTATTGTATGGTAACTCCATAAGCGGTCGAATTTTCAACACTTAACCTAACCTTCGAACTGAAAATACGATTATTCCGTGCGGGCTCAAAACACCACCAATATGTATTCAAATAGGGACTTAAGTAAAACATTTACAGGAAAAATTCTCAAAATTATCTGATTTATTGGTTTGATGAGAGAACGAGCTCATAGTCCACCTAGTCTTAAGTGGTTACCGGAGCCCATAGACAACGAAAACGTAAATGCCGCCACTCGGCTCGAAACATGAGTTCCGAGTTTCAGTTTTATAATACAACTAGCCGTACTCGCCCGCTTCGCTGGACATTTAAAATTAACATTATTATTTATTGTCATTATTATTAGGGAGTCCAACACTCATATAAATATTAACCTATCCATTAAGTACATGTATTTTCTACATGGATACCAAGTTTCAAGTCAATCGGATGCATGGTTCAGTAGTTATAACGGAACATCCGTAAAAACCATTGTAGATTTATATATTAGTATAGATGACTGCGCTTCCCCTCAAACCGAAACGCAATACGGCTTCACCTTATAAATAGGCATGGTCGTAGTCCACGCGACAGCCGACTGTTCGCGGGTCAAAGAGACCGCGACCGAACCGCCGAGCTGTGTGCTCTGCCAGAAGCAGGGCCACACAGCCAACTACCGCGGATGCCCCAAGGCCCCGCGGAAGCGTCTGGCCAACGCGCCTTCGAAAACCGTCGGCCCAAAGACTTCGGCGCCCCGCGCGCCGAAACCTGCCTTCGTGCCGGCACCGGTGCCCACCGTCTCCGCGTGGGCAAAACCGCTGCCGCTCACGCTGGCAGGGAAACCACCGGCACCCCAGCCCCTGCTCGCGCCGCGCCCCGCCCCCGCGCCCGGTCCCGCACCTCGCCCCGGCCCCGCGCACTCAAACGACTTTACGATTATTCGCGACTACATCGCCGCGATAAACATCGACCGCATGCGTTCATTCGCCGACGCCATGCGCAGAGCGGTCACGGCCGAAGACCGCTTATACGCGACGTTTGAATACATAGACGTCATCGAGTCCGTCCAGCGTACGCTGGTTTGATTACCGGTAATCAATGGGCAACAACGGTAGGGAAAAACCGCGCTCCTTAAAGTTAGCATTTTATAATGCTAACGGACTCGCGCGTCAGCGCGATCAAGTATATGAGTTTCTCCGCGATAATCTCATCGACATCCTTCTGGTGCAGGAGACCTTCCTAAAGCCCTCGCGTCGCGACCCCAAAGTCGCGAATTACGTCATGGTTAGGAATGACAGACTCTCCACCCGCAAGGGCGGGACTGTCATTTACTATAGGAGGGCCCTGCACTGCGTCCCTCTCGATACTCCCTCGCTCTTACATATCGAGGCGTCAGTGTGCCGCATCGCGCTGACGGGACACCAGCCGATCGTCATCGCATCCGTTTATCTCCCCCCTGACAAACCCCTCCTGAGCAGTGACCTCGAGACACTGCTCGGTATGGGGGACGCGGTCATTCTGGCAGGCGATCTAAATTGCCACCACACTAGGTGGAACTGCCATCGCACGAATGTGAACGGTAGGCGTCTCGACGCGTTCATAGACGACCTCACATTCGAGATATTCAACCCCCCGACCCCCACGTGCTATCCGTACAACGCCGCGCGTCGTCCGAGCACAATAGATCTGGCACTGCTGAGGAACGTAACTCTGCGCTTACGCTCCATCGAGGCAATGTCAGAACTCGACTCAGACGACCGACCTGTCGTCATGCAGCTCGGTCGCCCAGTCAACCGCGAACCAGATACGAGGACCATGGTGGATTGGAAGAAGCTGGGCACGTGCTTAGCTGACACCGCTCCACCAATCCTCCCTTGCGGCCCGGATTCAACTCCATCCCCCGAGGATACCGTCGAATCCATAAACATCTTCACTGATCACGTCTCGACGGCGATCATAAGATCTTCTAAGCAAGTCGATGTGGAGGACTGCTTCCACCGCATCAGACTTTCCCCCGATCTTAGGGACCTCGTAAGAATTAGAAACGCGGCAATCCGGGCCTACGATCGATATCCCACGGATTCAAACCGGACTCGGATGCGTCGCTTACAGCGGGAGGTCAAATCCCGCTTAAGCGACGCCCGAAACGAAAACTGGGATAGTTATTTAGAAGAACTCGCGCCCACTCACCAAGCATACTGGCAACTAGCTAGGACCCTCAAGTCCGAAACTATAGTCACTATGCCGCCTCTCGTACGCCCCTCAGGCCAATCACCGGCTTACGATGACGATGACAAGGCAGAGTTGCTGGCCGATGCACTGCAAGAGCAGTGCACCACCAGCACTCAACGCGCGGACCCCGAACACACCGAGTTCGTCGACAGGGAGGTCGAGCGCAGAGCTTCCCTGCCGCCCTCGGACGCGTTACCCCCCATTACCACTTCCGAGGTTAAGGAGGCGATCGATAGCCTACAACCACGGAAAGCTCCCGGCTCCGACGGCATCCGCAACCGCGCGCTTAAATTATTACCAGCCCAACTGATAACGATGTTGGCCACCATACTAAATGCTGCTATGACGAACTGCATCTTTCCCGCGGCGTGGAAAGAAGCGGACGTTATCGGCATACACAAGCCGGGCAAACCAAAAAACGAAACCGCGAGTTACCGCCCCATCAGTGTCCTCCCGGCGATAGGCAAACTATACGAACGGCTCCTTCGCAAACGCCTCTGGGACTTCGTATCCGCGAATAAAATTCTTATAGACGAGCAGTTTGGATTCCGCGCCAGACACTCGTGCGTCCAACAAGTGCACCGCCTCACGGAGCATATCTTACTAGGGCTGAACAGGCGGAAACCCATTCCGACAGGAGCCCTCTTCTTCGATATAGCGAAGGCGTTCGACAAAGTCTGGCACAACGGTTTGATATACAAACTGTATAACATGGGAGTGCCAGACAGACTCGTGCTCATCATACGAGACTACTTGTCGAACCGTTCGTTCCGATATCGAGTCGAGGGAACGCGTTCCCGGCCCCGTCACGTCACAGCCGGAGTCCCGCAAGGCTCCGCCCTCTCCCCGTTACTATTTAGTTTGTATATCAATGATATACCCCGGTCTCCGGAGACCCATCTGGCGCTCTTCGCCGATGACACCGCCATCTACTACTCGTGTAGGAAGAAGGCGTTGCTTCATCGACGACTTCAGACCGCAGCTACCACCATGGGACAGTGGTTCCGGAAGTGGCGCATCGACATCAACCCCACGAAAAGCACAGCGGTGCTCTTCAAAAGGGGTCGCCCTCCGAACACCACGCTGAGCATCTCTCTCCCGACTAGGCGCGACAACACCTCCGCCCCCGCCGTTCGCCCAATCACGATGTTTGACCAGCCCATACCGTGGCCCCGAAGGTCAAATACTTAGGCGTCACCCTCGACAGTAGGATGACATTCCGCCCCCACATCAAGACGGTACGCGACCGTTCCGCCTTCATTCTAGGACGTCTCTACCCGATGATATGTAGGCGAAGTAAAATGTCCCTTAGAAATAAGGTGACACTCTACAAAACTTGCATACGCTCCGTCATGACCTATGCAAGTGTAGTGTTCGCTCACGCGGCCCGCATACACTTAAAATCATTCCAAGTCATTCAATCCCGTTTTTGCAGGATAGCCGTCGGAGCCCCGCGGTTCGTCAGGAATGTCGACCTCCACGACGACCTGGACTTAGAGTCCATCAGTAAGTATCTGCAGTCGGCGTCCATGCGCCACTTCGATAAAGCGGCACGACACGAGAACCCGCTCATCGTGGCCGCCGGTAACTACATTCCCGATCCTGCGGACAGAATGGAAAGCAGTCGACGTCGCCCAAAACACGTCATCTCGGATCCTCCCGATCCACTAACGGTGCTTTTAGGTACTTCAAGCACCGGTCACCGTTCTCGTCGAACCCGTCGCTTGCGACGAAGGGCTCGACGAGTAAATTAACTCTCAGACACAGCCCACTGAGTTTCTCGCCGGATCTTCTCAGTGGGTCGCGTTTCCGATCCGGTGGTAGATTCTGCGAAGCACGGCTCTTGCTAGGGTTCGTGTTAGCAACATCGTCAGGTTGAGCCCCGTGAGCTCACCTACTAAAGTTAGGGTTACGCTGACATAGCCTCTCAAGGCTATCAGATTAGGTCGGAAAAAAAAAAAAAAAAAAAAAAATGCCTACAGGAGCAAGCTCACAAGACGCCCGACCACCAAGAATTACGCAATTTATAATTTTTGCAGGTTTAATTTTTATTACACGAATTATGAAATTATACATGAAAGATGCTTTATAGTTTACTAAAGTAGCATATTGCAAAGGAAAAACACTGTAGGGTGAGCGAAATGTTTTCTAACAATTTAATTGAAATATCTAAGAACTTTTTGTATTCATCAAAGTTTTCATGTCTGTACACAATAGCAAACGTCCCCGCTCTGAAGCTCGGATAAAGCACATCTATTTCAGGAAAACATGAACGAGAAGCTCAACTTCGAGCTTGCAGGTGAAGTTCCCCGATTGGCTGAGCATTGAGTTCAGACTAGTCTTACAGAGAGCTCAACTTGCACTGAACTTTGAGTATACATTCGTTGTGATTATATTATTACTTCCACCGAGTCAGAGCTAAGGTAAAGTTTAACATTAGAATTAACTAATTAGCAAGATGGACTGGAGGACACTCAATATATAAGGTATATGAGAATTGGGCCTGACATTTTCTTACGGAGACAGTGACAAACCAAAACAATTATATACATATACAATAAATATCCAGAAGCTTTTTCCCTTAAACATTATTACGAAACTTACACAAGAATGACTTGAAGATGATCAGTGGAAGAACAGGGGAATAACACAAAAGTGCGTTTGGGTTATTATATTATATTGAAGTAAGATAAAAGCTAAGTTTTTTACTGCGAATCCTATGTAGACTGACTTCGAAGAAAAAACTAATGTAGGACCCGAAAATAAAATACATATATATTAAACAACATCAAAGTACTCGGCCAAAAAATACGTGTGGCACTCGGGGACTGTCGCGGTAAGCTATAAATGTATAGATTTTTTATCAACTTATGCAATTATAATTAGACAATAATAATTTAATATTAAAACAATAATCAAATAAGACCACGCTATAATTATAAACATTAACAAAAGCAAAACATTAACTGTCCTCTTCACACTCATAAGCTAGACCGCGCGAGAGAGAGATGGGTAGATATTTCATGATACGCATACAATGCGATGTCACACCGTGCGCTTATTCACAAACACTACACAAGCGCAACGTGTGAATGTGTTGAACGCGAGCTACATGGTAGGCGGAGTGGGGAGTGTTAGGTTTTATTTTCGTTACGGAATTCCTTGATTCGGTCGCCGAGCTCAAAGCCCGCGATAAAAGCTATGCAATAGCTTGAAAAACAATAATATATCACAAAATAGCAGAATGTGTATAATATTTAGTTTATAACAAACATAACTTTAATAACAAAGCCGCAACGTTGTGACGAGAACTAATTTCAAAATACCAGAAATAGTTCGTGTATAGTTTCCAAAGCGTATTTATTATATACGTTATAATGCGCATCGAAAATATCAACGTTTAATACGAGCAGAACTGCTTCGCATTCCACACGAGTTTAATATCTAGCTAGCTTTGTAGAGGCACTATAGTCGCTTGCTATGTAAGGTATTAATATTCAGAATTTTAATAACATTCGACGACGACTTTAATATAAAATGTTGCACTGAGAAAATATCTTCGCGATATTTTATTAAAAAAACGTATTTTATTACCATCTTCGCATTTTCAGTGCAGCTATCGGATATTAAAAAATATCTTGATGTTATTGAATATGCAGGGAATTTGCTTTTTATAAAATAATCAAGAAATTACCTCGCACGTCAAAAAAAAAATTGTTAAGTTACATTCTTTTTTAAATCCAAAGACTCAATTTATTTATTCGAACAGTTTTAAGTAGATCTATAGCTACTTCCAGTTAGATAAATATACCAGCATAGACTTGCTGGCTACAAATACATTTTGGCAGGTAATCTGCAGGGACTCATTCGGTTTAATCTCACTTAATAAACCTGATATTGACACCGTGACAATCTGGCAAGCGAAACTTAAACGCGAACTATTGTACATCTATAAATGCAACACATAATGTTTGAACATAATTTATTTTCTACAAAATTTCTAGTTCGGAATCAAGCTGTACGACTCTTTAACGTGCTGAAGTGCTTTTTAAATCTCAAGCGAAACGATTTCAAGTCTCGGAACGGGAGTAAAGTTAAAACGGTTTCCTCCGGAGTGTTTCCAGACGTTTAATTAAATATCTCAAGGAATACGAATCCTGCAATCCAAATGTTTGCTGAAGAAACGAGCGGGAATCGAGAGATGTTCGCGGAGATTGGCCCAACAAGAGTTGTTTACAGATAGTTCTAGTTGTTATCAGAAAATAGTTATTTTTCCAAGATTGCTTTTTTTATTTTTAGTTGCATAAATACGCGATTTGGCCCGTTTTTTTTAACACTGGGGAATCCGTTTACGGAAACGGGTCTCCGGGTCGAGGGGGGTAACAGATCGGGTTGTGTCGGTCTCCGGCGCCTCCGGAGCAGAAGAGGAAGAAGAGGAAGACTGTAGTCCTCCTCTTCTTCCAAATCCTGCCGGGAGACTACGCCTTGAGAATGCGCGCGAGGCGCTGCGCGGCGTCAGCCACGCAAGACCCGCCCCGCAAAACCGACTACCGACTAAGCCCCATCAAGCCCCAGCACTCCCACTCCACGAAACCCACGGTACCGCACAGTGCGCGCCGAAGGTTCGCTGTCGCCGGTACCCATCCTGACGATAGGACGAGATTCCATCCCCAGGAAGATCGCGCAGGACGTAAGGACATCGTCTCGGGAGGGACACCATGAGCGGCGCACATGAGCCACCTTGCGCCGCCTCACTACGGGACTGACAGCAGAGCACCGGGCGCCCCCGCACCCGGTACCCAACAGTCCCTACGGGAGATTAACGGGTGCATCGTGGCCGCATCGCCCACCCCGCCTTTTTCGCTGAGGAGCCGAAAAGGGATACCATTCCCTTTCGCGCTCCTCAGCCTCACGGAACGCCATGACCAGGTCGCAAAATCTGGCCATGGCCTCCTACGAACTCTGGTCCTCTAGCATGCGGGCGATAACAGCCCGCAAGGAGAGGTCCCTCCCCAGCACCGCGATGAGATCTCGCCGCGAGTGCTCTCAACGCGGGCACATTTCGAGTGCGTGCTGAACGTCATCCTCCAGATGCCCGCACTGGTGACAACCCGGATGTGGCTCTCTCCTACAGACCTTCCACAGGTCCAAAGCAGACCGCCGCCAGTAATTACAAAAATTTTAAGGTTTTACAGGTTTTATCTGCGTATACATTGCATTGCTTCTCTGCGGAAGTCATGGACCGTCAGCACGTTTACGCTACAATATAACATAAACCTATAATATATAAATACTAAGACTCTATCAAATTACTCTTACCATAGGTCATAGAATTATTCGCTGACTGATTTTTTTATGAAATGATAACAAAAGACACCTGTTTCAAAACGAACTGATACCTCAGATCCCCATAGCCAAATTAGGTACTTTAAAAATCACATTTCTAGTTTTTTTTTTCTATCGATATAAAATATCAGCCAAATTAAAAACTTTGCGGTTTAGTTAAGTTACCGTATGTTTAAATGATCGATATCGATTTCAGTACTATAACGTAATTAACTACTTTATTGTTCCAAAAAGAAATGTATAATGTACAATATAAACTAGTTAATACTTACTGAACCCTGTAACAGGAAGCAGTGCATCGCTTGTGTTACATCGGTAGCGTGAATAGAGTTATGATAGGGATTGGTGCTGTGATATCCAGACTCGAAGAGAGTGAATAATTTCCAGCATTTTACAATGTCGAGATTAAAGTGCTCCATCAATCCATGTTCTTCGAACAAATGGAGACAGAGGGCTGGGAGACCACGTCCTGGACAAACAAAAATTAAATTAGACAGCACAGACAAGACAAAACTGCTTATAAAAGTTTATAAAACAAAAACAAAAAAAATATATAATCGCAAATAAAACATTAGCTGCTTATTTAGAGTAAAATAGTTGAGTGAAGCGACAGTGATATTTTGAAAATAATTCCGCATTCCTTACAAAGGTTATTTAATTTATTTACTCTCTGTTCGGATATGTATTATTTAGGTATAGAAGTGTAAATTAATAAAATATATTTTTTATTCTTATGAAATATAATGGAAATAAATCAAAAGATATAAAACAATTAAGTAGCAAAAACCTCACAAATCTCTTTCAACACTTTTTTTTTACCTAAGCTTGTAGCCTTGAGAGGCCATTCCAACGTAACCTTAACTAGTAGGTGAGCTCACGGGACTCAAATTACCACTGCAATTGAACTGCTAATAAATGGCCGCATAATCATCGAATGACAATACTTGCACGCGATTGGCTCCTCGTGTCACGCGCCTGCTCTTACTCCGCGCACTATTATCATACAATGTCAATTTTTCAACAAAAACGCAATCCGATTAGTTATTTTGCTTACCATGTTTTAAATATGCATACCAATCAAACACACTGCATATAGACATGTTTTTTTCTGCTGATCAATCATGTAACCTTGCTGATCAAATAGTTATTTTGCGAACTGAACGTTTATTATGCAAACTCATGTTATTGTAAGCCGGCTACTTATGATTTAATTTTTCACCATTATCAAAATTCTTTGCGGAACAAGGATTGCTGCCTGATTTTTTTTATGGCAAACTAATCTTTGTGTGCCGACCAAATTATTAAAATGCTATTTTTTTGTGGCTCACCAAATTTTGTAATTGCTAAACACTTAATTACTTCTCTTTAAAATCTAAACTAATTAAAAAATAAAATATTTCACTTCAATAGTCATTAAAGCAGTGTCTGTTGGAAAAAATCCAGGTCGTTTATAATTTAATAAGCAAATTTCTTATTTAATAAGATTAGGCATTTTATACTTATTTTAACCGGAATATGTTCGCGTCATTCAAATTTTAGAACCCAGCAGAAATCACAATTCGTTATTATTGTGCACATACCGAAATGCGGAAATGCAGTCATATACCGTAAATCATACGGTCGTGAGAATAATTACGTAAATGCATCGTCAAATTGCTTTTATTTTTGAAATAGCCGTTTTAATGTCAAAAGTACTAAAACTACGAGTCCACTAATCGAGTTTCCACGGTTTTTAGCGAAAATCACCCTTAAAGGAGCACGTAACGTGTGTAATGTTCATCTTCACGATAATGATATGTACGTTGACTGTAACAAATTCGTTTCTAAAAGATGTATGTTTCTATGACCGAAACGATTTAGAACGTAACGTAAAGGAGGCATGGTACACGTATGTTTCGTAACTAAAGCGCGTAATTGTTGATTTATGTTTTTTGTTATTTTTATTTATTTATTGCTTAGATGGGGGACGAGCCTACAGCCCACCCGGTATTAAGTGGTTACTGGAGCCCATAGACATCTACAACGTAAATGCGCCACCCACCTTGAGATATAAGTTCTAAGGTCTCAGTATAGTTACAACGGCTACCCCACCCTTCAAACCGAAACGCATTACTGCTTCACGGCAGAAATAGGCAGGGCGGTGGTACCTACCCGTGCGGACTCACAAGAGGTCCTACCACCAGTGTTATTTGTTAATTGTTAATTATTCGTAAAAAAGACATTCGTATAAACAGTGCTTCGAGCCTAGAATGTAAGAAATTTGGATTCGAAGTACCTACAGTTACTGTCGACTGATGTCTTGTCCGGGATGTATGTTTAAAATCGACAATAATATAATTGAAGACCATGAGTGGATGAAGGGGATATGATGCGATTTGTTAATTTTGTGAAAACGGGCAACAAACTTTTGTTACTTGTTCTTCGCACATAGCTCCTTCGTCATGTGCAATTTCTAATAATTTTAGCCCGGAGTTTTAAGGTCTAATATGGTTTATGGGCACATTACAACTTCATTCAATGTAAAAACTCAAAATTCTTAAAAATGGTACTTAACCCCTTCATCCACTCGTGTCTTCAAATAGTCGATAGGTTTCTTTCGCTATGTACTAAAGTTGAAAACACCGCCGTCTCTTTCCCAGAAAACTTAGTATAAAAAGCCCCCGACCTACAATTTTTTTAGTTTTTGACGATTACTCATTTGATCGTGTCCTTTTCTCCGTACGACTGTGGTCACCCGAGTACTTACACGACGCGATATTGATGGCACCGCTTCGCTCGACTCTTTCCCCCAACATTGCTACATCCAACTTGAGTATTTTGATAGATGTTTAAGATAAAAAAAAAGTACATACATTGTACAAAAAAAAGTGTAATTGTTTCTAGAACGCATCTATCACATAATGATATTGTGGAAGTTTGGACAATGAAAGTTTTATGGTCGATTTGGTTGAAGATCAAAATTATCATAATATACCTATATGAAATTGAAAAAACAATTCCATAGTTTTAAAAATTAATTTGCCGCAAAATAGAATGTTCTGATTATACAAAATTACAAAGATATCAGACATTTTCAGAAAATGTACATTCTCAACTACTTACTCTATTATAGACTTTTGATTAACAAGAATTCACTTTATTTCTCATTTATAACCTTAAATTAATGAATTTTAAGATAACATTACAATGAAATTGTGTCATATTTTTTGTTCGTGTTTTTCTCATACCAATCTATACGTGACCAACCGATTTTCAACAGCAATCTCTTGGGAACCGATTTTCAACAACAATTCCTTGGGATTATTCGATGTGTTTTTCTTATAATTTCCTCAGTTTTCGAAAACGATTCCAATCACAAACTCAACGGCAACGAAATAAATTAATTAATGAAACAATGTAACAAAGACGCTTAGTCAAAGGACAAACGATTTAACACGAGGGAAATCTAGTTATATCACACCACAATAGTTGACTTGACATTGTTGAGAATCATTTGAAATTATGTAACAGTATCTAGTGGGTCTATTCAGTATATCTAATGGACTACAAAAATAATTTAACGTTATCATTAACACAAAATTCCTATGATTTTATCACTAAAAGCTAAATCTTCCAGGCCATAGTAATTACAGCAATAATGTTATTAAATTACAGGTTAAAAATTAAAATATGAATCATTTGTATATCATCATGTTTTATCGTCTGCAGTCACGAAACTCCGACACTGTACTGTAGATATTCGCAATAATACCAAGCTGCCAATACGTTGCATGTCGCTGTGAACTTATGTATGATTTTTTTAGACCATATTTAAAGCCCATCTTAGTTTGAGAAGTTTCCAGAGACCATAGACACCGCGGCACTGATATCCCGCAGCGCGAAAAATAAGACCGCAAATCGTATTGCAATAAATTATATCGAAAGCAGCATATATCTTTTTTTTAATAGATTGAACAATTTCCGAAGTGAATTTCGAAATAGCAAGATTTCATTGAAATTAATTTATTTATTTGACGTCTTACTCATTCATTTTTGAAAAACAAAATATTTATAGCAACGAACAAAAAAACATAAGAGATTTTACACGTTTCCTTAGTAAGAGCATTCAAAACCATTGTACGGGCATAATCTACTTCATTCCGTATTGCCCAAGGGAAATTACAAAATGTAACAAATGATCGACGTAAGGTGTACTTTAAGAAAGTCATGCCTTAAGCTACTTGAGTCGAATCGAAAAGAATTCTATTAAAATAAGACTATTGTTGTTTACAGAATTAAAATATTTACTAGATATACTTCTCATTTATTTACTGTGTTAAGCTTTCGCCACTATCTGCGTGATACAGATTTAACGGGTTCTTTCCGCGAAATACACATTTCAATAGTAGACTACTAATCAGGCTATCCATCAAACTCCGATGGTTGGATGGCGTGGAGCGAGACCTCAAAAATATCGGCGTTAAGAACTGGAAGGAGAAAGCCCTGAACAGAGCAGTCTGGAGAGACATACTGGACCAGGCTAAGGCCGTAAGACCAAAGATGATGATGATGATCAGGCTATCCATGCACTATCATTCGCTTACAACTGCGCCTAAATATCGAGAACCCATCAAATAACAGTGTGTATTAAGTATTGGTAATTAAAAAAATATTGTTTTTCCTCATCATCAAACTTTCAAAGAACAGTCTCCGGGCTAAAATGAAATCATCTAGGTTAGACCAAGTGGGACGCAAATCTAATTAGCGATCACGAACATAAAATGAGAAGTTTCGTTGTGATTTATGTATCGTGGCCGCACTGCTAAACTGCATTCAATAGTGTTAATAAAGTTTGATATTTATTATGACGTAAATTGATTTGAATAATTCAATCGCAAGTGAATCCTTGTTCGCGATCTTATGGGTTTGATATTTCAATGCTATTACGATTTTTGAACTAAATATAGACCGGGTAGTTGTGTTATGTTTTGTTCGTTTCTTTTGACGCCTAATTTTTCGTAAATTTAATTGTATTCCTAATTCTAACTATAGTGATGTCCAAATCGTTAAGATTATTAATGTAAAACCACTTCATAACTTATCGCTTCACTCAACAACAGCGCTGCAAACGAAAAAGAAACAAAAGAAAATGTAATTTTTTTTAAGAGTATCATCACGCACGAATCGATTAGTCTGTCATTATTAATTAAGATATCCAGATAATTCAAAAGTTCTCTTGTTACTCTCAGAAATAGACCAGTCGTTTGTGCGTGAAAACTCTCATCGTAAATTTACCCCCGGCCAGTTTGTCGAAATAGAAGGCGTTAAATTTCCATTCGCCGGCGTTACGGTGCAAGTACTGAAAAGAAAACTCAAAGTTAACACAACACGCAATGAAACAGACACGAATGTTATTCTCACGACTCTCAGCGAGCGTGAAAATAATCTTTGGTCGCCATACATTCGCAAAGTCGCTTCGCGCTAAGAGCGAAAAAATCGCAGATCAGACGGAAACCAAAGTCATCGACCTTAAGTACCGTCTGGCGGGAGTTACGCGCCAGCTCTTAAATAAAAGATGTTGTCTCTTTACAAGATTCTTGGCCAATTGTCAATGAGCATCTGCATCAGGAAGGAATCTTAAAACTCATCATTGCACACCACACATACATAAATATACATATTATGTACTGTTCATGAGGCGTACACGTTGCAAATAATTTCGTCTTTACGTATAAAATGCAAGTAAATAAACATTGTTTACGTGACCAAGCTAGCTCATTAGATTTAGTGTTATTTGAAAAATGTACGTTGCCCCTTAACGTTTGTGTTATAGTGTAGCCGTCATTCTGCGTTCTAGTTACATTTGTTTCGCCCGTGACCTGATACGCCAAAAATGGATATAACAAGTTAGCGAACATAACAGGCGACATGGCATAATGCACTTATAAACTCTAGCCTGTCATGATTTTGACTAATCAAGTCGGATAACGTGCTTAATTTTTCGAACGCATTTATTAATTGGTGTTTCGCGTTGCGCCGTCCTTGCGTGAGCTACTTGGAACGCAGAACAACATCTAACAATATGTCACAACTAGCCTACGTATACATAGTGCGTGTGGATGCCTCATGAATATAAACAAATGACATTTGAATTTGTGGCGGAGCCGAGAAACAATACCGCGTTGATATAGCGGCGGAGTGCGGAATGACCATGGTGAGAAAGACAATATGTACCGGCGCCATTTAAATATAGCATACAAAACGTACTAAATAGCCAGCGTGTATCTAATTTTCCGTTTGAGCATGTCAACAAGTGTCAGGAAATTATACGTTCAAGTTGGCTCGTCTCGGTCCCCTTATATGAAATGGATTTGAATTTCAACGTTTATCGGCGCGATTGATTGTTCGATCTCTGCGAAAGTCTGAGGACGGAGAATCGTTTAAATATCTGTGACAGATATTTTAAATATTGCTACTGCTTAAATAGCCTTCAGTTAAATCACTTGTTTAATGATTAACCAGTTTTTTTTTTTCTCTAATTTTTAATTGCTCACCGGTCTTTCCGCATTATGGAACTTAACTTTAAATCGTGGTGAATCTTTTGTATAATGTACTTACGTCGGATACGCTACGAGACAGATATTCCGTAAGCAGCTGTTCACGGCGAATAGAGCTCAGCTCTTGGGATTTTCTCCGACGTTTTCTTATCGTCAAGTAACCCATGAAGTGTTCTTCTCTCTTCTTTGGGTCCAGTAGAACGACGTCCGAACAGCATCCGATATAGACGAAAATAGGGTCATCGGGCGCTCGTTTTTGCTTGGACGTTGTTGTTTTCTTAGCTGCACAATCAAAACAACTTGTTTATTAGTTGCACCGGATGTGAAGTCACATATTATGCTTGTTATTTTGATGAACGTATTTTATTTGTTTATAAAACAATCACCAGGTTCAATAGAACGTAATTCACAGCGAGGACAGCTCTAAATTGCAGTATCCCTCTTAGACGCAAACTAATGGAAGACCTCGACACGGGATGAGTGATAGACGTCGCGCGACTCGACCTGACACGGTCCACGACCGTGCAAACTATAATTTCAACATCGGGTTCGACGCGCCAATACACGATTTACACTTACGAAAATCTGATAGCGACGCAACGCGAACGTATATCAGAAAACTGAGCTCTTTTATCAAATACATTGTTTACAAAAGCGTTGATAAAAAAGCCAGTAAAAGCTTGTACGAAGCGAACCATATAATGACATAGAGTGCCTCGCATGTCGATTACTGGATCCTGGAAAACTCGTTAAGCGATAGTGTTTTCAACTGTCAGTCTTCGATACGTCAATGTCGAGCCATTTTTATCTCGTTACCTAATAACATTAGCAGTGCCTTTTGCAATATATCTTGTAAATTTTGCAAATGACATCTTAAGCCGTTATATCGCAATCTAAACATTTTACGATCTCACTGACTAGATCGTTTCGAAATGACATTTAAAATGGTATAGTCTTTAAACGACAATGTATAATTTTTTACATGTTATCTTCTAACAATTCAGGTTAATAATACTTCAAACGCATACTTCGAATACGAATGTCAGTTATGGCATAATCTATTCAATAACAATAAGTCATCTCATACATATAATGGGTAGTATTAAATGAATTGCCAAATCGATGTTATTAGTATCATACAGCAAAACACTAGAATCAGGTATTCATGTTTCGATTTAGTATTTTACGTTTGATTGCCACCTAATGCAAAGGGTCTGCTATGTCTCTGATGTGATCGATGTACAAGCGATACATTAATATAGTCATTGATTTTTAATGCAAGTATATTATATAAGCCGCCTAATGGTAAAAGTTAACTCGCAACCATAAAATAAAGTACCGTCCAATCCGAAACTTCACGTGAAAGATATAAATGAAGCTATAGTAACGCCAGAAGAAGATAGGCATAAAATGTATCCAAATAGAGATGTTTTATAAACGATTTTTTAATTATATGATATTAATATAGTGAATATTTATTTAACTTCTTAGTGGAATACACAATTTTCAACAATATTTCACAAGCAAATGATTTGTCTATTAAAACCAAGAGAACATTCAAGAAAATTATTTACAGTAAACCGCTAACAGTTATTTTGTAACGTTACAAGAATAATACAAATATTTACCAAATATTAGACTTTAAATTATAATTTATTATTATTATAAGCAATAAAAGCGAATGCAGTAAAACATTGTTTCTGTGTTTTATTATGTGTTACATATACCTACTCAACTGGGTCAAGGCACGAATGTTAGGTTACATTGAATGATCCGGGTTTAAAAACGACTGTGAATTTACGATAATACCTACTAACCGACGCAGCGACGTTGTGATTTCATATTGGTTTGTAATTTACAAATTATAGTAAAATTGTAGAAAAAAAAGAACGTGTAGCTAACAAATTTGAAAAATATTTCTATTTACCAGTTAGGTATTTGACTCCGACTTGCATTTTCCTGTCGCAAAGCAATCGTGCTAAATGTTACGGAGTAAAAGAAAGTTGTTATTACAAGGCAATTACGACCCCACGTTTTAGCATTTACGCTCTTGTCCTCTTGATAATTGCTTGTAAATAAATAGATTGTACGATCATCTGCTCATAGCAATAAAATAGGAGTTATAGCAGAGACGGGCAACGGAAGCTTCAAATTTTCAATAGAAATATATACTACTGAGATTACGTAGTTCATTTGGCGATGATCGAGATACGTAATATCTGACCTCGTGAACAATTACGAGTATATTATATGTATCTGTATATTTTACTGGTGGTAGGAACTCTTGTGAGTCCGCATGGGTAGGTACCACCATCATGCCTATTTCTGTGAAGCAGTAATGCGTTTCGGTTTGAAGGGTGGGGCAACCGTTTTAACTATACTTGAGACTTTAGAACTTATATCTCAAGGTGGGTGGTGCATTTACGTCGTAGATGTATATGGGCTCCAGTAACCACTTAACACCAGGTGGGCTGTGAGCTCGTCCAACCATCTAAGAAAAATAAAATAAATAAATAATCTGGCTATTTCATTGATGCATACAGTTTATCATCAAGAGCACCTATTTATTACCCAACTATGCTCGAGGGTATAACGTGGTTTTAGTATAGCAGAAGAGGCAGAACCTTCTCTTGTTTTAAAACGTAAACTCAAAATTTAAATGGACCAGTAAGATCGATAAGGCGTAATAACTCAATTGATAATATAATTTCGCCGGATCCCAAGATTTTGTAATTTTTAAGAACATTGCCTGCGAGAACATTGTTTGCGACGACTACGCACTCAAGTAGTTAGATATATTTATATCGATGTTTTATAAAAATGTTTTTAAGTGTACCTGACATACGTGACGTTGTTCTAAAAAGAAATAAAGGAGAAATTCATAGCAAGAGCAAACAATATTCAGTTTAAGTTTACTGATTTAAATACCGAGATTATCTATATTGTTGGAGATGTCTGTTTTATGTATACATATACATATACTTATAAGATCGGTCGGATTACAATACAAATTAGGTAAATTTAATTATTTATTTTGATGTTGAAATAATCATTATTCGATTTATCTCTATTTGTGCTGCCAAGCAGTAATGCGTTTCGGTTTGAAGGGTACGGCAGCAATTGTACTGTAAAACTGATTAGACTGACTGACGGACTGACCGCCATCGCTTCGCTTTAGAAACATTAAATTTTAATATTGATAGCTGAGTCCCGAGATGTTGCCCGCGGTTATTGTCGTACCGCGTGACGCCGCGGGGCGAAGCTAGTTTAGAAAAAGTAGCCTAAGTTACTCCTTATATCATCAGCTACCCTATCAGTGAGACTCATCAACATCGGTCCAGCCGTCCCAGAGATTAGCCGGAACAAACAGACAGAGAGACAAAAATAGTAAAAAAAATTATTTTGGTGTATGTACCGTATATATATTCATATGGATGTAGTGAAAAACGGTTATTTCAATATTACAAACAGACACTCCAATTTTTTTTATATGTATAGATAAAAAAAAAATAGTTTTCAAAAATATAATCAATTGTGAAAATATAGGATTACGAAATGTTTTCATAACTTAGTATAACTTATACGCATATGAGGCTTCGAGGAACATTTCGAATGATGATAACTTCAATAATTTTGACGGACTAAGCCCGGAAATAATACTTGGTCTTGAGATTCGTAATTAAAATCTTTGACTGTCGAATTACTAATAAATTAAAACGATGTTTTGTTCGAATTAATACGCGCATTCTACTCGTATAAGCGAACGATACGACCGCGCACTATAAATAGAACTCACAACTAGCAATAAGGTCTGCCTCTCGTTACCTCTCTTTGTAATATGAATAACAACAATTTATTTGTTTACTAACCGGCGCTCGTGAGAACGACTCGCTTTGAACCCTTAAGGTCGCGATTGTAAGCGATGTGTGTACTTTAAATTATTACGGTTCAAGACACATTCTTATTGTTTATACTTGAATGACGTCATTCATCTCTAAAAATCAACAACACATTTGGTTGCAAAGAAGCAACCGGTATTTGCGAAAATAAAATTGTTGGTATCGTAAATTCTTATATCTATACTAACTAGTGGCCCCGCAGTAGTCGAAATTCGAGTATAATTAATTGGAACTGTAAGTTTGTACACTATTATGATTGTATTTTATACCTCTGTAATCACAAATTTCGCCAAGACTACACTACACTATAAAAATATTAACAAAGACAAACAATATTTAATCTATTCTCAATTTGACAACAGACGTCAAGAACAAAAGTTTGACAATAAATAGTATACATGTGTGTGTGCATCAAATACATGGTATGTAGTGTTTGTAATGTTTTCTTTATTGATTTAATGTATATTTTATGCATTATTTTAAAAAAAAATAGCATTATGCACTTCTTCTCTATATACTCTATAGGTGTAGAAAATTTCATACTCCTCCGACCGCGCAATTTTCGTAAAAAGGGATACAAAGTTTTTGCTTCACGTATTAATATATAGATATATAAAGCTATAGTGGTATTTACGGATGTTCCGTTATAATTACTGAACCGTGCATCTGATTGACTTGAAATTTGGTATCCATGTAGAAAATACATGTACTTAATGGATAGGCTAATATTTATATGAGTTTTGGACTCCCTACACCAGTTTCAGGGGCGTTAATGATAAGAATCTTTGTGGGGGTGAGAAATAATAATGTTAATTTTAAATGCCCAGCGAAGCGTACAGCTAGTTGGTATATAATAGTACTCCAATATTTACAACATAGTACCTTCGTAATAATTTGTTCTTAGACAAAACATTTGCCTACTTATAACACCTTATCAGAGAACAAAATTCACATGCAAAATATCCTCTTAAATTAAACTAACAGCGAATAATACTTCCGAAGTAAAAATCAATACATTTAAAACGCGTTGCTGCACTCAATTTGCATATTCATACATCAGACAGGATACGTCAAGTCTGATATTTTCGAAAATGTATTTTCACGTGTAGTTACATTTTGTTTACCCATCAACCGTTATTAATATATGTCGGCCTCCTACCTGTTTGTATACGCACAAAATTTAACATATTATATTTTTTTAATATAAAATATATTTAAAAAAAAAATTGCTTAGGTGGATGGACGAGCTCACGCCCACCTGGTGTTAAGTGGTTACTGGAGCCCATAGACATCTAAAACATAAATGCGCCACCCACCTTGAGATATAAGTTCTAAGGTCTCAGTATAGTTACAATGGCTGCCCCACCCTTCAAGCCGAAGCGCATTACTGCTTCACGGCAGAAATAGGCAGGGTGGTGGTACCTACCCGTGCGGACTCACAAGAGATCTTACCACCAGTAATATATGTTAGAAAGTTCATAATGCACGGACTAGCAATGTAAAGTGTAGAGGATTTACCACGCTAAGCCTTTGGGCTCTCGTGTCAGATGACAATCAACGTTTTTCATTACAACGACATCAAAACTACCCGTGCGGACTCACAAGAAGTCCACCAGTAAGATACATATTAAATTAAAAAGCTGCCGGAAGAAAAAATTGCAAATGCATATAAAGAAAGCAGTTGTCATGTCTATCACACCGTTTATAATTGAACGACCGCAACTCTTTTCAATAGAATTTACAAAGTTCTTTGGAATATCGGTCGGTATACTCTAGAAAAATAACAACAAATAAAGTTAGGCATATGTATTTAATATGAAAACCAAAGTGCAATTAACCCACAGCTAGGTTCGTCATACAGTCAGTCGTATTGGCTCGAAAATACATGTCAGACTATTACAAAGACTAATTGATTAATGTTCCGTCTAGTAATTGGTTTAAACGGCACGTTTTACGCAAAACAATGTGTTTTGTTCTGTAGTCGACAAACTCAAATTAATATTTAAATTCAGAACGGAAGGAAACTGTTTAAATTTATGTAAACGAAAATTACGACGCTATACATTTAGTATTTTCAAAAATAACTCTACATCGCTACAGAATTTAATATACAAATAAAAAAACACACGCGCACAATGAAACGCTTCAAAAAATACTATGCAGGGCATGGCTTTACAACAAATAACTACAACTTCAATATAAAAATCGAAGGTACCTAAATAGATAGTCAACGAAGCGTTGGTCGAATTTAAAAAATAGCGAACGCTTTCGATATTTAATTATGTCCATATATTAATACGTGAAGCAAAAACTTTGTATCCCTTTTTACGAAAATTGCGCGGACGAGGGAGTATGAAATTTTCCACACTTATAGAGAATATAGTGAATAAGTGTAAAATGCAAATATTTTTTTTAAAATAATGCATAAAAGATACATTAAATCCATAAAGAAAACATTACACACACTACATACCATGTATTTGACGCACACACGCATGCATACTATTTATTGTCAAACTTTTGTTCTTGACGTCTGTGGTCAAATTGAGAATAGATTAAGTATTGTTTTTCTTTATTAATATTTTTTTATAGAGTAGCCTTGACGAAATTTGTGATTATAGAAGTATAAAATACAATCATAATAGTGTACAAACTTACAATTCCAATTAATTATAGTCGAATTTAGACTACTGCGGGACCTCTGGTGTTCATTAAAAAGGCAAATGTTGAATGTTGATGGGTTGGCAGTCGAAAAGTGACAATAACATTGACTATTGGACAACTAATTCATGTACGTTGAATTAAGCCCTTACTGTACCGCACTGTACTGTATGTATGCATGCGTATTTACTCAAACTGGGTTGCATCGACTAACAACTACGGATGTGTCGCTCCGATAGTCAAACAGCGATCGTATAATTAAAAGCCCCGCGGCAAAACTCGCTGTTTGTTGCAAGCTAAACGTAATAAGTTTTCAAAGTAATTAAATCGGAAATGTGCATTGGTTTAAATCAGTTTTCCGCATATTTTGTATATTCGTTTTTTTTTTTGTATCTTATCATTATATTATACTAGATGATTTTTTTTTTGATGACGCCATCTTGTTGTGTCTTTAAAGCAGTTAGTTGCTCTCAATTCAGAAAAATAGTATTATTATTATTCGCCAAAAGAGGTCGGGAAGAGTCATAAAGTTGATTATTGAAAACACGAATAAAACAACATTTTCTGAAAATAAATCGTAGCTAGATCGATTTATCGCCCCCGAAATCCCCTGTATACTAAATTGTATGAAAACCGTTGGAGCTGTTTCCGAGATTCAAATTATATATATCCCAGAATTGCTCGGTTAAAGGTATAAGATAATAGTTATCTCATGAATTTTCGTATGGAATCCTTGCACACGTACCCGTCAACCTTCTATTAACAACAACTATTGTTCTGCGCGAGCTGCGAGGACATGTGGCTTAGTAAAGCCTTTGTGAAAATTCATAAGGTCCAACATAGATGAATAGCCGTAATTGCGAGTCCTTCGAAACTCTCGTGGTAAACTTTTCAACGTATAACTGAAGGAAATTAACATTTGATCAATTTAACTTTCGCTTTCATAACGTTGGCTTCCGAAACCTAATCAACTGTATATTTAAAGTTAAACATTTTGTTGTTCAATTCATACTCTATTCGTTCTCCAAAATCAGTAACACCGTTTTAGTTTTCAGTGGCTTTTGTGCTATTCACAATTAGTTTTAACGTTAGCATTGCAAAGAGAAATTCAATGTGAATTATTTGATAGCGGTTTATTGTAACTAAAATTACACTATTCTTTATTACGAAGTTTTTTTTTTTTATTTTGATGCTAGTAAGTTGTTAAAACAAATCTATAAAAAAATTATACTAAGCTATTGTTTGTGTACCACATCTAGCGTAAGACATATGACATTACGAGCCGCAGTTAACCGAAGCGGGAGTGGTACAATATGCGTGAGGGTGCCGTGTTTCCTCATGTTCTGTTGTGATGACGATGTCAAGAAACGAAGAGCCAAGACCCGGAATCGCCACCGAGATAGCCATGTCCGGCGAGTTCATCCACAAACTACAAAGACTGCATTTCGCAGCTCAGTGGTTTATGAGTACTGTATTGTTTACAGTATCGGTATTACCATGAGAGGCCAATCAATGTGCAACGAAATTTAGAGTATTTAATTTTTAAAAACCAATCAGATTTCGAATAAAACATCAAATGCTAAATGTTTCGATGAGATGTATCACTGCAAAAAAACTAGGTCTGATAGTACTCGTAAAAACGTTTATAGGCTATTTACAACATATTAAATTTATCTAAGTAAATCCAGAAACGACTGAGGCTAGGAATATTATATTTGAACACTAATTTAGTGGCACAGAGACACCAAGAAATCTCTTTTATGCAATACAACCATATATATGTGTGTGTATACTACGAAGAGAGAATTGTAAAGAGGCATTTTTATACATTTTCACTTAATTTAACTCGAAACAAAGATATAAACAACGAACAAGGATGTATTAAAACATTCAATCCAAGGACTACACGGCTCATTGATCATCCTAAAGAAAATTCATGACCTATATTCAAGTTCAATTAAATTTTTTAAATAAGATTCTTACCGTCTTTTTTCGGAGTATCATCAGCTGCGGTCTTCTCAGCAGCTTCTCCCTCTTTTTCGATAGTAGTTTCTTTCGAAGAGGCTGCAGTTGCTGAGTCCGAAACCGTAGCTGTCGTCTCTTCCACGGTCTTAGGAGGAAGAGTGGTTTTTCTCCTCGGTATCGCTCCTGAGTGTTTCGGGATAAGACCAACTTTCTCTTCCGGAATTGTGACAGCGGGTTTCGGGGGGATTTCCGGTGTTGGTTTAGAAATAGCCCTTCTCGGTGGAAGTGGAGGTGCTTCTCTCTTCCGGATGATCCCAGTGTCTCCCTTTGGAATGGCTCCAGTTGGTTTTTTCAAAGAGGCTGATTTTACTTCCTTGGGTATGGCTCCCGTAGGTTTTTTAAGGGACGGAAGCGTTTCTTCCTCATATGTGGAGATTGTGGCCACTTCCGAATGTATATCTGTTTCATCCTTTGGTGTGGAGACTGTTACCAATTTCCGAGGAGAAGCTAATTTTCCCTTTGAAGAGGAAGTTTTAATCACTTTTTGGTGACTGCCTGTTTCTCTTTTCGAAACGGAAGCTGTGGGTAGTTTCGAAACGAGATCTGGTCTTCCCTTTGGAGTTGGAACTGTTGCCGCTTGGGGAAGAAATGTTGGTTCTTTCTTCGGGATGGCTCCAGTGCTTTTTTGAACGGTAAAAACAGTTTCTTCCTCCACAGTGGCTATAATGGCCTCTTCTGTAGCGGGAGCTGACTCGCTTTTTGGCGCAGAAATTCTTGGTGGTTTTAGAGGGATAGAGGTCACTCTCTTTGGAATGGCTCCAGTGGATTTTTTTGGAGGAGAAATTGTATCGCCCTTTGAACTCGATGTAGTCCCTGGTTCTGGAGGAGCAGTTTTTTCTCTTTTCAAAGAGCCACCAGTGATCTCTTTCGTTGGAAGACTTATTGCACTCTTAGAAGCTACTTTCGAATAGAGAGTTGTTTCATCCTTTGGATTACAAATCGTTTTCACTACCAGAGTGGGAGATTTTTCCTCTTCTAAAACACCATCCGCGTGGAATTTCGAAGGAATACAAATTTCTAAGTTAGCTGAGATTCCAGATGCTATTTCTGTAGTGGAAGCTGTTTCTCCTTTCGAGCGGACACCTGTAATTTCTTTTGTACAAGGTGCTGTTTCTCGTTTGCATTCTGTTTTCATGCCCTCAACAGAAGCCACCTGCCGATTGACTTCATCTCCTTCCAGAACGGCGTCGTCAGATAACTGTGGCGATTGGTGTACTGTACTTCCTTCTGAAATTTCGATAGCCGTTTTCGGACATAATATTGGTTCTTCTTCCGATGTGCTTTGCGTTTTTCGTTTTTTATTTACTCTCAAAGGACAGGCTGCTGCTCCTGGGCTATCCCTGTCAGAGTGCCGATCTTCTGCTCTTTCCCCTCTCGTTGGGCCTGCAAAAATAAAATTATTTACTATCTTGGATCTTGAGATAGTACAAAAAACGAAGTCAGAGAATTTTTCTTAAAGTTCAAAAAAAAGCTTTTTGGATTGTAATTTATACCTTAAGCAGATTATTAATTTGCAAATGTACTGTCTCGGAGGCAACAGGTAGTACTTAAAACGTATAAAATGATACTCGAGTCGAAAAGAGATTATTTTTTAATCCGACAAGACCGCAAAGACTATGGTTGAACTACGGCTGTGATATAATACAACCGATAAATACATTTTTTTGTCTTTGGGTTTCAGCAGCGGAAAGTGCAATGTTTTTTTTTTTATTATTTCTCAATTTAGTCACCGCGTAGTACATATTTTAAAATAAGAACGTTTGTTTTTTTTTTCTCTACCTATTCGCTGGTAGCCTAAGAGGTTATTCCAGCTACGTCTGGACGAGTAGGTGAGCTCACGGGCTCAGCCTAAGAGAATTTGCTAACACTAGCCCTCGCAAGGGTAGTTTCTTTGCAGAATCTACCACCGTATCGGAATCGCCACCCACTGAGACGATCCGGCAAGAAACTCAGTGTCTATAGGTTAGCTCGCTCGTTTAACTCGCTCGTCGTGACCGTCGAGTTCGACAAGGAGAGTTTGTTTTGCAACATAAAGCACTCTTGAAGTACTGTTGGTAAGTTGTTAGCGCTATAAGTAAGGCACAAAAACGGTGAAAGTATTCCTTATTGGTAAAAGTCGACTACCTTAAAACAAAAAATTCTACAAAAAACGATCAACTACTCAATAATGAATTGCTGTTTCTAGATTAACCTTTAGAATGACGAGCGATGTTCGTTTGGGAGATAAGTTGTGAACGCATGATGAAAATCAAAAAAACAATCACTAACCATACTTTTTCGAAACGGGCTCACCTTCTCCATTGCGGTACGAGTCCGGGCTGACTGTGGAAAGAAAATAAACATTATTAATAATTTTCATTTTCAATCTACAATTTTTCTAAAAGTAACTTAGTTATATTCGAACAAAAAGCCTGTCGATACGTTAAATGACAAATAACAAGCGTTCTAAAGGACCTGGAGAGAACAGGGCTACTTTGAACATCAAAATTATAACTGTTTTAGAATATTCTGATACAGTTTGCACTTCTGATACAGTTTGCACGTTCGATAATACCAACATGACCAGAGACGATTTATTTAATAAGTCGAACATGCAAACTTTATAGTACTTTATAAGTCTTATTTTGATGTATGTATAAGTCAAAATCATACGTTTTATCATTATTGAGTCTAAGCCTAATATTTTTCATATCGATAAATTAACGTGACTTCTTCAAGACCGTGAGGCAACGACGTACATAAATTTAATTCAATGTTATTATTAATATCAAGTTTTATTACTGCCGACCCGATAGATGACGTTCTGCCCAATTCCCGCTTTTCCATCAGAACCCATGTGGACTGTTACAAAAATTTTAACATCAAAAATAGGTATATCGGTTAGGACATTCTTAAACGCTGCGATTGCGAACTATAATTTAGAGTCCCAGTCACGATTCGCTGGGACTGTCGCAAATTTTGTGTAATACTCATTTATTAATGCTTATCGCGTATAAAAGTACCACTTGCTTGCAAGGTGTTAAGCCAAAACTTTCCGTAATCTACCAACAACAACTGTACACAGTTTTGACGCAATCAATAAAACGATACATCTTCAAATAAAAATCCAACGAAATAGATACAAAGCTATTGATATTAAGTTAGTAGTTGACTAATGCAATAATGAAAAGGAACTGAAATAATCACGTATATAATGGTCTGAACGAAAGCTTGCGCCAAAGGATTTCAAAAATCAAGTTGGATACACGCTTAAATTTATCCTTATAAGATAAATCTCTATGATGAGATAAGATAATTAGTATTAAATTATTTGGGTAGATTACGTGATTGAAACATTCTATCATATAAAAGGTTACACGAAAGTCAAATAATAGCAACAGAGCAAACCCATCTCGACACAAAAATACCACCTATAGGTACGTCTGTCAGTAATTTAAATTGTGAAATTATGTTGATCGTTCAAACAATGAAATCTAAAAAAATGCTTTTCAACACACTTTGTATTCTTTATATTAAAACTACCATTACGAACTGTCTAACAGAGCTGGAACATATCCCAGTTTTGAACTAATTAATTTAGAATCATCTGGATATCATAAAAAAAACAGTAGCGTCACTGTCTATCGCCACAAACAGAAATGAAAATATATAGTTTAATTCATTTTCATTTTAATTAGAATAATTATAAGCATTTTTGTATCTCATTAATATAATCCTGTATTTTTATTTCAGACAAGAGTATAAAAGCAACACAACGCCGTTTGATAGTCCTTTGTGAAGATAATTGATTCAGTATAACAAAGCATGTCAATTAGGTACGATAAACGTGATAATGTCGTCGTTCACCAAGCCTTGGGGTATATGCGCTCACTGCAGCGGATATTACCGACATCAAAGACACTAGACAATCTAGATATTATTAAATATACATTTTTAACTGACATCTAATCTCAGTTTAATATTAAAATTCTTGAGTGGAGACTGCGCTACGGTTAACGTAATGTAGGGCGCCCCCCAACTAGGTGGTGTGATGACTTGCGAAGGGTGGCCAGCCAGAAATGAACGAGGAGAGAGGGAACAGTGACGTAAATTGGGAGAGGCCTGTTCCTAGCAGTGGACGACTGATGATAAATTAATAATTACACATAATGATTATTATATCACAATTTTATTAGTCAAGCAAGTTACAGTAAGCCCCAACAACCAGCATCTTTTTTTGATTTTTAATTTAATATATTTCTTCAGGTTTATAGCCGTTCAGCACTTTAATCCATTTATTGAAAGTTGGCGTAAGCCGGTTTTCTTAAAAATGTATTTTTTTAACGAAATCTCTTCATACGTGAAAAACGACTTAGCGTTAAGTAAGGCGTTTGTGTTAAGTGCCACTTGTAACTAGAGGTAAAATAATATTTAAAAACATGAGCATCGCCATTCAAACTTAGAAATGGTTACAGTGGTACAAATTATGAATAAATAAATCAAAATTTAAGCTATTGACGTGTTGAAATTTAACTTAGTTATTGAAGGTAGATAGATATAGGTATATGACATCAATATAAAAAATGATCATAGCTGTGAGGCATGCGAGAGGACATTTGCGTCAATCAGAAGAATTCAAGAGAGATGAATCAGAAAGAGATGGTTAGAAGTACGTGGGATAAATAATTTAATGTTTCACTTACAGATCCCAAGTTAGGATAAGCTTCTGCGTTGTTGTACATAATATTCCGTTCGCTACAATTTCAAAATTAGAGTAGATTGACGTACCTTGAAGAATCTATCTTTACGTTAATTAAATAAAATTAAAATAATCTCATAGTCGCGTCTACATTCCGCAGTTTAAAAAAAACATTCAAAAGCCCATCGGCGTCGGTCACGCGATGACGATAAGCACCGGCATCGGATAAGCACCAAGCGTTCCTCGAGCTCATCTACGCCAATAAAAATAATGCCTACTGTAAGATGCATATCTCTTCAAACAAATGATGACGTGGACTTTTGTGGCAATGGACTATAGTACGCCTCACTACTATGCATTACCAAATTCTTAATAATTTCTTTATAAAAAAAAAATGCGGCTTATTAAAGTTGATAGAAATTAAATTTCAATTTTGAAGTTTACTAATGGTAGGGCTTATAAGAAAGCCGCGCGGGTAGGTACTATCATCACATCGCCTATTGATGCTGCAAAGCAGACCTCATGTTTTAAGCGATCATCACGTCGTAATCGACTACGGCAATTTGAGTAGTGGTGTGAAATCGTTCATTACGTTCGTCTCTACAATTAAAAAAAGTTTGAATTGTTGTAACAAATTTAGAAAGATGTTAATTTAAGAATTAATGAAACAAATCGAAAACGTTAAGAATGAAAAATCCCCGCAGTGTTTTAATACACACTTAGATGTTTCAAATAAGGATTTCAATAAATAACAGTTCGATTTAATACTCCTCCATACGACGGAGAGTAAACAGCGTAAAAGTAATACAAAACGGCAAAGTTGCATTCCAGTTTCGAGAACTCTCCGGATCTTCAGTACGAGGAAATGAAGGCAAATTGATGGATGAACCTCACTTAGAATACACAGAGTTTCTGCTTAAGTAGTAGGGTAAAGCCGAGATAGATGCCCCACTTTTTGAAATAGTCATGTAATTTTGAAAATATTAATTTTATACGAATAATTTCTATTAATGTAGTTAGCTCAATCCTTTATGTTTAATTAGTATAATTTTTTTTTAACCTATCAAATACAGATTTTGCAGAAATTCGTTTTTCGTAGAACCTTTTTTTGGAGGATAGATGCCTACCTGTATGGATAGTTGCCCCACCAAGAAAATACTGAGTAGGATAGATGCCTGCAGTGCAGGATAGATGCCCTTTATATCGTGTAAACGAAAAAACCAAACCAAATATTAAGAAGTTCTATTCCTAACAGAGCAATAATTGTCTCCAAGAAACATAGGTCATAATAATAAAAAATATTTTGTATTTTTTAAGTCTTTGAATGTTTATAATTAAAAGATAATTGTCATATCACACAAATGATCATAATTAAATTTTTAAAGCGTTAAGTAAGCGTAAGCTAAATTACAATTTTTTTAGTTTCAACATGCATTATCCTATTTTTTTATTAAATTAAATTTTACAAATATTTATTCAACAAAAATATAAACTCTTAATTGTTTATAAAATATTCACATTAAGTGTCAATGTGTACATTGCAAAATCGTATTTTTTTTATATTAAATTAACACAATAAAGGTATCTTTATTATTTTGTCCAATTGAAGTTAACTGGATAGTGCTTTAAATTTTTCACATCTTCTACATCATTTCTGAAAAACACGTTTCATGTAGCTAGTTCTGAAACACTAAAGATTGAATCCAGTCGGATTGCGACTTCGTATTTTTATAGTTTTCAAAACATTCAATGCAGATATTATTACATGCGTTTTAGGTTTATCCCTTAGATTTCTTTAGGGGCAAATCTATTGTTTTATTTCCTTTTATTTTATAGTTAAGTGGATTGTCTTCATCTTCGCTTCTTGAACTGTAAATCAGTTGTTTGTGTTTTATGTTTTCGTGGCATATTTCAGCTATATTCTGAAATGGTAGAGTATGGAGGGATAGATGCCTCTAAAGGCACCTATACCCCAAAAAATCAGGGCAACTATCCTTTGTGATAAGGATAGATGCCCAAATTTTTTGTAAATAAATTATAAACTTAATAGCATTTATTTACACCTAGATGCAGACTCAATGAACCAATATATTCACGTAGTAAAAAATATAATGGAATTTTACACTAATTATAAAGTTATACCACGCTAAATACTAACCTTTCAATCTTTTACGTGTTCGTGAAATTCCGCGCGGAGAAAATTACATGCACGAGGAAAACACTTCGTCACCACGCGATTTTCAAATGGTAGATAAGGTATAGGGTGACTGTGGTTCCTACTTATTAAATTCATTTTTTGTCATGAGTGCGGGAAGTAAGGTTTTTAGAACATGAGGCATCTATCCCGCTGCGGCATCTATCCAGGTTTTACCCTATATGGTTTTAAAAATATCTTGATTCGCACACGAGTTTTTTTTCTATTTTGAGAGCTTTTTTTCCGCAAACTACCTTGCAGCAGTCCACTATATGGAAAATTTTGAAGAGAGTCACTTTATTGTGGATCACATAAATTCTAGAAGCTAAGCCTTGGAGTAGTCCTCAAGTCCCAATACTTTTCTCAAATCTTTTTTGCAAAGGAACGTGTTTATAGCATCCAGGAGTGGAAGCTCATTCCAGTTTTAAATACTATAATAATATGTATGTAATTAACTCAAAACAATTTATTACAGATCCATTACAATTCAATTGCACCTAATTTTTTCAAGCCGCAGTCTAGCTTAACCGACATACAACTCGTTTGAAAGCCAAGTAAATTTTAATAAAACTATTGTATCCACGAGGCGTAGTGTACAAACAAATATCGAACGTGAAATAACTTAGAAGCTATCAATTTCGGTTTTCCATTTCTAAAATATAGCGCAAATTAGTATTAGTGATGAGTCCAGATCTATGTTATTGTATTAACACAATAGCAAAGGGTGATTACGTTAGCTATTAATTAAATTAGTTTGAAAGTTTTATAATCTCTTGGTGCTAACACTGAATCATTATTTGACATTTATCTGAAACGACCGAACATAGACACTGTTGCGGTATTAAATGGTATGAAGCTGGAATCCTCTTTAGCAGGAAGCGTGCCTTAACGAGTAATAATAGGATTCATTTCATTTAGTATTTTCATGCGTTTCACGTTGAGCGACGATTTGTATTTCAGAGTTAAGTACTCAAATCAAACAACAAAATTTATTTGGAATGAACCAAAATTAACCTCATAGTTTTGTTATAAGCCGCTTTTAATTAAAATGCTCTCCCTTCCAAAGATTGAACCATAAAAATAGAAGTTCGTCTGTACACCTTTTAATCCGACGGAACGATCTACCAAGGAATGAGACTTAAAATTTTAATGACCGCATAAAGTTCTTACCTAACGTTTTAACCTAAAGAACATAGACTTAAGCTTAGTGGTATCAGATCAGGTATCTGAAGTCTTGAATGGTGTTTCTTCTGCTATTTAATGTTACAAAAAAAAAAACTTTTTAAAAACATACAAGATTTTTATTAGAAAAGTAGAATCGCAACCGTAAACTAGAAGATACTTTAGAATCATTTTTATAACAATAGTAGCTGACCCGGCAGACTTAGTAGTGCCTCAATCGATAAACAAAAGACCTAAGCTTTTGTATAAAATAAACTTAAAATAAACAAAATGAATCCGTCCGACGGGGACACATCAAAGGAAAAACAAAATTGTTATTTTTATTTAATTCCGAGCATTTTCGTATTTATGTACTTTTTAAACCTTCTCTGGACTTCCACAAATAATTCAAGGCCAAAATTATCCAAATCGGTCCAGCCAGTCTCGAGTTTTAGTGAGACTAACGAACAGCAATTCATTTTTATACATAACAATATGAATGAAACTCTAATGATATAAGACAGGTTCAAGCTCTGGGCAATAAGATCTTAGACGAACGCTAAGTCGAGTCTTGTTAAAATGCGAGATGCATTGCGCAGAAAGTTAGATAGAAACTTTCATCAAATCTACCAGCGAAATTTACTACAGTTTCTTTCAAATTTAAATCGCAAGACTGGTACAGATAAAACGAATGAAGTCTTACTAGCAAATGACAGCCGGAAGCTCTGCAAAGAGCACAATAGTATCTGAGCTTTAAACCGACGAGTTTTCCGAGGAAATGCATTGTGTTGTAGCTTCGGAAGCTCCGTCAAAGCGAAAGGTCTCCGGTTAGGGGCAGAACTTAAAAATCAAAAACTTGGGAATTTTATGACATGAAATGGAAAATCTCATAGGTATGACTAAAATCTAATTTATTATTTTTTTACCTTATCATAAAACAATAAAACAATTAGCTTTAAAAGGGCATACGTTTCCGAATTATTTTTCCAAAATTTAAGATAATTTCTAAGATGTTATAAATGTTGATAAGGTGCAGCTATATATTTACTGGTTATAAACTTTTAATATAACAAATATAAATAAAAGACATAAAAAAATTTGCGCATTATTCAAATATTTCGACAAGAAACTCCTCATGATGGGAAATGGAAAAGCTGAGTTTTTATAATAGCCGTTAATTTTAGAATTAAATAAGAAAATGCAAGTTTATGCTTAAAAGGTAATTTATTGTAACTAACAACTGGCGAAACATTATACGAAAATACGACTTTTTCCGCAAGCTCGTTGTACTGAATGTTTTCTTATTGCTATCTCTAGTCAGAATATACATAATCTATATATTAATACGTGAAGCAAAAACTTTGTATCCCTTTTTACGAAAATTGCGCGGACGGAGGAGTATGAAATTTTCCACACTTAACAGAATATAGAGAAGAAGTGCACAATGCTAATATTTTTTTAAAATAATGCATAAAAGATACATTAAATCAATAAAGAAAACATTACACACACTACATACCATGTATTTGACGCACACACGCATGCGTACTATTTATTGTCAAACTTTTGTTCTTGACGTCTGTTGTCAAATTGAGAATAGATTAAATATTGTTTGCCTTTGTTAATATTTTTTATAGTGTAGTCTTGGCGAAATTAGTGATTATAGAAGTATAAAATACAACCATAATAGTGTACAAACTTACAATTCCAATTAATTATAATCGAATTTCGACTACTGCGGGACCTCTAGTATATATAATCGTCACACTTTGAATATACTGGAAGACATTTGACTAAACTGCAAACGTGGTTTGGCTTCGCCAGTCATGACCGTGTTCGAACTCAACCTGGATAGTTCAGCTGATAATAAGCAGTCTTGGAAAGTTCGTAGTTGCAGCTGACAAGCAAACTAATAAGTTTTTTAGTAGTTTCTCACCGAATCCCAAAATACCTATAACGATATAGAGTCCAACGAAATCTCAATCTGTTTAAAAAGTTAACATTTGCACATGTTGACCCTTGGACTTATTTAGTGCAAACATTTTTAAACCAAAATTAACAAATCTTTCTTAATATAAAAGGCGTATCTTTTTTATTGCTTAAATAAATGAATGAGCACACGGTCCACCTGATGTTCATGTGATTTTACGACGTGTGAATAGAACCGTAAATTTAACTTTATAATTTGTAAATTTCCTAAGTAAAGAAATTCTTCTAAGGAACATATTCCTTTCAGTCTCGAGAATATAACGAACACAACATAATATTGGTTCAAATAATATATTCGAAAGCCAATTTCATTTTCGATCCAACGTCACAAGAGCGCTACAAAAATATTACCTTCGGATGAAAGCATTTGAAAGGTAAAATATGCAATGGCCGGTAATAACATGATTGATTTTGAAAAATTCTCGTGTTCGTAGCAACAGAAAGATATCAGTAAAACGAATTCTACCTGTTGAACTGAAGACAGACAGACGGGAATTTCTTCACTTGTAATATTCTCTTGTACCCGTACCGGACCACAATACATTTGTTTTTTATTATTATAAATACTTTATTTAACATTCTTAAGCCTTTTACTATAAAAAAAAAACAAACAACATTTGAACGGAAACAACAAACTATTGTTAGTTGAACGCCTATTAAACAGAGAAGCATTTCATCTCGACATAAATAAATTATTTTTCAATTTGTGTGCAAATAACTTTCAAATTCTAAACGATATTTCACCTTTGTGGATTATGAAACACGTATGCAAACTAGTGGTCTCGCAGTAGTCGAAATTCGACTATAATTAATTGAAATTATAAGTTTGAGCATTATTAAGGGTCTATTGTCAAAGACTAATAAACTTCTTTGTTCACATATTTCGCCAAGACCACACTATAGACAAATAATAATAGAGATAAACAATATTAAACTACAGTCAAAATCTGTTATAACGACATCGAAGGGACTGCTCATATTCAGTCGTAAAAACCGATAGTCGTAACAACCGGTGATGTTTAATGTGTATCGTGCAAGTACAAACAAATCGATAGGGAATTATTGGAAAAATATATTTACAAAATGCGCGATTTTTCTTCAATATTAATTTGTTTTCTTTTTCTTTGCGACATTTTGAAAGTTTCACGAATAACTCCACAAAGTTTTGGTGCGTTTTGGGTATAGATAAGTAATAAACTAACTGAAGAGACATGAAGAAGCGGTCTTTGACTCTACTGCATGCACGTGTTTTGTTTCTAAGAATTAGAAAAGACCCTACACTAAACTAAATCCTATTGTTTTCTTTCCTGATTTTAATAGCCATTGAAGACAAATGTGGATACCTATTCAAATTGTTTACAATACAGCTTAGCCGGTCGTTCTAACAGATCTAATTCTCCGAAATATTAGTTAAATGTGGTCGTTTTATGAGGTATGTCGTTATAAGCAATGTCGTATAAAGCAATGTTTTTAATAAGGCGGTCATATAGCATTCAGCCGGGACCTTTGTTCTAGGTTGTTATAACCGGCATGTTGTTCTAAACGATGTCGCAGTAAACGGTTTTGACTGTATTCTCAAATTGACCACAAACTTTAAGCAATAACAAAAGTTTGACAATAAACAATTAGTATGCATGGGTGTGTGTCAAATACATGGTAATGTGTGTAATGTTTTCTTATTGATATAATGTATTTTTTATGCATAATTTAAAAAAAATATTAACTTTCTGCACTCCTTCTCTATATTCTCTATAAGTGTGGGAAATTTTGTACTCCTCCGTCCGCGCAATTTTCGTAAAAATGGGTACAACGTTTTTGCTTCACGTATTAATATAGATATAGATACTTCCTATATTCACAGATTTCGCCAAGACTTCAATAAAGACAAATAATATTAAAGACAAACAATACTCGTATTAATCTATTCTCAATTTGACCACAGACTTGAAGCAATAACAAAAGTTTGACAATAACCGAAGAGTATGTATGCGTGTGTGTGTGTGTGTGTGTGTGTGTGTGTGTGTGTGTGTGTGTGTGTGTGTGTGTGTGTGTGTGTGTGTGTGTGTGTGTGTGTGTGTGTGTGTGTGTGTGTGTGTGTTGTGCGTCAAATATAATACATGGTAGTATGTGTCATGTTTCTTTTATTGATATTATGTACTTTTTATGCTTAATTAAAAAAAATATTAGCATTCTGCACTCCCTCTCTATATTTTCTATAATTGCGTGAAATTTCATACTCCTCCGTCCGCGCAATTTTCGTGAAAAGGGGTGCAAAGTTTTTGCTTCACGTATAGATATAGATATCTCAACGAATTTTACAATTAACCGCTTCGTCGACGAGAATTCGCCCTCGGGTAGTAGTCTAATTAGGTAGGTGTCCTGTTCGGCAGCTAACAACCGTCCCCCTCATCCCTCATCTGCCCGCCCAACGACAGACGATCCAGGTTCTAAAACTAAATACACAAATACAAATAATAAACCAGAGAGATTATATTTCAGAGCTTCTCATTTATTCAAAAACTGTAGAGCTATTTTACTTACATCTTGTTGAAAATTATGTTATTTCTAATTAAAATAATAAGTAAGTAATAAGTAACCGACGTAAGAAAGTATTAGAAAATATTATAATGATACTAACTTTATAAAAAGAATTGAAAACCGAATAATCATTACCCTCTTGTGAGTCCGCACGGGCAGGTACCACCGCCCTGCCTATTTCTGCCGTGATGCAGCAATGCGTTTCAGTTTGAAGGGTGGGGCAGCCGTTGTAACTATACTGAGACCTTAGAACTTATATCTGAAATTTACGCATTTCCGCATTGGCGCATTTTCAGTAACCACTTAACACAGGATGTAATAAAAAAAAATTTAAAATAATATTTTTTTTTTATTGCTTAGATCGATGAACGAGCCCACAGCCCACCTGGTGTTAAGTGGTTACTGGAGCCCATAGACATCTACAACGTAAATGCGCCATCCACCTTGAGATATAAGTTCTAAGGTCTCAGTATAGTTACAACGGCTACCCCGCCCTTCAAACCGAAACGCATTACTGCTTCACGGCAGAAATAGGCGGGGTGGTGGTACCTACCCGTGCGGACTCACATGAGGTCCTACCACCAGTTTTACCACTATTATATTGAATTAAAAAAAAATTAGATCAGTTAAAGCTCTGTTTGAAATCTTTTAAAATATAAAAACCAAGTCGAACTTCAGAGATCTAGTTATAATAGCAAACTCGAAAGATAAATCATCCGCTCCGCGCCTTCCATCGTTTCTTGCGCTGAAATTTGTCTCCTTAATTACTTAGGTTCTGGTGTAATGTCAATAAGCCGAGACGCCTAATTAAGATATCCGGACACGGTAAACATTTTATTTTGCCGAACCATTCTACGGACACAAAAAGTATCCGTTAACTAATAAAAGCGATAATGATTAATCCGGTGTTTTGTTTAATTAATGGGAGTAGGTATCCGGTCTATACCGGACACGATCTATATCGTGCGAGATAACGAAGACAAATGATGACGCTGATGACAGAACAGCATTTTAATTTTAGATCTAGCGGTAGGCAGCGGCTTGGCTCTGCCCCTGGCATTGCTGAAGTCCATGGGCGACGGTAACCACTCACCATCAGGTGGGCCGTATACTCGTCTGCCTACAAGGGCGATAAAAAAAAAGATCTATGAAACATATTTTTGTGAGGATTTTTGTGAATTTACCACCCAGATTTGGAATGAACTCCCCTCTACGATGTTTCCCGAGCGCTATGACATGCCCTTCTCCAAACAACAGTACAGACATTGTGCACAGTATTAAACGGTGCACAGAGGCCTGGCTCTGCTCCTGGCATTGCTGACGTCCATGAGCGACAGTAAGCACTCACCATCAGATGGGCCGTATGCTCGTCTACCTACAAGAGCAGTAAAAAAAGAACCCAACGTGACTAACTAGCTTTAAATGATCAGTGTGAACTTTAATCTTTAATCCGCAATTAAGCGTGTTAATATTAAAAATCACCAAACGACCTTTTCTGGGAAGCGTATTACCAGAAGCTTTTGTTTTGAACAAAACGTAAGGGGTCCGAGATGACGCAGTACCGACTAAGCATTATGATTGTCTACTTCCCCTGCGAGAACGCGACCGTGGGTCCCCTCAGAACCGTCAATGACCTACATTAGTACAACAGTATCATTCTCCTAAAGACAAAAATTTATAAACCAAAAAAATAACTATTCTTTTAACGCTAACCTTAATTTGATTTCTCAAGAAGAAGGAACATCACTTTAGTAATTCAACCTAATGAACATCTCATATCGATTGGTATAAATAAAACTAATAAAAATATATGTTCAATTCGTTACATAGCATGATCAACGCTAATGTGTTACGTAATTCTATTCGAACATAATTGATATTTATATGGCTTAAGTACTTATTATTGTATAAGTAAGTCTGTATTTATTAACGCATAGCTACATGGAATTCTACTATTCCTAGGAAAAAGAGTATTTGTTTATATTAAAGATATAAACAGCCGTGACACGTTGCTCAAGCGGTTATTTTTGAATATTATTTTAATATCTAAGACTCGAATCGTATCCTAAATAAAAAAATACAGATCAAACATTTCTATTTAAATCTACCTAAGCTTCGTATCTTGATCAAATTCATGTTTACGTTCCACAAAAATATATTACTGTTGACAGATAAATCAAGAGAGGCATCATCATCATAATTTTCAAGCAGCGTATTACAGAAACTACGATCACAATATAGTTAATTACATGATACCAGCACAAGTCTACACACTTGAAATTTTCCGCGCGAATGCCGTCTAATCAAGGTGTTTAATTTATCTAACAGGGATGTTGACTCAATTTTATTTACTAATTTCATGAAAAAGTTTTGTTATCCAAATCTGAAAATAGAATTGAAGGATAATAATCTACACAGATCGATATTATACATAGACCATATTATATTCTTAAACTAGCGACCCGCCCTCGCTTCGCTTCGGAAACATTAAAACACACCTGAAACCAAAAAAATAAAATAAAAAATTAATAAAAAAAAGTAGCCTATGTTCATCAGGGACAATATCGGCTTCTAATGGAAAAATAATTTTTCAAATCGGTCCAGTAGTTTCGGAGCCTATTCGAAACAAACAAACAAACAAATCTTTCCTCTTTATAATATTAGTATAGATTGCGAGCGTACGATGGAAATGGCGAAATATTTAAATATTTCAATGCACTGTATTTTCTTTAAAACATTATTTACTGGTGGTAGGATCTCTTGTGAGACAGCACGGGTAGGTACCACCACCCCGCCTATTTCTGCCGTAAAGCAGCAATGCGTTTCGATTTGAAGGGTGGCGTAGCCGCTGTAACTATAATGAGACCTTAGAACTTATATCTCAACGCGGGTGGCGCATCTACGTTGTAGATGTCTATGGGCTCCAGTGATCACTTAACACCAAGTGGGCTGTGAGCTCGTCCACCCATTTAAACAATAAAAAAAAACATTTAATTTCGTTGCAGTTTTCACAGAAATATTATCTTTAATGATATTTCCTGTTACGTATAAATATTGTGCTAAATGAAACAGAAACATCCCTATTCTTTGTCACATTTTCACAACTACCTTCCAACAGATACTCAGCTCTCATGGTAACCGTAGTACTTTTAGTAATTGTTAGTTTTCAATGGCACGTCACATTACATGACATTGTTTGCACATCTTGTGCTGCCATTTATGAGAAATTGAAACATATTTAAGAAAATTATTTATAATGGCAAACATTCCTTAATCAACCTTCTCAAGTAACACCCGAAACAGTCAAGGAGCTAGACATAATATATTTTTGAAGCATTGATAGCCACTAGGTCACGACATAGTCAAACAGAATACGTATAATCACGTGAGACCACGAAGAAAATCAACGCCAGAATACGTAGAATCAAAACGCTGGATTTTGGCACTTGATAATCGTATTCTGATATCTCTTAGACAAAAACCGCTGACACCAGCATGCTTAGAGTCCAGTTTTAGGTCTATTTCCATTAAAAGAGTATTTATTAATAAATTTATGTTAGGTATCTATTTGTTAATACGTGAAGCCAAAAACTTTGTATCCCTTTTTAATAAAATTGCGTGGACGTTGGATTATGAAATTTTCCACACTTAGAGAATATCAAGAAGGAATGCACAATACATTTTTTTTTAATTATGCATATAGAATACATTAAATCAATAAAAAAGCATTATACACACTACCATGTTGTTAGTTACCATTATACACACACACGCATATATACTCTTTTATTTATTGTTATAGTCTGTAGTCAAATTGAGAATATATTAATATGGTTTGTCTTTAATATTATTTGTCTATAGTGTAGTTTTGGTGAAATCTGTGATTACAGAAGTATAATAAGTCTTTGACAATAGAACCATAATAATGTTCTCACTTATAATTTCAATTAATTATATTCGAATTTTGACTACTGCAGGAGCACTAATTCTATTAAATTTTGCTACCGACTCCACACATCCATTTCTGAAATTACTAGTTCGAGCAGTAAATGCGTTTGAGGTCCCCTCTAAAGTTTCTATTGGAATCGAATGCAAATTGAGTTCCGAGCACAGAGCACTTCCCATAATTGTTCGTAGAGAAACTAATTTCGTAGTGCAGCCACATTAACATTAAAATAAGCGTACCTACATTGCATGAATTAGTCTTTTGCTTCAGCAAGTTTAAAGGCGCCGCGTATCTATTTAATTCCGCAACACATTTTCATTAAAATACATTCAACGCTTTATAGTTACTACATTAGAATTGTTTTGAAAATTACATTTTGTTGGGAATTATTTATTTTTGTCCTGCAAACTATTTATTCGAACATTTTTATTCGTGCAATGGCTATTGGAAAAATTTTAAGTCATATAATGTTTTAAAGTTGTGGGCATAATCTTATTATGTTATGAAATATTTCTAACTGTATCTTGGGTCATTAAATTCTAATAAGTACTTTCAGTATTAAGAATCATAAAATTAACTTTTATGTCTTTCTTAATATTGTTTCCATTTACGAACAAGCTATATATTTTATACGAATAACTATTAGGGGATACTTTTGGGCATGTAACACAAATATAATCCCCGAGGTCTGATGCTAGTGCTAGTGGTTAGACCTCTTGTGAGTCCGCACGGGTGGGTAAGTACCACCACCCAGCTTATTTCTGCCGTGAAGCAGGAATGCGTTTCGGTTTGAAGGGTGGGGCGGCCGTTATAACTGTATTGAGACCTTAGAACTCACATCTCAACGTCCACATAACTATGCAATAAAAAAAATGCTGACGCGTTCTGAACGGTCATATCAGCTATTGCTGACGGGGGCACATTATACATACACTATATACCTACATGTGTTGTATTTACAAACGAATTTCGCCAATCGTTTCTATTAATGAAAAACATTACGTATGAAAAAAATATATTTTAGAAACATGTTTATGTAAATATTCAAACACATAAATACTTTTTGATATCAATTTACTCTGTACGTACGAATAAGAAAGTATGAAAAATTAAATAAAAACGAATACAAAACCGTCCAATAAACAAACTTGAATGTTTTGGAAAACTTTTATAAATTCAAACAAGTTGGGGGCAGCAACTAATAAATTATTCAGAGAGCATCAGGGCGAGCCCGCGGCGAAACTCTCTCGAACTAGATAAGCCCGTAAATTAACATGACCATGTTATTATTTTTTCGGAAAACCTAATAAATTCTCGAACTTAACTTTAAATGCATCGACATGTTTGGATACTTACTTACTTACCTTAAAATATGAAAGCAATTTCTAAATAAAATGACAGATATAAAACAAACAAAAGATATGTAGATAGGCGACTTTTACTGAGTTTAAAATGTTTCATCGACATGAAAAATGTGGAAAATAAATAAAAAATATGTCGTGTACATCTTGGGCTATTTAATCACATGCAAATGCACACAATACTATGTAATGTACAGGTTAAAATTAACCTAACAATAAAAAGAAGAGTCATCTTAATGGCTTTCCGGGCTGAGATGTCTATAGACTTCGCTTCTTTGACACTATTACAAAATATGCGCGGGCCGTATTTGAGGATGATCAGTGCGATACTCAATAAAGATCCTTTAATACCGAAGAAAAATGTATAAATCACATTCCGATAATGTGACTTTTCTACGTATTAGTATATCCTCAGTCCCCACATGATTTCTCCTTCAATTCCCATCTGATGACTGGTACATAATGCTGTGTAACAATAAAAATCTGCCCAAAACACGTCATTACGGATCCTCCCGGTCCATTAACGGTGCTTTTAGGTACCACAAGCACCGGTCTCCGTCCTCGTCGAACCCGTCGCTTGCGACGAAGGGCTCGACAAGCGAATTAACCCATAGACACAGCCCACTGAGTTTCTCGCCGGATCTTCTCAGTGTGTCGCGTTTCCGATCCGGTGGTAGATTCTGCGAAGCACTGCTCTTGCCAGGGTCAGTGTTAGCAACACTCCGGTTTGAGCCCCGTGAGCTCACCTACTAGTTAAGGTTACTATCAGCTTAGGTAGGAATAAAAAGAAAAAAAAACATTTCTACCGTCAGGCCTCTTCTTTCCAAAGTAATCATGTGGCCCAGTGTAAAGACACTATAACCTGGAACCTGGCTCATCCACCTATGAGCTAGCAAAATACCTCGAAGAACAGTTTGACGTAATAAGGGTTAAATTAATTCACAGATAGAAGTAGCATAACGTCGCTCCGAAGAAGATACCAGGTAAACCCACTCCAAGCGAGTTTAGAGTGGGCTTTTGACTAGCAGCGCTCCCTAATTAACGGCAGCAGTAGTGCTTGTGTCAAAAATAATTCAAGTTAAAAAACCAGGTCGATAGCACATTGTACGCATCTCACTAGGACGTTGACTTATGACAAAAAGGTGTATTATTTGTGTAACAAAAGTTATGCAAAACTTAGAAAATCTACGGTACGTGTGCACAAAATGTAAATGCATTTGCACAATATTGTACGTTATGAAAGTCAAAGAGCCGTAATGAACCATTTAAAAGGAAGCAACGTCCGTTTACTTCTACTAACTAAATAGGAGAAAAAAACCCTTGCATTTTAACTCGCTGAAACTCATTTAGGTACGGTCGGACGGCGGGTGCATATTCACAGTTTTGTTACGTGTTTTTTGACACTCAACTTTTGTTTGTGAGCTCGTCGCGTTCCATTCGCATTTAAAACGCGAGTTATATGTTTCAGTGCTAAAAAGTAAAAAAAAAGTATTCAATGGATTATTCACTTTAGAATTGTATGGAGTAGTTAAAGCCTCGTTGGCTCTTTTGCGAGCAACATCAAGCTTTTTTACTTAATTTTACGTGCTTTTTATAATACTTGAATCTGAATGATTCAGTAGAGCATTGTTTTAATTTTATTTATTTTGACTTTGCAACTGCCGATGAGAGGTTTCTAAAAGTTCTACTAAAATATGAATTCCGGTTTCGTTGGACGATGAATATTTTCGCTTTTGTCGGGGACTTAAATACTTATGTTTTTGTTGTTTTATCGAAAATTCACAAACAGAAAATTAAGAACCGCCGAAGCGAATTTAAGCCTTCTCTAAATATATTAACGTTTGTTTTGCGTAGTTTCCTCACAATTCTAGTAAGCACCGTCAAATAAATATACCAGTGCAGTTTTGTGGTAATTTTTTTTATTGCCCTTGTAGACAGACGAGCATACGACCCACCTGATGGTGAGTGGTTACTGTCGCCCATGGACTTCAGCAATGCCAGGGGCAGAGCCAAGCCGCTGCCTACCTGGTATTTGCAGAGATAACTATGTACTATCAAAAAGTATAATTTACTGTAAAGCAATGAAAAAATTACGTATTATTTGCTGCGTATATGTAACTGAATAGATCTGGATCGCGGTTAGCTAGTATCGTAGCGAGCGGAGGCGGCCCGTAAACGCGTCGCGACGTCTCAAACGATTACACTTTCATTTCATAAATTATATTTCCCACGGTCGCGCGATGTCGTGTTATATTAATTTTTTTTTGGATTCTGAGTCACATCTCGCTATCCGAGTGCGTTGTGCCACGTGACTGCACTTCCCGAATAGCCGAATACGCGGTCCGCTCGTACGCGTACGTGCCGGTGGGCGAGCTTCGATTCTGACGCATGGACCGACCTTTCGAGCCGGTTACGGACGATTGCGACAGTTTAAAATTTCAGATTTGAAGCTCTTGAAGATTTCATATCATACGCGATCGCATGATCATAGTTTTTATTTTAATTTTTTTATTGCGTAGATGGGTGGACGAGCTGACAGCCCACCTGGTGTTAAGTGGTTACTGGAGCCCATAGACATCAAAGACGTAAATGCGCCATCCACATTGAGATATAAGTTCTAAGGTCTCAAGTATAGTTACAACGGCTGTCCTACCCTTCAAACCAAAATGCATTACTGCTTCACGGCAGAAATAGACAGGGTCGTGGTACCTACCCGCACGGACTCACAAGAGGTCCTACCACCAGTAATTAAGCAAATTATAATTTTGCGGGTTTGATTTTCATTACACGAAGTTATTCCTTCACCGTGGAAGTCAATCGTGAATAATTATACGCGATCGCATGATTGTAGAAAATGATCTGATATTAAATATATGTTATGCTGAATTTTTTCAGCGTGAATAAAAGGGCATAATATGATGGGCGATATTTATGGATTCTATGGACTCTTGGACGCCACGATTTTATCTACTATGTATCAAAACAATCTCCCGACGCTTCAACTCTTTGAAATTTCAAGAAATCACATGGCACGTTAGCTTAAATTTATAACTGGCGCACTGAATACGATTTGAACGTGTTTGGTCGTTTATATTTACCGCGCGCTAATCATCGGTATATCGCGACTAACGTCAGTCAATTGGAATTAATCGGACTGTTAGTTGTTTTTTGGCAGAACTTTACAACGAATGACGATAATTTTGTTTGGCAATATAATATTTTCTCAAAATTAATGTTTGTTTGCAAGTCACGTAAAGAACCACGACTATGTTAGGCGTTTCTCTACGGGATTGAATGCACAATACCGAAATCCGCAGAAGAACTGGTTTGACTAACATAGCCAAAGTGATTGCTCGGAAAAAGTGGAAGCGGGCCGGCCACATATGCTGTCACGCTGACAATCGTTGGGGCACAAAAGTACTGGAATGGAGACCTCGTACTGGACGTCGTAACGTGGGCAGACAGCCAACGAGGTGGACTGATGACCTGATCGTCAAAGTGTTTGGTAGAAACTGGATGAGAAAAGCAAGAGACCGAAGAGAGTGGGGTGCATTCGAAGAGATCTTAGCATTGGGTGGACACGGGTTGGAGAAGAGAAGAGAATGTTTGTGTCGAACGGTTTTTTTTATTTTATTGCTTAGATGGGTGGACGAGCTCACAGCCCACCAGGTGTTAAGTGATTACTGGAACCCATAGATATCTACAACGTAAATGCCGCCACCCACCTTGAGATATGAGTTCTAAGGTCTCACGTATAGTTACAACGGCTGCCCCACCCTTCAAACCGAAACGCATTACTGCTTCATGGCAGAAATAGGTGGTGGTACCTACCCGTGCGGACTCACAAGAGGTCGTACAACCAGTAAGTTTATTAGTCTTTATGTGTACCTACCGTACGTCATACATCAGTATTCGCGACTAGCTGCAATACGTTAATTTACCGTTACCCGTCACAGGATGACGAAAAAAAATATCTCCTTAATTCTGGTCGTCGGCCAAACACAATGCATTATCGTATATCGGGGTTCACGACCCCATTACAGCTAAACCAAGGAAATCTGTATTCTTCCAACGTCCATCCGAGGATGAAAACATATTTGTATACGTTATAGTTGAAAGGGATATTATTATATGTATCTGTTCAATTAGGGGACCGGCGGTCAACGGAAAGGGTCAAATTTATTTTAGGAAACTTGCTCAACCTTGGTCCGAGATTCTATGTGCAAACATAAAGGTAAAGGGTTTGATAAAAATTTAAAACATTTTTTATGTGCTTTAGAATCAATTGATTTGCACATACCAGCGAATAACTTTTTGAACGGATGAAAATTAAACATGTCGTATTAACGTTTCCAACTTGATATTATAGAATAGATAAGAGAAAAAAAAACAAGCCCGTATTTTGCACAGGACTAGATTTAATTCACTTTACGTCTATCTCCTAATCCCGCCCTTGTACGGAACTTAACATTCTCAGAGATTCGCGACCTCCATTTCTGGTCGTGACAAAGCGCGTTAATTCAGTGTTTTTGTTAGCGCATTTCCTCAACACAAAAAACCACAACAATTGTAAAGAATAAAAAGCAAAATCGTTAGATTTGAATATGTGAATGGTTTTCATATTTTTCCTTGAAAGTATTAGTCTATCTATCTCTTAGGTTTCCATCGACCACAAATAATTGTCGCCAGGTTGACATATTGAGAATTTTGAGTTATAATACTGACTAGTGGTCCCCCAATGATAATTAATTGAAATTATAAGTTTGAACATTAATAACGTTCTATTGTCATATTATAAACACTTACACATACACATTTCGCCAAGACTACACTATAGACAAATAATATTATAAATTAATGATTAATAACAAATCTTAATATATATAAATCTCGTGTCACAATGTTTGTCCTCAATGGACTCCTAAACCACTTAACCGATTATAATAAAATTCGCACACCATGTGCAGTTCGATCCAACTTGAGAGATAGGATGGTTTTTATTTCGATGAATGGTCGCAATATTTATTAATTAACAATAAAATGATTTCTTATGTTGATTTTTGTTATTAATTGTAAGTTTCATAAGTCTAAAACAGATGGCGCCTTAAATCAGTTTTTAAAGACAATTGTTATACTGTGACTTTAATATCTCATAGATGGCGCTGTGCTAAAAATACCAACGTTTCACATAAGCTACAATTTAATGGCATAAGCACCACGTGTTTCTGAGGCTAAAGTATAAGTGAAATTTATTTCGTAGTAAACGCAATACAGTGAAATCCAATTGTTCTTACGTTGTCAATTTTTGGTATTAGCATAGGCGGCCGCGAGTTATTTAGAAACAAAAACGTAAGCCACAGCCACAGCAACGTGTGGCCGGGTCCGCTAGTAATATTATAAAGACAAACGATATTAATCTATTCTCAATTTTACCACAGACTTTAAACAATGACAGAAGTTTGACAATAAACAAAAGAGTATGCATGCGTGTGTATGTCAAATACATGGTAATGTGTGTCATGTTTCTTTTATTGATTTAATGTATTGTTAATGCATAATTTAAAAAATAATTAATTAGTATTCTGCACTCCTCTGTATTCTCTATAATTGTGGGAAATATCAGACTCCTCCGTCCACGCAATTTTCGTAAAAAGGGATACCAAGTTTTTGCTTCACGTATTAATATATAGATACATGAAAATAACTTTTGTGACCGCCCTATTAATAAATCAAGGTTATTTCATATGTTCTAAATATGATGTATTAAGCAGTCATGGTGACAGCCCGTCGGTATCGTCATAAACTAATGCACACCTACCACTTTGAAACAGGACGTCCTAGTCGCACATTACGCAATAAGACTCAGCGAAGCTTGTCACATACTAAGATTTATAACTAACAACCTCAACAGTTATCCAAACAAACAGCTTTAACTAAATGAATGAATTTATTAATTTAATAATTAATGAATTTAACGCAGTTTACTGATGGTAGGAACTCTTGTGAGTCCGCACGGGTAGGTAACTACCACCACCCTGCCAATTTCTGCCGTGAAGCAGTAATGCGTTTCGGTTTGAAGGGTGGAGCAGCCGTTGTAAGTATATTGAGACCTTAGAACTTATATCTCAGGGTAGGTGGTGGCATTTACACTATAGATTACTTTTACACTGTCTATGGGCTTCGGTAATCGCTTAACACCAGGTGGGCCGTTAACTCGTCCAACCACCTAAGCAATAAATAAATAAAAAATTAATTCAATAGAGGTTTTTCTATTCGATAACGTCACCGAGGCTTCTCGTCTAGCCCGATACAATTCAGTTAATAAACCAATTAATTAGAGGTTAACCATCGATCATCTCTGTTTGATTGGTAAAACATCAATTAGGCGTATAGTCTATTTACTTGGGGCGTTTCAGTTGACGACACCAACAAGTGACCTTGTACTAAAATAAATACATAGTCCCTTTCTTTCTTTAAAACTTTTTGGCACTAACGAGTATTCAAATTCCGTACTTTGTAAGGTGAAGAAATATTGTAAACAACTAAATATTATTTTCAGTGACCACTGTGATAAGTATAAAATTAAAATAAAATAGAATAAAGAAAATTTTAATATGTATCTTTAATGTCAAAATTACAGCGTTTCCCAAATGCATAATATGAAACTATATACGGTACTTTAACAGCCTAAGATTTTTAATATTTTTTATCGGACTGTTTATTCCGATCAATATAAAAAACGATTAATACGATTTTAGCGCTGGTCTTTAATTCGCAGATAGTAAATGTTTAACTTACCTATTTTTAATTTGAAAAAACATAATTCAACAAATTATTAAAACAAACTTATGAACAAACTCCAATTAAAATAGGAAACTTATATCAGACAAAACCAATAGGAGCTTGCGGCCGCGTACAGTTTGTAGAAAAACAAAACAGAGATTCAAAAATTCAAAACCCACAAACAGGACAAACGTGGCATATTTTCCTAACTAGAATTAGTTCTTGAAGAACCCATCTCCGATTAGTCTTTACCTAACCGTAATTCATCTTGCAACATCTGCTTATAGTTAAAGACGAAAAACATAATAGTTAAATAATTAATTATAGCTTAAGTTATTATGGTTAAAGAACAAAGAATTAAAAATCAAAACGAGAAAATATATTTTCTAAAGATTCTCTCAAAAGTCCTAATAGTTTCCCTATACGGTATTAGTTTCAGTTGTAACATTTAAGTTATTAGAATTGAAAGAATACAGGTAAATCAAAAGCCAGGGCAAATGCATTTAAATGGATATGCCACTGTTTATTCATCGACATCATAATATGAAACTCGATCTTGCAAATGCATAAATCAACATACGTTAGTAAAAACGATAATTAATTTCCCCAGAATATGTTTCTACTACCCGCGCGACATTACAATAAACTATACCAGTAAAATTTGGAAATTATGTTAAAGTACCTACAAATCCTTAAGGGAGATTTCTGACGTTAAAACCCTTAATATTAAATTGTTTCTTTGACAGGCACATTGCAATCGAACCAGTCGTGTCTTTATAACCTTAATTCCAATAGGGTAATTGATCAGAATTTACGTTATCGTCTAACGAAGTTTGTAACTGGTCTGAATTCCTTGAAGTCTGGGTCAGACGGTTAATTATATCAAGATTAAATTATCTCTTCTGACGGCATGGTACTAAAATCTTATTCTAATAATATCTAGATATAATCTTAGGTTCCTAAAGCAATTTAACGGACAAAACATATCCACATAGTACTGACATTCGAGTAACAAAGAGAAATTATTATTTGTGAAGTTCTCTCTCTGAGTAATAGCCGTAGATGTTATATATGTTTTTATTGCCCTTGTAGGCATACGGCCCACCTGATGGTGAGTGATCACCGTCGCCCATGGACTTCAGCAATGCCAGGGGCAGAGCCAACTGCTGCCTACCGTAATTCTTTTTTTTTTTTATTGCTTAGCTCTTTGGACGAGCTCACAGCCCACCTGATGTTAAGTGGTTACTGAAGCCCATAGACATCTACAACGTAAATGCGCCACACACCTTGAGATATAGTTCTAAGGTCTCAGTGTAGTCACAACGGCTGCCCCACCCTTCAAACCGAAACGCATTACTGCTTCACGGCAGAAATAGTCGGGGCGGTGGTACCTACCCGTGCGGACTCACAAGAGGTCCTACCACCAGTAATTACGCAAATTATAATTTTGCGGGTTTCATTTTTATTACACGATGTTATTCCTTCACCGTGGAAGTCAATCGTGAAAATTTGTTGAGTACGTATTTCATTAGAAAAATTGGTACCCGCCTGCGGGATTCGAACACCGGTGCATCGCTTCAACACGAATGCACCGGACGTCTTATCCGTTAGGCCACGACGACGTTAAATTCTAAATCATCCTTATTATTAGAATTAAATTATTATTCTATAAAAAATCTACAAGTATGGATCAAGACTGCAAGCAGCATTTTAGTTTTGAAGGCTTTAGGCATTACTTATTATAATATGAACCGTACACTTTACGCGAGGGAATCACAATTATAAATTCTCAAATTTCAAGAAATTGTTTTTGTTCTTACTGTACTTATCCATTTTGTTCACAGTTGAAAATTAAACAGGACTACAGCCAAAACAGACAGTGAAATTATCGCAAATATTTACTAAAGATTTTTCGTCTCATTCCCTCGTACCAAAATAAAAGTACGAGAAACAGAGACAAAAATCGATTACTTCTAGCACGAGCCAATATTTACGCGGTCTGAATGTTTATGAATAAAGAGAAATGAAGAGTTAATTAGTTTACAAGTGGGTGTTGTAAAATCGTTACCGTTTATAGTAAAATGGACATTATAGTGAAGAGGGTAAGATTCAAAATTTAAATTGGCCGTGAATATTGTTTGTGCAACTTTGGCATTTTGTGCCAAGTATTCGGGATATTGATGTACACATTAAATTTTAATAGGTATGAGTTTTTCAGTATGCAGATTTTAGACAGACTACACCGCGTGACGATCACGATCACTCTGTCAAGAATGATTATTTAAGGTATTTTATGACCTGGTAACTGAGACCTTAAAGTCATGTCTTATTTTAATTTATATTTTTATGAAAAATGATAATATGGATTGAAATTAAATGTAATGAATATGATTAATTTAAGACATTAATCAACTGAGATGAAATGAGATGATATGGGATGAAATATAATGTCAGTAAAATGGTGTTCGTTTACGGAGATTATTTCAGTGGACTTTTTGGAGGATCCCGGGAAGTTACGTCCAGCGGCTTTGTTTCAATTTCCCACATTTGTGCACTTTCACAGATATTAAACAGTTAATAAACCACCGTTATTACACATTTAAACCCGAAGAAACACTAATTAGACAAAATAAAACAAATCACACAACATCACTCCTCGCGTTCTCGCCAAAAAGTCCCTGTCAAGAATGAAACGATTGAGAAGAGAAGATTATCGGCAGTGTCCGCACTAGTTCATTCCTCTGCATGTCAAACACGTTTATCAACACATAAACGAGTAACAACAATAAATGTCAAAGCTAAGTTTACCGCCGCAAAATCGATTTCTTGTGAACCCTAAAATCGACTATTAAAACAAACAATGTTTTAATCGGAGCGATGACATTCATTTCCTAAAGTATCGTTTACTTGACAGAATTAGAACGATAAGAACCCATTAATCATAAAGATATCTATCTTTAATCTTTAAATTAGAATGTTATTTCCGTTTTATTGAAAATGATGGGCGTGCGGGCTCACGGTTTTAAGTGATGTTACCGAGCTACACAGGAAAAAACAGCACTAAGCACTCAACAAAAAACAGATTGAGACAATATCAAAATCTCCCTTCTCTTTTATTACTATAACTGCTTTACACCCGAGATAGGCAGGATTGTAATACCTATCCCTAGACAAATAACTATACACGCCACATGCATATGTTGTCGCTCAAATGACTTAATAAGTATACATTCATTCAAGTCCCATAACTTTAGGCTAAGTTCATGTGAACGCTTCTACCGCGCGGTGACGCGGAAGAATATGTACGCGCGACAGTCTGGCATCGACATTGGAGAATGGACGTGGAATAGGCAATTTTTTTATGGATTTTATACCGAAAACTGAGATGTCGGAGAAGAAGACAAAGACGATACTGGGTGCATCCTATTTTAAGTGAAAGACTTTCATTTTTTTTGTAACTTTATGTCCCGATCTGAGAATACACAAATAATTTTTTTTGACGTGACAACGTCTTATAATTCGATGGAGCCAGCTGCACGCACGAAAAAACATAACTCATGCTGCGTTACCTCGATCTGAGGCGTTCCATTTAAGGCTTGAAGTGCAAGCGAGAACAACGATAATTGCGATAATTGAAAAATGAAATCATTCCATCAGTATTTTCTTGACGTTGTCACGTTCAAATATCGTCCGTAAACCGACTTTACAGACAACCGATTTTTTAACTACTTTAGGATGTCAGTTGCATCATTTGATTTTTTATATGATCGCGTTGAAAGCTGAACAGGTCGATATAGTTATGTAGAACTTGTACCGCGCGGACATATGAACTTAGCCTTAGTGTACAACTCGCGCGTCATTCAACATCCGCTATTGTTATTACTTAGGAAAAAAAAACAACGAAAACACATACTAGTTATGTTATTTTGTTATTATTTATAAAGTTAAACATAATGCGGAAATTAATGCAGGGGTAGAACATAGGTATCTCCCTATTACGAATATTTAACTTAAGGGTACTTGGTTGCATAAACAAACCAAAACCCTTCTCGCTAAATATTGATTTTATTCAGTGAACTGAATTTGATCGAAACCATTCACATCAGAATTTAACGATATTTCGAACAAATCATTTTAAATTTCTTTGGGTCGCTTTTTTAATCCCAACGGCCGCAAAGGAGATTATGTAGACAAGCCCTCAGTGTTATTCTTCTTACATATATTTTGATAGCAGTGTTTAAAGACGGCTTTGAGTACAAAAAAGAAGGATTGCCTATATTTAAGAGCTGGGTCACAAAATCGAATTAGCATATAATAATATAATAATAATAATAAACATTTAATCCAAACATAAATTAGGTACAACAAAAATAAAAAAGATAACAAAAATAACGAGGCTTGGTAACGGTTACCGGCTCAGCAATGCCTAACAGTAACGAAACAATCGGTACTGCGGCGCTGATCTTCCGCCGGCACCTGCAGAGTGACGCGCACACCAGCATCAGACCGACCAATCGTTATGCATACATACATCAACTTTTTTTTTTTTCCTACCTATGCTGGTAGCCTGGAGCGGCTGTTCCAGCGTAACCGTAACTAGTAGGTGAGCTCACGGGGCTCAAACCTGACGACGATGCTAACACGAACCCTAGCAAGAGTCGTGCTTCGCAGAATCTACCACCGGATCGGAAACGCGACCCACTGAGAAGAGCCGGCAAGAAACTCAGTGGGCTGTGTCTGAGAGTTAATACATCAACTATTGCCTCAGTACACACTGTGCATTTACAGCGACTGTAATGCGTTTTTTTTTTCTGTACATAAATTTCTTTTTATTGTAGAACTAGAATGCACATAATTGTTTCCTGGATCAAGATCTAGAAATAAATCGACACAAGATAAAACTTTCATAACTAAAAATAGTGTAAGAAGAAGGGAAACAAATCTTCGTTTTAAGTATAGGTAGATAGATATGTCTTATTTTATATTGCATTAACAGACATCCGACATACATTGTATGTACATTGCACAAGAAAAAGAAAATTTAAAAATGTTTATTTTTATGTGTGATCGTCGATATTTGTAAAAGTCAAATCATTTTGGGGAGAGTTCTTTGGAAATATTTGAAGTTCAACTACTACCCGTGCCGTGAAGCAGTAATGCATTTCGGTTTGAAGGGTGGGTCTTATATCTCAAAGTGGGTGGCGCATTTACGTTATGGATGTCTATGGGCTCCAGTAAACACTTAACACCAGATGGGCTGTGAGCGCGTCCTACCATCCAAGCAATAAAAAAAAACCCGGAACGGACAATTAATAACAGGATAAGACACATGTCGCGTGTCTCTACGCTTTCCAAACACGAGGAGAATTTTGGCCTTGAGGAAAAAGTTCTGTTAGAAAGCCCCACAAATGTTTCCAGTTTTATTTTCGAGAATTTTGGCGATTTTTGTATCTCCTTTTTATCTATTACCATCCATATGGTAGTAACACGAATAATTTGTCAATATTTTAAATATGAGTAATATTGTTTCGATTTTATGAGATAAAATCTAACACGTTTTAATTCTAGCAAAAGCAATCAAAGTACACATTTTGGTGTAAACTTAACCACTACTAAGTCAAAAAGCTATTAGAAATATTTAGCACTAGTAAGAGCCAAAAACGCCAATAATGAAACTTCATAACAAAACAAGGCTTCAACCAATGATGCATAATATATATCTGAAACTTCAGAATACACCAAACACAGAAATTGTCTATAATATAACAAAACGGAAAGGTATATTCTGGAGAAAATTGCATAACATGGAGCAAATGCCTTTTAAATATGCCAATTGAAACGTTGGACACCAAATGTGGATGACAAAGGCGTCAAAGGTACCGTAAAATGTGCAAGGAAACAAGAATTCGCGTCCGCCTTCAGACCCGATGTTAGGGTGTGCTTTGCGTGTGTATTCATGCACGCCGGTAGCACAAAAGCTACTATAGATACTGAGCGACGTTAACGTAAAATGCCAGGTCACCGTCCTCGCCAAACCCGTCGCTTGCGATGATGATCTCGACGAGTAAATTAACCCATAGACACAGCCCATTGAGTTTCTCGCCGGATCTTCTCAGTGGGTCACGTTTCCGCTCCGGTGGTAGATTCTACGAAGCACTGCTCTTGCTAGGGCCAGCGTTAGCAACGCTCCCGGTTTGAGCCCCGTGAGCTCACCTACACGTCAAGAAGTTGAAATAGCCTCTCAAGGCTATCAGTATTGGTATGAAAAAAAAAGTAATATGCTTCGAAAGGTTGGGCCGAATCAGTAATTTTATTTTAATATTTTTAGAAAGCAAATACACGGACAGGTGTTCTTTGTTTCGCTCCTCTAATTGTTCGCTCATTGCTGAGCATCGTGATGCGCCCACCAGAGACCTTTTTTTATGCTGTCCACCCACTTATGTCAGTCTGGAGCAGTCTCGTGTCCAGGTACTATGTCAGTTTTCACTTCATCTTTTCGGACCCCTAGATCGTTTTTCATACACTTTAACTGTCCAAGTTGTCAGGGGTTTTTCTATATGACCAAAATACTCTATGTGGGCATATGGTGGATGGCCTATGTTATTCATTACAATTTCTTACATTTAGTAGCTTCATCGTTGTAACATTGCGATAGGTTTAATGCACAGAAACGTACCGTTAGATACAGTTCACAAAGATAGGCTTTATAAAACTTAAAGCAATCATTATTGAATGGAATATTTATGTTATTTTATTCTGCTTTCTTAAGCCGTAAAGGAAAGATTACGGGAATCAACAACCTGAGTAGCAGTACATTTTCCAATGGCGACGTTAAACTCTCTTCCATCCGAACGTCAGTTACAAACAGAATAAATTACTAAACTGGAGAAAAAACGAAGTTTTGTGTAGCGTTTAAGTCCCAGTGGTTTTATAAAACCCCTTTCCGGGTAAAGTTGGAAGGCTCATAACGGATCTTCTACTTTTCATCCTTTAAAACTTAACTACTTGATATACGTAAGTTACCACTTTAGTAAGGGTTTTTTTTTTGTTGAATGAAAAATATTTGTGAAAAAAATATTCACGAAACTTTGACATAATTATACTATGGAAAAATTAATGAGTTTCTGATTTTAAATTACATATTATATTAAATGTTTTGCTTCTCAGTAAGTTCCTAAACTTCAAATCAGTTTTATTAAAAAAAAAACCTAATCTTAATTGTATAATCTTGTATATCAAAACATACCACCGATTTCGAACTGCAAAGGAAAACAAAAAAGTAACAACAAAAAATACAAGCTTCAGTATTGTAAACAAACCCCGCACTTTACCATATTTCCTTTGAGACTTTACCCATCTCAATCACTATCAAAGGCTGCATCGATATTAAAACGGTTGCACTGTCAAACCACCGTGAAAGCAAGCAAGTCAGTTAATATCCGGCTGACTACGAGTAGCCTATTATCAACAAAGTACCAATCTCGCCATCGGCCGGAAGCAGAAAATAAACGGAAGTCACTACTTAATAGATCGCCTTTGGGAGATTTTACCGATCGCTCGTTGATTTGCCTCTGCATTATTTTGTGCTTTTACGATTAGGAACGGGTAACAAACAAAATTTTGTGTACAAAAAAGTGTAATAAATTCAACGACTTATTCGCGGGTTATTATGGGAGCCACAGCCTTAAAGGATTTATTGGCTAGTCAAACCCGACCAACATTGCTGGCGGATATTTGATTTGACTCTTATTCGATGGCTACCTATCACATTAGTCTATAGGGACAATACACACATCGACTTTTATGTATTCTATTTATTATAGAATAGATTCTGTTTTTTTTCAAAGTTGAAAATTTTTTCAAAACGCAAAATCGTTTTGTTTGTTTATATTGGTTAAAAACTTATCATAATTATTATTAAAAAGCATCTGTACAAATACAGAAAGTCGAAGCCTGGAAATTGGTGAGTTGGGCAGTAATATATTATGTGTTATTTTCGAAATGAAGCGTGGATAGCAGCAAGTAGTGTACCCTTGACGCAGTCCACGCACATACCGGCATCTTCTTATTTATATGTAGATCGAGCTAAGGCGGATTGGAGCTTAGCCGTACGCCGATCATTGCCGATGTTCATGCGATACGGTTACGATTGATCAACAGGACAGTCAAAGGCCGACAGTCAAAGACCTATCACCGATGGAAATAACCTAAAAATATGATCATCATGATACCCTGACTAAAGCAAGGTTTAATTCAAAGTTGTTGTAAAAATTACATAACAAAACTGGCTCTTGCAACACATTGCTAAGAGTTTATATCGAATAACGTATATAGGTTATTGTGAATGAACAAAAACGAAATGACTGATGTGCGTGAACAATGATATGAAATTAAACTGTTGTGAAACATATTGTCGATAAAGTGAACGCATGTTAGAGTTGAGCGAAAGAAACTTATTACTTTATAAACGAAGCAGGATTTATTAACGTAGTATGAATAATAATGTAATAGTTTAGACGAACGTGTCATGTTAAATAACAGATGTCTGGGCGAAGAACGTTTTTAAAACCTATTTTAACGATGATTTAGACATAAAATACGTCTAATCATGAATTGTTACCATAACGTATGGCTATGAATCTGAACGAAGCTGTCTGATGTAATATTTAGTGCTAGCTGAAAGTGCCTTTTTATTTTTAAATAGACATTATACCCGTTTTATGAGTGAACTCATTATACTTCAGAGACGTGTGCACTCTAATTGAAGTGACCAGAAAAGTAAGTTCAGGAATAAAATTAATCAGATAAAAATTATTTCAATTAATTGGCTTATGCAGACTTTTAATATATTTTTCCCGTAATAGATCCCTATATGGAATTCTCGTAATATTTATGAACGACTATGGTAGTAAGCTTTTTTGCTTGACATACAGCGCGCAGTCTGCAAGCAATTGTGCACTTACTATAGTTAATTCTTTCTCAAAACCAAACTCAAAATAATGCTTCGAAGACAACGAAGTATTTCGTAGAATAAAAAAGGCCCAGTCATAGCGTTTTGTCTTTTCGAACAAGCGGCGATGATCATTCAAAATATTTTATTTTCTTCTCAGAAATGGTAGTAGGGACATTTAATCGATTTTTTTTTAAGAAGGGATTCATTATTATTTCTTGCTCATTTTCTTTAGTTTTCAAACCGAAGTTTCAGGATATTTGTTGATAACTTAAAAATAAATTTGCTTCTTTTTACATTAATTAACCTAAAAAGCATTTTTCATTTAAGTATTATAATTATTTGAGATTTTATATGTAATTCAGCGTTAAGACTATTTAATAATTATTAAAATTTCCAACCTTGCCTTTTATTATCCAAGCTCAATTTTAACTGAAATGGTTGCTACTTCAGAATACACTTAACTAATTCTGAACGCTTTTTTTGTTCTATGGATACATTTTTATTCATTTTGTAAAATACTTTGCAATATTCTAACGACAGCTTCCGGCGATTTTCTCCGGACCCACAAAAGGATAAGCCGTGTGTGCTCAATAAGTAGCTTAAGAGGTCAGAATCGATAGAAAGGGGATAAGTGGTCAAAGGAGAGGAGAAATCCCTTGTAACAGGTTTATAGAACATTTTGCATATGTTACAATTTATTTTATAATGTTCAGTCAGTAATTTGTGGTGTTATCGTTGGTATTTAGTTTTTTAGGTACTTTATTTTGCGTTTTCGTATTTTTTATAACTGTCCAGTGGTAGCAGAGTTTAGGCCCGAATAGCTTGTAACCATAGCTCTCCACCGTAAAGGAGTTCCGGGTTCTTTCATTCACGGCAAGAAAAAGAAAAATTAAAACGTGTCGTCTCACATTAACTATCCATGAAGCGAATCGCAGAAGTATGTCAATCATAAAAAAAAACATCTAACACCGCCCGGGTATTGAGAGATTAACGTGGCGTATTAATAAAATTGGATAGCCCTCGGCCTCAACGTAAATTGCTATAACAAAAAACCGTTAATTTTCCATTACGGAATTTTTCATTGGAAATTTTGCAACGTACATTTTTGTTGAATTTTTATAACACACTTTTATTAGCTTAACTTCTATCTAATGAAATCTATATATCTATGCAGCGGAATATTTTAACGTATTATTATATTTATTTATATTATATTTTTGAGCAATCTCAAAATGTTCGATTACGTTGAAATTTCTCGCGCGTAAGAACATACAATAATTTTAATACTTTAGCCAAATATCCAGCTAAATGTATTAATTTAAATACACTTTCGGGAGTTGTAGACATTATTGCAACTACTTTTACGGTGTTATTCTGCGTTTTCTTTTTCATTATATAATTTTCGGTGTTTCTTGGCGGACGTTTTTGCTTGGCATCTAAAGAGACGGTTGTTATCACAGTATTAAAATTTTAATTAATAATACCGTAGTCGTCCGTGACCACAAAAAACTGTGTAGTATTCGAAAAGTCGGAAATCATTTAATAAAACTCGAGATTAAGTCGCAAAAGTGGTTTTGCTTATTATAATTTTAATTTTTTAGCTCGGTTTTCTACTTAACCTTTTTTTTTAATACTATTATATTTGTTTATTATTCCTGTAGACGCGCAGACGATCCCACTGCCCCAGGTGGTTAACCGAATCCAGTGACGTCACCACATTATTGCATTATATAACAGCTGTCGCAGTCTGCAAACCGGAACACCTGACTGCTACACAACAAAAAACGGACATAAAGGGACCACATGCAGATTCGAGATCACAATACGCTATAGCACTAGCAACGTCACCTGAAGTGCTTACAACAAAATGCACAAATTTTCAACACAAGGTACACGCATACGAACGTGACAAACAAACTACTGGGGTCGGGTCTCCTCACTCTACGGTGCCAGGCTGATCTGTCCTGGGTCTTGGTTTTGCCAATTGGGCTTTCTTAAGGCCTCTACCTTTCTTTAGTTCTGGCAAGCCCAATGCGACCTTCACCACATGATCTTCGTCCCGTCTTATGATATGGCCATACCATCTAAGGCGATTTTCTGTCATTCTGTCTGTGATTGATGTGACTTTAAAGCTCCCCCGTATGTATTCATTCCGAACTCTGTCCATCCTGGTCACCCCACCCGCAAAGTATCAAACAAACAAAGCAATGTAATCATTTTTATCTATTCGATTTATTACCATTACGAGATTTTGCCCACGTTTTAAAAGCGTTTTAATTCTAACATAACAAAACCGTGCTTTATGTGTTTGTCAACTGGTTTACATGATACCAACACTGTACAGCTTATCTCCATATATATATCAGCGACAACCACATCGAAATTGCCTCAGCTATTGTAGGATTTACACAAACGCCACGTATTTGTGTACAATCTGATTCAACGTATAAATTAATATTATATAAAATCGTTCAGATTTGTTTTGTAGCGAGTCACCGTTAGTTGATAAGTGATCAATCAGAGCGATAATTCCTATTAATCACTGTAAAACATTTTATTCTGCAGATCATAAATTGGTTATATATGAAGAACAATGTACGGTTCGCGAGTGCGTCTACCACCGGATCGAAATCGCAACTGCTGAGAAGATTCGGCGAGAAATTCAGCGGGCCAATGTTGTGACCTATGTTTCACGTCGAGCTCTTCGATAATTTGGACGAGCATGATGCCTTGCGTTCTCAACGGCCTCATTGCGCCACTTTGAGAAGGCGGCACGACATGAGACCTGGAAATTACATACCCGATCCTGTAGACCGATTGGTAAATAGTCGACGTCGCCCAAAACACGTCATTACGGATCCTCCCGATCCATTAACGGTGTTTTTAGGTACCACAAGCACCAGTCACCGTCCTCATCGAACCCGTCGCTTGCGACGAAGGGCTCGACGACCGAATCAACTCATAGACACAGCCCACTGAGTTCCTCGCCGGATCTTGTCAGTGGGTCGCGTTTCCGATCCGGTGGTAGATTCTGCGAAGCACTGGTCTTGCTAGGGTCAGTGTTAGCAACACTCCCGGTTTGAGCCCCGTGAGCTCACGTTAGGGCGAAACTGAAATAGCCTCTCAAGACTATCAGTATAAATAGGGAAAAAAAAGACTTTCGTTGTGGTTGATACCGTTCAATACAACTGATAGTGGATCCATTAGAACATATCTAGGACGTCGACCGTGACTGGCTGTTGTGTTATTAGGATCAGGGTTGTAATAAGAAGCGGCCACAATAAGGTCCAGATGTTTCTTTAATAACTTATTTAACAAAATATTCTATTCGCTTATGAAACTAAAGTATTGTAATGGTAATTAATGTCATTGTGGCTAAAAGTATAGAACGCCCGGCGTAATCATATCAGGCAATGCAATTATGCCGGTGTTCATATCTCGCAGACGGTCACCATTTTTAACAGCACTACGTACTTAACTGAAGTATTGATGGTAATTATCGTATGGTCGAGCTATCGTAAGCCTGGACGGATAGTTACCACAATCCTGTCTGTTCCTAACGCGAAGCAGTTATGCTTTCGAACAACCAATGTGGGTGACGGCATGTCTATGGACTACGGCAACCACTAACAAATCACAATAAAACCAAGTGAACGGTGAGCACCCTCACCCAGTAAAAGCATTAAAAAAAGATTCGCTCCAGTGAAATGTAAGTTTATTGTTTGTATACTAACGGCAAAAATATCCCGACCTTAACACTCATTACGGGAGCCCGTGACCGGGAAACATGCGGTCGTAAAAAAAATCAAAAATACAAAAAATTGTTGTTAAAAAAAAACACGAGAACGATAGATACCATTAAATTTATAAACACGAATCATGATTCGATCGTGAATAGAATTTTAAACAAAAACACGGAACTTTAATCAAAAACTATCGTATCGTATTTAATCGGGAAACCCGATCTCATTATCTGACCTAGCCCAATAATTAACAAATACCCATCATGGGGCACAGCGCCCAGGGGTGTGACGTTTAGTTCACTGCACGCTATTGGCAAAAGGATAGGCACACAAGTAGAGCTTACATATTTCATTCGTGTACCTTGTTGTGTGCCTCGTGTGCCTTGAGTCAATATTCCGGCCGATACTCTTCTAATATATTCGTCGAGTTTGGCCCTATTGAATTGTCTTGGAAATTTTAAGATCGAAGGCGTGAGCGCTCATGAGCACGCCCCTAATTAATCACATTTTTCAGTTTTAATAAAAATCGACCAAATCATGTTTGGGTGAAAAATTTGAAATATCAATCATTTTACTATCGCAAATAAAAAAAAAATACAACATAATGAATGTACCTTAATCTAATTATTGATGGTAAAGTGGTCAAAAAACTAAAAGAACAACGTACCTAATATTTCTGCAAGACAGTTCTGTACTGTACAATACAATACTGTAAAACTGTACAATACCGCAAAATATTATTTTCTACCACATGTTTTATTTGTATTTAAAATTCAAATGTTACTTACATTACCACAAACATAAACTAACTTAAGTATTTGACAATCATACTATGGAAATATTAACACTTTTGTAGGTACAGCCAAGTAACTCAGCCTGAAAAATTATACATTTAAACTTATTTAACAGTTAATCAATCTACGTGATTTCTCCTATATTCGTGGCAAAATGAACTTGACAATCCGAAATCGAATTCAGCGATAAAGGCAACTAGTTTTATTATTCTCATTATTTTTACATTAAAATTTAACATTCATTTTCCTGCCCTTCTCCCAGTCACCTGTGGTCGGCGCAACACGTTTTCTCCTTCCATACTCCTCTATCATTCACCATTTCTTCGCTCACTCCCCTTTTACACATATCGTCTTTCACGCAATGCATCAATTTCTTCTTAGGTTTGCCTCTTCCTTTAAAGTCTTTCACATTCATAATTAAAACTCTCTTACCATCCTTATTGTCATTTCGTCTCATCACATATCCATACCATCCCAGACGCGCACTTCTCAACTTCTCTGTCACAGGTGCCACTTTCAGACTTCCTCCAACATATTCGCACATTAAAATTAACTAGAGGTCCCACAGTAGTCGAAATTTGACTATATTAATTAATTGGAATAGTAAGTTTGTACACTATTATGATTGTATTTTATACTTCTATAATAACAAATTTTGCGAAGGCTACACTATAAAAAAATATTAATAAAGACAAACAATATTTAATCTATTCTCAATTTTACCACAAAAGTCAAGAACAAAAGTTTGACAATAAATAGTATGCATATATGCATGCGTGTGTGCGTCAAATACATGGTATGTAGTGTGTGTAAAGTTTTCTTTATTGATTTAATGTATCTTTTATGCATTATTTAAAAAAAAAAAAGCATTGTGCACTTCTTCTCTATATTCTGTATAACTGTGGAAAATTTCATACTCCTCCGTCCGCGCAATTTTCGTAAAAAGGGATACAAAGTTTTTGCTTCACGTATTAATATATAGATAATGTAGGATATATTATAAACGCTTTTATTTTACAAATAACTAATTCTTGAATAGAAAATATTTTAACGTTACTTCGTTTTAATCTTTGAAATGGCTATTATTTAAACAATTAAACAGGCACGAACATGATTATCGGTTTATTTTAATTTCATCAAAACAGAGTTGTATATCTCGACATGGTCATGTTTATTTAAACAATATTTACTGTACGATATATTGATATAGTATAACAAGATAGCGCTGCAACTTTTCATAGGATTGCACTACAACTTTTCACAGCGCCGTGAGAACTTCCGTCGAAGCTATATGAGATTTGTGATTCCTAAATTGACTCGCGAAAATCCAATATAACTTAAACTTCTGAATCTCGCAAGCCGGGTAGCTTGTTACGTTATTTGAAAAGCTATCGTTTGGCGACTGAATAAAATATTTATGAGTGTTTATTTATCAGTGATGTGAGTTTTACTCGTAGTTAATGGCAGCCAACAGCAGTGCCTCTGGCTTTGTTAAGACCGCAGTAAGCATTGACTATGAAGTCTCAACAAAAGTCTTTCTTCGTTGGCATTTAAAATAAATAAAATAAATTTGTATATAGGCGAATCTCCGAAACCTCTACGAAACGTATATCTGTAATTTGCTAAAAATGTCCAAACGCTAATTATTAATCACATAAGAGATTAAATCTGCAGTTTTTCATGATACTAATATACTCTTAAAGGAAATGGTCCGTAAGACTTAAATTCATCTAACCGTATAATATTAGAAAGCACCTCGGGAGTATTCTATCGTAAAACCGTAACCCGTTTAAAGGCTTTCCCGGTGGTCCGTGAACGTTCAGGAAATTAGTTCATGTACGTATCACGCTATCGCATGGCCATGCATTTTCCTGTACTACGCCACACCTTAATCTACACTTTGAGTATATTCTAAGTAAAATAATTCATTAGGGGGCATTGTATTATTTAACTACGAGATGGTCATCAACCGAATCATGTCAATAACCTAAGTGACAGTACAGTTACATAATGTAAGTATATGTGCCAAGTTTTTTGTCTAGTCACTTCAGACTGGTGCACTTGATATTAGCGACAAACATAGGTACGATGGTAAACTTCACTTGGTTCAAGTTCACGTACTGTAGCTGCGAAACTTTGTAAGTCCTCTCCTAATTCTGTCTAATCATAGATCTCGAATTCGCGATAGAGCATTTGAAAGTCCCATTCAACACCAATGGAGTTTGAGTACACGAACTACAGTCGTTTGAAGTCGTCGTGGCCTAACGGATAAGACGTCCGATGCATTCGCGTTGAGCGATGCACCGATGTTCGAATCTCAGGCGGGTACCAATTTTTCTAATGAAATACGTACTCAACTAATGTTCACGATTGACTTCCACGGTGAAGGAATAATATCGTGTAATAAAAATGAAACCCGTAAAATTATAATTTGCGTAATTACTGGTGGTAGGACCTCTTGTGAGTCCGCGCGGGTGGGTACCACCGCCCTGCCTATTTCTGCCGTGAAGCAGTAATGCGTTTCGGTTTGAAGGGTGGGACAGCCGTTGTAACTATACTGAGACCTTAGAACTAACATCTCAAGGTGGGTGGCGCATTTACGTTGTAGATGTCTATGGGCTCCAGTAACCACTTAACATCAGGTGGGCTGTGAGCTCGTCCATCCATCTAAGCAATAAAAAATAAAACACTCGCAACGGCTGACGTTTGTACGAGACGAAAAACTAACCATAAAAATCGATTTTTTTTTAAACACGATAATGCGTATCAGTATATCAATCAGTTCTAGCCGTATCCGACGTTATCTACGAAAACAAGAATCACCGTATAGCGCTGTAACAGCACATTCGAAAACGATTAAACTTGTAATTCGAGCATTGATTCCCGATAAAAATCGAAACTATGACAATCGATAAGTTTGAGGACTAGTTTTAGAATGGTCATAAAATAATTGATAGATAAGTTATTTTCATCGATATCGCGCTCAGCAAGTTTATTGTTAACATTTGGCGGTGATTTCTTTTACTATATTCACGGCACGCGTTGAGTTTTGGATCAATAAAAAATTATTAAAATAATATATATAAAATAAAATAAAATTCACTGGTGGTAGGACCTCTTGTGAGTCCGCACGGGTAGGTACCACAACCCTGCCTATTTCTGCCGTGAAGCAGTAATGCGTTTCGGTTTGAAGGGTGGGTTAGCCGTTGTTACTATACTGAGACCTTAGAATTTATATCTCAAGATGGGTGACGCATTTACGTTGTAGATGTGTATGGGCTCCAGTAACCACTTAACACCAGGTGGGCTGTGATCTCGTCCACCCATATAAGCTATAAAAAAAACAAAATGAAAGCGATAGATGAGTTTTGCGAATGCAAATAGGGTAGATAAATTATGTTTTCAAGATTACCGAAAACCGAGCTCCGTAGCAGGAATAGGGAGAGGTCTACTCAGTACTTCCCTGTGCGTCGTCGTATTCCGAAGTAAAACAAATGATTAATAACAGTTCTAACGTTTTAATCTTTTCCTGTTTAATTCAATTTAGAAGTCCGATGTTAGGTACAAATATAGGTACGACTTCACAGCTTTCCTGACCGCGTACGAAGCGTTCAACTTTTAATCAACGACTAAGATTAATTAATCACCCAACTAGAAGATACTTATTGGTTAAATGTAATTAAAAATGAGATACGTACTCCTAAACTTTAGTTGATTAAGAGCGTTTTGTTTAAAATGGTGTTTAAGCTGCAAAACGGCAATTCAATGCTATTTAACATAAATCGTGATTTAAGTGTGCTCTGCTTAATTATCTACTTTTATTCAGTCTGCTGCCAAGTAGTCATACGTTCGAGGAGGGCAGCGTCATTCATGTTGTGGTGTAGACTCCTCGGTAATTTAACACCAGGTGAGGTGGTCGGCTTATCGGCAAAAAACAAAAACCGATCGTTATTACGATATTCCTGTTTCTTACACATAAAGGCTAAAAATAACAGATATAAAACATATAATATACGAATGCCCACTGCGTCGTATGTAACACGCAATATGTTCGTGCAGTACATACACCTTTCGTTGCATACTCAGAACATTATGTGATTAAATATTTTAGTTTTTTTTTGAGGTTCCAATTCATGCGAGTCTTAGCCTTAGACCCGTCGACGTACGCTATGTGGCGCGCAGGTAGTTCCAACGAGTAGATATATCAGAGTAGTTCCAGAAAGTTATAGCAAAATGTGATCGAATTTTAATAGTGTCTAAGTTACTAGTATCTAATATAAGAAACAAAAAAACAAAATGTGTGCAATTCACACGCGGTAGAAGTGAAACCTTCCAAAATTTAAATACAATTATCCTAAACGTCTTAAGTATATGTAAAATTTTGTCATTAGCAAATAATTGTAAGGTAGCAGCGCCCTCTGTGAATTGATATTTTAATTTCACGTATAATCCTAAATTAAAATTCACTACAAGAGCTTTCATACACACGTTAGTATTAAAAAATCTCACAGATGGCGCTGTATTAAAATATGTATATTTCTGTCTCATTCTTTGCTGGCTTCATCCTACACATTTTTGTATTTGTGTCTCTTATCTGTCGTTTTTTCCGTTGCATCCGGTTTGAAATAACAACGATTCTAAAGAAGTTTTCACTTCAAAACTATAAATCATTTTCTCTGTTTCATTGATATATACATATACACATGCATGTGCCTCCCCAATGGCTGAAATTATAAAAATGTGATCCTCTGTAATAACATTATGATAATCTTGTCCTAACAATATCTCATTGTTAGTTTGATTTAAATCTATTAGCAAATTATGAAGGGATGTCAATTCGAAAGCGCACATGAATACTCATTCTCAATTCTCAAATCCGATAATCCTCAATATTCCTCTAAAGTGAACTTAAAAGTAATCACTTTAAATTGCATTAAATTTTAAAAAACTTACAACTTATTACCATGCAATCTTGAAATGTCAATTCATTTTGAAAGGGTTATCGAAGCCAAAGATAACTTTATCGTGTTGTTAATGTATTTTTTTTTGTATTTGTCGTGAAATTAAAAGGACGCGCGCATTTTTAACGAACAGCGCGGCTTTGGATCTTTAATTGGGAAGATAATTAATAGATGCATTTCATTTAAGAATTTCGTAACGAGATCCGATTAAAGAAACCTCTTTTTCGATTATACAATGAAAACAGCGCAGTTTATCTTTTTGTTTTGTTGTAAAATAATGATAGCTGTACACATGTTTTGTAACCAGATAGTGAATAAATAAATATTTTATTTTAAAACGACCTCTAAAATCGAAAAACATAGTACAGTAATTAAAGAGACTGTAAAGTTAACACGACAACGCGCACTCGTTTGACTGGAGGTTGGATAAAATCATAAACTAAAATTTGGAGCTAGATCATACGTTAAGTTGTTATTACATATTATTATCAAATAGTTATTTCATATTACATGTAAACGGCATATCTATTTATTGTATGTATATATTTACAATAATAATGTATTACCAATAGTACCTACACCACAACGAACCTGCTATATTTTTACATTATCCAGAATTTCTGTAAATTAAAAGGTTGTCTGGAAGCGAATGCTTTTAGACCGCCTATTTACAAATGTATCTGCTTGTTGACTGTTTTTGAATGTAAGCTGTGTTTTGGTGTGCAATCAAGTGTATTCTCTTTCTCTCCCACTCTCGTAAGTTGACTACAAAAAACGCAAAACACACTTTTATTTCCCGCCTTTTATACGAGAAAATAAAAACGAAACGTTCGTATCGATACTGATGATCCGACGAAAACAATAATACTGCACCAATGAAATCGGTGATTCACCTCAACACGCCTTAATAGGATTGGGGAAGCAAGAGCACTGAGGAATAATAAGTCGGGATAGCATATGGAGGACGTCTCGCTGCCTTTCTCTAGTTAGCACTCGACCCAGGTCATATACTTAGCTTATACAGTACCAGCAACTCATATCCTTTTATTAGTGTCGTAAAATGTAAAATAAAGTGAGTTTACGCTCGCTCTAGGTATCATTTAATGAAACTATTTCTGACAGAATTATATGAGTACACACCTTTATGTGTTATCCTACTAATTTAAAAAACATATCAGTGTAATGTTTAGCATTAAAAACATACCTGATTACAAAGCGCGAGGAACCAAATGCCTCATAATTTATTTGAACTTAATAACAATTTATTATTTCACATGTAACAGTTTTATTGCATATTATTAGTGTGAAAGGGTTCTCTCTCTATATACAATAAAATTGACGTAGCAGATTCTATTTTCACAAATTCGTGTAAGGCTGTGAACATAATTTTAAATTAAATCAAAATATATTTTAATTATTTTGTACGAATATGTGATAAATCTTTATTTAAAAAGCGGTTTAGTAACTAGTTGTCCAGTATAGATTTCACGGTCTTAATGTAATTTCGTGTTTAGTACAAAATGCAAGCGTTCGTTACAGCACATTCTAATGTTAATAACAAATTTCCCATTAATTAATTAAATAATTAATTCTTAGTTTAGGTCGGAATTAATCTAATATCAAAATATTCATGTAGGAATTTATCACTCTAAACATTGATAATATCACTTTCCTTTTCTTAGGCGAGAATCACCCTAAAAACCCTAGATATATGTATGAAAATAAAATAACAGCACTGCAGATATGCATGTCGATGCTAGGGCAGGTCGTAAAGAATATCCCCTCACTTAAACCTGTTTGTGACAGAATCTATAAGCAGTTCACCTTTGATAAGGACTATAGAAATCAAGTGCAGGAGGAGGCGGACCTGAAGCTTAATTTGCGATAATCGAGCGTCTTCGCGGACGAGTTTCAAGCAACAGGGGAATCGGGTTCGGGCGCCTTCTCGGAGGACATACCAATCAATTACCACATAAACCTGGTACTATTTACCAGTATTTATTAAATGAGCACAGTACCACCACATCACTAATTCTTGAATCTAATCGTGCACCCGCAAAGGTAAGATGAGCTCGCCGGTAAAGGCTTGAACATGACATCGGCAGGTCATGAATTCATTGGTGGTAGGACCTCTTGTGAGTCCGCACGGGTAGGTACCACCACCCTGCCTATTTCTGCCGTGAATCAGTAACGCGTTTCGGTTTGAAGGGTGGAGCAGCCGTTGCAACAATACTTGAGACCTTCGAACTTATATCTCAAGGTGGATGACGCATTTACGTTGCAGATGTCTATGGGCTCCAGTAACCACTTAACACCAGGTGGGGTGTGAGCTCGTCCACCCATCTCAGCAATAAAAAAACAATAAAAAATGTGACACTTTCTTTTTTTCGTTTTTCTTTTATCAATTATTTTCTATCTTCGTTACTATTCATCGTGTTTGCTACAAATATTATAATAGCTTTATAAGTCTAGGTAAGGATTAATTAACCTTTATTATTATATTATTCTGTGAGCTCGTCCATCCATCTAAGCAATAAAAAATAAAAATAAAAAATATTATTTCCTTGCCCTATTGCTGGGACAGCGAATAGCTGTTGCATTGGACAGGACTGAGACTTCGGACTGTTTAAAAGACCCTACCAAAGGCCGCCAAAGACCCTTACGGGGTTAAATGGACTTAACTAACGAACAAATACGGACGGTAGGTGCCTTAATTGGTCACGGTCCTTTCAACAAGCATCTATAAATTAAAGGTCGTCTTTGCAAAGCAGGTATGGCGGCGTATGGTACAGCTGCCAAAGTCCTGTTGGAGTGCAATATAACTTGGCACGACTTGGCGATCGAAATTTCTAGGCGTGTATGGGCTTGAGCAGTCGCGCTTAGTGCAATACAATTGAGGCTTCGAACTCATATGTCAGTAGGTAGGTAGTAAGTTGTAGCGTTCAGGTTGTGATGATCTACGCATGTATATGGGCTCCGATCACCTCTTAACAGTTAGAACACCGGAGTATAGAATAGAGTATATCTACCCATATTAGCTAATAACTAGACTAGATAAATAATACTGATTCGGTGCGATGTCTTTACAAAGCCTGTGTCCAAACAGGCCTCAGAAAGTTCATTCCATAACTTAATTGTGATTCGAATAAATCAGCAATCATACTGTGTACATTATTACCACATGTACTTTGTATGATAAGAATAAACTCTGCTCTGTTATTGGTGCTGAAAATATTCCGTGGAATATTTTATTAATACTGAAATGATGTGATGTCTGATTTTGCATGAATTAAATAGGCCCGTAATGAGATCTCTATCACTGGATTAGAAAGTTTAGATGTCTTTCTCGTTGAACCCGTCGCTTGCAACGAAGGGCTTGACGAGTAAATGAACCCACAGGCACAGCCCACTGAGTTTCCCGCCGGATCTTCTCAGTGGGTCGCGTTTCCGATCTGGTGGTAGATTCTGCGAAGCACGGCTCTTGCTACGGTTCGTGTTAGCAATGTCATCAGGTTTGAGCCCCGTGAGCTCACCTACTAGTTAAGGTTACGCTGAAATAGCACCTCAAGGCTATTAGCTTAGATAAAAAAAAGATATCTCAAAGAATTAGAATCCCTCTTCGGATTAATAGACTATAAAATAGTGATAAGGTAGATATGATAGTGAAATCTCCAATAGTTTCTCAGCTCAAAACCTAATTAATTAATAATAAATATAATTAAGCCTTGAACGGGATCGTGAATGTATGTATGGCAACGCTCTTTCATTCTTCAATCACTGAATACAACATGTAACTACACAGTGTTTTAATGAATGAATTAAAAGACAAATGCACACGAAATGCGCGGTACATTTTTAATTGAGTTACATATTCCACAATCATGACATCGTTGAAAGTGTACGAAGAACTCGTCTAGCCTTATTCGGATGTATAATACACCACGACGCTCGCATGCCGAGGTCGTGCTCGTAGTAACAAACAATTATATTTTTAATAAAGTGAATCGCATTGGGACCTCTTTAAACAGCATGAGCATTAAAATATCCTGTCCCTTATTACTATGCGAACTCCGCTGTCTACCTTAAAAGAATGTCCAGAAAAGCATAACTCAAGATGATAATATGATCTTATTTAAACGATGTTTGATAAATTTGTATTTTTTTATATACTTGTCCGCTAATATGGGTTTATTTAGGCCAAACTTGGTCAAAGTGCGGAGCGCGGGCCGGTGAGTTAACAATGTTATGTTTGAAACCTCCCCATAACTACAAACAGAAATTGTAGATAATTTCAATCGAATGCTACGTAGAAGACGAAAATAATATATAAATTTAATAACTTATACTACCATAATACCATATATGTACATATAAATATCAGAGTTCCAATAAATACCAAGTACTTAAACATTCGTACTTAACAAAATAAGTATGAGGGATCGTTCCATTAATTGTTCCTTATTACCTTCGATTTCGAGTAAGAAAGAAGTCGACAAAAGAATGCAGTTTCAATATTAAACTTCAAAGTTAACTTTAATAGGTAATGAATAATTCCTTTCTATACAAAAATATTTGGAATTATTTTTTCCATGTGTATAAGTACCTATATATTGCCAAAATCATTAATGAGTTTACATTCCGGATTACATTCCGGACTAGCACGAATCATTTAACTACTATTATCTTATCCAGGCTTATGTACAGCAGTGGACGTCTTGGCTGAAAGATAGATAGGTAAAAGATCTCATTAGAACATATTTTTTGTATTATCAATCCAATTGTATTGAAACTGAGGTGTTTAGCGATATCACATAAGTATGTTCAAGTAACTATAAATATAAAAATCTCGATTGTAAAATAGAAAAACTTAAATACGTTATTTTAAAAGATACCACGCATTTACATAACGTGTAAATATTTATTGATAACGACAAAACTAAAGACACTAAATTTGATTTCAATGATTAAAGATAAAAGTATCAATATAAAACCTCTTATTAGACAGCCATGAAGAAAGTTTAACTAAATTATTTTATTAATTAGCGATGTAATGTGATGTAAAGTACGACTTCCTTCATTAACGAAGCTTCGGAACTTTTCTTGTTTTCAAAGCCATTCGTTGATTTAAATACTAAGCGATTCTAATATTAATGTAAAATTTAATGGAAGGATGGCCGGTAGACCTGGCTTTCCCGTATCTAGGCGTATCTTGGAGATTTTTATTTTTTATTTTTTATTGCTTAATGGATGGACGAGCTCACAGCCCACATGGTGTTAAGTGGTTACTGGAGCCCATAGACATCTACAACGTAAATGCGCCATCTACCTTGAGATATAAGTTCGAATGTCTCAAGTAAAATTACAACGGCTGCCCCACCCTTCAAACCGAAACGCATTACTGCTTCACGGTAGAAATAGGCAGGGTGATGGTACCTACCCTTGCGGACTCACAAGAGGTCCTACCACTAGAAAAAACTTAGCTTTAGGCTATGGAATCGTAGTTAAGAAACATTCTACGTTCGGAGTTACGTAAAAGCATGCTTTCATATGAACTTTACGTTAAATTCAACTTTTATATCGAGACAAACTGTGTGTATAGCTCTAATCGGATAGAATATTCAATTAATGGACCTTTAGAAGCATAACACGACTTATACATGTCTGAATTTTAAGAAAAGTTCTACAATGGTTAAATTAATCTTATGAATAATTATAATGTAATAATGTTTTTAAAAAGAAGTCACGGGCGATGAGCACACAAGAATGAACTGAAGTTAGCATAGAACAGTTATGCCGCAGGTCTAGTACCAATCGAATGGAAATCAAAGGCCTATCTCTATTAGTAAAATAAAGAATCGGTTATCTGTAAAGTCGGTTTACTGACGATAGTTGAACGTGACAACGTAATAAGAAAATACGCCTCAGAGCAAGGTAACGCCGCATGAGTCATGTTTTTTCGTGCGTGCTTAACCCTCAGACACAGCCCACTGAGTTTCTCGCCGGATCTTCTCAGTGGGTCACGTTCCCGATCCGGTGGTAGATTCTGCGAAGCACGGCTCTTGCTAGGGTTCGTGTTAGCAACGTCGTCAGGTTTGAGCCCCGTGAGCTCACCTACTAGTTAAGGTTACGCTGATATAGCCTCTCAAGGCTTTCAGCTTAGGTAGGAATAAAAATAAAAAAATGTGCGTGCAGCCGGCTCCATCGAATTATAAGACGTTGTCACGTCAATAATGGTTTAAAAAACTAACAAAATACGCTTTTATAGAAAATCCAACTAAAGTATAGAAAATAAATTTTAATAAATTAGAATTAAAAATAGTGTAAGAAAAAATGATTTTATTGTAAAAAAAGCGTGGGGTGCATGGTATCAGTAGCTATAAATATTTTATGAACAGATATGAGTAGAAGGGTTATTTTGATATCCTGAAAAGCACCCTAGTATTTAGTTAGTTTTTTTAAACTATTATTAATTTTTTATTTTTTAGTTGAATTTAAATTTTTTCAATATTTATTTTTTAAATTTTTTAATATTGAATTGTCATCGGTCCTTAATAAGTATATACCAAATTTCGAGTTAATCCGACCTTTTCAAGGGAGTCAAAATCATGTTCAAAGATTCCGTTACATACTAACATACGTCTGAAGCTAATAAAAGCGTATTAAAATACACGATTTCTTTTTTCACAAACAGTAACAGAACAACGAGTGTCATTGAGTCATTTAATAATATAAGACTACAAGAAATAAAAACCCGAAAGAATAAACAAAAGGATTCAACAATTGATACCTGAACGTCTTGTATTATAGTTTAAGCTTGATTTTACCACTCGGAAGTAATGCAGCCGTTATTGTAACTAGTCTGATTTACTTGTGGTACTCGATGTGAGCTGAAGCGATAAAATTAATACGTGTAAGAAAAAAAACGATGTTGTCTAATATGATTTCATTATGCCGAAATATTTGCTTAGTTTATAATTAGTCGACATTAGTAAACCTTATATATGCTTTACTAAAGGCATCAAAGTAATATTAGTTGTAATAGTCTTAGTTGTAGTAAATCCGTCAATTTCTCCGTAGCCTGTCTCGTATCTTGAGAACCGGTAGCAGGGCGTAATGTGAACCTGTCTTTAATGTCTGTATCTATCGCATTTCAATCAAGCATTTTGGTTTAGACAACTTTTTTTTTGTATATTGATCTCAACGCTTTTTCCACGTTAGTCAATAATAGGTCAACCAATTTAGGTTTGATTGTTAGAAACATATTGCGATATACTTGGCGCTATTATTTGAATTGAAATAGGTTAATAATTGAAAGATAGTTAATATAATATTTAACTTAGATTCATTTAAACTAATTCTAAAAGGTTAAAAAACTCCGTCTCCTGTGTTTTGTGCCTCATAGTAATAAATTTCGTTCAGTCATTTGAACTAATTCGATGTGATTCGACGTAAATCGTACAAAGCTACGTTAACCAGATGTTAATTCATAAAAAATGAAAACGTGCTGGTTTCTTTTGATTTTCGGTTTCTTTTAATTTTATCTCATTCGGATCCTACGTTTTCAATTGAAACGAAGTAATTTTTATTTTTATGTAGGTACTATGTTAATTATTTTATTTTTACCGTTGTTTTTATACATCAGATTTATTATTTCCTGCTTAAACGGATGAAAAAGTTCACGGCCTACCTAGTGTTATATGGTTACCAGAGCCCATAGAAATCGACAACGTAAATTCCGCCACCCACTTTGAGATATGAACTCTAGACGTCACTTCTATAATACAGTACAAAAACTTCCCACATCCGCAGCCCATCCTTCAGAACAGAATTTAATACTACTTTGCGGCAGAAATACACAGACTGATGGTTTCCCTTAGAGGTCCTACCAAGTCAAGCCTTCTGCTCTTGTAGTAAAATAGTTATAACCAACTACTTTTTTTTTTTTTTTTTTTTCCACAGGAGAAAATCGCCGGATCCCCACCCGCGCGGCAGGTGGGGTATGTGGGAGTTGAACCTCACTAAAAACTCCTGCCGCTCACAACCGGCGCCCTACCTCGGACCGGGCCGGAGCCCAGTCGGGGCTATTGAAACGGCGGGACAGGGTTGACGCAGAGCACATTACATCCATCCCACCGTCCCACGGACGCCGGACCGGTGGCCGCCAGCGAAACGACCACCGGTTCCCTCGTTCAGCGGGCCGAGAGCCCGCTTTGATGGCGCCGCGTTACACCTTCCCCCAGAGCGGTCGGGGGAACGCGGTCTACCATCACCCGGCTTCCTATTGCGGGTGAGCGTGCAGAGCACGCCACCCCTCGTCTGGGTCCCTCCCCGCACAAAACGGGTGGGACCCCTAGCTCTTAGGGGGCCAGGTCACGGATACGACCCCGGTCCCGACCCCCTGCTCGGCGGCGGCGGGTTTCTGCGTAGTGAGGAGAGCTTTCCCTCACTCGCCCCGCCGCCTCCTTCTGCGAGATGGTGCACTCGCAGAAGTCGAGCATAGCCTTCCATGACTCATCGCTGCCAAGCATCGACGCCACGACGCCAGGCAGCGACAAGTCAGGTCCTATCTTTGCGACCAGGACACGGCGCTGCACCTCCCAAGCGGGGCAGACAGCGAGCGTATGCTCCGCCGTGTCCAGGTCGTGTCCACAATGGTGACACCTCGTCGTCGGCTCAGCCCCTATCCGGCGCAGGTACTTCCCGAAGCATCCGTGCCCGGTCAGCACCTGCACCAGACGAAAGGTGAGACGTCCCTCGCCACGATTCACCCAGTCATCAAAGACCGGGTAAACCGCCTCGACGGTCCGTAGCCCCCACGTGGGGTTGGCCAATCGCCTCGACCACGACTCGAGCACGGACCGCCGAGAATGGGCCTTCCGCGCCCGCAGCTCACTCTCGGGGACACGCGCCACGCCCCGAGCACGAAGCTCGCTGCGCCACCGATAGTCGGCAGCGAGCGACTCCGCCTCCAGCTCCCATGGCGGCGTCCCCGCCAAAACACACGCCGCCTCGAAGGAGACGGTGCGATATCCGCGGATGACCCTGATGGCAACGGTGCGCTGCGGCCGGCGCAGGAACCGAGCCATAGTGGCCCGGTTGCGCGGCTCAGCCCACACAGGTGCACCGTACAGGGCCATCGATCGCACCACCCCCGCGTAGAGACGGCGCACAACCTGATCCGGTCCCCCAATATTCGGGAGCAGCCGGCTCAAAGAACCGGCCGTCCCCATCAATCGGGGGACCAGCTCCGCAAAGTGAGCACGAAAGGCCCACCGGCTGTCCAACACGAGGCCGAGGTACTTCAACTGCACCCCGACCCCTATCCGGACGCCTCCAACCACGATGTGGGTGTCAACGGGTGGCGCCCTCCGCGGCCCGTGAAACCACAGAGCCTCGGATTTATTGAGCGCCACGTCGAGACCCAGCCTCCTTATCCCTCCGACGACGAGGGCCACTCCCGCTGTGGCGAGACGGGCAGACTCCCTAAAATCATCCCCCCGGGCCACGACCAACGTGTCGTCCGCGTAACAAATAACGCGGAGGCCCGGGAGGAGGGCGCCCCTCAGCACCCAGTCGTACCCGATATTCCACAAGAGGGGGCCGAGAACCGACCCCTGTGGAACACCACGCACGACCGGAAAGCGATGAAGGGTCCCACCGTACCCGGTACATACGACCGACCTGGCCCCCAAATAGGACCCAACCAGCCGGCGGAGGTAGAGGGGCACTCCATGCCTCTCCAGTGCCCCCCCTATCACGGTCCAGGGCAGAGTGTTAAATGCGTTGGCGATGTCAAGAGACACCGCCAGCGCCACCCCACCCCGAGAGACGGCCTCGTCCGAGAGGGACCGCACGCGAAGAATTGCATCCACAGTCGAACGGCCCTCCCGGAAGCCGTACTGCTCCGCCGACAGGTCAGGCCCCACCCCGACCAGGTGCCGAACGATGCGGGCAGCCAGAATACGTTCCAGCAATTTTCCCGCCTCGTCCAGCAGCACGATAGGACGATATCCGGCGGCTGTATCCACCGGGCGCCCCTCCTTCCTCAACAACACAAGTCTACCCGTCCGCCAGAGCGACGGAAACCGTCCCGACTCCAAGCAGCCATTATATAGCTCAAGGAGCCGGTCCCCCAGGGCACTGAGGGCCAAGGCCAATACCCGGCCGTGGACTCCGTCCGGGCCGGGGGCCGTGTCTTTCGCAGTCATCTTGACAACGGCCACCCGGAGCTCTGCCTCCGTAATACGGGGCACCTCAGCAGGAGCTTGGCCGTCGACGGTGTCAGACGGCCCGCCCATAGCGGGAGGGACAAAACCCTCCCGCTCCTGCGGGAACAACGCCGAAACGATGTCCCGCAGCTGCTGGGGCTGGAGACGCTCAGTCATAGAGGGGGCCCACGGGCGCAACTTGCCGCGTACCAATTTGTATGGGCTCCCCCACGGATCCGCTTCGAGCGCCTCCAAGAGTCTCTCCATGTTCTGCTCCTTGGCCCGCCTGATGGCCAGCCGCAGGGCGTCCTTCGCAGCGCGATATTCGCGGTGCAGCCGAGCTTCCTCCTCCGCGAACGCGACGGGCTCGTCGCGCCGCAGGCGGCGGCGACGGCGGTGTCTAGTGCACCGGCGGCTCGCCCGAATCGAGACCGCACGCAGTCTTGCAATTTCGGGCGACCACCAGGGCGACTGTCGCCGTCCAGAGTGCCGAGAGCCGACCCGGGGCATCGAGGCATCACATATGCGGTGCATCGCGCCCCGGAACCATTCGGCCTCGGTTTCCACATCGACAGGTTGTGGGCGCTTGGGCGCCCACGCCGCCACCATAGAGGCCTCCACCAGGAGCTCCCTGTTCAGGAGCTTCAGTGCCCACCTAGGGAATGACCGGGATGCACTCTGCGGGGGGTCAACCCCGCGGGCACCTGCAGCCGGCGTCGGCGCAGGGGCAGAAAGATCGTACCGGATATACCGGTGATCGGACAACGATTCCGCCCCCACCACCACTCTCCAGCCGAGGATGCGCCGTGCGACGGGCGAGCTCGCGAACGTCAAGTCCACGATAGACTCGCCCGTCCACCGCACGCAAGTCGCGATCGAGCCCCTATTAACGATACAGAGACCGACCGCGACCGCCCACTCCTCCAGCAGCCTACCACGAGCGTCCGTGAATGGGGAACCCCAAGCGACAGACTTCGCATTGAAGTCCCCCGCCAGTATCACTGAACGGGGAGCGAGGTGACGAGCGATCACCTCTAGCCCGTCCAGGAACCGCTCGAACTCGACGGTAGGCCGATTCGGAGAAAAGTACACCCCGATCACGACGATATTTTCTAACTGTACCGCGACGATCCCGGGGCCCCTGGTCACCATCGCCAGGGGGGGGACCATCGCGGTTCTTCTGATATGTATGGCCGCCAAGCCATCAACGTCCCCAAACCAACAGTCATCCGCTGGGGGAACGAAGTATGGCTCGGCGACCACAGCCACGTCAATTGACCACTCCGCCATGGTCTGGAGCAACATGTCCTGAGCCCCAGCGGAGTGGTTCAAGTTTCCCTGCAGGAAGCGATAGGTGTGATCCATTAAGGCTGAACCACATCCATCGCTCCCTCCCCTACTCCATTGCCCCCGCTATCGGGCGCGAACGCCTCAGCGGGGGACAAAGTGCATAAACAACTACTTAAGACATTTTTGAATAAGCTTCATGTTAAATATCAGCTGAAGCTTATTCTTTGTTGTGTAAGATCCTATACGTATTTAAGGAATCTCTATCTGGAAACGCATTTAGGGTATCTCTAAATAGAGAATCTCTAAATACGTTTAGACAACGATCGTTTTGTAATTCACACATATAACGTGCATGAATGTTTGTGTTTGTTAGTTTTTCAGCCGACGCTATGCGTTCGCTCGTCTATGATTCGAATGTGTTGAAACTTTATTACGGTTATTGTTGGCATTTCGGAGAAGGTATTTGTCGTAGTACCATCAATTTATAAGTGACGCGCGATTTTTTTGAAGGTTGTTTGAACCGAATCCATCAAATCCCTTCAAAATCAAATATACACTCATTACCTCAACTGAAGGAACTTACTTGTATTTGAGATTAGATTTAAGATGTAGCTTTTGGGGCGGTAGTTGTATATGTATAGTAAGAAAGACGGTAAAAACTTTTTGAGTTATCACACTCGTAAATCTATACTTAATATTATAAAGCTGAAGAGTTTGTTTTTTTTGAACGCGCTAATCTCAGGAACTACTGGTCCGATTTGAAAAATTATTTCAGTATTAGTTAGCCCATTAATTGAGGAAGGCTATAGGCTATATAACATCACGCTAAGACTAATACAAGCGGAGCACCAATAAAGAATGTTTCAAAATCGTTTTATTTTTCCCTTTTGAGAGCTTCCGCTGCGTGCACTGCAGAAACGGTTAAAGTTTCGCTAAAATGATGTATGACAGAATTGTTCCCCTTTAAAAGATCTAAAAAAAAACCGGGACAGCATATGTCTATATGTTAAGGTTGGCTCACTTTAACGTTTTTTATGCTAACCAAATTTGTTATAAAATAAAGCATTATTTGTGAACTTATTCCACGCGGACGAAGTCGCGGGCAAAAGCTATATTTAATAATTCATAAATCAATACCTATATATTTTTGTAATGAATATCGAAAATAAACATTCTTTATATACATAATTATATTGAATTGTAAATTGTAATATTGAAATTTTTTATTAATATAATTCATTACTTATAATATAAATTTATTGAAAAGTATTAATTGGGGCTTAAATTTAAACTTAAACTTGAGCTTATTTACGAATGTATGAACATTCATTTACGAATGCTTCCAATCAAATTATTTCTTTATTTATTAATTGATTAGGTACTCGTGTTTTATTGCTTTGCTTTATATTCAAAATATATAAAATATCAGCTGCATTTGAAAAAACGACAAGAAGAGAAAGAACGTTCTATAGAACGTATTTAGAATTTAATGCACGAGCAATTAAGAAATTAGACGATCATTTTTTTTGGAAAGACTATGGCCGAGGGTCGATTTTAGGTATTGAAATGTACCTAAAATGTGTTCACGGACGACCACCACGATGTAGACCACTTTACGACGCAATTCAAATCTCTAGAATTCGTTTCTTCAATCCAAGTAACACATTACGTAACATAATTGTAAAGATTTAAGTCATTATAAAAAATAATATCGATAGCGTCAATAAAGATTGTAATTGCATAACTCGTGTGCAAAAACAATATAAATTATGAAGTTGCTTGAAAACGTTTAACGATAAGCCGAAACCACAAGTTATTCTGCATTATTTACGTTTTCGCATTATGTACGCATTGTTCGGAACGTGTTACGTTCGGTACCACGATCACGGGTGGATAAGAACCTGGTGTTTAGCAGATACCGGAATGCAGGCATCTCAACGACTACCTGATTTAATTTTTAATTGCTTAGATGGATGGACGAGCTCACAGCCCACCTGGTGTTAAGTGGTTACTGGAGCCCATAGACATCTACAAGGTAAATGCGCCACCCACCTTGCGTTATAAGCTCTAAGGTCTCAAGTATAGTTACAGCGGCTGTCCTACCCTTCAAACCGAAACGCATTACTGCTTCACAGAAACAGGCAGGGTGGTGGTATCTACCCGCTACGCCGGCTCTATACGCCGGTATATACTACGCGGATTCACAAGAGGTCCTACCACCAGTAATTACGCAATTAAAATTTTGCGGGTTTGATTTTTATTACACGATGTTATTCCTTCACCGTGGAAGTCAATCGTGAATGTTTGGTGAGTACGTATTTCATTAGAAAAATTGGTACCCGCCTGAGATTCGAACACTGGTGTATCGTTCAACACGAATGCACCGGACGTCTTATCCCTTGGGCCACGACGACTTAAAATACTTATCAATAGGTTCGAGATCTAGTTCGCCATGATCATAGCTAAGAAACAAACGTATCCTCGCTACTACAACATTTATTCCGTAACGATTCAGAATATAAACATTGTAAAAATAAACAGCTACCTAACGCGACATCCCGAGACGAACTTAACAAGCGTTTGAAAGTGTAAAACTCGTTAGAGCGCGACTCCGAAGCTAACAAGCGAATTATCATCTGAAGCGAGAGAATAACGCGAACTCACTCACTATAAAATTTAATAAATAGGGCTGTAAACTAGAAATGTGATATCGGCAAACGTGCAAACTGTCGATTCGAACACTGAATGAGATCGGAAGCATTCGTGCGATACTAACATCCCTAATTAAAAATAATGTACATTCTAGGAATATTCTATTTTACTCAACGCTGTTCATCTCGAGTGAAGACTTGTTATTTGAAATTTAATATTGAATTGTTTTTCGACGATAATTAATTAGCTTTTGCATTTTTAAAGATGTTTCAGAGGGCATATAAAAATGTACGTACTGTTGGCAGCGTCGTCTGAAGAATTCGAAGATAAATCGGACGATCGTTCTTCGATTTTCTGAAACAAAAACAAATGATTTATTATTATAAAATGCAATTAAAAATCTAAATAAAAATACGTTAAAGTTCATTTCATTCTGTTCAGTAATTCATTCCTTAATTCTCTTTGTTCGTTTCACCTACAAGTTTCTATTGTCTTCATTTGTGAATAGCTTCGGTGCAATATTAACTTTGTCACAAAGCTCGGAAACTAGCACTGCACTTTCAATAACTAACTAAAGCAAAGAAATTTTCAATAAAAAAAATAACCGGAGGGGTTTCATTCACAAAGTTGAAATAAAAAAAAATCAATTCAATCAAGTTAGAGCGCTCCAAAAATAGGTAATAAAAAACCTGAACATTTCCCGGGCTGCGATGCGCTTTCATGCATAACAATTCAGGCTTTGAATTTCTTTAGGATAAAAGTGCCCGTACCTGAGCATACAGCTTGAAACCCGCCGAGCAAAAGACCGTTCTGGATTTCGTTTCATGGAATATTTTAATGGACTCAATATTTTTTGCTTCCATTTAAAAACGATCGTTGAGCGGAGAGCTGTTAAACAATCCATTTAAAAACGGTTCCTAGTTATGTTTCGCGTTTTCTTTTCTCGTAAGACGATCGTTTACTTAAAAAACTATTTTTACCGAAAGTAAAGTATTCTGCGCACTCTTTTCAGACATTTAATGAATATTCATTCATACAAATACAAGTGATCCGTGCGCTCAATTACTCTTCGACTAATGAATGGGCATTAAACAATAACGAAATAATAATTGGAGAGCGGCATCATGATTACGAGTACAAAAATGTACACTCAAACTTCGTTCATAACGAATTAAGAAGAGATTGTATTTTTAAAAGCTTTGTTCTGGTGGTCGTTGTTTTCATTTCACGGCCAGAAGAGCTCAAATCTCGTGAACATTTTCCGTTATTACTAATGGAATTATTATATAAAAAAAAAGATAAATAGAAAAAAAATTCAAGATACAAATCATTCTATGGTCTCCAGCTACCACGAGTGAGGTCTCTATTGGTCGATACCTGCAATTAGGCCGCGACGATTACATTTAGCGTTCCGAAGTATCTTTAAGAATTTATTCAGAGAGAGCCCTCAGTTCTAGGGAGGGCTACTTTGGTGTTCAGTGCTAAAAGAATTCCTAAATTGCGAAGGCAGTTTACTCTAACTCCTATGGAACGTCACAGTATTGACACTGGTTTTTCGGTCGTCAGAGGAACATTCCACTATTTTTTTATTGGTTAGATAGAGATAGTTAGAGCTCACAGCCGACCAAGTGTTAAGTGGTTACTGAAGCCCATAGACATCTACGACGTAAATGCGCCACCCACCTTGAGATATAAGTTCTAAGGTCTCAAGTATAGTTACAACGGCTGTCCACCCTTCAAACCGAAACGTATTACTGCTTCACAGCAGAAATAGGCAGGGTAGTGGTATCTACCCGCGCGAACTCACAGAAGGTCCAACCACCAGTAATTACGCAAATTAAAATTTGCGGGTTTGATTGTTATTACACGATGTTATTCCTTCACCGTGGAAGTAATCGTGAACATTTGTTGAGTACGTATTTGATTAGAAAAGGTGGTACCCGCCTAAGATTTGAACACCGGTGCATCGCTCAACACGATTGCACCGGGCGTCTTATCCGTTAGGCCACGACGACTTCAACGACACTTTTAAAAAATCATTGGAGACTCCCAGAGCTCTATCCTTGGAGATGGGCATTTGTGTAAAAATAACTCACACAGGTTTAACTAAAATGGGCCGCAATCATAATCCAAATCAAATATTTTACAATACCTCAGTCCTATAAAAGCAGCTGCAAAGAGATTTCAACATTATCCATCACAAGCTCAAGTCAACTGAGGTCACAACATGACGTGATCGACGAGAGATACGGGGAGAGTGGTGCGTTCCATGCAAAATTCACATGTTAAATGATACAATTTCAGCAATGAAACCGAATGACAGTAAAGAGCCATTCATACCTCATTGTTAATCCCGAACAATTGGATCTTTGTGATTCGATTATATTTTACGAATTTAAAGTGACAACGATACGATCTACCGGCTCGTGTATCGATAAAGTCTTGCCACTTGACACTTAAACGATATGACTGAAAATTTGCACCAGACTACAATAGAGTCGTGGAATTATTTATCCGAAAAAAGCTGCACAAGTTCAAGTACAGATTATCTTCATACCCTGCAGCCGCGACACTTATCTTCGATCTCAAGCACAGACACTACTTGATTGTACTACAATCGAATTACGAAAAATATACGACTAGACACCTTAACTTAAATTGAAAACTGCAAAGAAAATATATCTGCAGAAAATATAATAATTATTATAGAATCGTAAAATACAGATTTATTATCTTCTTTATCATTCCTATCAGTAATGATGATCAAAACCATAAATGTGTACATAAGATTTCATTTAAATGCAGTCGTATTTCCGCGCGTTCTAAACAGACCTTCCACATGTCCACGGCTCGAACAAAATATGCTTCTCTTTTGTCCGTATATCTTGTAGGTTGTATGATACTTAGTTCTATAATATAACGTTGACATCTTTTATTTGTCACTTGTAGCATATAGAAATGCTATTTTGGGATGTATTTATAAGGTGATTTAGTCCGATGTGTATTATTAAGTTTTATAGTGTAAGTTGATGTACATATATTAATAATATGAGCATATTGTGTTGCTTTTGTTTTTTATTTGTGTTTTGTGTAAACTTAAACTTCTAAATTTCTAATTTTTTTTCTTAGTTAACTCTCTACTTATGTATGATTTTGATGGTCGAAACATGTTTGGTTATCGTTTTAGCTATTTTTTTAAATAGTATATGTTTGTTTTGTACTGTTGGTTTCCCAAATAAATAAATATATGATTTGTCTCCATTTGCTTTTGTCCCGCGCCAGTTAAATAGATCGTTGTAGTTTTTCTTGTTGTCGCTACAATTATATATCTAAATTGTTAAGCATTATGAGTATATCTCCAAAGAAGCTTAGTTGACGTTCTCTCTATGCCGATAAGTCCTTTTTTTGATAGGAAGCTCTTGTATCGCCGATCAACTTTTGATCGAATACTCAGTTGCATTATAAAAACTCCTCTCTAATAATAATAAGTAGAGCAGTGACAGCCATATATATCAGCATCCAAGATAAAAAATAATTGGAAAGGAGGAGAAATTAGAAGATGTTGAGTAATGATGAAGATCATGGAATATAAAATGAACATGTGTTAATAATAGTGATGTAATGTGTAGCCATAAGTGGTCAAGTAAATAGTGGTAATTTTTATTAATAACCGAATAATTTAATCGGATATTATTATATGTTTAATCACATATTTTTCTCGGTAATTTATCGAAAAAGTTTTTTTAACTATTATACATCCATGAATGAAATCGCGGCCCACCTGGTGTTAAATGGTTACCGGAGCCAGTGGATACTATGACGTCAATGCCGTCAGCCAACTCAAATTATGAAGACAAATCCATAATCGTATAGAATAAGAGTACACAAAATCATGTCCCCGACGAAGTTTATATGGTCCTCGCAAGCAACTTAGAAATGCAATAAACGACTTGGCCCTGGAGTTCTTAAGTAGTTTCAGTTCAACCTGTTTTTGAAAAGGTTCCTTTGAACAGTTTATACGTAGTAATCTTGGATCTGACTTGCCGGTCCCGACAGATTGAGAGGGGGATCCAAAACACCGTGGAGGCTAGGATTCTGGCGAAATCACTGTCTTGGCGCTATCGACTTGAGTGCCAGTGCATGCACTTTTTAGGCGCAGCTGTACTAGGCCAGCCAACTGAAAATTGAGCTATGCAAGTCACGCAATCCTGGAAAATCGTGCAAGATTGAGCCTTCGGCGCTCGGATTATACTAGAATGGTAGCGCATCACGCTCTGGGCGCAGGAGCCAGCTCACCACTGGATATCACCAGCGATCACTTTACTCTCCTAGAAAAATGAAACTTATATAAACTTATAAACAATGTCACCAATCAGATTTATCAATTGCGTCTATTATCATCATCATCATTCTTTCCTATTACCCTCTGCTGGGGTGTAGGGCACGACTCAAATTTTTCCATTTACATCTGTCTTGGGCAGTCTATTCTAGCTCCTCCCACGTCATGCCCAAGACGCCTAACTCCTGCTCCACCGAGCGACGCCAAGTTGTTCTGGGGCGGCCTCTCTTCCTTTTGCCAGACACTTTCCAGGTCAGAGCTCTCTTTGCGTCAATTATACATATTTTATATACACTTTGATTTAAGAGTGAACGTCGTTCGTACACGCAAATTAACAAGACATTTACTTAGAAAAGTTGATACTTTTCTTCGGGATTTTAAAACCGACAGTGGCATTGCTGGACGATTACAGCGGTCGTATTCCTTTAGACCACGATAACTTCGAACTTTTAGTATACATATTTAAATTTATATATTCCGTATCAGAAATGTACCGTAAATGGGACGATACGCATTGTTTGCTTTTTTTTTATCATCAACAGATCGGTAAATTTCAGAATCGTAATGAAATTTCACAATTTAAAGTACTACAACTGTTATGAATAAAGAGTCTATTTAAAAATTTACGTAAGGAATAAAATTAAGATAAACTACATATTAAAACGGTATATTGTCAATTTTTTTTGTAAATAATTATCTTACTTAAACCGCTATGTTACGGGTAATTTGACCACTCGTTTCATATTAATTAATTAAGGTTTCAACGAAACATAATTCACGTAAACGTTCTCTAAATTCTAAACCAATTTAGGCTTAAATTTCATTTATTTTAAGCATAAATCTATTTTATTCTGTTAAACGTCTTACACCCTTTTGTTGCAAGGAATGATTGTTTGAATAAAAGTTTCCTAATTAAGTATTATTTTTGTATTTAATTTAGACGTCTTTGTATCATTGTATTTAACGGTATATCATACTCATCTCTACTACGGAATAGAACAAAAAGATTTATAAATAAATAATATCTTTATTTTTCAAATTGCATTACTGCAAATCCTTTAGTGGGTATATCTTTCTGACTCAAGATCAATTTATTACTCAAGATAAATACAATGAAATTTGCTTGAGAAAACAATTTCTCTGTGCAATTAATTACTCATGCAAATCGTTAACAACTTACGTTTAATAGGTTGCTTTAATTAAGAGTGTATTTCGAGAGTTATCGCGGAGTTTATGTAATTTAGTTATTACTGATAAACCAGGTTCATCGCTGTGGCCTCAGAGCTAAGGGCACTTTCAAGATCACCTTTTATATTCATTTCGGTATAGTTTATTAACAATGTACTAATGCGTAACAACGTACGAGCTGATGGGGTTCTGTGATCGCACAGCAAGGGACGCTAGTCATCAGCTAAATTCTCTGTGACAAATACAAATTTACAGTTTGTTTTTATTGGCTTTGTAGGCAGACCAGAATACGGCTCACTTTATGGTCACCGTCGGTCATGGACATCAGCAATGCCAGAGGCAGAGCCAATTTGCTGCCTATCACTAACTACTTTCCGCAAGCCTCGTCTGAAGAAGGACATATCAAAAGTTCCAGTAATAGTATTATCGTGCTTTATTTTATTTTCTTTGTTGTTTCGTTATGACTATGTATGCTTATGTATGTTTTGTATTCGGGTTCACCATTTAATTTGATTTTTGTTTTGTTTTTTCTTATTTTTATTGTATGTAAAGCTTATACCACGTTTTAATTCTGTACACACGTACCTATCCTTGATTCCCGCAATAAGCCAAAAGGGAACGGGGGTAACTGAAAATCAGTGCTGTTCGATTCATCTACTTTGAACACACTTAACTGAGCCCCTCATTTTGCCTCTTTATTTTTCTTTTATTTGCCTAAATGTATTAATCTAAATCTGTGTGAAAGGCAATAAATTATTGTATTATTATTATTAAAAGTCCATGGTCCAAATATGATGTAAAATAATATTATTATGTAATTGTAGTTTACATTTAAGCAGACGACACAACAGATCACGTTCTATTGGAATGTGATGAGGTTAAATTACCAAGAAAATTATCTTGGCGCGACACCGAAGCTTTATTCCTGAAGCAATATATTCTCTTGCACTCGAAATACAAGCACGTTCAGAGTTTCCGAGGTGCCAGATATCGTCACGGGGCGTAATAGCCTTTTTTCGGGCCGGGGACCGACCCTCCTACGAGGTCCCCGCGCCTAGGGGGCGCGCGGGTTATGTGGGACTGGTAAGCGACTGCGAAACTGCGGGCCCAAGGAATTTTAGGGCCCTACAGCACTAAGCGACTCCCTTGCACTCGACATCCGATCACCATCCGGGGTCAGAACCCGATCAGAGTAGGAGGGTTCTCGCGGTCAACACTAGTCTGGCTGTAGTGTACGAGGCGCCACCACGAGGACGCCCGACCGACGGGTCGTCGAGGCGATAGTCGACGACCGACGACGTCGGTCTCCGCGGTACGGCGGCCCTACCAGGCCGCCCGGGTGATGCCACTGGTGTTCCGAGATACCCCGCTGGACCAGAACCAGCCTGGGGCGTATTCGCCTACACCAAGGATGAGCAAAACGCGGCCCACCAAGCAATTCTAAATTTGAATTTATTTTATCAACTTTCTCGTTTCTGTTTTATTCTTGTTTGTTTTTATCTTGCATTAAATTTGGATATGAAATCCTTACTTTGTTTTAGTATTATATTTTTTATTCTAATATTTATTATAAATAAAGTTTTGTAAATTATTAAGAGGAGTTAATATATGTGCGGCCCGCCAAAAATAATAATTAAATATCAATTGGTCCATTGATTAACAAGGTTGCTCATGCTCACTCCACGGATGTTGGCCACACCCCTGACCATATATCGCGCATAGGGCGCTATAATGTCATAAGCAATTTTTGTTAAAACCGAACTACTAAGTACGAGAAAATCAATTTTTTAATAGTCATTAGTGAGATTTTTACTTTTACTGATGAAGTTCAAAGTTTTAGTTTAAATATTATCATTTTATTTCCGTAGTCGTGAAGAACTATATAACTTTAATAATATGTTATTACGTATAATATTACGTATAATAAACAAGATGTTGAATTTTCAAACGCTTCTCCTGGAAAAATTACTATAAGTGACAATAAAGCACCCGTGTGTGCGATATAACGATTGTGTACCACGGCAACGACATTCAAGCTGTTATAAATACGCAAGCTAAGCTACGCAAGCTACGGGCAGTTCCAGCGAGCTATGTGACAAAACACCATTTTTGAAGCTTCCTGTGCTATGAAAACTCATAGCACACTCATGAAGTAAACACTTCATTTGAGTTAAGAGTTACGATGAGGTGTATAAAATATTAACTAATTAACTCTATGTTCGTTTGGTGAAAATTTAGGTCTCCCTACATTGAATGATGATTATTTTTGCATTGTGCTTACAATGTAATGATAATTTAGAACAGCGGTTAAACTTTCAAGCTGACCTATTTTTATTTGCAAACCGAATACCGAATACTTTTTTAGTCTTCGTAATTTTATAAGAAGAAGAGAATGAGGAGAAATAGTTTCGACATTTTTTTTATTTTATTCTTCAAGAGAACAATCTACATTTTGCGTTATTTGAATATGTTTGATCATATTTTATAATCGGAAAATAAGTGAATGCGTTTTAGGATGTTTCAATTTTATTTACTTTTGGATTTAGCTGTTTAGTCGAGAGCTGATTGTATGAATTTGTACAAATATCGTCAATGATGAATAAACAGCCCCTACATTATTTTACATAGCAATTTAATATTTTGTATTTAGGTACTTCATATTTGTAATTATTATAAGTTAGGTTAGGAGACTGGTGGTTAGGACCTCTTCGGAGTCCGCACGGGTAGGTACCACCGCCCCGTCTATTTCTGCCGTGAAGCAGTAATGCGTTTCGGTTTGAAGGGTGGGGCAGTCGTTGTAACTATACTGAGATCTTAGAACTTATATCTCAAGGTGTGTGGCGCATTTACGTTGTATATGTCTATGGGCTCCAGTAACCACTTAACACCAGGTGGGCTGTGAGCTCGTCCACACATCTAAGCAATAAAAAAAAAAGGTTAAACACCAATATTTCACTAACGAATACTCAGACAGTTTCATATAAATCCTATTCGATTTACTTTATCCTTTTTTACTGCTGATTATTTTCAGAATACAAATATATATCTAATACAATGGCAAAGATCGCTAGTTTAAAAAAACTCGAGAGAATCGATAGTAGTAATTTATAAATTGAAAACTCAGGAAATTTAGATTGATTTTTCGCGATCAAGTGAAATATGCTCACGGATGCTTACGACTTCGCGAACGATAAGTTAGTTTTATTGCGAGTTTGCTCGGCACCGTCAAGAAATCGATTTAGATGTCGTAAATGAAGTGAAATAACTGCATTGATAACAAGGTCAACATATCAAATAACATGTTTAACATTTATACTTTGTAGAGAGTAACGTAACGTGAGCAAAATACGATATGATTATTTATCGACCTCTAATTACATTGTTATGAATTCACAATACATATTATATCATACGTTGATATAATAATTATTGTCGTGTGCTGCCGTCGAAGGGAAAAGTACCGTAACTTTAAATATATATTTTTATTGTGGGTCTCAAAATTTACGAGCGTAAGCATTATAACAATTTTCAATATATATGGATCTTTGGACACGTATTATGAACTTTTGACGGACTAGTAGGATGAACTAAGCTCACGGCTATCTTGGTTCTTGGTACGGTACAGGAGCCTATAGACATCTGAACCGCAACTCACCTTGAGACATGAGGTCGATGTCTCAATATTACTGCGTGACCTACTTTTCAAGCCGGTGATTATTACTGTATCGTAGCCGACATAGGCAGAGCGATGTGACCTACCCGTAAACACGCCCAACACGGTTTTCTTGTTACACGATCTTATTCGTTCGTGAATATAACTTAGATACAGCATTATATTGGTACCTATCAGCGGGATTCGAACCCAGGCCATCACACGATACGAGTACACGAGGCTCCTTATCCTTTAGACCACGAGAACTACAGGATTTCCAGGAGGAACTTCACCTACATATTTTTGGAACATGCATTATGATAATTATTATTAATATATTGGTTTGAAGTGTAAGTCTTAACAAAAAAGTGTTAGGGTAAGTCTTTTTCAAATTCTTCGATTTTTAGGTGATTTCGAAAATTATTTGTTTAAAAAATATATATATGAGATTTTCATATTATCGGTTTTGTCGTGTAGACAATTTCTTCGTGCACGTTTTAGTGTACATATGATTGTTATATTTGGTTTATTTTAGACGCCAAGGTAGATTTAATACATATTATGTTCTTGAAAAACAACATTAGTAATATCTAGAATAAAACAGCGCGTTTGAGTTTAAACTGGTATTTTATGCTATTTATTCTATATGAACTTATATTTAACTGCATTTTGAGAGTTGAAACTTTTACTTGTAATCACAGTTATTTTTTTGTATATAATTAAATGCAACAACAGTGGAACTAGTAAAAAATTTAGTTGAATATTTAAATTACATTAGTAACGTTAAAATACATAACTACTTCTTAGTTTTTTTTATTATTATTTTGAAATAATATATTGTATTGAACAAATTATAGTAATAACAAATCTGCAATAAACAAATAAATGAAAAATATATGTTGATTGATAACAAAATTCACCTTCGGTATGTTTCATTTTCATAAAAATCTATATTTGATCAGAATAAACATTGTGTTTTCAGTATATATTATTCGGTTAATGTTCTCTTTGTATTTTGTTAAAATAAAATTTTACATTTTATTTACTTTTATAAACTTTTTATGATTTGTTTATATTTCTTAAGTGGATCTCATTGTATGGATGTCTTAACGATGTTTTGTTTACCGTTTTAAATAATTATATTTTCAGACAAGAGCTTCTTAGTTTGATACAAATGTTTAATTTTTGTATTGTAAATAGATTATAAAAATGCACATAGGGTATTTTTTATTTATTTCTTTATAAATTCATTCTTCGTTGTAAATTCAATTTCTTGTATTCTGCAATTTCTTTGCTTATATTCTGAAATTTTGGTAATGAAAAGCAATTTGTATTGTACTTACTGGTAATGAAAAATCTTAGATTTCCGTAAATTTCGTGGTTCTTTTTTATTTACAATTTGAAATATGATGTCTTTGCATAATCTAATTGTAAAAGTAATAAAAATACTCAAGGAATGAACTTATTTGCCATCATGTTATTTTGTTATTTGCACAGGGAAAAATGTAAAAATATTCTTATGAGGAAAATGGTTCACATCTACGTGTACACACACATAAATTAAAATAATCAGTAGGCATACAAAACATAAATTTGCATTGTAAAAAAATCTAATGATAATAAACATGAATGTAAAAATTATAGAAAACTATAATGTGCACGACGGCGAAATTCTAACTTTCACTACTTATACTAAATACTTAGCGTTGGCGTGTGTTTTCGATGCTATCATAGAAACAGCACACGTTGACATTCGCAAAAAAAATGTAAACAAGCTACAGATAGTGCCGAGGCCGTACATTAACTATCAAAATATTGTATATCATGAATGAAACGAACATGCAAATCTAAATTAAACTACAAATAACGGATTTTGTAAGATAATAAGCATGTTTACCACTGTGTCTTGGTTGCCCAGCTCGCGGTAGAAGGACTCGCTGCTGCCTCGACGCGATCCTATGCATACCGCGCGCCGGAGGAGACCGGATAACATCGAACAGAACCCGCATGTTCCTAATCTACGTGATCCTTGCATTTGCGCAGATACACGGAATATTTTAATAAAAACTAAAAACTCCGAGATTTATCTCTCGGTTGGACTGAACCGGCCCATACCGGCGTCTTTTTTATATAAACTATATGTCAGGTAACTTGGCTTCGTGGCATTTTGCAAAATTTATTTATGAGTTTTAGTAAATCTTATTCGGTGGTGGTTATTAATGACACGCGATAAGCTACAATCGCGATGGTCTGCAAAGTACTGCAGACAACACCTAGCAAGCGACCGCTCACAACTGACAACTAAACGCGTTGTGAAATGCGAACGAACCGGTGCTACCAGCTCAACAAAAAATGTGGCCAAGCGTTATATTGTGAAAGAAGCCAAAACTGTGTGGAATTTGGAAGTTAAGAAATGAAAAAAAAAGCTTTCCACAATGGTCATTTCATTAATTAAAAACACATTTAAGAAAAGTTCCACTTTGATAATATACACTTGGGTTTTTTTTACTACTTAAGTTAGCTAGCTTTACCGATACTTTCGTCTTCTTTGCTCACTGTATATACTTTGAAATCGGAAATCTTGTGAAAAAATAGTAAAAAGTATTGTGCACGGCTCATTTTTATTAAAAAATATAGTAGCGGGTTTTAAATAAAAAGAGAAAATAAAAAAAAAATCAGGAATAAAATGTGTTCTTATGTTTACGCAAAACTAATTATTGCGAAATCGCAATTTACATCTAAAACCTCTATAGTTATATTTTTGTTTTATCATTTATTTTTCTTTCAAGTATTTCAATTTTGTTAAATGTGGATTATTTTTGGTTTTTTAACTTTGCAACACAAAGGGAAGCATTCATATACTCTGTTGTCGAATTTTCTATCTCTGTCTATTGCGTCTTGAAGAAAGAGATGGATAAACATTTCAAATTGCTTGGCTAGAACAGAAGCTTTGGTAAGCTAACGCCATCTAGTTACAAAGTTAGCAATCAGTGTCACGATTTTATGAGCTAAAAGCGACATCTATACCGTAATTTTGTAAAGAAAAGTCATCTTTTAAATTGGTCTCTCGAATATTAATGGTTTTTTAGATGTGCGTATAAAGCACTTATTTATTAATATTTTGATATTAACCCCAGATAACTTAACTAAAATAACGTAAAAATATTAATAAAATTACCTACATAATTGTGCAAAACTACGTTTCGACTGTCAACTACTCACGGTAATTTCTAAGTGGGTCGAGGTAAACAAACGATTTTACATAGACTAATGTATCGTTTGGCTAATGTTTACTATTCTATTAATAATGTTTTTTCCATTCATATTATATTAGTCAAGGTTGTTTTTATAACGGGATATGAAAAACTATTTTTAAAGAATGAAATCGTTTTCCAATTTTCGACGATTTTATTTTAGAAAAAAATAAGTGCATCAACCTTCTTTGTCTTAAATTGGATGATGATGATGATGCAGCCTCCTATTTTTGGTATTATCTTTAACTTTGGCGCTTTAATTAATTTTAGCGGTAGGCAGCGGCTTGGCTCTGCCCCTGGCATTGCTGAAGTCCATGGGCGACGGTAACGTGCTTTGGGTGCACGCAATACACTATTAGTTAAAGGGTTAAAATGTCTCACAAGGATATAGGTTCGTTATACGAAATGAAATGTTGTTAAATTACTTTTTTCTTTTCTTGTTGCTTTTGGGGCTATTCCAGCGTCGCGCGGAAGAGTAGATGAGCCATGGGCTCAACCCGAGAAAATTGAAGGACACAAGCCCTAGCAAGAGCAGTGTTTTTTTTTCTCCCTATTCTAGAAACCTCGAAGGGTTATACAATATTCGCCGAATTAGTAGGTGAGCTCACGGGGCTCAAACCTGATGACGTTGCTAACATTAACCCTAGCCAGAGCAGTGCTTCGCAATATCTACCACTGGATCGGAAACGCGACCCACTGAGAAGATCCGGCGAGGCTGGGTCTATGGAAGTAAATTATATTTACGACAATTTGCTGCAAAAATGTTAAGAGCAGAAATTTTTATTGTTTAGGTTACCTTAAATGGACAGATTAGTGCTGGGCAAGTATAGGTACCTACATAAATACCAACATTCTACTTCCGATACGGATCGGTTTCGGGTTCGGCATAGAAGGCACCGATCTTGTTATATAGGTACTATATAATATATAAATAAGAGATCGATCTCATATCTCCATGGGACTAGTGGCATCGACGATTTAATTACTTATAATTACTTGGTTGGTGGACCTGAATTTTTTTTTGGGTGATCATTGATCGGCCCAAGGACGGCTTATTGTTACAGAAGAATGATGATGAAAAACCAATAGAGAAGCTGCAGTTGGTGGAAGACGACTTCGGAAGCCCAATAAACTACAATTATTATCGCGAATTCCGAAGCCTCTCCGATTACGCTCCGGTTATAACCTGTAAATAAAAGTGCACAAAATGATAGCCAACTGACGTTGACCGGTTCATTTCCGGTGCTAATGTACGCTAAAACATATAGAACGTCTTTGTTACAAGACTAATAAATTCTCGGGAGCCACCACATTGACGAATTTGTACGCAATACAGAAAGCTCATTAAACTGGTTACGTTGAAGCTGTGCTCGTTCTATTGTTTCCGTGATCTTCATTCTTATAACCGGATTATTAGATGTTAACGACGAGCGACTGTCCACTTTTATCAGGTTCGGTAATGTTTTTTGTTTGCGTGACAGGAATCGATACGGACAACCCTGTTATCGTGGCTAATTACCCGACCAAGGCAACAGGGCAACGCAAAGTCGCCGTCGTATAAAACATGTATTGTCGGATCATCTAGACCTGCTCTCAATGCTTTCAGGCTCTTTAAGCATAGGTCACCTTACCCTCGTCGAACTCCTTGATTGCGACAAAGAGTTTGACGTGAGAACCATCTCAGAGAAACAACCTACTGAATTTCTCAACGGATCTTCTCGGTGGTTCATAAATCCGGTCTGGTCGGAGATTCAGCGAAGCATTGGGCTTGGTAAGGTCAATATTAGCTATTCTCTCGAGTTGAGCCCGACCTACTGGTTCATAAGTATTTGGAATAGTCTCTTAGGCTAAGAAAAATGAAAAAACAAGGTACAGCTTTAGTCAATTATTCGGTGGTAGATTCTGCGAAGCACTGCTCTCGCTTGAGCTAGTTTTAGTAAATTCTCTCAGCTTGAGCCAGTGAGCTCACCTACCCGTCCAAGTGTAGCTGGAATAGCCTGCCAGGCCAGCGAATAGGTAGGGGAAAAAAAAACAGAAGTTGAGGTACACACCGTTTCTGTAAGCAATATCACAAAACAGGTGCAATAGTGCGAGCGCAGCAGAGTTCCTCTAACTCGATCTGCCTGCATAGGTTAACCAGAAAGATGACGCATTAGAAACTGCATCCTCAAATATAGTAGCAAAATTCGTACCTAGTAATATCGTTCGAGTGTATCGACGTTCTTTTTATTCTTAACTAGCTGACCCGGCAGACTTCATAGTGCCTCAATCGATACCTAAATAAAATACCTAAACTTTTGTATAAAATAAACTTAAAACAAACAAAAGGAATCCGTCCGACGGGGACACATCAAAGGAAAAACAAGATTGTTATTTTTATTTAATTCCCAGCATTTTCATATTTATCTACCTTTTAAACCTTCCACAAATAATTCAAGACCAAAATTAGCCAAATCGGTTCAGCCGCTCTCGAGTTTTAGCGAGACTAAAGAACAGCAATTCATTTTTATATGTATATAGAGATTACAGGTGCGCACATGGTGAGACTGGAAAGATCTCCGGCCCACCAGTAATCCTTCAAACATAAAGATAAAAAAAGTGTAGGTAATTTGACCACAGCACTTAAATTATTAGAGACTAGCCGTAGTCGCCCGTTTCGCTGGGCATTTTTATTTAATATTATTAATTAAATTAATATTATTATTTATTTTCATTATTATTAGGGAGTCCAACACTCATATAAATATTAGCCTATCCATTAAGTACATGTATTTTCTACATGGAAACCAAGTTTCAAGTCAATCGGATGCACGGTTCAGTAGTTATAGCGGAACATCCGTAAAAACCACTGTAGATTTATATATTAGTATAGATTTAGCATTCTTCAAAATCTGTAATGACGATATATTTATTTTCTGTCCGTGCATTTTTTCCTGCAATTGAACTACTTTACTAGACATCCTTCTATGAAACTATCATACCAATTGAACATGTAGTCATCTAACACAGTTTTTAGGTAAAATATCGCGATTCGTTTGAATTATGTAAAGTCCTGACATTTCTATGAATAGATCAATCGGAGATCGTATTGCTTGCGTCGCATATTGCTAAGGCCATAGGGGCAGGGTCAATTGACTTTGAAATTGAACACGATTCTAGTAGGACGGTCACTTGTTCATCGTTTATTAATCGTTCGCATCGCATTCATCGCCCATTCATCGTTTATATATCAATAGTTAAACAGTTGCCATAAATTTCACTAAACTTAAATTTATTAATCAACATATATAAAAATGAATTGCTGTTCGTTAGTCTCGCTAAAACTCGAGAACGGCTGCACCGATTTGGCTAATTTTGGTCTTAAATTATTTATGGAAGTCCAGAGAAGGTTTAAAAGGTAGATAAATATGAAAATACTGGAAATTAAATAAAAATAACAATTTTGTTTTTCCTTTGATGTGTCCCCTGTCGGACAGATTCCTTTTGTTTATTTTAAGTTTATTGTATACAGAAGTTTAGGTCTTTTGTTTATCGATTGAGGCGCTACGAAGTGTGCCGGGTCAGCTAGTCAATTATAATTTTAATTTGTGTAGGCAGAAGTTAAGAACGAGGTTGGTTTCGCATCTTAATTAAAATCAGATACTTAGGTAATAATATAGCACGGCTCTACCTTCGTTGGCTATTAAAAGTCATTATTTATATTCACCACTAAACAAACATGAACAAAACCTTTACTGTAGGTTCTCAGAAAGACAATAATTAAAAGGCGATCTCTTATTGTGTTTGTTCAATCGTATCCTTTTCGATTTGTTATTTTAAAATAAACTTGCATACAAACTTATACTAAGCGTCCGTTTATATAAGAAAAGCACTAAGCTCTTTTGAAATCTCGTACAATAGCGATCACGTTGAATTAGGTACCTATACATAAAGCCACGTGACGAAAGCTTTTGATTTCTGAGTTTAGCACTAAATTTCCAAAGGTCTCTTTATCGATGTTTGACGTCAAAAGTTTTCTGTAAAATAATAACTGCGACTCAATGGTTTTGGCAACTTACCTATTTACAAATACTTATTGTTAGAGCCGCATTCAATCAGCACAGGGCCCGTAGAGAATTATCACCAGGATGCCTTGGTTTTATTGGTATTGCATAGCTTTTATCCGTTCCCGTATCACGTACGCACCTGCGGCCTGGTATCACCTCATCCCGCAGGGTATGCGGACGAAGTTACAGGTCCAGCAAAGTCTGGCTCTTCGCACGATAGTCGGAGCAGGGCGTTACGTCAGAAATGACGTAATCGCCCGGGATCTGGATATGGAGTCGCTCGAGGAGTTCATCCGGAGGCTAGCTCGTAATCTTTACGAGCGGGCTGACGGTGGACCCCACGAGTATCTCCACAATTTAGCACCCTTGCACGCCAGACCACCTGATGGTCGGGCGCTACCAAGGGAGCTACAGGAACCCCCTTCTATGCTAAGATAGTCGGCTTAACCGGAGTGATATGGGAGTGCCCATAATAAATGCCCCCATGGGACTGAGCTGTCCTCACTCACCACTTCCCCCACATCGTTGGGGTGCCCCCCTATGGGGACCCATTTCTCACCCCCGTTGGGTGGACCACTCCCCCGTCTGGGGAGTGTTGGTAAATCGGACCCTCCCTGCGACGGTCTTCCCCTTCTGGGGAGCCCTGAGCGGGTGAGCACCTAACTAGTGCCGCGACCCCCCCTCTGGCTTGTAGAGGTGGGGCCACGGCATGGGGCCGGTGGCGGGCCCCCCGTGCTGACTGTTGTCCATCTGGTTGTATATAGTAGAGTAGTTAGTTTTTTAGTTTAGTTTAGTTAGTTTTGTAGTTAGATGAAAGGGAAAAAAAAACTTTGAAGCAGAGGACAGCACGACGCCGGAGGGTCCTGCCGCCGGGCGTCATTCCCGGAGCCAGTCAAGCCCATCGTATTATGTATAAGTATATATTTTTGTCGATGTAGTGCGGCGGTGCACGCTGCGAACAGCACCCCCCCCTCATTCTAGTCCTGCACCCACATCACCCCTGCCTTCCCTGTGTGGCAGGGAGCGTCTGCCCGGGCAATGGGGTTTGCCCCGAGGCACGGGCCTCCGTAAGGGAGTACGACGACCCCTCTTGCTTGTATAGCTTTTATCGCGGGTTTGAGCGCGCCGATCGAATCAAGAAATTTGCATAAGTTGATAAAAAATGCTATACAATAGCTTTATCGCGGTAGTCCCCGAGTGCCACACATGTTTTTTTTTAGGTATTAAAGGATCAATGAGGTGAGAGTTGCGGTCATTTAATATTTCTATGCTATTCCTATTTTTAGTACCTACTGCAGGGTTGTTGTTCAGCAAAGCAATTTTCAGTGATCATTACCTCAATGCAAGCAAAGCTGACCCTGTGATTCTCGTATGCGAAAACTATGCAAACCATTTTTTTAAGATTTTGTTTAATCTACAATTGAGTAACAACTGGTTTCTACGTGGAGCTTAGTTCAGACGCTTGAGAGAACAACATTAATTGTTTTTTTATGAAGGTGAATTCTTTCAAATTATAATATCAATGTTGTATTTCTGAGGAACCATTAACCGATAATCGTTGTGGTAAACGCGTTCTTGAGTGGAGACCGCGAACTGAAAAACGCAGTGCAGGACGCTCTCAGACTCGGTGATGATCTGTGCAGGGTGGCTGGCAGGATGGTAAGAGAGAGAGAGGCAAGATGGTATACGATCGTCGTGGCTAACACGGTGCTCGGCTTCCAGGATTTGAAACCTCAAACCGGATCGCATGATCGCTTCGCAGCAGAAGCGGTCGATATGGCGGTGGATGCCTTAAGATTTAAATTCGTTTTATATCTTACTTACATTTTCTGACAAAGGCGGATTTTTTTTTTAAGCAAACCTCCTTTATTATGCCAATATTTATGATTATATTATAACTAGCTGACCCGGCACACTTCGTAGTGCCTCAATCGATAAACAAAAGACCTAAAATTCTGTGTAAAATAAACTTAAAATAAACAAAAGGAATCCGTCTGACGGGGGGGACACATCAAAGGAAAAACAAAATTGTTATTTTTATTTAATTTCCAGTATTTTCATATTTATCTACCTTTTAAACCTTCTCTGGACTTCCATAAATAATTTAAGACCTCAATCGATCAGCTATCCCCGCCATATCGATTGATAGTTGATCAGTAGTCGACCGGCGAGGGCGGGAGATCAAGTTCAATTTAAAAGAAAACATAACTAAAGGAACTTGAAATTATAAACTCTGAATAAGAATTTATCGTATTAAAATTATAATATTTGATTGCCATCTTGCAACCTTATTGCGGATATGTGCATAGAATAAAAAAAATATTAATCGGGATGGAAAAATAGGGGTTGATTGTATAAGAGTGAAAATTGAGAGTAATAAGTTTTTTTTTTTATTTTAAGTCATGACAAAATAAAATAAAAATCTTGCCAAAAAAATTAAAGTTTATAATTAACAAATAAAAAATAGGGGTTGATCATAGAGGGATGAAAATTTGAGAGTAACATCAGATTTTTTATTTTAATTCATGACAAAATAAAAATGAAAATCTTGCCAAAAAAATTAAAGTTTTTAATTAGCAAATAAAAAATAAGGGTTGATCGTAGAAGGGTGAAAATTGAGGATTGTATGTATTTTTGTATGCTGTATCATAAAAAAATAGAAATTAAAAATTTTGTCTAAAAAATAAAAATAAATATTTAGGGGTGGACTACCCCTAACATTTAGAGGGGATGAAAAATAGATGTTGGCCGATTCTCATAGATACCGGATAAGCACAAAAAATTTCATCAAAATCGGTCAAGCCGTTTCGGAGGAGTATGGCAACGAAAACTGTGACACGAGAATTTTATATATTAGATACTTTTAGAATATAATTAATCCTCAAATTTTCCATTTCATTTTGTATCACACTTTCCACTGTACCTAATCAACAATTTAAGTCAAATTAAAAGTAATAAGTGATTGCTTACAAGGTGCAACAAGGCATATTATAAAGTTAAGGATTTTTTACTAGATGGCACTACGTGGGAATGAGGCGTTCGCTCCTGGCCTTTTCATTTTTCATTATTATTATTATTTATTTGAATTGTATTTTTTTGACTTGTTTTTTTGTATACTGTAAATATGTTTTCTTGTTTAAAAAAAAAAGAAAATAGTTGAGAAAATACAAAAAAAAAAAAGCCCGCTGAGTTTGTTTCGCCGGTTCTTCTCAGGACTGTGGCTTTTTTTGGAACCGGTGGTAGAGTTAACATTTTCTTTTACATTTTGACATTCAACAAGTGTGTTTTTGATGACATCCAAGTTGAAATAAATGATTTTGAATTTGAATTTGACTTAAAACTCCGTAAATCATTGATGGTGAGCGAAAACATCCAAAATTTAATGTGAAGATGGAACTAATTCAAAACGTGTTTATGGTTTGGTACTAGCACATGTATAGTCGTATGAGCAAAATAGCACGAGGGTTTTTGATCGTTAAATTTTGAGCGACACGTAAAAGAAGCAAAACTCGAAATCGGTACGAGCTATCAATGATTTGAACATTCGAATTTTAATAGATCTTTATGCATAGTATTTATCGGTTAATTTAACACTCTATCTTTTATTTTTCTTCGTCTATCTTTATATTTTATTTATCAATCTATGTAGCGGATTCTTTTATGGTAATTTTCACCAACTCCAAAACGCCCAATTAACTTGGAACTTGAACTTGGAACGTCTGGGTCTGCGGGAGGACTTCGGTTCCCTCTGTATTATATACCATCATCTCGTTTTTACCATCGCACCGCCCAGCCCGGAGGTAGAGTTCATCCATACAACCTAGAGCCATTGCGTTCATCCACAGTGCGTTTCCAGAGATCTTTTTTGTCACGTACCATCCCGGCTTTGGAATGAGCTCCCCTCCACGGTGTTTCCTGATGTCCTTCTTGAAACGATGCTTGTGGAGAGTATTAAGCGGTAGGCAGCGGCTTGGCTCTGTCCCTGGCATTGCTGACGTCCATGAGCGACGGTAGCCACTTACCATCAAATGGGACGTGTGCTCGTCTGCCATGCTCTGGTAATAAAAATAAATAAAAATAATAATTATTATTTTATGGTATTAGTTTCCCAAATACATATTATATTGGATCAGGATAAGAAAAAGTTTATCTTAAAATGTGTCAATTATTGTTTTTTGAGTTTTCTTTAGATTTTATTATCTTATATATTTTATAGGTTTCCACGAGGATGTTGGCAATTCAAAAATTAAAATTTATTGGAAGATCTTCATAAAACATAGTTATCGATATAGCAGCGATTTGTGTGAAAAGTCATCCTGATATTTTGCCTCTCGTGCCGACAAATGTATCCGGTGTTCTCCATGGCTTTAATTTGTTGACCAAAGAACAATACTTTAAATATTTTGGAAGGACGCAATGTTACTAAGAAAAGAAAAGTTTGCACTCTGCTTCCAGTTGCGAAATAGTACACTGTGCCTTTCCTATTCGACTTTTTTTATTGCTTAAATGGTTGGACGAGCTCGCAGCCCACCTGGTGCTGTGGTTACTGGAATGGGCTCCAGTAACATCTACAACATAAATGCGCCACCCACCTTGAGATATAAGTTCTAAGGTCTCAAGTATAATTACAACAATATTAGTTACTACAAAAAGACCCGAAGGCACAACCTCACTCTTTCCATTCAGCCAGAATTCCTACTGGAAATCAATGCGAGAGACAACGTCGAGTACATACGTCCAAAGCTCTAATATCAAATGTCTTAAAAAGGACACTGAAAAATTTCCCTGCTAGATTGCTTTGCTCTCTTGTACCTCTATGTTTTTACACCGCCTAAAATGTATGCAAGAGTCATTCAAGGAGTTGACAGTCGATTGAGCCTTCTCTATTCATACTTCTTCTCAGTTAGCAGAGTGGTGGTGGTCATCATATCTTTATTCATAGTGACATTAATTAAACCACTAGCTCATCTGCCAGCTTAAGATTAAAAAAATAGATAATTATTGCCAGGAATGTCGTATGTAAACAATCTCAAAAAAAAACCAGACACTATAATATATATTGTGATTGACACATCGTCAGTCGATACTCGATCGTTATAAGGTTGCATAACAATGTAGTTAGTCTTTCTTCGAATTATGGCATCAAATATGATATCGGAGTCTTAACAGCTGCATAAAAAGTTAATTTGTACCAGAATATTTTACGAATACTCGTTGCGGTCGCCTGCTACTCTAACTGGACACGAAGCCGCGGTGATGTACTTAGACAAATTTGATAGTATAAATTATGAGAGGACGGCTTTATGCACCAACAGATCATTCTACGGCATACAAGAGTGGTTTTCGATTTTCATTTGATTTTCTAGGAATTTAAAAAAAATCAGTTACAATTATTATTTATTGCGTATATGGGTGGACGAGCTCACGACCCACCTGGTGTTGAGTGTTTGCTGGAGCCCCTATGGGCATTTAAATGCCGTCACCCACCTCGAGACATGAGTTTTAAGGTCTCACTTGTAACAGCACAACGGCTGCCCCGCCCTTCCGACCAAAACGCATTATTGCTTTACGTGGTGGAACCTACCCGTGCTGACTCACAAGACGTCCTACCGTCAGTAATTACGCAAATTATAATTTTGCGGTTTTGACTTTTATTACACGCTGTTATACGAGTATTATGTATACAATCATTTGAGCATTTGTTATGTACGTATTTCAGATTTCAGATTTTTGTATCAGTCAGAATAATCTCGCATACCATCACAGTACGTTTAGAAAAAAAAAAAACTAACAAAAGTTTAGTTTTTTTCTTAATTGTCTAGTACATTTAAAGTTTATTTTAATAAAAGTATAGATTGTAATAGAACCGGCTCTGTTTTTAATGAGAGGCAAAGAGCTAGACTCAGTGCAATATATCTCGGATAATTGTCGTTTTCAACGCTAGGCTTACTGTAACATTGCACCGAGTATCTTCTTGCTCATAGGATAGCTTAGCATAACAACGCTTCATTTCACAATATTTGTTAAATAAAATTAGTTTTATGTTAAATATATGTTTTTTTAAAGCGGCTTATAAACTGTTTAGAATCTGTGAAAGTGCACAAATATGGGTAAATGAAACAAAGAGGCTTCTTGGATTCTTCCAAAAAGTCCATTGAAGATTCAGTATATAATCACCGTTTTACTGAGACTTATTTGATCCCATCTCATCTCGTTCCATTTAATTTTATCCCAATTGGCATCATAGGAGGGTAATTACTTAAAAAAAGAAGAAGAAAATGTATTTAAGCATACAGTATTGAGCTGTTTGCCGTGATGCCTTCGTCTTTCCGGTTGGAAAAATGGAACTACTACTAAAATAGTAATAAATGCGACAGCTTTACAAATGTCACCCTTACCTTACCGAAGCTCATTATTGCATTCATTATTGACCTATTATTATATTATCGTCTTGTAAAATTATTTATTCGTTAAAATTCATGTACTTTTTGAGTTTCATTCGAGAATGTTGAGTAATATTAATAAAACAAACAAACAAATTTTTAACAAATTTATTTTCTCAATTTACATAATTACAAGAGAGACGAGAAAATAATATACAAAAATGCATACACCAGCCGCTAACGTAATACAACTAAATAACATCGCATAAATAGTTTTTGGTAAAAACTAGATAAATTGATTTGTTTCGTTCATGAAATTTTAACCTCTTACTATTGTAAATTTTAGTGATCACATTATTATTCACCTTTTTTACAATTCATTTTTTTTAGTTGTTAATTTTTTCTAAATCATTTGTTGAAATATTTCTTTGTAATTAAAAAAAGCGAGTGAACTCGAACGCATTATAATATTGACATAAAGTTCTGTGATTGAATAGGTAATGTTACTATCGATCATAAAACACAAACAGATGCTTAGAAATTGTCTCTTCTGCGTTATCTGGTGCGTACGAACGCCTTACTTACCCTGACCTATTCAACTCCAATCGTAATTCATATTGCAGGTGGCCTTTTCTATATAATATATTTGTATGATTTAATTGTTACAAGTTGAAAAAATTTTCTAGTAGGTACTTCACATTTTTAACGACACGACGATTTTTATCCTTTGAAACTAATTTCCTCAATTATAAAGAATCGAACTGAAACTCCAAAGCGATCGTACTGTGATGTTAATGTTATATTTTTTTTAATACACCCAGACAAATACTTTTTTTGTTAATACCAATTTGATTATCCTTGGTTTTATTAAATGTTACGGTTTTAAGTATTGATATAAACAATTATGGTTTCATAATTATAAATTAGATACACTACTAAGGCTTATTAATCATTTCTGTTAAACACTACAACATTGAGAACTATGTATTTAAAAAGCTTAAAGACAAGCTTGATCTATTTAGTAACTATCTTCGTTGATGCGTATCGATTAACTAAAATACATCGTCGATATATTTCGACGTCATTAAAAATCAAAAATTTTTTTTAAATGTTTTGGCTTTAAAAGAATTTAAGTAACAACGTTTTCCATTCCAATTGAATGTAAATCTTTTCTCGTTTTTCTTAGCATAGTTATTTATATTTTTTTTTTAATTCGTTGAGCGTGTTATCACTTCTGTTGATCGCATTTATTTAAAAATAAGATTACAAAAAAGATCAACTCGAACTTATTGACATTCGAGGTCCTTATGAAATACGAATTTGAACGTACAACAATTTTATTTTTACAATAAATTCATTGGTAGTTGTTTTACAATTACGTTGATTAGGTAGATAAATATCGAGATACTACCGACATAAAGTTCATTCTTAATCGTGTATGCAAAAATTTTAAATTTCTTTATCATTTTAAAACACTAAGGGCATCATTTTTGAGGGCAATCAAACTCGAACTCGTGCCTTCGAATCGTATTTTAAGAATAGAAACACGGATTGCCTATGACATTGAATGACAAAACTTGCGTTTAGCTCATAAATTAATTCTTAAAAAAGGGAGCATGTAGATACCGGAACAGACACAGTGGTTAGGGGAAATCCATAGACATCAAATCTTGAATTCCACCATGCACGTTAAGATATAATGTCCAAGTTTCAATGGTATTGAAACGCTCTGGGTTCAACTAAATGCTAATCGTTCAAATGTATACGATTTCCGTGAAGGAGTAAAAACGTATTTATTATAAATTAAATCACACAGGGTTCGGGCTCAGGGAAGTACAAGAAAAAGTGAAATGCAATCGAGTTTGAATCGATGGACCAATGAGTTAGTCCCGCCGGTGTTGATCTTGTGTTGGTCGCGGTAATCAATAATACTGTAGTCGATACGCAACTAAACCACACCATGCGCCTAATCACGCGGTCCTTAAAATCAACCCCTCTGCACTGACTTCCGGCTCTGAGCAGCATTACCCCACCCCACCTTCGCCGCACCCACCATCTATACACAGAGATAGAAAAGGCGCTTAGACGACCCGAGCTGCCTATCAACAGGGACCTAGCCAGCTTCAAATCGATGAGATTGAAGTCACGAAACCCACCGGCATTACAGGCACACCAACCACACTCCAATTGGAACACAAACGAGGCCTCGGTTAAAGAATGGTCAGCCAGATGCATCCCACCTGAACCGTTCGAGCTGAATCCACACTCCCGCCGACCTGGTTTCAAAGTAAAACGCCCAATCAGGTGCATGCTTAACCACCTGAGAACGGGAGTTGGTCACTGTAACCAACTGCGGAAGAGATGGGGCTGGACGGAAAACGAAAGCTGTGAATGCGGATGGCCAGAGCAAACTGTACGCCACATCGTCATGGAATGCCCACTAACGAAATTCGCAGGCCAAATGGAAGATCTCAAAAATGTAACAGAAGAAGCTATCGATTATTTCACAAACTGTAAATTTAAATTATAACCACGCAGTGTAAACGAATGCCATGCGATAAATAAATAAATCAATAAGCATAAAATTATCCATGTGGTAGTCAACTCAACGAATGCAGCAAATACACATGCTATGTATCCGGTGTGTTAGCCATGCCTAAATGCTCTGATCTCTCTATCGTCTGTGTGTGTCGTCTGATTGCTCTAATGTCGTACCATTTGTTCATATGCCTCGAAAATATCAAAGGTTAATAATTGTTTTTATATAAATACAATATAAAGGAACCGTAACAGTTAGACTATAAATTTAATATTAGTTAACAATGCACTTCTGGCTTTTCACATTGGCTTTCGTACAAATCGTAATATGATTGATTACGCTCAAAGGTTCAAGGTTCAACAATATAATTAGTATAGAAGTAGGTGCTAGGTACAATACTTATAAAATATAAACTGCATTCACTATTTTTTTATTAGGAATTCAAGGCTTACCGTCCGGAGGATTGAAGAATTCCCAATGATGATGATGTATTGTTTTACTATCGCTCAGACCGAACATTATCAAACCTGCGATCAGAACTAAGAATATTACCAATGCCATTTGCGCATCCCTTTTATCCTCTGTACGGTTAATGTAAGCCATGAACGAATTAAATACATTCCTCAGCGTCCTACTGATTGAACTCTGACACACTCTCAAAAAATTTACACCGGCTTCTGCTATAGAGGTTTCGTGGGTGCGGACGGGGGGAGGCATGCGTCGCGGTGAAGGTCTAAGACGACCGTCATCAGAGCTGGACTCTGTATGGGGGGCAGTCGGTTTCCGCTTTGCTCGACGAGCAGGAGGTGGCGGGGTCTGATGCTGAGGTTCATGGAATTCTGGAAAATGTCGTTCTCGTAGTGGCCGCTGAGGGGCAAGCGACGCTGGTGGTATACTTAAGTCTTGAAGATATGAATACAATAGGGGCGTTAGGTCTGGAGGAGGTGGTCGCAGAGGTGGTGCAGCGCCGTCATCTGAGCTTCCAAGTCGCTGTGGTGGAGATGGCCTCGCCGGTGCTTCTTCTTCAACAGTTTGTTTGATTTTCTCCTTCGTTTCTTTAATTTCCTCTGTTTGAGTTTGTTCCTCGTGACTAACAGGACGAGACCGTTCGACAACAAGTTCGTTTTGAGATGGCCCGTGACCGGTTGATATTTCAGCGAATTTTTTGACGATTTCGTCAATCACAGATTGAGAAAACTCGATACCGCTCACCGATATGTGACCAGATTTGGAATCAAGCTCAGATACCTGTAAAGTCATGCCTTCGATATCCGAGACCAAGATTTTGTTTGCCTGGAGCTCGGAAACATTAAGACGTCCGACGTCTAAGTCTCTCACCTGAAGTCGTTGAGTAACTAAATTATCTAACTGTACATCTCTGGTTGCGTCAGCAACACGTTCGACCGCTTGCCCCTGACATAATGGCGTACTATTTTTAGAACCCTGAATTGTACCTGAGATTCCTTTTGATCGGGGCAAAGGAGGAACGTCAGGTATTTGTGTTTCATCAATATCTATGGGCTGAACTGTTAAAGAGGCTTCAGTTAACATAACATCACGCTCATTGATTCTGGTAGGACTCGAGACTCGTTTTTCGACCAAAATGACCGTTGGTGATGTTCGACCAATATGAGGTTTTGACAATTCAGATATTTTTGGATCGGAAAATTTTAATGATTTTTCTGATCTTGATGTAGGTCGAGACGTGCGTGGGCTCTCTGTTAGTCTAGGATGGCTTCTGGTCATTAAAGAATCTTCATCAACTATATCTCGTAATGAGCTTGACATAGAAATGTCTAGATTTTCGTCCAATTCAAAATCGACGTCGTCTGGTAAAGGATCTGTCTGCGTGGAAACTTCTATTTCGACAATGTCTTCATTCTTTTTTATCTCCTCTTGGTTATCAAATTCTGCTTCTACATTCCTTTCCGATTCGGTAGTAGGATCTCCTTCACCATAATTTCTCGTTTTCTTCTTGCGTCTCGATCCTCTCGGCGGTCTCGGTGGCGGAGGGAGAGGTCTATCTTTCATTTTATTAATTATCTCCCCTGACTTCAGATCCTTGTTCATTTCGAACGCGTCATCGATTTCCACGTACTGAGTAATGTCACTGCTGACCGATCGTTTTGTGTAGCTGCCTAGAGTCATTAAGCTAGTCGAGGACTTCTTTCGCGGAGGTCGATCGGGACCCGCTTTGCTAGGTCCGACCGTGTAATACTTTCGTTCCGAACTGTTGCTCTTACGGCGTCTCACGGGTGGCGTAGCACTAACAGACCGTCTTAGGCCTTTACTAGGAGTGTAGGGTACTTTGTCGACCGTCGCGTAACCGGGGCTCTCATGCCGGAGGTCGCGTCCATCGACGTCATCGTGCAGAGCCATGTGGGTGTCGAGGGTAAGAGATTCGGCGCCGTGAGATGTTCTGTCGTCATCGCACAGGGAGGTCGCGCGAGAGCTCTGAGAGCGATTCCTTCGAGGCGGAACGGGGCTGTGTTCGGTAACAATGTTCTCGCTCGGAGGTATGACGTATTCGTGTTCAGTGCGATACACAATTATCTGAAATAGATAAAAGATTTGTAATAATAAAACGTTAACACATTTTGAAAACATGCCTTTTTAACTAAATCTAATTTGATTTCGGAACGAATTCAAATTAAAATTGAATATATAAGTATGTATGTATGTGCGTTATTTTAATTTGGCTTCTTAATAATAACTATTAGTTAATTTAAATAAAATCTAAAGCTACTTATAAACTTTGATCCTTGAATTTATTGATACGAAGAAAAATATAATTTCGAAATCGACAATGATTCGATTCATTTTTTGATAGCTCTTTTAATAGACAAAACTCAGTCCAAAAGTACCATAGACTCTATTTAAAACACAATTCGGTATTTTCTATAATTGATTCGAAAGTATGCAAAGATATCGATCTCAATCACACTAGTTTGTCGCTATGTCTGCGCAAGATGGTAACATCAACCGTACAAGAAACCATTACCGTAGTGCCAGCAACACCTTTAAAACGGGTCGTAGCAATGAATGTGAATTTTATAGCATACACTACAAGCAAACAATAGCTGGCATTCGCTCGTGGTCATTAAAGCATTAATCAATCTAAATTCTAGTAACAAAAATATATATTATACTAAAACGCTCGTCGCTTTATATACGACATGCACTTGATCTTACAATGTTTACGAAGATTGAATTTGATGGAGACAATAAAGAGAACAGCGGTAAGGCTTAATTGAGCTCCATTAAGTCAGATATTTCTTCGATTATTGATATGTTTTCATACTCAGTTAACCCCATGGAATGCCGTAACGATGATTGGAGGATTGCTACGATTTTACATAGTACCATTATGATTTGATATGATCGAATCTTATTTACTGTGTTACTTTTTAGTGTTTAAGGATTTTCTGTTGTATTATTAGAACTTGAAGACGTTTTCACATTGTGATTGTGACTAAACCTATCGACAGCGCAATCAATGTTTTATAAAGTCTGTAGATTCTAGTACGATTAATACTAGCTGAGATAAATATTTTACTTATCTAAACAAATGAAAATATTAAACAGTTTTATTTAACGAATCGTTCTAGAGTTTCCTATTTGTTTCAAATTTACTGTACGTCTTAAATATCGGACTGTAATAATCATACTGAAGATTATTCTGGACAGTTAGGCAGACTGATAAACATTGATTAAAAGGCCCATTTAAGCTCTTTTTAACACTTATAAATCTAACCACAATACTGATGTGTGCTTCAGACAAAAAGAAATTTAGATGGACACTAATTTATTACAGCTTTTAAATCTAGATTCATAAATTTTTATAGCTCAAACATTTGGTATTAACAAACTGAGCTAACACCGGTCATAATCACATTTTGACTGGTGGTAGGACCTCTTGTGAGTCCGCACGGGTAGATACCACCACCCCGCCTATTTCTGCCGTGAAGCCGTTGTAAATATACTGAGACCTTACAACGTGTATCTCTAGGCGGGTAGCGCATTTACGTTGCAGATGTCTATGAGCTCTAGTAACCACTTAACACCAGGTGGGCTGTGAGGTCGTCCACCCATTTAAACAACACACACGACATTATAGTACGCGACGATAAATGTAGAACATCATTAAATGAAAATTGAGAAATATGAGAATAAACTAAGAAAATACAGAGGAAGGATTTTTTGCAAATATATTGTCGGGAACAAAGGTAAGAAAATTATGCCATAAAAAATCAGCATTATGGATGTATTACTTTGCACTTATGCTCTTTTATGTCCATGTCTTCACACATAATAATACAACGAAAGTTTCTTTGTATATTGCCATCTAGGCATTTACACAGCTTGTCTAACTGGTTCGAAACTTGGTAGCTGTGTGTGGCATTTCAGGGAGTTTTTAATAATAGTACCACCAATGGTTAATAGATGGCGCGCAAACTGTGTTCAAGCAATCAGTGTTTTTCATACATTTACTAACAGTCAGAACGGAGAACCGCCGGATTTCGCTAGTTGCTACATAAAAAAATCATAAAATTAGAAGAAAAGTAGCACGTGCTTTTAGGAAAAATGGTCTCTCTAAGAATATCATAACGAGGGGTGAAAGGCAAAATTTATCTTTTTAATTATTATTGCAGGTGCGTTTTTTTTGGTATCAGCATCAACAATTCGATATTTTTAATTGAGGCTATCAGCGCAAAAGTGGCCTAACCCACAGTTTTTCATATTCGTGCTTACGTATTACATTATTTAAAATATACAAAAATTTGATGCAAAACTGGCCTATACCTAGTTTCACCCATTGATAACAGATGGCTTGGTAAACATAATTTTTGCGCGTTTTGTTTTTGCCAGCGAAGCACTGTAAAAGTTAATTCAAACCTCGTTATCTCCATACTAATTATGGTAAGCTTAAGCCACACCGGTCACCGTCCTCGTCGAACCCGTCGCTTGCGACGAAGGGCTCGACGAGCGAATTAACCCCTAGACACAGCCTACTGAGTTTCTCGCCGGATCTTCTCAGCTCACCTACAAACGTTAGGGCGAGGCTGAAATAGCCTCTCAAGGCTATCAGCATAGGTAGGAAAAAAAAAGCCACTTTTGCGCTGACGGCCTCAATTGAACTTAAAATTTACTTCATTCCAATAGTTGAAGAAGTTTTTTTTGTTAGATATTTTTTTTAAATGTTTTAATTTAAATGGTTCTCCAGTAAAGTTGCAAAAATTACGCAAATAACATTTCATCTCTCGAAAATTTTTAGATGAAACAAACAAACAAAAAAAAATTTTGATAATATACTTATAGTCAAATTAGAAGACTATGATTTCACGTCTAGTACTATACTACACTACTGTTCGCGACGGACATGAATAAATGTAGAATAGATATTATTCGCGACGGACATTGATAGTTTAAAAATAGATAGGAAATATAGTAATAGTTAAATAGAGATATGTTCGCAAAGTACAGCGAGATTTAATAGAAATAGACAATGTCCGTAAATAGACTGTGTTAGAAAATAGTTAAAATAGAGAATAAATAGTTATAAATGTCCGTAAATAGATAGTATGTGAAAAATAGCTGTGAAATAAATAGAGAGAATGTAAATAGAAATAAGTAATTTGTAAATATTTTGTTTGAAAATAAAGATTGGTCCTCGTGGTCTTTAATTTGGCGTGGGAACGCAGGAGCGAGTCACAATACGGGCAACTAATAGAGCGACTAGGCAAACAATAGGCGAGCGAGGCGGCCGAGAGAACAATAGACGCCCACCGTGCTCGGACTCATAATAGCGCTGGCCGAGTGCGTGTGGGCGACCATAAATAAGGGGCCTACCTCGCTGCAAATTACTGGAACCCCGACGGGATAGGGTCCCGGAGGTCGGAGCTCATCCGACTCGCCCAGGAGTATGACCCGCAGGTTATCCTCCTGGGCGAGACCAAGCTCAAACCTCGACAAGATTTTAGGATGCCCAACTACTTCGTGTACCGACGGGACGAACTGACCTCCAGCGGGCGCCCGTTCAGGGGCACTGCGGCGCTCGTCAGGAGGGACGTGGTGCACGAGGAGCTTGAGCTACTGACCTTCGCCTCTACCAGAACGGTCGGGGTGAGGGTCCACGTACCGGGGGCCGAATTGCGGATTTATGCCGCGTATCGACCCCCGGGTCCTGATTTTGTCGAGGACGATATTAGACGGGCCTTGAACCATGATCGCCATCCGGCCTTGGTGGTCGGGGACCTCAATGCGAAACATGTCGCTTGGGGCTCCCGAATCATCACGCCGCCCGGAAGGCGATTGTACGAGGATGCCGAAAGGGGGGACTACTGCGTGGTCGGCCCCAACGAACCCACACACGTTCCAACGTTGGCCCGGTACCAACCGGACGTATTGGACGTGTGTGTTCACAAGGGGCTACAGTGCCCTCTAGCGATAGAGGCACTGTACGACCTGAGTACCCCTCACCTACCGATCTTGGTCACGGTGGGTTTGGGGATCACTCGGGTCGCGACATCCCCTCTCAGGCCTAGGGTCGACTGGCAGTCCTTTACGGGACTGCTGGCCGACCAATCCTTGTTTCAAGACCCGTCTACCCCTGATGAGGTCGACACGGCGGCTTCCCGTCTCGTCGACACCATCAGGGGAGCACTTGACCAAGTGACGACTCTGGTACCCAGCGGGGGGCCCAGAGCGGAACTCCCGGTGCACCTCAAGACGTTAATTCGTCGGAAGAGGGCACTGAGGAGGCTCTGGGCGACATCTAGGTGTCCCAGGATTAAGCGCGAGCTCAACCGACTTGAGGGTGAGCTGGCGACTAAGATGCGGACTTACCGGGGTGATTCCTGGGAGGGGGGACTGTTGGACGCGTCCGACGACCGTACGATGGCCCCCCTTCACCGCATCTGTCGCCGGCTCACCAACAAGCCTTCCCCCACTTGCCCCTTGGAGGACGAGGGGGGAAGACGGTGTTTTACACCGTTGGCTCGTGCCGAAGTCCTGGCCAACTCGCTGGAGCGGCAGTTCACTCCGAATGTCTCTGCACCCTCGATGGTTGCATTCCATCGTGAGGTGTCAGAGGGTGTAATCCAATTCCTCAAACCGGAATCGCCGGGAGTCGAGCTGGGAGATGACGACTTAGTCACTCCCAGCGAGGTGCGCCTCCTCATCAAGTTGATGAAGAGGCGCAAAGCCCCCGGTGAGGACGGTATTCCTCCCCTCGCCTTGCAAAACCTCCCTCCCTCAATCGTGTCAGCAATGACACGATTGTTTAATTCCATTCTCCGGGTAGGACACTTCCCTGGAACTTGGAAACTGGGCAAGATCATCGTCCTGCCCAAACCCGGCAAGGACAGGAGAAAGCCCTCCAGTTACCGACCGATTACCTTGCTCTCGCACGTGGGCAAGTTGTTCGAGCGGCTGCTCCTGAGGAGAATATCGCCGTATATTCTCCTCAGGCCGGAGCAATTCGGCTTTAGAAGCGGCCACTCGACGACTCTGCAACTGACCCGTGTCCTGCATCACTTGGCAGACCGGCGAAACTCGGGCCAATACACGGTCGCGGTCCTTCTCGATATCGAGAAGGCCTTCGACCGTGTGTGGCACGAGGGGCTGGTCCACAAGCTGCGGGACGCGGGCCTACCGCACGCTCACGTGCGACTGCTCGGGTCGTATCTGGAGGGCAGAACCTTCTTTGTCGCGGTCGAGGGCGCACGGTCTTCCGTGCGTCCCATTACGGCCGGGGTTCCCCAGGGTAGTGTCCTATCACCTATCCTATACGCCCTCTACACCAACGACATCCCCACCCTGGAGGGTCACCTTCGGGCGTGGGAGGAGGACGTGAAGTTGGCCTTGTTCGCTGACGACTCGGCCTACTTCTCGTCCTCTCCGTTCCCCTCTGCAGCCATTATGAGGATGCAGAGGCTTTTGGATTTACTGCCCCAGTGGCTGGACCGTTGGAGAGTCGCGGTCAATGTGGGAAAGACCGCGGCCTTACTCTACGGTCCGGTCCGTATCAGAGTCGTCCCAAAGAAACTCAGCCTCCGAGGTGTGAATGTCGAGTTCAGGACCACGGTCCGGTATCTCGGATGCGACATCGACCGCTCCTTGAGCATGGTCGCGCACGTCAACCGAGTCATCGGTCAGACTCGCGCGGCCAGGTTCTTGTTGCGGCCGGTGTTTGCGTCCGGGCTTCCGACCAGGACCAAACTCGCCATTTACAAGACATACGTCCGTTCCCGCCTCACATACGCTGCTGCGGCCTGGTATCACCTGTTGTCGCCGTCCCAGCGATCTAGGTTGCAGGCCCAGCAGAGTCTTTCCCTCCGCATTATCGTCGGGGCCGGGCAGTACGTCAGAAATGACGTTATTGCCCGGGACCTAGGTGTGGAGTCGCTCGTGGAGTTTGTGACTAGGCTCGCCCGTAATATGTACGAGCGAGCCGAAAACGGGCCCCATGAGCATCTCCACAGCATAGCCCCGCTGCACGCCAGACCACCGGATGGTACGGCGTTGCCGCGGGAGCTATTGGTACCCCCGACGATCGTTCGGAGATAAAGCTCCTCGCCGGCTGTGAGGCCGGGGAGGACCTATGAGCGCCCCTCTCGGAGCTGAGTTTCATCAGCCTCTAGCCCCACGCCTCTTGCCCGTTTGGCGGGTCCCCCGTATGGGGACCGCGGCTGCACCCCGTAGGTGCAGCCTCATTTCCATGAGGGGCTTTGACCCCACCCCCCACCCCCTTTTGGGATGGGGTGTTCTTACCCGCTACAATCCTCCCCCCCATCAATATTGTATAACGATGGGGAGAGGGGGAGAGGACTGTAGCGTGGAGTGCGGATTCGCTCTCTCCCCCATAGTAGGTTAGCTAGGTTATGTTAGGTTAAGTTAGATTAGGATTAGTTTAGGTGTGACGGCGCGCGCTGTCCCGGCACTCCACGGAGTGCAGGAACGGCGCGCTGCCGTCACTTAGATGTAAGTTAGGTTTACTTTAGGTTAAGTTAGGTTAAGATGAAATTGTAAATAGTGCAGGGAAAAAAAAAAAAAAAAAAAAAAAAAAAAAAAAAAAAAAAAAAAAAAAAAAAAAAAAAATTATGGAGGAGAGCAGCAGCCGCCCCCGGAAGAAGGGAAGAAAGAAGAAGAAGAAGAAGAAGGAAGAAAGAAGAGAGGAAGAAGAAGAGAAGAGTGAAGAAAAAAGAAGTCGACCCCACACATAACATCACGCCTGCCTGATACCCCATCCAGCAGTGCATCACCCCTGCCTTATTAGGCAGGGAGCTACATGTCCGGGCAGAGGGGTTTCCCCGAGGCCCGCTCCGTGCCCCCCCCTAAGGGGGTACGACGACCCCACGACGCTGCAAATTCAGTTCGAGACAGCGAGCCGACGAGTCAAGACCTCTCCAGAAGAAGAGGAGAGAGCCGTCGAAGAAGAAGAGACTCGCTCCTACGCCCTGCGCCGGTCAAGCCACGAGGACCGTGTGAACGCCATACTTGAAGCCTTCGTTATTTTCCTCGAACCAATCCCAGCACCCGTTCCGCGACAGCCACTGCGGCAATACTCGAGCCACCACGTTTCAACGAGAGTAAGAAGTCTAAAAATCACACGTGGTGGCCGAAACCTGAGCGGTGGCCGTCCGGAATATTGGTCCTTCGAGCCGGATTCATTTGAGGAAGATCGAAGAAAATTGAAGATTGAAGATTGAAGAAATGGTGCTCACACGGCCCGAGAAGATGAGGTCGTCACGCCTTGACCGGCCCGGCAACGAAGCTGTCTCGGGCTCAACATCACAAGACGCACAGCAACGAGCTGTGTCGGCCGCGCCGCGTTCGGGAGTGACGCAGGGACCGCCACCGTTGGCGGCAACCTCCTCCCAGTCAACCGCGCCGCGTTCGGGAGTGACGCAGGGACCGCCACCGATGGCGGCACCCTCCTCCCGAGTGGAAAAGTGTCCGGGAGTGCCGCGGGGCTCACAAGCGATGCCCCCCTCCCGCCAAATATTGCCTACGCAATACTCGCCGGCGTCGCCAACGGGACCGAACAGCGGGGTCTGTCGTCGAGTGGTCAGACCTCCCAGCACCGCGACACCGGCAACAACTTCAGGCGACGCAGCAACGGAGAGCGTCGTATCCGCGAGCCAGAACAGGAAAGAGTCAGCGCTCACGGCCAATCCAATTGTACACGGGTCCCACATCACGGACGCCGCTGCCAAAATCTCGACGACAGAAGAAGGCTCCACACTCCGCGACGGGATGGCGCCACCAGTACGAGGATCTTCAAGAAAGTCGAGTCAACAGTCACAACGGCTGTTGCTTATGGCGCGCCTCAAAGAAGAGCATCTTCGCGCCAAAGAAGAACAAGCCCGACTCCAAGCAGAGCTCGCCGCCGCCCGCATCTCAACATTAGAAGCCGAAGCGCTCGTTGAAGAGGAGGAAGATGCGCGCACAACACTCACGGAGGACGAGAACGAGCAATCACAGCGCATCGACACATGGCTCAGTCAGCAACGATCGATCGCGCTACAGGGAGTCGAAGAAAGAGTAATGCAGCCAACACACGGATCACCAGCCACCATCGAGCAACCGCAACTGGAACTTCCCGCACCAATAGAACAGCTGAAGCTACCGGCCCCTGCCGCGGCACCGATTGCCGCACCTGTCGCACCGAAGAGCGACATCGCCGAACTAGCAGCTGCCATCGCGACGGCCGCCCGCCAAGCCAGGCCCGGACCATCGCATCGGTACTACGGGGAGCTTCCAGTGTACAGTGGATCGCACCAGGAATGGCTCTCCTTCAAGGTCGCCTACGCCGAATCAGCGGACAGCTTCAGCGCCGCAGAGAACACTGCGAGACTTCGGCGTACGTTAAGAGGAAGAGCAAGAGAAGCGGTCGAAAACTTGTTGCTGCATTACACCGAGCCCGCCGAGATCATGCGGACTCTAGAATCGCGCTTCGGACGTCCAGAAGCAATCGCCGCAACGGAGCTGGAACGACTGCGCGCGCTGCCACGCTGCACGGACACACCGAGGGACATCTGCGTATTCGCGAACAAGGTGAACAACGTCGTCGCCGCTCTGAGGGCCCTCGACCGCGTACATTATATGTACAACCCGGAGCTCACCAACATCACATCAGAGAAGCTGCCGTCCACTCTACGCCACCGCTGGTTCGAATTCTCGGCAACTCAACCGGCGGGAGAACCGGACCTCGTCAAGCTGTCGCGCTTCTTACAGCGCGAGGCGGACCTGTGCAGCCCATACGCACAGCCGGAACCAGAGACGAGAGTGGAGAACACCAGCGGTCGGCGGAAGATGGTGAACACGCCTCAGAGGACGCACACCACGCAAGCGAAGGAAGAGAGGAAATGCGCAGCATGTCAGAAGCCGGGGCACATCCCACAAGATTGTCCCGAATTCAAGAGAGCAGCCGTCAGCGAGCGCTGGGATACGGCGAAGCGCGAGAATTTGTGTTTCCGGTGCCTACGGTTCCGGTCTCGGGGACACGTATGCAAAAAGAAGAAGTGCGGCGTCGACAGCTGTGAACGCACGCACCACGAGCTGTTGCATAAGAAGCCAGCATGGCAGAAGCCGAAAGAAAAAGAAGAGGCGGTCACCTCGACGTGGGCCGCAAGAAGTGCGACAGCCTACCTGAAGATGGCGCCAATTACTGTTATCGGACCGGCGGGAGAAGCAGATACATGGGCCCTGCTGGACGACGGGTCGACGATCTCGCTGATTGACGAAGACTTCGCGAGACGAGTGGGCGCCAAAGGACCGATTGAACCCCTCTTCATCACTGCCATCGGAGACAATAAGATAGACGCAACACGCTCACGACGCGTCCCGCTGAAGCTATGCGGACGCACGGGGGAACCGCAAGAACTGAACCTACGGACAGTCAACGGCTTAAAATTAACACCACAGCGACTGAACATCGAAGTCCTCGCGTCGTGCCATCACCTCACCGACCTCCGGCATCACTTCAAAACGAGCTACGCCTCGCCGAAGATACTGATCGGCCAAGACAACTGGCACCTGCTGGTGACGGAGGAGATGCGGACGGGACGACGCGATCAACCAGTGGCGTCTCGTACTCCGCTCGGGTGGGTCGTGCACGGAGCACACCCGGGAGGCAAGAGACAGCGCGTCAACTTCGTGGCACATGCGACGACGGTCGACACGAACGTGGACGAAGCCCTCAAGCACTACGTCGCGATTGAGGGACTCACCGTCGCCGCAAAGACGCCGAAGAACGATCCGGACGAGCGCGCGCTGAAGATCCTGCGAGAGACCACTCAACAGCGACCCGACGGCCGCTACGAGACCGCACTGCTGTGGCGTGAGGAGAGCCTGAGAATGCCCAACAATTTTGAAGCCGCAATAAATCGCCTGACGTCCGTAGAAAAGAAACTGGAGAAGGATCCAAATTTGAAAGAGCGCTACAAGCGACAAATGGACGCACTAGTAGCGAAAGGATACGCCGAAGTAGCTCCGTCAACGGGGACGAAGGACCGAACCTGGTACCTGCCACACTTCGGCGTAACACAACCAATGAAGCAGGAGAAGCTTCGCATCGCGCACAACGCCGCTGCGAAAACTAGAGGGAAGAAGCCCGAACGACTTCCTGCTCACCGACCCGGACCTGCTGCAGTCGCTGCCCGGAGCGATGATGCACTTCAGGCAGCACGCCGTTGCCGTCTCCGCGGACATCGCGGAGATGTTCATCCGGATAGGCGTCCGAAGCGAGGACCGCGATGCGCTCCGGTACTTGTGGAGGGAGGACCCTTCACGAGAGCCCACAGAATACCGGACGAGGTCCATCGTCTTCGGCGCGACAAGGTCACCTGCAACCGCCATCTAAGTGAAGAACCGACTGCAGTACCCGGACGCCGCCGACCTCAAGCTCCACACGTACGTGGACACCAGCAAGTTCGCCCACGCCGCCGCGTTGTACTGGCGCGTGGAGACGCCCGACGGGGAGATGAGGACCTCCCTCGCCAAAGCCCGAGTCGCACCCATGAAGCCAACATCGGTACCGCGCCTCGAGCTACAAGCCGACGTGATGGGAAGCCGCATAGCCGCGGCCGTCACGGGAAAACACTATAGAAAGCCAGACAGACACGAGTGCTCTGGACCGACAGCGCCACCATAGAAGAAAACAGCACTGTGGAGGAATGGCGCTGGGTCCCCACAAGAGAGAATGTCGCCGACGACGCCACAAGAGGAATACCCGTCGGCTTTGAAAGAAACCACCGCTGGTTCATAGGCCCGGAATACCTAAGACGGCATCCGGATGATTGGCTCGTACAACGGACTGCAAGAAGGGCAGAAGAGACGGGTGAAGAGAAGTGCGCAACGCTCGCCGTGAGCAGAGAGAGCCTCGGCGAAGCGATCCCGGACCCAAGACGCTTCTCCAAGTGGGAGAAGTACCTGCGTGCAACGGGGCGAATACTACAATTCGTCAGCCTATGCCGCAGGAGTCGCGAGCGCACTCATTACAAGAGGACCAGGCGGAACCCGCGTTCGGACCCGACGTGGGAGAAGAATAGAAAGAAGACGACTTCGAAGACCCCGCTGAACACACCGCGGACGCCAGAGCAAGCAGTCATCCAATGGAAGACTTTAGACGCCGACACGCTTCGACGCGCCGAGACGCTCATTTGGCGACAGAGCCAGCGGGCGGCCTTCGAGGAAGAGATTTTGACGCTCCAGCGAGGGAAACAAATATCCCCAGCGAGCCGACTGCGAAACTTGTCCGTAACTTACGCGGACGGGATATTGAAAATTAACGGACGCATCGGCAACATAGAGGGAGCTGACGTCATCACCTCGCCTCTCGTGCTAGACGGATCCCGACGCGAAACGAGACTGATGATAGACTTCATCCATAGAAAGATGCACCACGCCGGAACCGAAGCTACGATCGCCGAGTGCCGACAGTCGTACTGGTCTTACGCCTACGCCCAGTGACACGGAGCGTGATCCACAACTGTCTTCCGTGTCGTATCCGCAAGGACACTCCACCGCGTCCAGCCACAGGCGACCACCCACCGAGCAGACTGGCACACCATCGGCGACCATTTACATACGTGGGCCTCGATTACTTCGGGCCCTATCAAGTTACCACCGGCAGAAGCACCCAGAAGCGCTACGTGGCCATCTTCACATGTCTCACTGCGCGTGCGGTACACTTAGAACCGGCAGCGAGCCTCAGCACGGACTCAGCGGTGATGGCACTCCGGCGCATGATCGCGCGCCGGGGAGCCCCGACGGAGATATGGAGCGACAACGGCACCAATTTACGAGGTGCCGACAAGGAGCTGCGCCAAGCTATGGACAAGGCGACTGAGCATGAAGCGAGCTTAAGACTTATCCAATGGCGCTTCATCCCACCGGGCGCGCCTTTCATGGGCGGCGCCTGGGAAAGAATGGTGCGGGCGGTAAAGGCCGCGCTCTCGGCCACGGAACAGCCGAGGCACCCGACGCCCGAAATATTTCACACTCTGCTAGCGGAGGCAGAGTTCACAGTGAACAGCCGACCTCTCACTCACGTATCGGTGAGCGCCGACGATCCCGACCCTCTAACACCGAACCACTTCCTGCTGGGAGGCCCGGCGCGAGTCCCCGTGCCGGGCAAGTTTGACGACGCCGACCTCATAGGGCGCGCACACTGGCGCGCAGCTCAACGTCTGGCAGATGTGTTCTGGAGTCGCTGGCTCCGGGAGTACCTGCCCGACCTGCAGAACCGGCGGGAGCCCCACAGCCGCGGGCCCGCCCTGAAGATAGGCGACGTCGTGATAATAGCAGACGGAACGCTCCCACGGAACACCTGGCCACGAGGGATCATCCAGGAGGTTTACCCGGGGGCCGACGGCATCACTCGAGTGGTCGACGTGCGCACCGCCGGCGGTATCCTGCGACGCCCGGCAAAGAAGATCATCGTGCTGCCCACGATGTCCGCCGCTCACCAGGGAGGATGCAGCGACGTGAACGACGCTGCACGGCGGGAGGATGTTCGCGACGGACATGAATAAATGTAGAATAGATATTATTCGCGACGGACATTGATAGTTTAAAAATAGATAGGAAATATAGTAATAGTTAAATAGAGATATGTTCGCAAAGTACAGCGAGATTTAATAGAAATAGACAATGTCCGTAAATAGACTGTGTTAGAAAATAGTTAAAATAGAGAATAAATAGTTATAAATGTCCGTAAATAGATAGTATGTGAAAAATAGCTGTGAAATAAATAGAGAGAATGTAAATAGAAATAAGTAATTTGTAAATATTTTGTTTGAAAATAAAGATTGGTCCTCGTGGTCTTTAATTTGGCGTGGGAACGCAGGAGCGAGTCACAATACGGGCAACTAATAGAGCGACTAGGCAAACAATAGGCGAGCGAGGCGGCCGAGAGAACAATAGACGCCCACCGTGCTCGGACTCATAATAGCGCTGGCCGAGTGCGTGTGGGCGACCATAAATAAGGGGCCTACCTCGCTGCAAATTCAGTTCGAGACAGCGAGCCGACGAGTCAAGACCTCTCCAGAAGAAGAGGAGAGAGCCGTCGAAGAAGAAGAGACTCGCTCCTACGCCCTGCGCCGGTCAAGCCACGAGGACCGTGTGAACGCCATACTTGAAGCCTTCGTTATTTTCCTCGAACCAATCCCAGCACCCGTTCCGCGACAGCCACTGCGGCAATACTCGAGCCACCACGTTTCAACGAGAGTAAGAAGTCTAAAAATCACACGTGGTGGCCGAAACCTGAGCGGTGGCCGTCCGGAATAACTACTTTGTGCTACACTGTACTATACCACAACGTGTGCATACTAATTGAATGCTTGATGTGTTCATGTATGGTGAAGGTTCAGGAATGTGTTCAGGTTGGAATATGAAGAAGCGTACAGTGTGTTGTTGGCATAACATCTCTATTTTTCTTTTTTGTTTCCTTTATTAAGCTGATGCTCTTGAAATACCATTTCAGCGTAACCTTAACTGAGGTGAGCTCACGGGGTCAGACCTGACGACATTGCTAACATTAACCCTAGCAAGAGCAGTGCTTTGCAGAATCTAACATTTAATACTAACGTTAAACATAAAATCTAACTTTTTAACTAGCCGACAACAACCTTGCGTTGTGGTCTTGAAAGCGATTTAATTTCCAGGACTCTGTTTACGTTTTTATACAAGCCACCGCTCCGTTAATAGTATTACATGTGTATTTAAATCACGCTAGTCTCAGAGTTACAATTAACTGGGTCAGTCAGATAGATGCTTTCCGAAAATAAATCAGCGCACTTCGTTGGCTTCGAGCCAGTTTCTGTTGTTTGAAACTTCACTGCTGCTCATCGAATGGGAGTAGACGCCTATATTAGTAGTCTTTGACATTCTGTGACACCAATTGACGGATTACGCGCTAATGAAGCTAGCAGTTCTCTTTTATTACAAACTAGCTGACCCGGCAGACTTCGTAGTGCCTCAACCTAAACTTTTGTATAAAATAAACTTTAAAAAAAAACAAAAGGAATCCGTCCGACGGGGGACACATCAAAGAAAAAAGAAAATTGTTTGTTTTTGTATAATTTCGAGCATTTTCATATTTATTCACCTTTTAAACCTTCTCTGGACTTCCACAAATAATTTAAGACCAAAATTAGCGAAATCGGTCCAGCCGTTTTCGAGTTTTAGTGAGACTAACGAACAGCAATTCATTTTTATATAGGTATACATATATAGAAGACTAGCAGAAACGACGGACATTGTTCTGTCGTGATAAAAATCTTGGAACCTGACGGCCGTACCGGATCGAATTATATATATTTTCTTGAAAACAGTCAAATGAACAAAGCAGTCGTTTTTAACCGACTTCAAAAAAGGAGGGGGTTCTCAATTCGACTGTATGTTTTATTTTTATGTTTGTTACCTCATAACATTTTGATGATTATTTTTTTATCAAAAAGCTAACGCTTCCCGTGTGGTCCCATTTCAATTTACTTCAATTAATGGTATCCATGAGAAAACCATATAAGTCTTAAATTTGCATTAAGTACGTGCGCAACAAATAGATGAATAACTCAATATTCACGCCAACCGATTTCGACGATTATTGTTTTTAGTGTATATTAATTTGTTTTGGAATAACCTTTTTTTTTCTATTTGAAGTCGGTTTTTGTTAAAGCATGTCTATTTACAATTATTATCTTCAGGGGTGTTTACGAAAATTACAATTTATGACGGGTTCGGTTTTAGTGTTTCCGTAAGACGTAATAATATGGAAGTTTAACACGATGAAAACCTTTGATCCAGACCAGGTTTACTGATGGAGCTGCGATAGACAGTTGTGCCTGCCTAATACCAGTACATATATGGTCCACTTCTAATTATCTATAACGCTAGTAAGAACACCGCGAATAATCAACAGATCCCGATAAAGTTGCCCAAAGTAATTGGTACGCAGCAGCTTGGTTGTGGTAACGTCTATTGGCGACGAAGTAGACATTCATCACCATACCACAAAATATTGCAGACAATGGGAAAAAAAACCATAAAAACCTTAATAATATGCTTAAAGGTTCTTATTCAAATAAGGTTCGAAGAGAGTCATTAGCGATAGGTGATGACATAACGTCGTTGTCAAACCAAAATCTGCTATGTGCACTTTTTGAGATTTTTACTTTTTGACTTTTTTGTATAGTTCACAGCCCTATCTACCGTACAAAAAAAACGGTTATGTATCCATAGCTTTAATATCTATCTATAGCTTTCATTTGATATACTTCTTAAAAATTCATCTTCATATAAAATTTTATACGGAAATGTTTTTACTCATTAATTCAAAATAGAGTTTTTGCACATAGCAGATTTTCGTACAACAGCGACGATAATCTGTCTTGGACTTAGCATCCAAGACCGATGGCGACTATGAGGTATTTACCTTCTAAAACAAGAAAAAATCCTAGCACAAGAAACAAAGACTACAGAATGTCTTTTTTTTTTTACACATAGAGGGCCAGGGCTTGGGCGAGATCCGTCTCCCTGGCCCCCGCTCGACGGCGGCGAGATTATGCGTCTCTCACGCGCCCCGCCGCGCCGCCTCCTTCTGCGAGATGGTGTCGCAGAAGTCGAGCATCGCCTTCCACGACTCATCGTCGCCGAGCATCGATGCCACAACAGAATGACGTAAACTCTATTTAAATAGATGTCATTAAGAATAAAAGACAGTTCATTCACCTCGAATGACTTACGTGACACTTCATGAAATTGAATCACTAATTATCTCGTATTATTAATATGGGCTACGAATATTTCAACTAGTTAAACCTAGCGGTGGCCGTGATATTTGTATATAATTTAAAAAAAGGCCGTATTAGTAAATAAATATTAAGATGCTCTACTTTTAATTATTTAAATGAAAATTGTTATAATACTTTTACTACAAGTTTTTCTAGAGCTTGTCGGTGTGCTTAGTATGAGATTTTATCTTCTCAATCGCGTAAAAGCTATCTCAAATTTTGCTGAGTTTGAACAGCGCCCCTAGCGGCAAACGTAGGGAAAGCACTGAAGATCGTTTGTTGAACCCCTATCTCAAGGTAGGTGGCGGCATTTACGTTGTAGACGATTATGGGCTCCGGTGACCACTTAACATCAGGTAGGCCGTGAGCTCGTCCACGCGACTAAGCAATAAAAAAAGGTCTCCAAAGTCCATGGACAGCATAACGTCCGTTGGTCAAGAGTGGGTGCCTTTAAATCGGAAAGGATAATTTCTTTGTAACAGAAATAAACAGGACACGATGTGGATGCATGTTCCGATAGGGTCTGATATTCTTTATTTTTTAATAATCATTTTTATTGAATTTGTTTTTACAGATGAATGTACAAGTTGTACAAGTTTACGGCCTCCCTATTTTTATATAACACTCTGAGATATTAAATGATATTCTTGATTATATGGTACAACGACCGTCCTTTTAGACCAAAACGCATGAAACATTAGCGGATAACGGATGGACAAATAGGCGGTATAGTGAGTGATACTTTCCACTTTAGGCCATAATCATTTATTTTAATATAGCCTCAATAAGCCTGCAAATCAATGAATTCCCCATTTCACAACAGATCTACTGTCCTGATACTATGAGCATTTATGTCGGTATTAGCGGAACAGTTCCATGAAGAAGAGCGAGCTATTTATTATTTTTAGCCTACACCAAACATATCTGGAATAGCAGCTGCCCTTTACAGATTCACAACGTATTAAACACTATTCAGGGTCAACGTGTAACGTTTTTATTTAATAACAGGCTGTTTGTGTGCTTATGTAATAAGGATTTAAAGCTTCTGCTCTGTTCTTGAATGAATTTCGTAGATTCTTCTTTATTGATCACCTAAGAATTCTCAAAATAGCCTCACTATTAAGGGCTATTTTTTTAAAAGTTTGACTGTTATTTTTTAAATTTTTAAACCTCGAAGCGTAATAGCAATTATTGCTTTCAGTGATAAAGATTGCAAGTCGAATGGGGGAGGAAGCTGGAACTCCATCACAAATATAGCCCGACTTCTTTGAAGCTTGACAAGAAAGCTCTTTACGGGTTCAGAAACAAAACGGAGGCTCTAAAACATAATAGTTCCTGTTTTAATATGGTAGGCTAAAAATTAGGGTTTTTTTTTGGAATTGGCTTAGATTTGTTTTAGACAGCTGAAACCTCCTGAGCGGTCGCTATTAATATTGTTAAATGTATGAAAAATATCGATTTATAACTACTCGCGCCCGATCAATGTGTGTTTATCATCAACGTTCCTTGGAGTACAACAACTGTTTTCAACAATTTTTATCACAGTCTGTTGAATGGCTTAGGAATGCTACGATTCTCTAAAAACATAAACATTCAATTTTATTTATTTAGATTAAGCTTTAGCCAAGTCTCATTAAATTATAGATGATAAATAGCTATAATATATTAATACAATGTAGGGAATGTAAAAATATTAATTATAGTTACATTATATTAGGTGGAGTGTTGACTGAACCCTGATGGATTGTATGTACTAAACTTGTCGTCGAGTGTAGAAGCATTTTTATTTTACTGTTAAAATTTATTTATTAGTGAAAATTGAGTTATGTGTACTTTAGCGATCTTTCGATTAGTTACTTTAGCCAGAGCCTATTCTAGTTATACGTGTGCTTGATGTAGCAGTAGGCTTTAATAATTATAGTGTAATTTTTGAGGTGTTCGTTAATATTAGTTTGAAGCGTCAAGAATATCCGCTTCTGATTCATCAGGCAAAATCATTTTACCTTTAAAGCAATACGGCTGATTGCAAATAGATTTTAAGTTTTTTTTAAATCTAAATCTATCTGTTTTCTATTATTATGCTATTTACCAAAATCGCTGATATATTTTAACTAAACTGTCTACATATCTTTAAGCTATCTTATAGCTTATCTTTAAGCTATGAAGTATTTTTATTACAGGATAATATTACTTACATCTTCGGTGTGTTGTTCCTGCGGATCTTCCCACAACCTGGCACTGGAAACGTTTTTGAAGTCATTCAATGACGAATGAGCAATGTCCTTTTTGCCAAACTTCTTCCTCCTCTTGGGCGGCATAGGCAGGGTCTGTGATTGAATCGGAATGTTTTCCGGATACTGTATGACCTCGTCGTTAGCGTACTCGTGGATCGAATGTAAATCTGTGGCTGGAGTGAAGTCTAACCTGTTGACATCTAACTTATTTGTCTCGAAGCTCTCATTTGACATTGCACCATTTAGCTTACCTTCGACGTTATCAACTCGCATATCGAGATCCACCTCGCTGAACTGTAAGCTAGCATTGGCGCTTTCGTCAATATATGGAGTGGGCTCCTCTTCTTTCCTTTCTTTCTTTCGTTTAGCTCGTGATGGTCTCACTGGGGGGAATGTGTAGTAACCGTCGTCTTTGTCGTTGAGATCTTCACTTGAATACCTCATCATTTCGTTTTCGTCTATAAACTCTGATTCGACGTCATTCATATACAAATTGTCATGATTGACCTCCGTACTGCTTCCCATCAAAGCCAAAACGTTTTTCGGATTCTGAAACGCTTGGCGCGTCTCGTCGCTCAAGTATTCCCTTACTTGAATGTTTTCACGAGAAATCCCTCTCGGTCGTACGAAAAATTCGTCATTGTTTATTTCGGTTATGACTGGTGTGTATTCTTGTTTAGACGGTGATATATCTGGAGAAGATGAAGTGTTATGTATCTCTAAATTCGTTTCTTCCTGTTCCTCGTCCATGTATTCTGTGTCGACTTTGTCAAAATCGTATGTAGTCTCATACCTTCTTCTGTTATTGATATCCGTATTATATTGATTGTCATCATTATTAACTCCGTACTCTCTCAGTTCCTCAGGGCTCTCGGGTACATACTTTCCTGGGTCTTCTTTGCTTTTCTTCATGAAGTTAAATGTGAACATCAGAGGTGGAGTATCGTCCCGGTTCAATGTGGGAGAGGATGATGTTTTTTGAAGTTCAGACTTTTTCTTTCTATTGAATAGTCTAGGGTAAGTTTTAGCTTCGAAATCTACTGTTGCTACGTTAGCTACATCCGTTGTTGAGCTCGAAGTTTCGATTTTATCCTTCTTCCGTCCTAAACTAGGAAAATTAATTTTTGGTCGGTCAGGCATTTTAAATTTCGATAGATCCGGAACATTGAACTTAGGTCGGTCAGGTAAGGTAATGTTGAATTTTTTTAATTTTGGGCGTTCAGGTAATTTAAACTTTCTTTTATCTGGCGTAAGCTTTGGTCGATCCGGTAGTGACATTTTTGGTTTATCAGGCGTTTTAACTTTGGATCGCTCGGGTAGACTAAATCTAGGTCTTTCAGGCATAGACATGCGATTTGTTTTCATATTTTGTAACTTTGTTTTTAATTTTCCTGCTTGTGTTTTTAATTTACCAGTGCTTTCTCTAAAGCGTTGCTGTAGTTTGCTATCAGAACTATCAGGATTTTTCGAGCGGCTATCCCTTTTTAACGGTAATTGTTCTAAAGCGGACGAATCCACTTGACTTGTACTTATTTCACATTCTGTTCGAGACATTGTTGAAGGTGTGTTGACGAAGAATCTGTCTTCAATGTCTCGTTGTAAAGCTTCGGCGTTTAAAATATTTTCGTGCGTATCTTCGTGTGCACTGTCCTTGTCGTCAGGTGGTTCGTCTTCGTCGGACGTGTGTTGCAAAAGCTTTCTTTCCAGCGAAGTTGTACTCGACAAATCATCATCGACTTTAGTTCGCGGTGAAGCTTCATCCACGCTCGGTGCAGTGTAAACGATATTTGGTGGCGGCTTTTCTATAATTTCGTATTCGTGATCACTGAAAGCAATTTCGGCTATGTAATAAATAAAAAATATATTTCGACGACCAACATAAATATTTTCAACGAAACCATTCGCTCAGCGCAAGCATAAATAAGAAAACTGCATAACGCAAATTTCACATTCGTCGCAAAAGATAGTAGTTATATTTAAACTTCACAGAGTCGAGTCACAATTAGGCCAACTGTCGGTGCTCGTTTTAGCCGCAGCCGCCGCCGGGTCGAAGTCGTGTTTCAAATATATTTGCCGCACATAATGTTAGTCATAAAATTACATTAAAACCGTCAAAATTTGCATGTAGGTGTGTGACTTACCTATCGTATGAAATAAAATTGCTCGCCCGCGATGTTGGTCTAGTGCCCACCGGATTAACTCGTTCCGGCAATAGCGAATCACATTGAAAATACTGACAAGCACACCGTACGTCTGGCGTAAACACTTGGGCGCTGCCTTCTCTTGTCGGTCTCAAGGGCTTTTCTATAGGCGTACCACCTTCCGATGTCCATCGCCGGAGCTTACTCGTTACTACGGCCTACCGCAACCGTGCCATCTTTAAGGTTTCCGCACACCGTGTATTTTGTCATGCGGACAATGAATCATTAGGCGTGCTTGTCAAAGCCGGTCGGTGAATGTACTAATCACAGACGTGAAAGCAGCCGCGACCACTGATCACTGATGACAATTTTAAAGAGCTTACCGAATGGGCAGGAAGACCGGCCGTGTAGCTATATTTATCAAACAGTCAGAACTAAGCGCGTTCGCTCTGCGTGTGTTATGTCATTGTTACGTATTTCGTAAAAGAGAAAAAATAAAATTTACCTGCTTTGTTTAGACCATTTCCTGTTGATAAATTTGATGTCCTTGTCCTTTACGTTACATTGCGGGCTGGGGCTTGGCGACGTTTCGATTGGAGCCGCTACATGATGTCCTGAATCTCCGCTACCATCTACATCGTCGTCTGTAATTTCTGTTATAGTTATATTGGGGGACTCATTGTTTCTTCTGGTTTCGTCGAGTTGATTTTGAAATATTTCGTCGACATTCGGTTCGTCTGGATCCATCTCCTCATCTAAAAGAACTGCTTCTTTATTTTTTTCGTCTTGTTTATGTAGTTTTTCCATGACGCGTTCACCCGATTTTAACGAAACATTATCCGTTATTAAGCTCGGATCTAGCGAAGCGATTGATTTCTTTTCGGCAATGCTATCGTTTTCTTTATTGCTTACGCTTTTACTTTCATCGTCGGCCTTGGTAGAAATTTGCTTGTCTACGTCCTTAGAAAAGTGTAGCGACTTTTCGTTGTCTTGTTTTGATTCTTCAATATCTTCATAAATATGTTCTTTTTTTTTTCTAGGTGGCGGTGTGTCAATACTCATCGTTTTGCTCATTTCATCAGAATCACCTAGTTTCATTGCGCTGAATTTTTGTCTTCTGACGGCTCCCGGAGAATGCCTTAACTGTCTTATCTCTTGTGTATTTTCATTCTTCTTTCGTTTGGAGAGAGGGGATTTTTCTAAATCACTCCTATCTAATTTGTGTAATGTTTTGTCTGCTAAGTGCTTTATTTTGTTAACAAGAGGATGGCAACACTTCGTTTTCTCACGTGTTTCAGTTACACCTATGTATTGATCTGGTACTCGGCGTTTCAATATTCCCTTCGGAGAAACATTTAATTTAGGAATTTCTACAGGTGACATTAATTGTACACTACTCTGACTCTCTGGCCTTTTCACAATGTAAGTGCTTAAAACCGGGCCAGGAATGTCTTCTTCATCCAGAGACACTTCTTTAGAAAAATTAGGGATGTGAACCCCTTCGTCCTCACCTTCATCGCCATGTTTTCGGCTGCTTCCCGGTGAAGAGTCAAGGTTTAGAATTTTCTGAATGTCACTGTCAACTGGTGAATGCGTTCGCGACCTTGAAAACTCTCGTGACATACTTCTTCTGGGAGTAGTCTCCCTTATTATATCCTCAGCGGTAACTTCGCCCTCGAGTGGCGGCTTCAGTAAATGAGTCCAGGGGTAAGCGCCAACTTCACGAGCTCTTTTTAAATCTTCCCATTGGTACGTTTTAATCGGCACGGGCGGTGTGTCTTTCTCTTGATCTGGTGACAATTCAGATTCCATATGTTTAACTGCGGTTAAAGTTTTAATAAATATTTACACGTTGTTAAAACTTCCGGGACGACCTTCATGGAATTTATTTTGTATATATATATATTTATTTAAAACACGGGCCCAGCGGAATTCACTTCATCACCGTGTAAACTAAGAACACAACATTTCGGCTCAATGTGAGCATCAGTGACTGAAAACACGTTATGTTTGCGTGGGCCAGTGTGGAAATAGGTGTGAATAAGTTGTGTACTATGAACGCTGGATGTCGGATTATTTTGGAGCGGTGCACCGCAGTTACCTTGAGGCAGTCGGACCACTTCGTATCATCAGGCCATCGCTGGTGTTTACGTGCTGCGCTATGATGAACTAGACATTTAATTAATGAGAAAACTATCGGCGATCGGCACAAAATCCCGGTTCAACTGACCGACACCTCGGAGTACGGCCAGGCGCGCTAAATATAAGATCGAGAGTGAATTTATTTTCGGTAAGCATTAAGCGTCATCAGTTAAAAGAATTGGCTGATAATAAGGGAGCTTAGCTGTCGAGGGCTTATTTATTAGAACGGTTGCCATTTACTTCTACTAATAGAATAAAATACTAGAGCTACGCTTAAGATCTTCTATCGGTTAGTATTTAATAAAATAAATGTAAGCACTAATGACTTACCGTGCGTTCCTTGAATGAGATCCAAATTGTCTGTAGCGTCTTTGAGAACTGGAATCGTGACTGCTTCATTTAGGAGCGTATTTATTTTTGTTTTGCGTTTGTGCGTAGTATATGAAAACTGAATCGAAAATGTTTATGCTGTGTCAGGCACAACGCGTTTCTATGGGATTAAAACGACAATTACCTACTAAATGTTAGCTTTTAGATGTATTCAGATTTGAACTATAAAGAACAAGATTTGGATTTATAAAAACAGTGCATATTTCACAACTCTTAACTTTCTTTAATTCTATTTATATCATGTCGTGGATAACTTACCAAAACAATAAAAAAACAAAACAAACTCAGCGCATTGCTTGCTTTATGAAAATACTGAAGTATTTCAAATAATTGAAAATTCTGATTTCTTTTATTACCTACGTACCTACCTGCTAATACTGAAATTAAAAATTAAATTTTACATGTCTTATAAAAAGAATAACAACAAAATGTATGTACGAATAGCGTTAAAATACATAATTTAATGGATTGTTGATTATAGTTTTAATAAATATAACTAAAGTAATGCGTATAGCGCGCTCTGTTTTTTAATTGTGGAACAAAGCTATTGATGCAGTTCTGCGTGAAACTACTAGATGGCGCTTAAACAAAAGTTATAATGATACATTCTTGTCCCGTTATTTTTGTGATGTTATCTTTAACTAGATTGTGGCCAGAATTCGTCAGTGGACTAGATTTAAAGAACTGCTGCGACTGTCCACTGAAGCCATTAAAACATTTCCGGTTGTTTTTATACATTATAATCAAATATTTACGTTCAGTGTACTATCAATCAATATTTATTCGTGCCGAGACACAGTTCTAACATTCACAGCTAATCTATTATCAAGACATGGATCTAACTTGAATTGGTCATATATTTTGTGTTGGCATATACTTTTCCCTGATCAAGCCGTTTGTTTTTTATTGTTTCTTTATTGCTTAGACGAATGAACGAGCTTAAGTCGAACGAGCTTAGGTGGTAGGTTGGTGGTTAGCCCAGGCGTGATTGGATCTACTCGTGTAGGCTAACAAGACGGCTTACTATCAGCAATTTTGTAAGATAGATTTTTTTCAGGTTCCATTTTTATTAGACGATGTTTTGTTCCTTCATCGTAGTCATTCGTGAACACGTTTTAAATACGTATTTCATTACAAAAAAAGTTATCTGTTAGCGGGATTCGAACACGGGCGCCGTGATCTGATGACCCGGTACGATTACACCAGGCATATTAACCTTTACGAGGCTACGACGACTTCTTAAATGATCCTTCAGCTAATACGTAGGTACGTGTGTGATTTGTGTCTAATTATTAAATACGTATTTGTTTTTTTACGTTATTCATATTTATAATTCAATAGATTGTACTTTTTATTTGGGATTATTGCGTATCCAGTTTCTTGAATTCCTTTAATTTGATTTATATTCACGAGTGCTCACCGTTGAAAGTCTTTCAATGATACTATAACTATATATAATCCTCTACACGTTGTACTTTGCATAAAGAACCGATGTTCCAAATTTTATTATTCAAAATGGGAGCAATTTCTAAGCTAGTAAAGTGGCTAAATAAATGACTAGAATTCGTCAAAATAATTTATTTTGTTACCATCTGACTGTATAAGCAGACCGAAAAATATCCGAGAAAAAGGTAAATAAATGAAGGCATTTTAATATAAAATTCAAAACTTTAATACGTTTAACATTTAACATTTTCAATCGTGAACTATCTAAATTAAAATTAATACATAACATGTATCGAGAAATTTCTTTACAATATGTACATTGTTTAAAGAATGTTTTCTTAATGACTGTACATATTTTTTTTTTACAATTATATCAATTCAAAATACTGCTAAATATTTGGTAATAACAAAACGATGTTAACAATTAATTTCCAAGAATCACACAACAGCACTGTGTGTCAACATCCATCATAGTTAATTATTACATTAAATTTTTCTGTTTCGTAACAGCATATATTCGACCAATTTGATTAACGGTCGTGCTTAACATGTACAAAGTATTTAAGCATATGTAATCTAGTTAGCACGCAATATATTACAGCCCCGATCCTGTAGACCGAATGGTAAACAGTCGACGTCGCCCCAAACACGCCACTACGGATCCTCCCGATCCATTAACGGTGCTTTTAGGTACCACAAGCACCGGTCACCGTCCTCGTCGAACCCGTCGCTTGCGACGAACCGCTTGACGAGTTAACCCACAGACACAGCCCATTGAGTTTCTCGTCGGATCTTATCAGTGGGTCGCGTTTCCGATCCGGTGGTAGATTCTGCGAAGAGCTGCTCTTGCTAGGGCCAGTGTTAGCAACATTTCCGGTTTGAGCCCTGTGAGCTCATCTACATAATATCCTCTCAAGGCTATCAGCTATAGTTAGGGAAAAAAAAGGAAAAAATAAATGCAATATAATTGCATAATTATGGAATGTAGGAAGCTCTCCCAATCATGCGAATATTATTTTCTCTAGAAAAATAACCGTATAAGTATAGAATATACCGAATAGTATTTTCCCATTTAATTTTTTTTTTTCTTTTCATTTTCGTCGTTTTGTTGGTCTAAAAAACGTAACTTTGAGCAGCCATTCAGGTTGCATATTTTACTGCTAATATGCGGCGACTTGGTAATGTCCATGAGTGACAGTGACCAGCAGTTGAGCTAAATGCTTGTTTGCCTATAATGGCAAAAGAACTCATTAGTAGAACATCTAACCAATCGAATTTTTGTTGAAATTTCAGAGTATTTCTTCTTCAAGCCATGTCCACCCAATGCTGAGTGTAGGTCTATCGAAATTCTTTAATGGTGGTAGAGCCTCTTGTGAGTCCGCACGGGTAGATACCACCACCCTGTCTATTTCTGCCTTGAAGCAGTAATGCAGTTTGGTTTGAAGGTTGGGACAGCCACGATACTGAGACCTTAGAACTCATATCTAAGATGGGTGGAGGCATTTACGTTGTAGATGTCTACGGGCTCCGGTAACCACTTAACATCAGATGGGCTGCGAGCTCGTCCACCCATCTAAGCAATAAAAAAATACCCTCAATTAATTTCACTAAACATGTCTAATACTGCTCAACACTTTAATTTCCATAAAAGTTAGTTCCATAAAACCTAGTGCATTTTTATTTCAGCCAAAAAATTTTTTACACTATTTTTATTTTAAGTGCCTCTTACGTATGGCGCTGTGAACACCTTAAATATAATAGCGTCAATTACATACTCTTATGCAGCCTACCATAGCCGAAAACGATTACCCATCTGCTCTCTTACAAAAAAAATGTTTTACATATTACATACTAATTGAATTTATATGCTTATGTAATAATATGTACATAGATACATGTTCTTGTAATAAATATATTTTACAAGTATTAAATATACATTAATTTTTATCACCTCGATTTAGTGTCAAAACAAGCACATGGTATTATTTTCTTAGGCTAATATTTCATATTATACATTTTCGCTATTATTTTAACAACATGTAAATATCTACACATTATATTTACACGATAATTACTAAACATTCTGAGATTACAAATAAGCATATGAATTAATATAGTTCATCTTATAAGTATATATCTAATATAGTATATCTTTTTAGGTAATATAATAATATAATTTCCTAAAGAATCAATTCCGTCACGCATACCTTTAAAAATTTAACTTCAATAATAATTAAATTTTTATATGTACATACATATTTCCATATTAAATTTTATACTAATATTTAACTAAATGTTTTCACATTATAAAACTTTAAAAATTATAATAATATACTTGCTATTAATAAAATTATAACTACATTTCTTGGTTTTCTTAAATATCGTAGGTACCCCTATTATTTGAACGAAAAATTGTCTTTTAACAACAAATTCCATACAGAATTCAGAATAATAATAAATACATCTATTATAATAAATATATAAATACATACGGCGCAAATTTTGACACCCTTCTAATATGTACATATTATATAATTTAATATTTATGGCTTTAATAGTATTTTGCGACTGTCACTTATTTATACAGATAAAATAATAGATTATCGCGGGAAAGCTGTCAACGTTGACAGACTAGGTATATGACAAATAAATGCACATGTAATTTCTCGGCTGGCATTTGAGTTATTTGTTTCACCAGGACCGTCTTTAAGAAGCTTGGTATATTATGATAGAACAATTAAAGTTAATATTATAACAAGACAGATCATTGTTGGAAATATTCCCATTGTTTACAACTGATCAATTTCTATTATTTTTTTTGCACTATCTTTACAGATTAACTCAGAGGCTAGCTAGTGTTTTAAAAAGTGTATATTTGTTTTTATGGACTATGAAAACATAATGCAGATGCCGTCACGCAACTTATGAAGTTCTTCGTTGCAACGTATGATAGAAGTCCCATCATTCGCTTTACTTCTCCGAGGCAGTAATATTTAGGATGGTGGAACGTACCTCTACAGACCTACAATTCCCTCCTAATACCACTAAATACTCATTTCCTTATTAATTTTAGGTTATTTTTTAAAACACGTTCTTATGTTTTTATTTTGGAGGTCATTCGTGGCCACGTGTTCGTATGCACTTAGATAAATTAGTATCGATGTCAGTATTTCAGAGATATTACTTTATAATAAATGATACTTTATATTTATATTATAAAGTAATATACTTTAAATTATATTACCTCCTACGCCTTAATGGTGCTATGTAGGAGCTATGCGTCCCATAGTTATCCCATAGTTATGAGACTCTCACTGAGATTACTAGACCATCATTGGATTTTAGGACTCATTCTATGAACTAGTATCATTGAAGGGTTTTATGTTTCTTTTATGATGTTTTAGCTCTGTGTTTGTTTTTTAAACGATCAGATGTTATCGTATATTTATTTCAGTCTACCATTTTGGGTATTTCACAGTAAATGTTATGGGTTCACTGACACTTTCGTCTTTGACCACCTAATTATGTATCATATGCTATATTGAATCACAATAATATGAAGAAAAAAAGTTGAGATTAAAAAAACTTTATAGAAAACTATCTTTGTAGAAATGAATAGCTAAGTTTGTTTCTTTATTTGAATTAAACATTTATCTCTTCATTCTTGTACAAATACGTGCAATCTATGATTTTTATACATATATACCTCTTTATATATAAAAATACGTATGACATTATAAATATACAAATACAATACTGACATATAGTATATACTGACATATTTTAAGTTTCATTTGCTGAAATAATTAACGAAATCTTTGATTTATCTTGTTCTGTATTAAGATTTCAGTTTTTTTTTTAGGTAATGCCTGATAAAATTTCTAAAATTTTCATTAATAATATACTATTTATCAAGAGTAGGCTAATTTCAAATGATTACATTAGTTACCTATTTACTGGTCCTAGATGTTATTGGAAGCCGGCACGTGTGAGTAGCACAAGCGTGCTTACTTTGGCCGCGGAATAACCTGGCGTCGCGGTCTGGAGAACGGTAAAGCTGTTCCAATATAATTGAGACTTGGAGCTCATATTTGATTTCTCACATCGTGATGTCTATGGACTCTGTTCATGCGTTCACCAATAAAAGTACATAAAAAAAGATTTCTTATGGATTTCTGTTTCTGTTCCAAAATCTGGACTCTTAAAGTTTTGTTTTAGATTTCCATCGTCAAGAGCCCTTCAGCTGCTGAAACCTGATCACACGAAGGTCAAGAATGATATAAAATAATTGAATACACCGTTGATGCCTCAGCCCCATTCCCCGATGATACCTTGTTTCCCAAACACCTTATATTATATATTTTACACATTTATAGTACATAATATTTTATCTTGTATTTATTACTCTAAAATATACATGATTTACAAAAAAATTATTACTATACCAGGACTAAGAATTAAATACTATAGTATAATAATATATAAGTATAATTATAATAGGATACATTATTTTGGGTATAAAATTAATTACACATTTAATTAATTAAGTACATTTAATTATATATGTTCATTTTATAATGGTATTTAATAATATAAAACATTTAAATGCATGAAAAAATGTTTTATACAAAAGGGACACCTATCACTAGTCTTTGTTCGTAGAATCTTTGATTTATAGATTTTCGCATTACGAGTAAAATAATGTAAAATCACCAACACAGGGTTTTCTTATTACAAAGCGTGCCGATGTGTCCATAGTGTCACTCCAGCTAAGCCCGCAGTGGGTTGCCTATGAGCATATCGTGATTCAAACATTTAAAGAGTTTTCCTGGTTATTCATTGCTATTTGGCGACGTCTTGATATTACGTTGCTATAGAATAACAACTGTTGCTATGGACTTCTATTTTAAGCCACAGAAGGTAATGAAGATTTCGTTTTGGTATAGAATATTTAACGAATTTAGGGACATTCCTGTTACTTATCTTTAATTACAAAAGGGAAGATGCTTCACTGAGCAATACGCAATAAGGTATAATTTTGTACAAAATAATTTTGATAAAACTGTAGGTTTTTCTTAAATAGATTCAGATGCTCGTGAGTTCTTTGATAAAAGAAGCTATTTCACGTATTCGTCACGTTTTGATGAACAGCTGTTGCCGGATCTTCGAAAAAGGGTCCGATTGTTCCGTGCTGCTGTGTAATGTCTTTGGAATTCACTGGTATAGTTTTGTATGAAATATATATTTAGCAATAAAAAGTCGTAAATACAATACAAATCGAAAGTTGACTAAAGGTCACGTTTCGAACTAATTTTTTCTAGTTACTGGGGACCATTAAATGACGGGTCGTTGAAATGTTGTTGAACCTGAAAACGTGAAAGAAAATGAGTAAAATTTTGATATAAAAATGATATAGGGTAATTGAAATGCGTTGTTAGCTAAAAAAAATAGCTTAATTGTTTCCCTTTAGTTAATAACCCTATAAAATAAACAAATAATAATGCTTTTTTTCTAAACATTTTCATCGAACTGTTCACGATGATGCACTTCAAGGAAAATAATCTTATTTCATAATAGTAGCAAATATAAAGGTATATCCATTGATGAAGAGCATAATGTTTATAGCAGAATAAGGAAATGCTTGGCTGTTACAGCCTAAGGAGCTAATTTATAAGTCTCGTCATCTGGAAGTCTTACATCTCTACCTATAGGTCTGTTTTAAACAAACAATGACTTTGGGGTATAGTTATCTGTGTCTTCTACGGGTTTCATCTTCTAAGCGATAATTACGCATCTTCTGCTGTCACAAATTGAAATACCTGTAAGCATTTAGCCAAATCAAATATGATGTGCTTTAGACGCGTGTGTTCCAGTAGATCTTCTGGTAGAGGAGGCGAACACCGAGGCCAATAGTTTCTGGAGCGGAACGACCGGTGCATTCTGATCGACATCTCACAGAATATGTAACGGAATATCATCAGACGTAGGAAGTCATCGCCCAGGAAATGTAGATACATTATATCTAGAGACATAAGAAGTCAGTTTTCAGTTGTTATTCGCTTAGTCTCTAGTCTTAAAGTAATTGAAAAACTGAATGAGAGGTGACAGAATTTGCGTCGCCGATGTCCGTGAGGTTTGTTAACCGTTTAGCATCAGGTAGGCTGTGAATTTGTTAGCCCGCCTAAGCAATAAAAGATAATCGAGGATACAGTCTTGATAGATGGATTTCCTTCCACGGTGTTGTTTGATCGCTTTGAGCGATGCTTATAATAGAGAGACATTTAGAGTCCTCAATGGGAACAGCCGGTGAGCATGAGCGACAAAGCGACAACTCACCAAAAGGTGGGCTGTGTACTAGCAACAACAAAAAAATGGGGTGAGCCCAACTTCCAAATAGAGCACAATTTCCACTACAATTTTTGACTGGTGGTAGGACCTCTTGTGAGTCCGCACGGGTAGGTACCACCACCCCGCCTCTTTCTGCCGTGAAGCAGTAATGCGTTTCAGTTTGAAGGGTGAGGCAGCCGTTGTAACTAAACTTGAGACCTCTGAACTTATATCTCAAGGTGGGTGGCGCATTTAAGTTATAGATGTCTATCAGTAACCACTTAACACCAGGTGGGCTGTCCATAGAAAGTTTGAATTTTTAATACGCATTTCAAGGTTCTGCTATTACAAAAAATATACTTTTTCGTGTCGCAAATGTGGGCAGAGAGTAAATTTGATTGCATATTGTAGTTGACGGTAACACTTGATATGAAGGCAAGGTTAATAATAAATAAATTAAAATATTGGAAAAATATAAGAAAATACGTGTTTAACACTCACCAACACGACCCCTAAGGATGATCTGAGATAATTCGTTCATGAAGTCCTCAAGGTGTAGCTGAGATCGTTCCCATTGACTCAATGAGACAGAGAAAAGTTCAGTGATAAAAGAAAATCCAGTAAAAGGACAACTCATGAATAAAGTAAACATGTTTCCTTGCCTTTTGCGTTCTGTTGGCAAACGAAATATGAATTAAAATTCTGTCTAATGTAAGTGAATTAGTTAATTAACTTCACGGCCGGATTGTGAGACCGGACGGATAGATTCGAATGTTTTGGCTATTTTAGCGAAGCTGGTTATGGCGAAGCTATTACTGGTGGTAGGATCTCTTGTGAGTTCGCAGAGATAGGTACCACCACCCCGCCTATTTCTGCCGTGAAGCAGTAATGCGTTTCGGTTTGAAGGGTGGGGCAGCCGTTGTAACTATACTGAGACCTTAGAACTTATATCTCAAGGTGGGTGGCGCATTTACGTTGTAGATGTCCATGGGTTCCAGTAACCACTAAACACCAGTTGGGCTGTGAGCGCGTCCACCCAAATAAGCAATAAATAAAAAATAAGAATCGTGGATGATTACATAGAGATGATTGACTTACCCAAATAATTTGAAGGCATTTTGACCGGGGATGTTAGGATGACAAGAGGTTGACCGAAGCTCCCTCCGACGCTTAGAAACGCGCCGGAGTTATCGGAGTCAACGATAACAACCAGCGGGCGTCTAGTAAATGCGTATAAATCGGCGGGGTAGAGGCAGTTCGCCTCCTTTGTTTTTCCATGTGAACTTCTGTGATGATCTTTGTCAGATTGTCGATATACCTCCGTTTTGGACGATGTCAATACTCCTCCACGATCATAGCCCTCTGTTAGTCGAATAGAAATTGAAGTAATTGTGTATTTTAATAGGAACCTCACGTTACATTACGTCAATTATAATAATATCACCAAAGGAGTAACGACAAGAATTTTAATATTGGAAGCATTTGAAATTGAGAATTTCCGGTTATGATTTTGTATCTAAATAAATTAAAGCTACTATAACAATTATTAAGATAACTTTTTTTTTCCAAAAACCATAAATTGTGATCGGGACTCTGACAAAACATACAATAACTACACAATTGAATTCTTTTTTTTTTGAATAGGAGTGAGTTTTGTAGTCTTTAATATGCTTTTTCTATTAATAATTAAATAAATGTTTTTATTATTATTATTATTTAAAACTTTTTTTTTATTTTTTCTTAGAACAATCTTATATGCACGTTAAATATAATACACGTTAACAAAACTTTATAAATGTCTTTTACAGCAATCTCTATCGTTGTTCTTTCAAATGAAAGCTCACCTTCTATAACGTCTTTTGGTGAAGACGAGAAATGGCCGTCGGCGGATATGTAAAGTAGCAGACCACCTCCGGGTGCTAAGTCATTACAAGCACTAGCCAGGTAGGTGAGCACCTGAGTCGGAGTCGGTTGATATAACAGGTACTTGTGCGGGTTATCCCGCACCGTACTCTCCTCAGGTTCGGTATCATTTTCTACTGTAACAATGCAGACGGAATTTTTAAACAGATAAAACAACAATAGATAGCTCAATTCGCTGCTGCAGTAGGGGCTTTAACTACTGGATCGAGGACCGCAGATTCGATTCACGTATCGGGAAACATTAGGCTTTTTTTCTCCTAAATGGGTGGTCGAGCTCGCAGCCCACCTGGTGTTAAGTGGTTACTGGAGCCCATAGACATCTACAACGTAAATGCGCCACCCACCTTGAGATATAAGTTCTAAGGTTTCAGTATAGTTACAACGGCTGCCCCACCCTTCCAACCGAAATGCATTACTGCTTCACGGCAAAAATAGACAGGGTGGTGGTACCTACTCGCACGGACTCGCAAGAGGTCCTATCACCAGTAAAGATGATGAGATGAAAGTGTGATGATAAAGCTTATGTCTGTCTATATATAATTAAAAGTATGTTCATATACATGTATTTTCCGGTTCTCATAGTACAATTAATTCTATTTTTGGGCCAAGCGATCGTGCTATTTATTTACCAGGGTAATTAATAGCATGTCGTTAATCGTATCTATATGTATTTTCAGTATACTATAAGCGCTTCGTACAGAGTAGTGAACGTAAAAATTTCGCGTCAGGCCATATTCGCCTAGTCGATGAAGATCAATTTCGCTCTGAAGCACACGAAAGCCTATTCTATTTATTAGATTGCATATAATTCTATAGGTCAGATTCGTTTAGAATCTATTACATTCAAACTTAATATCCTTGGAAGGTTCAGGATGGAAATATGATGATCGCAATTAAATGGTTTTTTTTGGAACATGAATTATGTGTTGTCAACAAAAATATATGTAAAAATAACAGATTATTAACAAGAGTGCGAGATAGGCAGATCTCTCTTTTACTTATCGTCATGAGATTTCGATAAAAATTTTAATTGTATTCGTCACTGCGCGTGTTTGTTGAGTGGGATAGCTCTCGCGCAATACAACTGAGATTTCAACCTTACATCTCAAAATGGATGACGGTATAGATGTTGTGGTGTTTACAAAGTCCGTTGGCGATTTGGTCCGTGAGTCGGTCTAGCAATTTATTCCCAAAGCCGACAACCACAAAGTCGATACAACTGAATCTAAAATATTGATTGTGTTAATCGAATTAACGATCCCAAATAAGCTTTTCACTCGCCGCAGAAATAGGCAAACTTAAAAAGCATCTAACGCCACTTATTTTTGGGGATTTCATATTTACAAACTGATATGAGAATAAATTCGCTCGCGCAGTGAATTAAATTTAGACAGTCAAATCGCAAATTTGCATGAAATTTTCCTGCTTGGATATAAAGTAGAAAATCGAACAATTTTTTGTTTTGAAGCGATTTAAATAGAATTTGCGCTTCGAGGGTTTTATTGAATTTATCGAATCTTACGATTTATTTTAAAATATTAATTTAAGTTTCATTGTTAAAAACATCGTTGTCAATTAAAGTAACGCATATTGTTATTTTGTTATGCCAGAAGCAATTGATGTACGTTGGCGGCGCAGTTTAAAATGTTTTCATGGGATACACATATTTTCCCAAATTGAATTTATTATCATATTATATTTGATTTGCATGGATTTTCATTTCAACTTTCCAATAATTATTTAAGCTTAATTATGTAACTTTATCACGTAGATCTAGGAATTCTGATTTACGATTTGTTCAATTTGTGATTGGATAGAGCCCGTTCATTGCATTTATGTTTCACAGTAAAAACGTGTTGCTCTTTAATAACTCCAACGTTTATTAAATAAGTTTATTGGAAATATGCCATAATGCGGCACGTTGCACGTGTTTTATGTAAAATTGATTGGAATTTTAGAAAAAAAAGGAGGATATGTATGCGCAGCCAATATACTTTTTTCTGCTATTATTCTTAATGTAAACTTACCTCTTGGTAGATTTGGCGTTGTTAAGTGCCGTTTTCTATGTGATTCTTCATAATTTCGTGATACTCGATCAGCAGTAGTCTCCCGTTCCAGGGTCTGTAAGATCCGGAACATATCCAAAGACAATTCCGAAAATTTCGCTTGATCCTCAGTACTTCCGATTATTATAATTTCTTGCAAGTATATATTCATAATTGGCGAACGCTCTATAGTTGTTTTGTTGTATTCGTTGAGCCTTAAAATAATATCGCGGAGTATTGAGACGAAAAGGTTCGTTAATTAAACGTAGAAGAGATAATATTTTCGATTCTCGAGCATGCATACATACCTATGCGAGAGAACCACCGTGTAGCTATCTGGATGAACAACCGATACGATCACCTCTAACTGAATGAAAGCTTTTATTTCGTCCAGCACTATAACCCACTCTAGATGGTCGTCCGGATCGTAAGCCTGCCCATAATCCCTTATTAATATTTCAAGATCTTTAGTAAGCTCGATCACGAGCTTCATCTTCTTAAGCAGTAGACATACTACAATAAATCTTGCGTAGTACCGCAACTTTTTGACAACTAGCTCGCTTTTATCAAGCTTACAAGCTTGCGTGTAATAACTTCGTCCGCGTATTGCAGAGTAAAACGAGCAGGCTTCACTGAGATAAGCCGTTTCACTGGTGCGGAGACTAAAATTAAAATATACATTAGAAAATCAATACATACGTAATGTTAAGCAATAAACACATTTATACGACCACTTACTAGAAATGATAATAGAGTTGTCCTATTTTCGAAGCGATTTCTCCGATTTGCCATCTTTTGAGGCCGTATCTAGTGTCAAGTATTGCTCTGTGTTCCTGCTGATATTTCCACAGTTTCGTGTATACGTCAAAAGTGCGTTCGAAATATGGATGCCAGCATTTGTGACCGTACAACGGGAGCTCCCTTTGCAAGCAAAACACCACGATTATTATTGTGAAATATATGTCTATACTAATATTATAAAGAGGAAAGATTTGTTTGTTTGTTTGTATTGAATAGGCTCCGAAACTACTGAATCGATTTATTCCCGAGTGACATAGGCATATTTTTTGAAAAAAATTAAGGATCCTTACTAAAACTCCAATAATGTAATCCAAGGTGTAAAAAAATTACCTAAAATATTTTTTACATCGCGTGCCCTACGAAAACTATTGATGATAGAATAAAATAATGTACTACGACTTTGTAGAACACGTTATTATTTTCAAACAGTGTCCCGACAGCATATGTCCAACTATTATAGTTATGCCGCAATAAGTGTTCTTTTATTGAAAAAAATAAAACAACGTAAAATATCGTTGAAATTTTTGTTAAAGACCGGAGCGGAGCGGGAGCGGACCGCTAGTAATCTATATATTAATACGTGAAGCAAAAACTTTGTACCCGTTTTTTCCGAAAATTGCGCTGACGGAGGAGTATAAAATTTCCCACGCTTATAAAGAATATAGAGAAGGAGTGTAGAATGTTAATATTTATTTAAATTATGCATAAAATACAATAAATCAATAAAAAAACAGATACGTGTTTGACACACACACGCATGCATACTTTTTTGCTTTGCTTATAGTCTGCCAAATAGAGAATAGATTAAATATTGTTTGTCTTAATTAATATTTGTCTAAGGTGTAGTCTTGGCGAAATCTGTGGTTATAGAAGTATAATAGTCTTACTTATAATTTCAGCGGGGGACCACTAGCTTAAGTTAATAATTTGTTAGCTATGAGCGTCAACCGTTTTAAGAGGATTGGAGTCAAAGCAAGGAAGCGTTTATTTTACGTTTTTCGCAAAACTAGATGTAAGTTGAAGTTAATTGTGTTCAAAATTGCTTGAGGCTTCCAATCTGTAAGTTGGGTATGAGCAGCTGTTTCATGGAATCGCCTCAGTTGTAAACTAATATAAAAAAAAAAAAAAACTATATATTTGCACTTCTTTAACTATTTTGGATCTATTTGGATACTTATCTGATTTGACCTTTTTTTTTGTTAAATTAAAATAAACTTGTTGTATAAAGAGCTCGGCTCAAAGGATACCCTACTTTTATTTAACTAATATCAGATGGTCGAAGTAGAATAAAATGAAATTCATAAAAGGCTGGCTCAGTGTAGATTTTGTGACATTACAAGAAACAAGTTTTTAGGTATGCTTCAGTTTTCAACTGAAAATGGGATTGGACTGTAAAGGTATGTATCTATATATAATATGATAAAATATTGAACCGTAAAATGTGAAAGAGCTTTTCTTATATTAGGTATTGCGAGCGATATTCTCAGTCGTACAGCGTACATTTTCATCTGCATAGCTATGTATGTTTTCAATACATAACGTACCAGTGAGTTGTACAAAAAAAGGTATCGACTCGTTATATATAATAGCTGATAGTAATTTGGGTGTTGGGTTTCTCATATCTGAAGTGTGGGGTGAGCATCTTTAATGAGATGAATGTTGTTTTGTCAAAACACAAACTCGCGAAACCATATACATACATGTATTTGGTAACAATAAGGAAACTTTTACTGCCGGAGTTTTTTTTATAATTCTAGGGTTGGCAGTTTACATTTACAGAATCAAGTAAAGAATGTACTTTTGAAAACCACTACGATAATGTCTGATTTAAATTTTAGTACAAAAGCCGCCAACTCGAAGAGTCCTCGAGGGAATAACTCTTTGTTCAAAGCCTTACAGGAGACAAACCAACGTCTTAAATTAGAGTTTATTTATTAAATTATAGAACAAACTGCCACGAGGCGCAGTGGTGAAAGGAATACTTATTAGTTCTTTGATAAATCTAGGTTAACTTAGAACGTGTCTCACAGAAGAATGCTCTTTTATTGTTCTCGAAGCACAACCTGATAATGGTTTTATGATGCTGGTTGGAGAAGTCTTTTTAAAGAGTCAAAGCCGTTTCATCAGATTCTGCGCGAACCACTCACTATGGAGCTAACGCAGCACGAATGAATGCGGCTATTAAGTTACAAATTTTGCAAATAATTTATGCGAGCATTTAGATATTAATAAAATACATTAAAAAAACTAATTTGATTCATTAGTAATATCACTTTACCTTAATCCATTGAACAATTGCTTAGATTTTTCAAGCAGATGGCAGAATTCAATGATGATTTTCCGTTCGTTTGAATTGAGATTATTCATCTTGGTGACCGCGCAGTCCGAGGGGTCCGGCAGCTCTGTTTTGGTCTCTTTAAGCTTTTTGACTTGCACCCGTTCTTCTCCGACTTTTGGGAACTCGAACTCGATTTCCGAGTCCGAAGAATTTGGAGAATCAAGTTCGAGTAAATTTTTCAATTTTGCTTTCTTCCTACTATCGCTTCTCCTCGTTTTCTTCTTAACATTACGCTGGAAAGCGTCTGAACTTGTTAAGTTTTTATTTGGGGGGCGCGAATCAAAAAAATGTTCCTCGTCTGCGAATCTGAGTTTTTGCCGCCGAGTCCGAGATTTGTCTCTGCGTGCCGATTCCGAGTCTGGTGCCGGTGATGTTGGCGTATTGGGTCTCTGCGGCAAGCTCGACAGACTCTCAGGATCACTGCTTCCCGTATAAACTGGTTGAGATCTGGCAATATCTCTTCCGTATGGGATTTTTAAGATTTTCTTTAGATTTCCGAATGTTTTTGGAGATGCACTTCGACGTTCTTCAGTCTCATATTCTATCTGGGGCTTGGATGAGTCACTTTTGTTGTTTTGTTGTCGTGGTTCAGCTTTGATGTTCCTGGTTTCTGTGTTTGCGCTAGAAGGTCCGGCTTCATCTACACGGTAGGTGACTTCGCGAATATCATCACGTAGCTGAATTTCCTGCTCCCACTTTTCTTGTAGTGCTCTTCTCTCGGCTTCCGCAGAATAAGTTCGAGGGTACCTTTGGAACTGTTCAAAAGTGTCATCACCCCAACCTGGCGGAAAGGAAAAGTATTCTTCAGTTCTCCAAGTTGGACTATACTTATGCCTTTCGCTTGGGCACGATTGAAACCTTTTGTGCAACTTGTCTCGTTCTGTAAAAAGAAAAAGTATATTAGAATTAGTTATCAATGAAAAAATTATGTTACAACCATTTTTGAAAAAAGGCACTAATGTAAACACAATATGTTAAATTCATTTGTAAATCCGATCAACACTATTGCCAAAAAGGTATCAAACATTTTAATTTTATTCAATAATTAAACACTTAAATAAGCTTTTGCAATTAATTTCGGTTAAACGTGTTTCTCTTATGTATGTATGTAAATGGTAACTTTTAAAACATCCATTAGTTTTGTTCCATTAAAATATTAAACCTAAGATATAGTATTTATTATAATCTTAATTTTTAGAAATATATGAATATTTAATACTCAAATTAATCACGACTATCGTATCGAAAATCGCATCATGTTACTGGGACGGCCAGCGATCTAGTTCTAGCTAAGCTAAAGAAGGAGAAGAAATTCTAGAAGGAGATGCAGAATTTCTAGAGAAGCTAAAGTACTTACACTCAAAACATAATACTTGAAAAGGAAGTTATTATGATCTTTTTCTTTTTTTTTTTTTATTGCTTAGATGGGTGGACGAGCTCACAGCCCACCTGGTGTTAAGTGGTTACTGGAGCCCATAGACATCCACAACGTAAATGCGCCACCCACCTTGAGGTACAAGTTCTAAGGTCTCAAGGATAGTAACGACAGCTGCCCTACCTTCAAGCCGAAACGCATTACTGCTTCACGGCTAAAATAGGCAGGATGATAGTACCTACACGTGCGGACTTACAAGAGGTCCTACCACCAGTAATTACGCAAACAAATTATAATTTTGCGGGTTTGATTTTTATTACACGATGTTATTGCTTCACCGTGGAAGTCAATCGTGAACATTTGTTAAGTATGTATTTCATTACAAAAAAATTGGTACCCGCCTGCCGGATTCGAACACCGTTGCATCGCTAGATACGAATACACCGGACGTCTTATCCTTTAAGCCACGACGACTTAAGGCATATGAGGACATTCTAAGACTTGGAGCCAAAGTTTGTGCTTGACTTCTGCGAAACGATGAAGTTAAGCCGCCTATCGTCTATTTAAATGACCAGTGCAGAACGTTTTCAACTGCTCACTGTATATGGTAGGAGTAAATTGTGTGACACGGATTCACTAACATCGAAGGTATAGAAATATTGTTAAAGAACATATAGAAATTTGAAATTTTGCCTTATATCCTATATTAACTACTTTCAAGAGTGCCGTGTTCTGAATAAATAGTTCTTACTTGTTTTTGTCTTTTATCTCTTAACAATTATCTTGTTATCTATACGTTATATATCTATGTTGAGATAGAATTGAGAACAATAAATGAAGAACACCTGTGTGCATTGTGGGTCGGTAGCACTCTCTGTAATGAGATGTTTCGATCAAAAGGTCAATTGTCAGGCATTTAGTTCTCTCTCGAGATGAGCTACGGTATTCATGTTACACTGTCTACGGGCCCCGGTATCCGTTTCAGATCATGAGCTTGTAGCCTCCCTTTGATGAATATGAATGGATACATTCCAAGTTGTACCATTATTGTATGTGGTATTTGGTTTATCTATAAACCTATTACCTAGTACCTAGATATACCTAGTCTAAATAGATATTTGAATATAAAATGAATTTCACTAATAATGTGAATGGACTATCTGGCTTACTTACTTCTTATTGGGCATGTGCCTATTATACCAATCAGGTCATAAATTCTGTCACATGTTTAATGTAAAATAATTGAAACAAGTTTATTCATTATGTAACCATTCATATACCAAAATGAACTTAACAAAACATAGATTCCTATGACACTAAAGTTTATTCAAAATGACCTCCGTAATTTTGAATACAGGCCTTCAATCTGCGCGGCCAGTCGTCTATCGCAGCACGAACGAGGTCCATGTCAATATCGGCGGCTGCCTTAATCAAGGATGTCTTGAGTGACTCCAAATTGGGATGAGGCTTTGAGCACGCCTTTTCCTCCAAGTGTTGCCATATCTTGTAATCTAACGGATTCAAATCTGGACTAGAGGAGGGCCAGTCTTCGTGCCGGATGAAGTCGATTTCACGGGCCGCCAGCCAGTCTCGTGTGCTCTTCGCTCTATGAGCTGGCGCCGAATCTTGTTGGAATACCCAGTGCCTGTTATTGAACATGGTATGAGAAACAGGTTCCACAAGGTTCGTCAGGACTGTATTTTGATACACAATTGCATTCGTTTTTACACCTTTCTCACAAAAATGTACCTCTGTTAAGCCCCAATAAGAAACTCCCAACCATACCATGAGCGAGGATGGAAAATGACCTCGTTGGACACGCGGAATACGGTTGCTCGCTTCTTCATTACTGTGTGCGTACACCTTATCATTTTGTTTGTTGTAGCTCTCTTCTACGGTAAAAATTTTTTCATCCGAAAAAAGAATTTCCCGATATTTTTTCCCGCGTACCGCTTCAACAAAGCGCGGCATCTCTTCAGTCTCAGGTCCATTAGACGAGCATTCATACAATGTCCTGTTTTTCTTCGATATGCCCGAAGCCCTAAGTCTTCATTTAACACCCTTTTCACCGTGGTTCTACTTAACCCCATCTGAAGGGCCAACAGTTTCTGCTTACGTTTGGGATTTCTTTGAATTCGCGCCTTCACAGCTTTTATCACTGCTGGAATCCTAACAGACCGAGGGCAACCACTTCTTGACATGTCATCTACACTAGAGTCTTCATTGTATCGTTTGATGGTACGATAAACGAATCTTTTGATTATATTAAAATTATTCAGTATGTTAAAAATTTGAATTGGCGCGTAACCGCAACGATGCAACGCAATAACTGCAACACGGTCTTCTTTAAGCGTCCACTCCATATTTTAAAAATGAGTAAAATTCTAAAAGTATACATTTTTATTTTCATGAACAATTCGAAATTCGAATTCAATAAACTTTTTTGTGGCCAGCATTCTAAAAGAAAAGTTTTTACTGTGTGACAATACTCATGACCTGACTAGTTACTTATGATGCTCACGATGCGATACTTCAGAGAAAAGTTTCGACTATCGAAATTTTTATTTTTATTTTTTGTGGCTTAGATGGGTGGACGAGCTCACGGCCTACCTAGTGTTAAGTGGTTACCGAAGCCCATTGACATCTACAACGTAAATTCTGCCACCTACCTTGAGGTATGAGTTCTAAAGTTCTAAGTTTATACAGTACAATGGCTGCCCCACTTTTTAAATCGAAACGCATTACTGCTTCACGGCAGAAATAGACATTACGGTGTTGCCTACGACGGTGCTACCCACCCCTTCGGAATTACAAGACTTCCTACCACCAGTAATTTTTATTACACGATTTTATTCCTTCACCGTGAAAGTCAATCGTCAACATTGGTTAGGTACTTATTTCATTAGAAAAATTGATACTTGCCTGCGGGATTCGAACACAGTTGCATCTCTAGATACGAATGCACCGAACGACTTATCTTTTAGGCCACGGCGACTTAATTTTACTAAGATCGATGTTTCATGATAATGATGAAACAATTGTAACAGATACTAAAAATTTTTTCTCAATTCGCGTATCTCTGTACCTAAGAAAAGGAAAGACTAGCATATTTTTGAAAGGAATTAGGAATAAAATTTATGACTCGAATAGGTATTAAGAAAGAATTTTGGTGGTGAAATGAAAATGATTACATATGTACTATATAAGTTAACTATACAAGCAGATAAATAAAGTTAAATAAAGTTCTTATTGCTTTTGGAACATTTTTCGGTAATTTCTGTGCAGTTAAATAAATTAACGCCAATGAAAAATCGTTTTTTTTTCCACTGAATATATAAAAATGTTCTTTTTACGTTGAAACGGAAAAAACTATTCAACGCTTAGCCCAATTCATAAATAGGTGCGATCCGCAGTGCAATGTAGGTAAAGTGGCACGTCTGAGCAGAATTAGAAATATATCCAGGACTATGTAGTGCTATCTTTCTGCCATGTAGGATGTTTCAACAGCATCTACAACCTACAATAAATGTTTACGATTGACTTTCACGGTGAAGTAATAACATCGTGTAATAAAAAAATCAAACATGGAAAATTATTTGCGTAATTACTGGTGGTAGGACCTATTGTGAGTCCGCAAGGGTAGGTACCACCACCCTGCCTATTTCTGCCGTGAAGCAGTAATGCGTTTCGGCTTGAAGGGTGGAGCAGCCGTTGTGACTATACTGAGACCTTAGAACTATATCCCAAGGTGTGTGGCGCATTTACGTTGTAGATGTCTACGGGCTCCGGTAACCACTTAACACTAGGTGGGCCATAAGCTCATCCACCCATGTAAGCAATAAAAATAAAAAATAAATTATCCAATTCATAATGGCATCAGTTGTATATATCTAGTGCCCAAGAAATAAGATCATGAAATTTTAAACGTTGGCACAATCAAGACTAGGCTTTAACAAAAGTTAAAATGAAATTCAAGTGCATTCGCCTTATCAGGGCATCGCATTTCATGAAGGCGGTCAAACTTACGTAATATTTAAAAATATATATGTAAATAAAAATAAATAATATAGATAAATAATAAATGTATAGATGTAGTGAGAAATTATTTTCTTTCGGGAAAACTTGGCTCTTTATCGGAATACGATGACACCCGAACTGTCAATGAATGATCGTATTAAATGAGTGACATTTTCATGTCAATTAATATGGAACTTTATTGTTTAATGTCAAATGCCAATATGAATAATGTCATTGTACTGAAGCTATTTAAGAGAGCACGATAAATACGAACTTTTCCGAAAAATTACGAAGGAAAAAGCTTTTTTCACTATATGATAATAATAAATAATAATAGAAATCATTTATTGCCTTTCACATCACAGAAAATAAAATGAAATACAAATAAAAGAAAAGAAAAAAAAAGAGAAAAAGGCAAAAGGAGGTGGCTCAGCTATTGCTGTTCAAGGTTGATAAATCGAACAGCGCTGATTTTCAGTCACCCCCGTTTCCCTTTGGTTCTTTGCGGGAATGAAGGCTAATTACGTGTGTACATACTTAGAATATGGTATAAATTAGTAAAACTAGTAAATTATAAAAAATTAAGAAAAAAACAAAACAAAAATCAAATTAAATTGTGAGCCCGAATACAAAATATAATAAGCACGGAATAGATAAATGAGGTATATCTATAACTTACTTTGATAAGTTTTACGTCATTTTGAATTATAAAAGCGTTAGGCGCAAGTCGGGTGTCATTATGGCGGAAGGGCAGATTAATCTGTAGATTTGTCATTGTGGTATTGATAAATAAATACAATTTTATATTTATTTTAACATTTAATGAATGTATACTACTGGAATACGCGTACACTTTTTTTAATAGATTCAAATTGCGGAGTTATATTAAAACAATAAGCGCAGTGCTACTGTATAAATTATAGGCTATTAATGTTTTAATTAATATTAATGTACAAAAACATTGAATTTGAAAAAAAATATGTTGGAAAAAGTACAAAATACGAAGCTACTAAGAAATAAGTTGCGGCTTAATCACATATTCTACGTATGTATTCCTACTATTTAGCCTAACATGCTAAATGTTATTTACTCATTCTAAAGAATTAAAACTCTGCATTTAGTTTGATCAAAATCTTTTCTATCTTCATAATTATAACTTAATAGCTTAAAAACCTATTTGAAGAAATGTGCTATACTTTAAATACAATATTGTTGAGACTTCAGTTTGATCGAGAAAAGCATTTTTTAATGGTCAACATTTGATTTTAATAACAATATTGCTCCATATCATTAGTTAATGTGAATTATAACAGCCAAATGTAACTATAGCAAGAGGCCTGTGTTTCGTTTTGAATGTCTTAAGTAGATATCGTAGCATACGTTATTCTAGTCTAAGCTATCAGATTGATTTTTATTATATTCGGGAAAAGTTATATAATTATTAATATTAATACTATATAGAATATCTGGATTTATTTTTAAGAACGGTGAAGTGCGGGTTACTTCAGGCATTTTCGATATAGAAATTATGGTGTTATTGAAGGTTCCAGAAAACAAAAAGTGAAAACCGTTTCTCAGAACCCAATATCTTTCCAAAGGTGTGGCAATGATAAAGAATTCAGAAATTTCTCTCACTGTCAAAAACGAAAAAAACGACAATCGTAAGAAAATGATATTTAGAACATATTTTTTTATTTAAGAGAAACATACTGTATATTGTATATATTAAATATAATCAACACATTGTCACAAAAGAAGACTTCTAGAGACATAAGATTATTAGATTAAAAATGAAAATTGGATTATTTTTTAAACACGAATTAACGTATTATTTAATAATTGCTTAATTGCTTTGAATTAAAATCAATTAAGTTCGTTCGATTTAAGGAATCTATCGTCATATGTAGTCAAGCACGCCCTTCTTCAATAACTACTGTTTTTTTTGTTTTTTGCCGAAAATTAGTTTAATAAAAGATACCTAACTTTTTAAGAGCTCTAGAAGCAGCGAGACAAGGTGAAAAAACTAAGATTAACAATAGATACTTAAGCTATATTCGATACTTATTTTCGGGTTTTAGATGATATTATGATTTGAAAAATTGTAATTATATTAATAGTTCATACATGTGAACAGAGAATCACGTTTCCGAAACCTTACGAGCTTCAATATACGTTATTAAAATTACCCATTAACTCTTAGATGAGCGGGGATGTTTAGCTCAGTCGATGGTACGCGATTTCCAGAGCCAATAAGCCGTGGTTATTCCTTAAGACACGATTAGGTACCACCATCCTGACAATTTCTGCCCCAAAGCAGTCATACAGTCCCGTTTGAAGGATAAGACCGTTGTTCAATACAGTTGAGACTTCGATTTTCCACACTCAAGACTATCTTGGTAATGTAGTCAGTCAGTCACCAATTTGTGCAACTCAAACAGACGGAAGTCAAAGTCAGAAATAGGTAGTACGGAGGTGGTGGTGCTAGTCAAGTTTACTGGAAGTCATCAGATCTTGAAGTTGTTTTTTCTCTTTCTTAGCATTAAATTTACAGACAGAAATGAAATTTAATTTATAGATACATGTTTCAATAGATACATACATTCATTCCACATGAGGTGCCGCCTCGATATAAGTACTAAAAAAATCGGGTAAATTGTAATTTTAACATCGTTTTGAAAAAACCGTAATTAACTTTAGTCTAAATTAATTTTCATAAGTAGGATGGATCGCCGCTGAAGATTCTCGATTCGAACAATGAAGTATAGTCATTTTGATTAACGTAGTATTAAAATACAATTCTTTTTATTTAATGTTTAAATTAATGAAGTTCTTTTTTCCAATAACGGTACCACTTCGTGAATGTCCAGATGAATGAAGCCACTGACGCGAGACTTGCTGTTGGTAAACGCGATCCTTACATGTCACTAGTTTGATTCACTGTAAGTAAGCGTCATCTTAGAATGATATACTCGTTATAGAATACTAATTATAGAATAAATTCATATCACTAAATAATTTCTCGGAACGAGGATTTTTTCTTTAGTTAACAAGATGCTTTTGCTTTTGTAAATTGATTAATATTTAAAATTGATTAATATTTGATGTTTAATATTTAAAATTTATGTGAGAATGTAACCAGGCACCGAGCTTACTTTATCGCCTATCATATAAAAGACTTTTAGAAAGGTCATATTTTAACATGAATATTTAAACATACGTTGTTCGTTAGTCGTTTCCTTGTAACCTGTCTCTTTAGCAGCCGCAGTGTCTTGTTTTCTGGATGCTTCGCCGACCTTGACATAGACTTTTTCTTCTACGACCGTGTCTGGCTTCTTGGCGTTTTTCTTGAAATTAATCTGCAGCCTGTCGCTTCGACGAGGCTGCTGCTCTTGAACAGTCTGTGGTAAATTCCTCCCATCACAGAACTCGCGATTTTCATTTGGCGATTCACTCGTACCTTACGAAAAAACAAACAGGATTAAATAGTGCCCACGTGGACGGCCTGTAATAGACGGAAAATGTATTTCGGAAATTTCATAATATTTGTGGTTGATAATTTCATGACAGCAATCTGTTCATATTTGTTTGCTAGTGAGAGGAGTCAACTGCAAAACACGAAGTTACTAGCGCAGTGTGTGTACTACTTTGATAGTCGTAACAGAGGTCCAGCAACACGATATCGATGTACAAGCATGATAGTAAAAAAGAACAAATTTGAAGGCAGAAATACACAAGGAAGTTGCACAACGATATACTTACCGCATCTAAAGACGCGAGTTACCAAATTAGGTAGACAGCAGCTGGTCTTGCGCTCATTACTCCGGTCCCTATCTGCAACACGGGATATAAAGCCTCCTAAATCATATCAATGTTACGAACGTACGTGAGAATTGAAACACACTGCATAATAAATAAAACTTGTAAATTGAAAAAAGCCAATTTATGGTTTGCGATTACGAAAGCATTGAGCGTTTGTTTTATGTACTTGTGTTAGACCAATAACTATATATGTATATTAGTAGTAATGGTATTAGTAGTAATGGTAGTAGTAGTAATAGTAGTAGTAGTAATAGTAGTAGTAGTAGTAAGAGTAGTAGTAGTACTAGTATCAACAATCGCTATTAATCTTAATAGCGATTGTTAATACTAAGTCATGTAGCAACAAAATTATTATAATACTTCAAATACTATTCGTAAAGCAAATGAAAATGAGTCCTAAATTTGAATATAAGTTCTATAATATAGATTCACTTTTATTGTTATCCTAGTTAGTCCTAGAGTGTTCAGGAATACTTCACGCACAAAAGCGCCTTGTCATTACTATGCAAAAGTCGAAGAAAAATCCACTAAGCTATAAATTAATTTGGTGGATCTTATATCAGTTTTGAATAACTATTTTTAAATGCACACACTGAAAGAGTACTTTTATGATGTCTAAAAGCTTATGTTCGTCTTTGATTCGTCATTTAGAGACAAAAGGTTCATACAATTGTTCTGGAAAATGTGCTCAATCAAAACCGTTTCAACAAAACTAAAATAAATATATATGTACTGTATATATGTAATTATATAAAATACAATAATATGTATGTACGTAAATATGCATCTTTAACCATACTGTCGGATATCAATTGTCCGGCCGAGTTAATTATTTCAATTTGATTATTTCAAATTGGAATTGTTTTGATTTATCTCATCCCTGTACATCCATTCGATAATTATTAGAATAAGATTAATTTATATTAAAATTATAAATGTGAAAGCTTGTTTGTTTGTTACTTATTCAATCACGCAATAATAGTTGAATGGATCTGTATGGAATTTTGAACAAAGATCAGTTTAAGACCTAGATTAATATTTTTTTATTTTTTTTTTATTGCTTATATAGGTGGACGAGCTCACAGCCCACCTGGTGTTAAGTGGTTACTGGAGCCCATAGACATCTACGATGTAAATGCGCCACTCACCTTGAGATCAGTTCTAAGGTCTCAAATGTAGTTACAACGGCTGACCCACGCTTCAAACCGAAACGCATTACTGCTTCACGGCAGAAATAGGCGGGGTGGTGGTACCTACCCGCTCGGACTCACAAGAGGTACTACCACCAGTAGTAATATATAGTACTCTATATTATATTAGTCTAGATTATTTTATTACACCAAATCAAAGAACCCGGGAAATGCCGAGTATATCCGGTATAACAAATACATCGGAATTGAACCAAAACGGATAAAAGCGCATGGTACCATATATCAGCTCTTTTAGCTAATCTATAAATTGATAACCTCAACAGCACCATATTCTTCTATTTAAGTACCATATTGTCTTATTTTAAATTTTTTTTTCGTTAAGCAGCTATTGATTAAACCTTTGAGCTTTTTCTTCATAATGTTAAAACCGATAATATAATACAAAACATAAAATAAAACTTAACTTAAGGTGGTTATGATTGAAATTCGATTATTGGATGCATTTCAGCTTAAAAACTGTTCTAAATATAATTTCGTCGGGGATCTTCGACGAATTTAAAAAAAAATACAATACGAAATTGTATTAAATCGCTTTTACAAGAACTAGACTTTTAAGATTGCTATAAAAAAAATTAAAACAAATACTTACGAGTTATTCTTATTTATGAACATTAACTCATAAATAAAATCATTAAATTCTCTTCTAATGACGTTACGTGAGATTCTTCCAAAACTTTCATGAAAACCTTACAAAATACTAAACTTAAAAACATTCATTACCAATAAGACATTTCATTCAGCTTCGGAAAGCGTTAAAATTATATTATTTTATAGTTTTTTTAAATTTAATATTTAACTTGAACTTATTTGATTGTTTAAAATTTCAACTGCAGCACGGACAGAATATTGATTTAAATTCTGATGTGTTACAGCTCGCATGCAAATTCCTTAACTGACGTTTCGACATTTCGAATTAATAAATCAATTACAAACTTCAAATGCCGATTCGCGTAAAAATGGTGGTAGGACCTCTTGTGAGTCCGCGCGGGTAGGTACCACCACCCCGCCTATTTCTGCCGTGAAGCAGTAATGCATTTCGGTTTGAAGGGTGGGGCAGCCGTTGTAACTATACTTGAGATTTTAGAACTTATATCTCAAGGTGGGTGGCGCATTTACGTTCTAGATGTCTATGGGCTCCAGTAACCACTTAACATCAGGTGGGCTGTGAGCTCGTCCAACCATCTAAGCAATAAAAAATAATAATGGAACTCTCAAAAGTTACGATACGAAAAATTATGATACAAGACATCGAAAAGAAAATATTACTAGAACATTGAAAAACTTGATCACAAATTGTAACGGTCTCACAAGATGCCCTATTTCATCCTATTATCCTTTCTAAGGGAATTTCTGAATATTTTTCCTATCCTATTCCTAATTTCCTAGCATTAAATATTTTATGACTTCCAAAACGGACAATTTTAAATACAAAATGAGATTATCACGAATATCTACCCTTACCGAACAAGAAAATCCGAAATAAAATCGTATTTAGAGCCAAAACGCACGGAAGCCTAAAAATATGCACATCATGCTTTTCATAATGCTTTTTTTTTACTTAAATGATGTCAAACGCCATTTACGTGTTACAAACTGTTACAAACGTCTTAACAGTTAACATAACTATAACTCAATCGGTCATTTAACTGAATAACATGAATAACAAAACTTATAAATTTAGTAAACATTTAAATCGGTTGACCTTGTTATGAGTTGATCTTAGTATGAAATTTTATATTAAAACTAGCTGATCCGGCAAAGGTTGTTTTGAGAATTTCTAGTGTAGAAAAAAATAATTACTTATTGTAAGTGTGTAAGGATGTGGTAAATGAGTGAAAGAGGCATGTAGCGCTGTGAATATAAAAATAACAAAACCTCATTGAACTATATAATGCCGCGTTATAAAAAAAAAAAAATTGTCCAAGAAATAAAAAAGGGTGCGTGTACTTATGTACGCGCGTAAGAACTTATACTTTATTTTTATTAAATTTATTTCTTTTTTTTTATTTAAATTTTAATCAATAACATCCTCAAACACGCATATTGGACATCCCTTTTCTTGACATCGTATAAATTCGGTAATTCTCGGTACGATTCGGAAAGTTCACCTGGGCTATATTCAGACTCGCCAAGTTACGTCGGTCGTATTGTAATGAGCGATTTAGTGGGCAACTTCATTGTGTTAATTTTGTGTCAAGGTGCGCATCGTAAAATTTCACTCTCATCAATTTTTCATAACGCGCCTAAAGAAGTATAACTTCAAAAATAAATGTTAGGGGTGGACAACCCTTATCACTTAGGGGTATGAAAAATAGATAGTAGCCGATTCTCAGATATACTGAACATGCATATAAAATTTCATAAAAATTGGTCAAACCGTTTCAGAGGAGTATGGTAACTAACATTGTGACACGAGAGTTTTATATATAAGATTGTATGTTTTATTTCAGAACTGAACTGAAAAATGTTCTATGCATCTAAATGCGTTTGAAGTTAAGCCGACACGAGTGGGTGTCCTTTGTCGTGTTTTACCTGATGCATTTCAGTTTGAAAAGCAGAATTACCTTTTGTTCGAGTCCACATTTTGAACACACGCAAAAAAACTAAAGCGGTATGCGCGAATTGTTTAATTCTAGGTGATATTTCATGAGATCGAAATTTAGTTTAGTATTTAGTTTTGTTTTTCATTTCATTTTGAATCGTAATTACTAAATGATTTTCTATTTTGAAATTACGCTGTTCGATATTTTAGTTGCATTATCGCGGGCGTCTTGGAGCGCGGAGTCTACAACTACTCGAATTTTTATTATTATTTAATATTGACGAATAAACTCACGGCCCGCCTGTTGTTAAGTGATTACCAAGACTCACGAATGGCGTCCTAAATTTTATTAAAAAAAAACGGTTGTCCTTTCCTACCGTATTGCACGAATGCTTCTACCCGTTACTAAAATTAGCCCGTGGCGACAGCACACAAAAGCTTTCCGAAGCTATCCAATTAAAATAATGAAATATGTGTACGCCATATTTACTTTTCGCCCGTTTAAAATAATTGCATTTCGTCAAAAAAAACAATGAAATTTACGGAAAACTTAAATGAAAGTTGTCTGTTCGGTTATACGGTTACTACGCGATCAAAATTCTGGCGCCGACGAACTAATTGCATGTTTCTATTATTCATCGTAATAATTCGATAACATTCACATAGAGGTCGACAGATTTATGCGCTTTGATTTGATGGTAGGGACAAATGTTGCAAAGTACTGATAGGGGGGATTACTGATGGTAAGCCCGCTCCGACTTTCCTGTTAGAACGGTGGGAAAACCGGAATATAATCGAGACTTGGATCTCGTGTCACACTGTGATTAGCGGTATTGACGTTGTAGAATGTACGGATTCCGGTAACATTATAATTATTAGATTTCATATCACGAACCGACGGGTGTTAAGTGGTTACTGAAGAACAAGTTGAAATAAAATGAGTTTAGTAAAAAACTCCTTAAACAATAAACTATTAACAAATAAATTCATCACGCAAAATTTAAAATTAGCAACAGATAAAATAATCATAATTAGGTGAATTATTCTTGGAACGACAACTAACAATAAATCATAAAATTATTAAATTCAAGATAGAAAGTAATGAATAAAAACAGAATTCTTTTGAAACGAAAAATAATCAAAATCAAACTTACCACTTATATTGTCATATTCTCGCATAGCGGCCTCCTCCTCTTCCGGATCTTCGCGAATACTATAAAGATTCAAGTCAGTGGGCCGCTCTGAGGGATAAGAGTGAAAGAGCGCAGGACCATCCATATCCCATGTTGGCCTATAAAACACCACATACATTAGTTATACAATTTAATCAAATTTGATAATTAATATTAGCCAAAAATACTTTTAAATCAAGTTAGAATGCATTTGATCTCTACTATTTTCTTAGACCGTTTAAAATGTATACCAAGTATGAAAATAATATAATTGATATGAGTTTAAATTTACATTAAAACGAAATTTGTTAGAAGCTAATAAAAAATCGGTAACTAATTTAAATGGATGTGCAAAATTAATCATTAAATGTATTTCAAAAGTGAAGCGTATAATTTTGTTAATGAAATTAGTAAGTACCATAGTGGAACTTTTGTGCTTTGAGAATACATTATAGTTTAACTTTTCTTCACTAGTACGGAACGTCCGACCTATCTGACGGTGTAGGAACGAATGTTTTCAGGTAACTATCAGACTCACTGTGCTGGGCATCACTGCCTCCTAAAGCACTAGAGGGGGACGGGCGGGGTTCCAATAGCCAATGTACTGTATTGTGCTTCGATGAAAATGTCGCGCTCTCTCCCTTCAACTTAGCGATGCATCGAGATTCAGTATTTTCAACTGAAGTCCAAGCTACGATAAATTAATCAATTATCTAAATATTTAATTTAACTAGTGGTCCCGCAGTAGTCGAAATTCGACTTTAATGAATTGAAATTATAAGTTTGATTATTATTATGGGTATATTATCAAAAACAGATTTCGCCAAGACTACACTATAGACAAATAATATTAAAGATAAACAATATTAACCTATTTTCAATTTGACCACAGACTTTATGCATTAACTAAAGTTTGACAATAAACAAGTACGTATGTGTGTGTGTGTCAAATACATGGCAGTGTGAGTAATGTTTTCGTTATTGATTTAATGTATTTTTTAGCCATTATTAAAAAAAAATAGCATTGTGCACTTCGTCTCTATATTTTCTCTATAAGTGTGGGAAATTTCATAGTCCTCCGTCCGCGCAATTTTCGTAAAAAGGGGTACAAAGTTTTTGCTTCACGTATTAATATATAGATTTAATTTAATAATGTTAAAACTTTTTTACCGTACGATCTTTCTTTGAGGGCAAGAGAACAACTAACTCGTATCCGTTGCAAATACTAATAAAATAATTCTGGATTAGTTACCGCATGTCGTTAATGTAAAAATATAGAATCAAGAATTTAAATGATTCCTGGTACTTTTCCCCGATAATATTTTTTAATGATAATTTAATTAATTTCGAATGTCATATAGTTTTACTAGTATTAAGATTACACACCCCACAGTGGAAAAATCGGTTACTTATTTAGACATTTAGGTTTTTTTTTGTTTTTTTTTTTATTAGTTTATCCTCAGTTAACACTATTATTTATTTGAAAAATAACAAGATACTGGAAATTAAATGCATTCTGTCATCGATGAGTCTATTTTTTTTTTATTTGTATGCAGAATTATTAATAGAAAAAAAATCTCATACTTACCTTATTTTACCTGTCGTTGAGTCTTCTTACTCTTTGTAACTAAGGTAATGTATTTTCTTCCGTGGGCTTCCTCAGAAAGTTCTTGTTAATAACATACAAATATCAATTTTTGAGAACTTTTCGCACCGAAAGTTTTATTCAAATTAAATTTAATTAGAGAAATTAAGATGTGTGGAACGTAGGTTCGCATATTTATAAGTTAGTTTTAAGAACTCAGTAATGCAGCCTGCATTGTTAGGAAAATTAACACTTTTACCTACTAGTTGATTAAGAAATGATTCGCTTCATAATTACCTTAGTTTAATAAATAAATAAATAAATATTTATTATATTATATTAATGTATCGTCTTCATTCACGTAATTTGATTACTATTATAGGATTTAAATTTTCACATCATTTGTCACACAGATGATTTGTTTGATTTAGAGATTGGCCAGTCATGTATAAACATTAAGCTATTTAAAATTTTATATATTTGACGAAATCTAACGGCTTTAGTCTACATCTACATTGAAGTTGTCGTCAATAAGGATAAGCATGTTGTAAGACCGCACGGGTAGGTACCACCGCCCCGTCTATTTCTGCCGTGAAGCAGTAATGCGTTTCGGTGTGAAGGGTGGGGCAGCCGTTGTGACTATACTGAGACCTTAGAACTTATATCTCAAGGTGTGTGGTGCCTCTACGTTGTAGATGTCTATAGGCTCCAGTAACCACTTAACACCAGGTGGGCTGTGAGCTCGTCCACATATCTAAGCAAAAAAAAAAAACTGCGACTGAAAATTCATGTCTCAAGTTGGGTGGCGGAATTTACGTTATTAATGTCTATGGGCTCAAGTAAATTAACATTAGGTGGGCCGTAAGTTCGTCCATCCATCTAAGCAATCAAATAAAATAAAAAAAAACATCGTAGTGGAGTTATTTAAAAATATTTTCATTTTTTTTTTTTTTTATTGCGTAGATGGATGGACGAGCACACAGCCCGCCTGGTGCTATGTGGTTACTGGAACCCATAAACATCTACAACGTAAATGCGCCACCCACCTTGAGATATAAGTTGTAAGGTCTCAGTATAGTTGTTCATGAAAACGAACTCCCTGGAGCCTCTTTTCACGATGCCATCCACGCAGTCAAGAATAGATGGGGCTGGCGCAAATAGTACAGGAAAAACTGAACGTGCTCATTATCATATAAACTTTACTTACATTTTTTTTTTTTTAAATCAGTCGCGATTTGAATTCATCTCATACGAATATTTAAATATATAATCAAATCGCTTCGTAGTCGCAACAAATCACAAAATAAGATTCAAACACACGGAATGCTATGATGATTTTGATGATAATTAATACTAAAGTATGATAAAATCTCAAGAATTTTAATCGTGATTATTTTTTTTTAAATTCCAACGGATCCTAATGGAATCTAAAAACTTAATTTGATTAACAATTCACGAAACATTCTGGTTCAGAAATTTTCACAGAAGATGACGATGTTTCTTCAGGCAGTTTCCGGTACAACACCGCAGAATCTAATGGAAATTCCTATAAATAAGCTCAAAATTAAATGGAAATCGAGAACTGGTTGTATTTCTAAGAGAACTTGTGCCGCCAAGCATTGTACTAACTTTGGCTGGTTGCATGAAAGCTCTTATATTATTGTATATGTATATTATGTATTGTATTTCTAATTCGACTGCAGCCAACAAGTTTGCAGTTACGGTGAAAATTTGCGGAGGACAAAGTTTTATGTGTATTAAACATGTAATGTGTAAAATGACATATCTTATACCTTTAAACGAGCAATTCTTGTATTTTAATATATATATATATATAATCTGAATCTCGGAAACGGCTCCAACGATTTTCATAAAATTTAGTATACAGAGGGTTTCGGGGGCGATAAATCGATCTAGCTACGATTTATTTTCAGAAAATGTTGTTTTATTCGTGTTTTCAATAATCAACTCTTCCTGACATCTATTGGCGAATAATAATACTATTTTTCTTAATTGAGGACAACTAACCGCTTTAAAGACACGACAAGTTGGCGTTATCAAAAAAAAAACCGGTCATCATCTAGTAAATAGTAAAATCAGAATGGGCATGATTTCAATTGTTGATGAATTCGTCTGGCAATTATGAAATGTTTTTTTTACTAAGCTCAACAAATATCGACATACAAAACTACCGTTTCATAGATTCTGATTGGTAACTGAGTGTACGTTTCTATAGTCTAAAATATCATATTAAGTCCGAAACAAATAACAATTTTTTTGTTCAGGGTACTAGTAATTTGCTTGAAATTTTCGAATAAATTAGAGATGCCCGGTTCCACATATTGTAGTAGATATTAAAAGTATTTTTTTAACTCATTTGAGATTTGAGTTTGATTTCTCAAGGAACTCTTATCGAGATCTTTTATTTGTTTTATTATTTATAGTTTTACTATTTTACTGGAGATCACATGGAGAGGCCTATGTTCTGCACTGGACAGTGGACAGGCTGAGATGATGATGATGATGATGACTATTTTACGGAAATACTTCATTAAGAAGCCGTGGTAAGTGAGCCTGCACGGGCTGGTACCACGACTCTACCTATGTCTATCGTGAAGCAATAATGCGTTTCGGTTTGAAGGGTGGGCCAACTGTTGTACTGTAAAACGGAAACTTAAAAATCATGTCTCAAGGTTAGTGGCGATATTAATGTTGTTGATATTTATGAGTTTGATGTTGGATCGTGATCTGTCCGTCCACCTATCTAAGCAATCTATACTAATATTATAAAGAGGAAAGATTTGTTTGTCTGTTTGAATAGGCTCTGAAACTACTGAACCGATTTGAAAAATTCTTTCACTGTAGGGAAGCTACACTATTCCCGAGTGACATAGGCTAAAAATCTTTTTTGAAAAAGATTAGGGATCCTTACTAAAACTCCAATAATGTAACCCAGGGTGTAAAAAAGTTACTTAAAATATTGTTTACAGCGCGTGCGCTGCGAAAACTATTGATGATAGAATAAAATAATGTACTACGACTTTATAGAATACATTATTATTTGCAACAAGTGTCGCGACAACATATGTCTGACTATTATAGTTATGCAATAATAAGTGTTCTTTTATTTTAAAAAAATAAAACCACGTGAAATATTGTTGAAATTTTTGTTAAAGACCCGAGCGGAGCCTGAGTGGGCCGCTAGTAAATAATAAAGTGTTAAAAAAACGGAGGATGAACGATGATGATGAATGAATGAAGCAATAATATTTGTGTACAATAAAAGCTCCTTATTATTATATATAAAATCTTAATATATAAAATCATTTTTTCTTACACTATTTTTAATTCAAATATATTAAAATTCATTTTCTATTTTTTAGTTGGATTTTCTATAAAAGCGTATTTTGTTAGTTTTTTAAACTATTAATTAATTTTTTTAGTTGAATTTAAATTTTTTCATGTTTTTTTTTCAATTTTTTTTAATAGTCTAATGTCATCGGTCCTTATTAAGTATACTAAATTTTGAGTTAATCCGACGTTTTGAAAGGGGTCAAAATCATGTTCAAGGACTCCGTTACAAACATACCTATATATACGTCGGAAGCTAATGAAAGCGTATTAATGAAAATTAATATTATATTTCAAAATTAAATGGAATTCGTGGCCGCTATTATTAACTAGTCACTATAATTCCGTGTTTTCAATTTTGTCTGTAGTATACATTTAAATTGCATTTATTCATTAAAACATATTATGAATTTTAGCTACCTGTTTCACGAAAAGCCTGTGGAAGTTTCGAAATAATTTCATAATTTTGTTAGGCGACAATGCAGGATGCTTAGCAGTGTTTTCTAATAGAAATTTTCAAACGCTTATAGTTTCGTTTTTGTTCGAATAAATAAGTCTATTCCAATAGCATTCATAATTTAGTTCCAAGCCACTGATCTGAGCACTGATCTTCATACTATTTTCCGCCAAAAATATACATTTTTATTTATTTATTGCCCTTGTAGGCAGACGAACGAGCATACGGCCCGCCTGATCGAGAGTGGTTACTGTCACCCATGGACTTCAGCAATGGCTTCAGAGGCTGCTGCCTACTGTTAAAACATACAGTCAATTACATTTTACATTTAATATTTTACAGTACATATATTAAATGAAAGGATCAACTGCTGTATAATGTATCATATAGATCATACCATACCAAAAGCCTTCCCTGTAGTGACAATAATACCGAACTTTCAACTCGATCTCACAAATAATGCTTATACATATGGTATACGAAGAAGTGAACAAACAGGGGTGCAAATAAGTATTCGAAGGATCACATCATCTTATGCTGCATATTTTTATATTTTTCCTACCTTATCTGATGGTCTAGAGAGACCATATCAGCGTAACCTTAACTAATAGGTGAGCCCACGGGGCTCAAACCTGACAATGTTGCTAACACGAACCCTAGCGAGAGCAGTGCTTCGCAGAATCTACCACCGGATCGGAAACGCGACCCACTGAGAAGATCTGGCGAGAAACTCAGTGGGCTGTGTCTGTGGGTTAATTTACTCGCCGAGCGACGGGTTCGACGGGAACGATGACCGGTGCTTGGGGTACCTAAAAGCACCATTAGTGGATCGGGAGGATCCGAAATGACGTGTTCTAATTATTAACATCCTCGACAAATAGACAAGCATCCAGGTCTCTTAGGACCACCTAAGGCTGTTACCAAGCCGGAGCTTATAAACACAATAAAATGAAAATGGCGCCAAAAACCCTAAAATTTTGTAACCAGAATGCAAAACTGCAGCAATAGGGAGGACATTATGTATAGCCTTGACGGCTCAAAATACGCTCTGCAATCAGTAACATGTGATTAATATTTATCAATCCTTTGAATACAAATAAGCGTGTAACATTTCATTGTTGTTCACGAATGACGGTGATCATTTCAAATTATATAACTAGTCAGGTCATAAGTATTGTCACACAGTAAAAACTTTTCTTTTAGAATGCTGGCCACAAAAAAGTTTATTGAATTCGAATTTAGAATTGTTCAAGAAAATAAAAATGTATACTTTTAGAATTTTACTGATTTTTAAATATGGAGTGGACGCTTAAAGAAGGCCGTGTTGCAATTATTGCGTTGCATCGTTGCGGTTACGCGCCAATTCAAATTTTTAACATACTGAAAAATTTGAATATAACCAAAAGATTCGTTTATCGTACCATCAAACGATACAATGAAGACTCTAGTGTAGATGACAGGTCAAGAAGTGGTCGCCCTCGGTCTGTTAGGACTCCAGCAGTGATAAAAGCTGTGAAGGCGCGAATTCAAAGAAATCCCAAACGTAAGCAGAAACTGTTGGCCCTTCAGATGGGGTTAAGCAGAACCACGGTGAAAAGGGTGTTAAATGAAGACTTAGGGCTTCGGGCATATCGAAGAAAAACAGGACATCGTTTGAATGCTCGTCTAATGGACCTGAGACTGAAGAGATGCCGCGCTTTGTTGAAGCGGTACGCGGGAAAAAAATATCTGGGAATTCTTTTTTCGGATGAAAAATTTTTTACCGTAGAAGAGAGCTACAACAAACAAAATCATAAGGTGTACGCACACAGTAGTGAAGAAGCGAGCAACCGTATTCCGCGTGTCCAACGAGGTCATTTTCCATCCTCGCTCATGGTATGGTTGGGAGTTTCTTATTGGGGCTTAACAGAGGTACATTTTTGTGAGAAAGGTGTAAAAACGAATGCAGTTGTGTATCAAAATACAGTCCTGACGAACCTTGTGGAACCTGTTTCTCATACCATGTTCAATAACAGGCACGGGGTATTCCAACAAGATTGGGCGCCAGTTCATAGAGCGAAGAGCACACAAGACTGGCTGGCGGCGCGTGAAATCGACTTCATCCGACACGAAGACTGGCCCTCCTCCAGTCCAGATTTGAATCCGTTAGATTACAAGATATGGCAACACTTGGAGGAAAAGGCGTGCTCAAAGCCTCATCCCAATTTGGAGTCACTCAAGACATCCTTGATTAAGGCAGCCGCCGATATTGACATGGACCTCGTTCGTGCTGCGATAGACGACTGGCCGCGCAGATTGAAGGCCTGTATTCAAAATCACGGAGGTCATTTTGAATAAACTTTAGTGTCATAAGAATCTATGTTTTGTTAAGTTCATTTTGGTATATGAATGGTTACATAATGAATAAACTTGTTTCAATTATTTTACATTAAACATGTGACAGAATTTATGACCTGACTAGGTACATGTATCTATTTTAAATTAAAATAGCTTTCACTGCATCATTCGAATTTAACATTTTAAAATAAGTACTCTTGTGTAGAGTTTAATCTCAGTAAATCGTTAATGGATCTTAACGTAGCAACAACCACAATTCACACGTTTTGCTTATCACAAAGTAGCGTAATAATATTCCACGATACAAAAAACATGTTTTTATAAAATCTGCAACAAAAGCGCATCTATGGGAAAGCATCGGTAACTCGAGACACGCTTATAGTAAAATATGATTACTTGGAACTATTTACCGACTTCCGATAATAAAATGTGACGATCTGCAAATAAGCGGCGCTCACGTTGACTACGTCAAGTAATTTGACGTTCGACGTGTTACCACTAATACAATTTTTACCTAAGTCCTTACTTCAGAAATAAGCTTCATTTGCTACTAGTTCATGAGATAGTAAAAGTATTATGGTCAGTCCGTGACCGTGCCGCGTTTATTCTCGGTAGACTCTACCCCATGATCTGTAAGCGGAGTAAAATGTCCCTTCGGAACAAGGTGACACTTTACAAAACTTGCATAAGGCCCGTCATGACTTACGCGAGTGTGGTGTTCGCTCACGCGGCCCGCACACACATAGACACCCTCCAATCCCTACAATCCCGCTTTTGCAGGTTAGCTGTCGGGGCTCCGTGGTTCGTGAGGAACGTTGACCTACACGACGACCTGGGCCTCGAATCAATTCGGAAATACATGAAGTCAGCGTCGGAACGATACTTCGATAAGGCTATGCGTCATGATAATCGCCTTATCGTTGCCGCCGCTGACTACTCCCCGAATCCTGATCATGCAGGAGCCAGTCACCGTCGACGCCCTAGACACGTCCTTACGGATCCATCAGATCCAATAACCTTTGCATTAGATGCCTTCAGCTCTAATACTAGGGGCAGGCTTAGGGACCCCGGTAACCGTACTCGTCGAACTCGACAAAGAGGTCGACGTGCAACCTAACCCATGCATCAGCCCGCTGAGTTTCTCGCCGGATCTTCTCAGCGGGTCGCGATTCCGATCCGGTAGTAGATTCATTCGCGAAACAATTGCTCTTGAGTTGTTAGGTCTCCTTCGGAGGCGCTCGGGCAGTTGTTAGCAAATCCCACCCCTCTTGGCTGAGCCTTTGCTCGCCCACCTGTCCTGGTGAAACTGGAAAGGCCTTCGGGCCACCAGTAAACTTTCAATCATAAAAAAAAATAAAAAAAAAAAAAAAAAAAAAAAAGTATTATAAAGCCGCCTGAACGGGCTGTCTATTTCTACCAAGGAGTAATAATGCACAGTTATGATTACCGTTAGTTTTAATACAAATGAGATGATGACGTCATGTCCAGAGAAGATCACGCTATGTTGTATATGAGTCTCAGTTAGTATCGGATCGTTATCATTATTGTGATATGCAAAACAGCTTGCTGATTTCGCAATCGACTTCTCGTCTCGAGTGGGCACTCGGTAACCGATGATTTTGATTGATTGCAATATATTTTTAAGCTATTGCATAGCTTTTATCGCGGGCCTTGAGCGCGGCGACCGAATCATGAAATTCCGTAACGAAAAAACCTTACACCCCTCACTCCGCCTACCATGTAGCTCGCGTTCAACACATTCACACGTTGCGCTTGTGTAGTGTTTGTGAATAAGCTCGTGACGTGACGTCACACTGCATGCGCATCAAGAAAAGTCTGCTCATCTCTCTCTCGCGCGGTCTAGCTTATGTGTGAGAAGGGGACAGTTGGGGTTTTGCTTTTATTAATGTTTAATATAGCGTGGTCTTGTTTTATTATTGTTTTAATATTAAATTATCATTGTCTAATTATGATTGCATAAGTTGATAAAAAATGCTATGCCGCTTTACCGCGGCAGTTCCCGAGTGCCACACGTTTTTTTTACCTATTCTAGTAACCTCGAGGGTAATATAATACGTGTAGGGTATGTGTAGGGTAATGTAATAACGTGTAAGCGAGAGCTCACAAGGCTCACTTTGTCGAACTTGCAAGCACTAGCTCTAGCAAGCGCAGTGCTTCGTTGACTTTACCATTGGATCAGAATCGGAACCCACTGAGAAGATCCGACGAGAAACTCAGTGAGCTGTGTTCATTACAATAGTCATAGCCAGCTGCTCTCTGAAATCCTTTCAAATTATTAATTTCAAATTACAATGTGCGTTTCACTAAATAATACAATTTATTCATTTATATAATGCCACGTTCTGGTGTATACACTTTTTAATCCCGATGAAATAGTTGTAGTGTGCTTAATTAAATGTGACGTCACAAAATGGTTTCTCCGTCAATTGGTTAATTCAAAATTACTATTATTAAGAAAGAAATGGCTTATCGAAGATATTAAACATTTTCCTTTCGTTATATGCTTTAAAGTGAAAAAAAATACGTATAAGAAAAAAAAAACTTTGCAACATTAAAAAATCCGCGTGAACCCTGCCTTTCCGTCATTCTAGCAAAAATATAAGATAAAGTGAAATTAGATAATTGATCGTGGTAAAATACGTATTGAAACATAATACACTTGTTTACGTGTGTATAAAACAATAATTTTATTTCTAAGAAACCGCAACGGTCATTTAGTGATAAGGTAATTGGATAGTTCTTGATAAAAAATAAAGTGTATTTCTGTTTTTTTTATTGATCTTTATGTATCAATAATCATATTTTTCTTTCTGAGATCTATTTCGTTTGTAGTTGTAAAGAAAACGGTTGATTCTGTAAAATTCGTGAAATTCAACTATACCTAAATTGGCCTACGTCTGAATTATGAATGATCAAGTTATCTTAATGTTTTATACTTTGTTTTAACTAACAAAATGTATTTTAGTTTCGCCAAATATACGAGTATAACAGAAATAGTTTTGTTAGTAGGCAATTTCTAAAATTAGTCGTACTGTTTTGATGGCTTCTGCATTTTAGGCTGTGAGGCTGGTAAAATACCACTAACTTTTCTCTTTCGGTTACTGTACAAGACAATTATAGATTAATCGGAGAATGGGCAGCACCTTTCCTTGGACTAGAGGTCCCGCAGTAGTCGAAATTCGACTATAATTGGAATGTAAGTTTGTATTTTATACTTCTATAATCTATTATGATTGTATTTTATACTTCTATAATCACAAATTTCGCCAAGGCTACACTATAAAAAATATTAATAAAACAAACAATATTGAAGTATTCTCAATTGGACCACAGACGTCAAGAACAAAAGTTTGACAATTAATAGTATGCGTGCGTCAAATACATAGTATGTAGTGTGTGTAATGTTTTCTTTATTGATTTAATGTATCTTTTATGCATTATTTAAAAAATATATTAGCATTCTGCACTTCTTCTCTATATTCTCTATAAGTGTGGAAAATTTAATACTCCTCCGTCCGTGCAATTTTCGTAAAAAGGGATACAAAGTTTTTGCTTCACGTATTAATTATATAGATACTGTAGTAGTATACTACGATCACCAACCAGCATATAGTGGTGGTAGGACGTATTATAATCCCGCGCAGATAACTTAATATTAACGACATCTTGCGTTTTAATACCGTGCAGATAATTAACGACATCTTGCCTGTTTCTACTGCGGATCTGTCATGTATTTCGGATCGAGTGATAGAACATTGCATTGTGTAATGCTAGCCACCCTGGAGCTCATGCTTCGTACAGACAGACAGCATACACGCCGTGATATCTATAAGCTTCGCTAACCACGAAATAACCATTAAAATCATTTTCATCCAATCTGACGAAATACGATCTAGATTGAATTCGTATTGACGGAAATCGATTTAAAATAACGAAGAAATATAGTTTTAAATTAATCTTCTGAACGATTGATTCAGATCGGTTATCGCTATATAAAATATGATACTGTCACAGCATTCAAAACTGTTTTGTTTATAGTGTCCCAAAATATGGATGCGTTTTTATTGGAAATTCAGAATCCTTTGATTCACTACAAAACTTTAGCTGTGTATTTCTCTTTGTTTAGCGCCCAGTGGTATTGAAACCGATTTCATTTTTTCAAAAGAGTGCCTTTTTATTCTGTTAGCTTTCAAAGCGTCTTAACTGAGGCAATATGAGATATGCGGAAACATTGTCACTTAAATCCAAAGCTATTTCAGTATACAATTTTAAAAGGCAACTTTATTAAGCGACTTAAACTAGTTCTGTGTGTATTGGAGTTTTTCTATTCTCATGGATTTTAAATGTCTTTGGATAGACAGGCAAAGCGCTCAAGGTGGTTATTAGTGCAAGGTAACAGCGTAATGACAAAATCATAGGCTGATGTTGAAGACATTGAATTAGAAAGCTTTTGAATGAACTGCACTCCACTGTGTCCTGGACGCTATAACATGTCTTTCTCCAAACGAGGCTTGAAGACAGTACTGGCCCTGGGATCGCTCATGTTCATAAGGAATAGTAACCACTCACGGCTATAAAGCATACTTTTATTTCATTTTAAATCAATGCGGTTAATAGGAGGGACTCTTCAGATATCCAGAATGTGAATGTACAATAATCTGAATTCAAGATGTGTGGTATAGATCTGAATACCGAAACAAATGTATTAGCATTGATTCGAACGTGCGGATTCTATGCTTATCCGTATGATGTAATTTGCATTAAGATCCGGATAATTTGCTTACAAACAGTAATGCGCTTGACGAAGCATTCTCTATGTCATTCTCGTAGGTCCGTCCGGCGACGGTCGATAAGTTACTTTCGTATGATTGCCACATTAACCTTACAACTGAAGTTTGTAGCCACATAACAGAGAGACACATAACAGACACAGATGGTCCCTGACTCCTTCGTTATGTAGGCTATCTACAGGCTCAATCTCCGCATTATCGATTTCTTAGTTTCGTCACTAGTACCACTTCACCACGGGATAAAATTACTAATCGACGCTTGAAAGGCAAACATGACTAAGCGACAATAACTGCTTTGTACATAAATGATAGGCAATAACCATATTCGATGCGCAAAAAATATATTTTTCTAGGTCTATTAAAATCATTTCAATCCTACAGCTACTAGCTAGATTCTACTACAGCTAGATTCGTTAAAATCAATTTTTTTTTCATGTATTTCAACTTTAAATTAGTCTACTGTAAAGTTCACGCATTGTCGCTTAGTCACGTTTGCCTTTCAAGCGTCGTAATGTATGTACATGTTATATACTCGAAGTTATTTTTATTAAATTAATATTTTAAAACTGATACCTTCAAAATGCATTAATTTCCTTTTTGATATTTTTGTTGTATTGGCGCTAAAAATATGGTGCGTCAGAATATTATGCATAGACAGGCTTACTGGATTGGTTACACTTGTTTTGAATGAATTTGAATCAATTGTGCTATTTACTGATTATGTTTTATGCTTCACCAGTAAGCCTTAGTTAAATTTAGTAAGCTTACGAATCGAGTTACGATATAAAAACCCTGAATGTCTTTTCTATTATTATTGGTAGTAAAACTACATATTATATCTACGGAGAAGTAATAAAAATTTAAAGGGACTATCTAATAAAAAAAATTGTGATTCTGAAGGCAATTTGCACTTTTTTTTGTTTCACTGGTGACTTGCGTTTTTTTCTATTTTGTACTCATAGATACAATCCACTGGATTTCACGATTCCAGTCTGGTGGTAGAGTCAGCGAAGCACTGATCTTGCTTGTGCAGATTAGAGGAGCTTGGCCGAACATCCCCTACCCACCGACGCAACCTCGAAGTCCTGGTGCCCATGCTGGGGCATGGTCAAATCGGCAACACAGCATGTTCTCCTTCCGCCTCACGCAGATCCTCTTGGGGCATGGCCGCATCGGGAGGTACCTGTGGAAGGTCTGGGGGAGAGAGCCACATCCGGGTTGCCACCAGGGCGGGTACCCGGACGATGACGCTCAGCTTGCGCTGGAAGCGTGCCCGCGTTGGAAGCACCCGCGGCGAGACGTTATCGCGGTGCTGGGGCGGGACCTCTCCTTGTGGGCTGTCGTCCTCCACATTGTACAGGACCAGAGTTCGTGGAAGGCCTTCGCGAGAGACTCCTTGAGGCTGAGGAGCGTAAAAGGAAGTGGGCCTTCTTCGGCTCCTCAGCAAAGAAAGCGGGCTGGGCAGCTCAGCCGCGAAGATCCCGTTCAGCTCGCGTAGGATATCGGGGGCGGGGGCATGCGGTGCTCGGCTGTCGGTCCGGTAGTGAGTCGGGACAAGGTAACTCCTGTGCGCCGCCCACTGTGTCTTCCCGGGGATGAAATCCCGTCCTATGATCAAGACGGATATCGGCGAAGGCAGTTTTTCGGCGCGCACTATGCGGTACCATAGATTTTGTCGAGTCAGAGTAGTGGAGCTCGATGGAGCTTAGTCGGTATTAGGTTTGCCGGGGCAGGTATTTCGTTGCTCACGCCACACGACTTAAGGCGTAGTCTCCTAGGAGAAATTGGAAGAAGAGGAGGGCCTCTGTCTTCCGTTTCTCCCTCTTTTTCTCTGAAGGCACCGGAGCTCGACATAACTCGGTCTTTTACCCTCCCTTGACCGGATATCCGTAAACAGATTCTCCAGCGTTAAAAAAATGGCAGATACTAACTAACTCTTTCAGGCTTAGCCCCGAGAGCTCCCTCACCTGTCACAGTGAAACCAAAATAGTCCCTGGAGGCTACTGACAAATAGGTAGGCAAAAAAAACATACTACTTTCTTCACGCTGGCCAATATCACAACTCTGCCTTTATAGCCTAATTAATTAACGGATTTTCTGGTTTAAAGTGTAGGGCATTCGTTAAATAAAAATATGCGGACTACCATTACGTGTCTTCAGATCAATTATTTACGTCGTGCTGGGCAAACCTATCAACAGGCCGGCCGTCAGCTCCACAATCCAAAAAATAATAATGACGGCCGCCGATTGGCTTTTAATGTTTAGTAGTATCAATTAAACGCTTATAGTACACTTTGAGTTTTTGGTTTACCTAATGCATTTTCTGTTAGAATAAATTCAAAAAAAAATATGTATATATCCCGAACGTAGGTAGTGTTAGTATTTTTTTTTGCCTATTGTAGTACCTAACACATTCAATGCGTAAACACAACTAAAACAAGATGTGAATGTACACTCGTAGTAAGAAACCTGCACACGGACTTGCGAATAACATTTACGCACTGGAAATTGTGGTTTCAAATTTTAACGTCAAAAACGGCCGGAGCACTTGCATCGAGGCGTAATTCAGGATACACCCGAAGAAACTCCAAGCAAACTTGAAACTTAAAATGCAGCGACTAAAGTTAATATTTCGTAGAGAAATGCTCCGAAAGCCAATTACCTAAACTGTAACATGCGATTTTGGAGTGAACATTTCGTGTATGATATTTCTGGTAACAATAGTTTACGATTTAACGCGTTTAGGGTGCTGGTGGTGCTGCCCCGCTTTTGTAGCGCATCAGGGATGTTTGCAGACGCGCACATAGATTGTTTTTACGCTACCATGCGTAAGAGGTGTGCATCTCTGGTAAACAGAGTGAGGGCCAGCTCCAACAATATCCTGAGCATGATCACAAGCAGGCTGGACTGTATATACATGGGTCGCTGTGGTGCCATCTCCCATGGGATGTTACCACAGTAATTCATTGTGATGTAAATATAACTACGAACATAGGTCTAAGTCTTATTAACAATTTATATGAGTCATGGTTAATTGAAATAAAAACATTATTATTATTATTATTATATCGGATCCGCTGTCTGACTTAATTTAAACTAAAATGTGATTTTCAGTTTATACAATACAAGCGGCCCGCTCCGGCTCCGCTCCGGTCTTTAACAAAAACTAACAACGATATTTGACGTTGTTTTATTTTTTTAAATAAAATAACACTTATTGCGGCATAACTATAGTAGTTAGACATAATTATGTTGTTGCGAAGCTTTTTGTAAGTAATAATGTGTTCTACAAAGTCGTAGTATATTATTTTGTTCTATCATCAATAGTGTTCGTAGGGCACGCGATGTAAAGAATATTTTAGGTATTTTTTTTACACCTTGGGTTACATTATTGGAGTTTTAGTAATGATCCCTATTTTTTTTCAAAAAAGATTATAGCCTATGTCACTCGGGACCGTGCTGGAGTCATGGTCCAGACGGCTGGGCGATCCTTCGGCTGGTCGTAGGACCGTCGAGGTGATTCGCCCGGTTCTTGTGAATTGGGTGAATCGTGACAGAGGACGCCTCACTTTCCGGCTCACGCAGGTGCTCACTGGGCATGGTTGCTTCGGTGAGTTCCTGCACCGGATCGGAGCCGAGCTGACGGCAGAGTGACACCATTGTGGTGGTGACTTGTCGTTGCCGGGTGTTGTGGCATCGATGCTCGGTGACGACGAGTCGTGGAAGGCGATGCTCGACTTCTGCGAGTGCACCATCTCGCAGAAGGAGGCGACGGGGCGCGTGCGAGACGCGCAGGCCCGCCGCCGTCGAGCGGGGGCCAGGGAGGCGGATTTCGCCCAAGCCCTGGCCCTCTAAGTGTTTCGGGTCTCTCTCACATGTCGGCCTGGGGACCGGAGAAGGGGACCTAAGAAGACGACGTGCAAGCTACTCTGCACGCGTTTTATGCAAGAGCGTCCAGGTGATGGAAGGTCGGCTATCCTCAACCCACGCTGGTTCTGACCCAGCGGGGTATTCCGAGGGTAGACCATTCTAACCGGCGCCATCTAGGCGGGCTTCGGATAGCCTGCCGACCGAGTGGACTGGTGGTCGTGACGCCGACGACCCGAGGGGGAGGGTGATGGGAGAGATGTGCTCCGCACTAAACGCTTCACTTTCCCCCCTTTGCCTTTTCATGAGTTCTGTCTCATGCGAGGTTTGGATGCTGGTTGTTGAGCGACAGGAGGTTTTAGTCGGTTCAACTCCGACATGCCCCGCCCTCCATCCCCAGTGTCCCCAGTGGTGGGTGAAAGTACGGTGATTTCCTCCTGACAAAAAAAAAAACACTCGGGAATAGTGTAGCTTCCAAACAGTGAAATAATTTTTCAAATCGGTTCAGTAGTTTCGGAGCCTATTCAATACAAACAAACAAATCTTTCCTCTTTATAATATTAGTATAGACAAAAGTTAAATTTTGACTGACTCGGTGATGCAGTGGTTAGCGCCTCTGACTGTTGCGCCGGAGGTCGTATCTTCGATTCCCGCATCGGTCAAACATTGTGTCATGAACAGATTTGTTTGCTCTTTATCTGGGTGTGTATTATCTATATTTGTAACTAGTCAGGTCATAAGTATTGTCACACAGTAAAAACTTTTCTTTTAGAATGCTGGCCACAAAAAAGTTTATTGAATTCGAATTTCGAATTGTTCATGAAAATAAAAATGTATACTTTTAGAATTTTATCCATTTTTAAATATTGAGTGGACGCTTAAAGAAGACCGTGTTGCAGTTATTGCGTTGCATCGTTGCGGTTACGCGCCAATTCAAATTTTTAACATACTGAAAATTTTTAATATAACCAAAAGATTCGTTTATCGTACCATCAAACGATACAATGAAGACTCTAGTGTAGATGACAGGTCAAGAAGTGGTCGCCCTCGGTCTGTTAGGACTCCAGCAGTGATAAAAGCTGTGAAGGCGCGAATTCAAAGAAATCCCAAACGTAAGCAGAAACTGTTGGCCCTTCAGATGGGGTTAAGCAGAACCACGGTGAAAAGGGTGTTAAATGAAGACTTAGGGCTTCGGGCATATCGAAGAAAAACAGGACATCGTTTGAATGCTCTTCTAATGGACCTGAGACTGAAGATATGTCGCGCTTTGTTGAAGCGGTACGCGGGAAAAAAATATCGGGGAATTCTTTTTTCGGATGAAAAAATTTTTACCGTAGAAGAGAGCTACAACAAACAAAATGATAAGGTGTACGCACACAGTAGTGAAGAAGCGAGCAACCGTATTCCGCGTGTCCAACGAGGTCATTTCCCATCCTCGCTCATGGTATGGTTGGGAGTTTCTTATTGGGGCTTAATAGAGGTACATTTTTGTGAGAAAGGTGTAAAAACGAATGCAGTTGGTTATCAAAATACAGTTCTGACGAACCTTGTGGAACCTGTTTCTCATACCATGTTCAATAACAGGCACTGGGTATTCCAACAAGATTCAGCGCCAGCTCATAGAGCGAAGAGCACACAAGACTGGCTGGCGGCGCGTGAAATCGACTTCATCCAGTACGAAGACTGGCCCTCCTCCAGTCCAGATTTGAATCCGTTAGATTACAAGATATGGCAACACTTGGAGGAAAAGGCGTGCTCAAAGCCTCATCCCAATTTAGAGTCACTCAAGACATCCTTGATTAAGGCAGCCGCCGATATTGACATGGACCTCGTTCGTGCTGCGATAGACGACTGGCCGCGCAGATTGAAGGCCTGTATTCAAAATCACGAGGTCATTTTGAATAAACTTTAGTGTCATAAGAATCTATGTTTTGTTAAGTTCATTTTGGTATATGAATGGTTACATAATGAATAAACTTGTTTCAATTATTTTACATTAAACATGTGACAGAATTTATGACCTGACTAGGTATATATTTGAACGTAGATAAGTATGTATGTAACTAAGGTTCTGATACCCATAGTACAGGGAATCCTAAATTGGGGCCAGATATCCTTGCGTGATTTGTTTCCAGTTACTATATTATTATATTATATCAACGCCTCGATCCTAAAGGAACTTAATATCTCTTAAAGGTGGTGGTCGACAGTGCAATTCAGGATTCCCCGATATTTTGGACACGTATCGCGACGACCAGCAGAGTCTATCGAGAAACTTTTTGTAGGGTAGGGTCAATAGTAAAAGATCTCGTGGACGAAGCTTCATGCACTGGATTGATCAAGTGAAAATTCTTACCACCCTTAACACCCCCGCCCCCCCACATAACGAGTGCATGCGCCAAGCCTAAATTCGTGAACTATGGAGAACAGCTGCGAAGGTTTTAATAAATAATTCCACATCACCATGACTCACGACCCTCGACGCAACAATTAGAGACGCTAAATACTGCACCACCCAGTCAGTTTACTCATCCAAATTTAATAAAGAAATGTTTTTTTTAATGTTTTGGTTTCTACCCAGCAATTATCCAGGTAAGGGGGTGTAGCGAACTGCGTATTAAGTGGTTACCGTTTATTAACATTAACATCAATTTTGAACGATCTAATCCATAGACACAGTCTACTGAGTTTCCGTTTCCGATCCGGTGATAGATTCTGCGAAGCACTGCTCTTGCTAGGACTAGTGTTAGCAACACTCCCGGCTTGTGCCCCATGAGCTCACCTACTCGTCGGGTTACGCTGACAGCCTCTCAAGGCTAGGAAGCTCAACTTAGGTAGGAAAAAATAATTATATAATAATTATGAACACTATCACCTTGAAATAACAGGTTAAGGTTTCAATTATATTATCCACTGGTTATCCGCGTGACTTCTGTACCGCGCAAATAAAGAGGATATTAATACGTAATTGAGCGAATTTATATATATATATGTCGTGGTTAACGACTTTTAGTAATATTAAGACGTTGTTTTGACTATTATTTTAAATGATGAAATGTTGTTTTGATAAATATCACAAAATGTAGGGTAGACTCCGTAACGCCACAGTATAAAATGGCGGTACGTGGACAGAGTCGTGGCATTCCGTGTCAGACAGTCATTCAGTTCGTATCAGACGGTCCGTCCGTCTCAGTCAGTGAGTCTCTGGCAGTCAGTCTGTCGGTATGTGGAACGAAACTGTCGGTTTACCCTGTCATTGTGAATGTTGTGTGTGTGTTGAGTTTCAGTAATTATTATTCAAAAGGTTTTATTGACTTTTTATAAAATGAGTTCAACCAAATACGAGTGATGACGGAAACTACCGCTTAGCCATCCCTGACGCGCGCCGACATATATATATAACATAATGTTGCTTCACTTCGATGTGAAGTAGGACAAACAAACAAATATTCATATTTGTGATATTAATTAGTAAGTCCAGATAATCATTTCCATGCTGTTAATAATTTATTTAAAATTACTTTTACGATTAGGTTTCGAGTTTTTTATGGTCATCAGATTTATTATTTCAGAAATTGTGAATTATTCGAAGCGGTGGAAGTAATATAATGGAAATGATTAAATTATGTCCACTGTTCGAGAAATACGAAGAGAATACGATAATTTTTGTTATTCCCTAATCATAGTTCGGGGTAGCGGTTGAACTGATTCCGATTGTAATCGTTACGGATTAAGTGCTAACTAGATCAGCTTTGACTGCCTCTTCCTTTGTGGGGAGGGAAACCGGAATCAAAATTTCTAGATCTCTTTTTTTAGTTCAGGTCTATATGGGACCACGTGAACCCTATTGTACAGTTTTTTTGAGCTACGCCGGTACAAGTTAATGGCCGATCGAAATTCCTAATATCGCAGATGCTTTAGGCAAACTAAAAAATAGTAATTACCTTAATAATTACCTTGTTTTGCATTTATATTGTGTTAAAATATAGACCGTGAAGCTGTGGACATCAAAACAAACAGACCACGACTTAAAACTTTTTTAAGTGATTTTCGAAATATCATACATTTTTTTTATATTTAACGGCGCGTCCATTAAACTATTGTCGTTTGCTTAGAGTGACTTATATTAACTCTGACGTAATATAGAGCACTGGTGCTCTATGGGTGGCTGTCATTCGATTAGTCACCGAATGAATTGACAGCTTTTTTTTATTGCTTAGAAGGGAGGACGAGCTCACGGTCCACATGGTGTTAAGTGGTTTCCGGAGCCCATAAAAACAGACGACAGCATGACACCAGAAGGTGGCTGCCGCCGAACATCACCAAACATGAATCAACCCTTATATTATGTATATGTAATGTCGATGTGACTACCCTCCGCCCATTCAAGACCACCCTGCTGAAAATCCCACCTCGAGGGGCATTGAGTTCATGCCCGGGCAGGCGTTCGCCCCAAATCCAGTTCCGTGCCCCATAAGGGTGCACAATGACCTGGTTAGTTAGTTAGACGACTGGCTCGTTGATTCGGCTCTTGCGACTCTCATACGTCGAAGAGTCCGACACCGCGTGGTGAAGCTCGTGAATTTGCAAAATACATGCTCAGGTCTTGGGGAGTATTGCTAAGTGTCGGAATTCGAAGCTGAGCTGATATGGCTACCGATTCCCTGTTCTGTTTTCTCCTGTACAACCTAACGCCCTGGTTTATTCACATAGCTAGTGTCAAATATACTCAATTAGCCACTTCTCCTTAACATTTCCGTGCACAGATCTTGGCCAATACGATGATAGATTCTCAGGCCGCCTTAGATACGATTCCACCTTAGGTACGAAGTGTCAACACCTAATAGTTTATACCTAATAGTCTTTTATATAGGGATTTTCATTAAGAGCGTTCGAACTTAAATATAAAATAAAAAAAGATTGTTTAAGTGATATTGCCACGATTTTTATTTTATTTTAAAGACTATTCGATGACATTGTGTATGGAATATAATTTCAGCCAAATGGGCGCCGCGAGTCCGTTGTAGATGGTGTATCCTAGAACAATTTTGTATGACATCTTCGCATAAATGGGGATCAATTTTACAATTAATTATTTCTTGAAGTCGTCGTGGCCTAAAGGATAAGACGTCCGGTGCATTCGTATGAAGCGATGCACCGGTGTTCGAATCCCGCAAGCGGGTACCAATTTTTCTAATGAAATACGTACTCAACAAATGTTCGCGATTTACTTCCACGGTGAAGGAATAACGTCGTGTAATAAAAATCAAACCCGCAAAATTATAATTTGCGTAATCACTGGTGGTAGGACCTCTTGGGAGTCCGCACGGGTAGGTACCACTACCCCGCTTATTTCCGCCGTGAAGCAGTAATGCGTTTCGGTTCGAAGGGTGGGGTAGCCGTTGTAACTATATTGAGACCTTAGAACTTATATCTCGAGGTGGATGGCGCATTTACGTTGTAGATGTCTATGGGCTCCAGTGACCACTTAACATCAGGTGGGCTGTGAGCTCGCCCATCCATCTAAGCAATAAAAAATTAAAAAAACGCGAAGAGCGCGAGTTATGTTGGCCTCGAGGGCGGCAATAGACTGTGGTTTGTCTGCATAAACTAGAGATTTCACGTAGCCCCACAGAAAGTAGTCGAGCGGTGTTAAGTCAGACGATCTCGGTGGCCAGTTGATGTCGCCACCACGCGAGATGACGAAGCCTTCGAATTTCTCATTCAGTAAATTTAATGTTTCCCGTTCTGTATGGCAAATGGTGCCATCCTGTTGGAATCACATCCATATCATCTATCCTAGGCCACAAAAAGCTTATTATCATCGTCCGATATCGGTCGCAGTTGACAGTGAGTGCGGCTCCTTGAATCTTCGGAGAAATAAGGGCCGATGACACCGCCGGACAAGCGTGTAGCGTCCTACGGTGATATGTCACGATTAAATACGTGTACATGTCAAATTTGACAGCTATCGCATTACCAAAATGGCCGCAATGAGCTCTCAAAGTTTGAGCATCCCTATTGGAAAACCATATATGTATATTCAGTTAACTACGAGAACTTTTATTCTTAATTTTGTTTTAGAGGTTTTTAAATAACTTTAGCTTTTATAGGTATATGATTTTTTTTTTCGTATGTTACATTAAAGAATAGTGTATTAGATTAGATCAAACGCTTGAGACGCGCGTTGAACTTTTCCTCGTGTGTTTTAGCTAATCTAGAGCTTTCGATGATCCTAAATTGTAATCCATTTTCTTTAGTGTTAAGTTTTTTCCTGAGTTTCGTCGTTTGCTCAGATTGTAAAGTGCTATACGAGCTATGAATATCATATGAAATCATACAATGAAATGATCCTTTTTTTCTCCATAAAGACTTAACCAGCGGCTCTCAACCTTTTTTACTCAGTGACGTAATAAGATACTCATTACAAACTCGCGACAACTTTACATACTTACATGATAAAAAATTATAGTCTACTTGAAGTTAGGCTTAGTTACATTTTTTTAAATATACATTATTTATCTATTAAACGTAAAACAATGCAGTTAACATCTAGTAAACAATTGTATAATAACGCCAGAGACATAATACCCCGGGTCACCTTAAATAAACATAGATATCTAGATTACGCGACACACTTGACAGAAGTTTGTGAGACATCGATTAATCGCGACAAGGCGGTTGAGAGCCGCTGGAAAAGTCTAGCACGCAATTTTATGTCGACTCAGTGAAGTATAGTTATCCATTTTAACTCCTGACGCGTCAGAACGATTTTCAATTAGGTAAAACACCTTAAGGAAAGCTTTCTGTCGCAGCCAAAATACGTTATAAAGAGACAGGATAGTTTTTTTTATTGTCATTGTAAGCCGATGAGTATACGGACTCTGGTGGCAAGACCGCTTGTGAGTCCGCGCGGGTAGGTACCACCGCCTTGCCTATTTCTGCCATGAAGCAGTAATGCGTTTCGGTTTGAAGGGTAGGGCAGCTGTTGTAACTATACTGAGATCTTAGAACTTACATCTCAAGGTGGGTGGCGCATTTACGTTGTAGATGTCTATGGGCTCCAGTAACCACTTAACACCAGGTGGGCTGTGAACTCGTCCACCCCTCTAAGCTAGAGAAGAGCTTCTCTAAGAAGACTAATTAATTAGTAATGACATTAAAAAAATACAGTGTGTTAATTTTAAAGATTAATTAATAAGAAAGAAAGGCATATATCAAATTGATACCTAGATAAGAAGATAAGTTTAATTATCTCACTTTTAATTTTAAATTTGCAGCTAAGATCCGGAAGCTTAATGTATTTCACACCCCACTGGATCTCCCGTTTCAGATCGAATTAGCCAACACATTAGTATGCAGGCGTTCCCGGGAATCAACTATAAGTAGTTACATCATTTATCTATTAACCGTACAACAATGCAGTTAACATCTAGTAAACAATTGTATAAAAACGCCACAGACATAATACCCCGGGTCACTTTAGATAAACATAGATATCTAGATCACGCGACACACTTGACAGGAGTTTGCGACACATCGATTTATCGCGACACGGCGTTTGAGAGCCGCTGGAAAAGTCTAGCACGCAATTTTATGTCGACTCAGTGAAGTATAGTTATCCATTTTAACTCCTGACGCGTCAGAACGATTTTTCAATTAGGTAAAACACCTTAAGCAAAGCTTTCTGTCCGAGCCAAATCGTTAGAAACAGTCAGGAAAGTTTTTAAGCTATTGCATAGCTTTTATCGCGGGCCTTGAGCGCGGCGACGGAATCAAGAAATTCCGTAACGAAAAAAACCTTACATCCCTCACTCCGCCTACCATGTAGCTCGCGTTCAACACATTCACACGTTGCGCTTGTGTAGTGTTTGTGAATAAGCGTGTGGCGTGGCGTCACACTGCATGCGCATCATGAAAAGTCTGCCCATCTCTCTCTCGCGCGATCTAGCTTATGAGTGTGAAAGGGACAGTTAATGTTTTGCTTTAGTTAATGTTTATAAATATAGCGTGGTCTTGTTTTATTATTGTTTTAATATTAAATTATCATTGTCTAATTATAATTGCATAAGTTGATAAAAAATGCTATGCAATAGCTTTACCGCGGCAGTTCCCGAGTGCCACACGTTTTTTTAATTGTCATTGTAAGTCGATGAGTGTACGGATTCTTTGATGGTAAGCTACCGTCGCCATGGTCATCAGAAAAGCCAGAGGCACAACCAAAATGCTGCCTAAAAGATGATCTATTCGCAAATGGTCATATCAGTTGAATCAAGTACACTATGTATATTTTTATTTAATTATTGGAGTCACAGAACTAAAAAAATTCTGTCTACTAATATTCAAATTCAAATCAGAATCGAAAATTTCTTGGTTTGAACGCCGTCGTATGAAGTGAAGTGAGAGGAATACGAAGATTTCCGGTGCATCCCTATCGTGCGATGCGGCCATACCTATGATCAAATTCCGTAGAAATATGCATTTTTTAAATGTAATATGTAACGTGTGTAACTCCTGTTCACAAATGACTTCAACTATGAATAGAACGGAATTTGTGCTAACGTCAGGTTGTAGCTTCAAAAAAACTGTCAAAAAATGTTAAGCTCTTTATGAATAGCGTTTCACGAACAATAATTACGAAACATTCAAAAGCTAGCGAAAAGCTTCTACGTTCGGAATGTGTTGGGTATTATTCGATGTGACAAAGTTGGAGCTATTGCGAAAATGAAGTTGAAACGATTGAGCTAAGCTAAGCTTTGTCACTTTTTGTAGAGAGCATTCCGACAAGCTCGGACGTAAAAGTTCGAGTTTCACTACACACGGATGACATATTTGAAAATATTTTACACAATTACTATTTTATTAATGGTCCAATGCACACGGAATATTTAAAACAGGCTACTAATAAGTACGGACGCCATGAAAATAACAAAAATCTAGCTTTGAAGTCTAAGCCGAAGCTCAACGCAGGATCCCAAAGCTCCCAAACTCGTGACGTTCGGTTATCGTTTAGAAGCAATTCTATATAAAAAAAAACCTCTTAGAGGAAACTCGACCAAGATTTCGACTCTTACGTATGCGTCGCTTATTTACATAACAATTTCTTAAAAACCGATTTTTCCGAACAAGCATGTCCTTAGATCTAAAACATAAATCATTTTTCACTAATGATCCACGTGTAACGTATCAATGCTGTATATTTTTTTGAAGAATAACGTGTGTAGGTGCCGATGTGGTTGTCACTCATTAGTCATACGAAACTATAATGGTGAACACGTTCATACGTGAATAGGCTATTAATGCCACACGAGTGGGGGTATTAATTCAAAAATCGTTAGATTGTTGGAAATATATTGTAAGTTTTCATATTTTCCGCCCATATGAATGTGATGTGACGTCAAGAGGCTTTATGTTATTTATCCATATGATAACGAAAGGCCGTAAAGAAAAGGCGCGGAGGTCGAGAATTTTGAAGAATACATTTCAGCAATTCCCATAAATATCGAAGCATGCGCGAAACAGACTTCATTTTGGAGTGAAAATGGTAATCCTAAAAGTCCATGAGCGACGATGATCACTTTGTTAAAGTTAGTATCAAAATAATGTTCTGTTAAATACTAGTAGCGACATCTATTAGCAAATATTTGGCACACATCATAATTGTCTATTATAAGAATAAAATACAGTCAGTCTGTGAACAACCTCCGAGCGTGTTTTATTACAATTATCATCGTACTGTATGTTTATCTGCTTACAATATTATTAAATTTCTTTCCTAAATAAATTAAGAAAGACAACATGTTATTCGTGTACCATAATATATCCTCCAAAAAATATTTAATCAAATTACGTTGCATCATTGAAATATAACTCTGAAACTACATAGGGATATAAGCAATAGAAGAAATTATAATTGTTTTTTTTTTTTTTATAATGGATACTCCGCTGTTTCAATGTACCAGGGCTGCAGGGAAGATCGGGTCCTGCGACGCGAAGCCATTAACTAGACCGAGAGTCAATAAACTAAAATATTTGTAAATATCTTCTTTGTTTCTCATTAAATCATCTGTGAACGTCAATCAAAACGAACAGTGCAATGATTTAATTAGTTCCAAAGTTGTTTACAACATATTAAATATCATAGTTCTTGGTAAGAACGTAATTGGAAACCCCTGAATAGGCAGGTAGCTAGCAACCCGACTCGGCACTAAATCGATATCGTGAAACAGAAGTCATTCTTTTCAACTATCGAAGTTGATGTTCGTGTGAAATAATAATTTAATCTAAAAACACATTCTATATAAATATATAGCACACTAGCTGACCCGGCAAACGTTGTTTTGCCATATATAAGACTAGCGACCCGCCCTCGCTTCGCTTCGGAAACATTAAAACAAACATGAAACCAAAAAAAAAAAAATTTTTTTTAAAAAAGTAGCCTATGTTCATCAGGGACAATGTCGGCTTCTAATGGAAAAAGAATTTTTCAAATCGGTCCAGTAGTTTCGGAGCCTATTCGAAACAAACAAACAAACAAATCTTTCCTCTTTATAATATTAGTATAGATTTCTAGAGAATTTTTAGTGTAAAAAAAAAACTTATTGTAAGTGTGTAAGGATGTGGTAAATGAGTGAAAGAGGCATGTAGCGCTGTGAACGATGAGGGAATATAAAAAAAATAAAACCTCATTCAACCACATAATGCCTCATTATAAAAACAAAAAAAAAATTGTCAAAAAAATTAAAAATAAACGTTAGGGGTGGACAACCATTATCACTTAGGGGTATAAAAATACCCCTAAGTGCCGATTCTCTAACCTACTGAACATGCATATAAAATTTCATAAAAATCCGTCAAACCGTTTCGTTCCGATATCGAGTCGAGGGAACGCGTTCCCGGCCCCGTCACGTCACAGCCGGAGTCCCGCAAGGCTCCGCCCTCTCCCCGTTACTATTTAGTTTGTATATCAATGATATACCCCGGTCTCCGGAGACCCATCTGGCGCTCTTCGCCGATGACACCGCCATCTACTACTCGTGTAGGAAGAAGGCGTTGCTTCATCGACGACTTCAGACCGCAGCTACCACCATGGGACAGTGGTTCCGGAAGTGGCGCATCGACATCAACCCCACGAAAAGCACAGCGGTGCTCTTCAAAAGGGGTCGCCCTCCGAACACCACGCTGAGCATCCCCCTCCCGACTAGGCGCGTCAACACCTCCGCCCCCGCCGTTCGCCCAATCACGATGTTCGACCAGCCCATACCGTGGGCCCCGAAGGTCAAATATTGAGGCGTCACCCTCGACAGTAGGATGACATTCCGCCCCCACATCAAGACGGTACGCGACCGTGCCGCCTTCATTCTAGGAAGTCTCTACCCGATGATATGTAGGCGAAGTAAAATGTCCCTTAGAAATAAGGTGACACTCTACAAAACTTGCATACGCCCCGTCATGACCTATGCAAGTGTAGTGTTCGCTCACGCAGCCCGCACTCACTTAAAGACATTCCAAATCATTCAATCCCGTTTTTGCAGGATAGCCGTCGGAGCCCCGTGGTTCGTCAGGAACGTCAACCTCCATGACGACCTGGACTTAGAGTCCACCAGTAAGTATATGCAGTCGGCGTCAATGCGCCACTTCGATAAAGCGGCACGACACGAGAACCCTCTCATCGTGGCCGCCGGTAACTACATTCCCGATCCTGCGGACAGAATGGAAAGCAGTCGACGTCGCCCAAAACACGTCATCTCGGATCCTCCCGATCCACTAACGGTGCTTCTAGGTACTTCAAGCACCGGTCACCGTTCTCGTCGAACCCGTCGCTTGCGACGAAGGGCTCGACGGGTAAATTAACTCCCAGACACAGCCCACTGAGTTTCTCGCCGGACCTTCTCAGTGGGTCGCGTTTCCGATCCGGTGGTAGATTCTGCGAAGCACGGCTCTTGCTAGGGTTCGTGTTAGCAACGTCATCAGGTTTGAGCCCCGTGAGCTCACCTACAAAAGTTAGGGTTACGCTGACATAGCCTCTCAAGGCTCTCAGCTTAGGTAGGAAAATTAAAAAATATAAAAAAAAAAAAATCAAACCGTTTCAGAGGAGTATGGTAACTAACATTGTCATACGAGAATTTTATATATAAGATATAATTAATTTGAAAGTAGATCAGCCCCTACTGAGCTTTCATTGCGTTAATTTAAAGTCAACTTAATTTTATTACTTGATTTTTGCAGGCAAGTCGGTGGCGAATGGCCTATCTGCTTTCGATTGGCGGGGCGGACTGTAGAGCTAAGTCAACTGAAGGCTTGCAGTGTAATTTTCCGGTTCCAAATTAACTGTACACATTTAAACAGTCGTGGCCTAAAAGATAAGATGCACCGGTGTTCGAATCCTGCAGACGGGTATCCATTTTTCTAATGAAATACGTATTTAAGAAGTCTTCACGATTGACTTTCACGGTGAAGGAATAACATCGTGTAATAAAAATCAAACCCGCAAAATTATAATTTGCGTAATTACTGGTGGTAGGACCTTTTGTGAGTCCGCACGGGTAGGTACCACCACCCCGCCTATTTCTGCGGTGAACCAGTAATGCGTTTCGGTTTGAAGGGTGGAGCAGCCGCTTTAACTATACTCAGACCTTAGAACTCATATCGCAAGGTGGGTGGCGGCATTTTCATTATAAATGTCTGGGGGCTCCGGTAACTACTTAACATCAGGTGGGCCGTGAGCTCGTCCAACAATGTAAGCAATAAAAAATTAAAAATAAGCTTCCAAGTTTTCTCAAAATTCGTTTAACCGAAGGCAGGCTACATTATTATGCATTAATTTTTCAATTTATCTTTTCAATCAGATATATTGTTTTCTAGCACGATAATATTGTAATGTTATGTTAAATTTTCGTTACATTGAGGAGATTGTCAAGCAATTGCGTTTCAGGGCTTCGCGCGGTAAATTGTAGTTCATAATTGAACTGTCACCTCGTACATAAAGCTCCCGAAGTTTCGTTCTAAATATGCACCGAAAATGATTTTACAGGCCACCACGAAAATCAAAATCTTGCAGAGAGATTAATAATTACATTTACACTTTCAAAATAGAAACTTTAATTCCTCTCTCAAAATCAATAATTTTAATAAGATTTAACCCTCATCTTATATAATTATTCATAGATTTAATTTACAGAAATTTTATGGCGGCACGTGAAGAAGACACAAGTAGTCCACCACATCTGCTGCGAAGGAATCTAACTTAAAGAATAATGTCCTAAACAGGTCGTTTCGAATCCTCTCGATCCACTAACGGTGCTTTTAGTTACCTCAAGCACCGGTCACCGTTCTTGTCGAACCTGTCGCTTGCGTCGAGGAGTTGAGCGAGTAATTTAACCCACAGACATAGTTCACTGAGTTTCTCGCCGGATATTCTCAGTGGGTCAAGTTTCCTATACGGTGGTAGAGTCTGCGAAGCACTGCTCTTGCTAGGGCTTGTGTGAACAACGCCATCAGGTTAGAGCACCGTAAGCTCACCTTTTCGTTCGAAGAATGTAGTATAACTCTTCGTTCTTTTGCCTTGTACAGGTGAATGGTCTGCCCCCCTGGTGTTAAGTGGTTACCGGAACCCGTAGAAATTAATAACAGAAATGCCACTAGCCACCTTGAGACATGAATTCTAAGTCCCAGTCGTATAGTAAAAAGGCTGCCCGACCTATCAAACCGGAATGTAGGACCGCTTCATGGCAGAAATTACTACAGGCTGTGGTACCTACCCGTGCGGGTTCACAAGACTCCCTGCCACCAGTGATTTGCATTGATGGGCTTTTGTTTTTCATTTGTCTTGTGTGTCTGTCTGTTCTATGAACATAATGCATTTTTGTTCTGAAGCTATGAAATCAGTTTCATTGGAACTAAACACAATATTGGAAGAAGAATCCGTCCGATATTTTAGAATAATTTTAAAATATGCAATGAAATTTCGTGTACAAATATTATGAGGCCTAGCTGTGCATTGATCTAATTTTACGACTGAATACATTGTTAGTTATAATAAATGCGTCAATTACGACGCAAAACGAACGCAATGAACTTTGATTCACTGTTTTACATAATTAGAACTGGACTGGGGTGACAGAGTAATTAATTTTCGCAGTGAATATTTTGTTGTATTCGAGTGTTTTAATCGATTTTAATGTTAGTTACAATTTAGCTTAAACAATTTTATATATATTATATACATTTTTTACATAATTGCTTACATGGGTGGACAAGCTCACAGCCCGCCTGGTGTTAAATGCGACACCCACCTTGAAATATAAGTTCTAAGGCCTCAGTACAGTTACAACGGCTGCCCCTCCCTTCAAACCGAAAGCTTCACGGCACAAACAGGCAGGGTAGTGATACCTACCCGTGCCACACGCGTACTCACAAAAGGTCCTACCACCAGTAAGTGAATGTGAAAAATAATAATTACAAAATTCTTTTTTTTTTTCGTGACCGTTCCGCTTAGCGTGACTGTAATACTGTTTAAGAAGTCAGATTATTTGCGTTCGTGAAATATTAAAACTATAGGTATTTGTACAACTCGCTTTCTACTATAGTTTTTCTATCTTCTTTTTTTTCGACTTCAACTGGTATTTTGTTTAAGATGTAACGCGTATCTATCTCAGAGCCCACGATATTTGACTGATGTCTGAATTTCACGAATGACATTTTCGGAACAAGTTTGAAAACACACAAGTTTCGAACAATAACGGTAAGTGTCGAGTAAATTTTATTAATTAAGTGAAACAGCTTACGCGATTGGTTATTGATACTCGTATAGTTCGTGGGAACGCTCGAAAAATTCCTATTTTTGAGTTACCGCTCTTTGCGCGATAACAACATAAGCGTATTTTCGGTTATTGATGCCTCAATAAATTTTAATGCTATCAACTGTGTCTATTTCTTTCTGTTCTACTTCTGTTTCTATTTTCTTTTTGGTGATCATTTTCTGATATCTATGTAAATACTGCCATTTTATCTGTTTCTGTCGCTAATCAGTCGTAACTATTTAACTTACTTAATATCAGGTAAGCTATATATATATATATGTGTATATTGTGGTGATATAAGTTTAAACGACAATATAACAACGACCACATAGAACTAAAATAATCAACGTGATAAAAAAAAAACATCCCTACTGAGACATAACTGGTGGTAGGACCTCTTGTGAGACCGCACGGGTAGGTACCACCACCCTGCCTATTTCTGCCGTGGTGCAGTAATGCGTTTCGGTTTGAAGGGCGGGGCAGCCGTTGTAACGAATATATATTGAGACCTTAGAACTTATATCTCAAGGTGGGTGGTGCATTTACGTTGTAGATGTCTATTGGCTCCAGTAACCACTTAACACCAGGCGGGCTGTGAGCTCGTCCGGCCATATAATCAATAAAAAAAGACATACTTTAAAAACAATAAAAATTAATATAATGTAGATGAGTATATGGATATATATAGTCAATGGTAAAAGATCTCGTGGACAAAGCCCCACGCGCTGGACTGATCAGGTGAAACACTTTACTAAAATCCCACTTAACGAGTGCATGCGCATTCTCAGTTCGCAAATTATGGAAAACATTTGTCAAGGCCTTAATAAAGAAGAATTCCACATGACCACGACTGCTCTGCCAAAAATGACCGACTATGATGACGAGATGAGTATACTGTACTGTACTGACGGCAAATGGTCAAGGTAGCTCGTGCAAGCCAGCAACGCCCCCAGCAGAGCCTAACCTCTCCAACTTCCCCCTTTAAAATCGACAGAATCGGGGGCAGATCAATAATAAATACAAAAACGTGTGGCACTCGGGAACTGCCGCGGGAAAGCTATTGCATCATCATCATCATCATCATTTCAGCCTATCGCCGTCCACTGCTGAACATAGGCCTCTCCAATAGATTTCCAGTGCGACCGGTCCATTGTATTTATATATATATTTATATATATCTATTGCATAGCATTTATAATTTAATATTAAAACAATAATAAAACAAGACCACGCTATATTAAACATTAATAAAAGCAAAACCTTAACTGTCCCCTTCACACTCATAAGCTAGACCGCGCGAGAGAGAGATGGGCAGACTTTTCATGATGTGCATGCAGTGTGACGTCACGCCACGCGCTTATTCACAAACACTACACAAGCGCAATGTTTGATTGTGTTGAACGCGAGCTACATAATAGGTGTAGTGGGGGTGTCAGGTTATTTTCATTACGGAATTCGGCGGATTCAGTCGTCAAAGCCCGCGATAAAGTCTATGTAATAGCTTAATAATTATTGAAAATTCATTGATTTAAAATAAGAAGCGTATTGAAATAAAATACGTACTTAAAGTTTTTATTGTTGTATATTTAATTTCAATTATGCTAAGGTTGATTGTCGTAATTTTTATATCAACAATATATATAAAATAAGATCCGAGAACTGTCCGTTAGATTCACTTCAAACTCGGCATGGATGTGTGATGTAGGCGCTCATTAAGAACGCAATCATGCAGTTCCGATTGATAACATAATTGTTTACCATCGCATACACAAAAATGCATACGCATAGCAAATGCTATGATAGCCATTGCTATAAAACTTGTAGTTTATGAACCACAGAGTGTCAAACAACTCTAAATCCCGAAAAAATTCAAAGCACTTTCAGAGTAACCGGCTTAAAAACAAAGTTGATTTAAATGAATATAAATCCAGGTCGTGACAATAAAAAAAAAGTTACTGAATTACTCAAATCTGGTGACTTCGTAATATCTATAGGTATATCCTAGTAAATAATAAATAAGATGTCTTCAAATTCAATTGTACTCGTTAGGATTTTTCTGAAAAGTTCAAAAGCACACAAGAACAAGAAGAAAATAAATCTTATAATAAAACGCTCGTTACTCACAAGACATAAGAGGGAAATAGAAACTACGAAAGAATTTTAAGCATAATTTTATTTATTTTACAGATAATTTAAATAATGTATGCCATAATTACAAATCATTACCTACATATAATTAAGTAATTAACAATAAATCAACTAACAAATATTTAATTACAAATCATAAAGATTACAATACTAATAATATATACTTTAATATAGTCGTATCACTCACAAGACAAAAGAGGGAAATAAAAACTACGAAAGAATATTAATCATAATTTTATTTATTTTACAGATAATTTAAATAATGTATGACATAATTACAAATCATTACATATAATTAAGTAATAAACAATAAATCAACTAACAAATATTTAATTAAAAATCATAAAGTTTAAATAAAAACTTAACTTACACTTTAAAAAAATATTTAGAGCTTTTTATCGCAACATGTCCCAATTAGATTCCGCTTTTCCAGTATGGTCGACGATTAATTTATTGCAATGTCAATCACCAGCTGTCCTATAGGACTAATCGAATTCACAGAGCATCAGATACAGTCAAACTAAATCCGATTTAAAACGCATAAATCTCTTGTCGTTATTGAAAATAGGGATTTTTATCGATTTTGGAAAATCGATTTTTATTGATATCGGTTTCGAGTTTAATCAAGATTACAAGTTATTTCTGTACGACGAAATAGATATTCTTCGGAGGAATTAAAAACAAATAGAAACATTTCTAAAAATCGCTATAAAATGTTAAATTGCAATCACAAATTGTTGCCGAATTTCATTATTTTTTAGAATAAATCCGTGTTTTCTATAAATTACTTAAGGTAGTAGAGAAATGAGTTTCAAGGATGCACACAGAATAACGGTGTACGGAAAAGACAACCATTCTTTAACGATTCGAAATAAAACTCTTTATTGTTACTGCGACGAAATTGAAATGGTTTAAAAGAATTTTATTAATTTTATTATCTATTTTTAAATTCACGCTGCAATCCATCATTGGAATGGTTTATTTTCTCATTTTGTTTTCTCATAGATAAAACAAAATGTTCCAGTTTATAGCAAATATTTTCGTTTGTCACAAAATGCTTTATCTCCCCTTTGTGAATATTCTCCATAATCAAAGTGAAATAAAAGAAAAGTTTTGAATCGTCCTAGGAAATATTGTGCACAAATTGAAATTAATTCGTCTGAATCTTTCGCTTGAAAAATATATTAAAACTGCACGTGAACTATTTCCTCGAGCGATTTTTAAATATATTTAATAATTTCAAGAGAATATTTTGAAATAGGTTATTGTTATAAGTAAATAGTAGTAAGTAGTAAGTAATTAGTAAGTAGGTACCTATACTAAGTAAAAACGTTAATTATAAAAGTGATATTGATATTTTCTTAATAAATTAGTTTTGGATTTGATACCTAATTATAGTGAAGATCGGATATAGGTCGCAGAGTAAATGTAGCTAAAAGCTGAGATGCTGCTGAAAATATTTATAACAAAGAAGCAGAAAGGATCAATTATTATGCGCGATTAAAATCCTTTTTAAATACCAACATTATTCATATAGATTTTTGAATTTAGAATTTGATATTCATCTTTCAAATAATATTCATGCCATTCGGAGTTATTGGCTTTTTATATCAATTTAAAGCTTTATGATTTAAGAATCACTAGTCTTAATAATCGCGCATAATACATGTATGCTGTGCAGCGGAATTCACTTGCCATTCAAACGAACTGTCATAAGTATTTTCTTCCTGTTAAAAAAAATCTTATCCCATGATTACCGCATAGAGACCGAGTCCAAGGACAGCATCGATAAGTTTCCTCGAAACAAGTTAATAATTGGTAACTTATTTGAGTTTCAAAGAAAACGTTTAAGCAATGAAAGGTATTAGTTCCAATTCGAAATTCACATTGTGGCTATTCGTTTACTATATAACGTTTCAGGAAAACATTTGTTATTCATAGTAAAATGAACCATTGTCCTCGATCATCCATGAAATAAAATCCCGTAACAATCTATTCACGCTAACAAACCATTTTACATATTTTTTCTGGCTAGAACAAAACCGCCCCTGAAAATTCTCGTTCAATTCTACTGTACGCATACACGGATGCCAACAAAAAAAAAAAAAACGAAAAGCCAAAAATGAACTTCATTCAAAATCCATATAATGCAATAGTTTTAATGAAATATACGTAATTGTATTGATTGAATTAATAGAAATGTTTTAAGTAAATGCATAATTTTTATGTATGTATTCGAAATGAAGCATTTTTGACACTAAGTCACTTACTTGCTCTCCTTCTGTTTTCATTTCTCAGTAGAAAGAAGGCATATCTGTGAAAAGAAAAAATTCTCGCATTAGTTTTTTGTTTTTTTTTAAATCATACAAAATGTCTTGGCTATAATTCCCCAAAAAAAGAAACACAAAATCGATGGACTAAAATTAAATTAATTTCTTAATGGGAAAATCAGAAATAAATGATAAATTAAGAAAACATAAAAAGCTATATAAATTTATGGAAAAAAACTTTACTTTACCAGTTGAAACAATAAAAGCGATAACATGCCTATGTTAACAATTAGGTAAAACTTTATGAAAGCACATTAGACATGTCAAAAGTTAACGTAGATTTTTTTTTATTTCGTTGCAGAGCTTCCAAAAGCCTTTCATAAAATTAAAACCATAGTGTATTACGGAATTTTTATTTAATATAAGTTTATCAAAATATTTTTTGTTATAATATTAAATTAAAATTACAACGCAAGTGAAATTATACTTTTTTAATTGAAAATTAATAAATCAAAACAAATTAATTAATTGTCATTTGATTTTAATGCAACAACTTTAATTTTGTTTTAAATTAATTTAAATAATGTATTAAGAAAAGACTTACATTCCCCTAAAGAGGTAACATTCATCTACCCCTGCGTATCTGTGATCGTGATTACGGCGACGCGGCGGTTCGAATTCAAAAAAAGAACTCATTTTATAATTAATAAATCAGACAAAAATACAACGAAACAAGAGCAAAAATATGAAATTATGATTTTACTACACTATCTATGATATTTAAATTATTAAAAAAATGAAACATTTTTTTTTTATTAGAGAGAATTCGCCCACAGGTACTCTGATCGAGATCCTACAGGTGACTAGCGGATGGAAGGCGCATCTCCAAACACGATCTGTTATCACCTTGTATGTGGCCAGGGCCGGCCTGCGTATAATTTTTGACGTCCTTAATTCCATATATATAATGTATGAAATCAAAAACCAGGCTTCATACACACAAACTGGTAAATGTGGTAATGATAAAAACCGAATTAAAGATTAAAGCCCAATTTATGGAACATGCGATGTTTTCATAGGTTTTTTTTATAATCCACTAGTGTTAGATAATGCTGGAAATGAATTTTAAAACAAAATTTATCTTGGATATGCAAGTATTTCGACTTGCCATTGACCTTGGGATGCTTGAACTTGAAACTAGGTCAAGGCTGCGCGTCATCTAAGGATGCGGCGGGGCAGGGGTTGTTTGAATGCCGACGCTAAGCTCGTTACCATGGAAACAGGAGGTAGTCTTTTACAGCTTGACTTCGGGCCGACCTTTTTCTAACATCCAATCCATGGTGAGACATTAATCGATAAAGCACTCGATAAAACATAGCCAACTTGTTTTGGAGCACATACATATTTATCTTTTGGTATATAGGTAATAAGGCATATTCATTTATGTACAATAAATATTATTCACTTAGCACTATAATTAGAAGCTGGGGGTAAGCGGAAGTCTTAGTTAATTAAAGAATATTGTTTGGGAATCAAATTGAATCAATGCAAATATAATAGAAGACGCGAATAAGCCAGTGGAGAAAGTTTGGCATTGAATATTTGGAAGCAACAGGTTGCGACAACTTCGAATTGTATGGATACAGGGTTCAACGACCCAAAAATCTTATATGTATATTTTATTCCACAGTTCCTAGGATTTTTAGCTTAAGGAACTCCATACAGGACAGGTGGATTGATTGTATTGATTTAAATAGATTTTATTGAGAATATAGTTATTTTCGTAGTCGAATATCGCAGCTAATCTTGAAATATTTCTAGAATTTTAACTTATTTGTCAAACAACTTACCTTTTTACTTAGAGCAGTCATTTGGATATTGTGACAATCGTTTTTTCCCTTTGCTGAATATTCTAAGTTCGCTTAAGGGAATTAGGAGATTATTTTAATGAATGTCCATTAAAATATTCCAATTAACGTTGTTTATACAAATTTTTGTTAGAGATTAATTTATTTTTTGCCAAATGTTTGCTTAATATTTTACATTGTGGTTCGTAGTCAATATTCAACCGATTACATCATGGGGGTCTCAATCTTCAGCTATGAGAGTATATTTATGATTGTTTGAAGTAAGAATAAAAATGTACAAATTTTTTAGCTTCCTATAGGGCTTAAAATTGTGTATTTAACATGCTCCTAAAGCCTGTCCTGTGAAGGGTGCGGGGAGGGTTCACCCACCCCTTGGAGTTGCAACTCAATGAGGCTGCTGCGGAGGCTTCAGCAATATTGCCAGGGAAATCGGATTTAAGAAAAAATATATATAATAATTTTATTTAAACATTGACAGGATAATTAAAATTGTGAATGCCAAAATCGTTTTCTTTTTTTAAGATTTTAATAGTTTAATATTTTAATTTTCGTTTATTCTTTGTGTAGTTTAATTTATTATTATTATTTTGTAACATATATTTTTCCTTAGTAAGTTTATGATCCTAAAATCCAAACATGGGATTTTAGAATCGTAATATGTCTTTCCAAAAATACAATAAAGTTGGGATTTAAGTGCATTAGTTTATTTTAGTTTGATATTTTAGAACTAAAAATAAATGTCTATAAATTTATTTAAAATAAAGTCTATTTATGATTTACTAAAACAGAACAGTAATAGAATTTTGAATAATTAATATGTGGAAATTTAGTTTCAACATGTGTTCATTAAACTATATGTATTCATGTGTGTATAATAAAACTTTCGTTAGCAATTTACGAACTATACAGGTATATAGGGATTAAATCCTGCGAGGTTATAACTTTGTACAAAAAATGGCTTTGTCTGTAAATCCACTTTAGGGAAGTGATTTTTTGAAACTATTGTTTTTTTTCGAGCTAATCTTTCAAATGTGCATCTTTTTTTTTTAAACTGCAGTCGCGGACTCTCGGCTCATTGATTTTAAAATGTTACTGGAGTCTACATAGGCCGCAACGTAAATTCCACAATCTAATAAATTAGGTCAATTTCTCAAATGTATTGGAAAACAATAATTGTCGGTACGAAACTTAAAAATAGGCACGATGATGCCATCAACTTTTGCGTGCCACAGGTATTTTTATAATAAATTTAGGCTCGAAAATTTACTACAAGAGTTTTTTTTTTATCGTCTAGATGTGTGGACGAGCTCACAGCCCACCTGGTGTTAAGTGGTTACTGGAGCCCATAGACATCTACAACGTAAATGCGCCTCCCACCTTGAGATATAAGTTCTAAGGTCTCAAGTATAGTTATAACGGCAGAAATAGGCGGGGTGGTGGTACCTACCCGTGCGGACTCACAAGAGGTCCTGCCACCAGTGGTTACGCAAATTATAATTTTGCGGGCTTGCTTTTTATTACACGATGTTATTCCTTCACCGTGGAAGTCAATCGTGAACATTTGTTGAGTATGTATTTCATTAGAAAAATTGGTACCCGCCTGCGGGATTCGAACACCGGTGCATCGCTACATACGAATGCACCGGACGTCTTATCCTTTAGGCCACGACGACTTCATACGACTGAAATAGTCCCTTAGGCTACCAGCAATTAGGTAAGGGGGATTTTTTTTTTTTAAACATGAAAACACCTGTTTTATGTAGTATGTAGTTCTCACATTTTTTTGTTACAGTTATAACTGTCCATCATTATATTGTACCAACAAACTAACAAAGCGACAGGTGTATGTATTAAAATAAGAATAATCATAAATTAAATTAAATAGCTGCTAAATAGAATTTCTAACAATTCCTGAAACTAACACCCTAAAAATCTAGTGAAGCTTTTTCTACCTCTGAAACCGATTTATCAAAATAAATTTTAAATCTTTATTAATTTTGTTTGCCCTCGCATAGGTCTTGACGTAAAACGATATAATCTATACTAATATTATGAAGATTGTTTGTTTGTATTGAATAGGCTCCGAAACTACTGAACCGATTTGAATAATTCTTTCACTGTTTGGAAGCTACACTATTCCGGAGTGACATAAATTATACATTTTTTTTAAATTAGATATCCTTACTAAAACTCCAATAATGTAACCCAAAGTGTAAAAAAAAACCTAAAATATTCTTTACATCGCGTGCCCTGCGAAAACTATTGATGATAGAATAAAATAATGTACTACGACTTTATAGAACACGTTATTATTTACAAAAAGTGTCGTGACAGCATATGTCTGACTATTATAGTTGTGCCACAATATGTGTTCTTTTATTTTTTTAAATGAAATAACGTAAAATATCGTTGAAATTTTAGTTAAAGACCCGAACGAAGCCAGAGCGGGCCGCTTGTTTAAAATAAGACAAGTACGCGGTGTTTAATAAATGTTTGAAAATAATAAACAAATAATTTGAAAGCATTTTACAACAAAGACATTCGCGCAAAGCTCTCAAACATTTTGTAAATATTACTAAAATTCTACTTATACGTATAAGTAGAATTTTAGTAAGCAGGCACTGCTCGATGTGTTTTCGTATTCACAATGAGTCGCAAAATAAACTTCTCAGAACTAGAATCCCGCTGTAATCATCTTATCATCATCATATCGCCCACCATGCTACTAGTAAATTAAATTTACAAAGACCGTTATGTGTGGTCTCTCCTACCATGGGATCGTTAACTACACAAACTATTCGATTAGATTCAATCTAGCATAATTATGATATATTGCAAAGCTTTTATTCCTCATTGATAACAAGTCTGTATACACTAGTAATGTACATTTATAGGTATATTTATATACCTAAATATATAACTATACGGAGACCTTAGAACTTATGTCTCAAGGTGGGTGGCGAATTTACGTTGTAGATATCTATGGGCTCAAGTAACCACTTAACACCAGGTGGGCTGTGAGCTCGTCCACCCATCTGAGAAATATATATGTATAAATCTTTTTTTTTTCTACCTAAGTTGAGAGCCTTGTGAGGCTATTCTCTCTAAGGCCATATATATACATATCTTAGGCATCATATCTTAGGCCAGTCACGGCGTTCAGTCAGTCAATCGGTTATCGGTAGTGAATGAAATTGCAACGTCAGCCTTGTTTTATCCAGAACGTCTCAGAGCATTTCGGTGAGTAATTGATCGTGAGTATCCCTTAATAATTCCACATATTATGCTAATTACGCTTCTCTGATTGCCAACAACTGTATTATTTGATAACTGAGATGAAATGAAAATGAGGAAAAAATCAATAAAAACAATTGCTTGTTATTCCATAAAATAATTCTTTGATTCTTCAGAAAAATAAATGAACATTAGCATCCATACAGAAACCGTATTTATATGCATTATTTGATAACTGAGATGAAATGTAATTTAAGAAAACATGAATAAATAAATAAATAAAAACAATTGCTTGCTATCCCGTAAAACTGTTCATTAATTCCTCAGCAAAAACAAATTAAAATTAAATATAAATATTTTTTATACCTAAGCAATACCTAAGCTGATGGTCTAGAGAGACCATAATCGTAACCTTAACTAGTAGGTGAGGTCACGAGGCTCAAGCCTGACGATGTGGCTAACACGAACTCTAGCAAGAGCCGTGCTCCGCAGAATCTACTACCGGATCGGAAACGCGACCCACTGAGAAGATCCGGCGAGAAACTCAATGGGATATGTCTGTGGATTAATTTACTCGCCGAGTCCTTCGTCGCATGCGACGTGTTCGACGAGAACGATGATGATATTAACATCCGTACAGAAACCGCATTTACATGTTGCTTAGATGGGCTTATGACCTCACGGTCTACCTGGTTTCAAGAGCTTATCGGATCATTTCATACTGAATGCCGTGCTGTTCATGTTGAGCCTTTACTTCTATGTCTCAACTACATAATATTAACGCAAATAATAATAGATTTTGCAGGGTTTGATATTTACTACATATTGTTATTTATTTAATCGCGAAAGTCGTTAAGGATGAGGATGAAATGCCAAATTTCCCTAGGGGGGCATTTAGTGTACAGTTTACTTCATAAAGTCTCCTATTAGAGAAAGGTTTTCGTCAGATTTCATAAAAAAATTAATTGATCATTATTGAAAGTTTTGTAGGATCTGATTGATATCACACAGCCCCTTGAAATCCACTGGCAATGCTAGTCTAGGAAATCATCAATATTTGTACACCCACTAAATTCAGTTTTCAAAAATGTATTGCGACGATAAGATTAGTATAAATCATCTTCTGGTCTCATTCAGTAGAATTATTACAATAAAATTTGCTTTCTAAAAAGTAAAACTGATATGATCGTATTTCAGAAATGTCTTGGATATTCGTGATAGCATTAGTTGTGTTAGATAAACCGAACTTCCTTCTACTGAGAAGATAATCTGAACATTATTTAAACAATTAATAAATAAATAATAGGTTCAAAGACAATACTTTTATTTCAATAAGCAACGCTGGATGAGAGAAGCCGAGCATCGTGCTTAGTGGCGGGCGATTGAAGAGACCTTTGTTAAGCAGTGGATGATGGTGATAATGATGAAGCAACGCTTAATCAGTTCCTTGTGGGTCTCAAAAATAAATCGATAGTCTTCTGATTTAAACGTGCTCTGCAGATGACAGACTATCTAAATGGAAATACATAATGCACTGACTATGACACGCGGTTCCACTCGAGTTAAATTTATATTATAATGAGACACATTTTTCTTTTCCGCGGTTACTTAATTGGTATACCGGACAACGTGAATGCAAATGCCCATCTTAAAACTTGGTCTATGTCACAATTTTTTTTGTAATTACGCACATTTAAATTTTTTTGCCGATTTGATTTTGATTACATAATAATAATTTTCTTCACCACGGATGCCATTCGTTAAGCACGTATTTCATTGGAAAAATTGGTACCTGCCTGTGGGATCTGAATACCAGCGCAGCCGCATCGCTCGATTCGAATAAATATGGAGTCGTATCTAGTAGGTCACGACAACATAAAGAAGAAAATGTAATTTCTGAAACATAACTAACTATCTCTGTGTAAAATCGCGTAAATTCTTTGCTACGATACTACGTGTAGGAAATACTAATCAACAAATACGATTTACTATCCAATAATTTTTTTAGCTATAACTAATCATTCACGTTTCTAAACTTTCTTAGTAGATAAAAATCGAATACATAGTTAACATCATCCTGTCCATTTCTGTTGTGGAGAAGTCATGCGTACCGCTTTGAAGGCTGGAAGAGCCAATATGCTGTAAACTTGAAACTTCAACCTTGTGTGTCAAGTTTCGCGGCATTTAAGTAGTCCGTTCAGATGTCCATGGACTCCAATAAGTGAGCTCGAGCCACCCATTTGTTGAAGCCAGATCACCATGTGAGATTTGATTCCGATTATATACTTATTTATTTATGTAGTCAAAATCAAAATGAAGAATGAACGAAAGAAACGGAATACTAAAATTGAGATCATTCTTAAATAAATTCAAATATAAAAACAGAATCAAAGTGAATCCGCTCGCGAAACTTTCCTAATAAGAATGTCAGTTTCCCGACTCGCATTTGTGCAAGGCAGTGTAAAGAATCATATCCTTGCATTTAATTTAAATGTCACTGAATACACGGACTTGCAATCTCTTCGAATAGAAAAAGCGATAAACTTAAAGGCAATCGAGTGTTTGCACTTTTTAACTTAGTTCAATATTTATAAAAGATTGTTGATATCGAGAGAATATTAAAATCAATTAAATACGGGCTCTAGTTAACTTTTCAAATCTAGATGAGATGTGAGGTGAGCCTCAGAACAAAAGGAGAATCAGAGTAAAACCAATGTAAAATAAATTTAGCTAGAAAATCAAACAACTACTTATTATAAGATATTCGCGAGTAAAACTGATAATGCGTTCATTATGTTGTGGCCTGCTGTAATTTTAAGCTATTGCATAGATTTTATCGCGGGCTTTGAGCGCGGCGACCGAATCAAGAAATTCCGTAACGAAAACAACCTAACACCTCTCCGCCTACCATGTAGCTCGCGTTCAACACATTCACACGTTGCGCTTGTGTAGTGTTTGTGAATAAGCGCGCGGCGTGACGTCGCACTGCATGCGCATCATGAAAAGTCTGCCCATCTCTTTCTCGCGCGGTCTAGCTTATGAGTGTGAAAGGGACAGTTAATGTTTTGCTTTAGTTCATGTTTATAAATATAGCGTGGTCTTATTTTATTATTGTTTTAATATTAAATTATTATTGTCTAATTATAATTGCATAAGTTGATAAAAAATGCTATGCAATACCTTTACCGTGACAGTCCCCAAGTGCCACACGTGTTTTTTTTTTTCAGTGTTGCATTCATTCGTTTGAGTAAATTTTAAACGATAAGACTTTTGATGCGATTTAGAGTTGTTATACAAAAGACTAGTGTTGTTGTGAACAGTGCTGTTGTTCGGATGAAGTTAGGACGTAGCGATATTACATTCTTGTGCAGGGCTACGGCTCAGAGTTAGAACCGCTAGAATGTAGCAAATATACACCCATAAAATGTTATTATATGTTATGTCTGTAGTTCACACGTCATAGAAGTGAAACCTTTAATAATATTATATCTCGTTCTATTGCAAACGAAGTCCTATAGATATATACATATTTGTCTCTTTTTAGTGTCGTTTTCGAATGTCATTTACGTTTTGAGTTTCTAAAAAAATACTCGAAAATGTAAGTCTAAACGGCCGATAGTAGTAACTTGGCCTTACGAGGCTATTTGTAATAATTAATTGTGTGGTCACATTAACAGATTTACAATGAAATTTCAACAATGGGTATTGCAAACAACAAGCTTCATGTTTACTTTTCTAAATAGAAAAATAGTAAAATAATGTGTTTGTTTGTCACCCTTGAAGCAAACACGTTGAGACTATTCAAGCGATTTTTATGAAATTAAGCATTAAAAAAAAATACGAGTACTTATTATTTAGGAATGTATCTTTGCTGAGGTATTGATTATTTTTAAATGAACAAGAGTGAAGCCTCACTTTACTCGCTGCATTTTTTTTATTACACTTGATCGCATGCAGAAATCATTGGTCATGACTCACACTAATAGATTTACACGCTACTCTTCCAACAATTAAACCACTGGCTACGGATGCTTTCGCAAATTACATAGTATAATAATTATATATTAACGTGACATACTCGTGTTTAATTAGTTACATTCCAATACGCCTCGATGCATTATACTATAATATAATGCATAGATATAAATTATTAACATTGTAACGGAACATGAATCTCGAGAGAAACTTAGGGTTGTCGTTACGAGTATATGTAACGTGCATTTCAAACGTGGTTCTATAATTTAATTAAGACGTAATGTCTATCGGCAGCTTTTTTTTATTGCTTACATGGGTGGACGAGCTCACAGCCCACCTGGTGTTAACTGGTTACTGGAGCCCATATACATCTACAATGAGACCGCCACCCACCTTGAGATATAAGTTCTAAGGTTACAACGGCTACCCCACCCGAAACGAACCGAAACGCATTACTGCTTCACGGCAGAAATAGGCGGGGTGGTGGTACCTACCCGTGCGGACTCACAAGAGGTACTACCACCAGTAAAAGCTATTCGTTTTCGATGTCAAAATAAATTCTGATTTACTTATTAGCAACTTTCAGCTGGTGTAAACAAAGGGTACGCTTAGTTTCGAACTTTAAGTAATCTTTATAAATAAATATCTAGTTAGATAAAATTTAAGATTATGGATCAATTAAGATTTTTGGGGATCGTAAAAACATTTGTGTGGATTTACCGTTATATTTGTTATGCCGATATGAGTAACACAATATGTCATCAAATAGCAGATACAAAGCAGGTATAAAAACAACCAGTGTTATCGAGAACTTTCGGGAGATATTAGTAACGACATCTGTTCTCAAATAGCGAAAACAGATATCGAAACGACTGGTACTATCTGAAATGTTCTGAAAAATTACAGACACGTCATGTTGATTATAAAAAAGCATTGCATAGATGACATGAAGGTATATTAATCAATTCTATTCGAAACGATCATCTGGAGCGAAGCTAAAGAAGTGAATTAAATATTAAAAAGAGTATTAATTTGTATTTTTATGAAGTTTTATTTATCCTGATACCCAGCGCGTACTATTTTTATGATTATTTCACATTATGCTACAGAAACGCGAGAAAAAACAATTTAAGCCGTTGGCTCTAATGGAATCTTATATCTTTAAACGAGCAATTCTTTTATATTAATATATATGTATATAATCTGAATCTCGGAAACGGCTCCAACGATTTTTATAAAATTTAGTATACAGAGGATTTCGGGGGCGATCAATCGATCTAGCTACGATTTATTTTCAGAAAATGTTGTTTTATTCGTGTTTTCAATAATCAACTCTTCCCGACATCTATTGGCGAATAATAATACTATTTTTCTTAATTGAGGTCAACTAACCGCTTTAAAGACACAACAAGATGGCGTTATCAAAAAAAAAAACCATCATCTAGTGTCATTTATACGAGTAACAGTCAGAATAAAAAGTTAAAGCCGTCATTTGTTCCAGGCTGCAAGGCATATTGTTTCTTGATCAAGGCTCTGATCAAACTGACCACCGAGCACCACATTTTTCCATTAAAAACAGTTTGTCAAGGATGCATTTAAGTATAATTATTAACATACAAATGAATTATTTTATAAAATTAAAAAAGAATTGCTTAAAAATACTTAAAAAGACATTAATTAATGCGGCACACATGTTAATAACGCTTTTATTATTGGATGCGACAATATTTCAACAATTATCCAAATAAATAAATCAAACATTTTGATTAGAAAGTGACCACTACAAACGACGATAATATACATTGGTAAATTAATTTCAGATTCATAATAATACGAGAGCTTACTGTATCTAGTTTTTTTTTTTTTTTTCGTTGCAATTAATTGTAACAAAAAAAGGTAATCTCTGATTCAGAATGCTAATTATTTATGTTTTGTACACGAAATATCTAAATTCAGTATTTTATCTATAACTTTAAAATGAATCGACCCGGCTACTATAAAATGACAGCTAGAGTCACTAAGAATTAGACTAAAGGTGCGACCATGAAGAAACCGATAGATTAGGTGATTTTCACCCGGACGATGACGCTTAGCACGCGCTCGAAGCGTGCACGTGTTGGAATCACCGCAGCGAAACCTCGTCACGGAGATAGGTCATGAAAAAAAAAATAGGTTAGGTGATTTCGATTCTAACTTGATTAGTACTTAAAATTAAAAATAATAATCCTTCATGGAATTAAATTCAGATAATATTTCGTAAGATTGAAGCTAAGGTTATCGTTAAAAAAATATTTTTGCATTTATGAAAAAATATGTTTGCATTTATTGATTCAAATTTAGTAACGAATTGTTTTTCAGAGTCTACCACTTTAAAGTTTTTAATTTTCTAAATATTTACTTTCTATATCGCTGTTGTATTTAAGCATACAATTAATTAGCTTTGAATAAAAAGGTGTATGCAAATGAAGGTAATCACATAATTAAATAAAGCATCGTGACCTATTGTACTATAATTTTATGAAAACTATATTTCCATACATTAAATTTAATTAAGGCAGTCATTTGTCACATAAAAGGTATAATGGCGAATCGAAAATGCGGTATTTTGTATGAAACAATTACAGGATAATTAACGACGAATATTATAATAATCATGCGAAATTGTATCCGCAATTATCTATAAAACTAGATACATCATATTATAAACTTTCCATTGTTGAAGCACAAAATAGTGCTTGAAAGCACTTGTGTTCAGCTATAAATTTGTTCAGATTTATATATCTGCCTGCTTATATGTATGACATGATTTAAATTTTGCCGTCATATCTAAAAACCGACACGCAACTCTCTGTGCATTACGACGGTTAATTATTTAGGAACTTATTTCATATAAAACTAGAATTTGGAATATCTATTCCCAACTCACTGTTATCTCATAGTCGCGGGAGCGGTTGATCATAATACCTATTGATGCAATCTGTCTGCCTGCCTGAGTTCGGTGACCTTTCAATAGACTACCCTTCCCAGATGCAATTATATCTGGCATCTGTCGTGAATCTAAATAGGGAATGCTATACATTTTGCCTCAATAGTATTATAAGTCTAGCGTTTATTAAATTAATTACGATTTAATTAATTTTGCTATTGAAAATACGCAGTATTCAATGCAGTAATAAGCTTCACACTTTGGGAAACTATTAAGATTGAATTATATTATTACGTGTCCAGATTATAGGCTCAAAATCGGATAGGCATGAAATCATCTCCTTTGTGTGTTTGTCATGGAATTCCTACTTAACTGTTAGTCCGATTTTATTGAAACATTTTGAGTCACTGAGTTTGATTGGCTACTAGAAGGGTTTAATTCCAGAATTGTTTATCTTTTGTCAGGACTAGAATAGACTAGAATTTGAATAGACGGTGAAGGAATAACATGGTGTAATAAAAATCAAACCCACAAAATTATAATTTGCGTAAGTACCGGTAGTAGGAGGTCTTGTACCTCTGCACAGGTAGGTACCACCACCTTGCTTATTGCTACCGTGAAGCAGTAATGCGTTTTGGTTTGAAGGCTGAGCCATCCGTTGTACTATAAAACCTGAGAACTTAGTATTCATATTTCAAGTTATGTGGCGGCATTTATGTTGTAGATATCTATGGGCTCTGGTAACCACTTAACACCGGGTGAGCCGTAATCTTTACCACCCAGCTAGGCAATAAAAAAGCATAACACTTTTAATAATTGATCATATTTGATAGTTCAGACCCCAAGAAAAATATAAATGACAAACACGTATGCGTAAAACAATATGCCCGACTAATTTTCTATATCTTAATAATTTTTCTGGAAGTTAGACCAAAGTCTACTTCTCCTGCATTTCATGTTGAAATTCAAAATACATCATCATAATGAGTGACTGTTGGAAAAGTTTTAAATGATGCTTTAAAAACAAACACAGAGAAGAGTACCAAAATGAGAAAAGCCGTTTACAAAGTCGAAAGCAAAGTAAGTAGAATAAATATTATGATATCTATATATTAATACGTGAAGCAAAAACTTTGTATCCCTTTTTACGAAAAATTGCGCGGACGGAGGAGTATGAAATTTTCCACACTTATAGAGAATATAGAGAAGAAGTGCACAATGCAATTTTTTTTTTAAATAATGCGTAAAAGATACATTAAATCAATAAAGAAAACGTTACACACACTACATACCATGTATTTGACGCACACACGCATGCATACATACTCGTACTATTTATTGTCAAACTTTTGTTCTTGACGTCTGTTGTCAAATTGAGAATAGATTAAATATTGTTTGTATTTATTAATATTTTTCTATAGTGTAGTCTTGGCGAAATTTGTGATTATAGAAGTATAAAATACAATCATAATAGTGTACAAACTTACAAGTCCAATTAATTATAGTCAAATTTCGACTACTGCGGGATCTCTAGTTAAGTTTATTGTCCTGCCTACAAAAAAACATTTATATAGAGATGATTACACTTCAGTATTAAATATTAAATACATATTGACGTATGTCAATGCGAAAACCTATCCAGCCTAAAACGCCCGGTGTACTTCATACCAAGAACTGTTACTATACATGATATTTAAATGACCGCTTATATCAATTTGTGGGATGCGGATAAATGATCACGTCTATACATCACTGAGGACCATGTCTGATACTATAATTAACAGAAGGTTTTCTGTTTTTTTAAAAAATCTCCATCGATTGTTCAAAGAAATATAATCGCTTATATGATCACTTACGAAAAAATAATAATTTATAATTATCAAATCAAATCAAATCAAATCAAATCAAATTTTTTTTATTCAACATAAATGAAAGTACATACTTGTTGAACGTCAAAAGAACTACCGATTAGATATTATAAGTCATAGATATCCGTTGCCGGTAATAAGTATTATCCTTTGTTTATATTATCTGCAACTGATACACTGTTTAAAAATATTTTGATTAGAATTGAAAGCGCATCGATGATAGTCACATTAATTTTCCTCTTAAATCAATGCCTATGCCACCGGACATTGAGAGAAAAGATTATAATAACGTCGACTTTTGAATCCTGCGCATCAAATCGTGCGATCTTGAGATCTAATGAATAATGAATGTGACGCTCATTAATGGTTTGAACTAATCAAATGTTCATCAAGGTGTAACAAAAATAAGAAAAGGGTGGCCACTCCAGGAGGAGTAATCCTGGAACGTATTAATAAAAAGGAAACATACCAACGGTGAGTTTCTACCAAATTACCGATTATCCTATCGATTGCGTTCTAAATGTAATTTAAAACCTAAAAATAAAGAACCAAACCAAAACATTCTTCATTCTTATTCTGCTAATTGAAATGTATTTAAATAACTGACTTAAAAAAAGGTTACATGACGCGTATCTACATATATAAGTAAATGCGAACTTCTTTCACCCAATATACTTTTTAGGAAATGTCAAAACATTTAAAGTGTCAAAGTGAAATTGTGTAATTTCATTTATATTCGTTTTTAGTGTAATAATGTATTGTTCAATGGTGAATTTCCAATTCAGAAAAGCGTCAGCTCTCTCATCCAGTATCACCGGACTTTGCAGATCTAGGTAACTGCCACTTACTTTTAGCCTTGTTAATGAAATAAGTATTAGTGCTTGTAAAAAATCGATCTTTCCCTTTGCAAGGCATATATATTATATTACTTTAAAGACAAGGAAGCGGTTTAGTTTTCAAGGTCGCCTTTGCTGATATGATTAGTTGCCAATCTCCCGTGAATACGTTGGTCGTCATTTACAACATCTAGGGCAAGAGACTGGTGGGGTGCTATCCTTTTAGATCCTTTGCAAAACAATATTGAAGTCAATTCTTTTAGTGTCCTCTCTTTGAAATTTAAACTGTGAGTTTATCGAAATTCAAACTTGAAAATATTCTTGCTGCTGCTCATCAATTGAAATGCATTGATCTGTAAGATTTTAGAAATTGGTTATATGTAAAACTTGAGGAAAATGTTACCTGGTCATGATTATAACAGATTTATGAATAGCCATTTATCCCTCTACCAATGAACCATGAGTGGTTTGGTTTACAATTGCATTCCTTTCATATCGATCGCTTGCTACACGCCTACGCAAGCCGCTTTACAGCACTACGAGCGTGCTACGACGTAGACATTTGTAGCTTCAACATTTCTCTCAAACCAGTCTAGAAAACTTAGGTTTATGGTCATTTTAATTTAGAATTTTCACGTATTTACCACCCCTTGAGTACTGACGTCACATAAATACTGTCCGCCCAGACGGCGCCTGATCTGCGTAGGATATTTTCTGTTACAGCGAAATCTATTATTTTGCATACTTGTGGGCATTGTTGTGGAAATAATAATATATTAAGGAACATAAATAGCCTGAGATTGTTTTTTAAATATAGTACATTGTTAACTAACTAACACGGACGTCTGCTTTTGTTTGAAACAATATTGTTACGCCGGTAAGTGCAACGCCATCTATTGTCAGATAGCGGAAAACACTACTAGAGATGTATGGAATATTCTCGATAATTCTAGGGATGAGTTATCGGCTATAAAAGCGTTGTAGAGATCGCACGCAGTCAGTCAGTAATCGGAACTACTCGAAGCGAAACAGCGAACGGATCACCTGAAGCGAAGCGGAACAAGGGAATTGAGAGTTTTAAAGTGTTCGTTTAGTGTTCTAAGTGTTGAATACAGTTTTTGATTTATACTTCGGTGGAATTTCATTTATCCCGAACCCTAGGCGTAACAATATTTTGGTAGGCATTAGTCTGTATAGGATATTTTTATTGAAGACAAATAATCGAGATTCCGTAAAGCTATCTAAAATAAATAAATAATTTTTGTGTTATTTCTGGTACAACAACTTAACACTGGCCTTGAGTTGGACCAGACGAATTAGCAAAAAAAATCCTGTCTTCAAAATTTTCTTATCATGTTATGGTACTATGGGAAACGAACGGATTTCTTCTTATCGTCCAAAAGTAAATAAATATCGTATTAATTTCATGCGTATTTCTCGTAAATCTTATTTTACTGGTAACGGACGAGAAACAAACGACAAGTGTTTCATTGTTCAATTCTTTTTGCCAGACCCTCGTGCTGACCTCATGTATACATCTAAGAAATTTGTGCCGAACATTACACGTGTAATATGAAAATTCGTAACTGGAAAACATTAACCAAAACATGTGATACAGCTTTTCTGATAAACAAACGTACATATATTTAATGTTTTCTGTGAATGTTTAAGCCCTCACACCTTGTACACGTTACGTAGAATGTCCTACAGTAGTAGTCGTTGTCTTTAAATAAATTATATTAGGATCGCTACACTGCTTTATGGATATGTCGTGGGGCAGAAAACATGATTGGACAAAATAATATTCTACGTAAATATGCCGTTGCCAATGGTTGGATCGATAAAGCGATTCTGTAAATGTTTTACTTTGGTACTCGCGGATGTTTTAGACATACATAATACTTTCATTATTAATTCTGGTCATAAGAAGTTTACCTTTCTATGGTTAGCTGGCAGTCAGACAGGTAAACGTTGAAACGCGAAGCTATATAATCTATACAATGAAGCGCAGCGTAGATTTAATATTTATTGAAAAAAACCGAACCTTTTATTAAAGTGAAGTGGATTCTGTATTCAAAAGTGCATTGAAATTCCAAAAATATTCACACCGGACACCTCATAACTTCAAAGCCGCGCAGAATGAAGACCATAATAACACAAACATAAATCATAACTAGAAACATTTTAAAGCCATAACACGAAATGAAAATGATACGCTCCAATTTAAATCCGCTTCAACTAAAGCGTAATTGTTGAAGTGGAAGTAATTGATCTTCATTGGTGTTCAGACAGTGTTAAATAAAATGTAGACGTTGCAGCGTTGCAGTTAATGGTGACAGTTTCCTTGAAAACACGATCGTTAGCTCGCAGCAATACTGTACTCTTGACTGCACAGCGGAGTTAACAAGATGAAATCAATGTTCGACATTACAGTCTGTGATTTTGTGCGAGACAATTCATTCTCAGTTAATAATAATTTAAGAACATTTATTTAAAAAAAAATACGATCCCCCTTTATGAGAGCTATATATTTTATAAGCATGAATGTTAGTAACGTGTTTTCATAGTTCAGCTAATGCGTATTGCCATAACGTAGGCAGTGCTATTACCTTATTGTTTAGCCTCCCGCAAACCAGTTATGCCTCACATATCAAGGTAAGTGACTTTATTAACTACGGGATATAGGTATTTTGGATTCCAATTACCTCTGAACACCGGGTGGACTGTTTTTATTGGATTTTTTGATACTTAGATGAAAAAAAACAACGGTACTGCTTTCCACCATGGTATCCAGTTGCAATATATCGATGTAATAAAATATTAGTGCCAACTGCAGACTTTATATTTATTGCATCGATGGGTGATCAACGATATCTCACTTAGTTTTAAGTGTTTTCCGAGTTTATGGAATATATACAATGTGAATGCAGCCATGCACTTTGTAAATAGCTTAAGGCTGTTTCAATCTCCAAATGGAATCGCATAAATACTTCGCGACAAAAGCAGATGAGGTGCTACATACCCACTTGACCTTAGTAATGGGTTCCGGTCTAAAGGGTGGGACTGAGTAGAACTGAGTAACTAGAGTGACTGAGTGACTAGAGAGTAGTCACTCTAGTCAGATACATATTGCAAAATAGAATCTTAATCGACTATTTTCCGGAACTTCTAATCTACGTGAAAGTCCCAATACAATTTCAATTTATAGTGTAAATTCGAAACGTTGAGGGAACTTGAAATAAATTGCTCTCCCTACAGAATTAGATATGGCGCTGTGGCTGAGTAGCTGTTTTGTATTTGAGCCAAGTTCGATATATATATTTTTTATAATAATTAAAGCTGCTGTTGCGGTTGGATTTCACGTTTATTATTTCCACTTTTACGTCTACAAATGGCGAAAATTGAAGGAAACGATCAATTTGTTTGGTTTTGTTGTCAAATACATTTAATAAATAAAATAAAAATTGATTTATTTTAAAAATTAAATCAACATAAAAAAGGACGTTTTTATCAGAGGACTAACTGTAGCAATTAGGTGTTTGATTTAAAGTACTTGGCCTTCAAAGCTAAAATGAACTAGCAAATTAGCTGGTATGACCTGTCATCTCATCTTTAATTTCCGAGTCAATCGAGTTGAGCATCTGCTCGTGATATACTAAGATCTACCAAACAATTATGAACTGTTTTATTTTATATGGAAGGCTTAACTCTTTTTGGAACGAAGTTCCTTACGGCAGGCTTGGAGGAGATAGGGATTTTGCTGCGCGACCGAACTGAAAAAAATGTGATAGTAAAACCGTAAGAAAAAGTCCGTGGAATAAAACCGTTAAATGACACGTGCGCAGGCGCGACAGTCGTATACACAAGCGAGTAGTGTATAATACCTTTCTCTTTCTCCTTCTTTCTTTTCGTTCTCTCATCCCTTCTCTCTCTATTATCACTCCACCCCGCCAATGCATAGTATATACTCATGAATTCATGGACAAGCACGTGGCGAATACTCACATTATAGATACATTTTACTCTTGAGTAGCCACGTTTATTTTTTGCAAATTGTGTCGATTCTACATTAGCCGAAGGAACTTCGTTCCTACCTGGTGTTCCACGACACCACATCTTTTTTTATTGCGTTTGCTTTCAAAACGGTAATACTGTGTCTGCGAAACAAGAGCTTTGAAGAAGCGAGCAGAATTTTTAAATGCATTTTGGGCTTTGAAAAAATATTGTGTTCGTTTCTCTCTCTATTCAAAAGATTCAATACTGAAAATGCGATTTTCACGTCCAGTGTTTTTGTCGGTTCACTTTTTTTTTTAAACTCAAAATACGTGCGAATCTCGCTTGGGTCGCTCACAGTTGTTTGAATAATATCAACCACTGCTTTCGTTCACACTGATAAGTTTCCCAATTTTAATTGAAATAATCTTACTTAAGTCTTTGTTGAGAATCACAAGATTCCAGCATTAGTCCGCGGTAAGTGGCCGTATATAGAATTTGTTGTTTTATCTTTATTAGCTTGAGCCGTCTTCGAATTTTAATAAAGTTTAATTATGTATTTTTTTTGTGCAAATATAATAAATAGTATAAAATTACACTATACGTGGATACTCTGCTGGCGAGGTATTGGGCTTGTGATTAAATTATTGATCTGTATATGAAATATGAAGCTATGATTCTCGATATATCTTGTTACATGAAACTGAAAATATGCTTATTCTCCAGTGAAAGGCAATTGAAGAAAGTAATAAGAAAATTCTAGTTTCGATATCATCTAGACGCTCAAGTGTTGAGTCGAGCTTTTTACATAACATAATATATTTGACATAATAAAGTATGTATTTATATAAAATGTAATATTTTTATATTTAAATTTATTTTTGTGTATATAATAGTAATATTATCATTATTCAGTTGAAATGAATATTGTTGAATGATATATTGTTTTTTTTAAAACGATACGTGCTTAATTTCATTTCTTTGATTGACTCTTGTCCCTCTGATAGTTGTCTGGAAGAGATCGCTTTCGGCGATAAGACCGCCCATAGTTTTTTTTTTCGGGCATAGTCTTTTGAATTTGTTTTCATTTTGCATCGGTGTACTTTACCTGTTCTAAGATATAATTCGGTTGCTATAAAATAATGTTATTTTCCAATAGTGTTTATCAGAGAAATAAAATGTAACGAACTCGATCACGGAATGGTTCTTTGGTTCATGAATAACCAACGCATCTATAGTGACGTCATAATAAATGATTAAATAATTGGTGCGGCTGATTAAATAATTATCAGACAGCAATGTGATATTTACGATTTCAATTTAAATATATAAATATGTATATGTAATCACTCCTACCCATTGGCAAAACGAAATTGTTTTAGCTGATGATAAAAAACATTGGCCTGTTTACGTTTTTTTATGATTAGAAAAAAGGATTTAAACTTTTAGTTAGTTGCATTTATTTGATTTAAAACGCACTTATTTTGTTTCAGGAAAACATTCGGAAAGGTCTCGAAATTTTCCGGCTTGCTAAGTCCTGTATGCCAAGTCGCCGACGGCCATGCGCAGCGCCTCAAACACCAGATAACGTACAAGGCGTACGTCCCGCCCTGCTACCAGGATCACGACCACAAGAACATGACGCTGAAGAGGCCGATGTCCCCACATCTCACCGTGTACGCTCCCACTTTAGTGGCTATGACGTCCATCGGACAAAGAATCACAGGTATGATGTTTTCAACCGAATCAAAACAAAATAATATATAATTTCAAATTATAATAAAGGTTAAATAGGTACGCATTCTTGTCGCATACATGCTTATGCAATATTTTCTCTATTGGTTCCGGGCTACTCAATAATCGATAAAAACTAGTTTTTAGTTCACCACTGTAATACGACCCGGTCATCGTTCTCGTCTATTTCGACGAACATTATTATTTATTGTCATAATTTTTTTTAAGCTATTGCATAGCTTCTATCTCAGGCCTTGAGCGCGGCGACTGAATCAAGAAATTCCGTAACAAAAATAACCTGACACTCACACTACGCCTACTATGTAGCTCGCGTTCAACACATTCACACGTTGCGCTTGTGTAGTGTATGTGAATAAGCGCGCGGCGTGACGTCGCGCTGCCGCATGCACATCTTGATAAGTTTGCCCATCTCTCCCTCGTGCGGTCTAGGTTATGAGTGTGAAGGGGACAGTTAATATTTTGCTTTTATTAATGTTGATAAATATAGCGTGGTCTTATTTTATTGTTGTTTTAATATTAAATTATTATTGTCGATTTATAATTGTATAAGTTGATAAAACATGCTATGCAATAGCTTTACCGCGGCAGTCTCCGAGTGCCACACGTGTTTTTTTTTTTAGTAGATTATTTTTACATACAGTATTACTTCAAAAACTGAGTCTAATATATTGGACACCTTAGATTTTAAAATAAGTAAATGGTCTTGGCTATTGTGCGCGCTAAAGAATTTGAGATATATGTATATAAAACTCAAACTGGCTAATCGGTAGTCTTGTTTTTATTCAATATTTATTATTCTAAATGTATGAAGCACCGGTCCAAGTCAACACTATATACTGATATATATGTGATATACTGGACGACACACCACTCTTTATTCTCCTTATTACTAATGAGGCGTGTCTGAACAATTAAAAAGTCAGTTTGAATCTTCCCCTTTATCGAATTGAGATTAACACGTCCAGAACACTACTCAATTATAGAACTACATTGTAAATATTTCGCAAAAAATACATTTTTCGATGAGGCCACTATAAAACTACCATCGTAGAAGTATACAAGGCCATGTTTTAAAACTGCCAAACTGTTCACAAGCTTATACGAACGTCACTCAAGTTGTCGGAAGATAAACGTGGAAAAACAATCATTTCCTCAATAAACATTATTGCTTGTTGAAAACATTGCAAGGGAACGTTGCTGAAATGCACTTGGTCGCTTCCTTCAGGATACTTAGTAAAGAAGGCTGCAATAATTCTGTTTAGACGATGCTACCTACCCACAAAAGGTTTTAATACAAAGTCTGCTTTAGACTTGCGCGCGGCCGCAAAACGTGATCCGGTAAATTGAATGCTTAAATTTGTGAAGAGGCATTATAATAAAATAGAATATCTATAGCACGACGAATTAGTTATACTGTATACTAGACTATTCATTTGTCGCGTAAACATTTTAAACTGATGTTGAAATGTGACTTTTTTTCCTCTGCGCTGTTTGAAAATCTAAATTTTATTTTAAGTGTTTGTAATAATAAAATGCAAATCGTTGAACAAAAAATTGATTGAAGTAAAGGAAACTTTTACTGGTGGTAGGACCTCTTGTGAGTCCGCACGGATAGGTACCACCACACTGCCTGTTTCGCCGTGAAGCAGTAATGCGTTTCGGCTTGAAGGGCGGGGCAGCGGTTGTAACTATACTGAGACCTTAGAACTTATATCTCAAGGTGGGTGGCGCGTTTAACTTTGTAGATGTCTATGGACTCCAGTAACCACTTAACACCAGGTGGGCTGTGAGCTCGTCCAACCATCAAATAAATAAATAAAGATGATACCGAAAAAGTTCCTACCTATGGTACGTTACAATAGATATATGGAAATATAAGCCACGGAGGGTTGAGGTCAGACAGGAAGCCGGTCGTAAAACGTATGCCAAATCACTATGCAACATGATAACAGGACAAGCTGCCGCCTTGACATGATGTGAGATATGGGCAAGAAGAAGTAGTACTTGTCTAAACCAAACTCAAACCAATTTGTTACGGTCATCAATAATTGTAAATAGACATGCTTTAACAAAAACCGACTTCAAATAGAAAAAAAAAAGATATTCCAAAACAAATGAATATACACTAAAAACAATAATCATCGAAATCGGTTGGCGTGATATTGAGTTACTTAGTTATTCATCTCTTTGTCGCGCACGTATTTAATGCAAATTTAAGACTTATATTAAGGTTTTCTCATGGATACCATTCTCAGAACTGGACTAAATTGAAATGGGACCACACGGGAAGCGTCAGCTTTCTAATAAAAAAAGAATCATCAAAATCGATTCACCCAATCAAAAGCTATGAAGTAACAAACATAAAAAAGACATACATTCGAATTGAGAATCTCCTCCTCTTTTGAAGTCGGTTAAAAATGACATGACAAACTCAAACACAACAGTGAGAGTTAGCATGCACTCTACACGGGCTGTATGGGCTTAATTTATTTTAAATCTATTATTTTCCACATAAAAAGCGTCGTTTTTTACTTATTATAAAACGATCCATTAAATTAAAACGATTACCGAATGCCGACTTGTATGCAGCTCATCTTAGGACTATTAAAAATACGTTAATTTAATTCTGCAAAAACAAAACATGATATTAGCGGACCTCCACGGATCCAACAACGTACAGTCTAGTGTTTCATAACTATTTGATTCGGTGTTCGAACGCGAATGAATCCAAGCAGGAAATATCGTGTTTTTAATTATTAAATTAATTTCAAACCTAAGCTTGAAACAATTAAGAGATTCGATTTCAATTGAAAACTCGAATGCGAATAGTTCTTCTTTGAATATTCATAACCTTCCGTCTCGAGCAAAATGCAATTCAATTAAAGTTTTAAAAGAACAAACCTTGCTAATGCAATTTGTTTTGCTGATGCAATTTTTAATTGTTATCGGACGAACCGTGGAGTACCATCGGTTTGCACGGAGAATTGTTTTTCATTCAAATCGATTAGCAATTCTAGTGTTCTATTATCAATAGTCCGTGGAAACGTCGGAAGAACATACGTTTAGATTTCGTTGCTTCATTATGAATTAAAAATCGCCTGAAGTCCAGTTGGTTTAGAGATTAAATTCGTACTTTTTATACGAGAATGTAATCACATTTTAAATTTAACAATTTAACTAAGTTTAAAGTCTTAATTATCGTACTATTAGGCTGAATTTTTTTACTGGTTGTAGGACCTCTTGTGAGTCCGCGCGGGTGGGTACCATCACCCTGCCTATTTCGGCCGTGAAGCATTAATGCGTTTCGGTTTGGAGGGTGGGGCAGCCGTTGTAACTATACTTGAGACCTTAGAACTTATATCTCAAGGTGGGTGGCGCATTTACGTTGTGGATGTCTATGGGCTCCAGTAACCACTTAATACCAGGTGGGCTGTGAGCTCGACCACCCAAATAAGCAATAAAAAAATAAAATAAAAATATAAGTATGTGATCCTGAATGTATTTTCTTTTTTTCTGTTTTTATTAAGTACATACACAAACAAGCTGGTGGACAACTTAGTGTAAAATTGTTACGGGGCTCATAGACATCATAACATGAAAGCCACCAGTGACCTTGAGATGCGGTCTCTTTTATTTATTCTCGTCAAGAGGCTACCGCAGTCAATACAAATAATAAAAAAAATAAGAAGAAAGATGATTTGAAAGATAACAATCGTGACCGCGAAGTATTTCGAAACCGGATTAAAATTAGCTGTACCGCAAATAAATTCGATGCGACAAAGAGCCAAAGGCTCTGCGGAGACTTAGTACTAATAAATTGAAAAACTGTAGACCGATCCTTTATGGTGACGCACATTATCCTACGAAACTACGGCAACGTGAAAATCCGTATCAGGATGGTGATTCACTGATTTTTTTTGAAGTGAAAACTTCTTTGGAATCGTTGTGATTTCAAATCGGATGCAACGGAAAAAATGACAGGTAAGAGACACAAATACAAAAATGTGTAGGATGAAGCCAGCAAAGAATGAGACAGAAATATACATAGTATTTAATACAGCGCCATCTGTGAGATTTTTTAATACTAACGTGTGTATGAAAGCTCTTGTAGTGAATTTTAATTTAGGATTATACGTGAAATTAAAATATCAATTCACAGAGGGCGCTACCTTACAATTATTTACTAATGACAAAATTTTACATATACTTAAGACGTTTAGGATAATTGTATTTTAATTTTGGAAGGTTTCACTTCTACCACGTGTGAATTGTACACATTTTATTTTTTTTGTTATTAAAATCCGACCCACTCAACTAAATCTAAAATCTAAATCACTAAAGCATATCGATTTCTCAGTTTTGTTCTATATGTTTTAGTTGCACTTAGCTTTGATTGAAATACAAAAAAATATATTTCTCTTACACGATTACGTGCATTGACTTTTGCGATCACCGTCGTCTGACAAGAGCGAGTTTTTTTGAGGTTTCTTTGTTAGAACGGGTGGGTACGACCGCCCTACCTATTTCTGCCGTGACGCAGTAATGTGTTTCGGTTTTAAGGGCGGGGCATCTATTTTACTATAAAAACTGAGGCTTTGAACTCGTGTCTGAAATACTAATTAACCATTCATTCAATTATATAATAAACTCAAAATAAATGCAGTCAAGAATCATTCTTAAATCTTTCCTGATTTTTTTAACAGCACAGAAATTTAATACAAAAAGCCTATTTTTAAGGTTTATAAGATATCTTTAAATTATATTATTTGTCCTTCTGTCAAATCAGCGGAATGTCTTCTAATAATAGAAAAATATACATTTTACTGGTGGTAGGACCTCTTGTAAGTCCGCGCGGATGAGTACCACCACCCTGCCTATTTCGGCCGTGAAGCAGTAATGCTTTTCGGTTTGAAAGGTGAGGCAGCCGTTGTAACTATACTTGAGACCTTAGAACTTATATCTCAAGGTGTGTGCCGCATTTACGTTGTGGATGTCTATGGGCTCCAGTGACCACTTAATACCAGGTGAGCTGTGAGCTCGACCACCCAACTAAGCAATAAATAAAAAAAACATGGCACTTAAATAAGAGGGAAACATAAAATTATTTCGAATTACTCGCAAATTAATTTAGGAAACCGGGCCCTTTGTACGCGGGGTGGGCAACTGAATGGGATGCAATTGGAAAATCGAATCTCCGACAAACCCGACAACCGCTGAACAATAAACGTCGAAAGCTTTGTCTCCCATGCTGTACCATGTAACTATGGTTTCGTTAATTTAGCTACATCAAGTATGCATATTGTCTGTAGGCGATAATTTGTATTTTGCCTGATGCTTAATGTTATGGAATGACCATTCAATTTATTTATATCATTGAGATAATTATTTTAACTGTCCTAAAACACAGGCAAATTTGAATTGGCTTTAAATTAAAAGTATCTTTAATTTTCCGTGTTTTTTGTTATCACGTCCCACCTGGTGTTACCGGAGCCCATAGACATCGGAAGAGCCGCTATCCTCCTCGAGACGTGAGTTTCTAAGCTCTCAGTTTTCACAGTCCAATTGCTGACCCACCCTTCAAACCGAAACGCATTACTGCTTGACGGCAATAACAGGCAGGGTGGTGGTACCTACCCGTCTGGACCCACATAATTTCCAACCACCAGTAAAAATTTCAATATTTTCACATTCAGAATTCATAATGAAAAATATAACATCAGAAGACACCTTTCAACTCATATTATGAATTTATAAAATCGATACCATAATCCTCTGAATTACAAATGTAGTCTGACCGGCCATCAAATTTGCGTCTGTAATCTGCTTACGTGCGTACAGGGTAATGCCATTTCAGCAGCAAGGTTGTTTTAATAAAAGCTATTACTTCTCTGTGTCGATTCAATACGAAATGCCATTTAATAGATAATTCATAAATACAGTTTTGTTACCGAATATAATTAATGTATAAAATTTAAAGACAATTAACGAATTATACTATGAAATTTTCATGGAATGTCTAGATCGACTCTAGAGCGACTTTTGTTCTCTTTGTTAATGGGTAGTTCTCTGAGGAATTGTGTGTGTTGATTCAAAGTTTATTGAGATCAACTGGAAACAATGCGATTGTCTACAGTGCCTTTCTATTGATGTTATTTGCAAAATTTGGTTCCAGTACTCTGGTTTGGTATGAACTTCTCTTCTCGGCATTTATATAGCTAGACCATAGCCTATTCTTCTTTAAGCGAGGATTGAGGAAAAGTATTAAAAATAGGAAGCAACTAAGATACGCTCTTAGTACTTATGTTGTCCATGAGAATCAGTAACAACTACACATTAGGTGAATGTCGGTCGGCCTACGGCTAAGACGATAGATAATACGAAAAATATCTTAATGAATAGTCAATAATAGCTATTTTACTATGAAAAAAAGCACGATTTTTTGGTTAGTTGATTTTCTAACTTAAGCACAAACACGCGAAGTTCAAGAATTATTTTCGTTATATTATTTAATTGATCCAATTACAAAATTTAAAACAAGCCATCAAATTAAACGGGCATTTTAAGTTTTTTCCTGAAAATGTGGGAGTTTTGAATTTTATACGAACTTCACAATTCCCGCTACATATGACGGCAGTGTTGCCAAGTTGTGTAGATAATAGAAGTTTACTGGAAACGGCTTTATGCAACGTAAGTACAAGTTAGTCGAACAAAGATACATTTCTTAAGCAAGGTTTTTTTTAATGAAACAGATAAGGCCAGCTTAAGAGAGTAAAACATATTATTCTTTTATTGGAACGAAGTCCCTTATGGCAGGCTTGGAGGGGATAAGGATTTTGCTGCGCGACCGAACTGAAAAAAATGTGATAGTAAAACCGTAAGAAAAAATCCGTGGAAAAAAGTGCGTGGAATAAAACCGTTAAATGAGACGTGCGCAGGCGCGAGCGCGACAGTCGTATACACAAGCGAGTAGTGTATAATACCTTTCTCTTTCTCCTTCTTTTCTTTGCAAATTGTGTCGATTCTACATTAGCCGAAGGAAATTCGTTCCTACCTGGTGTCCCACGTCTCCACATTTTAGTTTTTTATTAATCAAAATCACTTTTATGTAACCGACAATTCAGTTGATATATTAGGTAGCTTCGTCACTATTCATAAATAAAAATTGGATAGTATGAATCGAAGAGTACGATAAAACGATACTAACTACAGTATAAAAGGATGGGTAGTTTTCTTTATGTCGTAATGTCAATATGATGAATGAAAGAAAAACATTTTGAAACAACTTTACCAAAAGTTAGAAACTGCTATTTACAACACTATAGTTTCACTTGTATGGTAAATTAAAATTCCTATTTCCTAATATAAACTTTGCAATGATAATTGCGATACATTTTCCAATTTTGATAAATTGAAACTTTTTTTGGTTGTTTTGAGTATTTTGTTTGGAGTATTTTGTTTGGTTTTCGCGGGTTTGACGGGTCGAATACTTTACAGTTTTCATCCATGTGTGTGTGCATGTATGTATGTGTATAACATGACCACGGAAGTTGTAAAGTATACGAAACGTATGAAATAATATAAAGACAATAATAAAAGCGCAAGATTAAACCGTAAAATTTATTGTAATTTAAGCACTTGTTACGTGCTATTTTTCTTTATACATTTCATTATGTAACTATAGTTTAAAATACTTTCCTCACAGACACTTTGTGAGGTTTCACAAGATCAAATAATAATAAAGAATTTTCTTTCGAAAATCGTGTTTATACATTTTAAATCTCAAGCTGGTGACCCTGAATCGGCAGTAGACAGCGATCTGTTCTATTCACATGTATCTGAAGTGGCCACGTATAGTTTTACTGCTACACACCGCGTTACAGTTTGAACGCGATGGATCTCCTAATAACTCGAACTTTGCATCATTTTTATTATAATATATTGGAATTCAAAATAGAGATTTTCAGAAAAATGTGGAGTGTGGAGTAAATGAACTGTCAAGTCAAGGTACGTCGCGACCATAGACCTATATAGTAGGGACACGACATATTGTTCTATACGTACAATTGCTTATATAAATAGCACCCATTTTGAAGGCACATACATAAACATATATCTATCTCGTTCTTACTCAGCACTTTAACTCGCAGGAAAACAATATAACAGTATTTCAGTGCGTACATAAAATGAAACATGAATATACCTAAATGTCTCCGTCTCCGTCTCCGTCTAATGAGGCCGAAAATCCGCCATGTTTAGCGCGCCAAATGTCATTGTCACGTCAGTTCGGCCGTCTGTTTTGGGTTGTGCATTATTTATTGACTTTGATATCGATTTAATATGATTGCTTATATAAAATTTCTTATTTTATCATGCTTAAAACATACAAAAATAATAATTAAAACATATTTTATAGGATCTCAAGAAAGTCGTCGGAACTATTTAAATAAAATAGTTTTATAACACTATTGTCAACTCGTTAAATATTTAATAATTAAGTGATTTTAGAGAGGAAGTCACAAGGAATGACGTTTGTAATTTTATTAACGAATAAATGAGTCGACTATTATCAAAGGCGGCAATCTGACTTTTGGACAATGATTGGTAAATCAGAAAAACGAATTATTGACTTTGTATTCCATTGGCAGGCACAAAACTCTTCGGAACGACATCTTAGATAAATAATAGGTTAACTATTAACCTTTATTTAATGCAGGTTTTGAACCGTATTCTTTGAAGGAGACGATTATATTCAAATAAATCTGTATTGACATATCAATAAAAATTTTTTGTCCAAATGTACAGATTGCCGCCTTTGATAATAGACGACTCAAATGTTCTTGTGTTTTTTTTTATCAGGCGGTCCCTTGATAAGTTTAAAATTTGAATCACTCTCACTTGAGAGTGATTCAAATGGTGCGGCGTACCTTCCTTGAGGTGCGCTGCGGTAGTGTGTTACGGACTTTATAGTCAGCAAAACAATTAAAATAGATTGTAATAGTCTAAGAAAAACACGTACTCAAAATACGATAACATTCAGCATGCTAGAAATGGGCAGATGGCACTGTACTACGCCATATCTTTATGTTTTGCGGCAAACGACAACTTTATAAAATCAGTATAGCAAATTTAAAAAATCGTCATATCGTTTACTTGGCAAATTTGAAGCACGAACTCGTCTTAGATTTCACATAATATCTAAATCACATCATCTTTGCACATAACAATATACTTACTTCCTATTAAAGTATAAATTCTACAAATACATTCACTCAACAATATTTAAAATAAAATGAGCCAAGAACGTTTATCGATAAAACCTACTAACATTAAAATCTTCTGGGCAGCACTAAAACCGCCATGTTTTGTGGCCGGTTGACGTCACAGTGGCACGAATTTTTTGTTGACGTTTCATTTCCATAGGTTTCCTACTTCAGTGGTCGCGACGTACCATTGACTTTGACATTAAACATTGACCATAGACTACAGAACTCTATGGGTTTAATGCTAGCTTGATCAAATTTTCGTCAAACTGATGTCGTCGTGGTGATGCAATACCGCGGCTCTACCTCACTCGAGTAGAGTTGAGGAATAATGTAATGGTCGACTAAAAAACCAAACTCGAGTAAGTTTGGGAGGAATGCTCGAGCGGCATCGGATGAGTTAAAGAGTGGAGGAATATTTGACGAAACGTCTAAAGATACGGGTACTAGTCTCCTTAAGCGACCACAACGTTTATGTCAATGACCTGAACGCGACATATACTTAAGTAGGTACATACATTGAAACATTTTTATTTATTGTCTACTAGCGAACGCAACAAACATTGTCCTGTACGTAGGTACGTCTCAAATCCGATAATTTCAAGCTTAAATTATAAAATTTTAATTTAAGTTTTTTTAACTGATCGAATTGTAAATCTAAACCATTCTCGAATCCACAAGAACACAACGTACCAAAAATCATCAAAATAGGTACAGCCATTTAGGAGTTTACTAACATACACACAAAATAATTATGTATACTAATATATAGAAAAAAAAGAATACTAAAACGAATTTGAACTGATTTTTTATTATTATTCCAACGATGGATGGATTCGTTCACAGCCCACCTGGTCTTAAGTGTTTACTGGAGCCCATAGACATCTACAAAATAAATGCCGCCACCCACGTTCAGATATGAGCTCTAAGGTCTCAGCATAGTTACAACGGCTGCCCCTCCCTTCAGACCGAAACGCATTATTGCTTCACGGCAGAAATAGTCGTCCCACCCGTGACTCACAAGAGGTCCTACCACCAGTGACTTATTTAAAAGGAGATATTATATCAAAGGAGATATTATTATTATGCTAGATATATTCTAAAATTAAAGTTAAATGAAATTTAAGACGATCAACGAGGAACTAATGTGTATCTACGAAATTAAATGTTTTCTGTCAGTTCCGCAGAAAGAGGAGAATATTTTGCGTCGTACGAACGTAGTATTATTAAATAGTATACCTACATATACCTAATTATTTAGTAAGCTCCACCACAGCTTGAGCCTTTTAATATATTTCAACATGAGATAGATTTCTCTCAGCTGTGGGAGTGGAATTACGGGATATTATTGTTTTTGTATGGTGCACCGCTATGTTTTTTTAAGTGATTTTATGACCTGGTAACTAAGACCTTTAAGTCATGTCTTATTTTAATTTATATTCTTATTTTTATGAAAAATGATAATATGGAGTGAAATGAAATGAAAATGATTAATTTGAGACATTTATCAACTGGGATGAAATTAAATGAAATGAGATGATATGGGATGAAATATATAATAAATAATAATAATAATATAGCCTTTTATTCAGATCTCTTAGTACAATGATTTTTTAAACTTATGTAAAATCTAGCATTAAAAACTAAAACTTCTAATATTTGTTGTTTGGTTATCTTTCCTAGATCTGTTTGCCAGTCGGCAAAGGCCTCCTCCAACCTTTTCCATTCCTTTCTTTCTTGAGCCACTCTGTTCCATGTGACTCCTGCCACTTGTCTAACGTCATCGTCCCACCTTTTCTGTGGTCGACCTCTTTTTCTTTTGCCTTCCCTTGGGTACCACCATGTCACCCTTTTGCTCCATTTGTCGTGTCCTCTTACCAGGTGACCAGCCCATCGCCATTTGAGTCTTTTGATTTTGCTTATTATATCGGTAGTTTTTGTTTTGATTCTAATGACGATTTTTTTTACTCTGTCGGACTTTTTAATGTTTAGCATACTCCTTTCCATTGCATACTGGCAGGTTTCTAGTTTGTTTGAGGTGACCTGATTTAAGGACCATGACTGACACTCGTATGTAAGGACAGGTAGTACGCAGGTGTTAAAAAGTTTGCTTTTTAGGTTTATATGGAGCTTTTTATCTTTCATAGCCTCTCTTAGACTCCAGTATGTCTTCCAGCCATTTGTAATTCTTCTGTACACTTCCTTCTGCATAGGATCTTTTTGAGTTATGAGCTGCCCTAGATATACGTACTCGTCTGTATAGTTGATTTCAGTGTTTCCTAGATCTATAGTATGTTTGTACCCGTTTGTCATCACCCTAGTTTTTTCCGGATTCATTGCCAGCCCTACTCTCTCACTTTCTTTCGCAAGTTCTTTTATCATTCTGGTTAACTCTTCTGCTGTTTTGGCCATTAACACTATGTCATCAGCAAATCTTAAGTGTGATACCAGTTGGCCGTCTATATTAATTCCAAGATGTTCCCAGTTGAGTCTTCGAAAGATTGATTCTAATACTGCGGAGAATAATTTCGGAGATAGAGGGTCTCCCTGCCTTACGCCTTTTTCTACTCTGAAAGGAGTACTTTTCTTTTCTAGTTGGATTCTTGCTCTGCTGCAGCTATATATATTTCTTATTAATCGAATGTACTTGTGCTCAATTCCTTGTTCTAATAACGCCTCCCATAATTTGTCATGATGTAGAGAATCGAATGCTTTACTATAATCAATGAATGCGATGTAGTATGTAAGTTGGTACTCGTTGTATTTCTCCAAAATTTGACGCACTACGTGAATGTGGTCAATCACTGAGTAATCTTTACGGAATCCTGCTTGCTCTATAGGTTGGTTTTCGTCTAGGGTTCTTTCAATCCGTTTTAAGATGATCTTAGCAAAAATCTTATATACATTGGACATAAGACTTATAGGGCGATAATTTCCTATGTCATATTTATCACCTTTCTTATACAGTAGGATGATGAGAAACTCGGTCCATTGCTGGGGGATGGTTTCAGTATTCATTATATCATTGAATATACCTGTGAGGACAGGTAGCAGTATCTCTTTGCTATTTCTTAAGATTTCATTACTTATGCCGTCAGGCCCGGGTGCTTTCTCACTCTTTTGGGTATCGATAGCCTTACTGACTTCAGCTTGGAGAATACTGGGGGTGTTCGAGGTTTCCACTAGACTGATTTCAGCTTGCGTAGTGTTGTTTCGATAAAGATTTTTGTAATATGACGTAGCTGTTTTTAATATGCCAATTCTGTGATAATCGAATTTTCCTCGGTTATCTTTCATTTTTACGATCCAGTTCTTCGTGCCGGTCAATTCTTTGAGTGCTTTTTTAGTTCCACCGGTTTTTCGTATGTAATTTTCGATTGTTTGCAACCTTCGTTGTTTTCTATCCTTTCTGATACTTTCCTTGATATCTTTGCTGATTTTGGCTAATTTCTGTCTTCTGTTTTGGGTACTTCTTTCATTAGTAAGGTGATTTCTTTCTTCTAGGAGTTTTATAGTGGCTGTTGATAGTTTTTCTTTTGCATCAATTTTCCTATCTGTTATAAGTTTAGTTTGGGTTTTAATAATATTCTCTATATACTTGTATTTATCTTGGGTTTCCAGTTCTTTAGTGTTCTCTTTGAAGTTTCTAAGTTCAGCTCTTAGAGCTGTTGTTATTTGCTCTAAGTGTTGTTCTTCGAGTTTTATGTTTCCTGAGTCTTGTCTTGGTCTAGTCTTCTTTGGTTGTTTTATTTTGAGCTCAGTTCTAAGTAGCCTATGGTTGGTGTTGAAGTTAAATCTTTTAATGACGGTAAAGTTTGTGAAGTAGCTGTTTCTGTTGGTCATAATAAAATCAATTTCATTTTTTGTTTTACCATCCGGCGAGATCCAGGTCCACATGCTCTTTCGGTTCTTCTTGAAAATAGTATTTAAGATTGTTAATTTGTTTTCTAGCGCGAAGTTTGTAATTTTTTCCCCATTTCTGCTTCTGGTCTTGTTACTATATGAAAATTGTCCTAGTATTGCGTTTTCTCCTGGGCGTCTTGCTCCAATTTGGCCATTGAAGTCGCCCATGACTATAAGGTTTTTGTGCGTATGCTCTTGAATGGCTTCGTTTAAAATATGGAGAAGTTATTTATCGTTTCCAAATTTGATTGCTCTGTAGGTGAATATATTTGTACAATAGACCACGGTTTTTTATATCCTGGTAGTTTCAAATTCATAATCGCTATGCGTTCTGAGATTCCTATGAATTCTTCCACATATTGTTTTAAATGTTGTTTAATAATAAATCCTACCCCATATTGGCCTTGCGTCTCCCCTATTTGGTACAGTAAATAGTAGTAGGATGACAAGTAATACTTTCGCCCATTCTTCTCACTTCGCTCAAACCAATTATGTCCCATTTGATAGATTTTAGCGCATATGTCAGTTCCGTAAGATTTTCTTCTTTTCCCAAAGTGAGTACATTAAGGGATGCTATGTAAACTACTGGTTTTCGGTGATTGTTGTCTTTAGATGTTGGAGGGTTGTGGTCGCTTTCCCCCTCGAGGACCAGTCGGCTTGGGGGAGTTCGTTCCTTTTTTGTTTCTTCATTGACAGTTTCTTTGGTTGGTTTTGGTTTCCGTTTGCCGTTCTTTAGTTGCTATTGGTTTTTATTAGTATTAGGCATGTTCGAAAGGGAGCTGGATCTATATCGCATTAAATCAAAATCATTTGTCCTGTTTGTCTTCATTGTGTTTACGGTTTGTTGCTTTTTTGGTTGATTATTATCTGAAGAAGGTGAAGCGGATATTTCCCTTTTCTTTTTCTCTTGGCTGTAGTTGTTCTCTTTAACAAACAATTTATCATATTTCAGGTATGCTATATTGCCTTTTTGTCTCTCTTCAGTTAACTTGGCTTGCAGCTCTTTTCTTTTTTCTAACACATCCTTCGAGTAGTCCTCCGCAATGTATATAGTTTTTAGGTTCTTTTTACTTTTGATAATTTCCGTCTTTTTCCAGTTGCTTATAAACAAACACAGTACCGGTCTCGGTTTGTTGCTCTCTCTCTTTCTTTTTCCTAAGCGATAAACTTTGTTGATATCGTATTCTTCCATTTTAATATTCAGATCTTGGTTGAAGGTTTCTTTGAGATTTTGTACTAGTTCATAAGAGGATTTTTCGTTTTCTTCTAAGCCGAATACTATAATATTATTGTTTTTCTCGGCCCTCTTAAGATAATCTATTTATTTTTCCAGTTTTTCTAATTTAGTTTTCAAGTTCTTATTTTCTTCAATAATAGGGATTAGTTTCTCATCCATCTTTTCCATAATACTATTTGTTATAGAGTCCTTCAATTTAGCATTTTGACTTTGCATCTCCATTTTCATTTTTTCAAATAATATTTGAAATTGACCTTCCATCTTATGGTTTATTATCTACGTGTAACGAGACGGAATAGTAGAATATGGTATAAATATTTTTCTCAATTAGCAACACTGTTTAATATTTCAGTTAAATTGACATTCACGACAAGTGTCATTGAGTGAACGATTTGTTGTTTTCGTGTTTTCTAACCTCTAAACCAATAATTGATATTGTGGTTGTAGATCCGCGATGGATTCCAGTAATCGCACTTCACTGTATGTTTTTAGTCACTTCCAAGAGGTCTCAGCACTGTATCAACGTATACCAGCAACCAAAAATTACGTTTGCTATTTTATTTCACTTAATTTCACTCGGAGCTTATCACTACGGTGTTGATAGTTCGGATGCCGGAAACGGACCTTGGGATGAAATATAATCTTAGTAAAATGGTGGTCATTTACTAAGATTTTTTTCAGTGGACTTTTTGGAGGATCCCGAGAAGTTGCGTCCAGCGGCTTTGTTTCATTTTCCCACATTTGTGCACTTTCACAGATATTAAACAGTTAATAAACCACCGTTATTACACATTTAAACCTGAAGAAACACTAAATAGACAAAATAAAACAAATCACACAGCTTCACTCCTCGCGTTCCCGCCAAAAAGTCCCGCGCCGCTATGTCCCCGAAAAACAAAACAAAATTACCCAGTAGCTAAAATGAGTGCAGTAAAACAAAAATAAGTATTAAATGAAACAGAAAACCGGACTACATCAACAATACTAATTGAAAACCGAATTAAAAAACATAGTAACATTTTGATAATTTATGTTTTATTTTGCATTTTAAACGTACTCGAGTCATTTTATTGTTTTGCGTTAATTTCTTTATATTGAAAATGTTTTTGTTCAGCTTACGACATCAGCTAGCGCCAATATTGCGAACTGAATAGTTTCAGAATAGAAACAGATTTCGAATGGACTATGCAAAAGCGAAACATGGTTTTCAATCAGAACGTAGTGTAGTTCACTAGCACTTCAAAAGGTGGCGTGGTTTTCAGAATTTCTGACTCGACTCGTTTCATTATTTAAACTCAATAAATTCATGATTTTTAGATAAATAATCATTGAAAATACAATTACCTATTTGAATTCGTTTATTTTGTGTTCACTATTTTTATCATAATTGTGTATTGATTTTTTCCACTATCACATTTCTTACGAGAAGAGTAAGTAAACCTGTTAAATAACCGACAATTAAAAAATACTTTTATGTCTGTAATGTTTGCTTAAAATGAAAACGATTTTTTTTAATACAATGACGGTTGAGTGACTAAATAATTTGTGATTATGTTATTAGCATTGTTCGTGAAGTTTTGTCGCAATGCGGATGAAAACCAAATCGAATCTCTCACTGGTACCTACTTTGTCGCACTTCGGACGTTCGGGTTTCCGAATAGTAGTAGGTACCTACCTACGTTAAGTCCGTTTAAACTATGTTCTGAATACTTGAATTAACATCGTTATGGTGGTATAACTTCTATATATTAATACGTGAAGCAAAAATTTTGAACACCTTTTTACGAAAATTGCCCGAACGGAGGAATATGAAATTTGCCACACTTATAGAGAATATACAGAAGGAGTGCAGAATGTTATTTTTTTTTTAATAATACATAAAAAATATAAAAAATCGATAAAAATAAACATTACATCACTACCATGTATTTGACACACTCATGCATCCATACTGTTTGTTTAATCTCAAACTTTTGTTATTGTTTAAAGTCTGTGGTCATTTTAAGAATAGATTAAAATATATTGTTTGTCTTTATTAATATTTGTCTAAAGTGTAGTCTTGGCGAAATCTGTGATTATAGAAGTAGTTTTGACAATATAATCACAATATGTTTTTTTTATTGCTTAGACAGGTGGACGAACTCAAAGCCCACCTGGTGTGGTTTATTGGAGCTAAGTGGTTATTGGAGCCCATAGACATCTACGACGTAAATGCTCCACCCACCTTGAGATATCAGTTCCAAGGTCTCAGCATAGTTACAACGGTTACCCCGCCCTTCAAACCGAAACACATTACTGCTTCACGGCAGAAAGAGGCAGGTTGGTGGTACCTACCCGCGCGGACTCACAAGAGGTCTCACCACCAGTAAATCAATAGTGTACAAACTTATAATTTTAATTAATTATAGTCGAATTTTAACTACCGGGGACCACTAGTAGGTAATATGTAAACAGAGTTACGAATTTACGGAGCTGAAAGTATAATCAACTGCTATAGTTGTCCTATTTAAGTTTGAAGCCAATTAATTATTGCTTGCGATTGATTTTTGGGATATATTAGGAGTACAAATAAGTTTCCGCCGTTTTTTGTCGAACAAATAATATTTATTGTGAAAGAACGGTAATTTAAATTTAATCGAAGTATTGTCCATCACTAGCAACTACTTTTCCCCATCTCTCAAACAGAGTTCGGATTCCAAGTCTGAAGAACTCCTCGTCTTTTGAGGCTATCCACGAATCAATCCAATTTTTGGTATCTTCATATGATGTAAACCGCTGCTCCGACAGAGCACGTGCCATTGACTGGAACAGATGATAGACGGCGCAATGTCTGGTGAATATTTTTCGTGAAGGACACGAACACATTTTACGGTCAGTGTCAAGATATTATCGCCCGCAAATTCTCCACCGAAATACCTCCTTATTAATGTCGCAAAATAGCATTTCGCTATGAATAAGACAAGTCCTATTGTGGCCGTAATTTAAAGAAGACAGTGAAGTTTCTCTTCAGGTTAAGCCTCCAAAGAAATTTTACTGTGTACTTTAGACTAGGGCCGCGCTTATTTCAAAGGTTCTTAAACAAATTGCTAAAGCTAAATACCATCCGTTGAAGCCTTACAAGAGTGAATTGGCTAATCCTCCTACTAGCCAACGTGCTATCTACGCAAATCGGCTAATAATACTAGGCTATAAAAATAAGTGTTCAACAGACGGATGTAGTTATGAAGAAGTGTCCTTAGCCTAATGTGTAAGACTCCCGATTTATTCGGAACGATGATTCGATTACTAGGGTAGGCATTAACTAGGTATAGAAAGAAAATGAATACCTCGTGTTGACAAATGACGATTTCACGATGGTGGGATATCAGAACGTAGTTGCTGCTGAAATTCGCAAAACTGTGTACTTTCTCATGTCGAGTTCTGATTATAGGTATGCTATGGCCACTGACATTCGCGAGAAATTGACCGCAAATCCTGACGAGGGATTGTCTAAATTTATACGTTACGGACTTCATTTTGTTCAATCAGTATCTGATTTTACAACACATGTAGGCACATGGTAGTTCACTCATTGTCCTGAGTGTATTGTGGCGAAGCAATCGAGCGCTCCGTTTTGTAGGGTAGTATTTAAATTTTTGGAACTTTCCCAAAGCTCACGTTGTGGTGTGTGGGCTGCTTAAAACACTTCACACCAACACCATGACATTCCCACAGTGGGTAATGAAGCTAAAAGAACGTGCCACTAAAACTGGTTGTGTGTCCTATTGCATCATAAGTCGGCCCAGGGAAGTGCCGCCATCCTGCCCGTTGCGGCCGTAAAGCAGTCTGGGGGCCGGAATTCGCATTATTATGCTTATTGGTCCCGATAACCGCTTAACCCAAGGTGGGCCGTGATGTTGTATACCCAACTATACAATAAAAGAATATTAAACGAAGACTACGGTCTTATATTATTGTATTATCAATTATATTGTACATACAATATAATTACTATATTTAGCGCTTGACTTGAAACTAGAATCAACCTGGTTAGATATATTATAATATCTGCTATGTTCTGAATTGAATTCTATATGAAGCTTTATAGAAAAAAGAAATAAATTCCATTATAAATAATAAGTAAATAATAAGTAAATCTCAGTATCTCTTCATCTGTAATTGCGTGGTTTAATTCTTGCTTTCGTGGGCGCTCGTCACAGAGTCTAACTGTGAATTGTGTTGCGGTTGTGCCTTGGAGTAGCGCACCCTTTCCTTTGTATTTCTTCATGTTTATTAACACGATCAGGGAATTATTGTCCCACCTTAACGCATTTGATTTGCTGTATGACAATCCGAGAGTGTGCGATATCGGTGGGCCATTTTTGCCATCAACGACGACCTAAATAGAATTCACGATTGAGCCATATATTTCGGGCTTCTTGTTAATCCCTCTAAATCATTAGTCATTATCGGTGGTAGCAAATATGTAGTATAGTCTATAATATATATACTTAATTTTACTTGCACATATTCTCTACGGCAGTATGCCGATGTAATTTTCAAATCGGTTATAGATTCTCCCACATATACTTCGAACTGTTATGACGTGGCCTTCCTTCACAGTGATGAGTGATGACACGTACCAGCTGATCTTCTGAAGAAGAGACGAACTAAGGAGTATTTTCTGTCTGTTGGCTGGCTTGTTTATCGAGATTGAAAGAAATATTTCCTGTGATTTAATTTAGTTTAAATCCATTTATACCTGTATGCGTGAACCTATATCTATTAGGTATCTACTAGGTGGCAGCGCGGGCTTGAAGCTGCTGCTCAGCCCACGTAGGGGCTGTCGGGTAGCGGGTGCGGGGGCACCCGGTTCTTAAATGTGGGTCCGGTGGTGATGCATTACAAGGTGGCTCTTGTGCGCCGCCCACGATGTGTCTCCCGAGACGACATCCTTCGAGATTTTTCCGGAGATGAAATCCCGTATGATCAGGACGGGTACCGGCGAAGGCGGACTTTCGGCGCGCACTGCGGTACCGTAGGTTTGGTGTAGCCAGTGTGGTGGAGCTCGATGGATTTAATCGGTAGTTGGTTTTGCGGGGCGAGTGCCTCACGCGCGTTTTTCAAGGCGTAGTCTCCTGCAAGGAATTTGGGGAGATGGAGGCTCTCCTCGTCTCTGGAGGCGCCGGAGTCCGACATAACCCGGTCCGTTACCCACCTCGACCGGGTGGGTATCCGTAAATGGATTGCCCAGCATAAAAAAAAGGTAATGTAACTGTGTCTTTAAAATATATGACGCTTTTGTTATTTCATTTTTTCGCTTCAATGAAATGTATCTATTTGGATTTTTCCAAACATAACTACTTTGAAACCAAATGCAAGTTATATTTTTGTTCTGTAATGTTGTTACTTTTTCTACCGCATGTAACGTATGTTCCTCTTATACTATTTGGCTGAAAGATAAACCACATCTGAGTTGAGCTCCCCTTTTTCTACATACCACTTAAATCATGCCTTGTTGCTTGAATGCTAGACTTCGTTATGCGTATAGCAATATTATTCCAACAAGGTAATTCACTTTAGATACTGTGCACACCCGTAGTCTAATCGTAACTAAAATATTTCTTGAATATTTGGACTTAGCTCAAGGTCAACATAGGCAATATTGTCGCTTAGCAAACAACATCCTAAAATCGCTTTTTTGAAATAGCAGAGACGAAAAACCGCGTTTCTTCTAAGGATTTTGTCAGGTATGTGTGATACATCCAATAGCATAACGTTTACGAATTTTGTAGAAGCATTTCATGAACCTGACGAAATATTTTCAAGACAGGTATTCATTTTTATTCTCCGCTAAAAATATTCACATTTGACTTGGGCGATATTTGCTTGACTTGGTTATAAGGTCAATGTGGTGTTGAATCAATGCAACAACGACGATACCTGGGGCAGCTAAGTGCCTAACTACACGATTAAGCAGTCTACTTGAAACTTGCCCGTTTGGTGCCTTGCACATCATCATCATCATTCTCCTGCCCTTCTCCCAGTTACCTGGGGTGGGCGCAACATGTAACCAATAATGTAGCCTGAAAAAATGTGCATTTAAACTTATTTAACAGTTAACCAATCTACGTGATTTCTCCTATATTCGGGGCAAAAGATAAACTTGACAATCCGAAATCGATAAAGGCAACTAGTTTCATTATTTACATTATTTTTACATTAAAATTAATCATTCATTCTCCTGCCCTTCTCCCAGTCCTTGGGTTCGGCGCAACATGTTTTCTCTTTCCATACCATCCATCCAATTTTTTTATTAGGTCTACCTCTTCCTCTTCCTCATCTGTGGCCTCGCACATCGACGTAAAATTATTTGTGCTTTCTCCGCATGACGGTGTCCGTGTGTTGTTAACGTTACTATTGATTCTCGTAAATCGCCACACATAAGCCAATGCATTCGCGTTTTTAGTAAATCATCTTCAAAAAGAAGGTGATTTGAAAAAAGTAACACAGTAAAATAAAATCGTAAAGTCACCTAAAATTTTGAATTCTCATGTGTTCTGTTCTAACAGTTTCACTGTTTTACAATTATCTCGGTGTAATCATATTTTAAAGTAGATTTATAGAACTCAATGTGTGTTGATTTGATAATTATTTATTATTTTCGTTGCTTTTAAACCAATTAAAGTATTTTGATATAATAAAACAAAATCGCCCGCTTCGCTGGGCATTTAAAATTAACATTATTATTTATTGTCATTATTATTAGGGAGTCCAACACTCATATAAATATTAGCATATCCATTAAGTACATGTTTTTTCTACATGGATACCAAGTTTCAAGTCAATTGGATGCATGGTTCAGTAGTTATAACGGAACATCCGTAAAAACCATTGTAGATTTATATATTAGTACCTATAGATAGTACATTCCAGTGTACCTATCTGTACATTAAGGAAAAGTAATAAAAATAGAAAGGGTACAGCAACTAGAGTAACAGAATAAAAATCAGCAATTGTTAGTATTATTTTCGATGTGTTTTTGTATTCGGCTACATTTTCGTAACTACATATCGACGCTTGAAAGGCAAACATGACTAAGCGACAATAACTGCTTTGTACATAAATGATAGGCAATAACCATATTCGACACGCAAAAAAAATATATTTCTAGGTCTATTAAATTCATTTCAATCCTACACCTACTAGCTAGGTTCTACTATTCGTTAAAATAAATGTTGTTTTCAGGTATTTCAACTTTAAATTAGTCTAGTGTAAAGTTCACGCATTGTCGCTTAGTCACGTTTGCCTTTCAAGCGTCGATATGTATATAGAATAAGACAGATGTAGTTTTCTCTGATATACAAAGATTAATTTGGAGCAGAATATAATATGGCTTTATTTCATTAAAATCGCTTGTCGGCAAAACGTGAACGGCCATTTGGATATTTCTGGAATTTACTTTTTAGACCGTTTGTTATTAGAAGTTACATAGCGAAAATATACTACTATTGAAAGTAACTCCACCTATTTGTTACCTTTCCTTCGACTAAGCTATTGAATCGATTTTGAGGATATTCCCTATCTGGAGATAGTTAAAATACTTGGAAAAAATTAGGTTTCCATTCATCTCAGTCCTAGAGCCCTCAGATACAGCCCACGGAGTTCGCACCGGATCTTTTCAGTGGGTCGCGTTTCCGATCCGGTGGTAGATTCTGCGAAGCACTGCTCTTGTTAGGGCTATTGTTAGCAAATTCTTCAGGTTAGAGCTCCGTGAGCTCACCTACTCGTTTGAAGAATTTATTTTATAACCCCTCAAAGATATTAGAATAGATGGAAAGAAAAAAAAACCTAGCGCATCACGCTGTATTTCGCTGTATCTTAAAATTAAATTTGTTAAAATTATGAACAGACAAACTGTCGGAACACTTCTTACATTCTAGCAACTAGAGATACATTTTGCTAAAAGCTTGAATTAAGCTTATTAGTAAATATGACCATTTTACTTTTGTTTTTGATGGATACATTTTGATAAAGATTCAGCGTTTTCAACTCTACCCTCCATAATAGAAACACATCAGTGTTAAAGGGTAATTAATGCTTAAGCCGTTTAGTTCGTGACCTGACCGAGGTCAACGAACTCTAGGTCACATTGACTGCAATGTAGCATATTATGTAGGTCACAGCACATGTGCTTCTTGAAGTGTTTCATAAAATGATTCCGAAAACTTTTGCGAAAATATTTAGTGATTTGTTACATGATACTACAATACTACATTTAAATACATATAAAATTTATTAAAATAAAATATAAAATGTTTACAATATAACTTAAATGCATTCAAATTAATGAATACTCGTAGAATCAAATTCAAATAAATAATATGATACTTTTATAAGTCCAAAAACAACTTTCATATTAATAGCTATTCACATTTTCTTTTTGTTTGGTTGATATTTTATATTTTTTTTAATAATACGCCTAATTTCATCTTGTTCATTTCGTTGAAGTGAATATTAATTCAACATCATTATGATTTGAAACTCGATGAAACAAAGAGCGACACTAAAAAGAGATAAAGAGAGACTCATCTGTAGGATTAGCCTGCGAGAGAGAATGAAATAGAATACTTTTAAAGGTTTCGCTTCTACTGCGTGCGAATTGCAAACATGTTTTTTTTTTAATAACACGTCTAGTTTCATTCTAACGGATGCTGTGTCATAATTCTCGCAAATATTAAAATCCCATTTGAGTCCGTACTCGCCTACCTGTCTTGGTGATACTGGAAAGGCACCACGGCCCCCAATAATCCTTCAATCATAAAAAAATATATTAAAAACTTTATGATTTTTTAATAACGTATATAAAGAAGTGTAAATTAAAATTCATAAAAAAAACTTTATGAATTAATAATTGTATGAGATGAGAAATAAGTAAATTATTCGTAATTCGTAAAATCATATATGCATCTTTCTTTGCCTTTCGCCAGTAAACATAATTAAAATCATGTTTACGATTTAATCTCGCTTTTTCATTGGCGTTATTAATAATAATAATAATAACAAATCACGCGCAGTCGTCCGGCCCCAATTTAGGATTCCCAGTGTTATGGGTACTAAAGACTGATATACTTATATCTTAAATATTTATATATATAGATAATCAACACTCAGAAAAAGAGGAAACAAACATGTTCACCACACAGTGTTTGTCCGATGTTGGAATCGAACCCACGACCGTTGGCGTAACCGTCGGCACCGCTAACTACTGCACCACGGAGTCAATTAAATTGATCAATTCAATTAATATCGTGCTGATAATTTTCATAATATGACAGAAATGCGATTTTAAACCGTAAAGTTAGTTTCAATTTTAAAATCATAGATTATGGTATACTTACTCGTAATATAGGTAATAAATATTAAGTCGCTTCTCTTCTAGTAGACGGCTGATCTGTGATATTACAGAGAATCACAAGCGTCTACAACGTGCCTTGGTTTTATTGTATTTAGAATAAAAGCTACGATCTTAGCATTTAAATTACAATTAAATAAAATAATGTTATGTCATACTTAAAAAGGGTCTTCCAGTAATAGGTTTCATTTTCGATGTTTTTATTGAATTGTAAAGAGATCACAGTCCTGCATGGTCCTGCCGCACAGAAATCACTGATCTGCTTTTAGTGCAGAATAGCCTTTATTACGAAGCGGTTAAGATCCCAAATCGCAACCAAACAACATGTCTCTCGGTTTGGCATTCAAACTGTGGTTCCTCTAGACCGTGCTCTAGACTTTAATAACCGCTTAATCCCAAAAAAATATATTTGTATATTATAATCTAAGTTCCACGTCCCTCGTGTGATAATAATTAATGCTTATTAAAAAATATATTGTCTTGATATATCACTTCTGGTTTTTTTTTTTTGCAATAAACTGTTTACTACGAATTTTCGAGTAGTTTTTTGTATTTTCTTTTGGATATCCATCCCGTGGATTCTAATTTACGGATAGATTTTTAAAGAAATTCTATTAATTTAAATTCTATAAATTTAAGAATTATCGAATAGAATCAAAATATTTGAGAACTGATCATAATTTGGATCGATGTTGTCCTAGACATCTGGTTTTGTGTCTCTGATGTCCAGTCAACATTTCATATTACATCTTACATACAAAAAGACCGTATAAAAACCGCTACGTAAACGCGCACAACCCAACAGCGACTGAAAAAAATTTAAAACTATTGGCTGCCGTGACAGGTGTTCTGACTAAATTTGAGTGGGTTTTTGCGGAATATGTGAATAATTCCAGCCTCATATGTAACTATGCTAACTATTCTTCTCCGAAAACCTCATTTTTGACTATTAGAAAAAAGGATTTAACAAAAAATTCGGCAAATCGATCAGATCGGCACGTTGCGCTTACAGCTATAACTACTTTAAAATATTGTATAATATAATACAAGTAACCCTCCTATATAACACGGTATTTTACAACACGGTTTTACTCTAACATAAAAAGAAAAATTCCCCAAAATCCTCTTATAACACGGTACTATTACAACACGATAACGAGATTGTTGTTAAAAATAATTAAGAGAATTAAATTATGCACTATATACACGTAATATATGGGAATACCCGAATTTTAACTACTTATTTTATGCATATTAGGTAAAAAATAAATGCAGTCATAGTTAAGAACGTTCCTCAGAAAAATTACTCTACTTTTTGTGCCGGCTTTCGCACAACACGGGGCCTTTGTAGGAACGTATGTATGTACCGTGTTATTACCTGTATACTTTGTAAAATGAAAACATACTCACAGCTATACGATGAGGGTGGGGACACCGCAGTGCAAACATTAAATTTTCGCAACGTTGAAAACGTTTTCCATTGAGAACAACCATTCGCGTCGGTGGTTTTAACGCTACTGATCAACGTAGGGAGAAGTCCCTCACGTTAATGCGGACAATTTTCTACGTCTGCCTAGTCTCTGGTGCCAAAATTCTACCTTTAGAGATTTAGAGAATATAATTTTAAAAATATTTTTGCACATTATTATTTATAAAACATTTAAATTAAGAACTTGGGTAATTCTGAATTTCTCTATAAATTTTGATGGTTTTTATTTATACATACATATTTCTATATATAGTGTAGATATGAATAATATGTAGTAGTCAATGTCGGGCAGAAGTTCGGTTTATTCTTGATTTTATTTTATGTTCGCCCCTAGTCCCATGTTGCGACATGAATGACCGCAATGCGTCCTTTTTTTGGATCAATTCCAACGGTACCATAGGCATTTTGAAACATTGGCAATGGGAAACTTGCTTTGTTTTTTTAACTTTTGTGACATGTTAAAATTATATTTTGATAATTTAGTGATGAAATTCGCTCATATTTTGTAGTGGCGAAAGTGGAAAGAGTGGCTGGAGTATACCGATTTGTTGGAATCATACCTGTCAGCCGTTATGGGTGATACGCCAGAAACCCTCACCGAACTGGATATATAATGTCAGACTAGACAGCATCTTATTCCCCATGGGTGTAGTAAAAACTATGAAAGTAAAGGATTAACTAGATAATGGGTAGCAGCATTATATTGTTTGGAGAAAGGAAGATCCCTCGGGGGGAGATCCCTTTGATACAAAGGGATTGTAGGGAAAGAGGGGAAAGGGGAAAAGTTGCTCAGTCGCTCGACGACCGATGTTCCGAATTTTATTGTTTGAAACTTGTATATAGGCAGGCTAAATTTCAAAAATATCTTTGGTGTAATTTAGGCATCCGTCTAATGTATTGTTCTGTGATAGCTGCCCATTAAAATCGCATCGGCATACTGCTACGGCATACTGCTAACGCTTACTGGAGAAATGCCGCACTCTGAGGTCGCGCGAGTGCTACTAACATCTTGCCTATTTCTGCTATGAGGCGGTAAACGAATTCGCACCTACTAATGTGAAGACTACCTAATGCTAAGTTATTACCGGAGCTCAAAGACATCAATAGCATAAATGCCGCCACCCACCTTGAGACACGAGTTCTAAGCTTCAGTTCTATAGGACAACGGCTGCCTTTAAATCGAAACGCATTACTGTTTCGCGGCAGAAATGGTGCTAGTGGTGGTACCTACCCGTGTGGACTCACAAGAGAGAGTTATGCAATACTATTGAGACTCGGACCTCATGTCTCAAGCTGAGTGACGACATTCACGTTGCTTTAATATCTATGGATCACTCAATACTATTCGGACTATAAGCTACTCTGCAAAATACAGCAGCAACTCAGAACACAAAAAAAACATGCTTATATATTACGGAATAGTAATTATTAAATTAAAACTTACTCTTATACTATTAGCATATTTACGTAATGATGGATCAGCGTTGGATAGTGTAAAGTACATATAATTGATTATGTCGTAGGATATATGGACGAATCAGTTTATTCCAAAAATCCTAAGACGATTGCAAACGAAAAGAGAATTCGAAACTAAGGCGGTAAGGTGCTTGGAATCTTATGGAATCGTGCGAGTTCTTTTTAAGATTATCGTAAACATTAAGATAATGCTTAAGACTATCGGAAACTTGAACTTCGATTGACCAATCTAAAAGTTGATTTATAAATTTTGATTCTGATTGTTCAGAACAAGGCTTTAGTTAGAGGTCTATAGACATATAAGTGAACAGAAGTGTCAAAAGGTAAAATAATAAAATAACAGAATTTTATTCATTTAATGGACACGTGAGAACTACATATTATTATCGAATAGCATTCTGGATTTTGTTCTGAAGGTCATTAATTACCGATATCCGACTTGGAAAAGTCATGTGCTCCATTTATGTACCTTATGGAACTTATAAAATATTTTTACTAGCAACCGCATTTTTACACAGACTATACTTTGCGATTAGTTATTTCTGAACCAAAAACAAGATATGTACCCATCCTAATTTGAAAAGCAATGCAACATAAAAACTAAGATTTAAGTTAATTCTAAAGCCTATGTGCACTCTACTAATAAATCTATTGTAAAAGACTATGATGAATATAACTTTGCCTTGAAAATCACTTTTCCCCCAGAAATATCATTTTCCCCGACGTCGCCTTCTGAAATAATAATACTCGTATTGTTTTCAGGTACATTGTTAGCAGCCTACGCTCTGCTTTTGTCTGGTGCCACACTGTTCTTACCCAACGGAATAGAAACATACGTCTCGATAATACAAAGCTTGGATCTGTCGAAAACCACGATCTTCATACTCAAGCTATTAGTGGGATTGCCGTTCGGATTTCATTACTTTAACGGGATTAGGTAAAACATCAAAAACGTACAATAATGACAAGAAATTCTACTAATATAACCCCAAAAGATCGTATAAAGCAGAAATTAATTTGTTAGGGTTGACTAAAAGTGATTTCAATATGGTGTTTTTCTTCTATATATCCCTCTCATTTGTTGTATTCCGTCCGCAGTTTTGAAAACTTCAATGCCAATTAGAAATATTTCCCACGCCACCAATTCAGGTTTTTTTATAAAACTGTTCAATTGCGTATGTGCTAGCATTCTTCTGTGTATAAACATCGTACGAAATAATAAAACTAACGCGCCATGTGACGCTCCTAGGATATCAGACCGTTTAGAAACAACTGATCCAAAGACCTTACTGAAACCCCACTTAACAAGTGCGTGCGCCAGGCCTCGGTTCGCAAGCTATGGAAATCATCAGTCAAGGCTTTAATAAGCAAGAATTCCACATGACCACGACCGCTTTGCCAAGAGCAACCGACTATGATGATGAGAAACAACTTGAACTTTCTTCAATACGTTATACAATCATTTGTTTTTGACGAAAAATAATGACTTAAGACGAATCGAAAAATAAGAGTTGGCAGTCGTAGCGAGACATAGCATGTAGTGCGACGTCGCTCTTTATCAGTACCATGGATTAATATAACAGTTTTTTTCGGGCATAAGGCTGAACCTCACGAGGTTTCCGGGCCTAGATGTGCGCCGTGTTTATTAGTCTTGACGGTCTGCAGATGGTGGGAGCGAACCACGACCCAAGGATGTTTTAAGGGTCCTACCCACTAAGCAATCCCCTTTGTAGTCCGTCACCCGACATCTGTACTCCAGTCGCACAGAGTAGGGGGTATCCGCTTCCCGCGGTCAATACTACAAATAGATTCGCGGCGTCACCTTCTACGAATAACACCTAGCCTAATCTGAGACCTCTCTGCAAATAAAATTTAATGCATACTTAGCTTCTCTTCAACGGCTCAGTCTTCAACGGTACGATGTACATAACTAAATGAATGGAATATAAAAGTTTTAATGAAAGACCCTTGTTAGAAAGACCTCTGAAGCATGACACTTGAAGTGGGACCCTCGTGCTGAGCTCTCTGAGTTTGGCGTTGATGAGCCACTCGACAAAAATGTCGTTTTTCCATTGTTTCGCTTTGCGAACAATGACGAGTTTTTGCTGATGCACTTATTTAATTGATGATCATACTTAATTTAATAACTCTCTATGAGAATTTGTAGCCTACATTGTTTAAGTACCGCTCCATACTCTGATGTTGTTATCGATAAAGACATTTTTTGACTCAACTCACCACACGCTAAATGAATATTCTAGAGCAAGAGCCCGCGACAGCCAGACCTTCGTTATTTTATAAAAGCTGAAAGTTTCTCTGTGTATGTCTCCAACACAGGTAAGAACGACCCGCGATTATAGAGTTCCGATTGTGGTTACTTGGGCAGGTAACAGGCAGTAAAGGTATATAAAATAGTACCTTAAATTCGTTAAAGTATAAAGGTTTTTTTTTTTAATATTTACTCCAGAATATCTTTAGAAATCACGATATCCGTTGCCGGACACTTTTTCCAGTTGTTACCCCCTGCCAGACACCCTTAAACTTTAATAAATTTTAATTATACTTTCGTTATACTATAAAAGCTAAATTTTATATATGTTACTTAGGGACTTATAAAAATATGTTACCCCAAGAGCCGGACAGTTTTAATGGTTCTTACATCTTGCCAGACACATTGAGAGCCCGCTGTAGGTGCGAGCGCGAGGTAGCAACTGTTCAAGCGGGTGTGAGCGAGATAGAGTGCTTAGTCTATTGTGATCTTTTAAGATATCCAATAAAAAAATTATTTTATTACGTTCATAGCAATATTATAGAAAATAAAAAAGGTTATTTTAATATTATAAAGTACAAACAAAATATTACATGTCAAAGAAAAATATTTAATCGTTCTTATAATTTTCCTCATTGTCGTCGATATTGAACTGATGAATAAGGCGATATCAATATCGCCTATGAACAGGTGGAACTCACACACCACAACCCCTAATGGCAGGCGGCTCGACGCGTTAGTCGATGATCTCGCCTTCGATATCATCGCTCCGCTAACCCCGACTCACTACCCGCTAAATATTGCGCATCGCCCGGATATACTCGACATAGCGTTATTAAAAAACGTAACTCTGCGCTTACACTCGATCGAAGTAGTTTTAGAGTTAGATTCAGACCACCGCCCCGTCATTATGAAGCTCGGTCGCGCTCCCGATTCCGTTCCCGTCACGAGGACTGTGGTGGATTGGCACACGCTGGGCATTAGCCTGGCTGAATCTGATCCACCATCGCTCCCGTTTAGCCCGGACTCTACCCCTTCTCCTCAGGATACCGCTGAAGCCATAGACATCGTAACGTCACACATCACCTCGACATTAGATAGGTCATCGAAGCAAGTTGTGGCGGAGGACTTCCTTCACCGCTTCAAATTGCCCGACGATATTAGGGAACTCCTTAGAGCTAAGAACGCTTCGATCCGTGCCTACGATAGGTATCCTACAGTGGAAAATCGTACTCCAATGCGTGCCCTACAACGCGACGTAAAGTCTCGCATCGCCGAAGTCCGAGATGCCAGATGGTCTGATTTCTTAGAAGGACTCGCGCCCTCTCAAAGGTCTTACTACCGCTTAGCTCGTACTCTCAAATCGGATACGGTAGTAGCTATGCCCCCCCTCGTAGGCCCCTCAGGCCGACTCGACTGAATAAGGCGATATTGATATCGCCTTATTCATCAGTTCAATATCGACGACAATGAGGAAAATTATAAGAACGATTAAATATTTTTCTTTGACATGTAATATTTTGTTTGTACTTTATAATATTAAAATAACCTTTTTTATTTTCTATAATATTGCTATGAACGTAATAAAATAATTTTTTTATTGGATATCTTAAAAGATCACAATAGACTAAGCACTCTATCTCGCTCACACCCGCTTGAACAGTTGCTACCTCGCGCTCGCACCTACAGCGGGCTCTCAATGTGTCTGGCAAGATGTAAGAACCATTAAAACTGTCCGGCTCTTGGGGTAACATATTTTTATAAGTCCCTAAGTAACATATATAAAATTTAGCTTTTATAGTATAACGAAAGTATAATTAAAATTTATTAAAGTTTAAGGGTGTCTGGCAGGGGGTAACAACTGGAAAAAGTGTCCGGCAACGGATATCGTGATTTCTAAAGATATTCTGGAGTAAATATTAAAAAAAAAAACCTTTATACTTTAACGAATTTAAGGTACTATTTTATATACCTTTACTGCCTGTTACCTGCCCAAGTAACCACAATCGGAACTCTATAATCGCGGGTCGTTCTTACCTGTGTTGGAGACATACACAGAGAAACTTTCAGCTTTTATAAAATAACGAAGGTCTGGCTGTCGCGGGCTCTTGGGCTATTCCAATTCGTGTTCGAAAATAATACGCGCTAATTGAATAAGAAATGTACAAAGTATCGAATACGTGCCCTGAACGAAGCGAAGTCAAAATTAATGACCTGCGCAAGCAAACCTCCATTCCCCTTCCACAAATTCTTTGTTTAATTAGTGATTCATATCTTCTTTGGTTTTCGCGAGTCGTTTACATAATTAAAACTAATTTTACGGTGCAATCTGGCGTTTTTTTACTGTCATTATATCGAGGGATAAAAGGCAATTTGGTTTTCGTTTCGCTTAATACGCGACATTCATCTTTGTAATTAAAGGTCTGTTTTATTTGGTACCAGCATCAACAGCTCGATGTCTTTAATTGAACTTCAATTAAGTTTACTTCATTCGAATAGCTGAAGATGTTTTTTTTTTCGGTTGATATTTTTTCCAAATTTAAACTTTTTTAATGGCTCTTCTGTAAAGTTTCAAAAACAGCGCATAAACTAAATATAAATAGCCTTTTAACTTCAACCGAGCTTACTCCATTCAAATAGCTGAATAAGTTTTTTGTTTTGATATTTTTTCCAAATTTAAACTTTCAATGGCTCTTCTGTTAAGTTTCAAAAATGTCTCTTAAACCAACTACCCTTTCACCACTCGATATTTAATTTAGATTTTTCGAATACGACCATACTTGCACCACCATACTGTCCATTTCTGCCGCGAAACATGCGTTCTTTCTGGTTTCAAGAGATTGACAAGACAGCAATATTTAATAATTGGGATTTTAGCCTCAGGTCTCAAAGCGGACAACCTCATCCATGTTGTGATATCGATAGACTTTGAAAATGTTTTTTTTTATTGCTTAGATGAGTGGGCGAGCTCACAGCCCCCTGGTGTTAAGTGGTTTCTGGAGCCCATAGACATCTACAACGTAAATACGCCACCCACCTTGAGATAGTAGGTCTAAGGTCTCAAGTATAGTTACAACGGCTGCCCCACCCTTCAAACCGAAATGCATTAGTGCTTCACGGCAGAAATAGGCAGGGTGGTGGTACCTACCCGCGCGGACTCACAAGAAATCCTACCACCAGTAAAATTAAAACCAAAGTTGCCATAACTTTGCTCACTCCAATTATGAAGGCGCAAATGAAATTTTTTTGGCGGTTTACATTTTTCTCTCACTATGTTATTCCCTCATCGCGAAAGTTATTCATGAACAAGAAGTACATGTTTCATTAGAAAAAATAGTACCTGCCAGCGAGATTTGAACACAGTCGCAACCGTATCGCCCCATACGAATACACCAGGCGGCTTATCTTTTAGGCCGCGATTACTAGTATGTCATCCAAGTTAACATACCACGACAAATAAATATTTCTTTATTACAGATACTGCATGTTTAATTTGGGAAAATGGTTGTCCCTAAAAGACGTTTATGCCACTGCCTACTTGACCTTTGTGCTGACCGGAGTGATCGTCATATTTTTTGCCTTTTTATAATCATGTTAACTTTACTATAAATTTAGTATTGTACTGAAATTTGTAAAACTTTTTTTGTATCTCTATTCGGAATATCAGCGGTTAGATAACGAGGGTTCCCGAGGTTTTCGCTTTAATAATAATAATTTCGTGCCTCACACAAGCTGACTTTAGAAAATGTAATTACTAGTGGCAATAAAATACTGTAACTTTCAAAATCATTTCAAAACCTCGATGCAATTAATTTAAAAAATATGCTTAAAACGATATTTTTTTTGGGTTTATCTGATATTTTGTTGAGGCCGGTTTTGAGTCGTCGATGTAAAAATTTAAAATTTAACTGTTCACTCCTCAAGTTTACCTCCAAGGTAAACTGGTCGATAGTATCTATTTCTTTTGCGTTAAGTAATTATTTAATGTCATAACGGGAAGTGAACTTGTTTGGCCATTTATTTTATCCGATTTTAATCCCATTCCACAAGTCGAAGTCGTGGAAGTCATCCGATTCATTGACCGGCTACGTCACATACCTAGTTAAACAATCGCAATAAGCGAATGTCATCTGTGCATTTCAATGTATTCACCGTCCCTAATAGTTTAAAGCCCTTCAAGAACACTTGTGAAAATAGCGGTTAGTAAAAAAAGTGCAGAGTTTTCGTGTGGATCGGTAAGCCGAATAAAATTTATGATTGTCATTTGTTCATCTTTTGCCATCGTTTTCGAAGAAAACTGTACAAGATTAATTCTTTAATTATTCTTTGGCTGAACGTAGTCTAAATTATTTGTATATATTGTTGAAAACTAGGTTCTAGGCATTAGCATTATAGTCATATTTGAAATTTGGAGAGTTTTCAATCTTAGTCACGATAAATTGTTTTGGCTCGCTAGTTTCGCTTCGACAGGTGCTAAGCCATTTAAACATTGGAATTATTAGTTATGTAATGATGGAATCGCGTAGATGCGCCTTTAAATGTCAAAATATTGACGATTTTTAATAAAATTATTTTTAATAAAATAATTTTAATAAAAGATATCCGAATTGATGAACTCATTTGATTATCCTTTGTCACTAATTGATTGAAGTTAAAGTGCTTGATTTATTAAAACAGGATGCAAGTTTTAAAATGTCAGCGCATTAATGAGCAAAAGAATAATCCTCCTTAAGAATATTCCTTAATCTTGTACTCACAAATATTCTATAGCGGCACTAGTGTACGCACTCTAAAATAAGTCAGTATTGAGTATCTCGGAGATATAAAACGGTTTCATCAGTAAAATGAAAAATGAAAAAAATTAAATGCGGGACATCCTTGACACAACACGTTTGTCACTTAAGGCGTTCACGTTGCGATTTTTAAGGATTCCGGTAACCGGCTAACACCAGGAAGCGAGTTCCATCGAAAATTCATAAACGTTTTCATAAATAAAGGCATATCCATAATAATACAAATCCGGTGGTAGGATCTCTTGTGAGTCCGCGCGGGTAGGTACCACCACCCTGCCTATTTCTGCCGTGAAGCAGTGATGCGTTTCGGTTTGAAGGGTAGGACAGCCGTTGTAACTATACTGAGACCTTAGAACTTATATCTCAAGGTGGGTGGCGCATTTACGTTGCAGATGTCTATGGGCTCCAGTAACCACTTAACACCAGGTGGGCTGTGAGCTCGTCCACTCATGTAAGCAATTAAAAAAAACAATTCTCGGGCCCGCATTAATTCACAATGTTATTCATTTAAAACAAAAGAAAAAATGCTGTGAAACGATGACTTCCTATTCGACTATTGAATTAAAACAATAACGAGCTATTTATTTATTTCTTGACGCATTCTTTTAATTTTAAAAAAATACAGAGGCGTTTCTTTATATGAACCACAAATTAATTAAATTTTCTATTGTTTTTCTGTTTTGTTTCAATTAATAGATTCGTTTTTTAAATATAACTGTATTTGACTACAAGAAAGTCTGGTATTGATAGCGAAACAGGCTGTAGCGAAATAAAATAAATTGTTTTCAATTCGGTGATTTATTCAAAGAGTAATGAACAGAACTACCAACTAATAATGCGCTATTATCGCGTAATCAGTCACATTTTCTTGCCGGTGTAGTAGTATATGTTCTTCCAGCACTAGTTATAATAATTACTATATAGTAGTATCAGATTAAATTAGGCTTACTACTAATACTAATCTTGAATATATATTTTTAAGAATGTACAGGATTATATTTTAAATTTTTCGGCCATTTCCAATATGAGCAGACAACGTTACTTGTGTCCATCAGAAATGTTTGCGGTACATATAAAGTGACTAGCCGTACTCGCCCGCTTCGCTGGGCATTTAAAATTAACATTATTATTTATTGTCATTATTATTAGGGAGTCCAACACTCATATAAATATTAGCCTATCCATTAAATACCTACATGTATTTTCTACATGATACCAAGTTTCAAGTCAATCGGATGCATGGAAAAGAGTACATTTAAAAGGCATATGGTGGATTGCCAAATCAAGTATATTAAAGAATTAATTGTGGATTAGCGCAATTTTTCTGGATATCAGCGACGAATTCCAGTCAAATGGTTGCTACATTAAAAACAGATGGCAGGTCATCTCGGATATGGTATTTTTACCAAAAATATAAGCGTATTATTATATTATAATAACTTATTTACTCGGAATGTGGATTCGCGCTCATAATAAACGAACACATTTTTATTGACATAAATGTCGATGATATCACCTATACCATTGAGTTTTCCGCCACCGGAGTCCATCAAATATCCAAAATGAATTTGAAGACAAAAAAAAGGAAATTTTATTAGTAAATGTTACTTTGAACATTTTTCGCATCTATCTATCACTAGGTGACCCGGCGAACTTTGTTCCGCCTTAGAGGCAATAAATGAGCAGACTTTAGATTTTATTAAAGTCAATTTTTTATTTGGATAATTAATGTACATTAAAAAAGCAAGTATTTTAATGATTTATGATTCAATTTATTGGCCATGCATTTTAGTTGTTATTATTATTCTTATTATATTTTTATTTCTTGTTCTTCTTCAGTCCTTTCACTCGCAATGTTTCGAATCCTAGTTGCATTACGGCTTCGTCGGGAAAGATTTGATCGTGATGATCGCGGCATGGCTTTCTTAATGATTACCTATCTCGGCACAATAAGCTAATAGAAACTCGAAACAAACACATCAACCGGTCAACTCCAAAATTCTACTTTAATTAACCATAGACTACATTACGTTTAGCTGTCAGTTGCGTTTTGTTATTCCATATCAGTTGCGTTTTGTTATACCACGTTTTATGTCACATCCCGCGGGAACGTGATAAAACCTCCCCACCAATTTTCAGCTAAATCAGTTCAACCGTTCTTGAGTTATAAATGGTGTAACTAACACGACGTTCTTTTATATATAGATATATAGTATACTAAATATGACCTAATTACAATCTTGATTACTACTTGACAGATATAGGTTGGATGATGTTCAACCACTAACGTCATTTATGCAATCGATTCAGGCACATTGCTTTATTCCGCCGACTTTACAATAATTACTAATAAGCTAATCGACGAATAATAGTCAAGAATGCAACGCTAACGTACTGTAAAATTCAATAAGTACCGCTATCCGATAAAGTTATCCATTTAAAACACAATTAATTTCACACCCACGATGGCACGTTATTGGATTATACCGACCACCCACTATACTTCAACACGATTGTTATGCAGTTAATGACTGAAGCAATATTTACGAGGTAATTACAGTCAAGTGAATAATAAATAAAATTTGTGAGTTTTCATGCAACTTTTCCACAGTATTTTTTGTTCTGTTCGAGGTTTTTTTTTTTTGGGATTTTTTTAAGCTAATCTCAAGCGTCTATTGCTTAATAGCCAAAACGCATAGTGCAGACAAGCCACTTCGCTTTGATGGATTCTGAGGCATTTAACATTATCCTGTGTAAATATTATACATACTTGAGACGTGTTCACGAAAAACTTTGAACACAAAGTAACAGAATTGCGTCTGAAATGAAACTGCTAAAAAAATATGCTTTCAAATGTAATTATTAAAAAAACAAACTAATGGTCGGGCGTATTGTTGGAATTTAGATTAAAAATATAAATCGCAAAGTTATACCGATTGAAATCAAACGATATCACTGTGTTTATTGATTTAATCACAGTAATATTTCTTCCAATTCAATCTCGCCTATTTCTTATAAAATAAAGTATTCATGCTTTTAGGTTCGATTAATAGGACAACTTTTATTAAAGACTAACTGACCCGGCAGACTTCGTAGTGCCTCAATCTATAAATAAAAGTCCTAAGCTTTTGTATAAAATAAACTTGCAACAAAAAAAACGAATCCGTCCGACTGGGACACATCAAAGGGAAAACAAAAATGTTATTTTTATTTAATTCCGAGCATTTTCATATTTATCTACCTTTTAAACCTTCTCTGGACTTCCACAAATAATTCAAGACTAAAATTAGCCAAATCGGTACTGCCGTTCTCGAGTTTTAGCGAGACTAACGAACAGCAATTCATTTTTATATATATAGATTAATAGAATTGTAAATTTTACGTCATGTCTCTATACCTAAATACCCTGGTATGTGGAGTCATTAGCTAACATAAGGTTTAACATGTACCCTGAGTCGTGAACAAAAATATAAAGCATATTGTAATAGCTCTTGCACACTGTGTACATTTTTTTTATTGCCTTTGTAGGCAGGCGAGCATACGGCCCACCTGATGGTAAGTGGTCACCGTCGCTCATGGACGTCAGCAATGCCAGGGGCAGAGCCAAGCCGCTGCCTATATACAAAATTACATTTCAAGTGCCCTTAAACCCTGCCTGTTTGGTAAAGTAATAAAAAACATGATGGAATAAACGTTGTCAAACACGAAATATACACGAAAAACTGTAAGAAGCCTACAGGACTGGAGCCAGTTTCGCTGTTTGTTCGGGAAATCGATTTTTCATACGGAACGTTTACGCAGAGGCCACTGACGCGTTTAATACGCGTGTATACAGAAAACGCTAGGATCCGATAGCTTACTACTACTACTACTACTGAGCTGGCGCTATGACCCCGAAGTGGGTCTTGGCCTCCGACAACAAACTTTGCCATTCATCCCGGCGCTGCGCAACACCTTGCCAGTCCGACACTTGGAGCTCCCGTAAATTTCCTTCCACAGCGTCAGACCAGCGGTACTTGGGCCTACCTACGGAGTGACGTTCCTCCGGTACACCCGCGTACACCCGTTTCACAGCCCGATCCTGCTCCATACGTACTACATGCCCGAGCCATCCGAGTCTCCGTGCCTTCATCTCCCTCAGAATATTTGGCTCACCAAAAAGCCTCTCCACGTCCTTATTTTTCCGGACGTGCCAAGAACCGCCTTCTTTCCGAACTGGTCCTAGTATTTTTCTCAATAATTACAAATTGTTTCCATCACTATTGATAAAAAATCGCGACATATTTTCGAGAATACAGCTATTCCAAACTTTAATAGTGAAACAAAATAGTATAAATATAAGTTGACATCAGACGAGTGCTAACTTTAAACTGAGAATAAACGCATCCTTTAAGTAAATTAATACATCAGTGTGCTTAGTTTTTAACGTTCTCGATAGCGTAAAAGTTAAGCCAATTTTGTATGCAATTGGAACAGCGCCCTGTTATGGGAATTCTCTCTGAGGTCGTTTTAAAAAAGGAAAACTCTCAGGATACAACTATTTATTGGATTTTGAACAATATGGATAATGACTCTCAGAGTAATCCCGGCAGCCGCACCCGTACCTTAACACAGTTCACTGACTACTGAATGTTCTCCGGTCTCCTATCAAGTCTCTACCTCGGACCGTCTAGTCAGCGGTTCGAGGGTGTCAGCAGTTTAGGGTTCGGTAGGAATATATAACAGCCCCTAGCGGCAAACATACGCAAATGATCCCATTCCATACAAAATTAAATGTGAGCTAACTTTTACGCTATCGAGAACGTAAAAAAAAATCTCACTAAGCACACAGCATACTATTATCATAAACATTCGCCAATGAAACGATGAATGAAATGATGTTTTAAATATCCAAAGCAACAAATAAACTTTAGTTCAATTTTCAATCGAACGAATTAATAATTTTAGAAACCAAAATGCAGGAGCAGTAATTGGCCTTGACCTGAATTCAAGTCTTACTCCGACAGAGTCGCCCACGATGGCCACCCTCAGAGGTCATGTACTCCCGAACCCCTGATTTCCAAGAAAACAACCTCAATTTCCAACCGTAATAATTATTCAATGAAAATACTACTGCTTCTCACGAATTTCCCTAAGTCGAATTCTTACAGCTCGCGTAAATTTTATTTCTGTATCAATTGTAATGAAGTGTAATATTGGGTTCGTGAGCTGGATGTGTTAATTAAAAAAAGAATGCAAGCACATTCTTTATATTTGTTCGAATAAAGTTTCAAGCGGTATGTGGCCTTACTCATTTTGGTTCCCTGTGGTTGGGCGTAAATGCGGCGTCATGGTTGAATCTTGGAATGTTTTTTTTTTCTCTATACACAGAGTACCGTCTGTCGAACATATGGTAGAAAGTATTCTGTGGAATAATTTAGGATGATTCTGCCATCTTCTTTTACAACAAAGTCAAGATTTGTCAGAAGAGATCGACACTGTGTTTTTAGAGATAATTACTGTCACATACCCTGGAATGCAACTACTCCTCTGCGCAAAATCTTCGGTGATAGGCAGAGACTTGACTGCTACCCTGACCAGTGATGTCCATGGGCGACGGTAACCACTAGCCGTCGTTTGGTCCGTAAGCTTGTCAATAGTCTCGTCTTGTCTCTCTTATCTCTCTAGGGCACTAAAAACAACTTTTATAGACTTCAGTCGAATCTCGTAGTCAGCTTGTAGACAAATAATCAGCGTAGCACTAAGCCTACGTATGTCTACGAGTGGGCTACAGATCTGATGTTTGAATTTATAAGCATCACTGTAAGCAGTGCCAGAAATGGTTTTGTCACGTAGCGTTATTTAGGTTTATTTTTTACCCGAATGCTAAAAATGAGGAGGTCATTAAAGTTTATTTTTTTTCGGTTTTCGCGATTCGTAAATTTAATAAATCTTTATTTCTTTCTTTAATCATTATTTCTGACGACGGTCTGATGGGCTATTCGCCGACATTTTAATATTATGCTGGCTACCGTGGGAAGTTAGTAGGTAAATACTTATAATTCAACTGAACTTTTCTTTTTTAAGTGTGTTGTTGTTATGAGGAATTTTTTATAAAAATTTTGATCAAGTGAACTTTTCATGCGGTTGCGTTTAAGTTTGATCAAGGTCTGACCAATAGTTTTTGAATTATTGTAAATAATCCAATTTAATAAATTTCGACTACGTTTAAGCTATTACCAGTTTACTCTGTGGAAGTCGATTTTCTTCTTTCTTAAAGGATCGTATTAGGTAATGGTAAGCTTATATTATCATTTTTCATCGAATAAGATATAAATTTAATTGTGTACAAAGTTAATTATCAGGTATACGCGAAGTATCTGTATGGTGTACATACATTTTATAGTCGTCGTGGCCTAAAGGATAAGACGTCCGGTGCATTCGGATCTAGCGATGCACCGATGTTCGAATCCCGCAGGCGGGTACCAATTTTTCTAATGAAATACGTACTTAACAATTATTCACGATTGACTTCCACGGTGAAGGAATAACATCGTGTAATAAAAATCAAACCCGCAAAATTATAATTAGCGTAATTACTGGTGGTAGGACCTCTTGTGTGTCCGCGCGGGTGGGTACCACTACCCTGCCTATTTCTGCCGTGAAGCAGTAATGCGTTTCGGTTTGAAGGGCAGGGCAGCCGTTGTAACAATACTTTAGATCTTAGAACTTACATCTCAAAGTGGGTGGCGCATTTAGGTTGTGGATGTCTATGGGCTCCAGTAAACACTTAACACCAGGTGGGCTGTGAGCTCGTCCACTCATCTAAGCAATAAAAATATTGATTAAATTACTTTATCTTTAATTTACAAACTTGAATTTTAGCACATCACGTTTTTAATTAAATGACTATTAACTTAAATTTTGTAATTGTATTTGAAAATTGACATTTAGCGATATAGATGTGTGTATTTTTCAATTAATATAAAATGTATATAAACTACCTGTATCTTCTAATATCTGTAAAGACTAACGCAAAAGTTTGAATCTTCAATAGTTTAATTGAAACTTCAAACAGCAGTGGCAGGATCCTTCTGATTTCAAAAAAAAAACTGTTGGAATACTCGATGAAAAAAAAAGCATAGGCAGTGTAGGAGGCAGAAATATTTTAGAGATATTTTAGTGTAAATTGAATCTCAGCAACGGAAGAGTACGTACAGCCTGTTGTAACATGGGATACGATTTACTGATAGCTCAGCGTGATCACAAAGGCCGAAGCGAATACAATTTCCGTCAGTTGAATAGCGTCGGACAAGATCTCAGAGATAGCGCCGTAAACGATGTCTATAGAAGCCGGAAGTTAATCACTCCAGGGAAATATGAAATAGTTCAAGCGAGACAAAGAGAAATTCCGCAGTAACCACTTAACACCAGGTGGGCTGTGAGCTCGTCCACCCATCTAAGCAATAAAAAAAAAATTCAAATATTCTAAGCTGATTCTTACAAAAGTTGAGGGATGGCAATGGATTAAAAAAAAGGTGTGTTGCGCGAATTTAATACTACATACAAAGAAATCCAACCCAAAATCTTGTGATGGATTTAGTAGGTTATGTTTGTGATTCCGTAGATAGATCTCAACAGCATCGATTCCGGTTTCAACGGCTCAAAATCTATATACAACTAAGGCTTCGAATCTTAAACATATTAATCGATGACATTACCGATGTACTTTGACGATGATGAAAAGACATCTTGTAAATAATGTAACTTTAGTGGTAAGGCGTTGTAAGTACGTACATGTGAGCAGTCATGAGTTCTGGTTTAACGGTGCGGGAGGTATCTAATAAAATAGAAATGAAATTTTGGCCGCGCAGGTGATGACATCTACGCTATGTTCTCTAATTTCTAAATGGGCGCTTATCATCGCGTTATTTGGCGAAGTTGTCTGACCGTTTCAGCTGTAATCTCTATTTTTATATATAAAATATAACGTTCAAAATTGTGTATTTAGACTTGAGTATCATTGCGTGCTGACTTATCAAAGAGCCGTAACCCCTGTTACCGCCCCTCTCACTAATCCGTTTTATTGATTTTTTTTTAGTCCCTCCAAAGGGTGGGACGCAGAAATTGACCGAGAATGTTTTGGCGAAATTTAGCTTATACGAAACTATTTTAACTAGGTAATTTAGACGTCAATAACTAATAATTATGGGTAATAAAACGCTTTAGTTCTTTTTTTTAAGGAAATAAAATATTAGAAAACGAAATCTATTTGGGCCAGAGGATGTAACTAAATGACTGAATTCTATCGACCAAATACTCGGCAATAGTAGGCAACTCCTCGGGCTACGACAAGAACTTATGATACTGTCATCATTTCTGTCATCATCAAGCTATAATTTTGTGTTCTTGTGCAATCTCTCCCACTAAGCCCGGTCTTCTTTTCATCCACCCATAATATTATATCTCCACATTAATTTACGAACTAAATGACCCTATTCTTTCCCTGGTATCCTTAGGTATCAGTCGTAAGGCCTGTTGTGAGCGTTTTAGCCATAGAAATGCCAATTTCCATACTGCAATACTCTATACTAATGTGTTATGAGTTAATATGAAGAGTCTTCGTCAAATTAAGGAATATCGACGATGCGGTGGACCGATCAAATCAGGATTACAGTGGCAGACCCTTCAAACCACCCCAAGAATGGCCTCAAACACCGAGAGATCACGGAGCAGTGTAAGACGCATCAGATCTACCCTCTCCAAGGCTACATTGATTATGACCACTTTCTCAACAATTACGCTATTGAGAAAAAGAAGAAAAACAGATTATATACGTTATATGGTCATATTATTATTACCATAAAAAACGGTCAAGGGTACTCAAGTCTGGATTCAACGTATTGGCATTTAATTTGTTTATTTTTATTGATTAAGTGGGTTGACGAGCTCACAGCCCACCTGGTGTTAAGTAGTTACTGGAGCCCATAGACATCTACGACGTAAATGCGACACCCACCTTGAGATATAAATTCTAAGGTCTCAAGTATAGTTACAACGGCTGCCCCACCCTTCAAACTTCAGTAAAATACCGCTGACTATCTATCTCTATACTTATGATATAGGTACAAGATTTTGGATTTCAACTTAGGCGACATGTGTATTTGCTCCGGCCCCTGTAGGGTCGTGTGCTAGTTTGCTCATATAAGTAAGTATCGACCCTTGAAAGGTAAACGTGACTAAGCGACAATGCGTGAACTTTACAGTAGACTAATTTAGAGTTGATATACCTGAAAAAAAATCTATTTTAACGAATCTAGCTGTAGGATTGAAATGATTTTAATAGACCTAGAAATATATATTTTTTGCGCATCGAATATGCTTATTGCCTATCATTTATGTACAAAGCAGTAATTGTCGCTTAGTCACGTTTTCCTTTCAAGCGTCGATATGATAATTATGACACTAGTCAAAGGAAAATTTGATTCTTTTATGGCTGCTACAAGAAAGATTTTTTTACACGACGAAGGAAAAGAGCATAGCAAATTTAAAAAAATAAGTCTGTTCCGTTATGTCATAGAAAAGGTCAAAGCAAAGCCCGAGATAGATTAGAAATAGAAATTAACAGTGAATAAATTCGCATAAGCAAAACACCTTGATCGTTTTTTTCATAATTAAAAGAAGGTTTTTTGCATGCTGTTAAGAGTTTTTAAGCATTGTTTTTGAGATTTTTTTATTTAGCGAATGCGCTATTTTACTAAAGAGTAAATTTCGAATTAAAACTCCCTTATAATAATTATATTTTATGCTATTTTTTAACTATATTAAAAGCGTAATATAGTAAGAAAAAAAATTTTTTTTCGAAAAATTCTGTCTGAAAATTACAAATAATTTTTCGTATTTTTTTTTGCAAATAGTAAATATTATTTGTCATGCATTACTGAAAATGGACGAAAATTAATTATTAAAAATCCTGTTTATTTGGTTTTTCGAAGGTCATCTTAGGAAATATGATTGCGTAAGCCGAAATATTTTAGAATGTACCAATGTAAATTATTATTTAGTATCAATTAATATTTTACAGTGAAGTTTATGTTTAATTATTTATGTTCTATTATAATTTCTAAATCACATTTTATTTTTTATTTATTATTAAGTTAAAATATTTTTTATTCTTTATTAACAGAATTTTTAAACGCATGGCTTTTAAAAAGTTTTTAGAAAAAAAAAATTAATGCACTCACCTTTAATATTCTCTGTCTTCTGATTCTTACGATGTAGTCTTAGGGCACTATTTTAATTAATTACTTTTACTTATTAAGACACCGAAAGTTTTTCGTGGCGATCACATTTTAGTCAAGAAAAAATTTTACAAATTGTCGAGTTTGCGCCTTAAATAATTTACGGATCTTTACTCTCTTCGGAACGTTACGTTATTAATTCATTGTATCTTTCGAAATAGTCAAACGCCATGATTTTTAATTTTAAATTCATTTTCGAACAAAATCAGGCTTAATCTGTTACGAAATTCTCAAATTTTTGGCGCCTTTTACGTTTTACACGCATCAGTGGTCTGTCAGGGAATTGCATCGACAATGTTCATCTGACTACTACTACGCTGATCGTGCACGAACAATAAGCTGAAGAGAAGTTAAAAGAAAAATTTGATTTTCCTTTCATTCGCAACAAAACAATGAGGACGTACGCACAACGCGCAAATTTCGTACGGTTTGTTTCAAAAGTTCGATCCAGAACGTCGCAGGGGTGTAAATTTAGGGCATGCGCACTTACCCTCGACCTCGCCTTAATCTAAAACTTTGAACGAAGGATTTCGTGCATTACGTTCTAAAAGAAACGCGCTTCTTATCTGCAATTCTAGAGATTACTTTTAACTATGATCTATTCGTCGACTATAAAGTTATGAGGCAAATTGAATACGTTTTCGCGTTTTCCAACGTAGTAACGATTTGTGATATCAGTCGGACGACGCGGTACTTTCTATGCGGCATTTTGCGATCACGCGCTTGCGAAGATGCCGAGGAGGGAGTTCGACAACCCCGATGGTCCTTGAAGCGAGCGCGCTTACACGTCCTTATTCCATAACACGATAGTAATTTTTGTTGATTTAAGTTTTATTTCAGTCTTTCAGTAATCTACTTCACGTAAATCAGTAATTAATACCTGATCCAAAAACTTTGTATCCCTTTTTACGAAAATTGCGCGGACGGAAGAGTATGAAATTTTTCACACTTATAGAGAACTAGATGATGAGCTTTGCTCGGTTTTTTTTTTGATAACGCCATCTTGTTGTGTCTTTAAAGCGGTTAGTTGTCCTCAATTAAGAAAAATAGTATTATTATTCGCCAATAGATGTCGGGAAAAGTTGATTATTGAAAACACGAATAAAACAATATTTTCTAAAAATAAATCGTAGCTAGATCGATTTATCGTCCTCGAAATCCCCTGTATACTAAATTTTATGAAAATCGTTGAAGCCGTGTCCGAGATTCAGATTATATATACCTAGTCAGGTCATAAATTCTGTCACATGTTTAATGTAAAATAATTGAAACAAGTTTATTCATTATGTAACCATTCGTATACCAAATTAACTTAACAAAACATAGATTCTTATGACACTAAAGTTTATTCAAAATGACCTCCGTGATTTTGAATACAGGCCTTCAATCTGCGCGGCCAGTCGACTATCGCAGCACGAACGAGGTCCATGTCAATATCGGCGGCTGCCTTAATCAAGGATGTCTTGAGTGACTCCAAATTGGGATGAGGCTTTGAGCACGCCTTTTCCTCCAAGTGTTGCCATATCTTGTAATCTAACGGATTCAAATCTGGACTGGTGGAGGGCCAGTCTTCGTGCCGGATGAAGTCGATTTCACGCGCCGCCAGCCAGTCTTGTGTGCTCTTCGCTCTATGAGCTGGCGCCGAATCTTGTTGGAATACCCAGTGCCTGTTATTGAACATGGTATGAGAAACAGGTTCCACAAGGTTCGTCAGGACTGTATTTTGATACACAACTGCATTCGTTTTTACACCTTTCTCACAAAAATGTACCTCTGTTAAGCCCCAATAAGAAACTCCCAACCATATCATGAGCGAGGATGGAAAATGACCTCGTTGGACACGCGGAATACGGTTGTCCAACGATACCTTATCATTTTGTTTGTTGTAGCTCTCTTCTACGGTAAACATTTTTTCATCCGAAAAAAGAATTTCTCGATAGTTTTTTCCCGCGTACCGCTTCAACAAAGCGCGGCATCTTTTCAGTCTCAGGTCCATTAGACGAGCATTCAAACGATGTCCTGTTTTTCTTCGATATGCCCGAAGCCCTAAGTCTTCATTTAACACTCTTTTCACCGTGGTTCTGCTTAACCCCATCTGAAGGGCCAACAGTTTCGGCTTACGTTTGGGATTTCTTTGAATTCGCGCCTTCACAGCTTTTATTACTGCTGGAGTCCTAACAGACCGAGGGCGACCACTTCTTGACCTGTCATCTACACTAGAGTCTCCATTGTATCATTTGATGGTACGATAAACGAATCTTTTGGTTATATTAAAATTTTTCAGTATGTTAAAAATTTGAATTGGCGCGTAACCGCAACGATGCAACGCAATAACTGCAACACGGTCTTCTTTAAGCGTCCACTCCATATTTAAAAATGAGTAAAATTCTAAAAGTATACATTTTTATTTTCATGAGCAATTCGAAATTCGAATTCAATAAACTTTTTTGTGGCCAGCATTCTAAAAGAAAAGTTTTTACTGTGTGACAATACTTATGACCTGACTAGTTATATATATATTAATATACAAGAATTGCTCGCTTAAAGGTATAAAATATAGAGAAGAAGTGCACAATGCTAATATTTTTGTAATATAATGCATAAAAGATACATTTCATCAATAAAGAAAACATTACACACACTACCATGTATTTGACACAACTTTGTTTATTGTCAATTGTCAAACTTTTGTTAGTGCTTTAAGTCTGTGGTCAAATTGAGAATAGATGAATATTGTTTGTCTTTATATTTATGTATAGTGTAGTTTTGGCGAAATCTGTGATTATAATATATAAGTACAATAGTATTTGACAATAGAACCATGATAACGTTAAAACATAAAATTTCAATTGATTAAAGTCGAATTTCGACTTCTGCGGTACCCCTAGTAACTGTTATTGCATTTAATATTTAAAATAATCGAGTAAAAAAATTGAGTAAAGCCGGCTTATTGTACGATTCCTAATTCGTACATTTGTTTGTACTAGAGGTCCCGCAGTCATTCCGATAGAGGCACCCGTCACGTGCGGACGTGCTCATCGTCCACTCGATCGCCCGGTCTTTGTTCGCCCGGCTTTTGTTAGCCCGGCCATTGTTCGCGCGGCCTGTGTTCGTGATACATCTGCCGACCAAGTGTGTTTCCTGGAAGCTTTTATTTGTTTTGTTTTAGTTATTTTTGTGTTCGTGGAATATTTGCCGACAAAGTGCTTTCCTGCAAGTATTTATTTGTTTTGTTTCTTTTTGTAATTTCTGTTTTGTTGTGCTTTTTCTTTGTCCTGTAGTAATCGCGCCGCATTGCCACCTGTGTTCAATAGAACCGCTCAGGTCCGAGAAGTTGGGGCCTCGCCGCAAGGCGAGTGTTTTCAAGACCCGGGGCCGCCCCACCTGGGTACTCAGCGATCATGGACGCTGTATTCGCGGAATTCCTCCGACTTCGCCACCCACAGCTCGCCTCAGAGTTTCTGGCCTTCAAGGCCAATCACACTGCGAGCCCTCTCGAGGACTCCGCCGCGCTCGCTGCTCCTACGTCGCCTGTACCTGCGTGCAGAGCTTCTGCATTGAGCACCGCAGCCTCTGTCGTGCCTGCCGCTCCCGTGTCGCCTATACTGGCGAGAAAAGCTGCTGCGTCGTCCGCCGTGACCATCGTTTCAGCTGAGCGATCATCCGCGGCCTCCGTCGCGCCCTCTAAAACACCTACACTTGCTCGTAGGTCGCCTGCACCCGCCTCCTCGTGCTCCGACTCTGACTCGGACATGGAGGTCGACCTCGCCCCCGCCTCATCGACGGATGGATTCACTCTGGTACAGAAGGGTAAGAAGCGTGCCGCGGAGTCTCGAGCTCCCGCGGCCGCTAAAATTAGCAAAGCTGTGAACGCGTCGCGCCCCCGCCCTCAGACTCCCGTTGCGCCACCAGCCCGTGCCACTCCGTTGCCGCGTCCGGTGGCACAAAATAAAACCCAGATCCCTCCCCCGGTTATCCTTCAGGAGAAGGCAGCTTGGGATCGAGTTTGCCTGGCCCTTAAGGCCAAAAATATAAATTTCACGAATGCCCGTAACCTCGCGAACGGCATTCAAATTAAGGTTCAAACACCCGACGACCATAGGGCCCTCTCTTCTTACCTCCGTAAGGAACGTATAAGTTTCCATACTTATACGCTCCAGGAGGAGCGCGAACTCCGCGTTGTAATACGCGGAATCCCTAAAGAGTTAGATGTAGAGCTCGTCAAGGCCGATCTGTTAGAACAGGGCTTCCCAGTGAATTCTGTGCACCGTATGCACACCGGTCGCGGTAGGGAGCCATATAATATGGTTCTAGTCACCCTCCAGCCTACCCCCGAGGGTAAGAAAATCTTCAACACACAGACCGTCTGTAGGCTCTCCGGTATCGCCATCGAAGCCCCCCATAAAAAAGGCACTCCTAGCCAGTGCCATAACTGTCAATTGTACGGGCACTCTTCCCGTAACTGTCACGCGCGCCCCCGATGTGTTAAGTGTTTGGGCGATCACGCCACGGCCCTCTGCGCTCGCGACCAAAAAACCGCGACGGAACCGCCTAGCTGCGTCCTGTGTCGAACACAGGGTCACCCCGCGAATTACCGTGGTTGCCCCCGAGCCCCTAAAATAAATCGCCGCGTCGCCCGCCAAAACCGCCTCCGAGCTTCCGGCCCAGACATCAAAGCCTCGGCACCCTCTGCGTCGCAGGCTAAGCCAGCGTTCGTTCCGGCGGCGGTGCCCAGTATCTCGGCCTGGGCAAAACCGCTGCCGTACACGAACACGGCTACAACTCCCTCCTCCGCGATTCGTCCCGCCCCCGCGACTCGTCCCGCCCCCGCGACTCGTCCCTCTCCCGCGACTTGCCCTCCGACCGCGTCCGACAATCTCGCTTTAGCGATCGACTTCTTTCAGTCGATCAACTTTGAGCGAGTTAACGCTTTGGGCGACGCCATTCGCGCTGCCTCCACTGCACAACACTTTATCGCCGTTGTGCAGGAATACGCCGACGTATACGCGTCATTAAATACGTACGTCCTCCCCTCACTTCGCCGGTAATCAATGGCGTATATAAGTAGAATAAAGCCCCTATCCGTAACGATAGGATTTTTTAACGCTTACGGTCTCGCAAATCAACGTGATCAGGTTTCTGACTTTTTGCGTGACCATCAAATTGATATCTTTTTAGTGCAGGAGACCCTACTTAAGCCCGCGCGCCGTGACCCTAAAATCGCGAACTATAACATGGTCAGGAACGACAGGCTCTCTGCCCGTGGTGGTGGTACCGTCATTTACTATAGAAGAGCCCTGCATTGCGTCCCGCTCGATCCTCCCGCGCTCGCTAATATCGAAGCATCAGTGTGCCGAATCTCACTGACGGGACACGCGCCGATCGTTATCGCGTCCGTTTATCTTCCACCGGATAAGATCGTTCTAAGCAGTGATATCGAGGCGCTGCTCGGTATGGGGAGCTCTGTCATTCTGGCGGGCGACCTAAATTGTAAACACATCAGGTGGAACTCACACACCACAACCCCGAATGGCAGGCGGCTTGACGCGTTAGTCGATGATCTCGCCTTCGATATCGTCGCTCCGCTAACCCCGACTCACTACCCGCTAAATATCGCGCATCGCCCGGATATACTCGACATAGCGTTATTAAAAAACGTAACTCTGCGCTTACACTCGATCGAAGTAGTTTCAGAGTTAGATTCAGACCACCGTCCCGTCGTTATGAAGCTCGGTCGCGCTCCCGATTCCGTTCCCGTCACGAGGACTGTGGTGGATTGGCACACGCTGGGCACCAGCCTGGCTGAATCTGATCCACCATCGCTCCCGTTTAACCCGGACTCTATCCCGTCTCCTCAGGATACCGCTGAAGCCATAGACATCTTAACGTCACACATCACCTCGACATTAGATAGGTCATCGAAACAAGTTGTAGCGGAGGACTTCCTTCACCGCTTCAATTTGTCCGACGATATTAGGGAACTCCTTAGAGCTAAGAACGCCTCGATACGCGCCTACGACAGGTATCCTACCGCGGAAAATCGTATTCGAATGCGTGCCCTACAACGCGACGTAAAGTCTCGCATCGCCGAAGTCCGAGATGCCAGATGGTCTGATTTCTTAGAAGGACTCGCGCCCTCCCAAAGGTCTTACTACCGCTTAGCTCGTACTCTCAAATCGGATACGGTAGTAACTATGCCCCCCCTCGTAGGCCCCTCAGGCCGACTCGCGGCGTTCGATGATGACGAAAAAGCAGAGCTGCTGGCCGATACATTGCAAACCCAGTGCACGCCCAGCACTCAATCCGTGGACCCTGTTCATGTAGAATTAGTAGACAGTGAGGTAGAACGCAGAGCCTCCTTGCCACCATCGGATGCGTTACCACCCGTCACCCCGATAGAAGTTAAAGACTTGATCAAAGACCTACGTCCTCGCAAGGCTCCCGGTTCCGACGGTATATCTAACCGCGTTATTAAACTTCTACCCGTCCAACTCATCGTGATGTTGGCATCTATTTTCAATGCCGCTATGGCGAACTGTATCTTTCCCGCGGTGTGGAAAGAAGCGGACGTTATCGGCATACATAAACCCGGTAAACCAAAAAATCATCCGACGAGCTACCGCCCGATTAGCCTCCTCATGTCTCTAGGCAAACTGTATGAGCGTCTGCTCTACAAACGCCTCAGAGACTTCGTCTCATCCAAGGGCATTCTCATCGATGAACAATTCGGATTCCGTACAAATCACTCATGCGTTCAACAGGTGCACCGCCTCACGGAGCACATTCTTGTGGGGCTTAATCGACCAAAACCGTTATACACGGGAGCTCTCTTCTTAGAATAAAGCCCCTATCCGTAACGATAGGATTTTTTAACGCTTACGGTCTCGCAAATCAACGTGATCAGGTTTCTGACTTTTTGCGTGACCATCAAATTGATATCTTTTTAGTGCAGGAGACCCTACTTAAGCCCGCGCGCCGTGACCCTAAAATCGCGAACTATAACATGGTCAGGAACGACAGGCTCTCTGCCCGTGGTGGTGGTACCGTCATTTACTATAGAAGAGCCCTGCATTGCGTCCCGCTCGATCCTCCCGCGCTCGCTAATATCGAAGCATCAGTGTGCCGAATCTCACTGACGGGACACGCGCCGATCGTTATCGCGTCCGTTTATCTTCCACCGGATAAGATCGTTCTAAGCAGTGATATCGAGGCGCTGCTCGGTATGGGGAGCTCTGTCATTCTGGCGGGCGACCTAAATTGTAAACACATCAGGTGGAACTCACACACCACAACCCCGAATGGCAGGCGGCTTGACGCGTTAGTCGATGATCTCGCCTTCGATATCGTCGCTCCGCTAACCCCGACTCACTACCCGCTAAATATCGCGCATCGCCCGGATATACTCGACATAGCGTTATTAAAAAACGTAACTCTGCGCTTACACTCGATCGAAGTAGTTTCAGAGTTAGATTCAGACCACCGTCCCGTCGTTATGAAGCTCGGTCGCGCTCCCGATTCCGTTCCCGTCACGAGGACTGTGGTGGATTGGCACACGCTGGGCACCAGCCTGGCTGAATCTGATCCACCATCGCTCCCGTTTAACCCGGACTCTATCCCGTCTCCTCAGGATACCGCTGAAGCCATAGACATCTTAACGTCACACATCACCTCGACATTAGATAGGTCATCGAAACAAGTTGTAGCGGAGGACTTCCTTCACCGCTTCAATTTGTCCGACGATATTAGGGAACTCCTTAGAGCTAAGAACGCCTCGATACGCGCCTACGACAGGTATCCTACCGCGGAAAATCGTATTCGAATGCGTGCCCTACAACGCGACGTAAAGTCTCGCATCGCCGAAGTCCGAGATGCCAGATGGTCTGATTTCTTAGAAGGACTCGCGCCCTCCCAAAGGTCTTACTACCGCTTAGCTCGTACTCTCAAATCGGATACGGTAGTAACTATGCCCCCCCTCGTAGGCCCCTCAGGCCGACTCGCGGCGTTCGATGATGACGAAAAAGCAGAGCTGCTGGCCGATACATTGCAAACCCAGTGCACGCCCAGCACTCAATCCGTGGACCCTGTTCATGTAGAATTAGTAGACAGTGAGGTAGAACGCAGAGCCTCCTTGCCACCATCGGATGCGTTACCACCCGTCACCCCGATAGAAGTTAAAGACTTGATCAAAGACCTACGTCCTCGCAAGGCTCCCGGTTCCGACGGTATATCTAACCGCGTTATTAAACTTCTACCCGTCCAACTCATCGTGATGTTGGCATCTATTTTCAATGCCGCTATGGCGAACTGTATCTTTCCCGCGGTGTGGAAAGAAGCGGACGTTATCGGCATACATAAACCCGGTAAACCAAAAAATCATCCGACGAGCTACCGCCCGATTAGCCTCCTCATGTCTCTAGGCAAACTGTATGAGCGTCTGCTCTACAAACGCCTCAGAGACTTCGTCTCATCCAAGGGCATTCTCATCGATGAACAATTCGGATTCCGTACAAATCACTCATGCGTTCAACAGGTGCACCGCCTCACGGAGCACATTCTTGTGGGGCTTAATCGACCAAAACCGTTATACACGGGAGCTCTCTTCTTCGACGTCGCAAAAGCGTTCGACAAAGTCTGGCACAATGGTTTGATTTTCAAACTATTCAACATGGGCGTGCCGGATAGTCTCGTGCTCATCATACGGGACTTCTTGTCAAACCGCTCTTTTCGATATCGAGTCGAGGGAACCCGCTCCTCCCCACGACCTCTCACAGCTGGAGTCCCGCAAGGCTCTGTCCTCTCACCCCTCCTATTTAGCTTATTCGTCAACGATATTCCCCGGTCGCCGCCGACCCATTTAGCTTTATTCGCCGACGACACGACTGTTTACTATTCTAGTAGAAATAAGTCCCTAATCGCAAAGAAGCTTCAGAGCGCAGCCCTAGCCCTAGGACAGTGGTTCCGAAAATGGCGCATAGACATCAACCCAGCGAAAAGTACTGCGGTGCTATTTCAGAGGGGAAGCTCCACACGGATTTCCTCCCGGATTAGGAGGAGGAATCTCACACCCCCGATTACTCTCTTTAGACAACCCATACCCTGGGCCAGGAAGGTCAAGTACCTGGGCGTTACCCTGGATGCATCGATGACATTCCGCCCGCATATAAAATCAGTCCGTGACCGTGCCGCGTTTATTCTCGGTAGACTCTACCCCATGATCTGTAAGCGGAGTAAAATGTCCCTTCGGAACAAGGTGACACTTTACAAAACTTGCATAAGGCCCGTCATGACTTACGCGAGTGTGGTGTTCGCTCACGCGGCCCGCACACACATAGACACCCTCCAATCCCTACAATCCCGCTTTTGCAGGTTAGCTGTCGGGGCTCCGTGGTTCGTGAGGAACGTTGACCTACACGACGACCTGGGCCTCGAATCAATTCGGAAATACATGAAGTCAGCGTCGGAACGATACTTCGATAAGGCTATGCGTCATGATAATCGCCTTATCGTAGCCGCCGCTGACTACTCCCCGAATCCTGATCATGCAGGAGTCAGTCACCGTCGACGCCCTAGACACGTCCTTACGGATCCATCAGATCCAATAACCTTTGCATTAGATGCCTTCAGCTCTAATACTAGGGGCAGGCTTAGGGACCCCGGTAACCGTACTCGTCGAACTCGACAAAGAGGTCGACGTGCAACCTAACCCATGCATCAGCCCGCTGAGTTTCTCGCCGGATCTTCTCAGCGGGTCGCGATTCCGATCCGGTAGTAGATTCATTCGCGAAACAATTGCTCTTGAGTTGTTAGGTCTCCTTCGGAGGCGCTCGGGCAGTTGTTAGCAAATCCCACCCCTCTTGGCTGAGCCTTTGCTCGCCCACCTGTCCTGGTGAAACTGGAAAGGCCTTCGGGCCACCAGTAAACTTTCAATCATAAAAAAAAAAAAAAAAAAAAAAAAAAAAAAAAAAAAAAAAAAAAAAAAAAAAAAAAAAAAAAAAAAAAGGTCCCGCAGTAGTCGAAATTCGACTATAATTGGAATTGTAAGTTTGTACACTATTATGATTGTATTTTATACTTCTATAATCACAAATTTCGCCAAGACTACACTATAAAAAATATTAACAAAGACAAACCATATTCTATTCTCAATTTGACAACAGACGTCAAGAACAATAGTTTGACAATAAATAGTATGCATGCGTGTGTGCGTCAAATACATGGTATGTAGTGTGTGTAATGTTTTCTTTATTGATTTAATGTATCTTTTATGCATTATTTTTAACAAATATTAGCATTGTGCACTTCTTCTCTATATTCTCTATAAGTGTGGAAAACTTCATACTCCTCCGTCCGCGCAAATTTCGTAAAAAGGGATACAAAGTTTTTGCTTCACGTATTAATATATTATAGATTTATTTTGACGTTTATGTCTTCATCACATTGTATTAACGGTCTTCCCTTCGTTCATACACAAATATTGCATTCTCAATTTTTTTTTACAAGAAAACACTAGTACATTAAACTAAAACATAAATTCGTTTTAGTAAAAAGAGCAAAAGTTTCGAATGATAATGAATGGAATGAATGGAAAATGGTACTGTATTTTTCTGTTCACGATCGGAAGCCTGTTATTTATTCGTTGGGATTTAAAATAATCTCTATTTGTCTCCATACTGGTTTATTGCCTGCGTAATTGTCGCTTAGCCGTTCGTGCGTCAGTAGTTTACGTGAGGGTATTTCTTCTTCTTTGTTCTTCGTATTTATTACGGAGATCGTGACTAGATTGTATTTCCACAGAACGATTTATGCATTGAACTTTTACATGTTATTTTGTTTCATTTAAAAACATCAGTTACAGACTTTTGCTGTATAAGAAATAAGAGCGCTGATAATAAAAAAGTTTAATTAAATGCTATGGTTCAAAACCGTTATTTAATTATACACTAACCAAAAAAAGATTAAATGGTAAATGATAAAGTTACTAATTTGATTGAATTTTATTTAGTGACCTCAGTGAGGCTTTGAAAGCTGCACAAGCAAATGTCTCTAAGACACGTTGAATCATCGCGTCTAGGGCACACCCTTAGTACCGAACTTTCTGCCGCACATTATTTATGTTTTTATTATTTTTGTTTTTTTATTTCTTCATCGTCAAAGAGCTCCATATCAAACAAAGGCTTTCGTCGATGGTGCAATTGCGAATCCTTAATATGTTTGGACATATCATTCGTAATGAAAGCTCATTGAAACGTTTAGTGGTTCAAGGAAGAGTAGACGGTCAACTCTCTCGCGGCTGATCATCCACAAGGTGCATAGACTTGTCAGTGTTCCCTTACTGAATGTACACGTACCGCCACCAATAGAGAGACATGGAGAAGTCTCTCAAAAGCCGCAACTAAGCATTAAGATATATGTAACCATGACCACTCCGCCAGGAGTGTACGACTGAGAAGAAATTATTTATGTACACAGTCAGCAAATGTAGTCGTAGTATGCCGGTATACTCGGGACTACCCTACTCCTCCGCTACAGTACGCTTATCCGATGATTCCTCTGATCGCCTTTCATAAATTTCACAGAAAATTCAGCGGGTTTCGTAGTTCTTCATGATTCATGAGGCAACAATGGCCAGCTGTCTCTCTCTCTTTAACTCAGTTATTGTCTTAGTGTTTATCTTAAGCGCGAAACACGATACGTTCTCACATAGGTGCCATTATTACACATATTTCGACTGAACACCTGTCATAAAAATATAAAATAAAAATCAGTGTAAAATCTTAGCTCATCTAAGTTATATTCACATCCATGCTTGCTACGAACGATCTACGAAGTGCTACGAACTTTACAACAATCTTAATATGAAAATTGTTGTCAGCAATTTTCCCAATTAATCCTATAATTGGATTTTGTTTTTTATTACATTCTAGCAGAGGTAATAAAGATCGTCGCTCAAGCAATGTATGCAAGATGCTGTATTTGATCAAGGTTTAATGAATATTGCGTAGATAATACGACTCCTAATTGAAAACAAAATGGTAAAGATTCCAGAGCTAGAGTTCAACTTCGTTTTTTTTTCTTGCTTATATGAGTGGACGAGATCACAGACCACCTGGTGTTAAGTGGTTACTGGAGCCCATAGACATCTACAACGTAAATGCGCCACCCACCTTGAGATATAAGCTCTAAGGTCTGTTGCCCCGCCCTTCAAGCCGAAACGCATAACTGCTTCATGACAGAAATAGGCAGGGCGGTGGTACCTACCCGTGCGGACCCACAAGAGGTCCTACCACCAGTTAAATCGCTATCTGATGGCTCTTCGATGAAACTTATGCCGTAAAGTTAAAGTAACATTAGATGTTCTCGATCAAAAGTCTTTAATTAAACTTATAATAAGTTGTGATCTAACAAGCATACTAAGAGAACACGTAAGCCGCGACAAAGTCTTGTTTCGAACTTCGGAGATTCGATGTAAAGTTCTCTCTACCGTATAGGGAGCAGGGGTATCACGTGGAACAATGAATCGAAACATGTAAACTATTTCCGGTAGTGAAGTTATAAGTAGCACTTAAACTTCAGTGCGCTCCTTCGAAGTTCACAGAACTATCCCTCTACCAAACTGATTTATTTATAGGAACCCAAGTGAAACTTCATTTAGTTGATTCCTTTGTTCATTTTAATCAGCTTCGCGCTAATGAAGGAGTTCACTTGGGCAAAATGTGGTGATGCAGAGACTTCGATCAGTTGGTATCAAAATGGTGTATGCATGGTTTACGTAATGGGTCTACAAAAGTCGACTCTAACTAGACAGATCCAGTCCGATTTTCTTTGATCAGCATCCGTTATTTAATATTAAACAAAAAATAAAAAAATACATTTACGAAGCTAACAACGTATTTATTGTTGGCATAATTACGAAAGTGAACAGACTAATTTCTGACTTGAATAGTGTAGTAATATTTTAGTACATTATTATAAAACTAGAGGTCCCGCAGTACTCGAAATTCAACTATAATTAATTGGAATTGTAAGTTTGTACACTATTAAGCTTGTATTTTATACTTCTATAATCACAAATTTTGCCAAGACTACACTATAAAAAATATTAACAAAGACAAACAATATTTAATCTATTCTCAATTTGACAACAGACGTCAAAAACAAAAGTTTGACAATAAATAGTATGCATGCGTGTGTGCGTCAAATACATGGTATGTAGTGTGTGTAATGTTTTCTTTATTGAATTAATGTATCTTTTATGCATTATTTAAAAAAAATATTAGCACTGTGCACTTCTTCTCTATATTCTCTATAAGTGTGGAAAATTTCGTACTCCTCCGTTCGCGCGTTTTTCGTAAAAAGGGATACAAAGTTTTTGCTTCACGTATTAATATATAGATTTCGTAAAGTGTGCTAGAGGACAGAGCTTAATTTCCATAATCCATAAAACATAATATTAGGTTCGTCATAGTATTTATTTATTTAGACACATCGACAGCAATACACACAAAACATTCAAGCTTAAAATTATCAAGTATAAAATTAAGTACTGGTATGTAAGCCAGTTACAGGCATGAACAGCTATCTCTTATATCTCGACTACATGTTACAGCAATTTTAGTATTAATTGTTGGCTACCCCATCGGGTATCCCAGACCGGATAGTGATACCTACTCTAATGAGTTTTCACCGGTAAAGACGCACATCAAGTTAATTGCTATTATTCGTAGTGAATGTCCAAGATCAAGCTTCAGAGTAAGAGAAGTAAGAAGGGTCGTCGTACTCCCTTTCGGGGGCACGGAATAGGCCTCGGGGCAAACCCCACTGCTCGGGCAGAAGCTCCCTGCCACACAGGGCAGGGGGAGAGTGAGACACGCCGTGTCCAGAATCACTGTTCTCTGCAGCAGACCCGGAACTCAACTAAATAACGAAAGTTTCTTAAGTCTTCTGTTGATCGAAACTTTTTTCCATCAATACGTGCACCGACACTATCGAATTAATGGTAGTTGCATCAACATGCAATACGCCGGTAATCTCGTGGTCAGGTCTAAACATACATTTTTTATTTATTACTTAGATGGGTGGACGAGCTCACAGCCCACCTGGTGTTAAGTGGTTACTGGAGCCCATAGACATCCACAACGTAAATGCGCCACCCACCTTGAGATATAAGTTCTAAGGTCTCAAGTATAGTTACAACGGCTGCCCCACCCTTCAAACCGAAACGCACTACTGCTTTCGGCAGAAACAGGCAGGGGGGTGGTACCCACCCGCACGGACTCACAAGAGGTCCTACCATCAGTAAACTTTGACTATGACTATTGTTAGGATTATTCTTATTGCCTTCAAAATAAGACGACCATAGTACGGTATATTGATGGTGAGAGATCACAGTTATATTATACCGCTACATACTGCTATACTCTTCTCGATTCTTATTTAAGTAGTGCTATTATTATAATAATTGTGATATGTTGATAATCAACCTCCTCTACTCCACCTTCAATTTTATATGCGAGTATCACCCCCATATATCGAGGCCATGTTAGCCTGGTTAGTTTTGAACGGTACCACTTTTTTTCTAGCCCATATGCTCAATCTCTCCATCTCGCTTCGAGGTCGTGTTTTGGAATTGAATACAATAAAAAATCACCATCGCTTTTCCGCCCAAACTATCGATTTTGGTGGCCTATTTTGAAAGTTTTAAAAAGGTAAATCATTTTTATTGTTACCTATCCTTAGCCTCGTAATTTAATTATTACATTGCGCTTTCTTTAATACAACCATATTTGTCTATTGTAAGCGAAAACAAAGAGAAAGCCATAAAGAATTTATAGTCACCCTGACGCTCACAATGAGGTATTCAAGAATGCGATCCACTTCAGAAATTCTCGCTCGGTACGTCTTTCCGTATTTCACAAAGACATTGTAAAGTCGACCTAAAAACAACACACAATAGAGCGCAGTTTACCCTGAATAAGGCGGTGCTCGGTTTATTCCATTTTAAATTCTTGGATGCCTTGTGTTGAATGCAATTTAAGCGTGAAATAGGAATTATAAGTTCAGTAACTGAATGAAGATTTTTCTACTTTTTTTCATTTCATTACAACAGGTGCAGTTCGTCCTTAATTTAGTATATCTATTTTCAATTATCTTTAGTTTCGTAAAAATGCTTAAATTGGCTCAACTTATTTTTCTTGTTTTTTTTTTTGGTTTTTTTTATCCTACCTATGCTGATAGCCTTGAGAGGCTATTTCAGCTTCACCCTAACTCGTGTAGGTGAGCTCACGGGACTCAAACCGGAGTATTGCTAACACTGACCCTAGCAAGAGCCGTGCTTCGCAGAATCTACCTCCGGATCGGAAACGCGACTCACTGAGAAGATCCGGCGAGAAACTCAGTGGGCTCAGTTATTTCGCTCGTCGAGCCCTTCGTTGCAAGCGACAGGTTCGACGAGGACGGTGACCGGTGCTTGTGGTGCCTAAAAGCACCGTTAATGGATCGGTTTGTTTTGTATGTTTCGATATTGCTTAGGAAAAATGATTATTCGGAAAACTCCAAAGAAAATATCTGAAAAATCGTTATTTTTTATTTATTTAAACCATAAGCGATTATCCTGTTATGAGTTTAGTAGACTCTTTCTAATTTTAGGACGCTGTCTTATAAAATCTAACTGATTTTAGAACAATATTTATTATGTCCGGTGGTCGCACCAAGCGTCCAATGCTTGCAGTGAAAAAAAAATCTCCATTTTCATGAGTTTTATTTTTCGCGGAGTGACTAAAAAGTTTGATTTTCTACATATATATATGTAGAAAATCAAACTTTTTTGTGCGTATATGTATCTCCTATAGACGACGTGAACTGCGGAACCGGTTTAGATTAAATTTTCAGAAAAAAATATTGAAAATTATTCTTTATTGATCTAACGGGTGATCCTGCCAATGTTGGTATCAATTGGATCAAAGTCTAACGGCCCACGAACTTGTCTGTGGGAAGGCCGGATTTGACAAATATATTGAATAATAAGACAGAATGTATATGTGGGTATGTTCACTGGTAGCCCAATTAATACGTGTAATATTAATTGGGCTAACACAATAAATATAAAGGGCCACATGACGACTCAGACGAACATAGTTACGTTAGTGCCAGATAGGTGGCGCTGGTAGCAGTGATTTTTATCTATTGAACCATAAGTTCGAATAGATATGAAATGTATATTTATAAAAGAGAATGTACCTGTGGATGTACGTTCACTTAAAATTATCTTACGTAGCTGCCTTTGTGTATCGTCTTATCGCTTTAATGTTTTAACATAAAATTCCTTTTGTTACGGCCGAAGCCGCGGGTGCAGCTAGTATTGGACAATAGTGACAGGATTCTCTGACTCCTATTTAAAATACTAAGAGTTAACTTTCTATCGTGGGGTTCCAATCCGCTATCTCAAGTACCTATTTCTGCTACAAAAAAAAACGATTTTCCTTTATGTGAAAAATTTTGATCGGTAAAGAGGACATTTCTGTGCCTTTCACCTGCGTATCGCGACAGAAGGCATTTTGATCGATCCACTCTCTTTAATTGTAAGGATTGATTTAGGGCATGTCCTCTATATCGACGATAAGCACCAAACTTTAGGTCTTGTTTTATAATAGCCGACAGAGTCCTGGCGAGAATCTTCATTTCTCGCGATAAGACTTTTTGGTCGTAATGAGGTTTCGGCAAATTCTGGCTTTAACAGCATTAACAGACTTTGTAGTTCTAACAGCACGCGGCCGCCCCGATCTTTTCTGGTCTTCGATAGACGAAGTGTTGTTGTATCTGTTGATAGTACGATATACGAGCATACGGGTCATACCAAACTTTTGAAGTGTCTGGAATATGACCGACGACTCTATAACCACTTTGTGCAAGGCGATCACTACAATCCTATTTTCTTTAACACCCCTTTCCATATTGTAATTTGATAATGAACACGAAAAAATATGTAAAATGGCGCAAAAGATTTTTTTTAAAATAACTAGTGGTCCCGTAGTAGTCGAAATTTGACGATAATTAATTGGAATTGTAAATTTGTACACTATTATGATTGTATTTTATACTTGTATAATCACAAATTTCGCCAAGACTACACTATAAAAAAAATTAACAAAGACAAACAATATTTAATCTATTCTCAATTTGACAACAGACGTCAAGAACAAAAGTTTGACAATAAATAGTATGCATGCGTGTGTGCGTCAAGTACATGGTATGTAGTGTGTGTAATGTTTTAAAGTACCCTTTATGCATTATTTAAAAAAAAAATTAGCATTGTCCACTTCTTCTCTATATTCTCTATAAGTGTGGAAAATATCATACTCCTCCGTCCGCGCAATTTTCGTAAAAAGGGATACAAAGTTTTTACTTCACGTATTTAATATCTAGATATAAGTGTCCTAAATTCAAAATAATTAAAAAGTTGAAAAAAAGTAACGTTTTTATTTACGTTTTTATGGAACAGTATTTATGGCCAGACTATGACTATGACATATATATGACATAAATTCGCGAGACCAAGTACTGACAAAAGACCTATTCAGTGATATCGCTGTGTCGAGCAGGATTTTAAAACACATACGGTTTCCTAATTTAGCGGTAGCGCTTAAAAATGCTTCCTAGTGTGTTGGATAGGCATATGTTATTTTTTTCCAATATATTTTATTTGATTTATTATAAAAAAAAAGAACACAATATTCCTAACCTAAAAGTACATGTTATTATCCGCAACATGCTTCGTCAGATTACTGTTATTTACTGTTAATGTTATTTTTTTTGTCTGGAACTCATTTGTGACGGTTGGCTATCAGACAAACGCAAGATATATGACAGATGCCTGAATCTCGCTTACGACATTTTCAAGATAAGCTTGCATATACAAGTTCCGAACAACAACATACGGACCGTCGGTCTACCGAGCAATAACCCTCTCTGTGGAAGATCTTCCCTTTGTCGTATACCTAAACATTTTTTTTTTCATGCTTTAGAGAAGAGAACGTGGAAACTGTAGGTCGTCCTACCTTCTAAAGTAGGATGCGGCTGCATCGTACAATCACCCTTGCTCATGATTAATAGGGACCCCATGCGTGGGTAGTGAGGCTCGCTCCGAGAGGCGTTCCGTGCCCCCGCGAGGAAGAAGGACGGCCTCTTCTTCACCATACGCATACCACCACCATTTCATTTCTTTACTTTCATAGGGTTACGGTCCTCAAAACGACAAATCTCGGAACTTATATAAGACCATGGTGTTATCCTCCTGTTTCTGTCTGTCCGACAGGTAAGAATTTTTTTTCAGGAAAAACTAGATCTCAAATTGAACTACCATGTACCAAGTACATCTGTCTAAGGCGAAAGAAAGACATAAAAATCTGAATCATCTCTATCAATGTTATTGTACGAAATAGTCACATTTTATCACAATTAACTCTATAGGACGCATATTTTCGTCACTTGTGTTTATTTAAATCACGACTGAAGAAAATCGTTTGAAAATTGTAAAATTATTTGTATCTGAAATTTTTATACCTAAAATAAGTTTTATTTACATTTTCAAACATAGTCGTCGACAACCGCGCAGAAAATACATCACAGACATATTTTATCAAGCGAAAAATTCAAAATTGTTTTTCAAACATGCAAAATGGGGATGCCTAAATCGCTTCTGACCGCTGGTAATTTGTTTTACATTTCGCACTTTAAAAAACGTAACAAAAATACTGACTGACAGTCGTTCGTGACCACGGAAAGTGTAAATTAAGTATTCAAACCACGGAATAGATAAATAAGGTTATTTACCTTATTTATCTATTCCATGATTCAAACCGTCGAAAATAATATAATGACAATAAAAAATTCAAGATCAAACTGTAAGCGTAATCTTGTGATAATTGTAATACTAAAATTTTCCATTTTTCTGTGCTGTAAGTATATATTATAATTTTTGTAGGTAATGTGTCATAACACGCAATACATCTTTAGTATTAGTTCTGAAGTATCACCCTGCGATAACACTTACAATAATCGAATATGTTTGCACTCGGAAGCCTCAAGCTGCGAGTTTTAAATTCTTTATATCCGGTTTTTTTACACGTCTTTTTTTATTTATTGCTTAGGTGGGTGGACGAGCTCACAGCCACCTGGTGTTAAGTGGTTACTGGAGCCCATAGACATCTACAAAGTAAATGCGCCACCCACCTTGAGATATAAGTTCTAAGGTCTCAGTATAGTTACAGCGGCTACCCCACCCTGCAAACCGAAACGCATTACTGCTTCACGGCAGAAATAGGCTGGGCGTTGGTACCTACCCGTGCGGACTCACAAGAGGTCCTACCACCAGTGATTGGTACGTCTACGTGGACGTCTACGAATTTGTTCAATAAATACGCATTTCTATAAAGGACAAGACAAGACTAAACCACGGCATTCGGACTAGGAAGATCGTATTTTTCAGTGCCTCTACACCAAACATTTCATTCTTTAGGACCAGTCGACTGTTCTAACTCCATCTCTGAATCACATCGACTTCACAATAAGATAATCTCAAGATCTTTGGTGGCATTCTGCTGGCAGTAAAAACAGGAAAAAAGCAGCAGCAGTTTCATGGCACCTGTTTTTCTTAAATTGAAAATTCTTAAATATTCTACTGAAAATGTAATCTATACTATCTATACTAATATATAAATCTACAGTGGTTTTTTACAGATGTTTCGTTATAACTACTGAACCATGCATTCGATTGACTTGAAACTTGGTATCCATGTAGAAAATACATGTACTTAATTTATAGGCTAATATTTATATGAGTGTTGGACTCTCTACACCAGTTGCGGGGGCGTTAATGATGAGAATCTTTGTGGGGGTTAGAAATAATAGTGTTAATTTTAAATGCCCAGCGAAGCAGACGGGTACAGCTAGTTATATACTAATATTATATTGTGAGCAAACAAATGAGTCTGTGGCGTTTTCATTGTGAAGAATGCTATAGTTACCAAACGTTAAAAACCGGTATGAATAATTCTACAGAAGACCTCTTTCACGGCTTAACGTCGCCTATTTATTGTCATTGTATAATATTATTTTTGAAGTTTCAAGTACTTTACTGTATTCGCGACGTAACTGAACGGACTGAAACAATATGTTGAATATATTGAATGAATGATGTCAATAAATACGAGATCAAAACGTAAAAGTATTTTTAATTGAATCTACGGCTCGCGAAAACCGAAGAAAGTGCTATCTATACTATATACTATACACTATATAATATTATAAAGAGGAACAATTTGTTTGTTTGTTTGTATTGAATAGGCCCCGAAACTACTGAACCGATTTAAAAAATTATTTCACTGTTTGGAAGCTACACTATTCTCGAGTGACATAGGCTATAATCTTTTTTGAAAAAAAATAGGGAAAAACTCCAATAATGTAACCCAAGGTGTAAAAAAATGACCTCAAATATTCTTTCCATCGCGTGCCCTGTGAAAACTATTGATGATAAAATAAAATAAAGTACTACGACTTTGTAGGACACATTATTATTTACAAAAAGTGTCGCGACAGCATATGTCTAACTATTATAGTTATGCCGCAATAAGTGTTATTTTATTTAAAAAATAAAACAACCTCAAATATAGTTGATTTTTTTGTTAAAGACCCGAGCGCAGCCGGAGCGGGCCGCTAGTTCTAAATAAAACTGGAACTTGTAAAATGTTGACGATAAATTTTGGTTTCGTCGAACTTTAGGGAAGACTTTTTTTAAAAAAAGAAGTTATTTCGCGCGCTCTTTGTCTTATCATATTAAAAAAAAACCTTTCTTTTTTATCACTTCAAACTACGAAATCGAATTCCAAATTATCGTTATGTTTGAATAATTAAAAAGACAAGGAAGTGACAGTTTTTTTTTTTTCGTAGGAATAATTAAAAAGAAAAAAAAACACTTACCTATCACTACAGCTGCAGCAGAATTCAGCCATGATTGTTGTCTTTTGTTTTGACCGAAATTTCTCAATGGAATTATCGTGCGTTAAAATTTACGATTGAAATTCGAATAAATCATATGAATTCTATGATGCCACTACATTGAAAATGAACTACATATATGGTAGATTCGTTACTCTAAAAACAAATAGTGATCTATGTTCGCTTTGAAGATTTTCCCGAGGAGAACCATCTGCTCCGATGCATCGTCTCCGACTGCACCACGTCACGTCTCTCCCAATATTCAGAGTCGCGCTTTCAATAAGCCCTCACAAGCCGTAATGCTATTAAAGGCTAAATTGAGTTTCGATTTGTGAAGGAAAACGTGAGATCTAAGTTTTTAATTACGCGCAGTATTCTAACTTTTCGCCGGGATAGGTTTTCTTTGGAAAGCGTTTTATCCCGGCCGGTGTTTGTCGTTGAGTGAACGTCTGCACAGTGAGTTCCTATGAAAGTGAAGCAACAAAACCTCGACCGACTTCCTTCCGTTGATTCTTCTCTCGACTGAAGCTTTATTCTGAAGCGACGACCCTTCTAATTTATGAAGAACTACGTCATATGGTCCTTCTGTGGCTGTTTCTTCTTCTTTTCTCTTTATTTCACGCGAAAAGGAGTAAATAGAACCTTCTAGTTTTCATCTATGTACTACGTACAAGTACACACAAGCGGCGCACTTATTTTCAATTGTGGACCTATGTTACTTATGACGATGCTTGTAGCTGAAAGTAAGTATTGTACTTTTTGACGAAGCATGTTGCTGATAACTCTATTTCTGTAATCCGACGAAGCGTGTTGCGGACAATAGCATGTACATTTAGGTTATTAAAATAATATTTTGTGTATTAATAAAAGAGGCTTTTAGAAAATTTAAAAATAGATAACTTTTCAACACGCTTTTGGCAACTGTTGCACGGTTTTGGTCTAAAGAGGTTTAATGCAAAATTGAAACGAAAGATTTTACACCGACCCTTAGAACTCTGAACTCTCTCCTTGGGGGAGGACTACGTCCAGCAATGGTCGAACGAGGTTTGAAAAAAATAGGACCCTTAGCTCTACAAGAAGAATTAAGAAAATTGGTATGAATTAAGTTGAGTTAACATTGCTGAATTCCCTAAGCGACCTTATCAAATCAAATGGGCCATATGCCATAAAGGCAATAAAATAAGACAAATAAAATATATTATATTATCCGAAGCGTTCAGAATCAGGATTTCTTCCTTAGATAGCAGACGGATCGCAATTCCACAAATAACATCCACAGCAATTAGTAATATACAGGGGCACTAATAGAATTGCAAATTATCTTCGCTTCACTTTTACAAAGGACATATTAGAATGCGCGTCAGGTGTTATAATTATGTTTATGAACATTGACTGAGGGCAGATTGAGAATGCAGCGCTTTGAAGCCATTCAACCTGTGTTAACAAGATTAATAGCCCTTTTGATTGAATATTTGCTTTGACACTATCACGGTGTCGGGACAGACACTTAATTATTTATACATAATGATTCTCTTATTTCACAATGACGTTCATGGCTATGAATAAATAATTACCGCACGTTAGAGCATCTTCGGCTGGTGATCGCGTCGACGACCAGGCTGTTGACAGGATGTTGGCAAGGCGGATGTGAATCTGAAGTGATCCATCTGCCTTATCCGAATTTCGAAATAATTAATTATTATTATGCTACCTATTGAACAACAGAATATTTTAGTCGGTTCAATTCGACATCTCGCCCCTACAGGCCCTATTGAGTTGCCGAAATGCCGGCGATCGTCACTGGTGGGAGGACCTCTTGTGAGTCCGCGCAGGCAGGTACCACCGCCCTGCCTATTTCTGCCGTGAAGCAGTAATGCGTTTCGGTTTGAAGGGTGGGACAGACGCTATAACTATACTGAGATCTTAGAACTTATATCTCAAGGTGGGTGGCGCATTTACGTTGTAGATGTCTATGGGCTCCAGTAACCACCAACACCAGTGGGCTGTGAATTCGCCCACCCACCTAAGCAATAAAAAAAAGATTTCTATCAGATCTCAAAACAAAAACTGTCAAGACAGACACCTTGAGATATAAGTTCTAAGGACTCAACGCATTACTGCTTCATGGCAGAAATAAGCAGGGCGGTGCTACCTACCCGCGCGGACTCACAAGAGGTCCTACCACCAATAATTACGCAAATTATAATTTTGCGGGTTTGATTTTTATTACACGATGTTGTTCCTTCACCGTGGAAGTCAATCGTGAGCATTTGTTAAGTACATATTTCATTAGAAAAATTGGTACCCGCCTGCGAGATTCGAACATCGGTGCATCGCTACGAATGCACCGGACGTCTTATCCTCGAGGCCACGACGACTTCAAACAAATAAAAATGGCACATAAACCAACGGCTCCCAATTTATCTTCGGAAGTACTAATAGAAAGTCCAGTGTATAAAGTCTTAATACGTAAATCATGTTTGTAGATACTGCATACATTTATCGCGTATACTAAACCGGATATCGAGCCCAACTCGGCATACGTTTCCTCTGTGAAATGTAAATTGCGACGTTTTCCCGGACGAATTGTTTCCGAGAAGTGTTGTAGACACACTACGGCGTTAGTCCGCGATCCACGTTCTATATTTATTGTTTCGCACTGATGTTTTAAATGCCGCGTTGCGCTTAACCGATAAAGCTAAGTAATAAAACAGTTAAGTTTTGTGGCGTTTAAGAACGCAACTTTTTTATGATACGTGGGCCGGAATGCACGAAAGGTTAAAAAATATATAAGTATAGTCTGTGACATCATTATATTTTACCGCGAAAATAAGACAAAGAAATAAAAAAGTTTTCGAACTGTATAACCCGCGGCAAAAAGAAATAAAATTACAATACAAGTTGATCCAAAAATGTGACCTTTTCGTGAAATGAATAAAGGACCCTGAATAAAGGAATTAGTAGAAGAGGTTAATTTGTAAATTAGTTAACGATATTGTTACTTAAGACGACTGAGAGAGATGTCATTATGTAGGTGTAGCTTCAGGTGTGGTCGCAATGGAATTCCCGTATTTTCAATTCTTCGATCCATATCGGAACAGAATAATAATAATATTATTATATAGTTTATATTCGATAACTTGTTTTCACCTTCTAAATTAAATGATATTCTTAGAATAATTGATGTAACCTAAGCATGTCGTGGCTGTTGGTCAGCTATTTAAACTACTTATGACAAACTTAATTTAAATAAAACTCAATGTAAAATGCTCGATACTAAAACTCCAGTGCGTTTAAAACTTCTCAACACAGACCCGTACGAAACTAAATATTGAATATCGTGCAAGATTCTTCAGAAGAATAAAAAAAGTTTGCATCCCAATATGTTTCGTGCGATGTAATATCACAGTAAGCGTGGAAGCACTTTTATTACACCGGCCGATGTACTACTAACTATTCACAAACATAACAATAATCTTTATGCAAATTTACCAATACCTATATTTATCGATCTCATTTAGAAATAACTTTTATCGCCCACGGCTGTATTTCTTCGTTTTTCTTCTGTCCCATCTCTAATCTCGTCTTTGTCTACGTTAATAACTAATCAATGCTTAATTACTTGCGGGTAAATCCTTGCAATCTCTCAGCGGAATCGGCTCTGTGGCTTATTTCCCTTCGAAGTTCAATTTCCTTTTCTCGACGATTCCGCGCTAGATTATTTTTTGCATTTTAATACGGATCCAGACGTAGTTTGATTGTGAATCGAATTCAATTTAGTCAAGTTGGTCTGAAGTGGGCTGACAATTGAAGAAATTGATTTTGTAAAACTACATGGGTTATATAGAAAGATACTTATCGTTGTTAGTCGAGCTAGATTACTATTGATGTTTCCTTAACACATATCGTCAACTAATGTTTACCTGTAAAAATACATAAATAAATAGTTCATATCCAAAGTATGTTTTATTAATTATGATTTTGAAGTACAGACTCGCTCTTTTAGGTATATCAGTTCTGTAGAACCGCTGTCCCCGGTAGCCTTCACCGAGAAGGAGGATGCCTCCTATCACGAGCGCACGCCGCGATAGTTGGGGTACCACGACGATCTTGCGGATCAAGGTGCACCTCCGTACAGTGGCCGCCTAGGAAGAGAACTGTAAAGGGTGCTCCGTAGAACCCAGTCGTAGCAGGTGTTCCACAAGAGAGGACCAAAGACCGACTCCTGTGGAACATTGCGCTCTCCCAGAAAACGAAACACCCCACCACCGTGTCACATCTATCCTGTGCTGACCGACCTCTCCTTGAGGACCTGATCAGCTGATGGTACACAAGGACGCCGAGATACACGAGCGCCCTCTCGCTTACCGACCACTGCAGAGTGTTGAACGCGTTGGCGATATCTAAAGACACCGTCAAAGCCACACCGCCCCTGACAGCGGTCTTGTCAGAGACGACACACACATGGTATGGTTTTATATATGATTTGGTCTCGGGCGGGGATCGGACGTCCGGAGAGAGTGATCAATGGGGTTTGGTCGGTTGTCGTCTAATCCGACAGCCTGGCCCGATCGCCCATCGGCAAAAATACACATATTGGATTCTCTAGGGTTACCTTTTTTTATAATCAACAAAATAAGCACGAAATAATACCCTATGGATGGTTTTCTCATTAACGGCATGCGTAGTAGTAAATAAAATACGATATTACATCTCAACCTTATTGCTATCAACTAACTTGCACCGGCCACAATCTTGACTTTTCTTATTTCCCAGGGGATCTTGAAATATCGACATTCGAAACAAGAAAAAATAATGGTTAACAAAGATATTGACTCTGTCTGGTTATCGAACCAACAGTTCAGTTAATTAAAAACTTTTTTTTTCTTGCTTAGATGGGTGGACGAGCTCACAGTCCACCTGGTGTTAAGTGGTTACTGGAGCCTATAGACATTTACAACGTAAATGCGCCACCCACCTTGAGATATAAGTTCTAAGATCTCAGTATAGTTACAACGGCTGCCCCACCCTTCAAACCGAAACGCATTACTGCTTCACGGCAGAAATAGGCAGGGTGGTGATACCTACCCGCTCGGACTCACAAGAGGTTCTACCACCAGTAAGGATAAACTTAGGGTGAAGCTGGCATATCCTTAGAATTACGGCATGTTCAACTTTAATAAAAAAATATTTAAAAAATTATTTTCAGTAATGGATAGGGGCTTGGCTGGGCTCTTGGCGTTACTTATGTCCATAATCATTAAGATTACTCAACATTCTAAACGTATGGTCGTCTGCTTATAAAGATAAAAAAAAAACATAGATACAAAAAACATACATCTCGCCGATTACAAAGACGTATCTAAAAAAACGAAAATAAATTGTCTTGAACATCGTTTCCGGACGTAATCGACTTATATCCAGATATAATCAGATTAGTCTAAACGGAAACGCTGCTATCACCAACCAGGTGATAGCTGAAGACTAATTCAATTGGTTTCATTCAATCTCGTTAAATTTCTTGTGCCCCACGTAATAATATCTGTTCACGCTACCTTTGTAACAAATAAAATGTGAACTCTTTTGTATCGTTTTTAAAGTGTATTTATTAATTAACCGCGTTCAACCGGTATTACGAACAAAGAAAAAAATTAATATGTTATATAAGGGTCAGTAAATCTGGAAACTTCGAGACTAAGGTACAGGTAGTAAATGAGAAGAACTAATAACGCAGTTTCCTTTTAAAAATAAAATACGTCCAAACAGCAATCTATCAATACGATAGAGAAACATTGTCATACGAGAAATTTAAAGATGAGTAATTCCGCAGACTTGTCTTTGTTTCTCGTATTGCTGATGTCCATAAACGACTGTGAACACGCAAATCAGTTCTGATTTCAATTTGCTTTCATGATACCTGAAGCAGCGTGAGAGTCCCATGCGATTCTGATTTTCTTCTCGGCGGACCTGTTGAAGTATTGTAGCTTAGTGGTTAATCTATACCGGCATACAACTCATCCGATGTATAGTGCTTACCATAGACACCTCAACGTGTATACCGTCAACCTTGTGACATTAAGTAGAAATAACAATTATACGCTAATTTATTTATTACATTATTGAAGTGAAACTTCTTTAGAATCGTTGTGATTTCAAACTCGATGAAACGAAAAAATAAGTCCATAGAGACACAAACACATAAATGTATAGGATTCAGCAGGCGAGAGAATGAGATAGAACACATTAGACGTTCTCGGTCTCCTCTTTGTGCGACTCTTCGTAGCATCCCCACTATCGTCTACTAAACATTGTCCATATGTATGCTCCTGTGTAGTGAGATAGTCAGTATATCTATATCATATTTATAAGTTTCACTTCTACCGTGTGTGACTGGCACACACACACACACTTTTTTTTCATTTCTGTAGATTTGATTGTAATTAAGATGTTTTTCCTTCATCGTGGAAGGCCATCTAGAGTGAACATATACTAGATATGTTTTTCCTTAGAATCATTTGTACTTACATATGGCATTTGAACTCTGACATAATCGCATAACTCGGGTGTGTTAACCGTTAGGCCACGAAAGCTTATACTTAAATATATTGGAACGAAGTTCCTTATCGCGCGTTGTGAAAGGGGGCTAGACGGAAAAAATTCTTACGAAAAGTTGTCACGACACTTTTTAGATCCGTCATTCTGACCAATCAACGTGTAGGCGCTTATCGCGTGACATTGCTCGTATCCGATTGGCCCGCGTAATGAGTACAGTTTCTCGAGATAGCGTTTCAACAATAGTAATTTAGTTCATAGTATTGTTTTTTTCTTCTTCATAATGCCGTAATTTATTATTATAACTTAAAAAAAAAATTACAATTCCTTCACTAATTAATCGAAAGGAACTTCGTTCCATCCGGGTGTCCCTTGACACCTCTGAAGTTTTTTTTAATTTTTATGGCTTATATGGGTGGTCGAGCTCCACCGCCCACCTGGTGTTAAGTATTTACCGGAGCCTATAGATATCTACAACATAAATGCCACCACCAACCTCGAGACACGAGTCGTAAGGTCTCAGTTGTAACAATACAACGACTGCCCCGCCCTTCAACCCAAAACACATTACTGCTTCACGGCAGAAATAGCCAGGGTGGTGGTACCTAGCCATGCGAACTCACAAGACGTCTTACCACCAATAAGACGATCTACCACCAGTAGGTAGTGTTTTCAGAACCAAACAGGGCCCTACCTAGACGAAAAAGCATTTCTTCAATTATTAGATAATTGTGATTTATGTTACGTGAGCAGTATCGGTCACGTCAAGACATCATCATCTATCTTCATTCAGTTTTATAGTCGCATAGTCTTTGTCCAAGTACAAACCAAAGACCACTACCATTTCTAACTGTAATTATTTTTCATTTAAAACTATTTAGATACCATTTTTCATAATTATTGACGTCCTTGAGTTTTTACTGGTGGTAGGAACTCTTGAGAGTCCGCACGGGTAGGTACCACCGCTCTGCCTGTTTCTGCCGTGAAGCAGTAATGCGTTTCGGCTTGAAGGGTGGGGCAGCCGTTGTAACTATACTGAGACCTTAGAACTTATATCTCAAGGTGGGTGGCGCATTTACGTTGTAGATATCTATGGGCTCCAGTAACCACTTAACACCAGGTGGGCTGTGAGCTCGTCCAACCATCTAAGCAATAAATAAATAAAAGAATTTTCTCTTTATAACGTTGCCGGAAATAACAAATACGAGACGAGATAACAATATTCCGTATGCAAATTAGTAAATTCGAGTGGAATCAAGGCGTCTAAACCCAAAACCATTTTAACTCCTTAGTTGCATATACCGCAGAACGATTTAAGCACGGACACATTTGCATCTGAAATTAAACAGTGCGACTCGCTGTGTTTGGATTAGATTCGATCGCAGTTACGTTAAAAGGGCAGACTATGTTTGTTCCTGATGTCTAATCAAAGATTGATGCCTTAATTTCCGATAATTTTTTTAAGCTATTGCATAGCTTTTATCGCAGACCTTGAGCGCGGCGACCGAATCGTGAAATTCCGTAACGAAAAAAACCTTACATCCCTCACTCCGCCTACCATGTAGCTCACGTTCAACACATTCACACGTTGCGCTTGTGTAGTGTTTGTGAATAAGCGCGTGGCGTGACGTCACACTGCATGCGCATCATGAAAAGTCTGCCCATCTCTCTCTCGCGCGGTCTAGCTTCTGAGTGTGAAGGGGACAGTTAAGGTTTTGCTTTTATTATTGTTTAATATAGCGTGGTCTTATTTTATTATTGCTTTAATATTAAATTATCATTGTCTAATTATAATTGCATAAGTTGATAAAAAATGCTATGCAATAGCATTACCGCGGCATTTCCCGAGTGCCACAGGTTTTTTTTTTTTACTTCAATATTGAATATCAAAAATACGCGTACGTTTTTTAAATATATTTTAAGTAAATCCATTTCAGTAAAAAGGTTACGGCTCACACCTTAAAAACAACGTTGACAAATATTACATACGTAGCATAGATTTTTATATAAGTAGATGACAATTTTAATGTCATTTTCTAAAGAACTTAAAAACATTGAAAACGAATTTACTACATACTTTACAAGGATTTTATGTCGAAAATCACGATGAACATTTTGACACTGGTGAGTTGGAAATTGGATTTATTATAACGAAATTTGAAGTAGGTAGGAATATTGAAGTCTGTATCAAGTCCTTGAATGATATGCCAACAATGGTAATACGCTAAAAACAGTTACCAATATAAAAATAAATTGAATCACCATATATCTTTGATTTTGTTCTAATCCTTAGCACTCTTTAAACATCTTATACCTTTAAACGAGCAATTCTTATATATTAATATATATATATATAATCTGAATCTAGGAAACGGCTCAACGATTTTCATAAAATTTTAGTATACAGGGGATTTCGGGGGCGATAAATCGATCTAGCTACAATTTATTTTCAGAAAATGTTGTTTTATTCCTTTTTTTCAATAATCAACTCTTCCCGACCTCTATTGGCGAATAATAATACTATTTTTCTTAATTGAGGGCAACTAACCACTTTAAAGACACAACAAGATGTCGTTATCAAAAAAAAAGCCAACAAAATCGTGATAAAAAACCATAGTATTTTATAAAAAGGACTACTAACAGTTGTTTTTAATCGCTTGAATAACATATTGATTACGAGTACACATAATAAATATGTACTGCCACATGCACTGTCCGGCTTTGGAATGAACTTCACTCCACGGTATTTCCTGAGCGCTATGATTTCTTTTTTTTTATTGCTTATATGGGTGGACGAGCTCATAGCCCACCTGGTGTTGAGTGGTTACTGAAGCCCATAGACATCTACAACGTAAATGCGCCACCCACCTCGAGATATAAGTTCTAACGTCTCAAATATAGTTACAACGGCTGCAACACCCTTCAAACCGAAACACATTACTGTACACCAGTAATTACGCAAATTATAATTTTGCGGGTTTGACTTTTATTGCACGATGTTATTCCTTCACCGTGGAAGTTAATCCTGAAAATTTATTGAGTACGTATTTCATTAGCAAAATTGGTACCCGCCTGAGATTCAAACACTGGCGCATCGCTCAACACGTATGCACTAGATGTCTTATCCATTAGGCCACGACGACTTTAAAAATCGAGGTTCGAAGTTTGAGAAGAGTACTTGGCAGCAGATATCCGCTAGCCTGAGCCTATGGCATTGCTGATGTCTATTAGCGACGGTGACCACTCACCATCAGGCGAATCGTATGCTCGTCTACATACACACAAAAAAATACTATAAGTAAAGATTAAAGTAACATAAGCTTAAAGAGACACTACATTAATTCAATTTAATGTTTTTGGCGACACACAATATCTGTATGTGTTAATAGATATTGTATGTACAGTATGTCCCATGTTTACAACCATAGTGTGCATTGAACTGGAAAAAAAATGTAAAAAAACATCGCTTACAGTTCAGCGGGTAGCTTATTAGCTTAGTCGCTTTCCCTGTATCCACATCGGACAATATAAGAGACGGAGACGATTTTGTTTTTATTCACTTTAATGAAGTGGAATTGATAAGGTTGCAGTGATTATTTGTTTTTTTTTTCATCATAAATTGCGATATATTTGGAAAAAATGGAGCTGTCGTGGTTGTAGACCATCTTGTGAGCCCACACGGGTAGGTACCACCACTGAGCGTATTTTTGTCGCAGTCGCCGGTTTGAATAGTGGGCCAGTCGTTATTCTTTTCATCTGCGAGTCAAACCTCATGTCTCATGGTGGTGGCGGGATGTGTTTGAGCTGAAGTAATCAATGAATACCGAATGGGCCATGAGATTAAAGGGGAATAAAAGTGAAGACACTTTAGTCCGACACACTCTCAAACGAATATTTGGGAATTAGGCGTTGAGCGAGCGTCAGAACAGAACTGGGGCAGCAACGCCAAAGAGTCTTTTAACTATAAATTATTTAAACAATTAAAGTCGAATGAGGTCAAACGTCGTATGTTTGAAGGGAAAGGGAAAATTCACTATAATTTGCTAGACCATGAAATGTAGACCTATTCTTCTTTTTTTTTTGTTTCATAAATTAGTAAATGAATATAATTTTGGCTTCATATTAAATTAGTACATAGTTACTATGTTCTGTCCACAGCGACGCTCGCACACAATGTAGTTTATGCAATCAGTTTAAGCACGGATTAGGTTCTAAGACTCTGCTATAATATAATAAATATTATTTTTTCATTCGATTTCGCGCTAAGATATACAAACTCTGGGTATAATGTACTCCGCTAACGTGTTACATACTATACCTAGCCGATCATGAGAAAAGCATGTCTTTTCCTTAAGATACTCCTGCAGCCCTTGCTGATTGTTAATGTGAGCATTTCTCTACGGGCAACGAGTATGATAGACTTTAATGTCCCCCTCCCACAGATACGCCCACTGAGTTTCTCTCCGGATCATCTCAGTGGGTTCGGTGGTAGATTCTGCGAAGCACCGCTTTGGCTAGGGCCAGTGTTAGCAACGCCTCCGATTTGAGCCCCAAGAACTCACCTACACGCTAGGTAACGCTTTTATAACCTCTCAAGACTATCAGCAAAGGTACGATAAAAAGAAAGAAAAAAAAGTCCCCCTATTTATTGTCATTTAATCATTTTCGGACCTTTACAGCAACTAGTACTGCAAGACATTTTAAAAAATTTCTCAATACTTATTAGTTATCCTTTCGGGATATAGCTAAGCTGTTATATTTTTTCTGTAGTCTAGGCATCTTGTTGCAATAATTCCATATCAGTCGAGTTGTTATTGTCGTCTAAAAGAGATTTTCCGTTCCTTCGGGAATAGTCCCTTTTTATCAATAAAAGTTACCGTATGTAAGTCATACTCTATGCGCCATAAAATGTGCGGTTCGGTTGATTTGTAACGAACGAAAAAATTAAATTACGAATTTATAATATTAATATAGGTTTTGTTAATAATTGCCTCATGAATTTTCTTTTTCTTATATTTCTTTAAATATTCGTGTAATGCACACTCAATATTTAATGTACTGATAATTAGCAAGTCGATATTTGTAGTCTAGTCAAGACGTCGAACTAACATTAAGCTCCTTCAAGAGTAAACTTTACGAGCGTGAAGTTTGTAAGCTTTCAAATGAACGCATGAGCGGAAACGCCCTAAACATTACGGATCATTACGGATCCTCCCGATCCACAAACCGTGCTTTTAGGTACCTCAAGCACCGTTCACCGTCCTTGCCAAAACCGTCGCTTGCGACGAAGGACTCGACGAGTAAATTAACCCAGAGACACAGCCCACTGAGTTTCTCGCCGTATCTTCTCAGTGGGACGCGTTTCCGATTCGGCGGTAGATTCTGCGAAGCACGGCTCTTGCTAAGGCTAGTGTTAACAACATTGTCAGGTTTGAGCCCCGTGCGCTCGCCTACTAGCCCGATGGCGCTGACATGATCTGACTAGACCATCAGCTTAGGTAGGAAAAAATAAATAAATAAAAAACGAAACACTGGGCTAAATAATTTAGCGGAAGGCGTTGCTTGAAAATAACAAAAAAGCCTTGGAATTTTTATCGCAGCGCCATCTCCCGGCGCCAATAGAAAGTCCATAAGTCCACCAAAGACTAACTCAATTCAACCATTGAGGTGTTCGGTGACAAATAAAAGTATAGAAGAATGATTTATAAAAATAAAAGTGAACAATAATGTAGTTGCTTGAAATTGCTATCCAATAACAATTTAATGGATGGTTCGGACATGCAATTAACCCTCGGATGCTTTTTCGTTTACGTAAAAGGACGATTAGGGGGCGGCTACACGCACCCCATCAGCGGTGTCCAGCTAAATTCGAAGCCACCCTGTCTCCTGCTTGACCTATGTCAATGAACGAAACAGTTTTGATACTTTTGACTTTTAAAGAATTCATTTGAATACCACCACGCTGCCTATTTCTGCCGTGAAGCAGTAATGCGTTTCGGTTTGGAAGATGGGGGAACCGTGGTACTATAAGGACCTTAGAACTCGCATCTCAAGTTGAGTGGCTTCATTTACGTTGTAAGTTCGTCCATCCATCTAAGCCAGGGGCTCTCAAACTTATTTTGTCTACTACCTACTTTGAGAATAAATTATTTTTAGCGCCCTAATTTTTCACCTATTTAAAAACCACTATAGCAAGAGCCCAGTCGGTATCAAAGGGTTCACCTAGATGAAATTACAAATCGCTTCCCAAGCCTCTACACAACACACCCATTTTTTTCTGGGTTTCTTACCACCCCCCTTTAGGCCTTCAGCGCCCGCAAGGGGGCGTTATCGCCCACTTTCAGAAAGGCTGATCTAATCAATAAAATATAAAAATAAAACAGCGATAACTACTTCACCACCGGGTTAGTCGAAGCTTTTTTTATTGCCCTTGTAGGCAGACGAGCATACGGCCCACCTGATTGTGAGTGGTTACCGTCGCCCATGTACTTCAGCAAGGCAGAGCCAAGCCGCTGCCTACCGTTAAGTACTCTCCACAAGCCTCGTTTGAAGAAGGATATGTCATAGCGCTTGGGTAACAAATCAACAATTATTAAAATAAACATTAACATTTCCTTTTCTCAGAAGAACCTGTCAGCCTCCTTAATGAGAACGACTGAAAGGATCAAACTAGTTGGTGAGCACTATCCTGCTACATTTGTTATATCGATCGACGCGAGAGTAGCTTTGGGCTTAATTGTTCGAAACTTTATCCGCAAACATTTCGAACTTGTTTTGCTTTCTAATTAAAGTTCGTTGAGTGTACCTACTGATTTTTCTTGATTCGTGTATTTGACGCATCAACATTTTCTGAACTACGAGATAGACATAATAAGTTAAAAACGAAAAAAAAATATACAAAAAAACGGAATAAAAACGCATAAAATAATTAAATTTGGAGTTTAACAATTTTCTTTTTTAAATATTTTCTTAAATTTTCCAAGCCTTTTCTTTTAATAATGTATTTTTTTTTTCATTATACTTACATTTTAAGGAATTAATGCATACACGACCAGATGTAGACCAGAATTTCTACATAGTTCTTTCGGAATTAAAAATTACAAAAATTTATAAAATTTGCGTGATCCTTATTTATTAATGCACGGGATATTATTGCATATATGTATTATTGCATCGTGAAACTAATTCGTACGCTACGTATTTCCTTAGAAAAATAATTAATATGAGCGGTGATTTGAACACGAATATAATCCCAACTCTTGATACGATAGGCAGCGGTTTGGCTTTGCCCCTGGTATTGCTGAAGACATGGGCGACGCTAACCACTCACCACCAGGTGAGCCCTATGCCGATCAACCTACAAGGGCAATAAAGAAAAAAAAAACATGGTAGCTTTATCTTTTAGGCCACAACTACTTCGAAAACAAGAAAAACATAATTAAACATCATTCATAACATTCCATAGCGTGCATAAATAAAATAATATTACTACTTCCATAAAGAGACATTCATTTATTTGGAACGAAAATAAAAGTCCAGTGTTACGGGTGTTAGTGATAGACCCGAAGCCAGAAATAGAAGTAATATGTATACTCGACCTCGGAAACCAAATATCTATCACGAACACACTGACTCCCGGCTTGAATTATTCTGTGTGCTTACTGCGAGTTTTTAAACGTTCTCGATAGCGTAAAAGTTAACTCAAATTTGTATGAAGTTCGAACGTTTGCTTACGTTTGCCGCTAAGGGTGTTGTAACAACTCCATACAAATTTGAGTTAACTTTTACGCTATTGAGAGCGTTACTAAACTCGCATATCTATCACGGACACACTGACCCCGGCTTGAACTCTTTGTGCTTATTGCGAGCTTATTAAAGTTCTCGATAGCGTAAAAGTTAACTCTAATTTGTATGAAGTTCGAACGTTTGCCGCTAAGGGCGCTGTTCCAACTCCATACAAATTTAAGTTAAATTTAACGCTATCGAGAACGGCCCACTGAGTTTCTCGCCGGATCTTCTCAGTGGGTCGCGTTTCCGATCCGGTGGTAGATTCTGCGAAGCACGGCTCTTGCTAGGGTTCGTGTTAGCAACGTCATTAGGTTTGAGCCCCGTGAGCTCACCTACTAGTTAAGGCTACGCTGATATACCCTCCCAAGGTTCTCAGCTAAGGGAGGAAAAAAATATGTCGAGAACGTTAAAAAACTCGCACTAAGCACACTCAACCTGTAGTATAGCAGTCGGTGCCGCTAAAAACTCGACCAACGATCTTCAGTTCCTCATCGAAACGCCTGCGTCACGGTCCAGCACCACTGCCACGACTGCCTCATCATCGGAGCGGGGGGAGCAGGCTTGCGAACCGCCGTTGGTCTGGCGCAACAACAATTCTCGGTAGCTGTAGTGTCCAAGCTGTACCCAACGAGGTCCCACACTATCGCAGCGCAGGGCGGAATGAATGCTGCTATTGGTATGTGCGTCTTATTTTAACCTAGTTAAAGTTCTAGTTGTAAGTAAGGAAGGTTTTACTGGTGGTAGGACCTCTTGTGAGTCCGCGCGGGTAGGTACCACCACCCTGCCTATTTTTGCCGTGAAGCGGTAATGCGTTTCGGTTTGAAGGGTGGGGCAGCCGTTGTAACTATACTGAGAACTTACAACTTATATCTCAATGTGGGTGGCGCATTTACGTTGTAGATGTCTATGGGCTCTAGTAACCACTTAACACCAGGTGGCCCTGTGGTCCAGTAGTTAGCGCCCTTAGCTGTTGAACTGAAGCTCGTGGGTTTTATACCCACATTGAAAAAATTTTGGTGTGATGAACGGGTTTGTTTGCTTTTTGTTTGGTTGTTTATTATCTATACCTGTATATATTGAAACATATTTAAGTGCGTATGTCATTCTCTGGTACCCACAATACAGAGAATCCTAATTTGGGGCCGGATGACCGTTCATGATTTGTTCCCAAGTTTTTATTTATTGGTATTTATATTGAGACAAATTGATTTGGATACCACAGGTAGTATGCACCCGGATGATTGGCGCTGGCACTTCTATGATACTGTCAAAGGCTCGGATTGGCTAGGAGATCAGGTAAGCCTGAACGGGTCAATAACATACTATCATATCTTTGATCCAACATTTTATAGTTGCGGATTATTACTGACCCACCCAACATACAGTTGAATTACTTCTACTTGACCGAAACAGTATACTTTTTGAAGTGAAACGTCTTTAGGCGCCTTGAGAGTATAAAATTTACTCGCGACAGATTCGTTACGGCTAGTGAGAAAAGATACAATTTAGGAAGAGCGAGAGTGAGAAAGCAGACAGCGTCTCGCAAACTTGACCGTAGAAAGAGGGAACGGACGGGAAAGCGAGCTAGGTCGTTTCTCTTATACACAGCATTTCCAATTACAAAGAAATTTGATATAAGGATGAAAAATGAATAATACCACAATACTACACACCGCAAAAGAAGTTTCACTTCTTTCACACGCACCAAGTTGCACGTGCACAATTTTTTCGGTTTTCAATTTATTTTTTAACATCTCATCGTAACTTCACGAATGATAAAATTTGATTCATAAATGAAAACTTCACTGACTTTCTCTTACAATAATGGTTCATGTTCAATGCTGCAGACGTTTCAAGTTACATGCCGGATCCTGACGATGGGGCAACGAAATACCACCGTCGCTCTAGACATGTCATTTCAGATCCTCGCGATGCAATCTCGGTGCTTTTAGGCATTCCAAGAATCGATCACTGTGCCAAACTCTGCGACGAAGACTTCGACATACAACCTAACCAATACTGATAAACACAGCCCACTGAGTTTCTCGCTGGATCTTCTCAGTAGGTCGCGATTCCGATCCGATAGTAGATTCTGAGGAGCACGGCTCTTGCTAGGTCAGATGTTTGCTATCCTCTCAGGCTAAGCCCCGTGAGCTCGCCAACCAAGACGGAGCCAAAATAACTCCTTAAGGCCAATCAGCAAGGCCAAAAAAATACTGTAAACGATTTCTAAAATATTTTGTGCACCCTTTAGGACTGTTAATTGATCAAGTCTTAAAAAGCCAAATATCAACATGATACATAATATTTTCGAGACATTTGATAATTATTTTTAAATTTTGTTATTAATATAGGCAAACACTTAATTATTTTACCGGCATAGTGATGGAGAATATTTGAGTTAGCATGTTTCTATATTACTCTAATATAATATCAGGACTCAATCCACTATCTCACGCGTGAAGCACCAAACGTGGCTATAGAATTGGAAAATATGGGTATGCCATTCTCAAGGACTAAAGATGGCAAGATCTACCAGAGGCCTTTCGGTGGAAGTACCACGCACAACGGTAAAGAAGTGGCTAAAAGGACCTGCTGTGTTGCTGATAGGTATTAAATAAGTATCATAACGACGCTTGAAAGGCAAACGTGACTAAGCGACAATGCGTGAACTTTACAGTAGACTAATTTAAAGCTGAAATACCTGAAAATAAAATTTATTTTAACGAATCTAGCTGTAGTAGAATCTAGCTAGTACCTAGCTGTAGGATTGAAATTATTTTAATAGACCTAGAAACATATTTTTTTTGCGCGTCGAATATGGTTATTGCCTATCATTAATGTACAAAGTAGTTATTGTCGCTTAGTCATGTTTGCCTTTCAAGCGTCGATAAGCTTATTAACGTAATGCCCACACTGAAGATATTGTCTCAAATTTTATAAAAGTGAATTTTAATTTAGCGCCATCTCTCGAGGCGTTGGAAAAAATTAAATTGTTCAATATTAGTTTCACAGATGGCACTAATTTTAAATAAAATAAATTGAAACCGTGAACTACGAGTAATCTATTCATTAATCAAGAATCATTTTCAAATCTGCATTTAATCGATTTCACAAATTTAATTTTTAAAACATGACGAGTTTTGTCATCCAAATAATAATTTATTGCAATATTATATCATAAAAAAGACCGGTGATAGATTATTTTTTCTTAGACGGATGATCGAGCTGACGGTCTATTTAATGTTAAATGGCTACCGGAGTCTATAGAATTAGCAATGTGAATGCTGCCACCCATTTTGAGACTTGAAATCAACTTATTAATAAAAAAAATTGCGGATTTCATTGATAAGAATCATCGCTTCGCATATCATTTAGGCCACGACTTCAAACCTCATATGTAGACTAGTAAAAATTTTAATAATACTTAATAGTTGATTCATCCGTGTGTCTCCTGCACTTTGATTTACTGTAATTTATACGTGCCTAATCCTTTTGGTTGCAGGGTACTTAACTAAACTGTAGTTCGTATTTTGTGGTTGAAGGCAAAAATAACATTTTTTGCAGAACCGGTCACGCTCTCCTCCACACTCTCTACGGCTACAGCACCAAGCTGAAGAACATTGACCACTTCGCTGAATTCTTTGTGCTAGATCTTCTGATTCAAGACGGAGTTGTGGTCGGGGCGGTAGCGCTCGACATGGACGACAGCAGTATACACAGGTCCGTTTGAATAATTTAGAAGGTCCGATGACTTTTGTTACTACAATTTTATATTCTTAAACGGAATTCCAGTAGCAGTGATTGAACGTTTCTGTAAAGAATTAGTAGATAATATGTAGCTTATTTTTATTGCATCAATCACAAAACAAGTTAAGTATTTGAATGAGTATTGTTCAGATCTAATATAAATTTTGGGACATTCACTGAATTATATTGGACAAACACAAAAGTCTAAAATAATAAAAAAAGATGAACTGTAGTTTCTCAAAATTTACAAGATCGATAGGTTACTCGGAAATCGCATCTTTCACTGTCTCAAAAACGTTATAGGTATAGGATATAGGAAATATATAGGATATATAGGAAATAATATTGCCACAAAAGATTACGGTGCGTGATAGATACTTCTCACTTTCCAGTATTAGTTCAACTCAAATATACCTTAAGATCTATTTTGCCTTGAGTTGATCGTTGTATCGTATAAATTAATTATATTACAATATATACTATCATTTCACTGTTCTTTTCGAATAACTACCGTGGCAAAGGTACAACTTTAATCAGCATACATAATTGATACCCACCCGTGTAAGCTTGCCGTCCTAGATAATACACATAAACTAATTATAGATAAGCAACCCAAGCACTCAACAAAAATGTTTACGGGCGTCGGTCACTAGATGGCTTCGCTTCGATTAGTTTCTTATTGCTCCTGTAGATGGCAGTAACATATTGCTTATCCTATTTTTAATTTTTAATGAAGGATTTTGTAAATTTTCAGAAACCACTAATTTTTGTTATTTTTTTATTGCCTAGATGTGTGGACGAGCTCACAGCCCATCCGGTGTTAAGTGGTTACTGGAACCCATAGAAATCTGCAACGTAAATGCGCCACACACCTTGAGATAGAAGTTCTAAGGTCTCAGTATAGTTACAACGGCTGCCCCACCCTTCAATCCGAAACTAATTGCTGCTTCACGGCAGAAATAGGCGGGGCGGTGGTACCTACCCGTGCGGACTCACAAGAAGTCCTACCAGTAATTACGCAAATTATAATTTTGCGGGTTTTGATTTTTATTACACGATGTTATTCCTTCACCGGGGAAGTCAATCGTGAACAATTGTTAAGTACGTATTTCATTAGAAAAATTGGTACCTCGCCTGCGGGATTCGAACACCGTTGCATCGCTACGAATACACCGGACGTCTTATCCTTTAGGCCACGACGACTTCAAAATTAATCGATTTAATCAATTTTTCTATAACAAATAAAGACTTGTACGATTTATGATTTTTAAATTTTCTGTTTTTAATTACACAATAATTATGTGTCATAACTTTAACAACATATAACTTTGGGTGCATCCACTACAAGATTATGTCGATAGTTTCCATACAAAAAATATTTGTCTTAAAGTATCGCAGTTTCAGAGCCTCCTCGCCGTTTTTCCATCTGAAAATAAACTTGATTGAAACGCCATCTATTCGTTAATATTGGAACTGTTTGTGTGCTTAGAAGGGTAAAGTTCAAATTATCGCCGCAATGTCATGGTTTAATTTTGTGTTCTGTTAATAAAAGCGTAGAAAAATTATTTGTTATAGAGTACGTTTATAAAATTTGTAATAAAGATGGTCCTGTTTACTGTATATATATGTCGAATAGGGATCGCAACCCTTAAAATAAAACTTCTACTGTTCCAAAATCACCTATTATAATAATAATTAAAAATTAATTTACACTTTTATTATGTACTCCTTGCTCATTTTATAACCGTCCTCGCCATCTTCCTTTTTTCTGTCATTCCGTCTGTCATTCACTTTCCCTTTCTTTCCGTTTTCTCTGTGGAGGATAGAGGTAAGGAGAATCGTCTCTGTTGTGAAAAAGTGTCCGTTAAAATCTGCTAAATAAGGGCACTACAGTAGCAACCGGGTAAATTTAAATAAATCTAAGATAGAGAAATAAAAAAGGACGAAAGAACTGTAAGCACTACAAAATCACAAAAATCTGAAAATACAATCGATGTCTCCACCACAGCAATAATTTTAGGTTACTTATTTATTTATTTAATTAAATAAATTTATTTATTAAATAATTAAATAAATTTATTTATTTAATTAAATAAATAAATAAATATTGACGAAATTAGTTTGGACTACGTAAAAATGTGAGGTCTTGTATATTACACTGTCACTAACTACTCTAGTCATTAAATATATTTTTCACATACCATACCCTGTGCCTATGCTAGCGCCATTCTGGCGGATTTTTGAACTGTTATATAGTGCTGAAAGTGGGACACTTTCAAGTTCCTCCCATATGAGACGGTTCTCCTTACGTCTACCCTCCATAGTTTTCTCTCACTAACATCTCAACGCTTCGTTCCACACTCTTTTCATACGTTCCGTTCTTACCAATCCTACATATATGATATAAATAATTATGATATATACAGTTTACTTGTGTATTTAATACAAATCACTAAAATGTAGTCGTCGGAATGAATGATAATTTGTTATTTATGTGGAGGACGCAGCGCCGTCTTCAACCTATTGAATGCCTTGGGAACTTTACCATGACGGGGATTGTTACGATACAACAAAGACTGCTTTTTATTTACAATAAGCAAAATAATTTCATTAGGCCAATAGACGGACTGTCTGACTACTATAACACGCAACAAGACTAATATTTTCTTTAAAATGGTGTAGAAGTGTATAAGCCGCCACCGCCCACTGCCAACCTATATCAGGAGCAATTCCTGAGCATCCATTATATTATATCTTATTTACGATCTTCTAGCTGTTACACGCGACTTCGCCAGCATCATCAAGGAAAAGTGTCAATAAATTTTTCTAAGCTCACTAAATGTTCCTGAAATTTTTTTATTACTCCTATAAAAAGGCCTTATGTACCCGGAGTATCCACGTCCGGATCATCTCAGGGGATCGCGATTCAAATCAAATCAAATCAAATCAAAAAATTTTTTTGCAGCTGCTTTTGAATTGTTAGGTCTCCTTCGGAGGCGCTCGGGCAGCTTTTAGCAAATCCCACCACTCCTGGCTGAGCCTTTCTTGCCCACCTGTCCTGGTGAAACTGGAAAGGCCTCCGGGCCACCAGTACCCTTCTTCTTAAAAAAACAGTTTCGTGTATGTTTTTTAATACTTAATTGGCTACTTTAAATTTATAATTGCAGGTTTCAAGCAAAGAACACGGTGATCGCAACAGGGGGCTACCCCCGTATGTATTTCTCGTGCACAGCGGCCCACACTTGCACCGGTGATGGATGCGCCATCGCTACGAGAGCTGGTATCATGTTGCAGGACATGGAGTTTGTGCAGTTTCATCCGACAGGTAATTTCAGTTTTGAACAGGTAATTTCAGTATTTACCGGTGGTAGGACCTCTTGTGAGTCCGCACGGGTAGGTACAACCACCCCGCCCATTTCTGCCGTGAAGTAGTAATGCGTTTCGGTTTGAAGGGTGGGGCAGCCGTTGTAACTAACTATACTGAGACCTTTGAACTTATATCTCAAGGTGGGTGGCGCATTTACGTTGTAGATGTCTATGGGCTCCAGTAACCACTTAACACCACGTGGGCTGTGAGCTCGTCCACCCATCTAAGCAATAAATAAATAAAAAATGCGCTCACTGTATAAGAGTCGCAGGGCCATGGTCTCAAAAGGAAAATCTTGTAATGTCTTGTAAATCTTCTAAATGGCTCATCTAGTAGGTAATGTTTATTGGTAACACAGGCATGTATGGTTCCGGTTGCCTGATGACGGAGGGCTGTCGTGGAGAAGGTGGCTTCCTCGTAAACAGCAAGGGCGAGAGGTTTATGGAGAAGTACGCCCCAAAAGCCAAGGATCTGGCCAGTAGAGATGTAGTCTCTAGATCGATTGCTACCGAGATACGAGAAGGTGAGAGCGAATAATGTTTTAATCTAAAAAAAACTTAACATTGAAACAAATTAAAGACACTGATCCGGTCATCGTTCTCTTTGAACTCATCGCTTACGAAGCTTGAGAAGCAGAAATAGAAATAGTTACCTTTCGTCCAGACAAAAATATATATATAATAATATGAGGGATAGAGGCTGGTTCTATGGCGTTTTTAAAATGATGATCGTTGCTGATGCTATTCCCTTCATCATCATACCTTCATCACCGCCTTCCACGGTGACAGTAATTAAGACTCACTTTTCCAATGAATTCCATTTATTGCATCTCGAGTGTACAACGATAAAAACAGAGAGCTCCGCTTGAGTCGGCTGCTCGAGCCGGAATGTTTTGTGCGACAATAGTCAGTCGTATTTATGGTAGAAAGTGGGTATAATTTAGTCATGAATTCTCTTGAATACCGTCTTAAGCAGTTGTTGACATGCGTAACATTAAGGAAACCGTTCACTTTAACTATTTTTAGTTAACTAAATAGTGACGTTGCGCCGACATATATTTTAATAATGCGAGCAATGCCATATGTAAAAGCTGGTTTATTATACGAAGCCTTAACTTGTTTAGGGCGTGGAATAGGACCGAATAAGGACTACGTTCACCTTCAGCTGCACCATTTGAAGCCGGAAGTAATCAAGGAGAGGCTGCCCGGTATTTCGGAGACGGCTTGGACATTCACCGGAGTGGACGTCTACACACAGCCTCTACCGGTCTTGCCGACGGTTCATTATACGATGGGCGGCATCCCAATCAATTACAAGGGAGAGGTGAGTAGCTTAACAAAACGATGATTGGCAACGTCGAAACTATTGTCATGTTTTACGTTTAGCATTTTGTTTACAAAATTAAATGTTCCTAGCATTCCATTTCACGATGAGACTCGAATTTGAAATTAATTTCCGTAATGTACATATATGTCGTCTTTTTTTATTTATTGCTTAGATGGGTGGACGAGGTCACAGCCCACCTGGTGTCAAGTGGTTACTAGAGCCCATAGACATCTACAACGCAAATGCGCCACCCACCTCGAGATATAAGTTCTAAGGTCTCAGTATAGTTACAACGACTGCACCACCCTTCAAACCGAAACGCATTACTGCTTTATGGATAATAATGAAATTTATGCACCATATCAGGTTGTGATTCACGAAAACAATAAGGATTGCCCGGTGCCGGGACTGCATGGGGCCGGGGAGGCGGTCAGCAACTGCCACGGCGCCAACCGTCTTGGAGCCAACTCCATTCTTGACATTGTGGTGTTCGGCAAGGCAATCAGCATCAACATTGCAAAGAACAGCAAGCCGGGCGATAAGCAACCAGATTTGAAAGACGTTAGTTGGGCGGCAACAAAAATCTCTCCATATTTTAGTTGATCGGAGTTATCTATATATTAATACGTGAAGCAAAAACTTTGTATCCCTTTTTACGAAAATTGCGCGGACGGAGGAGTATGAAATTTTCCACACTTATAGAGGATATAGAGAAGAAGTGCACAATGCTAATATTTTTTTTTAAATAATGCATAAAAGATACATTAAATCCATAAAGAAAACATTACACACACTACATACCTACCATGTATTTGATGCACACACGCAGGCATACTATTTATTGTCAAACTTGTTCTTGGCGTGTGTTGTCAAATTGAGAATAGATTAAATATTGTTTGTCTTTGTTAATATTTTTATAGTGCAGTCTTGGCGAAATTTGTGATTATAGAAGTATAAAATAGAATCATAATAGTGTACAAACTTACAATTCCAATTAATTATAGTCGAATTTCGACTACTGCGGGACCACTAGTTTAAATACAAATGGGCAAAGAGAATACAGTCGAGTACCGTTTTCTTCGCTGTTTGTTAACCATTTTTAGGTTTTGTTTTGTTTAACTTAACTAAAGAACGAGCTCTAGTGTTTTCGATAAATAAGAAGTGGAGATAGTCTTACGGTAATATTTGAAAATGTCATTGTCTAAACAAAAGATGCAACACTTTTTTTTTTTATTTCAGTTTAAATTTCAATTTTTGGTTTTTGTTTGTTCACGCTAATTAGTGAATTAAAATGGAACTAAGGCGAGATTGGACAGTAAATATTTCCAATAAAAAGAGAAAGAAAATTAACATGCTTTGCAATTGGACTCATAAATTTTATCCGTCGTAATAAATTAAATTCTATGCAATCGATTACTAATTACAGAATTAAGAATCCTACATATAGAAAGCGAGTGTGTGCAATTTCATTTTTGCAGATTTTTAATGTTTTCCAGAGTTAATAATTAAAGTTTTTCCACTTAGAATATATGCGAGGCGTCATTGGATAATCTGTTTAAAATACGAGATGCCAACGGTACCATTCCGACAGCGGAACTAAGGAACGCCATGAGAAACACGATGCAAAGCAAGTGCGCTGTCTTCAGAGAGGCCAAACTACTGGAAGAAGGTAATTAGCGATGAAATTTGTATGAATTTCTCGTCTGATCTTCCTAGTAGGTCGCGATCCCCATTCCGCGGTAGATTCTGCGAAGCACTGCTCTTGCTAGGGCTTATATTGGCACATTTTTTTAGGTTGAGTGAGCCCCGGGAGCTTATCTACCAGTCGCAACATAGCTGGAATAGCCCTTTATGTTACCAGCCTACAAATAGGAAATACTCAACCGATCCTGTCGGCGTCATCGTCGCCTTTTACACGTCATTTTGGATACTCCCGATCCACTATCGGTGCTTTTAGGTACCACAAACACCAGTCACTGGTCTCGTCAAACCCGTCGCTTGCGACGAAGGGCTCGGCGAGTAAATTATACCACAGCCTACTGAGTTTCTCGCCGTCACGTTTCCGATCCGGCGGTAGATTGTGCGAAACTCTGGTCTTGCTAGGGCTAGTATTAGCAACGCTCCCAGGTTAGAGCCCCGAAAGCTCACCTACTCGTTTGGCTACGCTGGCATAACTCTCTAAGGCTACCAGATTAGGAAGAATAAAAAAATTAGGGATTGAAATTTTCCTAATTACTTATAGTGTGTCTATTATAAGCCCGTACGGCGTCTTGCCTGTTTTTTCCGCTAAACAGTCGCGTGTTCACAATAGACAATGGAAAACCGTCACACAAATTATATTGAGACTTCAAAGTCATGCTTCAATGTAAGTGGTGGTATTCACGTTGTGATCTCTACTGGTTTCGGTATAAGACCAGGCGATTAGAGAGCTCGTTCGTCTATCAACGCAATTAGTTACACGCAAGATAAATACATTTCAAAGAACCAGTAGCTCCACTCTTTTTATCGACTACCCAAACCCAATTCTCATCGATAATTTAGTATCTTAATTTTGGATACACGTAACACAGTGTTTACTCGTTTACCTTCCCAGCTAATCAGGAGATGCTGAAGTGGTATCAGTCATTTAAAGACCTGCGTGTCACGGATCGTCGTCTCAACTGGAACAGCGATCTTGTCGAGAGCTTGGAGCTGCAGAACATGCTGCAACTGGCCATCCAGCTTACGGCCAGCGCTCACAAAAGAACTGAGAGTAGGGGCGCTCATTTCAGAGACGATTACCCTCATAGATGTGACGAAATGGACTATTCCAAGCCAGTCGAAGGCCAGGTAACGAGACATACAAAATACTCGTAGATCGCTCTCTGTTAGTGATAATTTTTTCATAATTCCCTAAGACAGCGGTCGGGGAACCGGGGTAAATTACCACAAATGGGGTAAAATGAAATTTTGGGGGCTAAAAATGAAACTTTTGTGAGTAAAAAGTATATATCGAAGTGAAACTTCTTTAGAATCGTTGTGATTTCAAACTCGAAAAAAATCATTTAAATTAAAAAAGCTTTTTTTATGGAGGCTATATATAAAATTTAAACTAGTTTTTCGTCTAATAATACAAGAAAAATATCATATGAATTATAAAATAACAAGAAATTATCATTTACTTATATTTTCTGTGGGGGCGATTTTTTTCCTCAACTGTATTATATTACATATATGTATTACTATTATTAACCTTATTACTAGGTTTTACATTGATAAGTTGATTAAAAGATGTTTAAATTAATTTTTGTGTTATTGTTTTCTTTTCAAAATTATCATGGGGGCTATAATATGAAATAGGCTAAAAAGAAGCGATTTCTTTCTTTTGTTCTTCGCCATGGGGTAATATCAACTTACGTAAAAATATTTTGGGGTAATAATTAAAAAAGTTTCCCGACTCCTGCTCTAAGGGATCAAAGAGGGACGGCGGGATGGATGTAATGGGCTCTGCGTCAACCCTGTCCCGCCGTCTCAATAGCTCCGACTGGGTTCCCGCCTGGTCCGGAGTAGGGCGCCAGCTGTGAACGGCAGGAGTTTTTAGTGAGGTTCAACTCCCACATACCCCACCTGTCGCGTGGGTGGGGATCCGGCGACTTTCTCCTGTAGAAATATCGATTGTCTGTAAAGTCGGCTTACTGACGATAGTTGAACGTGACAACGTCATAAGAAAATACTGATGGAATGGATGGAATGGTCTCATTTTTCAAATGAAAATTTTAATTTTATTTGTTTGATAGATATTTTGTATGGATATAGAGTAGACGGTAAATGGAAATCACTATTGAATTGATAAAGTTACATTTATTTGTACGCATAAATACAATTCATCGCTCACTCAAGTAGGAGAGAGACAGATGTCGAACGCTGCCGAACGCGGAGGCCGATTGTGCCTCTTTGTCGCTCGTTGCGCGCTCTCGCTTGCACTTCAAGCCTTAAATGGAACGCCTCAGAGTGAGGTAACGCCGCATGAGTCATATTTTTTCGTGCGTGCAGCCGGCTCCATTGAATTATAAGACGTTGTCACGTCAAAAAAGGGATCAAAGAAGTTCTGCTTAAAGTCTCAGTTCTAAACGCACACAGTTAAATGTGGTATCCTAATTTTTCCAGACAAAGAAACCTTTCGACCAGCACTGGAGGAAACACAGTTTAACGATGCTAGACCAGGCCACCGGAAAGGTGACTATAAGCTATCGTCCAGTCATCGATACAACATTGGACGATGAAGTGAAGACAATTCCGCCTGTCCCGAGAGTTTACTGAAATTCGATCTTTGCTGCACTAGTTTTAGTGGTTAAAATGCCAGAAGACGGAGTAGATATACAACTTGTTGGATCTGGCGTTATCTTATACACGGATCGTTTACATAGAACTATTGGTCCTTAGTTTAGGACTGAACAATGCTTTATTTATTTAAAAATATATGAAAGAGATTTGTGCAACTAATAAAGGTAATTTCTATATTTTTTTCTAATTTTAAATAAATAAAAATTTCAAAGCTTTAGACAGGTCACCTTTTTTTTTTCTTTTTTTGTGAATGTTGAATGTACTATATTCGGACATGTTACTCACCGCCAGCCACCGAGTACCGAGATGTCAGTTTCATTGACAATGGTTAACGTGTTCTGGTAAGCGGAATACACATACTTGTTTTGTGGGTGAAAATTGAACGCGCTTTGGTATTTCGAAGCCACGCAAAACTCAGTATACGCCCTTGAATAGTACTCACGATAGTACTGCGGAAAATGTCAGAATACCTTACAACGAGCAAGTCGTACAGGATTGGGAACGCGTGTCCGAGAACACTCTGGATAAACACCCGACAGTGTGACCTAAAAATGATCCACTGCTATAATTCTAGCCAGAAGAACAATAGCATTCAGGTCCCTGTTGATCAATCCTTTCTATGAAAACAGAGGCCTTGGGATACTGGACTGAATGGCCAGCTTAAACTGATCCTTTTCCGAACGTGCCTGTGATTGATGCAATGGTCCCTCGCGGCTGGTCAATATTTACGTACCACACCTTGTGAGACCAGGTGGCGGGGTTATCAAATCAATATGTTTTTCGTATCGGCAGTCAATTAATAGAATAGCTGCGTCATCCCTTGTTTTTGGGCTTGTATGGGGTGCACGATATTATCTTAAGAGGTTTAATTCGATATAAAATTTTACTATTTTGATGTTAGTAACCACTGCAATATTCATAACTAACATGTGTTTTAAATTATATTTAAACACATTTAACGATGCTTTTATTGAAGTTATACTTCTTTAGGCGCGTTATGAAAAATTGATGAGAGTGAAATTTTACGATGCGCGCGCACCGTGACATGAAATTAACAGAATGAAGTTGCCCACTAAATCGCTCATTACAATACGACCGACGTAACTTGGCGAGTCTGAATGTAGCCGCATTCATATGCGGCTTTCCGAACCGTAGGGAGAATTACCGAATTTATACGATGTCAAGAAAAGGGATGTCCAATATGCGTGTTTGGGGATGTTGTTTAATCGATTTTTTTTCAAATTGATGTTGAAATTTGTTCTAGAAAGACAGCTGAGCTTGATGTCGATCTGTTAGTAACTGTTAACTGATCAATAGGACTATACTAACCCTTCCATTAAACGCCTTCAGCTCTAACACTAGGAGCAGGCTTAGGAACCCCAGTAACCGTACTCGTCGAACTCGACAAAGAAGTCGACATGTAACCTAACCTAAACATCAGCCCGCTGAGTTTCTCGCGATTCCGATCCGGTAGTAGATTCATTTGCGAAGCAGCTACTCTTGAGTTGTTAGGTCTCCCTTGGAGGCGCTCGGGTAGTTGTCAGCAAATCCCACTCCTCCTGGCTGATCCTTCGCTCGCCCACCTGTCCTGGTGAAACTGGAAACGCCTCCGGGCCACTAGTAATCCATCAATCGTAAAAAAAGGTTATATTACATACGAAGTGAAAGAACCCATCCTTCTCGAGGAATTGGGCAGTAGCATCAATTGTACTGTGGCCGCCTCACGCCTTAAGCTCATGACTGCTTCGTGGCAAAAATAGTTGGTGGTAGTATTTCGACTTGGATGTTTTTCGGATGTTTGATTTCATTCCATGAAACGATTCCTTCAACGTGGAAGTCGGTTTTCGAATACTTACGTCTTTAGGTACTTTATTTGAAACTTAAGTTCGTTCTGTGTTTTGATCTTGTCTTTGTCGCAAATAATCTACACGTTTGTATCGAACGTCGCAATCGATACGCAATTTTTTAACACGTTGACTGCTGTGTAGGTCACCAGTGCCCTACGCGGCGCGCTGATGAAACTATGTCGATTTCTTTCTTCGATCTTCTAAGGCGCCGGAATATCTAATAGGCTCCAGGAACGACGAATCCGCAGATACTGAGAATGAAACTATTTTTAAAAGACCGAAAAAGACTAAAACATACATTGGCAAACAAAAGGAAATTAGAGTCAGGCAATACAGGCGCTTAGTAAAAGAAATTGACATAATTATTTCACTGCACCGCGTAGGGCATAGATGACCTGCACGCAGTCAACGTGTTAAATAGTAAAACTTAAACTGATTTCGATCCGTTGGTAGCAATAGTTTCAAGGCCCACTTCGGTCAAGCTAATTTTTTCCCTACCTATTTGCTGGCAGTCTAAATGCTATTCAGGCTTCTCGCGGACGGGTAGGTGAGCTCACAGCCTCAACCGAAAAGAATTTGCTAACATAAGCCCTAGCAACAGCAGCGCTTCGCAGAATCTACCGTATTGGAATCGCGACCCACTCAGAAGATTCGTCGAGAAGCTTAGTGGGCTAGTTATTCTGTCTTAATGTGTAATGTGAACAGTAAAAAGTTTCAAGTATTATTCATACCCTACATACAAACACAATATCTTTATGTCTACAGCTCCCAAAAACCTTACAAGATACTAGAAAGATATAGCCGGTATTTCTATCATTTAATTATGAAACAAGTACCTAACATTCAGATGATTGTTTTTGCTTCGTGAGTTAGCGTGATAATTTAGAGCGTTTCATTGGTAGAAGATTCTGAGTTTTATTATTGGCATAATGCGATTTGCATCTCTGGATTATGTTCTCCTGGCTGAGCCTCTACTCGTCTACCTGTCCTGGTGATACTAGAGAGGCCTTCGGGCTACCAGTAATCTCTCATTCATAAAAAATATATCTGGATCTCGAGTTGATTGCGCTTCGAAGTGTCCAATAAATTATTAAAGTAAATAGTGCTGTATGTGAACAACATGAAAGTCATGAATTACAGCGGAGGCGTTGCTCCGGGTCGCTCCGACCCTCCCCGGTCGATTAGCGCGCATTCATTGAGCACCGCTAATTACGGACTTAACTCGCCTACGTCGTTTGTAGGGTTAAATGTCGCGATCGCAGCGTAAACAGCAGGGGGGTTGACGGTTTGTGGGTGTTACGGTTCAACGACGTTTTGTTTTACATATCATTGTATATAATTGACTTTCGATTTCAGTATTAATTTAATTGACTTTTCATTGACTTTCCTTAGTGACCGCTGTGTTAAAGATATTTTGTAATATATTCCAATTTTTGGGTTTGTTCATTCAGGTTCGTTTAATTGACGAAGCACAGTAAATGCTTTTAGTAAACGCAAAAACTCGAATCCCGAAACACCCTCCGAAATCCTTTAGAGATTTCTATAAAATTTGATGTCATATTCAACTCGGGAACGAAGATAATATTGACAAAATACGAAAAAGATAACCACAATGCGACATAAATAATGCTTCTAAACGTTAAAACGCTAGAATGGTCTCCATTCCGTTATCGTATCCCAGCGCTGGACCGTATCAGTGGAGATAGAGAGAGCGGCCCCGAGGACGCAGGCCCCGCCTCCAGGGCGTGGCACACCCCTGACAGAGCCACAGCCCCCGCCCTGCGCTACTCCACCACCGGACGGAGCACCTCACTATTATCCTCGCTTCCTGTACACGGACGGCCGCGCGGCCCGGTCACACATTTGTTTATTTTTTCACTAAGACAAATAGATCGGACGTCGTCGTGTCGGACGGAACGCGTCCCTTCCGAGTGTCGTGTCGTGGCTCGTCTCCGGGATGGACGGTGTCCGGGGTCGCGCGCCGCGTCCGGGATGAGCGCTCAGTGAAGGTGAGTGAAGGCGGTGACGTCAATCTTGTACCCTCAGGACGAGGTCAGTCACGAACACCCACACGTAACACAACACAATCGATAGCTATCTACCACTGGCTAAGCTTTCATCACTGAAGACACTTCATTGGTACAATCTGCGTCGTACATTCTGCTAGACGGTGTTGAGGCTATAAAAACCTCAAAATGGGAGATCTTTTAAACGTAAACTGATAACTTGCTGACATGTTTACGTCGCTAATAAATTCAATAGCTTAAAAACGAATTTCAGTTTGTATTTTTTCGAAAAGAAGAAATTCTTCTTCCTTTATTTTATCAAAAGCCGACGTTTCCACTTTTTCTCTTTCTGTAGTCGACAAGGATAGATTTTTTATTTACATATTATGATTCTCCCAAATTGGCACCTCAAAATAATAGGGTTTTCCAAAAATTACGTCTAACGTTGCATAGTTTTTATGCTTTTCTATTCATAGACATATTATCTGTAGACGAATAAGCAGTTTATATCACAGTCAAATCATAAATATACTCGTAACGTAGTATATTAGAACGTGGAGATTTATTTGATGAGATGACATAAGTGTAAATAAGTTTTGTAGATAAAAAGAAAATGAATAGCAATACGGACTTACCTACTAAAGTTAGGGTTACGCTGACATAGCCGCTAGGGCTATCAGCTTAGGTAGGGAAAAAAAAAAAAAATACGGACTGGTAAAAATATAGAAAAGTATCCCCATTTTTGTGATAGAAATATGTAATAACATTTCAGTTGCTGAAATTTTAGATTTTGCATTGTTTTACCTGTTAATATAATATTTATTTACGATACAAACTAATGTTGCAAGGTATAAAGCAGTAAGCTTTTAATTGTATAGTAGAGTACTGTTTTATTAATAATAAACCACTAATTAAAGACATACTATCAATAATGTCAATTTTATTAATGGATTCAACTTTGTAGCTTTGCGGTCGCAAAATGTTATAAAATTCAATTGCAATAAAATTTAAGACAACGCCATAAATATTTGACTTTTTTTATTCTTTGGGCATCTGATGTTGGTTTGTAATTGTTTTTTACCGCCATTCCCAGGTGAGTCCTCCGATCAGTTGACCATTTCAACAGATAAAGTCACCAATCACTACAGTGTAGCCTCATATAATGAAAAATGATGATCAGATATTATAGGGCGGTTATCGCCTTAACTGCAATGCGTGACTACCCTAAGAATCAATTTAATAAGTACTGCGTATTTAATTTTCATTACGCGATGCAATTCCTTCAATATGAAGGTTGTTTGACTTTATAAATAAATCAGGGATACACCACGACAGAAAATAGTTAAAATAAAATATATAGACATTCTTCCCTGCCCTATGTATTGCAATTCAAATGTAACTCTAGAAAGTACTGTTGAGAGGCGGATCGATTCGACTCGGATTTTACACTCGATTAATTCTGTGATTAGTTGCCGCTATCTGCGCCCATTGGATTCTTCCATAATTCAGGATATCTGTCTATTTGCGTTCTCTATTTCAAGCTATCGTTATTCGTAAATTCGAATCGAATCGACAAGATATGGATTTTGAATACACGCCCTTCCCTCGTGAACGATTCATTGCTGCAACGAGCTATACAATAATTATTGTACTTAAATTGAAAAGTTTGAAAATAGAGTTCGTTATAATTACAAACATTACATCGTCAAATTCATTCTTCTTCTAACAGAAAACGCATCCATAAACTACCCCGAAGTCCATAGCTAATTAAAATTAAAGAACTATAGAATTGAATTCCATCACATCTTGATTTGCTGTAACAACTTACAACTATAGTTTCACCACCTCTTATGAATTACCGCCACGCTCTGACATTTTAGTTCAAAATTTCAAGAATAATTACCTACTAGCATTACGACTAACTAAAAGTTGTGTAAACAAAATCGAAGTTAATGTTACAGTGAATGTAGTTTAAGATCTAAAAACATATGTTTCAATCAGGAACTAGACTAAAATTGGTAAAGACTTTGTTCCCTTATTGGTCAGTATCATAGGCCAAAGTAAGAAAATCATTTGTCAGTATTGTCATTGGTTCTCGATACATAAGCACGTTTCCAAGTCAAACGGATGAGTGAAAATTAGTGAAAAAGAAAATATTTTATTACATAAATAGTTAGATAGATACACGTCATATTCGACCCAAGCGACGGTGCAACGCACAGCCGCCGTCGCCTGAAATGGTTCTTGTAGGATATCCTGAGTCCACACTCGGGGATTTTAGGGTCTTCGAGCATCGGTCACCGTCCTCGTCAAACTCCTCGAATACGACGAAGAGTTTGGCGAGCGAACTAACCCATATAGCCCATTGAGTTTCTCACCAGGTCTTCTCAGTGGGTCTCGATTCTGGTCCGGCGGTAGACTCTGCGAAGCACTGCTCTTGCCAGGTCTAGGGTTAACAAAGTATATCAGGTTAAGCCCGTTAGCTCACCGAACCATTAGCTGGAATACCCCCTGGGCTACCAGCAATTAGGTAAGGAATAAATAAAATAAATATACAAGTCTAGATAATAAAGGCATACTTGTGGTAGGACCTCTTGTGAGTCCGCACGGGTAGGTACTAATACCCTGCTTATTTCTGCCGTGAAGCAGTAATGCGTTTCGGTTTGAAGGGTGGGGCAGCCGTTCTAACTATACCTTAAAACTTATATCTCAAGGTGGGTGACGAATTTACGTTGTAAATGTCTATGGGCTCCAGTAACCAGGTGGGCTATGAGCTCGTCCACCTAAGCAATAAATAGCAATAAATATATATAAACATGCTCAAGTTCCCCTATTCTTTCCAAACAAACATATCACTTAATCATCTCACTAGCAACCTTAAGAATTCTTGAAATACAAAAACACGAACTCTGAAAAAAGTCATTTTAAAATATACATCGTTTATAAAGTCAAATTTATTCCTTGAAACATACATATTAGCATAGTTGCATAAATCGTGGTCGGACTCAACGAGTCACGTTCCGCGAAGCTCTGTATAATAAACACATAAATATTTCTCGAATTAATTATAACTCGCTACAAGCTTACTTTGTTAACAACTGAAGATTATTTTTTTCATTTATTTCAGGGCTTTTATCTATACTCTCTTTTCTTTATCTTTTAACAAAGGAATAAAAAGGTTTTTTTGGCACTTTTCTCTTATTATATTTTGTACCGCAACCGTAATGGTATTTACGGTGCAGTATTCCCCTTAGCAGCGCTCTTACTTATCTTAATTAAACAAATTCTCCGTATCCATTGAGGTCCTTTTGAGGTATAAGTGGTTGTCATCACCATCACATGCGCTTAATCAACTTATTTATTTATTTATAAAAAACAACCTCATCTTGAGGCTTATTTAAACTTTACTAGTGGTCCCCCGGTAGTCGAAATTCGACTATAGTTATTTGAAATCATAAGTAAGACTAACTTCTATAATCACAGATTTCGCCAAGACTACATAGGTACACTTTAGACAAATATTAATAAAGACAAACAATATTAAATCTATTCTCAATTTGACAACAGACGTCAAGAACAAAAGTTTGACAATAAACAAATGCATGCGTGTGTGTGTCAAATACATGGTAGTGTGTGTAATATTTTTTTTATTGAATTAATGTAGTATTAATACATAATTTAAAAAATAATTGCATTTGCACTACTGCTCTATATTCTCTATAAGTGTGGAAAATTTCATACTCCTCCGTCCGCGCAATTTTCGTAAAAAGGGGTACAAAGTTTTTGCTTCACGTATTAATATATAGATTATCTAAATGGAGACGAATCTTAAATTATGTTGGCCATCCGGACGGTGACGTTTGGTTCGAAAAGCATTAACTGTAAGACGGGGATTTGAATTCTCGACCTTCGCACCAATATTGGTAATAGCTGGCTATTGACCTAGGATGTTGTTGAGCGAACAACGAATGGACTCCGCCCTGAATATGCGTTGCAATTTATCACTGCAGAGACAGACACGTACGGGGCTCGTATAAAGATAAGAACATTGAGATATTAATAGTATTTCTGTTAACTCATCGAAACATGTAGACACAATAATGAGAATTTGAAGACGTATCTCATAAAATGAAGTTTAAAATTTCAGGGCGCTTTAATGATTTTATCTATTTATCTATATACATATATAAAAATGAATTGCTGTTCGTTAGTCTCGCTAAAACTCGAGAACGGCTGGCCCGATTTGGCTAATTTTGGTCTTGAAATATTTGTGGAAGTCCAGTAAAAGGTAGATAAATATGAAAGTGCTCGGAATTCAATGAAAATAACAATTTTATTTTTCCTTCGATGTGTCCCCCGTCGGACGGATTCCTTTTGTTTGTTTTAAGTTTATTTTATACAAAAGTTTAGGCCTTTTATTTATAGATTGAGGCACTACGAAGTCTGCCGGGTCAGCTCGTAAAATATAAATATTTATTTACATTTGTACTATATATTTATATATAACTATTTATTATTAAATTATTTCAATACTTAGGGTTGTCGTGACAACGGTCAGTCGTCTATCGACAATAAATAACGCGAGTTTAATCCATAAAACTAATTCTACTTACGTCTAAGTTTCACGAAAACCGAAGAAAGTACTACATAACAATTAAATCGGTCGGCATTCGATAGCTTAGCAGGAGCTAGGAGGAGCATGAAATGCTAATTCACTTCTTTAGCTTATTAACAATTTGTTCAGTGGTTTTCTGGGTTACTTTTCTTTTACAGTAGATGTTTTTGTTGAATGATTCATTTTTCGATTTTTCATAGCTTAATAGGAATTAATAGCTAATTCATAGCTTAATAGGAATTAAGCTATGAAAAATCGAAAAATGAATCATTCAACAAAAACATCTACTGTAAAAGAAAAGTAACCCAGAAAACCACTGAACAAATTGTTAATAAGCTAAAGAAGTGAATTAATATTTCATGGATATGGTATAAATAGTCAAAATATTTTAAAAACGCTGTGATGTCGGTGTGAATTTCCAGAGTAGGTACATACCCATATGTTACTAGCGTTTGTCAAACGCTCGGCAAATGAACAGAACACGCGATCGCATACGTACTACGAATTATTCTATCATCTTCTATAAATTGAATCCAGGATGTTTTTAAAGTGCAACAATGTCAGGTTTATATGATTGAACGTAGCTTGATTTCGTATACAAGGTACTAAACGCTGCTAGGTTATATTTATTATTATGTCTACTGTTTTTAATGGATTATTGAGGATACGATTTTTATAGTGATTCAAATGTATGTTTTATTTTTGGCGCCAGATAGTTTTTACAATCGAAATACTGAATGCTAAATATTCAGTGGACACCAAAACAGGAGTAGGTACTATCTATATATTAATACGTGAAGCAAAAACTTTGAACCCCTTTTTAAGAAAATTGCGCGGACGGAGGAGTATGAAATTTTCCACACTTATAGAGAATATAGAGAAGAAGTGCATAATGATAATATTTTTTTTTAAATAATGCATAATAGATACATTAAATCAATAAAGATAATATTACACACACTACATACCATGTATCTGACGCACACACGCATGCATACTATTTATTGTCAAACTTTTGTTCTTGACGTCTGTTGTCAAATTGAGAATAGATTAAATATTGTTTGTCTTTGTTAATATTTTTTATAATGTAGTCTTGGCGAAATTTGTGATTATAGTTACTATAATACTATAGTTATTATAATACAATCATAATAGTGTACAAACTTGCAATTCCAAATAATTATAATCGAATTTCGACTACTGCGGAACCTCTAGTTCTGATTATTGTGGATCGACTAAAAATAATTCTTGAAACGTATAATAATTAAAATTACTTTTCCAGCCTAATCTCGCTTCTTTATTGTCATTATAATAGGTCCTTTACTTTAAGTATAATAGATAGGTCTTTTATAAAGTTTCCGTTTTACAATACTGACGATTTGGAACTTAATGTATGTATCTGAAAGCTACTTTAAAAAAATTACTTTATATTTCGGCATACTAAACGGCAATTTCGTAGGTAAAGACCTAATATTATTTCCGACTCAACGAAAAGTTTTACGGTCAGCTCTATCGTGAACGCGTGAAATACCTGGACCTTAAAAGTAATTTCTTAACCTGGAGAGACTCATAGCGACGGGTAAAGCGGATGGAAGACGACTCAGGGGTCGGAGCCGAAAAAGATGGAGTGGCCAAGTGTCCGAGTATCTGGACATGAGACTCACGCACTTCACTGTGCCACTGACAGACAAAAGTGGCTACAAATTATAAAAAAAGGCCACAGGCGGGCGCATCACGATGCTCAGCAATGAGCGATCGACTGAAGGAGGAAAAGTAACTTCAACAAATCTACGACTCGCCAATACCGAAGGAAATACTGAACGAATGCTACCCAATGAAAAGCAGTTCCACTAGATTATTAGTAAATTTAACAATCCACAACCAAAATTGCGTTCGTCCTAAGCGACGGGGAACTGCGCATTTTAAGCCATTATCATGCACCAACTCGCCTCGCACAACAAAAGGTTATCAAAGACGTATTGTGATCAATTGTTATTCCATCCTTTCAAGTCCAATCGGCTTCTTCAACCGCGATTTGCATTGTACTTTGGAGTTAAATGATCGTTTTCTACACGTCGAGCGCTTGCTCTAACGTCACCAACAAGCATACCTTTACATAACCTATTTAAGTTTCATTTACTTAGCATTGCTTTACGAAACATATTCATTATGACTAGCCCCTTATGCGCAGTAGGTGTTAGTCTTATATGACTATTATTAATAAAATTATATGGAACAAATTATTAGAATTAAATAGAAATTATTAGATAGAATGTCGATCCATATGGTGCTACATTTAAATATATATTTATATTTTTAAAGTAAGTTTGTACAGCGCCGTTGAAATTAATTATGACCATAATCATGTTAAAATCAGCTCATTGTAATATATAAACATATGTTACTTTTAAAGCAATTAAATTTAATAAACACTAAAACATGATTGATGACTTTGCCGGCTACGTAGTGCGATGACCTTCAAAGGGTGCCCGCCAAGAGATGGATGGGGAGACCCGAATACCGGGCCCAATGGTGTGGATTGTGAGAGGCCTATGTCCAGCAGTGAGTGACTGTGGGCTGGTGATAGTGACGATGATGATTTTGCCACACTTCGAATTTCGAACAAAATCGATTTTTTCCCTACATATTCGCTGGTAGCTTACGAGGCTATTCCAGCTACGCCCGGACGTGTAGGTGAGCTCTCGGGGCTCTAAACAGGAGGCATTGCTAATACTAGCCCTTGCAAGAGCAGTGCTTCGTAGCATTTACCTCCGGATCGGAAGAGAACTGAGAAGATTCGGCGAGAAACTCAGTGGGCTGTGTCTATGGGCTAGTTTACTCGCCGAACCCTTCGTCCCAAGCGACGGGTTCGACTACATTCATTGACTGTTATGCGGTACAAAGTTCGACGGGTCAGCTAGTTTAATATAAAATACGCATCTAGAATAAAATTGTTACATAGATGATTCACAATTTAAAAATCATGTCACAATTGACGCCGGTATTGATTCTGGGTATTCTTTTAATCGCCGTCAAGGAATGTTTTGGATTAAATTATGGAACAAAGCTTAATAAAGCTGAGACTATGGCCTGAAGTTTTAAAATCGATAGTAGCATTACGTTACGGGTTCTGAGGTCTATCAACAGCAGATGGTTCATGACTTCTACCAAGATTCTAATGCAATCGCAAAAACTGATTAGATCACTCGTGATCAGACTTTTCACGTAAGTTTTTACTTGAGGGGTCTTGCATAATTGAGAAGATCAAATCCGGCCTTGAAAAATCGAGTGAAATGAACGAGTTAACACCGGACGGTAGTTTTTGTCGTATATAATAAGGTACCTAATACAGACGTCCGGTTGTATTAGATTAAAGTGTCGTGCGCGACTATTCGCCCACTTCACTTGACCATCGTTACGAATCTTACGGTAGCAATGGTATTAATGGTCATATAAATACGAAATATCCACGGTAGACATTTCTTTAGAGATGGGGTTTGTGTTCGTCACCTTTCCAGCTTCATCGAGAAGGATGGACGAAGTGAAATACTAACTGTTCTATTTGTAAAACAGAAGATTACCAGAAAGGAATGTACTCAACAAAAAAAAACTTTATTGCTAATTTTTACAGAAGTTTTTTTTTTTTTTGTTTCGTTCGTCTGATGAAGCGAACGAGATTACATTTGATGTATTTTAGTTAATTCAATGAAAAAAAAATAGCAATTTAAAACGAGGACGCCATATTTGTTTCATAATCGAGAATCGTACATGTTATAAAATGTTATTGCTTAATAGCATTCAACCGAAATGTCCAAATTGAAATTTTACTCTTTGTATATATGAATCGACTATTATCAAAGCCGGCAATGTGACTTTTGGACAATTATTGGTAAATCAGAAAAACGAATTATTGACTTTGTATTCCATTGGCAGTCACAAAACTGTTCTGAACGACATCTTAGATAAATAACAGGTTAAGTATTAACCTTTATTTAATGCAGGTTTTGAACCGTATTCTTTGAAGGAGACGATTATATTCAATTAAATCTGTATTGACATATCAATAACATTTTTTTATCCAAATGCACAGATTGCCACCTTTGATAATAGACGACTCATATACCTACTATGTATAATGTGGTGTAAACACTTCCCTGGTACGTAATAATGAAATTATATTTTCGTCACGTGCTTTGTTACTTTGGCAAGTAGTATTACTGGTGGTAGGACCTCTTGTGAGTCCGCGCGGGTAGGTACCACCGCCCTGCCTTTTTCTGCCGTGAAACAGTAATGCGTTTCGGTTTGAAGGGTGGGGCAGCCGTTGTAACTATACTGAGACCTTAGAACTTATACCTCAAGGTGGGTGGCGCATTTACGTTGTAGATGTCTATGAGCTCCAGTAACCGCTTAACACCAGGTGGACTATGAGCTAGTCCACCCATCTAAGCAATAAAAAAATAACTCATGATCGGGCATAGAAAAGCCCTGTCGTCTTACTATACCAGACACAGGCACTTCACTCCCCTCTCTTCCTCTCTGAAGGCGCAAGAGTCCGACATAACCCGGTCAGTTACCCCCCGCGGCCGGGTAACCGTAAATGGATTCCCCAGCATTAAAAAAAAAGGCTACTCTGCTCGCAAGTCACGGTGTAAAGCTGGCCTAAAATGAACACGATACGAACCCGGACTAACTTTACGTGAAGACAGTTATGGAGCTATCCAGGATGACCTCAAGATAATTGACTTTCTTGGCCCAGAATATCAACTGGCCGAAAATGATTTGAGGCAGTATTTTGGATGCCAATCTGAATACATATTATATGTATAAAAATAAACGACTATATATGTTTCTTATAGTGAATTCAAAGAACAAATGTGTTAAAAAAAGTAAATGATTTAATCGCATTTCTGATAGCGACAGTCGAAAAATAAAATTTTGTTATCAATCTTATCAACTCGCATAATGTTAATTCGTTTGAATCTCTAAACGTAGTGGGAGAACGTATTTAATTTTATTGTATCCGAAGTAATCATTGAACATTAATTAAACATTACATTACTCGCACCTAATTTAAAGATATACAATTTTTAAATGTTTCTCCATTCCCTAAAGCCTCTGGGTTTGCGGAGGGACTTCGGTTCCCTCTGTATTTTATACCGTATGTTCCATGGGGAGTGCTCTGAGGAATTGTTCGAGATGATACCAGCATCTCGTTTTTACCATCGCACCGCCCGCCACCGGAGTAGAGTTCATCCATACTACCTGGAGCCACTGCGGTCATCCACAGTGCGTTTCCAGAGATCTTTTTTGCCACGTACCATCCGGCTATGGAATGAGCTCCCCTCCGCGGTGTTTCCCGAGCGCTATGACATGTCCTTCTTCAAACGAGGCTTGTGGAGAGTATTAAGCGGTAGGCAGCGGCTTGGCTCTGCCCCTGGCATTGCTGAAGTCCATGGGCGACGGTAACCACTCACCATCAGGTGGGCCGTATGCCCGTCTGCCTACAAAGGCAATAAAAAAAAAAAAAAAAAAAAAAAAAAAAAAAAAAAAAAAAAAAAAAAAAAAAAAAAAAAAAAAAAAAAAGATGTGTAGTTAAGACGAAGTATGATACAGCAAAGTTTCGTTAATCAAAATTATTACATTGTAAGTATATATAGATACTAACCACAATCCGGTCATAGTCCATATAATATTTAGATTAGGCGTTGTCTCAAAATAAAGTTTCGATTTTCGGCGCCTATTTCCACGATCTGTCTAACGCGCGTCGAACGCATATCGTGACGTCACAGCGTAAACAAAACTCACTTGATCAATGAACGGGAGATCGAAAAAATCTAAAACTAAAACGCGTTGTAAAACGTTCAATTTATGCCCGTGGTCAAACCGAGCGGTACATATAAATAATTGTCCGTACATCGTATTTCCCTTGCGCCGGATGCTTTCAATTTGAACGTTGTGGCACGGCGCAAGCCCGACCGCCACATTACACCAAAGGACGCAGCCAAGTGATAACCGCGGATATGTTTTATCGATAAATTACGAATTTTAGTACAAATTAAGAATAACTAAAAAAAAAAACATTACTTAACTTTTCAAAATAGAGAAAAAACAATCGAAAATGGAACGCGTGTTTCGAAAATGAAAATTTATTATTAGGAAACATCGATTCGTTCTTTTTTGTTCTTGCTTATTTATACTTTTTTTTTTTAATACGTGGTATCACTGACATGTGATACCAAGTGCAAGCAGCCACAACGGAGACAGATAAGATACAAACCAAGCGGCCGAAACGGAAGAGAATATCCGACATGAGGTGAGGAAGCCATCAATGTATTAAAACAAATATGAAAAGCTATAAGAAGCGGGACGTCACCTACTAAGCTTATAGGGTTAACACAACAATTTCAAATTTGCACATTTTTAACTTTCATTGCTTTTATTCCACAATATCCGATGTCCTATAATATTAATGACTAGCGACACGCCCTCGCTTCGCTTCGGAAACATTAAATTTTATTATTAATAGCTGAGTCCCGCGATGTTATGTCCCGTCGTACCGCGGGTGACGCCACGGGGCGAAGCTAGTCTAAAAAAAGTAAAGCCTAAGTTCTTTACTCTTTATATCATCAGCTACCTATCAGTGAAAGTCCCGTCAAAATCGGTCCAGCCGTTTCAGAAATTAGCCTGAACAAACAGACAGACAGACAGACAAAAATTGTAAAAAATGCTATTTTGGTGTATGAACCGTATTCCGTATTTATATGCATGTACTAAAAAGCGGTTATTTTAATATTACAAACAGACACTCCAACTTTATTTATATGTATAGATAACCGTCTGCCAATTAACGCTAAAGTTCAGAAAGTACTAAAAAGAACAAAGTTCAAATCGAAAATTTTCACTGAAAATATCTATTTTAGCCTCCATGACATGTAAAAATGATTCGTTCTTCGCAAAAAATAAATAAATAAAATAGGTAAAAATAAAATAGGTAAATATCTGATAGAACTTCTGTAATAACTCATAGTACTTTCTTCACACTTATTTTATGTTTCGATGTGGATGGCGGCAAAAACTTGATCAAATCAAAGAGCTACGGCCTTCTTCCAATTAGGCGAAGTGATAGCTCTGTCTGAATTGATATGGTTTTTATTGCGATTGCTTTTATTATCTAAGTACAAGCTGACCTTTAGACATATTTTGCATTAATGCCCATAGACAAAGAACGAAAACATCACTGCTTTATTGTATACGCTGTTGTACTATACAAACCTTAATACAAGATTACTTCGCAGCAGATATAGACACAATATTGATAAAATCTGAGCTCACAACATAATGTTATGTATTTAAAATAGAAGTTACGGATTTAAGAATTTAGGAAAATCAATGAGGGCACTGTCATTGCAAACGGAAGTTGTGAACGTAGCTCAGAAGTCGCACAACGGTAATCATGGCGTCTACAGATAACACAATGTGAATGCCGCCATTTATAGCATGAAGGCTGTATATAAAAAGAATCGTTGACTTTATCCTTTTCTCTCACAGATGAAGTGACAGTCAATAGCTGCTTAGATAAACAGTGCAAAAATGGAAACAGTTGGGATAATAGCTAAAATCAAACCACATTTAATTATTCTTTATTAATATCCATCAACACATAGAATTAAATTCGTATTTATTCAGATTAGTTACAACATCAAAGAAGAAAGAACTCTAGAAACAGTATATTTCAAAATCTGCATGTTTTAACGATTTATATTAATAAGCACGTATACACAAATATCATATGATTTTCAAATTTATTTTTAACGTTAAACATTTACGGATAAGTGTTACAATTGCATTTGCTGTCGATTTAATATTGAAAATATAGTGTGCATATAACATAAAAATATAATAATAATAAATTAGCAAACACGACGAAATTTCCTTAGTGTCAGATATGCAGTAGATCGATAGGCGTTCTCATCTTGTCATGTTTCATAATACTAAGACAATACGTGTGTAGATTTCGTTTTTAATATAATTAACATAAATTAGTTCCTTGGTCGTGATTGTGGGACCAATATCAGCTAATGTAAATATTAATTTAATCTCTGCCTTGTAAAAATTAGGATAGTCTGTGCCTTTGTGTCAATTTATTTCCGGCATTTGGTAACTCGACCTTTTAGTCCCTTTTAGTTATTCTAATCATCTTCAACGATCGTTTTTGTGAAATGATGGGAATTGAAAAAGTTCAATGTCACTTTGGAAGAGTCTCAAGAGCTATTTGATTTTGATTGTGTGGTGACATGGTGCTCTGTTTTGATTCTGTAAATATGTGCTTTTTTACAAGTACTAAAGGGTTAAATCAGGCGGTTAATACACATTTACGGTGGAAGAAGAATGAACCAATTCGCAGTATGTGGAACTTCATGTTTCTGCCAAAGGGTACTTGCTATATGTACTCTATCTTTATAAGCTTATATGCCTTTACATAATGTGATTATTCCCATAATTATAGTGAACATGAGGTGGAAGTAAAATTTCAAAAATTTCATTTAAATGGACCTGGAAGAAATATCGATTTTTTCACAACGCCTATTTTTGACTATAAACTCCTCTATCACAACCGATTTAAGTTCCTCATACGTAACGAAGGGACCTTCGGCACGCAGCCATTCCGCCTCGTGATTCACCAGAGATCGGCAAGCGATTGCCAGTGTCAGGTCATCGGACCAGTCAAAAAGCTCCGACAATGTTTCAACACAGTTGAGCCACTGGTCGGCTCTAAGGAACAAATTCGAGCCGCTGATCAAACGAACCTCTCGGGCTAAGTTCGATACATATCGTTCGTCCTCGGGATCTCCAGGGTAGTATATAAACATTTTCTCGGATTTTTTGCTCGCTCCCGTTCAAAGCTCTTCTAATTCAACCTAAAATGCAAAACAAAATGGTTTGAATATGTAGTTAAACTTTACTAAACCAAAATAACTTCACTAAAGGATAAGAACGTCATCTAACAAAATGAAACGCGAAAAATATAAACCATCCTAAAAATAATAATTGATAATTCATCAATGTACTTGAAATCAATTTAATGTGCATTATTAAGAATAACCTGAAAAGATCTGATGTTGATAAAATTTTAATTTAACATGAGTAGTTTTTTTAAAGCACCAACTTTCAAATAAATAAAAAATCATTAAAATCGGTTCCCCTAGAAAAAAAAATCTAAAAAAACGAACACATAAAAATAGTAAAATTGATAAACTCCTCCTTAGTTTTTTTTAAAGTCTTTTAAAAAGGAATCAGATTAACAGTTTGTTGGATGATATCAACCCGCAAGAGTTAGTATTACTATAGTGTCTTTTTTATGCTGACTAAATCGTTTTATCCGTCAAATTAGTCTGTATTTCAACTCAATTAAGACTTTGACATCATGTCTCAAAATCGGCCGATATCTATGAGCTTTCGGCTCGACACCAGAACGTGAACGAGCTGGTAAAACTCGTCGATTATTGAAGTTTTTGTGAATTCTAGAACGTTTCTTTTTCATCAACAGGGTTGACTTCCGCGGGCTAAAGTGTGCGACTGCACTCCGAGCCAATCTCAAATCTGCAATGTACGAAAGCAGCTGCTCCTATGCTGGGGCTTTGGAACTAAAACGCAGCGCACTGAAGGAGGAACCGTGGCCGGCATCAGAATGGCCACCCTATCGCCTTCACCAATCAACCTTCGAGCAATTGAAGCAGAGCGTGGAGAAGGCCAAGGCGGCTCTTCAGGACAGGTCAGGCTTACTCGGGACGGCGACGGCTTTCGGTGACTTCTACGGAGGTCAGCTGGGCCAAGACGCTGGAGCTACACTAGGCTTCGGACGTGGCGCTCGAACAGAAGATTCTATGCTCGCATCTGTGGACAAAGGCAAAACTGTTGGTGAGTATTCTATTTTATTAATACATATTTTTTCGAAGTCAATTCGAGATCGTAAGCGAGATTGCTTATTTTCATTGTTAAGATAATACAAATTTGTTGTAGTACAGTCGAAGCAATACCAATGTTTTAGTTTAAGTTTATGCAATATTAAAAAACAAAGAAAAACTCGTTAAAATAATAAAACACTTAATAATTTAATAATTTTTTTACCCTTTTGATGAGTGACATGACCAAATGTTCATGAAATGATAGCCATGTGAAAGCCAAAATGATTGTGTTGTAATCGATCCAAGATGCGTGTGAAAATTTTCAAGTCAATCGATCGTATTGAAATCAGCGGAAAATGGCGTTCAAAGTTTCCGTTACAAATATACAAAACTCGCGTAGAATCGCGTTAAAAAAACATTATACATATTACAAACGGTTCACCCACAATTTAAAGTTAGAAATAACAATATTGTGCAAAAATAATATGCCACAATCAGATGTAAACGACGTAGCCTGACGTGGATCGACCTCACAATGCTCCAACATGTATACATTTTACACCAGTACATTTCCATTTAAAGGTCCGTTGTGTCAACGACACAACGACGATACAGATCAGGACACACAGCTTCGTATTCATAAAGAAAATCGATAGTACACCGCGAATGCACGAGTTGAGCGAAATTCATCCTTATACTTTGAGCGAAAGCGTTGCATTTACAAGATCCGAACGCATAAACCCTTTTAGATTAAGCGTTATGATTCTGTAGGTACGAAGGTGGGGTAGCGTCTTTCCACAGATAACAATCGCTCTCAAGGGAGAAACGGGGGCGTGAGAGATCTCACCCTGCCGTAGTCATAGCAACGCGACCGCCCACACTCCGCCCAAAAGATCATCGCACGCAACCTTAACTAGTTGTGAAAATAAAATTTTATTATCCACGTTGAGTTCATTATTCGTGAAGTTAGTCGGCTCCACTAAGGGGCCTCCCTACCCTTCGGCTAACGAGGGGAAAAAATTGCAGTTGAAAAATGATCGCTTCTCTTATTTGCAGAGCCTGGTCAAAGCCTAGGTTCAAACAATTATGATTTTATTTTTCGCTTTTATCAACTACAACAGCCCAAGTTTCTCGATTTTTTTCTTAGTGCAGTATTTAATGAAAACGACCGTATATCGTTTTTTTATGAACCACAGCTAAATT